>NC_136414.1:100790500-102226000 GCF_051521515.1 Lactuca serriola
GGAATTTCGTTGGTTATCATTCATGAGGGTTATTAGTGGGAATCTGGCGTTGGATCTGAATGTCGGGCAACATCTGCAGTCTGAGGAATGGTTAGCTGAAGGTCGGGTTTCTTTCAAGCCGAGATGATCCGTGTTGATATGTGATTTTGTGAAGGTTGCTCGTTCTAGTGCAAACCAGTTCGCGTGCAAGGGATTGTGTTGTGTAAGGTTGATAAGGGAGGTCGGTGATGGCGACCGGTGGTTGATAGTCAGTGCTCTAATTGGGGGAGAATTGGAAAATTCTCCGGAAGATCGATGAGCATGAGAGGTTGTTTAGCTTCTTGGGATTCAACAGTGTTTCTGTCAGCCAAGAGCGTAGGCTGGTATAAGTAAGTGGCAGGCATGTGGGGCGGGATGCAGACCAAGGGTGATTGATTGTGGAAGGCCTGGGATCAGGGCAGGTTTGAGTATGTAGGGTGGAGATAGAGTTCGGAACCCCTAGAGGGCTAGAACGGTATGCATGGGAGAGTTTTCTGGAGGGATAACGCGGGATGATGAATGCTAGTTGAGCGGTCCGGATAGACTGAAGGCCGGTAGGCGTATCAGTCAGGCCGAAGGCTCGGAGAATGGTCCATACATGCTGAAGGCCCTGGAGGGTGGTCCAGACCTGTTGAAGGTTCTGAGAGTGGTCCAGATGGGCTGAAGGCCTGGTAAGGTGGTCCAGTCATGCTGAAGACTTTGCATGTGTTGATAGATCTGTATAAGGATATGGAATGAGTATGTCGCGATGTGATAACATCAGAAGGTCTGGCCCCGGATATTGATCTCGATTAGTGGAGGTAGTGCATGGACTCGAGAGTCCTTGCGATCAGATTCAGAGTATGTGTGGTACATGGGATAGCGGTTATGCTATAAGAAATGGTGTAATATTGGGTGAGCATCGTGGGACTTGTGGTAGTGTCAAGGCAGCCAAGTGGATTTCCTTGGTAAGGGAAAGGAAAGGAATATAGCTCCGAGAGAGAGTGTAATTTCACGGAAGTGAAGGCAGTAGTGCAGAATTATGATTGGGGTGTTCCAATCATGGTTGATGAGCAGTGTGTCTGCGGCTGTGGTATGGAATCACATCCGGGTTGGATGTTTGCTGAGGCTCATAAGGAATGCAGGGATGAAATCTTGGATTTCAAGTTTTATTTTGAATTATGTGGTGGAAATTCATCCTGGGGGATGTTTGGAGGTGTCATCAGTGTATCGGGTTTTCCCAACCCGAAGATGCTAGAGCCAGTTCAGCATGGGTATGAGATTGCGGTGGAGAACTCATGGGAGTTGCTCTGAGGCTGAAGGATGTGTCATCCTGTCAGCATGGAGTGGATAAATTTGGGCTCAGACCGGGAATTCCGGTGGTACATGGTTATTTCTAGCTCGTATGAGTCGAGTGATTGTTTTGTTTTGGAGTGAGTGAAGTATCATGGAGTGGTACTCGGTTGATAAGTGTGGTTAACAGAGGATGGGGTTGGTGGCTGGCTTGAAGCGGTGGTCAGAACGCCGCGGGGAGAAAAATTGGGTGTTGGGTTTCGGTGGTTGTGCATTGTGGAACCTGGTCTGGATAATGCCAGGTGGTGCATTGCGAGAGTAGTTCTGGAGTTGTGTTGCCGCAGGCTTCGAGGACGAAGCCTAATTTAAGTGGGGGAGAATTGTAACATCCCGAGTTCAGGAGTGCAAGTTCAAGGTTCAAATTGTAAATATGGGAGGGCAACTCAGCGAGTCCATGGATGGACTCGGCGAGTAGGGTCGCGACTCTGGTCGCATGTTAAGTGACCAACTCGGCGAGTAGCATGGGTGGACTCGGCGAGTTGATGCTGAGTGGAGAAAACCCTAATTCCTTGGGTTGAGCCCTATATAAAGAACATAACACTTCTTCCCCAGCCTCTTTACCTTCCCTTTGAGTTCAAGAAACCCTAAATTCGTGTGAGCTTTCCTTGGTGAGAGATTAGAGCCTTGTAGGAGGTAACCCTGGAAGGAAATTGAAGAGCAAGAAGATTGGAGCAAGGGGCTTTGCAGAGAATTGGTTCATTCATCAATGGGAGCCTTCATTTGAGGTAATAATCCTCTGTTTGAGCTTTTGTGCATCTAGATCTATCATTTGTGGGGGGGTTTTGGGGCATAAATGAGGTCCTTCTCAAGTTTGGTGAAAGATATGAGGTTGCTACCTTAGATCTAGATTGCTAATGATCCAGAAAGCCATAAAGTCTATGCTTAAGAGTTGTTGGTGAATTTCTTTTGTCCCAAACCCAAACCCTAGAGTGTAACATGCTTAGATCTACTTGGATTCACATAAAGTTTTCCATTTTACGTGATGGATGGCTTGTAGAAGGGTAGATCTATGGTTTAGAGCTTCTGCATGGCTTGGAAAGCCTCTGTATGGTTTCAGATCTAAGGGTACTCGGCGAGTCACAAGGGTGTACTCGGCGAGTTTCTTGAAGATAGGCTGGAACTCGATGAGTTGGAAGAACAACTAGGTGAGTTGGATGAAGATAAGCAGGGACTCGACGAGTTGGAAGAACAACTCGGCGAGCCTGTTGAAGATAGCCTTGGACTCGGCGAGTCTGGTCGTGAGGCCCTAACCTTTCTTCTGGTTGAGCTGTGAATCGGTGAGTCAAGGGATGACTTGGTGATTCGAGAGTGAAAGGACTCAGGGTTGTGGAACTCGGCGAGTCTCGGGGTGAATCGGCGAGTTGAGTCACGGATTAGGGAAGTTCTGTGCATGGCGACTCGGCGAGTCATCGGGTTGACTCGGCGAGTAGAGTCAGTCAGGGGTTGACTTTGACTTTGAATTTGACCAAGGGTTGACCAGTTGATTTCCAGGGGCATTTTGGTAATTGTTGGCCTTTGTTTTGAGTTCAGTATTTTGGTGTTGACCAGTGGTGGAGATCGCATCATTGGTCGGAGCAGCTTGGGTTTATCTGTTCAGTCGGCAGTTGCGAGGTGAGTTATCCTCACTATATCAACAGGGTCTAAGGCACCAAGGCCGGCCCTTTATCGTATTGTCATCCGGGTGTCGTTGTTATGTTATTGTTTTGCTATGTTTGCATCCTGGTAGCTAGGATGGTATTATCTTAGAGACCCGGTTAAGGTCGGTATCCTGGTATATAGGATGATGCTATGCTAGTGACCGGTTAGGTCGGTATCCTGGTTAGGATGATGTTATGTTATGTGATCTGCTAGATCGGCTTGATTGAATGTGAAATGTTATATGATTGAATGTTTATGTGCACATGGTTGTTAGACTGGGGTTGGGTTGAGGTGGATCCTGCTTTGTGCTGAAGGCCAACATACCCAGGGCGGACCGGTTGTCCCGAAGGCCCAGCGAGCGGTCCGGATAGGCTGTAGGCCCCAAGAGGGCGGACCAAACGTGCCGAGGCTCGGTGAGTGGACCAGACCGACTGAAGGCCCAGTGCGGCCGGACCAGTCACACTGTAGACTCAGAGAGTGGACCAGGTGGATTGAAGGCCCGTCGTGGTTGGACCAATCACACGGTAGACTCGATGTATTTGGTTAGACCGGAGGGTGGACCAGGTGGACTGAAGGCTGGTGCGGTGGACCACTCACACAGTAGACCCGAAGTGCATGGTTGTTCTGTGTTCTGTTATGATATGGCATGTTGTGCGTGTATGGTATATGTGGTTGGTATTTTGGGGCTATCTCACTAAGCTTTCGGGCTTACAGTTGTGGTTTAATGTTTTTCAGGTTCTTCAGGAGACCGTGGCAAGGCAAAGGTGTGATCGTACATCTCCTCATGATTATGTTTTATGATGTGGTTCTGGGAAGACTCTGATAATAGTTGTATTGAAAACCTTTTTGTAATAACTTAATGAAATGGGGTTGTTTTTGAAAAGTTTAAATTGGTTGAAATTTTTAGAGCGTTACACTGCGCGTACTTGCGCGCTTATTTTGGACGCGGACTCGCCTGGGTACGTTGGGCGTACCCAGGTTACGCCGGGCGTAATGTGTCCTGATGTAAACCCTAATTTGGGGCTTGAGCACTATAAAAGGAATGCTATGGCTGCAACCTCAGCCTCCATTCCAAAGAGAAAAACCCTAATAGAGAGAGAGTCCCTTCATTTTTAGCAAGTGTGTTGGTGTTCTAAGCTTCTCGTGTCATTTCAAGGTGGTGGAAGGAAAGAAGAGGTCATTTTGGAGGCTAGAAGCTTGTGGGAAAGAGTAGATCTGAGCTTTTCAGAGGTTGGAGGTTCTTCCTGAGGTAAGAAGCTCAAACCTTGCCTTGTTATTTGAGTTATGTGCTTCTTGGACCAATTTCTAGGGTTTTTGGTCCCAAGATGGAGACTTTATGAGCAAATGGTCTCCATTGGCCTAGATCTATCATATTTCTGGTCTATAAGTGTTGTATGTTCATAAAAATGCAAACTTGGACGTAAAGATGGAGCCATGCATGAGATCTAGACCTTTGAAGGGAAAAGGAAAGAGGTTTGAGAGTGTAGGAACCTTTACAGCCACGCAAAGGCTTAAAGGCTCAGACTTTATGGATTAAGAGGTTGTAAGAGAGTCAGATCTGGAAGTTGAAGGAATGTCTTAATCGTTTAAGACCAAAATCTAAGAAATGGCTGAACTGGGACTTACGTTGGGCGTAACTCCCAGTACGCGCAACGTAAGGGTTGAAGCCCCGATTGTGGTTCGCTGGCGTACGCCCTGCGTATAGAGAAGGTACCCGCCGCGTACTGCCTTCTGTTGACTTTTGTTTACTTTTAAGGTATTGGTCAACCTTTGGACTTTTGGTTCAGGGAGGGGTAAAATGGTCTTTTACCCTTCTGTGGAAATTATAGAGTGGATTAAATCTAGCCTTTGAGAGCCATTATTTATCTGAGAGTATTGTTATGTGTTTAGGTGGGGGCTAGACTAGTGTGATCGAGTACGAGAATATCCGAGATACCGAGGTGAGTCTTCTCACTATATTGTACCTGGAAGGGTACCTATGTGTGACCGGAAGGTCTTGTATGCTATGAGATGTATGTGTTATTTGTTATGTGATATGTATGTGCTATGTATGTTATGTATGGTATGGACTGGAAGGTCAAGATGATATGCACCGGAAGGTTAAGAGGGTACGGACCGGAAGGTCGATACGAGTAGGACCGAAAGGTCTACCGGAGTTCGAGACGAAAGTCCCCTGAGACACTCGGATCGGAAGATCCGATAGAGTTATGGCATGGAAAGGCGTGTGTGTGGTATGTAGTATTTTGGGGAACTCACTAAGAATTTATGCTTACAGTGTTGTGTGATGTGTTTCAGGTACTAGTGACGACCGCGGGAAGGCGTCGGCATGATCAGTACACACACGAGTTATGGGTTGTTATGTGATACAATGATATTTTTATAGCTATTATGAATGAAAGAATGTTTTTAAATTGTGAAAAAAATGTTTCGTAAATTTATGTCGTTACAGGTGGACTTAACCAGTGCACAAGAATGTGTACTCGATCCCTTAGTCCTTTACTTGACTCACACATCCATGTGAACAAGTAGTTAGTCTTAATTTTTCCAATGCTTTAAAGTTCTCATCCATCATGCTATACAACTTGCATGATTCCAAGTCTCGGTCCAATTGAAACCTTCGGTGACCAGAATCTTTCCTTATTTGGTAAATTTAGACATTACCACAAATGAAAGAATCAAATTCACTTTCCAATATTGCTATCAGTGGAATCTTATAAGCAACAATTTTCCACAAACGCCATTGTAAGGATACATAAAATAACTAAAATCAAAAGTTTTACCTTTTATTTTAAAACTTTGCGGAAAACCTTATCCTTACAATCCATATGAAAACTTGTTGTTATCTATTCCTAAGCAATATATATATCATAACTCTTAAGTAACAACCCAAAAATTCTTATCACTGAACCATGCGAGTGAAATCCATCTTCGCGATTAGAATTTATATATACTTCTTTTAAGTTTCTACACTTTTCCTTTGATTCTTAATCACCAACATGTGACCCAGTCACATCATGTATTAAGAATCTCAGAATAGAAACTTAGCAGAGTTAGATAGTGGACTTTACCTTAAGTAGAGTCAAACTTTGTGACAACCCGAAGTTCGTTCCGTCATCGTAACCCGTTCCGTCATTAAAAATTCGTCGTTTTTGAATTGTTTTCGTTTCGTTTCTAAAATTAAGTCATTAATTTTTGATTTTGCTATTATGACTTAATGGTTGTCCAAACACATTAGAAACTCAAGAAAACACCCCAATCTAGTAATTAGAAAATTTTTAGTTTCGGCCATATCGGGTTACAACAACTTAATCGGGTGCGACCAAAAGTCTCGCTTAACATCAGTATCGGGTAGAATTCCTCCATGTCCCAAACTTTAACCATATATAAAGTTGAGAGAGCCTCATTTGAAGCCTTTTCCACTCTCTCTCTAACCTCTCTCTTCAAATCCAAGTTCTTGATCCAAAATCACTCATTTCAAGCTCCAAATCATCAAGGTAACTATCCTAGCTCCTAGTATAACATCTTTAGCCTTCAAATTCGTGGTTAATCTATGAAATAGGACCATTAGCATGAGTTTACGGCCCTAGAACAGTCCTAGGCCGTGAACTCACATAAAATGGGTTTTGGAGCCCAAAAACCCTTCCAAACCACATTTGGAGCTTAGATATGACTTAGAGGCTGACCAAACTGGACTTAGAACACCTTGAAATCATCATTTAGGGTATAAACATGAGTTTACGACCCAAGCACATGCTTGGACCGTAAACACCCTTTCATGGGTAGTAAACTCCTTTTAAAGTGTTAAAATGCCACTTACACACCTCATAAGCCTTGGAATAAAGTCTAGAAGCAACCACAAACGAGTTAGAGGCCTTAAACTTGATAAAAACTACCCCCATAGGAGCTTACGGCCGTAAACCCCCCCAAGGGTGGTTCATGGGCCGTAAACTCCTATAACTTAGTCAAATGGTGCCTTAAATTCATTCCATGGCTTGTAGATTTAGCTATAAACACTTGTAAATGACCTAGGACCACCAAAACATCAAAGGAAGGTGTGTGGGGGAGCTTACGGCCGTAAACTCTTAGTTTACTACCGTAAACTCCTTATAATGGTCCATATCTTGGGTTAAACACTTCCAATGCCTTAAAACCAAAACTAGCATCACCCCTCAAATGTTATAAGGCCATTTAGCACCCTAGAACACACCACCATGAGTTTACGGCCGTAAACTCATGGGGATTGGGTCATTAGGGCGGTAAACTCTCTTGGGAGTACTCTTGAAGAGTAAACTCCATATCCAAGCCATATACATCCATAAATGTCACCCGAGTCACTCCAAACACTTGTAATGAAGTGTTTTTGTGATTAGAAGTGTATATCATCAACTAATTAGTAGTACATAGCCTAATTAGATACAAATATGTATCTTTTAATATTACATAGGAACCCCGCACGCGTTCAAGCCCCGAACTGACGTTTAGCATCCAATCAGGCACATTCTTCGATCGGTGAGTTCATACACCTACGTTTTTCAATGTTTTCAGGGGGAATACAAGCAAAAGTACAAGGAAATCTTGTACTAAAACTTATGATTTCATTTGATCCATTCAATATTTCGTATGCTTTTAACACGGAAAACTGTATTAACCAATCGTTCAACTTGCAGAGTAAACTGTCATGTTATTTGTGAAACTCGTTTTAAAATGTTATATTTTATATTTTACAAATGTATTTCCACATCATTACTGTTAAAAGTATGAACCTTAGAACTTTAAGACGTCCTTGATAACACTCCCCGTAGATACAAGAGTGAAGGAATAGTAACATTAAACTTAGAACTTTAGACAAGTCCTTGATTACACTCCCCCTATTTACGAGACTGAAGGATTAAATAAACAGAATTTCCCGTTTTATTATCTTTTATTTCATTAATCTTAAGATTGGAGACACGTCCTTGTAACACTCCCCCTAGTTACAAGAGTGTAGGACTACCCCCGTAACCAGAATCTATTGGAGGGAGAACGTGACTTGAGTGTATAGATCTATACGGGATTGACAACCCGCACCTGGCTGCTAGCTACAGTCGAACCAAAAGATTCAAGAGTGACAAAAGTCATAAAAAGATACTGGCCCCTGTTTTGAGCCTTATCCAGTCTATAGTATGGTTATGGAACTCGCAATTTAGATTATGAATACTTTTATACTTACTTATTAGTTTTATATACATGTTAAAACTAATGTACTTTTCAAGGATAACAGGTTTTCAAGAAACATCACACGAACACATAAAGTATGGTAGACACTTGTACATTACTTTCAGAAACCGATAACCAACTATAAACTTTTAAGGAAAATAAGGGTTTTTCTTGGGATAACAAACTATACATAACCGGATCGTATAACAAACGGATAACTAAACTATACTTATAAGAAAATATGGGATTTTCTTGGATAACAAACTTTTTCGGAAAACCAAAGGAAACTTGTACATTTTCAGAAAACAAACCTCTTATGAACTCACCAGCTCTATGCTAATTTTCAAACTGCTTGTATCCTCAGGTCCACATTAGACAGGTACCCCACGATCTTTTGGAGAAGTCGGAGCGCTTATCAGACTCGTCTCAACTTTTGTTCTTATGTTATATATGTATGAAACTTGTAACACTTTCATTTCAAACAAATGTAATAGTTCTATGTAATGTAATGTTTTGTGTTTACTACGCTTACTATGTACATTGGTTGCGATATCCATGACGTCCTCCGCCCCGGAACGTTTCCGCCATCGGTTTCGGGGTGTGACAAACTTATTGACTTTAACATCCTTAGGTAAAGTTGGCAGCTTCGCAACTAATGCCCCTTCCTTTGGCAATGGACCCTTGATAATGGGACTATCTCAGACTTAGCCTCTCTCTTTACCATTTGGTCAACCGAGTTGACTATGGTCGATCCCTTTCCATTGGGAAGAGAGAGCTTTACTGGATATCCAATGTCATCATTGTCAATGTCCATAAAGTTTTGGAAGTTGATCTTAGCAAATAGATAAGATCATTAAGGGTCTTGTCATAGTCTGTTTCATAGGAGTCCCAAAGGAACTCACTATGTGACTTAGAAAGTAGTTGAGCCACCAACTTTCTCAAGACTTTGACACCCAACTCTCCCGACTTGTCAATATGTGACTACATCTCCAAGATGTGATCACACATATACCTTTGCTTGCCAATAGGGCTTGAGTGACCTTAAACTTTTCAAGAACTTGTGGGTTAGGGAGAATAATAGGAGGAGGTGAAAGAAGTATGATTTCCATGGGATATCATCTTCATTTAGGAAAGCTTATTTCAAGAGATTTGGGAAGATCATAAATGTCTAAACCAGACATCTTTTGGGAGATATTCAAGATAATTGATTTAAAGTCCCTAATATAACACCCAATATGAAATATTAAGGTTAGGACCCAACACAATACTTTTATAACTTGGAAGAGGGATGCCGTAATCCAAGCTATAAAATATTTGAAGGTAGGTGAATGACGATTCACCAATTTCCACCAAGATAAACGAAATGTATTATTAGGTTTTAATTGGTTTTGAAACTCCTAGATTCTTTTGAGATTCATTGAACTTTTCAATGGCATGTTTCAATCTCGAGTGTGCCCTTCAGGTTTTGTGGCTGGGATGCCGATGATCACAAAACAAGGTGTGAAGTAACCATGCAAATTACTTGGCACCCTTAAATGTTTACCCCTTAATCGATGTGCTGGTTAACCACACACGCTCCATCGATACTATGATAAGCATTAAGTTACCCTTTGCCTACCTTGTTAAATACGAGTTAGTGTGCCGGTTAACCACACACGCTCCACTAACCGACTTAAAAAAAGTGCAAAGTGTAATGTCATGGATTAGCACCTTATTTACATTTTCCTAAGTAACTATGATTGGATATTTATAAAAGGTTTAGTTACTTAGTATTTATCATTAATACTTTTAATGAAGGTAAAATTATAGTCCTTGTCCTACCCGTTCGGCTAACGACCCTCCACCAGTCAAGGAAGCGGTAGGTGAGAGCGGACACCCATTAAACTGCCATTTATAGGCAGTAACCTTATACCCCCCCCCTTATAGACCGACTTCGTAAATGAGACCTACTAACGGTAAGACTGACTTTACTCTTATACATATATATAAATATTATTAAATTATAATATTATAAAGTATAAGGGTTGAATTTTAACTTTTAAAATTCTAAGGGCTAACTTGGAATTAAAGTATTCATAAGTGAAAACTTTTCAAATTCCAAAACTTGAGGGCAAGTTTTGAAACTATTCAAAACTAATTAATTTCATAACTTATGTGTTTAAAATAGTTTTAACTAAAAGACTCTTCAAGTTCCATAACTTGAGGACAAGTTATGGAAGACTTTAAACTAAGAAAAGAATGTACCCTCTCTTTATTTTGTAACTTATAGAATTAATTAAGGTTACATGTTTTATTATTTAATGAAGTGACTCTTGAACCTCCATAACTTGAGGACAAGTTATGGAGTCATAAAAATCATTTAATGAGGACAAGACTCTTCATTTTGTAACCTTTGTCATCTTTTATGAGTTTTAAGAAACTTGAATGTGACCTTTCAGGTAACTTGAGGACAAGTTACACAAACACATTTTAGAATCATCTCTTAGATTAAAATGGATTGAAAACACATAATCAATTAACTTTTTTATTAATATAAGCAACTCATAAGAACAAGATAATTCAAATCAAACATTTTCATGTAATTAGCCTAATCACTAAACTAATACAAAACATGAATTTATTGACAATTATCTTTGAAATTGGATAAGTATGAATATTACCACATCAAAAACAAGTTTATAAGTTCAAAAACAGCTTATAGTAATGTTCCTAGTCCATTTCTAGCCAAAAAAACTCGAAAGTATGTTGTCTGGGGTTCCTACTCGTTGAGTGTATCAACCTACTCGACGAGTAGGATGAGTTATGCCTTGGAATCGGCGAGTTCATTAGTGGACTCGGCGAGTCCAGTGCCCAGAAAGCCAGAAAATCGATTTTTCAGCATTTTTCAGCAATTTGCATCAAGTATAATTGAAAACAAGCCTAGACTCTGATACCACTGTTGGGTTTTGAGCATTATAACACTCCTAAGTATACATGCAACCCTAAATACCTTGGACCTATGTTTTCTTTATTATACATGCAAATATGAACTTTCCAAGGTATTCATCCTAACTAGCATAATAACATTGATTCATATGAATATATCAAGTTAGAATTACATACATCTTTGATGTAGAATGTCTTCATGAAGCTTGAGTGCCTAGTGCCCCAAGTGTGACACCTCAAATGGTTCACACAACACCAAATACACTTGGAATAGATTAGAGAGAAATCTACACTTCGTAAAAATCGGCTAGCCCTTTCTCTCACACATAGTGGCCGATTTTTCCCAAGAATAAGATCTTTATATAGTGTCACAATTAGCGTAAACCCTAATTGTCATGGCTTTCCATTTCCTTGGATCCATGGGTTCAAATACACCATGGAGCATCCTATGGGTTTTAGCCCAACTTGATAATCCATGGAGTCTTAGCCCACTATAAAAGTATGGATGATTTACACAATCAACCCATATATTTAATTAGTCTTCTTTTGATCACTTAATTAATTCTTGATCAATACTAATTAAATAATCTTATTAATATATTAGAACTTATAATATATTAACCAACCTCAAGTGTTATTTCTCTCATTTTAGTCTATCTAAATGCATGATGCCATGCAACCCAAATGGACCATGCCGGGTCGGGTCAAGTCTTACCAATTATAGTTATGGACTTAGACATTAATCCAACAAAAACATGGGTAGATGAAATAGTTGGTGTGTGATGAAATAAAATGATGAGAGATAGGTGATGATAATTAGGTAAGGATAGATAGGTGATGATGAATCGGTGATGTAGGATGAAAGATACTATAGCCTTGTCTGACACTTTGGAGATGTAGTCATCTACCAGAGTATAGATGGCGACCACAGACTATTATAGACAACCCCGTGGAAACACCAGTAGGCTCATAACCTGTAGGTGATGAATTACGAGTTCATGCGATGTTGTAACTACGTATTCATGTGATGATACTCTAACCTTTACTATGAATTACGAGTTCAGGCAATGTTGTAACTACGTATTCATGCGATGATACTCCAACCCTTACTAGGTGTGTATTGAGGGAGTAATCCCCGAACCATTATTGTCTGTGTGATGTAGGCGATGATCCTTAGGAAAAGTCCTTAGGAACGAACATATAAGGAAATGCGATGTAAAGAGATGAGAGGTAAATACGACATAGGAGATGAACCTTAAGGTAATACTTTAGGGAATGTCAAATGAAGAAAATGGGGATGAGTAATCCGGTTAATTGTTTGACATGTATTATGTGAAGAAACAAGTTAACTATATTATTGTGGGTTAAAAAACCCTATGTACTCACCATGTTTCCTAACCCGACCCACTCAGTTTATTTATATCACAGGTGTTGATATGAAGTCACATTACACTAAGAGATTAAGGAGATATAAATCACTAGTGATAATGAATGTAAGTTCTGTTTATGCTTAGCTTTTTATATTGACGATGACATCCCAAATGTTTTAAAATGAATATAAAAAAAATACATTTATTCGGAAATGCTTTGATAACATATTTATCATGATTTTCTGGGAATAAATTCCCCAACATTTTTATTAAAAGAGGTACTCAGATTTTTATAAAGCATAAACAAAATCGGTATTTTCTGGCCGTGAAAATGGGGATGTCACAGGTAATCCGAATCCATACCACATACGTCATTGTCATGTAAGATGTGGTCTTGTAATGCCCAAGATTGGGCCCTCGAGGCTACAAATGTGTAGGAGGAAACCTCGTATGCCGAGTACAAACCCAAACTACCGAAATGAATAGGTAAGGAAGCCAGCTGCCACTGAATGTCTCCAAAGAAGGGGCCTACACCTACCACCATATCCTCGATAGACCTGCGCAATCCTTTGTCAAAGAACAAAACTGCATCTTCTATGTGTACCGGCTGGCATGTCCTTAAACCAAAGAAAAGTTTTGCAATACCCATACATGATTGAAGCAAAAGGAGCTCACTCTGCGGGTCACATAGTTGTGGAAGAAGGCCCATCAAATCAACAACATTGACCACTCTCTTCATGGTCAGCCCGTTAATAAACCCTGCGTCTCTGTTAACAGCCCCTCAAGGAGCTTCACCCCTAAAGAAGGTCTCCTTATATTCGTTGGGAATAAATCGACACAAAGCTTCCTACCATCACAGGAGGGCCAAAAAATCTCCGTTTTCTTGATGTTCAACTCAAGACCCAAGCCTGGACCATGCAACCAAATAATGCTCAACACTCTAGCCACCTCCTCTGAATCCCTAATGACAGTCCCATCATCTAGATACCAAACATGGAGAAGGAGCTTACAATTGTTTCTAATCTTGTGCACAAGCGGGTGCAAAATGAGGGCAAAAAGAAGAGGGCCCAAGGGGTTTCATTGCTGCACCCAGTGGTAGACCATATATGTTGGTCTCCGATATAAAGTCTCGCTCCTTGCCTGTACAAGAAATTCACCCATAAAGAAATGGAAGGGCACATCTTCTTAACCTCGTGGAGCAATGCTGATATATCCACCAGGTTATAGGCATTCGAGAAATCCACAATCAACATTACAAGAGACCCATCAACATGATGTTCACTCAACACCCTATTGACACTGTGTAATACAGCCTCAACACCGCCGGACACACCAACGCCGAACTGAAAATCATTAAGGTACTTGGCCATTTCTTTACCCACACCTTTCATGGCAACCTTGGAAACCAGACATCTCCATATAGTGTCTACTGCAACTGGACGGATCCCGTTGTCAGGTTTAAGCAGAGGCGTGAGAGGGGCGAACGTAACAAACTCTACCAAAATGGTTGGATATCTTCCCGCTAACCATAAATTAACCACTGAAGTGATAGCACGTATGAGGTCGTATGAGGGCTGTGACAACATCAGACCCTTCTCCACAAAAGGCATCCGGTAAGTGTTGAGCCCTCAAGCTATCTCTCCCACAAGAAGTTCTTTTAGGGAAAGATTTGATGCAACCAAATACATAGTCATTTTCTTTTTAACTTATCAAATTCATCCAACTTTACTTACAATCTGAAATACATTTTTTTTACTATGTTGACATTTAATCTTATTTTTGTCTTGTATAATAAAAAATACTAAACATATCTACATGATTTCCATAAGTTATAACCCACTTTTTATAATAATGAATCAAAATTAAAAAATCCGAGCCATTTGTTTGTGTTTCACTTTTCAGTTTTCACACACGCCCGAGACATCTATCTGATAAATCCCTCGATGTAAACAGGGCTGGATAATCGAAACCTTTCGATCGACGATTACTGCTGGAAATTATGCTTGAAATCGACTAAATTTGAGGTGAAACGGAACTTGGCATTCCGATACATCTCTACGGTTTCGATTTTGTAGGTTTTTTGTTTGCGATATATGTTCTTTCGAAACTTTTGAACCTAGGTCTTGAGAATTTGTGGAATATGAGTGTATCTGCTACATCTGTGTTGATGGAATCGTGGCGGAATTTGTTGTTCGTTTATGCTTGATGAGATGAAAGATGTGAGGGAATCCGAGCATTCAGGAGCTGTCGTAAAGATAGAAAGCTCTTATGAACGTTTAATTGTTAAAAATAAGGCAGCATTCGACTTAGGAGTTGTAGGGTTTAGTGATTCCTCTCCTAGGAAAATGTTCAATTCCAATAAAGATAGAAAGAGATCCCGAGTCGTTCTGAGTGATTCCGAGTCAGATGAGTTACCAGACCCACCTCTTCCCCGCAAAGTTCATAAATTCCGAAATACATCGGATACTTACAGAAGTGGTTTAGTGGAAAATAAAGATCTCCAAACTGAGAAAAAGGTTAACAACAGGTTAGATGATGAGTCCGATGAAGTGGATGAGAGGAGGATGAGGATGGATGTTAATAACGATAGGTTATATAGGCAAAATGGGGACCAAAAGGAATCTGCAAGTGGTAGTGGTAGGATGATAATTCATAGGAAAAGGGATCTTGATTCAGAAAACAATGGTGCCAAAGGTGCAAAAAGTAGTGGGTATGCAATGGACAATGATGAATTAGGGTTATCTGTATCAATTAAGAATGAAGAAGAAGAGGAAGACCTTGAAGAATCAGTCAGGCTGCAAGGTAAAAATGGTGTTTTGATGGAAAATAAACATAAACAAGTGGGTCTTTCACATAGAGGTAACAGTCAGAATCTTGATGGGAAAAGGCTGAGCTTGTCCCATAACCTCCATGGTCAACATGAATCTAGAAAGAAGAGAACAGTGATGCAATCAAAGTCAAATGCACCTAAGAGTAACAAGGAAAGCAAGATCAAGCGACCTAATTTCACTGAAAAGCAATTGTTAAGAGAGAAGATTAAAACAATGCTTTTGGGTGCTGGATGGACGATTGATTATAGACCAAGAAGAACCAGAGATTATCTTGATTCTGTATATATTAGTCCTTCTGGAACTGCTTATTGGTCTATAACCAAGGCTTATGATGCACTCAAAAAGGAAGAAAAAGAGAAAGAGAAAGAGAATTCGGTAGCTAAGGGAGACTTTACACCATTACCCAATGAGATACTTAACAAATTAACACGTCAAACACAAAAGAAAATCGAAAGAGAACTTGAAAAGAGTAGAAGACATGAAGACAACATTAGGAAGCCTAAAAGGGTAAAAAAGTCTACACAGTTTAGATCCATTGACCAGAACAAAGAGAAGCTTGACTGTTATCTGAAGGAAGCAAGTGAAGACAGTAGTGGCTACTCAAGTGATGATTCTCCTCACAAGGAAACACCTCAGAAAGATGGTGTTCATGCTCATACTAATCCCCATAATTTACATGAAAGCAAAAGCCGAATGATTGGCAGAAGAACATTGGTTGTTCGTGGATCTGAAAAGGGTTTAGATTCAGAAAAGAATGATTTTATTCCATATTCAGGAAAAAGGAACTTGATTTCATGGTTAATTGACTCTGGAATGGTTTCTGTGGGTGAAAAAGTGGAATATAAGAACCTTAGAAGGACACGTGTAATGCAAGAAGGATGGATAACTGAAGATGGAATCCATTGTGGTTGCTGTAGCAAATTGGTGACAGTTTTGAGATTTGAACTTCATGCGGGCAGCAAACTCGGGCAGCCATTGAAGAACATTTTTATCCAATCGGGTAGGTCTTTAATGGAGTGTCAGATAGATGGTTGGAATAAACAAAAAGAGTCAGAAAGAAAAGGGTTTCATGTTGTAGATGTTGAAGGTGATGATCCTGATGATGATACTTGTGGTTTATGTGGAGATGGTGGGGATTTGATCTGCTGTGATGGTTGCCCATCAACTTTTCACCTGAGCTGCTTGGATATGCAGGTAAGATTTGAGAAAATTACATAAATAGTCCCTATGGTTTCTGATTTTTACCATGTTTAGTCCAAAATTGTTTCAGATGCTTCCGGAAGGTGATTGGCATTGTCCAAATTGTGCATGCAAATATTGCAATAAGGACAGTGGTAGAACTGGAAGTTCCAGTTCACTTCTTACATGTCGCCTTTGTGAGAAAAAATGTAATATAAGGAGCCTTTAATTTTTGTTTATGTTTGTTTTTTAGGGTTTTAGGTTTGGTTGAAAGACAAGTTTTATTCTTGCAGATCATAAATCATGCAGTGGTGAGATGGATATGTTTTGTTTCTGTGGGAGAAAATGCCAAGAGGTATTAAAGTTCCAATTTTTATGGATCTTGATGAATATGACTTGGATTGAGACTTTATATGCTGAAAACTAGAGTTGTGAAAGGTTCCCTTCTAGGGTTATTCTTATTCCCAATGATGTGGATGAAGAGGGCATTAACGTCTTTTCCACTTTGAGAGCTAGTCTATGTCCCACCTTTTTGGTCCCTTAAGTTTAGTTAAAAAGTTAATAGCCCATTGATGTTTGGGCTAATAGTTCATTTTCTTAACAGTTTACACATTTGGTCCCTTAAGTTTTAAAAAATGACAAAACATACAAAATCAGGAAAAAAACAAAAATAGGGGTGTTTTTGTCATTTCACAAACACTTGACAAAATCTGTTAACAAAGTTAGTCATAAGGACCATTTGTGTGCAAGGTTTACTCCATAGGGATCCTTCATGCAAAAAAGATCTCATAAGGACTTTTTTCGGAACAAAATGAAAACCATAAGGACCATTTGTGAAATTTTGTCTAAAAAATATACCCAATTATACCATTATACTTCCTTTTTTTTTTTTTTTTTTTTTCTTATTAGCACATTATGCTTTAAAAAATCTACTCAATTATAGTAACGAAAGTTGCATTAGGTAATTTTTGCAAGGTAAAAAATGCTGTAATATGAAGAAATGAAAGTACATTGCTATTTCTTGCATTTAATCGTGTTTCAATAACAAAATCCAATACTTTTGCAGCTATACACACGCTTACAGAAGCTTCTTTGGATGAAACATGAATTAGATTCCGGATTCTCATGGTCTCTTATCCATCGATCTGATCTATTACCCGACATGTCATCCTTATATTTCTATCAAAGAGCCGAATGCATCTCCAAAATAGCAATTGCTTTATTAGTCATGGATGAGTGTTTTTTGCCTATTGTTGATAGGAGAAGTGGGATCAATCTAATCCATAATGTTGTTTATAATTGTGGGTAAGTTTACTTTTAGCCCATATTTACATTCAAATTGTACAAAATCTCCGTTTATTTATCTTACATATTTGTTTTTATAAAATTTCTTCTTATAGATCAAATATTAGCCGGTTAAACTATAGTGGCTTCTTCACAGCCGTTTTGGAGAGGGGCGATGAAATGATATGTGCTGCATCAATCAGGTAGTGAAAATTGAAAAAGACGTAAATGCCCTTTTTTGTGATTGGACCTTGTGAACTTATATTTGATAGATATTATATGTGCCTTAGGATCCATGGAACCCAACTAGCTGAGATGCCTTTTATTGGGACCCGCGATATATACAGACGCCAAGGGATGTGTCGCCGCCTATTGCATGCTATTGAATCCGTAAGCATTTTTTTTTGGGTTAAATTTAAGAAATAGCAACCTACTTTCATTTATTTCTTTATTATTATTAATTCATTGTACTTTGAAAAAAGTGAAAAAACTACTTTTTAGCACATTGTACTTTTTCTTATTAAATATTGGACTTTGAAATATCTACTCAATTATAGCATTGAGTAGATTTTTCAAAGCACAATGATCTAATAGGAAGTAACAAAAGTAGGATATTATAATTATAATTATAATAAATAAATAAAGAGAAGTACATTGCTATTTTTCAGGCTCTCACGTCCCTCAAAGTAGAGAAATTGGTTATTCCTGCCATTGAAGAACACATGGATACATGGACTAATGCTTTTGGGTTTAAACCACTTGAAGAATCATGCAAACAAGAAATGAAGTCATTCAATATGATGGTGTTTCCTGGAACAGATATGTTGCAAAAGCAACTAATAAAAAAACGCACTCTAGAAACCAACATGACTTCAAAAAAAGGTTTAGATTTAAATAGAAAATTCTTAATTCTTTTTTTTTTTCTATTGAATTTTATTCCGAACACAGTGATAGATTATGATTCCTTTGACAGATTCCATTCCTTCCAAAAACATTCTACGAACCAAACGCCCCGTGAGTTTCTTTAATGGTGGTGTAGGCAAGAAGGGTGTTGAGGTGGAAGACTACAATAAGGGAAAGAAATCGGAATTGAATAACACTTCTATCCGGAATGGCGATTCCGAACCCAATTCCAATGTTGTAAAACGTGGGAATAAGACTGGTTCCAGGGTTGAAAGAACTGATTTGCGGAATAGCAATGAAACTGCCCCTGGAATTACTGATTCCGATTCCAATGTAATAATATGTGAACCTCAACTTCAAGTCACGGAAAAGGACTCTGTTTCCAATTCCGTTGTTCTGCGGAATGGCAATGTGACCAATACTCCATTGGAATCAGACCTCCAATTCCTGGGAAAGGAATCTGGTTCTGTGTCAATGGCAAAAGAAAATGATGTGAAGGATGGGAGGGATGCTACCAACGGGAATGTCTGATTCTGTTAAGAAAATTGAGAATCATCTTACAAAGGACACGAATGATCTTGTATAAAATAATGAGATCCTAGTTTTTTGAAATGATGTGTTATGTTGTTTTCTAATATTTGAGTCAACTACACCATATAGACAATTCTTTTATTCATAACACTTTTTAGGGTACATGAATTTGATTTATTTAAGTAATGGACCTAAAAGGCTAGAATCATGGGCCCTCCAATCTGCTAAAGCCCATTAAGTTTAGAGATTTGTGATATTAACACTTCTTTGTCTAGAGAACCCATTTGAAGTTTGGATACCTGCTCTTCATTAAGAAATCAATGATTTCTTGTCTAGAGAAACCCATTTTAAGTTTGTGTAAATGAATTACAGCAAAGGAAAACGTATTGTGACAACTACAACACTTTCAAGTAACACAACAACAGGACACTTATCACCACCATTGATGAACAAGAACATCATGTTATGTCAAAGATTTAAACAAGTCATCATTGCTCATATGTCTTCTAATACTCGGGACTCATTCTACTTTGATTGTAATGACATTCAAGTAACAAACACTTGACCAATCAAGCAAATCACACCTGTATTGATCAATTTCAGGATCAAATCGAATTTAGTCCTTTCAACATCAATCTTCATCACCACAAAATCTTTCTTTATTATTGTGTTCTTCAACCAATTTGCAAAATCATACCCTTGAATAATATCAACATCGCCCACAATTCCACCGCATGATTCATTGGCTGAATATGATCCATACCTGTTCCTTTCTCAACAATGTTTTCATGAGGTTTGATTAATCTAAAAGACAAAGCTTTCATTCTTGACCCAGGGTGCGTATGACAATAATTTCACACCCTTTTGGACTTGTATTGATCATGAAACAAATTCTAGGAACCATTCCATCTACTATACTCATGCATCAAATAATCAAACAATAGTTACATATAATAATGATCACTATGTATGCATAGTTTTAAATTGATTCGGTCAATGAAACTTGAACATTTGTAATTGAAAATTGATTCACCCAAGACATATTATAAGTGAGAAATTATGCCTTACAAATGATAGATCTTTGGCTTTTATAGCATTACAAAAAGATAACGGAAATTAAATTAAAAAAAACCCTAATTATTATGCTAATCAATGGCTTTATTAAAACATTAATGACTTATTTAAGAAGAAATAAAGAAAAAACGGCTTCAGCAATGAATGTTCAGCTTCTGAGGTGTCTTTTCGGCTTCTGAGGACTTAGTGCTCTAAGGCGACTCTTACACCCTGTTCCCGAGTTCAACTTAACGAGAGAAAATGAAAGGAAATGGGATGAAATAAGAAGAAAATAAAAGAAATTGGTGTTCCCGAGTTTCATTAAAGGAGAGAAATGGAAGGAAGTGCAGGGAAATGGGAGGATCATTTTCCCTCCTAACTTTCCTTCCGATTTGGAAAGAAAGAACAAAATTATTAATTTTCCTTCCACTCCTCTCAAACTCGGGAACACAAAAGAAAATTTTATTTTCCTTTCCTTTCTCTTCTTTTCTCTCAGGACTTTCTTTTCTCTTCTCTTCTCTTCTTTTGTTAAACTCGGGAACGAGGCATAGACGATAATGATTATGTTAGGTGTTGTTTGTTTTGGAAGTTGTTAGATGTCTTTTGTCCTTTTTCAAGTTTGCGAAAGAAAACGTGCACTTGCGAAACGTCTGGCCGCCAGAAAGAAAAAGTGCTCAAAAAAATACTTTTGTAGAAAAACAAACGAGACCTTACTCTTCCTGCATAAATGGTCATAGAAAATAATACCGAAACAAATCACTTAAATGTTCTTATAGACACTTGATGAATCAGATAACCAAATGTGAATGTTGAGAGTGTAGTGAATGGTTTCCGAAAAAAAATCTTAGTGTTTGAATGTTGCGAAAGTTTCAAATATTTTGATTGGGTTCAATTGAAGCCTTCATGTCTAGGTTGGTTCTTGCAAGCGTTTTATGTCGTACTTGTTTCATGGCTTACTTGTACCTTGTATGATGAAACTTGTTAGAGTCTTGATGTAGATAATATGTTATGGGCTATTTTTTTTTAACGATTCTTCATAACCATTTTTTCCCTCGATACACTTACCTCGGGACCCTCTTAAGAAAAAGGAACAAACATTTGTGAGTTATAGAAGGGTTGAGGGTTTGGGATTTAATTTACATGTCATGCATTTCGTGCATATACATTATATATTTTATGATGCTTTATAGTGTTAATAACCGTGTACATATATCATTTGCAATGTTTTCCCCAACCTACTGAAGTTAGCTGAGTTTATAATTTTTGACGAAGAATAGGGTTATAAATTTAATTTTTAGTATGTTCGTTCCTTTTGTCTAGCCCTGATGTAGGATTTCGGTGCCTAACATAGTATTTTTGACATTTGTTTAGATTAGGAGACTTAGTGGAAAATTGATGATAGATCAAGTTAGACATTAGAAGTTGTTTATTTTGATTAAAACATATAAGACAATGTTAACTTTATCGTGTATACTTCCATATTTTAGAATTTAAAATTGTTAAAGATTTTCTGTTTGAGACCTTTTTCTACAAATTGTTTTTCTAAAATGATTTAAACATTTTATTAAATGATTTTAAAATTACCCATAATAGTGTCCTTTCACCTCATTTTAAAGGATCAGCCCAAAGAAAAGTACATTTAACTTTTTGACGCTTCGTCTATTAAAAAATCAAGAGGAGACTCGGTAATTTCAAGGTTTTATCGTCAACATTTCTGATTCGTAGTCTTTTTTTCTTCAGAATTTAGGTGTGATAGTTCTGGAAACAACTCGTTATACTCCCCTATTTGGAAATTGAACAATGGCAGTACTGTCCCTTGCCCTCCAAAAGCTTGTGAAGGTTGTGATTGGAATGTTGGAATTAAGACGAGTATTTCAAGCTAATTAGGTTAAAGAACTTGTTGAAAAGGCTGAGGGGTTAACCGGTAATTTCAATTTGACTGATATTGACTTTGAAGAATCATGTTCAATTTCTCAGCAGACAAAGAAATATTAGCTTGGCTGGAGTAAACAACCACAAACCTATAGAAATCATGGGTGAATCTTGGAGATTATTCAAAGTACATTGCTCTTGTTGGAAGGTTTGGACAAAGTCCGATGCCCATATTTTGGTTACACATATGTGGAATGATTAGACTTTTTATTTACTGTAAGTCCCAATCTATTAGATCCAAATCAGTGATAAAGTGATATTACAATCAATTAGAGTGTAGAAAGAGTACAAATTGAATCAAACCAAGCATGCATACATTTATATCATATAAACGTCAAGTACACCTTGGAAACACACACACACATCATCTTTAGACTGACACAGACTATTTACACCACACACAACAACACACAAGTGTACAGCCGCACACACCCACAATCATATTACAACCACCAAAAACCCTCTAACACCCTACCAAGACCTATACATGAGAATGCCTAGCCCAAACCACTAAATTATAGCCTATCAATCTCCCCCTTGGTTTGCGGATAGCATAGACTTGGTCTTCACTCTTCAGGATTCTCGAACAACTTCAAGTCGGATTTTCCCATGGATCCCATCCATAGCCTTCCATTAATGATTGTGGCGACCATTCCTGTGAACTCTTTAGAAGCGGCCTCCATGACCTATTTTCTGCAAATGATTTGGTGATGAGCCAAGATATGAATGTCTCTTTCTCTGAATCTGAGGAGATCTTGGCAATAATAAGCCTCAGTACTTTTTCGCTATTTTTGAACTTGATGGCAGCAGTCGCAGTTTCATCATCATAGGTCCAAAATTCCATGTTATCAAGATATCCCTCATGAAAGTGTTGAGGGATAGGAATTTCTTTCAGTTGTTTTGTCGCTGGCCATAATATTATCTTCATTGGTTCACCAGATTCAGGATCAATAATATCCTTATCTTTTCTAAACAGGGCTTTTGCAGTTTTCATCTTTGGGAAGTTTTCCCTGGCCTGCCTGTCTAGAAATCGTTTGAAGTTAGTAGCACTGGGATCCTGTGATGGATTGTGAAATGGGGCCCTTGAGAGTTCGACAAGATCAACTTTCGTCCAGGAGTTGAAATCATGGATGTTCTGGTAGTATTCAGGAATTCAGGAATTTCTCTTTACAACCCACATGTTTACCTCATGATCAAAGGCCCACATTTTGATCCCTGAGCGATCACCATACTTATAACCAAACTTTCTCTTTCTAAGATCCGTCACTGTCAATATAGGATCTTTTTCTTTGCGATTTTCGTTCGAGTTCTTCATGAAAAGTAATCCTTCACTTTTATTAGAAGTGACGGTCCTTTTTCAATGTTTGATCGTGATCTGTGATCTTGTATTATCAGGCTCTTTATCAAAAAGATCAACAATGGTTGATGTTCTTGGAGGAGGTTGATTAACAGGAATGTCGCCTTCTGAAGGCTGGATGGGAGCCGTGGGAGGATCTTCAATCCCATGTGGTTGTTGAAAAAGAGACTGGAACTTATCGCCAAACGCTTCAAACAACTTGTTCTTTAACCCAAAATAAAAGGCAGTTAAACAACCAAGATTGGTTTGCAGATTAGTAATCTGCTTTGTCTTTAAAGCATTTTCTTCTTGAAGCTCAACAATATAGTTACCGTGTTGTTCAAGCATTATATCCTTTTCGATGTTCTGTTGTTTCAGAATACCAATTTCTTCTTCAAGTTTAGACATTAAGGTCTTATCTTCCCCTAAACGACCTTCCTCAAAAGATACCCCTTTTCCACATGAGGAAGGTTCTTGATCTTGTTGAGCCAGGTGCTTTGCTGGTCTAATTGATGCTTCATCTAGTGAAGGCCTTGAGGGAGAGTATTCAGGGATAAATGAGGATCCCTCAGCTTTATATATAGATCTCTGGCTTGGTTGGATTATAGGTGGTGTAGAGACTGTTGTAGTGACTAGTGGATGGAGTTGGAAGTTGATCTGGAGTAAGCACACCTGACCTCGAATCAAAACATCTTATTCTTATCGGAGACAGAGAGGTATGCGTCTGTGTCGGACCACTAGAAGATGGTTCGGATGTAGAAGTAGCTGTAACAGAGGGAGGAGTCTCTGAAACTACATCCCTATTACTTGAAGAATCCACCATCAATCCAGATACAGGAGGCATAGTTTTGAGCGCGTCATGAGCAACCCTAGACTTAGTTGCTTTTTGAGCAGCTTCATTGTCATTGAAAAAAAAACCCGTCAGCGAACTCAAAACTTGGATCTAGGTCATGAACATCAAGATCAAAGTTGAGAGGTAATTCTTGATCATTAAGGATGGAGAAGTCCATTCCTTTGAGAAAATCATCATCACCATCATTTTATTCATCATTCCCCTCTTCACTGAAATCACTTTGGATCTTCACATTTTGCATCAGGTCATGTTCTTCTGCCATAAGTGCAGTAGGAGAAGCATGACCTTCCTCGACTTCATTTCCAGTATCCGAGATAACAATCTCCTCGGTCTTAGGTGGGCTTGAAAGGGCGTTGGATTCAGATTGATCATCCTCTCCTTCAAAGATTCCAAACTTTATCAGAGGGAATTTTCCTTCAAAGTTAACCTTTTCAGGTCGATTTTGCTTCATAAGACCAAAGGCACTTGAGCCAATAGACTTGAGATCCAGAGTCTCTCCTCCTCTTTCTAATTCAGGGTGATTGACATTTAAGATGAGTTGCAAGAATCTTGGGTACATGAAGAACGTGTCTCTCTTGTTTCCTTCAATGTTCAAAATCATCTCATTGAAGATAAATTTTGAAAAATTGAAGTCTGTTCCAGAGGCCAAAGCAGCAATGGCTCCGGTGTTGACCAGAGATATCTCATTTGCTCCTGATCTCCGTCCTAAAATACAACTCACAAACACATGAGCCAAGTACTTCCAACATGGAGGTAATAGCTTCTTGAGGGTGGGTGGAAAGGTTCCTTCATAGCGCATCTGGTTCAGAGTCTCTTGAGTGCTGACTAGATCAATCTCCATTGGGAACTCAGACCTGTCACTAATCAACAAAGATTCTCGAATGATCTGTTCGGTGACCAAGACCTTCTTTCCACGCACAGAGGCCTCAAGAAATTTTGCACCCTGATTGTCCTTTTTTACAATTGCGTTGTTCCAGAATTATTTAAACATATTTTGAAAGATGATCAGACTTGAGGTGAGAGTATGAAACAGGCAGCATCTTCGTAATCCATTCACAATGAATTGAAACTCGGAGTGAGCCTCTGGAGGATCAGCAAGGAAAATGGCTAAGTTATGTACTTTAGCGAATTCGGGTCTTGCCATACTGAGCTGAGAAAAATAAACAGAAAGATTCATCAATAATCATCAAATATTTCCCAAAGTTTAATTTGATACAGATTTCATAAAATAAAGTTCAAAAATTTTAGGGCAAATTTGGATGCACAGCCGTACACGTGAAGCAGGACCATACACGAGTATGCGACTGCACACGGGTGTGCGACCGCACACGGTCCAATACTGCCGAAAAAAACTTTCTCCTTCAATTAAGCCCTTAATCCATGGTCGATTAAGCTTAAAAACACTATCATGAGAGTCGAAATGATCATACCTTTGCGATTGTGTGATCGATTTTAAGCAGAAACGAGTTTTTGAAGAATTTTTGGAGAGAGAGAGTGGAAGGGTAGTGTGCGGCCGCTTTTGAAGAAGTGAAAAGGAAAGGAGTGTATGGCCACACACTCCCCTTATATACTCTCTTCCAAAAGCCCAGTCCAACACAATCCCAAACAGATTTTTGACCACGATGCATTTCATGGACTTTAAAAATAAGATAAACTTAAAAATAAAACAAGATAAAACAAAATAAAATAAAATAAAATAAAAATAATTCCTAAAACTAGAAAAATAAAAATAAAAATAAAAATAAAAATGGAAAAATTTGTGATACAGGGATCAAATTTGTTAGACAATCATAATTCACTTATCGATACTTTTGTCTTCATGTTTACATCTAGTCGATTGCCGGTATTGTGGTCCACTTAAACATGAAAGTTTTTGATAGATTTTTGTATTTAATGTAAGTGACAAGTCATTGGATCTTATTAGATAATATTCTTAGAGACCATTCAGCTGACGACGACCAAGGGTATTGTTGTCCACCTAAATTGAGCAGCGAGATCTATAGACAACCTATAAGTGTTCAATTTTAATTGTATTAGAACGTGTTTCCCGCTTCCTGATATACCCCAGTAATCAAGGACTTCCAGAATACTCCTTACATCGGATGATGTGACATCCCCAAAATCTCGGCCAGAAAAGACCGGTTTCATTTAAAAGAGTTGCGGAATTTGTTCCCAAAAACAAAACATGATATAATAGATTTTTATCAAAACATTTCATAATGAAATATAATTTCATTTCATAATCAAAAATCGGGATGTCATGTTCCGATACAGACCATAAAGCATAAACGATAACATTACAAGTCATTCAACAAATATATACATATACAGACTTGTAAACATAACAACATGATGATTCATCCATCTTATGCCCTTGCGCCACTTCCTGTAATACAAATAAACTGAGTGGGTCAGGCTTGGGAGCCTGGTGAGCATATAGGGATTTCAACCAGCAATAAATAATTATATTTACTTTTACCAACCAACAATAATCTAATTACCCATTCCTGTTATCCTCACTTTACGTCCCTAAAACAACATCTATCTCAAGGGACCTAATCTAAGATTTTCATCGGGACGGACATTACTGCAGAGGGGCTTTCTCAACAATAAGTGTCCTAAAGGCAACCATGTGGGGGATAGAGTACACCGGTGAACACATCGTTCACAACAACTACAGGTTATGAGCCTGCTAGCGTTCCACAGGACTGTCTAGAAAGAGTCTGTGGTCGTTATCCATACTCTGCTGAATAACTAGATCAACAACAACAACATCGAGGCCTCTCATCTGTTTATCACACATCAACTATCTGCCCATGTTCTACCCAACATATTAGTAGATAAAAATATATATTTTTTATACATAGTTTAAAACCTATATAGCATTCTCATTCAATACATATTCCAAACAACAGATGAGACACATACACATAACACGTATTTTATAGAGAATAAATCATATCTAAGAGATAGAAGAAAGTGAATATACATTCACACATATAACAACAAAATATACACACAACATATATTTCGTATAAAATACTTCATAACTATGCGTTAGAAGAAACTGACTACACACACCTAATCAGAAGATGATCGGACAACACTACGACTTGTAGAAGTAGTATTCTTCGGTAGATCTGGAAGATCTTCACAAAAACCGGGCTCCTCGCGGGCAGAGCTTCGACTCGGGAATCTCACTTCTCGGGATCTTCAGGACTTCGGAATTTGCTTCGGGACTCGGGAATGATACCGGGGCTTTGGGATATAATTGGCATGCAAACCAAGGCAAAAACTAGAGAGAAAGAAAGAAAAATGGCAAGGAAAATGGCTGATCTCGGTTTCTATTTATAGGGTGCTGGGTCTGGGATTACGCTGGGCGTAACTCCAAGTACGCTGGGCGTACTCAGTACGATGGGCATAATCTTGGTTACGCTGGGCGTACTTTGACGTCACTGCATGCGTCACTTAGTGGCACTCGAGTATTGGCCAGGCAAGTTGCACTCATCCAGCGTACTCAAATTACGCTCGGCGTAATTTGACTTGTCGAACTTCTAAATTGCGTAACTTTCGCATACGAGCTCCGTTTTCGACGTTCTTTATATATCCATGCGTAGGTCAGACCATACTCTACAAATTTCATTTAGACTCTGTCGGCTAATTTTTACTTTTATTTTTATTCTTTATTTTTTGTAGGCTGGGACAGAAAAACTTTGTTAGAAATTCATAACTTCTTCGTCCGACGTCCGTTTTCGTCTGACTTTTCACCAATGCACTACCATCGACGAAATCTTCGATTCTCGTTTAGAAAGTTTCGGCTAAAACTCGCTCGATCTCAATTCAAACTTTTGGGCTGTCTACTACTAAGCTGAAACTTGAAAAAATCATAACTTCCTCACACGAAGTCAGATTAAGGCGTTCTTTTTATGCACGCTCTCGGTTCAACATTATCTACATCTTTCGTCTTGATCACTAAGGCTAAATATCACTCCTTTGTAAATTCACTATTTACGTCACGCTGTGCCACACCTGTTTTGTCGCGAAACTTCGACAGTTCATAACCTCTTCGTTATAACTCCGATTTCAGCATTCTTTATATTTTCGGAAACCTCGTCTCAACCACTACATCTTCGTGCATCGATATCGGGTTTTTATAACATTTCATTTTCACGCTTATTTTTATTCTTGATTAAATCAAATCACATAATTAAGCATATAAGTATAAAACACATAATTCGCAAATATTACATTCTTATTATTTCGAATGGGTTACAAAGGTTAACCTAGACTATTACATTGCTAAAAATGGAAAGCCCATAAACACGGGCGTTACAATTCTCTCCACCTTAGAATGATTCCGTCCCCGGAATCACACATCAACAAACAAATGCGGGTAGCGACTCATCATGTCACACTCCGTCTCCCAGGTGAGATTTGGCCCATTCATGTGTTTCCATCAGACAAGCACTAATTTGACCATCTTGCGTCGCAACTTCTTAGTCTTTCGGTCAACGATTGCCTCTGGTTCTTCAATCAACCTTTTGTTCTCATCGATTCTCAACTCCGAAAGTGGAATCATATCGGGAAGTTCTCCCGTGAACTTCCTTAAATAACATACGTGAAATGTTTTATGAATCCCATTCAGTTCTTCTGGTAGTTCGAGCTTGTAAGCTTGGTTCCCAATCCTCTGAAGAACTTTAAACGGTCCAATAAACCTTGGACTTAATTTTCCCCTTTTACCAAATCTTATAAGTCCCTTCCAGGGTGAGACTTTAAGCAAAACCGAATCTCCAACTTCAAAAGTCATTGGTCTTCGCTTGTTGTCAGCATAGCTCTTTTGATGATCTTGAGCTGCTAACATTCTCTCCCTAATTATTTTCAACTTTTCAGTAGTTTGATGGACTATCTCTGGTCCCATAAACTGCTTTTCCCCAGCCTCAAGTAAACAAGACCGCGTACGACACTTCTGTCCGTACAAAGCTTGATAAGGTGCCATCTTAATGCTCGAGTGGAAACTATTATTGTAGGAAATTTCTACCAAAGGTAAATGTTCATCCCAATTACCTTGGAATTCCAGGGTACATGCTCTCAGCATATCTTCAAGTGTTTGTATCGTTTGTTCGCTCTGAACATCAGTCTGTGGATGGTAAGCTGTACTCAAACACAACTTGGTACCCAATTCCTCTTGTAGACTTTTCCAAAATCATGAGGTGAAACAGCTCTCACGATCTGACACAATCGTTAATGGAACACCATGAAGCCTCGCAATTTACTTCACGTAAGAATTCACAAGCTTATCCATAGACCATTTCTCATTGGCTGCTATGAAATGCGCACTCTTAGTGAATCGATCAACGACCACCCAAATCATGTCGTGACCACTTTTCGTTCTGGGCAGTTTTGTGACAAAATCCATAGCAATGTCTTCCCACTTACCCATAGGCATAGGTAATGGTTCTAAACTCCCGTACGGTTTCTGATGTTGTGTCTTTACTCTCGAACAAGTCACACACTCGGCCACATACTTTGCAACATCAAGCTTCATCGTCGGCCACCAATAGTAGGGTTTCAGGTCCCTATACATTTTAGTGCTACCAGGATGAATCGAGTACATGGTTTTGTGAGCTTCTTCCATAAGAAGATCTCTGACTTCTCCTGTCTTAGGTATCCAAATCCGATATTGGAACACCTTTAGTCCATGATTGTTTATACCGAACACCAACGTCTTGCCCAAACATTCCTCCTATCGGTCATTCTTCTCAGAAGCTTCCTCTTGATCTTTCTTAATACTTTCAATAATGGTCGAGACAACTTCTATTCTCAACGCTCTTGGCCTTTTTCTATCAAGATTGACTTTCCGACTGAGAGCATCAGCAACAACATTAGCTTTACCGGGGTGGTAAAGTATCTCACAGTCGTAGTCTTTAAGTAATTCTAGCCAGCGTCGTTGCCTCATATTTAATTCTTTCTGACTAAAGTGATATTGGAGACTCTTATGATCAGTGAAAAGTTTGCACTTCGTGCCATAGAGGTAATGCCTCCATATTTTTAGAGCGAAAACTAGCGCTGCCAACTCCAAATCATGAGTCGGGTAGTTCTTTTCATGCTCTTTCAGCTGTCGAGACGCATATGCGATCACCTTTTCCCTTTGGGTCAAAACACAACCCAACCCAACACCTGACGCATCGCTATAAACAGTGAAGTCTTCAACTCCATCGGATAGAGATAAAATCGGTGCCTCACATAACTTCTTCTTTAGTAACTCGAAAGCTTCTATGTGCTTATCATTTGAAGCATAAACAGCTCCTTTGTGGGTCAAAGCTGTTAAGGGACTAGCAATCGAGGAAAAGCCTTGGATAAACCTTTGGTAATATCCGACTAATCCCAAAAAGCTTCGGATCTCCGTGGGACTTTTCGGTTGTTCCCACTTCATCACAGCTTCAATCTTTGCTGGATCAACCATTATCCCTTCTTGGTTGACCACGTGACCCAAGAATTGGACTTCTCTAATCCAAAAATCACATTTGGAGAACTTTGCATACAACTTCTCCTTCTTCAAGACTTCCAAAACTTCTCATAAGTGTCTACCATGCTCCTCCTGGCTTTTCGAGTAAATCAGAATGTCATCTATGAACACTATCACAGATTTATCAAGGAACGGATTACAAACCCTGTTCATTAAATCCATGAATGCTGTTGGAGCATTGGTTAGTCCAAACGACATAACCAAGAACTCGTAGTGTCCATATCGCGTTCTGAATGCAGTTTTCTTTATATCCTGCTCTTTCACCTTTAGCTGATGATATCCTGACCTCAGGTCGATCTTTGAAAAATAACTTGAACCTTGTAGTTGATCGAACAGGTCATCAATCCTCGGCAACGGATATCTATTCTTTATTGTTGCCTTGTTCAACTCTCTATAATCGATGTACATTCTCATACTTCCATCTTTCTTCTTCACGAATAACACTGGAGCTCCCTAGGGTGATGAACTAGGTTTAATGAAACCTTTGTCCAATAACTCCTGAAGTTGCATCATCAACTCCTTCATCTCCGTCGGTGCTAATCGATAAGGTGCTTTTGCTATAGGCGTCGTCCCTGGTAACAAGTCTATTCTAAGCTCCACTTGTCTATCAGGTGGTAATTCGGGAAGATCTTCGGGAAATACTTCCGGATAATCACACACGATAGGAATGCTCTGCATCTCCTTTTTCTCCTTCTTTGCATCAATCACAAATGCCAAATATGATGTACATCCTTTGGCCAAACACTTTTTGGCTTTCATTAGCATCAATCACAAATGCCAAATATGATGTACATCCTTTGGCCAAACACTTTTTGGCTTTCATTAGAGAAATGATCCCAGAACTCACTCTGCGTTTGTCCCCATACACCATAAATGACTCTTTCCCTGGCGGGTTTACCTTGACTATCTTCTTTCTACATAATATCTCGGTGTCATTGGCGTTAAGCCAATCCATTCCCAAAACGATGTCGAAACCGTTAAGTTCGATAGGCAATAATTCCTCGTGGAACTTATTCCCATTCAACTCAATTAAGATGTTTTTCATACGATGGCTAACAGGTACAAACTTGCCACTAACAACTTTGACTAATAAAGCATTATCTAGTATATCGACAGGCAAAGCTAGTTTTCTACCAAATTCATGCGATATAAAGGAGTAGTTGGATCTAGAATCAAATAAAATTTTCGAAGGCAATTTGTTTACGAGAAAGGTACCTGAAGCGACATCAGCTTCATCCTTAGCAGCCTCCAGTGTCATCTGGAATGGTCTCGCCTTCAGCTTTGGCAGCATGTTGGGTTTTGCTGCCTCTTTCTTTTTCGGAAAATCTCTTGAGATGTGCCCCTCCTCACCACACCCATAGCAGAATTTCTTGGTGAGGGTGCATTCATTGGCATAATGCCCTGGCTTTCCACATTTGAAGCATGTGACCACTTCCCAATCACATTTCCCATGATGCTTCTTCTTACACTTGTCGCACCATTTTGCTTCGCCTCCTCCACCTCCTCTCGAACTAGGCTTCACGAATTTACCCTTTTTGCTGGACCCCGAGGGTCCATCGCTTTTCCTATTTTCACCAACCTCTAACCTCTCCAGACCTTTCTCCCTGATCTGGGTCTCAACATTTCTATCAGCCCAGATGGCGGCTTTCAATATGATTGCTTTCTTAACCATTGGACCCCGAGGGTCCATCGCTTTTCCTATTTTCACCAACCTCTAACCTCTCCAGACCTTTCTCCCTGATCTGGGTCTCAACATTTCTATCAGCCCAGATGGCGGCTTTCAATATGATTGCTTTCTTAACCATTGGACCATAGTCCGCTGGTAGTTCGAGGGAAAACTTGTTGACCTTAGAGAGTTCTGTTGGTACTAAATATGGGATAAGCTTCATCTTTTCTATGAAACTAGCAGCGTATTCAGTAACACTCAATTTCCCCTTCAAGTTCTGAAACTCATTATTGATTTCCAGAAGGTCCTGCTCGGAGCAGTATTGCAGTTTCAGTTGTTCCACAAAGTCTTCCCAAGACATTTTGCTCGCTTCTCCCTTGGGCATAGAGTTAGCTAATAACTTCCACCAACTCAACACGCCAGATTTTAGCAGAGGGATTGCAAGAGAGGTCTTCTGCCTGTTGCTGCATTCGCAACTTTTAAACATTGTCTCCATTTTGGAGATCCAGTCCATAACTTGCACCGGCGTCAGGATTTCGGATAGACATGGTGGTTTGGATGCCATGAAATCCTTGTACTTACACCCACGCCCATCATTTCCTCCATACTGGTTGTTGTGTCTAACCACCGGTGGGTCGTCTTAACCAATGATCCCACTAAAGTTTCCTCCTTTAGACTGCCCTCCATTCTCCTCAGGCTCTTCCACTTGAATTGATGGTTCTTCACGATTCTGCCTAAGCAGACGTCTTGTTTCTTCCATCTGACGATCCAACATCGTTTGAATCATCATTTGTACACCAGCCATTATTATCGTCTCAGGTGCAACAGCTACAACAGTTATTTGCTCAATCGCAGGTGGTTGATTTTTGTTTTCATCAGCATTCCCCACTCTATTCCTCGTTCTCACCGTTTTTGATCTATACACCGAATAAGGTGAAATTAGATCCTCATTCACGATAGATATTCAAGTCATCCTTATCGCTCCGAAACGTTTACATGTTAGTTCTAATATCGTAACCATACGCTTAGAATCCTACACACATAAGGTTTCCAGATCCGGTCGGCAACAGACCATAGATCCAAACAAATAATATCATATATGGCAACATATAACATTTAGCACATAAAAGCATTTTAGGCAACTTCCTAAAATAAACTAGTGCTCGTGTCTAAATACCATAGACACACATCCCACAATCTCCACTTAGCATTCTAAGTTTAAGTCTAGAAATCCTACAAATTCCTAGTTCGCTTAAACTAATGCTCTCATACCAACTGTGACATCCCCAAAATCTCGGCCAGAAAAGACCGGTTTCATTTATGCTTTTTAAACATTTTCAGAGTAAATTATTTTGATTTAAAAGAGTTGCGGAATTTGTTCCCAAAAACAAAACATGATAAAATAGATTTTTATCAAAACATTTCATAAAGAAATATAATTTCATTTCATAATAAAAAATAGGATGTCATGTTCCGATACAGACCATAAAGCATAAACGATAACATTACAAGTCATTCAACAAATATATACATATACAGAATTGTAAACATAACAACTTGATGATTCATCCATCTTATGCCCTTGCGCCACTTCCTGTAATACGAATAAACTGAGTGAGTCAGGCTTGGGAGCCTGGTGAGCATATAGGGATTTCAACCCGCAATAAATAATTATATTCACTTTTACCAACCAACAATAATCCGATTAACCATTCCCGTTATCCTCACTTTACGTCCCTAAAACAACATTTATCTCAAGGGACCTAATCTAGGATTTTCATCGGGATGAACATTACTGTAGAGGGGCTTCCTCAACAATAAGTGTCCTAAAGGCAACCATGTGGGGGATAGAGTACACCGGTGTACACATCGTTCACAACACCTACAGGTTATGAGCCTCCTAGCGTTCCACAGGACTGTCTAGAAAGAGTCTGTGGTCGTTATCCATACTCTGCTGAATAACTAGATCAACAACAACAACATCGAGGCCTCTCATCTGTTTATCACACATCAACTAGTTCTACCCAACATATTAGTAGATACAAATATATATTTTTTATACATAGTTTAAAACCTATATAGAATTCTCATTCAATACATATTCCAAACAACAGATGAGACACATACACATAACACGTATTTTATAGAGAATAAATCATATCTAAGAGATAGAAGAAAGTGAATATACATTCACACATATAACAACAAAATATACACACAACATATATTTCGTATAAAATACTTCATAACTATGCGTTAGAAGAAACTGACTACACACACCTAATCAGAAGATGATCGGACAACACTACGACTTGTAGAAGTAGTATTCTTCGGTAGATCTGGAAGATCTTCACAAAAACCGGGCTCCTCGCGGGCAGAGCTTCGACTCGGGAATCTCACTTCTCGGGATCTTCAGGACTTCGGAATTTGCTTCGGGACTCGGGAATGATACCAGGGCTTTGGGATATAATTGGCATGCAAACCAAGGCAAAAACTAGAGAGAAAGAAAGAAAAATGGCAAGGAAAATGGCTGATCTCGGTTTCTATTTATAGGGTGCTGGGTCTGGGATTACGCTGGGCGTAACTCCAAGTACGCTGGGCGTAATATTGGTTACGCTGGGCATACTTTGATGTCACTGCATGCGTCAGTTAGTGGCACTCGAGTATTGGTCAGGCAAGTTGCACTCATCCGAGTACGCTGGGCGTACTCAAATTACGCTCGGCGTAATTTGACTCATCGAACTTCTAAATTGCGTAACTTTCGCATACGAGCTCCGTTTTTGACGTTCTTTATATCAACGCGTAGGTCAGACCATACTCTACAGCTTTCATTTAGACTCCGTCGGCTAATTTTGACTTTGATTTTTATTATTTATTTTTAGTAGGCCGGGACAGAAAAACTACGTTAGAAATTCATAACTTCTTCGTCTGACGTCTGTTTTCGTCTGTCTTTTCACCAATGCACTACCATCGACGAGATATTCGATTCTCGTTTAGAAAGTTTCGGCTAAAACTCGCTCGATCTCAATTCGAACTTTTGGGCTGTCTACTACTAAGCTGAAACTTCGAAAAATCATAACTTCTTCGTACGAAGTCAGATTAAGGAATTCTTTTTATGCACAATTTGGGTTCAACATTATCTACGTCTTTTGTGTTGATCACTAAGGCTAAATATCACTCCTTCGTAAATTCAGTATTTACGTCACGCTGTGCCACACCTGTTTTGTCGCGAAACTTCGACAGTTCATAACCTCTTCGTTATAACTCGGATTTCAGCATTCTTTATATTTTCGGAAACCTCGTCTCAACCACTACATCTTCGTGCATCGATATCGGGTTTATATAACATTTCATTTTTACGCTTATTTATATTCTTGATTAAATCAAATCACATAATTAAGCATATCAGTATAAAACACATAATTCACAAATAATACATTCTTATTATTTCAAATGGGTTGCAAAGGTTAACCTAGACTATTACATTGATAAAAATGGCAAGCCCATAAACACGGGCGTTACAGATGAGCAGACAATTATTGAGAAAGAAGTCAGATTCAGAATGCATATGTTGTACACTCAGGTCGGATCTCTTCCAATCACGTAGAGAGTGAAACATATGACTAACAAGAGATTAGAGGGATTGAGAGATAGAAGATTGCATATGCTGTGTACCAGGTTGGATTGTTACTCACACAAAGGAGACAACATATGACTAACAGATAGGAAGAATAGCATAAAAGAAGATGCAGAGAGACAGAGTTGGATATGTTACAATCCAGGTCGGATCTTTCGATCACACAGAGGAAGTAACATATGACTGACAGTAAGAAAGAAAGAAAATAACTTTCTACAGACCTAATTTATCGGAATTCCCCAGTTACCCCATCAATACCGGAATTAAGGACAAAGTATGCACATCGAGGAAAAGTCAATCCACAGTTCTAAATACAGATCATTAAGTGTATCCGCAGATTCCCATGTATATCTCTCTGCTCAACCTACCCAAGCGTTGTATTGTCAGACTGAATAGCACTATCTAGGTCAAAATTTGTCAAGTCTCTAAGCTACTTAAGTTCATTTGATCCTAGTCAAGTCCATTTTGAAAAACTTTCATGTCTACCGGCACATCGAACACAGATCTAAGACAATTTGACTTTGGTACCTTACATAGATTCAGATTGTCTGTTATCACATGTTTATTTCACTTCCTTACACATCCCCTACAAACAAGAACTATTAGCGACATATATTTTTTTGTTTTTCTGATTTCAAATTTTTGTTTGGTTTTTGATTATTTCCCCCCCCTAAATTTGTGCATGGGTGAGAATGGAATGAAAATGTACAAATTTAAACTATGCTAAAACAAACAAGACAAAACAAAGAAATTAGTCCTCAAAACGTATCATTTTCAAAAAGATCACAAGCACATCGAATCGAGCTTTATTAAACAACTTTGTGAACAAATCCGCCACATTATTTGCAGTGGGAACCTGTTCCATCCGAATGAGCTAACGCTCATAACAATCTATGATGAAATGAATTTTGATGTCAATGTGCTTGGTTTTCGAGTGTTGGACTGGATTTTTAGTGATCTGAATGGCAACCTCATTATCACATAAGATAGGGGTTTCTAAATAATTCAAACTGTAATCCAACAAATGATGTTGGATCCATACAACTTGAGATAACAAGAAGAGGCAGCAACATATTCCGCTTCTGCTGTTGAGGTTGAGACCGTGTGCTGTTTCTTGCACTGCCAAGACACCAGCCGATCACCAAGGAATTGACATCCTCCTGATGTAGATTTCCTGTCAAGCTTACAACCTCCATAATTACTGTCAACGAATGCATATAAATCAAATTCAGAATTTTTCAGATACCAAAGACCCAAATTTGGGCTGCCTTTGAGATACCGAAAAATTCTTTTGACAGCAATAAGATGTGAAAGTTTCGGATTAGCCTGACATCGAGCGCATTGACAAACTGCAAACATGATATCTGGACGGCTTGCAGTTAGATACATCAACGAACCGATCATCGATATGTAGTGAGTTTGATCTACGGATTCACCATTAGTATCTGGAGTCAGCAGGGGTCTCTCAGCTATTGGCGTCAAGGCAGGTTTTGCTTCTTGAAACCCGAACTTCTCAAGTATATCCTCCACATACTTTACGTGATGGAGCAGGATTCCGGTTGATCTTTGTTGGACCTGAAGCTCCAAAAACATGGTCATCTCACCCAATGAGCTCATCTCGAACCTCTTTTTCATCACTCCTTCAAACTCCTTGCATAGCTGTGGACACGTAGACCCGAAAATGATGTCATCAACATAGATTTGCACCAAGATTTGATCTGTACCAACATTCTTTATGAACAAGGTTTGGTCGACTGTTCCTCGCGAGTAGCCATGCTCGGGCAAATGCTTTGTGAGAGTTGCATACCATGCTCTATGAGCTTGATGCAATCCATACAGAGCCTTGTCTAATTTGTAGACATGGTTGGGAAACTTCGAGTTAACGAACCCTGGGGGTTGAGCAAAATAGATTTCTTCCTTAACCTTGCCATACATGAAAGTAGTCTTGACGTCTATATGATATACTGTGAAGTTCATGTAGGAAGCATAAGCAAGGAAGATACGAATAGCCTCTAAGCGGGCTACCAGAGCATAGACTTCAGTGTAATTATCCCTCGATCTGTCTGAACCCACGAACGACCAGCCTGGCCTTATTTCGTACAATTATCCCTGAATCATCCTGCTTATTATGAAAGACCCAACGTGTGTCAAGAGACTTCTTGCCCTTGGGTAACTTAACTAGCTTCCAAACCCCAAGTTTTTCAAATTGATTCAGCTCTTCAAGCATATCATCTACCCAGCTGGGCTCATTCAAAGCCATTTCTACATTCTTTGGCTCAATTTGAGAGATAAAGCAATAATAGAGACATGTATTGACATCTCCACTCTGACTTCTTATTTTCACACCATCGCCCAGCTGGCCAATGTCATTCTCGATCGGATGATCGCGTTGAATACGAGAGGGGATCTCCTGGCTGATATCATTGAGTGAAACGGGAAGATTATGAATGTTGATAGCTCCATCATTTGATGAATGTTCCACATCAGATGAACCTATCTCATTTGATGTATCTGCTACAAACTCAATAGCAATTTGTTCAGGAAAGAGTAGTTCCATGAAATTTGAGGTAACAGTGGAAGTATCTCTAGACATAAAATCTCTTTCAACAGGAGTAAGAGGTGTAGCATCAGCATCTGGAGCATCATGTTGAGCGTGAGATTCTGGACTAGTAAGTGGAACAAATGACTCCCCCTAAGGAATTGAAGAGGTAACCAGTGGAGGTCTGTAAACAACTGCTTCATCTTCATCTTCAGGAGCAACCTTCGAACCAGATGAAGAAACAAATGAACCATCTGAATGCACATTGAGTGATTTAAACAATGATGTGTAATCAATCAACCAATCGGGTCCCACTCTAGCATCCGTTTCATTCTCCTCCAACCAACGCACATCAAAGGATTCCACAATTTGCTTTGTCTTCTTGTTGTAGACCCTATATGCAGTGCGAGAAGCATACCCCACAAATAACAATAATCAACTTTGGCATTAAATTTAGGGTTGGACTCCAGGTGAAGTAGGGTGCAAGGTAACCAAATACTCGGAAGTGGCTGACTGATGGCTTGTGTCCATAAAAAATTTCGTACAGAGTCTTCATCTGGGCTTTGTTGATCAATACACGATTCTGAACATAGCATGCAGTGTTGATCGCCTCAGCCCAAAAGAAAACAGGAAGTTTGGAATCACAGAGCATCGTCCTTGCAATGTCTTGCAGTGTTTGATTTCTCCGCTCAGCAACACCATTTTGTTGAGGTGTGCGAACGGAACTATATTGACGCACAATTCCCTTTTCTGCGCAGAAGTGATCAAGAACAACATTCTTGAATTTTGTTCCATTATCAGTTCGAAGCGCCTTCACCCGGTGGTTCGTTTGATTCTCAATCATTACAATAAACTTCTTGATCAGATCAACAATTCCAACTTTGTTGGATAAGAAGAAGGCCCATGTAAAACGCAAGAAATCATCTATCACAAGAGGACAATATGAATTTCTTTTGATGCTTAGAACATTGACCGGACCAAATAATTCCATGTGTAACAACTGAGTTAACTAGTTTTGGCAAATGCGGTTTTCTGTGATGTTTGCCCAGGGCACAAGACAAACATTTTTCAAACGTTATGGAGTCACTGACGGGAAGACCACAGACCATTTCATTTTTCGAAAGATGATTCAGATTCTTTGAATTGGCATGCCCAAGTCTTCGATGCCACAACATAGCATTTTGTTCGGAGACCTTCGAAAAGAGGCAAGTGACTTGATCAGGGACGTTGCTATCCATGTCAATTATGTAGGCATTTACATCCTGCTTTGATTTTACAAGGATCCATTCTTCCGGGATGACAATGCTAGGCTTTAAGATCAGACATTCCTTATAAGTGAAGTGGGTTGAATAACCTTTGTCACAAATTTGAGATACACTTAACATGTTATGCTTTAACTCGGGAGCATAGTTAACGTTCTCGAAACTTCGCACTCCATTAGGCACGGTTCCTTTCTAATTGATCTTACCACCTTCTCCACCCGCAAAGGAAACAAACCCCCCATTAAAAGTCTGAATGTTGTTCAATTGGGAGATGTCTCCAGTCATATGTCGGGAACAACCGCTGTCGACATACCAAGGTCCGACGACATTCCTCCGCAACTCTCCCTGCAAAATGAGCGGGATCATTTAGATTTGGGAACCCAGGTCATCTCTTTCCTAGGTTGACCCATCAGATTCACAAATTTATCCTTTAAAATTTCAACTTGGAATCATCATGTAAAGTACTTTCAGAGGATGAAGATGATTGGTTGGAAGTTAATTTGGGCATCCACTGATATGTAGGTTTAGGTGGTTTTGAAATAGTTTTCTTTTCAGTTTGCATTGAGCGCTCGGATTTTCTACTAGGAGTGATTGAAGATCCAGAACCGCTCTCTGATAAAATCGATCTCGGCAGAGCCTTGTTCGATTTTGGCAAACTGTTATGACTTTGTTATTAAAAACCTGTTTATTCCTTTGAAAAACTGCCATTTTCTTGTTTTGATCATCCTTCCAATAATTATCTCGAGAATGAGTTCTAGAGGACTTTCTAGTAAAAGACCTTCCTCTAGTTTTGTTCTCTCCTCTTGGAGACAGATAATGTACAAAATTCATATTTGGACAATTTCTAGCTATATGACCATCAATACCACAATTAAAACCAATCTGCTTATTATTATTAAAACTGGTATTGCCCTTTGATTTATTTTCTTTAATGACACCTTTACTTTTCCTACAAGAACATGTGCAAGAAACAGATTGTACGATAAGTGAAGGTGCATCAGATGGTGTGACATGTGGAATTGGTGTGTTTTCATTAGAAGCAACACAAACATCAGAATTTTCAAATAACTCATCAAACACTTAAAAAAAATTTAATTAAGTATCAACAGGTGCAGATGTATCACAAAAAACATTGTCATTTTTAACATCAGAAACAATAAATTCTTTATTTGGAACAAAAACATCAGGTTCATAATCAGTTTTGCTATCAGAAACAGATCCTTCAACTTCGTGCTTTGACTGATCTAAGGATTGATCTGCAGGGGAAGTAGAAATGTTAGTATTTTCAACATTAATAAATCCTCCGGAAAGAAAGCCAGATGGCTTGCCATAAACCTTGAATGGTTCGTTGGCAATTTCCTCATTAGTTAAAGGGTGATACTGTAAGTCCCCAAAATTGCTTGTGTATCAATCAGATCCAATTGATGGTGTGGAATCCCAATCAATTGGATGATGTCAGATTAAATAGAAGAGAAGCAGAAGAAGAATAACTTGAATCTAATGATGTATTGATGATATGAATTATGATCCTTACAATAGATTCTCTCTGACACACACTTCTCTAGTTTCTCTCTCTTCTCTAGCCTTCTTCTTTTTCTTCACCGTACACTCACATGCACTCCTCTATTTATATGGGCCTCCAGCCATACACATGTGTACAGCCGCACACCCTGTGTACGGCCATACACAGGGTGTGCGGCCGTACACACAAACCGCAAACACATACAACATTACATAAAATATATATTTTCCTAGAAAAGCAAAGTATAAACCATATTTTTGACCCAACAATCTCTCCCTTGGTTTATAACTTTCTTTTCTAATTGACACAACAAGCTCCCCCTAAAAAGTAGCTGGCATTTTCTTGTTAATCTTCATTGGGAGCTTGGCTTCAGCATTAATCTTTGATTTCTTCACAGCGTCAAGATGAACTTGATGAATCTTCATGAATGACTTCATCTCGAGCGGTTGGGCTTTTCTTCAAGATTTGACTCTGAACGTACATTGGGTGAGGAGGCTTGATGTACAGATTCTTGAAAGATAGCGCTTCAGCTTGAGAGTCTACAAAGAGAAAAAATCTTCTGGATCACTTCAGCAGGTACAAAGATAGTAGCAGATTGATTGAGGAGGTTTCAATGCAATCTGTGACATAATCTTCAAGTACAGCTTCACCATGCTTCTGGGGTTGACAGATTGAATGTCGAAAGAATAATCTTCATTTCTTGCTCCTTCGAATGTGAATTCTTCGATGCTCACGGACAAGGATTTGGCTCAGAAATCTTCAACACAAACTCCATGAGTTTTATCTATACCTGAAATCACTTTTCAAGACAAAACAAAACTAAAAGAAAACTTAGCACACAAATGAAAACATAAACAAAAAATATTTTTGGATTTTTGATTTTTCTGAACAAGAAATAAAACAGAAATAACACTATTTTTGGATTTTTAAATTTTTCTGATTTTTCTTTGATTTTTTTTTGATTTTTGAATTTTTCTGATTTTTTTTTTAATTTTTAATTCTCCCCTAATATTTAAATTAGAAGAAACTATGACAAATTTAACAAAAATAAAAATGATATCTAACTTTAAGAGAGATTTGGGATCAAAGTTTTTAGACAACCTTTATCCACTTATCGGTACCTTTCATATTCACATCTTTGTCTGGTTGATCGTCGGTATTGTTGTCCACTTAAACACAAAAAATTGTGACAAATTTAGGACATACTATTTTTTACAAGACATGTGAACTTAAGTTCCTAAAAATTATATCTGATCCTAATTTCTTAGATACTATATCTTAAGTACCATTCATCTGATGACGACCAGGGATATTGTTATCCACCTAAATTGAGCAGCGAGATCTATAGACAATCTGTATGTGTTCAATTTTAAGTTTACTAGAACGTGTTTCCCGCTTCCTGATATGCCCCGGCCATCAAGGACTTCCAGAGTACTCCTTACACCGGGTGAGCAGACAACCATTCAGAGAGAAGATAGATTCAGAATTCTATTACTTATTACTTATTACTTCAGAGGGGTTGAGAAGTAGAAGGTTGCATATGCTGTGTACCAGGTCGGATTAGAAGTCGCGCAGAGGAGACAGCATATGGCTAACAGATAAGAAGTCTTTCACATATATAACCTGCAGAGAAATAGAGTTGCATATGTTGTGTACCAGGTCGGATTGGAAGTCGCACAAAGGAGACAACATATGACTAACAGACGGAAAGAAAGAAAATGATATTCTACAGACCTAATTTATCGTAATTTACCAGTCGCCCCATCCAACCGGAATTAAGGACAGAATCCACACATCGAGGAAAAGTTAAGCCACGTTTCCAAGTACGGGTTCAATTATTGTGACAAGTAGATTCCCATATATATCTCCCTGCTCAACCTATCCGAGCGTCGTATTGTCAGGCTGAACAGATCTAACTAGGTCAAGATTTGTCAAGTCTATAAATTTCCTAAGTTCAACTCTGCCTAGTCATGTCCATTTAGAATCTTTCATGCCTACCGACACATCAAACCAGAGCATAGACCCTTCAACTTTGGGTACGTTACCCAGACTCAGGTTGCCTGTTATCACATAATCATATCACTTCCCAAAACATCTCCTTCAAGCACATTCTATAACCAACATAATTTTTTTTATTTTTCTGATTTTCTAACGTTTTTGGATTTTCTAATTTTTATGTTTTTGGATTTTCTAATTTTTTTATTTTTGTTTTAAAATTTTAAAATTTTTGTTTTGTTTTTATTTCTCCCCCTAAATTTGTGCATAAGAGAGAAACGAAAGTAAATGCGAAAATTTAAACTATCCTAAAACAAAAATTAGTCTTTAAAGCGAATCAGGTTAAGAAAAACTCAGGAGTATAGAGAAGAAAACGCAAACCGTAAGTCACTGATTGAATTTGCATCCAAAAGGTCTGAGAACAGCACGCGTAAACTCAGAACAGATACGAAAATTCTTCATATCGTTAAGCACAAACCCCGTTTGTGATCTCTTCCTTTCTTCCTTTCCCGCCAAGGACACATACTCTCAAATAATGTTCTGAGTACTGTACAGTTGAGAGCTATCTCCTATCATGTGCCTGGAACAGCTACTACCAACAAACCGAAGTCTGATGATATGCCTCCATAGCTGCTCCGACACAGAGTGGGATTAGTTGGTCTTTGGAACCCAGTCCATTTTGAAACTGGGTCGACCTTTGTCATCAACACACGATACTTTCTCCCATGACATGTCCAGTTCATCACAAACAAAAGACATAGAAATATTAGAATCGATAGTTGATTTGGGAGATTGAGCCTTTGGAACCCATTTGTAGTTGGGTTTAACCCATTTCTTTTTCGATCCGATGGGTGGCTCAGTACTTGCTTTTGAACTTGATGTCGGCCGTTGAGATGATTTTGATTTTGGCTTCACGAGATCATCTCTTGGATTTGGCTTCTTTGCCGACATTCCCTTCTTTCCCTTGGGATTTTGATTCTTGGCCATGTGGGATTGATTGTTGGCCTTCTGCACGTTCCAGTCATCATGGTCTGAACGTGACCTTGAGGGGTTTCTTTTGAAATATCTCCCTCTTGGCGCCTTCTGCCACCCTTGTGCGTAGTAGGGAATGTATGCGCGATTTGGACAGTTTCGGACAATGTGTCCAGGTGTTCCACAGTGAAAACATGTCTTTTTCTTCACTGTGAAGTTGTTTCTTCCTGCCCCTGGTGGCGTAACCTTGCCTCGTTTCTGATTGTTCCCACAAGCGCACTTGCAGCAAGTTGGCTGTTTTGCGTGAATTGGTGGCCTGTATTTACCAACAGCAGGTTGATCAGAAGTAACTGAGTTAGAAGCAACAGATCCAGAGTTCAAGGAGTCATTGGATTGTTCAATTGTTTTCTCCTTGTTCTCATCCTCTGCTACTTTACCTGCACATGAAGTAAAAGCATTAGTATCGTTCAGCTCAGCACCCTCAGTTGGCCCTGATTGTTCAGTCTTAACTGAATCTGGTGCAGGGGTTTGGCCATACTGAGCAGGCATCTCTTCCTCATTGGTCTCAAAGGGTGGGTTATAATTGTGATTAAAAGGAGGTGGCACACTGTGATACCCTAGACCCTTGGTTTGATTATCTTTAAAACTCAATTGATTTTCTACTAAGGACCCGACTGTCTTACTTGATGCAGTATAATTTTTGAAACTAACGTCTGTTTTTCCACATTTTATTTTCAAAGCATCAAGTTCTTCAGTTACAACAGCAAGTTTGCGTTTAATGTGATCGTAATTTTCACACTTGTTGCTGTACTCTTCCTGAAGCTTCCTAAAGTCTTTGGTTTTTGCTTCTAGTTGTGCTTTTAACGGTTTCTGACCTTTTCTTAGAGTATAGCCTTCATATTTAAGGTCCTCATTTTCTCTTTTTAGCAAATCAATTTGTTCACGAAAAAATTTAATTGTGGCTTTACAAGATGGAGTACATGAAACTTCATTTACCGGAATTGATGTGGAACTCATTTTTATTTATTATTATTTTTAAAAATTTTTTTTTTTATATATTTTTTAATTTTTTTATTATTATTTTTTTTAATTGCCCTTTGACTTAAAAACCAAGAAAGTCAACTTTAAAAGTCAAATTTAAAAAGTCAGACTCAAAAGTCAAACTTAAAAGTCAAACCGAAAAGCTAAATTTGAAAAATTAAAATTCAACCTAGAAAGTCAAAGTTTAAAGTCAAAGGACTAATTTTAAAAGTCAAAGTCAAAAATTTTAAGGTCAAAGATAAAAATAAAATCAAAAATTAATAACTAAAAAATTTTGGTTGAAAATAGAATATAAAAATAAAGAAAATTGATTTTTGGGTTAAAAGTGTTAAATTTGCGAAAATATGAACCGGAGATATAATATTTGAATTACAAAAGGGAAGGAAAGAATCAAGAAGGCGCCTAGCTGAATTGGTAAGACGTGAAGCTAAAGATGCAGGATACCCGGGTTCGATCCCCGGCCCCTACAATGCGTTTCACCTTTTTAAATTAAATGTGCGATGCGAGGAATTCTACTGCTGCTAACCGAGACCGAAGCGAAGACGGTGGACCGTACATGAGATTAAGCCGCACACACCGAGCCGGCCGCACACCGAACCGAGCCGCACACCAAGGACCGCACACTCCGAGCCGTATACCGAGGCCGCACACCGAAACCCTAACCGCACACCGAGGCGCACACTCCGAGCCGCACACTGCTGAGCCGCACACACCGAGCCGTATACTCCGAGCCGCACACCGAGGCTGCTGAGCCGCACACCTTCAAGTGGCCGCACTCCTTCAACAGATTCGCGAAAAAACGACGTTTTTCACCCTTTTTTGCTCCAAAACTCGATCAAAAACTCGTTTTTATGAAATATGCAAAGAAGTAACCCCCCTTATTTTTGCGAGATCTATCCAAAAGCGCTATTCACTTTTCAAAATAAGATCAAATAAGCTCCAGATCTGGAAAAATTGATTGATACAACCAAGCTCTGATACCAATTGTAAGTCCCCAAAATTGCTTGTGTATCAATCAGATCCAATTGATGGTGCAGAATCCCAATCGATTGGATGATGTTAGATCAAATAGAAGAGAAGGAGAAGAAGAATAACTTGAATCTAATGATGTATTGATGATATGAATTATGCTCCTTACAATAGATTCTCTCTCACACACACTTCTTCTCTTGTAAGAGCCCGGATTCCCAGGTATTATTCATTTATTTATTTATTTTTGGTAAATTGTGAGGAGACTCGGCGAGTTGGAGCCTAGACTCGCCGAGTAGGATTGCAGATTTGGACGCGGGTTCGCGTCCGGACTCGGCGAGTCCACGCTGTTTAATGAAACCCTAATTTCCCGGCCCTGAGCCCTATTTAAAGGACCTTATAACCCTTCATTGCGGCTACCTTCGACCTTGAGAGCACCAGAGCATCTGTGAGTCCTTGTGAGTGAGAAAAGAGGCCATTATTCACCATCCTTGTGTGTGTTTGCAAGAAGGGAAGAGGAAGGCCAAGCTAGAAGAGTTGGGGAGCTTGGATCTACTCCCATTTCGACAGAGGAAGCTATTTGAGGTAATATTCAGAGCCTATTCTCGTGTATTTATTGATAAGGTCAAATCTAGGGTTTCTTCATGCCTTGTAATTGGAGTGTAAGAGGTCCCATGGGGAATTAGTACCTAGATCTGGACATTAGTAGGTCCAGAGAGTCCCAAATGCTCTGCTTTATGCCTTTCCTTTTTAGTTGTGGACTTAGGTTACCATTTTAGATGTCATTTCACCAAAAGAAGCCTTGTAGGCGTTGCATGGTAGCCAAGATCGTAACTTTACGTGATAAATGTGCTTGGAAGGACTGGATCTATGAGTTACTGGAACGGATCTGACCTCAGGAGTGAGTTTGAGTTCATGCATGGCTTGGACTCGCCGAGTCCGAAGAACAGACTTGGCGAGTAGCATGAAGATTGTCCATGACCACTCAGCGAGTGGTCTTACCGAGTTAAGGGTTGACTCAGTGAATCAGGGAGAATCAGAGAGGGTTGACAGGTGGACTGAGTCAAGCTGGAACTCGCCGAGTTGTTCTTGAGACTCGCCGAGTTGAGTCGTGGTGGCCCTGCAATTCATGCTAGTTGGAACTCGTCGAGTCAGGGAAGTACTCGACGTGTCAAGAGAGGATCCTAGGGAGTCAGTGAACACGTATAGACTCGCCGAGTCGCTCTAGTGCACTCGCCGATTCCGATCAAAGTTGACCGTTGACTAGAGTTGACCAGTGTTGACTTGATAGGGGTAGTGAACCTTAGTTGTGAAAGTGTTAATTAGATGTATATGATGTTATAGGAGGATTATAGCTCGGAGGATCGAGCGCGAGTGATTTTCGGGATTCGCGAGTTATCGAGATACACGAGGTGAGTCTTCTCACTATACTTTACCTTGAGTAGGTAACCAGAGTTATGTGACAGAGTATTTGTATGCTATATGTATGTTATGTGTTGTACTGCATTATTTCTATGTGATTTATGCTATGCATGTTTATAGAGTTGGAACCGGAAGGTTTCCAGAGTTAGAACCAGAGGGTTCACAGAGTAGGGTCTACGGACCCACAGAGTTATAGCTTCGAGTGGCTAATATGTGTTATGTGTGGTATTTTGAGGAACTCACTAAGCTTTGTGCTTACAGTGTTGGTGTTATTTGTTTCAGGTACTAACGATGACTGTGGAAAGGCGCCGGCTTGATCAGTACACACATATGGGATTTTTATGATATGTGATCTTGGGATTCATTGTATGACATTGATTGGAGTTTCAAGCACTGATGTTTTATGAAAAATTAAATGAATATGTTTTTATATTATGCAAAAAATTATTTTGAAATTCACGGTGTTACAACTTGGTATCAGAGCCTTGGTTTGAGGGATTCGAGTACACCTTTGGGCGTATTTGAACTCAAACTGAGGATTTGAGAAATATTTTAAAAAAGAATAAAAGATTTTTGGAAGAACGCAGAGCAGAGTTGTGTGTACGATCAGTCCGCGCCCGAACGGTGATTTCCCAAAATACCCTCATGTTATGTGATATTGATATTGATATGATGTATTCTCATGCTAGAGTAGGCTAGGTACTCCTATTAGGACTAGAGTGGCCTGATTTGTGATGCCTTAGCCTAGGGAGAGGTGAGCTGCTATGAGATGCTTAAGAGTGAGTAGGTAGCAGCGAGGGGCTTATGAGAGATCTGTTAGAGAATGGATTATGCATGATAGAGTACTTGGAATTTGGGATCCGAAGAGGAGGACTTGGGGTGTATTCTGATACGATGCGGACAGTAGTATTGGGCCCGTACTACTGCAAGCACTGGAGCGGTGTACAACCCAAGTAGGAATCTTTGGAATACCAAGGATCAAGGAGGGAAGAGTTGTCGAGTGTGAGTATGCTCGAATGGATTCTAATTTATCGTATGTTGTATTTCAGAGGTAGATCATGGTGAGGACACGTCTGATGCTTGAGAGCAGTGAGACCAGTGATGAGGAGATCCGCCAGATCATCCATGAGGAGGTGGTTGCGGCCATCAGGGAAGAGATACCAGAGATGGTCGGGTCTATTAAGACCACGTTGATTGAGACCTTCGACGAGCGTTATGCCGCTCTTTCTGAGGCTGCTGTTGCAGCGGCTACCGCAGCTATTGCTGCTGCGAGGTCGCAGGGTGGTGATGCGTTGCTGTTCCGAGAGTTCAGCAACACAAAACCACCAGAGTTTGATGGGATCCAGGACCCGGTGGCGGCTATGAGATGGATTTCTGATATAGAGGGGTGTTTCTTCACTTGCTCAAATCTTGAGCATTTAAAGGTTCGGTTCGTGCTGAACCAACTTCGCTTGGGAGCGAAGGACTGGCGGAAGTTTGTGACGGTGCACTTTACGCCTGCTGAGCTTGCGGCAGTGACCTGGGAGAGGTTCACTGCCATGTTCCGAGATGAGTACGTTCCCCAGGTGGAGAGGGAGCGTTTGGCCCAGGAGTTTCTGACCCTCAAGCAAGGTACTGAGTCTGTTACGGTGATTACCAGGATGTTCCATGAGAGGGCGATGTTCTGCCCTGAGCACGTGCCCACGGAGCAGGCACGTATGAGCCGATATTTGAGTATCTTGAGGCGAGACATTCGGGAGTTCGCGGCAAACTCCTCGTACCGGACATTTGCCGAGCTTCAGGCGAATGCCCGGAAGAGGGAGATTGAGCTAGAGACTCAGGCCAGGGAGGAGGCGGAGTCTCAGGGGAGGGATCGGTGACCGACACAGTCTCAGCCGGCAGCCAAGCGGGCCAAGCCCGCTGATCCCAAACCAGGGAGCCAGAAGGGCCGCACTTGTGGGAAGTGTGGCAAGGGTCATGATGGAGTCTGTAGAGCGGGATCTTGCTACAAGTGTGGCAAGGAGGGGCACATGGCCAAGGACTGCCCCAAGGGGTTTGCGGTGTGTTTTCACTGCAACCAGACCGGACACCGGAAGGCAGAGTGTCCGCAATTGCGAGGATCATCTCAGGGAGCACCTCAGGGATCTGCCCCTGCCGCCATCAGAGCTATCGAGAGTCGTCCAGTGAAGGCCGAGGCGCCAAGAGCACGAGGGAGAGCTTTTCAGTTGACCGCGGAGGAGGTCCGCGCAACACCCGATGTCGTGGCTGGTATGTATTCGTTTGAGTATTTATTTTGATGTTGTGATATTATGCTTATATTATGTTATGCGTTGGTACTTTTCTTGTGAATTCTCTACCTGCCTTGGTGTTATTTGACTCGGGTGCGAGTCGGTCTTTTGTATCTTTGGCTTTTAGTCAGCATATCAGTGTTAGTCGTGAGGCGTTGAGTCGGCCTCTGAGAGTTTCCATAGCTGACGAGAGGGTGATATATGCCACGGAGGTTCTCCGAGGGTGCGTAGTCGAGATTTTTGGTGTTGAGTTCCCGATTGATCTGGTTCCTATTGCGATGGGTAACGTCTGTGTCATTGTGGGCATGGACTGGTTGAGCAGATTCGGTGCGGTTATCGACTGCGAGCGACAGCTGGTGACCATACGAGACCCTAGTAGGGGAGTTCTTACGGTGTACGGCGAGGGTACACGTTCGGGATTAGCGTTTTGTTCGGCCGCTAGGGCAAGGCAGTGTCTACAACAGGGCTGTAAGGGTTTTGTGGCATATGTGATGGATACGCGGGTGGATTCTGAGAGACCGAGGTCTGTTGAGGAGGTCCGGTAGTGCGTGAGTTCCCTGATGTATTTCCTGAGGAGTTGCCGGGTGTGCCTCCTGTGAGGCAAGTGGAGTTCAGTATCGATTTGGTTCCGGGGGCCGCGCCTATCGCTAAGGTGCCTTATCGTCTTGCACCTCCAGAGATGCAAGAGTTATCCTCGCAGCTTCAGGAGCTGCTGGGGAAGGGGTTTATTTGGCCAAGCAGCTCGCCGTGGGGAGCCCCTATCCTATTCGTCAAGAAGAAGGATGGTTCACACCGAATGTGCGTTGATTACCGAGAGTTGAACAAGCTCACGGTCAAGAACCGTTACCTGTTGCCGAGGATCGACGATTTGTTCGATCAGTTGCAGGGAGCGTCTTGGTTCTCCAAGATCAATTTGAGGTCTGTATATCATCAGGTGAGGGTGCGAGATGAGGACGTCCAGAAGACAGCGTTCAGGACGCGTTATGGGCATTACGAGTTTGTGGTGATGCCTTTTGGGCTCACCAATGCCCCGATAGTGTTCATGGATCTCATGAACCGAGTGTGCAGGCCGATGCTGGATCGGTCGGTGATTGTATTTATCGACGACATTCTGGTATATTCGAGATCTAGAGAGCAGCATGAGGAGCATTTGAGAGAGGTTCTCGGAGTTCTGAGATCGGAGAGGCTTTATGCCAAATTCTCCAAGTGTGATTTCTGGTTGCGGGAGGTCCAGTTCTTAGGACATCTCGTTAACCAGAAAGGGATATTGGTCGACCCGTCCAAAGTTGAGGCGGTGATGAGTTGGGAGGTGCCGAGGTCACCCTCCGAGATCAGGAGTTTCCTAGGGTTGGCAGGGTATTATCGAAGATTTATCAAGGATTTCTCTAAAATCGCAGTGCCACTCACCAGGTTGACCCGGAAGGGTGTTGCTTTTCCATGGGGCCCCGAGTAGGAGGCCTCCTTTGAGACACTTCGCCAAAGGTTATGCGAAGCCCCGGTGTTAGCCCTCCCGGAAGGGATGGAGGACTTTGTGGTATACTGTGACGCATCGATTTTGGGATTGGGGGCGATGCTGATGCAGAGAGGGCATGTGATAGCATATGCATCGAGGCAGATGAAGCCTCATGAGATGAGATATCCCACCCATGATCTAGAGTTGGGGGCAGTGGTGTTCACCCTCAAGATTTGGCGTCACTACCTGTATGGGGTTCGGTGTACGATATACACGGACCATAAGAGTTTGAAATATTTGATGGATCAACCAAACCTAAATATGCGACAGAGAAGGTGGTTGGATGTGGTCAAGGATTATGATTGTGAGATCCTGTACCACCCGGGCAAGGCTAATGTTGTAGCCGATGCACTGAGCCGCAGGGCGGAGAGCACCCCGGTGCGGGATGTATGTTTGAGATTGACCGTGGTAGCTCCAGTGTTGGATGCCATTCGTGGGGCACAGGCCGAGGCTGTGCAACCTGAGATGCAGAAGAAATAGCGGGTTGTTGGTTTGGTTTCAGAGTTCGTTACCGATGGTCGGGGGCTTATGACATTTCAGGGGCGTATCTGGGTGCCGTTTGTGGGAGGAACGCGTGCCATTTTGATGGAAGAGGCTCATCGGTCGAAATTTTCGATCCATCCTGGGGCCACTACATTGTATTTGGACCTAAGAAAGGAGTATTGGTGGCCCTGTATGAAGAGGGATGTTGCGTGGTTGTTGAGAGGTGCTTGACCTGCCGTAGGGTTAAGGCTGAGCTCCAAAGGCCGCATGGTAAGTTGCAGCCGTTGGAGGTTCCCGAATGGAAGTGGGAACAGATCACCATGGATTTTATCACCAAATTGCCAAGGACTGCCAGGGGAGTTGATGCAATTTGGGTGATTGTGGACAGGTTGACGAAGAGCGCTCACTTTCTTGCTATCAGCGAGAGTTCTTCAGCAGAGAAATTGGCAGAGGTGTACGTGAGGGAAGTGGTATCTCGGCATGGGGTGCCGATCTCGATTGTTTCTGACCGAGACGTGCGTTTCACTTCCAGGTTCTGGAAGAAGTTTCATGAGGAGTTGGGTACTAGGCTGCATTTTAGTACCACATATCATCCCCAGACAGACGGTCAGAGTGAGTGGACGATTCAGACGCTCGAGGACATGCTCCGGGCATGTGTGTTGGATTTCGGGGGTAGTTGGGATGCATACTTGCCCTTGGCAGAGTTTTCCTACAACAACAGCCATCATTCGAGCATTGATATGCCGCCCTTTGAGCTGTTGTATGGGAGGAGGTGTCAGACCCCAATTTGTTGGCGAGAGGTTGGTCAGCGCGTGATGGGCAGTACAGAGATCGTGCTTCAGACGACAGAGCAGATCCAGCAGGTTAGATAGAGGTTGTTGACCGCGCAAAGTCGTGAGAAGAGTTATGCAGACAGACGCCGGTCCGAGCTTGAGTTTCAGGTCGGCGACCTTGTGCTCTTGAAGGTCTCTCCTTGGAAAGGAGTGATTCGATTCAGGATGAGGGGCAAGTTGGGGCCCCGATATATTGGTCCATTCCGGGTAGTCGCGAGGGTAGGCCGGGTAGCCTATCGTCTGGATTTGCCAGCAGAGTTGGGGCAGATTCACGACACTTTTCATGTGTCGCACCTGAGGAAGTGTATAGCCGATGAGTCGGCAGTGGTTCCATTAGAGGATATTCAAGTGGATGCAGGCCTGAATTATGCTGAGAGGCCAGTGGCAATCAGAGATCGGAAAATCAAGGTTCTGAGGAACAAGGAGGTACCCCTGGTTTTGGTTCAGTGGCAGCATCGGAAGGGGTCCGAGATGAATTAGGAACCGGAGTGTGAGATGCGTGAGCAGCATCCAGAGTTATTTGCAGAGCGAGACTTCGAGGGCGAAGTCTAGTTCTAATGGGGGAGAATTGTAACAGCCCGGATTCCCAGGTATTATTCATTTATTTATTTATTTTTGGTAAATTGTGAGGAGACTCGGCGAGTTGGAGCCTAGACTCGCCGAGTAGGATCGCAGATTTGGACGCGGGTTCACGTCCGGACTCGGCGAGTCCAAGAGTGGACTCAGCGAGTCCACGCTGTTTAATGAAACCCTAATTTCCCGGCCCTGAGCCCTATTTAAAGGACCTTATAACCCTTCATTGCGGCTACCTTCGACCTTGAGAGCACCAGAGCATCTGTGAGTCCTTGTGAGTGAGAAAAGAGGCCATTATTCACCATCCTTGTGTGTGTTTGCAAGAAGGGAAGAGGAAGGCCAAGCTAGAAGAGTTGGGGAGCTTGGATCTACTCCCATTTCGGCAGAGGAAGCTATTTGAGGTTATATTCAGAGCCTATTCTCGTGTATTTATTGATAAGGTCAAATCTAGGGTTTCTTCATGCCTTGTAATTGGAGTGTAAGAGGTCCCATGGGGCATTGGTACCTAGATCTGGACATTAGTAGGTCCAGAGAGTCCCAAATGCTCTGCTTTATGCCTTTCCTTTTTAGTTGTGGACTTAGGTTACCATTTTAGATGTCATTTCACCAAAAGAAGCCTTGTAGGCGTTGCATGGTAGCCAAGATCGTAACTTTACGTGATAAATGTGCTTGGAAGGACTGGATCTATTTGTTACTGGAACGGATCTGACCTCAGGAGTGAGTTTGAGTTCATGCATCGCTTGGACTCGCCTGAGTCCGAAGAACAGACTCGGCGAGTAGCATGAAGATTGTCCATGACCACTCAGCGAGTGGTCTTACCGAGTTAAGGGTTGACTCAGTGAATCAGGGAGAATCAGAGAGGGTTGACAGGTGGACTGAGTCAAGCTGGAACTCGCCGAGTTGTTCTTGAGACTCGGCGAGTTGAGTCGTGGTGGCCCTGCGATTCATGCTAGTTGGAACTCGTCGAGTCAAGGAAGTACTCGACGTGTCAAGAGAGGATCCTAGGGAGTCAGTGAACACGTATAGACTCGCCGAGTCGCTCTAGTGCACTCGCCGATTCCGATCAAAGTTGACCGTTGACTAGAGTTGACCAGTGTTGACTTGATAGGGGTAGTGAACCTTAGTTGTGAAAGTGTTAATTAGATGTATATGATGTTATAGGAGGATTATAGCTCGGAGGATCGAGCGCGAGTGATTTTCGGGATTCATGAGTTATCGAGATACACGAGGTGAGTCTTCTCACTATACTTTACCTTGAGTAGGTAACCAGAGTTATGTGACAGGGTATTTGTATGCTATATGTATGTTATGTGTTGTACTGCATTATTTCTATGTGATTTATGCTGTGCATGTTTATAGAGTTGGAACCGGAAGGTTCCCAGAGTTAGAACCAGAGGGTTCACAGAGTAGGGTCTACGGACCCACAGAGTTATAGCTTCGAGTGGCTAATATGTGTTATGTGTGGTATTTTGGGGAACTCATTAAGCTTTGTGCTTACAGTGTTGGTGTTATTTGTTTCAGGTACTAGCGATAACCGTGGGAAGGCGCCGGCTTGATCAGTACACATACATGGGATTTTTATGATATGTGATCTTGGGATTCATTGTATGACATTGATTGGAGTTTCAAGCACTAATGTTTTATGAAAAATTAAATGAATATGTTTTTATATTATGCGAAAAATTATTTTGAAATTCACGGTGTTAGATCTCTAGTTTCTCTCTCTTCTCTAGCCTTCTTCTTTTTCTTCACTGTACACTCACATGCACTCCTCTATTTATATGGGCCTACAGCCATACACATGTGTACAGCCGCACACCCTGTGTACGGCCATACACAGGGTGTGCGGCCATACACACGTGTACGGCCGTACACACAAACCGCAAACACATACAACATTACATAAAATATATATTTTCCTAGAAAAGCAAAGTATAAACCATATTTTTGACCCAACAGATACTGATATGTATGACTAAAATGAGGAGGTACATTATCGTATCCAAGACCCTTTTGCTGGTTTCGCTTAAACTACAGGCAATGGTCAATCATGTTGGCAACTACCTCGCTTGACACATCAAATTTTTTAAAATCAAAAGTTGCAGAATCAAACTTGTCTTTTAATGTGTCAAGCTCAGTAATTAACTCGACATTCTGTCTCTTGATATAATCAAAATTTTCACATTTGTTACTATAGTCCTCCTGAAGTCTCCTAAAGTCCTTGATTTTTGTTTCTAACTGGGCTTTTAAGGGTTTTTGTCCTTTTCTAAGTTGATAGCCCTTATATCTAAGGTCTTATACTTCTCTACGTAATGATTCTATTTCTTCATGAAGTATCTTAACATAATCAATACATGCCTGAGAATAGGAAGGTAAACTTACCTCACTTTTTTTTGGGTTCGGAAGTAGAAGATACTATCAGGGAAAACTGCAGCTCCATCATCCTTTCTTTAGGATAAGCCTCATCATTCTTCACAGGAACATCATCATTTACTTGTGCCAAGTGAGCATTTTCAGGTCTTGAAATATTCAGGGCTTGAATCTGATCTTCCCAGTCAAAAGACTGAGCAACCATTGCAGTCTCACTGTTGATCCTGGCACCTCCACGATTATTTCCCACAACAACTAACGTTCTATCATTATTCATCCTTCGATCTAGTTTCAGACACTCACGAGCTATATGACCTGGCTCGTGACAGTTGAAGCATTGCAACTTTCCTTTGTTAAATCCCACTTTCTTGTGATCATTCATTCCCCAACTATTCTTTCCTGTCTTCTTTGCGATCTGCTTCGCCCTGAACACTGTCATGGCTATTTGCCATGTAATATCCAACTCTTCCACATCTTCTGGATGAATTTGATCCAAGTCGGCAAATGATAGTTGAGGTGGAAGCTCTCCGGCTAAAAGAACATTATAACAGTTGACAAGTCCAGTAGCAAGAGCAAGATTTTCATCATTTTCTTTGGAGTTTGAGGAAGAGGCCACAACTGACATATTGGAGGTGGGAGTAGCTTGTAGAACAACAGATGGAGACACGGATGACACAATAGAAAGAGGTGTTGCTGATGGAGTAGCAAAAGTTTTAATTTGTGCTTGTTGAACAGAAAATGCTTGGCCTGGAGAGGAGATGAGTGATGAAAGAGCATTGTTTGAAGAAATCCTGAGATTTGCAGTCGAATAGGAATTCACATGATTAATTTCTTGCTGCTTATCACCAAGATCACAGGCTTTGATGATAGCCATTGTTTCAACAAGAGTGAGACGATTTAGATCTTTGGTTTTCTTAAAAACAGCTACATTCATGTCCCATGACTTAGGAAGAGAATTCAATAGCTTTTTATTTATCTCGGACTTGGTCAAAAAATCCCAGAAATGTTCATCTCAGTAGTGAGAGTTGTGAATCGCTGCAGCTGTGCCTCAAGAGTTTCTCCGGGAATGTAGTTGAACATATTCAATTTTTGTCGTAGCATATCCTGGCGGCTTTCTTTGATATCCTCATTTCCTTCATATACCTCAATCAAAGCTTCCCACAAAGCTTTAACTGAAGTATATTCTCTGAAACCTTGAGCTATATCAGGGGATAAAGCCATGTTTAGAGTGGCCAAATCCCTTTCCTGTTCTTCAACTTTCTCAAAATCCTCATCTGTATAGTTTTGAACTGCTTTGTCAATTTGTTGTCCTGCAATAGTGGTGGTAATTCGGACTAGACCCTTGATGATACTTCACCAAACTTTGAAATCTTTCATTTTGATATACTGTTCAATTCGGTATTTCCATTCAGGAAACCCATCTGCAGATGGCAGTCTTGGAATACGTGTAGTTGTGACCATGATAGAGTCCAGTTCGTGATGATGTGTTTGACTTTGAGAAACCATTTTGATGTAACAACGACAAACAGATAAGACAAAGAAATAAGAATTTGTCAACCAAGATGAGTGTAGCCGCACACCCCAGACGTTCACAACAACCGCACACCTAACCACACACTTGACAGTACACCTAACTGCACACTCGACAATACACCTGACCGCACACTTCTAGCTGCACACTCTTGGCAGCACACGTCCAACCGCACACACTTAGTAGTACACGTCCAACCATACACTCTCAGCCGTACACTCTTAGCAACACACGTCCAACCACACACTCTCAGCCGTACACTCTTAGCAACACACGTCCAACCACACACTCTCAACCGTACACTCTTAGCAACACACGTCCAACCACACACACTCTATAGCCAACCGCACACCTTCAATAGCACACTCAAAATTCAATTGACACTGATCCTGCTCTGATACCAATTGTTAGTCCCAATCTATGAGATCCAAATCAGTGATCAAGTGATATTACAATCAATTAGAGTGTAGAAAGAGTACAAATTGAATCAAACCAAGCATGCACACATTTATATCATATAAACGTCAAGTACACCTTGGAAACACACACACGCATCATCTTTAGACTAACACAGACACAAGCTATTTATACCACACACAGAAGCACACAAGTGTATAGCCACACACGTGTGTACGGCCGTACACACGTGTGCGGCCGCACACACCCACAATCATATTACAACCACCAAAAACCCTCTAACACTCTAATAAGACCTATACATGAGAATTCCTAGCCCAAACCACTAAATTATAGCCTATCATTTACATAAATGATTGAACTTTTCTGTACTCTTTCCTACTAATAAGTGTATTCGTCATTAGGGTAGTTGAATGCTTGATGATCCATTATATGTGTAGACTGTGCGAGAATGTAGCATACGTGAACTTGATCAGATTTTGTTCCAAAAGGGTTAGGGATAATGTAGTCCATTCGGTTTTTGTTAAAAGGGTTTTAATATCTAGGGGCAATATAGTCAATTTACTATTATTTTTAAAGTAATAATAGTTACATAATATAAGAACTGATTATAATATATTAAAAAATGGATTTTGAGTAAATATGAAATTTTAAAGGGGGTAAATACAATATTTTGATTATAAACCGGACAAATACTATATTTTATGGTTTAACAAGGATATATTCGAAATCTCTGTTCTTAATAAAAGACACATGTAACCACCACATGGCATCTTTTTATGCCATGGTTCCCTGTTGGTCTTCTCATGGTTTTTTAAGGGGGTTTTGGTTGTGGTTCAATATAATGTTTTGGTTTTTCAGTTTCTCGATGTCCTATATACTTGTGTCTACATGTTTATATGCTTGGTCGCCTAAGTTGATTAGGTTAATGTAGGTTTATGTGTTCATTCCATTCGTATACATGTACATAATATGATATCGATCTATTAGACAGTTGCAATAGTTCAAGGTCTAGTTTGTAAATTTGTTACCTATATTTACCTATCATGTAATATGTATCATTCATTCAATACAAAACCAACAACCAATTTTTTTTGGTATCAGAGCTAAGTATCGTTAGCCCCCCTAGGGTTACAATCCCTACCGCCAAAGTTCTTTTCCTTCTCATGTTCATCGATTGATCGACGAAACACAAATCACCTTGACAACTATTATCGTCTTCTCCACAATAGAGAAAACATCCCACAACTCTCAGAAGTTCCCTTTTACCTTCTCTCCTACCAATGATGGTTTCTGGAAAACAATGATTCACCCTTTTCTTGTCACCAATAACATGTTCAATTACATTGATGGGTCTATTTCTTGCTCTATTCCTATTATACTAGAAGCAAACAAAGCTACTACTGTTGAGCCTTAACCAAACCCTTCTCATGCCGCCTGGCTCGCCAACAATGCATACGTGCGTATAATTCTCCTATCTACAATTTATGAGTCGTTTTACCCCATACATAAGGAATGACATCAAGAGATCTTTAGCTCTCTCTACAACGAGCCTATGCACCACAATCCTCTTCTAGAGAATACACACTCAAAACCCAACTCCTTAAATTGGAGATGAAAGTTGATGAAACAACCTCTACTTACCTATTACATGCTCAAGAATGTTCAGATGCCCTGACAAACATTGGAGAATCTGTCAAGGAGAAAGACCTTGTTATGTTAGTGATTTCTGGTTTTTATGAGGAATATAACGGTCTCAAATCCACTCTCCTTGCCCGACAATCACCTACTTTCTTTCAAGATCTTCATGGTCTCTTAGTCGATCATGATTTTATGGTCAAGAAAACCTCACCCACGGTTGCAGATATCCAAGCCTTTACTACCACCTCATCCAACCGGTGTACTCCTACCACCACTAATCCATCATCGGATTACTTACTGGCTCTTCAACAGTTTGCCTCACAGCTTGGTCTTCAAGTCAACACAGATCCTGCCTCCCCTCAATCCTTCTATACCAGCCAACCCCAGTCCTCTCGTGCTCGCGACTCTAACAATCGACGTGGTCGGGGATACTACAACCAACCATCAGGAGTTACTAGGAGTTAGTGTTGGGTTTTGAGCATTCTAACACTCCTAAGTGTACATGCAACCCTAAATACCTTGGATCTATGTTTTCTCTATTATACATGCAAATAAGTACTTCAAAGGTATTATCCTAATCTAGCATACAAACACAATGACTATAGCAAGATAGAATACATACCTCTTTGGAGAAGAAAGTCTTCATGAAGCTTGAGTGTCTAGTGCCCCAAGTGTGACACCTCAAATGGAATCACAATCATCAAAACACTTGGAATGACTTGAGAGAATTCTACACTCATCAAAATCGGCTAGCCCTTCCTTCACACACACTAGTGTGATTCTAGTCCCCGATTTTGCCAAGAATAATATCTTTATATAGTGTTACAATTAGGGTAAACCCTAATTGTCATGACTTTCCATTTCCTTGGATCCATGGGTACAAATACACCATGGAGCATCCATGGACCATCCTATGGGTTTTAGCCCAACTTGATTATCCATGGAGCATTAGCCCACTATACAAGTATGGATGATTTACACAATCAACCCATATATTTAATTAGTCTTCTTTTGATCACTTAATTAATCCTAGATTAATTCTTGATCAATACTAATTAAATAATCTTATTATTCTTATTATTAATATACTAGAACTTATAATATATTAATAACCATAAGTGTCTTATTTCTCTCATCCAAGTGCATGATGGTATGCAACCCAAATGGACCATGCCGGGTCGGGTCAAGTCTTTACCAATTATAGTTATGGACTTAGACATTAATCCAACAGTCTCCCACTTGGATAAGTCTAAAACTATTATTGCGTATGACTTCAGGAACCAACCGGCAATCGTAGCTCTCAAAAGCTTCTGTCGAACTCTGACCTTGTATATGAACTCTGACCTTTGTCAGTGACTTGTCCATTAGATAAGGGATCATATATTCCTCCATTCTAGATATCATATGGACTGAGACATGGATTATAATCATTCTCTCTGTCCATTTGTTGTTTCCCGATTTCCGATTTATGACGACTGACTAATTGAACAAATCAAATCAGTCCTAGCCCGGCCGAGCACTTCCATTTGTCATCATCAAATCATCGAGGGGCCCACAGATATCACTTTTATCCCGAAGGTAAAAGGAATGGATAAACTTCGACTCATATGGCTTGTTCTACTACTTGTTGAATCATACACAAAAGCACGTTTTATAGCACCGAGTTACCAAATGCGGTTTCGTGCAATCAATGTACTATCAACTCATAGTAACAACTCATATCTCTAGGTTTGAAGAATATAAGATATTATCGTCTCATGATCACTCGTGATAAAATCCATGAAGTGATTCCAATGAGCGCGGGTTGAATCCAATACTCAGAACTTATGAGCACTCATGATTGCTGTAGCCTTGTCCAACACCTTAGACCTCTACAACCCATCATGACAGTCTTAATTCATATCTACTTCCAAAATATGACCGAATGTGGATGGTTTGAATAACTTAGTTATTCCGGAAGAATAACCCAGTTTATTCGGGAAGTCAAAACATGCAAAGTGAAACACAATAATAATTGAATCCAATATGGTATCAACTCTTTGAACATAAATAAAACACCTTTTATTTATCACCATATGATTACACATTATTCATTGTATACTGTTTCAGCTATCAACTTTATTCTTGAATTTAAAACAATAGTTGTCCCATGCTCCAAGCATGTACACTATGTTTTCTTAAACACTAGTCATGCCATACACCAAGTATGCATACTATGTTTGTCTATGACCTTTACTTTGTGAACTAGATCAATTGAACATAACTTCAATGATTCTCTTTTCACACTCCCAAATCCTTACTGCAAATGCAAGAATTCCAAATTCATGCCATTTACTGAAATCTGTTAGATTCTAAACTTATATGCATTGATCCTCTCGTAATGATTATGCACAAAGTCATAAAGACTTGGCAACAATCATTACAGAGTATTCCAAAGGAGATCCACTCCTTGGAAATATCCTTCTTGCATTAAGTTTCCTTAATCTTACACAGATTGAAAATTCTAACTTTGAAACATTTCCAGATTCCATTTTGACTATCACTTCTGAACAAGAGTTGCCTCCTTACAGATTATGTCAATATGGTCCTTCCAGAATTATCACTATACTTCCAATTGTCCTTGAGCAACCAATCTTTGGTAAACCTTAGACTGTCCTCGACAATTGTTTAATCCTTTTAGTCATATCCAGTTCTAAACCTTTTCCCTTCTTAATGCCCCAGGCATTTTGAAAATTTTAGAACGGATGATTATAGCACATATAATCGATCCTATATCCGAAGCATATGGGACACGATTCATGATGTCTCACATAAAGACTAAACCAGTCTTTTGCTATAACATTTCCATTTCAATTTGCCAAGTTCTCATAATTCAGATTATGAAAAGGGATGCCGTAATCATAATCGAAATTTAGAACGCAAATAATGGACCCATATACAGAATTTCCTTATGTTGAGCCATTCCAACATGAAATTCATATATATAACCTTGACTAAATGATTAAAACCTCACGATCTAATCTTATAGATTTGAGACGAAGTATAATTTCCTCTCCCTTAATTATAGCAAAACAACTTTTTCCCAATTGAAACTTTTGTTTTCTATAATTAACATTGCTAGCTTGCAATACTTAACATAATTATCATGCTCCCACTAACATGATGATTATTAGCATATCACTTATGCTCCCACTAGCTTTGACATGTACTCAAAAATCAGCTGGACTTCTAGAAATCAATACTTCATTGACTTTCTTACCAAAGTTCAGATTTCTGATGCTAGATTGTTTTGATAAAACTGTATCAAAATCATACACCTTCCCTTAGATAGCACACTTGTGAGTCTAAACAATTATGAAGAGGTATGCCGTAATCATAATGGTTAGACCTTTTTGCCACTTCTCACAAGTCCATGTTAGTGTGTCGGTTAACCACACGCGCTCCACTAACGACTTTGAGAATGCAAATATCACAATTGCTATCTAGCTAAAATCTACTTAGTGAAAGTGTTTCCTCACCATCATTTTCATGAATCGGAGAGAAACCTTATGACACTTAGATTTACTGGTGTATGAGTTCCTACCCATATGAATTTGTCAAAACCATAATCATAAGACAAAGATAATGACAACTCCAAAACCATATGGATTGAACTCAATCTTAACTTCTTGCCACTTGGCAGCTCAAGGGCCTACCATTGCTTCCAAGTTGTTATGCAACACATTGAGAACTCTAAGAACTCATATGCAAAGTCAACTTTAACTGGAATGGGCACAGAATATGTGAACACGATAGGTTATAAACCTCAAGTCGTGTGCTAGTGAAGAACTTCCGGTTTTATTCTTGATTAGTTCTTGAGACTTTCAAGACCTTTAAGACTCCCACTGTCCTCTTGACCTATAAGACTCCCTTGTCAAATATCCAAGAGATAGTGTGGATTCTAATCAAGACAAACACTTCACACAATTGGCCTTAGTTGGTCTTTGTTTTATCCAAAACATCACAACTTACCAATTTCAAATGTACAAGAGTAGAAAACTTTTACTCTTACATTTGACAAGTGTTTTAAACCTTCTTTAAGACATGTCACTCAAAATACAATCTTGGAGTATGACTCTAAGACTTGTATTGGAACGAAGTATGACTCATCTTCTTGATTTAACCATTTCAACAATTCAAGATCCCTCTTCTTAGTCATAAGAATGCACTAAGATTTCCTTAGAGAACTAATTGTGCTATGGTTTCTTAATCATTAAGATGATCACAAAACTGATACTAAAGTACTCTCCCATCTTTTCAGATTTGAGAAACTTTTATCCTTCTGCCATTTTGATTCTTCTTATTCGCTCTGCCATACATTGGAACCTTTTTCCAATGTCTCAGAGTTACACTTAAGCTTGTAAGTACAATCATATTTACTGAACTTAAGTAAATCATGACGAATAGTTTTATCAAACTTTTGTGGTGGACTTAATCAGTGCACAAGAATGTGTACTCGATCCCTTAGTCCTTTACTTGACTCACACATCCATGTGAATAAGTAATTAGTCTTAATTTTTCCAAAACTTGAAAGTTCTCATTCATCATGCTACACAACTAGCATGATTCCAAGTTCCGGTCCAATTGAAACTTGGGTGATGAGAATCTTTCCTTATTTGGTAAATCTAGACATTACCACAAATGAAAGAATCAATTTCATATTTCCACTCTTGCTCTTAATGGAATCATATAAGCAACAATTTTTCCTCAAATGCCATTGTAAGGATATTTTAAAATAAATAAAATAAAAAATTTTTCTTTTATTTTAAAACTTTGCGGAAAAAACTTATCCTTACAATCCATAAGCACATGAAAACTTGTTGTTATCTATTCCTAAGCAATATCTCATAACTCCTGAGAAGTAGCTCAAGAATTCGATCTTCAAACTATGCGATAGAAATCCATCTACGCCATCAGATTCAGCATATTCTTTCTTTAAGTTTCTTCACTTTTCTTTGATTCTTAAAACATCACCATGTGACCCAGTCACATCATGTATCAAGAATCTCAGAATAGAAACTTAACAGAGTTAGATAGTGGAATTTACCTGAAGTAGAGTCAAACTTATTGACTTTAACATCCTTAGGTAAATTTGGCAAATTCGTAACCAATGTCCCTTCCTTTGGCAATATAAACATATGGACCCTTTGATAATGGTACACAGGACTATCACAGACTTAGCTTTTTCTCTTTACCATTTGGTCAACCGAGTTGACTATGGCCGATCCCTTTCCATTGGGAAGAGAATGCTTTACTGGATATCCAATGTCATCATTGTCAATGTCCATAAAGTTTTAGGAAGTTGATCTTAGCAAATAGATAAGATCATTAAGGGTCTTGTCATAGTCTGTTTCATAGGTGTCCCAAAGGAACTCACTATGTGACTTAGAAAGTGATTGAACCACCAACTTTCTCAAGACTTTGACACCCAACTCTCCCGACTTGTCAATATGTGACTACATCTCCAAGATGTGACCACACCTAGACCTTGCCCTGCCAATAGGGCTTGAGTGACCTTAAACTTTTCAAGAACTTGTGGGTTAGGGAGAATAATCAGAGGAGGTGAAAGAAGTATGATTTCCAAGGGACATCATCTTCATTTAGGAAAGCTTGTTTCAAGAGATTTGGGAAGATCATAAATGTCTAAACCAGACATCTTTTGGGAGATATTCAAGATAGTTGATTTTAAAGTCCTTAATATGACACCCAATATGAAATATTAAGGCTAGGACCCAACAAACTATTTTATAACTTAGAAGAGGTATGCCATAATCCAAGCTATAAAATATTTGAAGGTAGATGAATGACGATTCACCAATTTCCACCAAGATAAACGAAATGTATTATTAGGTTTTAATTGGTTTTGAAACTCCTAGATCTTTGAGATTCATTGAACTTTTCAAAGGCATGTTTCAATCTCGAGTGTGCCCTTCAGGTTTTGTGACTGGGATGCCGAGGATCACAAAACAAGGTGTGAAGTAACCATGCAAATCACTTGGTACCCTTAATAAATTACCCCTCAATCGATGTGCCGGTTAACCACACACGCTCCATCGATACTATGATAAATATTAAGTCACCCTTTACCTACCTTGTTAAGTCCAAGTTAGTGTGCCGGTTAACCACACACGCTCCACTAACGACTTTGACAAAGTGTAAAGTGTAATTTCATGGATTAGCACCTTATTCACATTTTCCTAAGTAACTAAGATTGGGTATTATTATGAGTTTAGTTACTTAGTATTATCATTAATACTTTTAATGAAGGGAGAATTCTAGTCCTGTCAAACCCGTTCGGCTAACGACCCTCCACCAGTCAAGCAAGCGGTGGGTGAGAGTGGACACCCATTAAGTTGCCATTTTATAGGCAACAACCTTATACCCACCTTATAGACCGGCTTCGTGAATGAGGCGTACTAGCGGTAAGACTGACTTTACTCTTATACATATATATATATATATTATTAACTTATAATATTATAAAGTATAAGGGTTGAATTTTGACTTTTAAAATTCTAAGGGCTAACTTGGAATTAAAGTATTCATACTTGAAAACTTTTCAAATTCCAAAACTTGAGGGCAAGTTTTGAAACTATTCAAAACTAATTAATTCCATAACTTATGTGTTTAAAGTAGTTTTAATCCAAAAACTCTTCAAGTTCCATAACTTGAGTACAAGTTATGGAAGACTTTAAACTAATAAAAGAAGTAACTTTTTCCTTTATTTTATAACTTATGGATTTAATTATGGTTACATATTTTTCTTTAATGAAGTGATTCTTGAACTTCCATAACTTGAGGACAAGTTATGGAGTCATAAAAATTATTCAATGACACAAGACTCTTCATTTTGTAACCATTGCCAACTATTATGAGTTTTATGAGTCTTTAATGTGACTCTTCATGTAACTTGAGGACAAGTTACACAAACACATTTTATACTCAACTCTTAGATTAAAATGGATTGAAAACAACTATTTCACTCAACATTTCTATTAATCTAAGCAACTCATAAGAACAAGATAATTCAAATCAAACTTTTTCATGTAATTAGTCTAAACCTTAAACTAATACAAAACATGAATCTATTGACAATTATCTTTGAAAATGGATTAGCATGAACATTACCACATCAAAAACAAGTTTATAAGATCAAAAACAACTTAGGGTAATGTTCCTAGTCCATTTCTAGCCAAAAACCTCGAATATATGCTGTCTGGGGCTCCTACTCGGCGAGTGGCATCAACCAACTCGGCGAGTTGGATGCATTTTGCCTTGGACTCGGCGAGTCCATTTATGGACTCGGCGATTCTGCTGGGCAGACAGCATCAAAACTCGATTTTCCAGCTTCTTTTGCAAGTATAACAAGAAAACAAGCCTATGCTCTGATACCACTGTTGGGTTTTGAGCATTCTAACACTCCTAAGTGTACATGCAACCCTAAATACCTTGGATCTATGTTTTCTCTATTATACATGCAAATAAGTACTTCCAAGGTATTATCCTAATCTAGCATACAAACACAATGACTATAGCAAGATAGAATACATACCTCTTTGGAGAAGAAAGTCTTCATGAAGCTTGAGTGTCTAGTGCCCCAAGTGTGACACCTCAAATGGAATCACAATCATCAAAACACTTGGAATGACTTGAGAGAATTCTACACTCATCAAAATCGGCTAGCCCTTCCTTCACACACACTAGTGTGATTCTAGTCCCCGATTTTGCCAAGAATAATATCTTTATATAGTGTTACAATTAGGGTAAACCCTAATTGTCATGACTTTCCATTTCCTTGGATCCATGGGTACAAATACACCATGGAGCATCCATGGACCATCCTATGGGTTTTAGCCCAACTTGATTATCCATGGAGCATTAGCCCACTATACAAGTATGGATGATTTACACAATCAACCCATATATTTAATTAGTCTTCTTTTGATCACTTAATTAATCCTAGATTAATTCTTGATCAATACTAATTAAATAATCTTATTATTCTTATTATTAATATACTAGAACTTATAATATATTAATAACCATAAGTGTCTTATTTCTCTCATCCAAGTGCATGATGGTATGCAACCCAAATGGACCATGCCGGGTCGGGTCAAGTCTTTACCAATTATAGTTATGGACTTAGACATTAATCCAACAGTTAGTTCCTATGGGTTCCACTCAAAACACAGTCTGTGACCCGTGTACCCGGTGTAGTATTGGTCATATCTCGTCATAATGTCCTAACCGTGATACTGACACCATTCGCTCACGCTACAACCCTCTGCGAACTATGTGGAAAATGGGTCTCAAAGTATAACTTCGCTGTTCGACACCGGCTCAAATACCCATGTTTCCCATGATCTATCCTCCATTGACAGTCACACGCCTTATTTTTGTGAGGTTACTCTTCATGTTGGCAATGATATGGGCTTACCTATTCTTCACATTGGTTCAACTCGTTTTTATTCACCTTCCAAATCATTTTCTGTATCCAATATTCTTTATGTTCCCGAATAAAAAAGAACCTTCTTTGTGTTCAAAATTTTTTCTTCGATAATGATGTTTTCTTTGAGTTTCACTCTTCTTTTTTTTCTATGAAGGACAATACTACCAAAACTACCCTCCTCGCTGGTCCAAGTAGCAATAGGCTCTACTCTATTAATCTCTCGTCTTTTCAGTGTCTTCCCAAAGTTGCATTCACTGTTCTAAAAGCTCCTTCCGACATTTGGCACCAACGGCTTGGGCATCCTAATCCAAAGCTTTTAAAGTTTATGTGTTCCAAATATTGTCTACCTGTTTCAAGTACAATAGATTTTTTTGCAATTCTTGTGAAATTGGGAGATCATCTAAACTTCATTTGTCTATTTCTACTTTTAATAGCGAAAAGCTTTTAGATCTTGTTGTGTGCGATATTTGGGGCTTGCACCTGTGACTTCTTCTTATGGTCACAATTATTTTTTGCTATGTGTTAATGGTTTCTCTCGGTTTATGTGGATTTATCCACTAACATGTAAATTCGATGTCTTTGAGGTGTTTAAACAGTTTCTTACCGTCATTAAATGTCAATTATCCACCAAACTTAAATATGTTCAAACAAATTTGTCGGGAGGGGGGGGGGGTTAATTTCACAAATTAACCCAAATTTTTAATTCACTTGGCGTTACTCACCGTCTCACTTGCCCTCATAGAAGTGAACAAAATGGGTTGGTTGAGAGGCGTCACCATCATGTGGTTGAAACTGGTTTGACTTTACTTGCACAATCTGGTGTTCCAAATACTTACTGGCACTTTGCCTTTGACACTGCAATTTGTCTTATCAACTGCATGCCCTCTCGCACCACCTCTCATATATCACACTTTGAACATCTTTTTAAACGACAACCTAATTTCTCTTTTCTAAATGTTTTTAGGAGTCAATGTTTTCCTCACCTTTCGACACAAATGGATTGTAGGTCCACTCTGTGTATCTTTCTTGGATAAAATTCCTATTACCATGGGTATCGTTGCCTTGACCTTACTACATATAAGTTATATATTTCTCTCCATGTTTGTTTTCATGAGAATTCCTTCCCCTTTCTCATATCATCTACCACTACACATCCACCTTCCACAACCAATCCCTATGTCTCCATTTACCCATCGCCTGTTATTACTGAGACCTCCATACCGCATACTACCCTTCCACCTTCACCATCGCCATCACCCACAGTTACTATATAAACACCCTCCCCTGCTACGAATATCGCTTCATAAGCAGAACCGCTTATTCCCATGACTCCTACCTTCCTTAACTATTGTCACCAAAACTGATGCAACCCAACCACCACTACCACCACTGCACCTGTCACGACTTCATCGGTCGATACCCCCTCCACTAAAACTCATGCCTCTCGGGTGCGCCCTTCTACACTTCGTCCAAACCCTAAAAAGTCAGCTCGTTTTGACCCATCCTTTTTTCATGTTGCTACCCAGCTTGAACAGGAACCCACAACTTTCTCGGTTGCTGCTAAGCATTCTCACTGGCAACAAGCCATGGCTGATGAGTATGATTCTCTAATTTGAAATAGAACATGCACACTTGTACCTCACACACCTAATCTTAATATTGTTGATTGCAAATGGGTTTACAGGATTAAACGGGACCACTCTGGTTCTGTAACACGCTACAAGGTTCATCTAGTAGAAAAGGGGTTTCATCAACAACCCATGGTTGATTTTCATGAGACGTTTGGTCTGGCTGTCAAGTTTACTATCATCCGAGTAGTTATTTCTCTAGTTGTGTCCAAAAAACGGCCTCTACGTGAGCTAGATCTTAAAAACGCCTTTCTTCATGGTGACTTTAATGACATAGTCTACATGCGCCAACCTCCTGTTTTTGTTAATTGATACAAACCTAAACACATTTGTTTAATACATAAGTCCTTATATGTGTTGGGTTTTGAGCATTCTAACACTTCCTAAGTGTACATGCAACCCTAATAACCTTCGATCTATGTTTGTCTAATTATCATGCAAAGTTGATTTGCATGGCTATGAACCTATCTAGCATAAATGGGGAACAATTTTAAACTTGAATAGTAGATAGAACTACATACCTTGTTGTTGTAAGTGTTCCTTGAAACCTTGTGAGCCTAGCACCTCAAGTGTGATGCCTTAAATGCTTCACACAACACCAAATGCAAAGTATAAACTTGAGATAATACTCTAACACACTCAAAATCGGCCAAGCCCTCTTGTTTCTCTAGTGTAGCCGATTTTGGGGAAAGATATGGTCCTTATATAGTGTGTTGCATTAGGTAAAACCCTAATGTAACATGACTCTTCATTTCTCAATCCATGGGTTAACTCCATGGAGCATCCTATGGGTGGAACCCAATTTGATAATCCATGGAGCCTTTTAGCCCACTATATAAGATATGGAAGATTTACATAATCTACCCATATATTTAATTAGTTATTCTTTTGATCACTTAATTAATTCTAAATTAATTCTTGATCAAAACTAGTTAAATAATATTATTAATATATTAGAACTTATAATATATTAATAAACCATATGTGTTATTTCTCTCATTTAGTTTATCCAATTGCATGGTGCCATGCAACCCAAATGGACCATGCCGGGTCAGGTCAAGTATTTACCAGAAATAGTTATGGACTTAGATACCTTATCCAACAGTCTCCCAGTTGGATAAGTCTAATAACTATAACTGCAATACTTCAGGAACCGATCGGCAATCGTAGCTCTTTCAAGGTCTCTCGGAACTGAGAAGATGTTGATACGCCATTTAAGATAAGTGATCATATAATCCTCTGTTCTAGATATCAGCCGGACAAATACATTGAACAATGTCTTACTTATTGTCCAACAATTTGTTTCCCGATTTCCGATTTGTTTGACAAAGAACTTAATTGAACACATTAACTTAGTTCTGACCGTGCCCGATACACAGGTCAAAACAAAATCATCGAGGGGCCCAGATATCAGCTTCTAATCCATGAAGGAACAGATAAACTTCGACTCATATGTTTCTTCTACCACTCATTGAATTACACACAAAAGCACGTTTTATAACATCGAGTTACTAATGCGTTTTTGTACAATCAATGCATAACCAACTCGTAAGTAAAAAATCATATCTCTAGGTTTGAAGACTTATATGATATTACCGTCTCACGATCACTCGAGATAAAATTCCATGAAGTGATTCCAGTGAGCGTGGGTTGATTCCAATACTCAGAACTTATAAGCACTCATGAAGTGTTGTCTTATATCCTGACACCTACAACCAACTTCATGACAGTCTTACTTCATATCTACTTCCAACATATGACTGACTGTGGAAAGTTTGAATAATATGTGAAACCACAACATACTATTATGGAAGTCAAAACATGCAAAAGAAATTATAGTAAACGATTGACAAAAGATAGTAACACTTTACTCATAAATAGAGACAACTTTTATTCATCATCAATTGTCAATCACACTTTACAAATTTCATAATTTGTCTAACTACTAAAACTTATATCATCCTTCAGCCCTATGCTCCGAGCATGCTGGAGATGCTTAACCCTACTCAGTCCCTTCGTGAGGGGATCTGCTGGGTTCTCATCTGATGATACCCTCTTTGCCATGAGGATTCCTTCTTCTATGCAATGTCTGATAAAATGATATTTTCTGTCAATGTGTCTGGATCTCCCGTGATCCCTTGGTTCCTTGGCTAAGGCAACATCACTTTCACTATCACAGAAAATTTCCATGGGCTCCTTTATAGCTGGTACAACTCCAAGGTCTCCAATGAAGTTCTTTAGCCATATTGCCTCCTTTGCTGCCTTGCTCGCTGCTATATACTCTGATTCACAAGTGGAATCAGCCACTGTCTCCTGCTTGGAACTCTTCCAAGTGATTGCTCCTCCGTTTAAGGTAAACACCCAGCCCGACTGAGAGCGGAAATTATCCCTATCAGTCTGGAAGCTAGCATCAGTATACCCTACAACTCGGAAGTCATCACTCCCACTGAGGGTAAGGACCCAGTCCTTAGTCCTTCGTAGGTACTTGTGGATATTCTTTACCGCAGTCCAATGAGCCTTGCCAGGGTTCCCCTGATACCTGCTAACCATGCTCAAGGAAAAGGCTACATCAGGTCGAGTACACGTCATAGCATACATGATCGAGCCTACTGCTGAAGCATAAGGTACTTGACTAATTTATGCTATCTCAGCCTCGGTACTTGGGCTTTATGTCTTACTCAATCTAGCGTTACTCTGGATGGGTAACTCTCCTTTCTTGGAGTTCTGCATGCTGAATCTCTTTAACACCTTGTCCAAGTATGTACTTTGACTAAGTCCAATTAGTCTTTTACTCCAGTTTCTCAAAATCCTTATCCCTAGAATATAGGCAGCTTCTCCTAGGTCCTTCATAGAGAAACACTTCCCAAGCCAGGACTTAACTTCCTGCAGAGTTGGGATGTCATTTCCTATGAGTAGTATGTCATCCACATACAATACCAAAAAGCTAACTATACTCCCACTAGCCTTGACATAAACACAAGATTCATCTTCACTCCTAGAAAAGCCAAATTCCTTGACCATTTCATCAAAGCAAAGATTCCATCTGCGAGGTGCTTGCTTTAATCCATAAATGGATTTCTCAAGCTTACACACTCTATTAGGGTACTCGTTGCTGACAAAACCTTCTGGCTGACTCATGTAAAAATCTTCAGTCAACTTTCCATTAAGGAAAGCGGTTTTGACATCCATTTTCCATATTTCATAGTCATGAAATGCAGGTATGGCTAACATAACCCTAATAGACTTAATTTTTGCTACTGGAGAAAAAGTCTCATCATAATCCACTCCAGGAATTTGAGAGAAGCCCTTTGCAACCAGTCGAGCCTTATAAGTGTGTACATTACCATCCATGTCGGTCTTCTTCTTGAAGATCCATTTGCACCCTACAGTCTTACGACATGGTACATTCTCAACCAAGTTCCAAACTTGATTGTCATACATGGATTGTATCTTGCTATCCATAGCCTCTTTCCATTTAGCAGACTCAGGGCCTGCCATGGTTTTCGTGTAGTTGTTAGGTTCATCCATACCTACTAGTGTCTCATCACTAATAAGTGTCTCACCTTCCGCAATAATATGGAAACCATAGTAATGCTCAGGTGCATTCCTAACTCTCGTGGAATGCCTCAGAGGTACAGATTCGTCAATTGGCTCAACAGGAGTTTCCTCCTCAAGTTGAGGGTTAGGGTTTGAAGTTCCTTCACCACTTGACTCTTGAAGTTCTTCAAGGTCAATTTTCCTCCCACTGTCTCCTTGTCTTATAAATTCTCTCTCTCGAAAGACTCCTCTTCTTGCTACAAAGACCACATTATCACTAGGTCTATAGAAGAGGTAACCAAAGGATCTTTGTGGGTAGCCGATGAAAATACACCTCTCGCTTCGGGGTTCTAGCTTATCATGAGACTCGCGCCTCACAAAAGCCTCGCAATCCCAAATATTGATGTGGTCTAGTTTAGGTACTTTACCACTCCACATCTTGTGAGGAGTTTTGGCAACTTTCTTTGTAAGGACTAGATTAAGAATATGGGCGACAGTCTCTAAGGCATACCCCCAGAATGAGATTGGTAGCGAAGCTCGACTCATCATGGAACGAACCATATCCAACAAGGTTCGATTACGCCTCTCAGCCACACCATTCAATTGCGGTGTCCTGGGAGGTGTCAATTGTGAGACAATCCCACATTACCTAAGATAGTCGAGGAACTCTAAACTAAGATACTCACCACCTCGATCGGATCGAAGCATCTTAATGTTCCTGCCCAATTGATTCTCGACTTCCTGTTTAAATTCCTTAAACCTTTCGAAAGTCTCTGACTTATGCTTGATTAAGTAGACATATCCATATCTACTATAATCATCAGTAAAAGTCAAATAATAACGATTAGCATCCCTTGTGGCATGTTTGAATGGTCCACACACATCCGTGTGTACAAGGTCCAACAAACCTTCACCCCTCTCACAAGAACCTGTGAAGGGTGATTTTGTCATTTTTCCAAGTAAGCATGATTCGCAACTATCATCAGACTTTAGGTCAAATGACTCCAAGACTCCATCCTTTTGGAGTTTGCCTATGCGTTTCTTGCTTATATGTCCAAGACGACAATGCCATAGTGATGCTTTATCCAAGTTATTATTATTAACAGAATCAACACACAATACATTATTTCCTATGTTATCAACCACAGATACAGTTTCATACACACCATCACAAGGTAATGCTTTAAAATAAAGAACATTATTAAAGAAAGCATTAATCGAACCAACTTCATTATCAAATGAAAAGGTGAAACCTTGTTTATACAATGCATGAAAGGAAATAATATTTCTTGCCATTTCTGGCGAATAACAACATTTATTCAAATCTAAACTAAACCCACTACTTGGCGATAAAGTATAAACTCCAATATTGGTGACAGGTGAAGCTTTCCTGTTTCCCATGATCAAGTTTATCCTTCCTTGCTCCACATTCTAACTTCTTCTTAGTCCCTGCAAATCAGAACAAATATGAATACCACAACCGATATCAAGGACCCATGAGTTAGTATGGGGTGAGTTATTAGATAAGATAGTGTAAATACCTGCATGGTTGGGTTTAACTTTCCCATCCTTCACATCTTGCTGGTACTTTGGGCAGTTCCGCTTCCAATGTGCCTTTTCATGACAGTAGAAGCATTCAACCTCTTTTAGGTCAGAAGAAGGAGTGATGAAACCTTTCTTGGTTCCACTTGAAGAAGAGCCATAAAGGGTCCTAACCTTGGTACCCTTCGAAGAAATCTTTCCCGATTGCCAAGACAGGGGCGGAGTTGGTAGGAGTAGGAGTAGTAACAACCACCTTACACTTAAGACCACTTTCCGCGGTCTTTAAGAGTCCTTGAAGTTTGTTGAGAGTGACCTCTTCCTTGTTCATGTGGTATGTCATGCGGAATTGATCATAACATGAAGGTAAGGAGTGAAAAATAATATCTATTGCTAGCTCCTCGGGGAAGTTCACATTAAGCTTCAGCAAGCGGTCCACAAATCTTTGTAGTTTCTGCATGTGGCCTGTGATGGGTTCTCCATCCTTCATTTGGGTTGTTATCACGGAGGAGATGATTTCTAACTTCTCTTGTCGTGCACTTTGATGGTATCTTTCCATCAAATCTTGGTGCATTTCAAAAGGGTAGTAGTCCTCGTAGGACTCTTGGAGGTCGGCTGTCATAGTGGCCATCATGATGCATGCCACCTTGGTGGCATCCCTTTCATATGCCCTAAAGTTAGTGATCTCTTGAGGAGTAGCAACTGTCTCATCAATCTCCTTAAGCTCCTTATCGAGGACATATTCTTTGTCCTCGTAGCGGGTAATCGTTCGAATGTTTCTGATCCATTCATTAAAGTTGGATCCATCAAAAGTGACTTTCCCACAAAAGTTCATAAGGTAAAAGGAGCCATTAGGATTAGAGCCAGAAGCAGCAGTGTTTGCAGACATCTGAAAAGAAGAAAAGTTTAGCTTAGAAATAGAGATAGTCCTTAATAAAACACCCAAATGTAGTATTAAGGCTAGGACGCAATCACAATATATTATACTTAGAAGAGGTATGTTGTAATCTAGGTAATAACGTATTTGAAAGGTAGGTGAATGACGATTCACCAATTTCCACCAAAGTCGAAATATTAAAATATTTAATTTGGTTCTTAGAAACTCCTAGATTCTTTTGAGATTCAATGAACTTTTCAAAGGCATGTTTCAATCTCGAGTGTGTCCTCCGAGTTTTGTGACTGGGATGCCGAGGATCACAAAACAAGGTGTGAAGTAACCATGCAAATTACTTGGTACCCTTAATAAATTACCCCTCAATCGATGTGCCGGTTAACCACACACGCTCCATCGATACTATTATAAATATTAAGTCACCCTTTACCTACCTTGTTACGTCCAAGTTAGTGTGCCGGTTAACCACACACACTCCACTAACGACTTAGACAAAGTGTAAAGTGTAATATCATGGATTAGCACCTTATTCACATTTTTCCTAAAGTAACTAAGATTGGGAATTTAATAAAACATTTAGTTACTTTATAATATTCATCATACTTTTAATGAGAATTTATAAGTCCTTGTCTTACCCGTTCGGCTAACGACCCTCCACCAGTAAAGCAAGCGGTGGGTGAGAGTGGACACCCATTAAGTTGCCATTTTATAGGCAACAACCTTATACCCACCTTATAGACCGGCTTCGTGAATGAGGCGTACTAGCGGTAAGACGACTTTAATCTTATACATATATATTATTATTAACTTATAATATTATAAGTATAAGGGTTGAATTTTAACTTTTAAATTTCTAAGGGTTGGAACTAAAGTTTTAATCAAGACTTTACTTGTTCCAAAACTTGAGGGCAAGTTTTGTAAACTTTCAAAAAAATTTCATTTCTTGTAACTTATGAGTTTATTAGGGTATTAAAAATGAAGACTCTTCATTTTTATAACCCATGTGTTCTTTTAATGGTTTTTAAACAAAGTGACTTTTGGTTTTCCATAACTTGAGGACAAGTTTTAGACTCCGTTAAAACACATAATGACCATGAATTAATTAACCACATAGGTTACAAATAATTCCTATGATCATCTAAACATCATAAGATCAAGAACATGACTATGAACACTTTCATGAATCAAAAATTACATTTAAAACTTTGTAATTTTGATAACTTGTTGTTGTAAATGGATTAGCAAAGACATTACACCATCTAAAACAGGTTTTCAAGTACCAAAACAGTTTAGGGTAATGTTTCTAGTCCATTTCCAGCAACTAAAGTCAAAAATCTGCATTCTGTGGCTCCTACTCGCCGAGTGCATGAACCTACTCGACGAGTAGGTTGAAGATTCACATGAACTCGGTGAGTCCCCCTATGGACTCAGCGAGTTCATCAGTCAGATTGAAAAAAAATCGACTTTTTTCAACAATTTAGCACAAATAACAAACAAACAAGCCTAGGCTCTGATACCACTGTTGGGTTTTGAGCATTCTAACACTTCCTAAGTGTACATGCAACCCTAATAACCATAGATCTATGTTTGTCTAATTATCATGCAAAGTTGATTTGCAAGGCTATGAACCTATCTAGCATACATGGGGAACAATTTTAAACTTGAATAGTAGATAGAACTACATACCTTGTTGATGTAAGTGTTCCTTGAAACCTTGTGAGCCTAGCACCTCAAGTGTGATGCCTCAAATGCTTCACACAACACCAAATGCAAAGTATAAACTTGAGAGAATACTCTAACACACTCAAAATCGGTCAATCCCTCTTGTTTCTCTAGTGTAGCCGATTTTGGGGAGAGACATGGTCCTTAAAACCCTAATGTAACATGACTCTTCATTTCTCAATCCATGGGTTAACTCCATGGAGCATCCTATGAGTGGAACCCAACTTGATAATCCATGGAGCCTTTTAGCCCACTATATAAGATATGGAAGATTTACATAATCTACCCATATATTTAATTAGTTATTCTTTTGATCACTTAATTAATTCTAAATTAATTCTTGATCAAAACTAATTAAATAATATTATTAATATATTAGAACTTATAATATATTAATAAACCATATATGTTATTTCTCTCATTTAGTTTATCCAGTTGCATGGTGCCATGCAACCCAAATGGACCATGCCGGGTCGGGTCAAGTATTTACCATAAATAGTTATGGACTTAGACACCTTATCCAACAATATGGTCTCAAGCAGGCTCCACATGCTTGGTTTCATCGTTTATCTCAGACCCTTTGTGCTCTTGGTTCATTCCAGAAAGAGAGGCGTAATCGAACGTTGTTGGACATGGTTCGTTCCATGATGAGTCGAGCTTCACATCTAATCTATTTCTGGGAGTATGCCTTAGAGACTGCGACCCGCATTCTTAATCTTGTCCCAACAAAAAAGGCTGCCAAAACACCTCATAAAATATGGACAAGGAAGGTTCCCTCGTTAGGACACATCAAGGTTTGGCGTTATGAAGCTTTCATTGGACGAAAGACTCATGACAAGCTTGAACCTAGAAGTGAGAGATGTATTTTCATCGGCTATCCACAAAAGTCCTTTGGATATTTGTTCTACAAACCTAGTGAGAATGTGGTCTTCGTAGCACGAACGAGAGTCTTCAGATAGAGAGAGAGAGAGAGAGATAGCTCATATGCAAAGAGGTCAGTGGGAGTACAATTGATCTTAAAGAAATTCAAGAGGCAAACGATGAAGGAACCTCTGAAAATACTAGCACTCAACCTGAGGAATAAATTCTAGTTGAGCCTGTTGATGAGACATTAACTCTTAGGCGTTCTGGTAGGGTTAGCATTCCACCTGTGTTGTATTGTTTCCATATAAGAACAGAAGGTGATATGTTTATCAGTGATAGTACACTGGTAAACTTGGATGAACCTGCTAACTACAAGGAAGTAATGGTGGGTGTTGAGTCTGCCACGTGGAAAGAGGAAATAGATAGCGAGATCAAGTCCACGTATGGCAACTAAGTTTGGAATTTGGTTGACAATGTACCAGGTCGTAAGACAATTGGGTGCAAATGGATCTTCAAGAAGAAAAACAACATGGATGGAAAGGTACGCACTTTTAAAGCTCGACTGGTGGCGAAGGTCTTTACTCAAACCCCAAGGTTGACTATGATGAGACCTTCTCACCAGTAGCTAAGATAAAGTTTATTAGGGTAATGCTTGCCATAGCCGCGTTTCATGACTATGAAATCCAACATATAGATGTCAAAACTGATTTCCTTAATGGGAAGTTGGATGAAGATGTTTACATGAGTCAGTCAGAGGGTTTTGTGGATGCAATGTACCCCAATAAAGTGTGTAATCTTGAGAAATCAATATATGGATTGAAACAAGCTTCTCGCAGATGGAATATTTGCTTTGATGAGAAAGTAAAAGAGTTTGGTTTCTCTAGAAGTGAAGATGAATCTTGTGTGTATTTCAAAGCTAGTGGGAGTATAGTAACATTCTTGGTATTGTATGTTGATGACATACTTCTTATACGAAACAAGGTTCCAACCTTGCAAGAGGTTAAGTCTTGGTTTGGAAAGTGTTTCTCTATGAAGGATCTGGGAGAGGCTTATATTCTGGGAATAGGGATTTTGAGAAACAGGAGTAAAAGACAATTACACTTAGTCAATGTACATACTTGGATAAAATACTAAAACGTTTTAGTATGGAAAATTCCAAGAAGTGAGAATTGCCAATACAGAGTAATACCAAACTGAGTAAGACTAAGAGTCCGAGTACCGATGCCAAGATAGAAGAAATGAGTAGAGTTCCATATGCTTTTTTCGTTGGATCGATCATGTATGCTATGACATGTACTCATCCTGATGTGGCTTTCGCTTTGAGCATGGTTAGTCGTTATCAGGGAAATCCGGGTAGAGCTCATTGGATAGTGGTCAACAATATTATCAAGTATATGTGAAGAACTAAGGATTGTCTCCTTGTGGTTGGTGGCAGTGATGACTTGAGAATAATTGGCTATAGTGATGCCAGTTTTCAGATAGACTGAGAGAACTTCCATTCTCCATATGGCTGTGTGTTTACCCTAAATGGAGGAGCTGTAACTTGAAAAAGTTCCAAATAAGAAACAATGGTTGATTCTACTTGTGAGTCAGAGTACATTTTAGCAAGCGAAACATCGAAGGAGGACATATGGTTGAAGAACATCATCAGAGACCTTGTAGTTGTGCCAACCATAAAGGAACCAAGGTAATTTTTTTGTGATAATGAAGGAATCTTTTCCTTAACCAAGGAACCAAGAGAACATGGCAAATCAAGGCATATTGACAGAAAATACCATTTCATTTGACATAGAGTGGAAGAAGGTCACCTCATTGTGAAGAGAGTATTGTCCAAGGAGAATCTAGTAGATCCCCTCACAAAGTGTCTGAGCAGGATTAAGCACATTCAGCATGCAAGGAGAATTGGTCTGAAGGATAATATTAGTTTTAGTAGTTAGATAAATATTTGAAAGCTTGTTACAAAATAAATGTAATTGACATTTGATGATTGAATAATGAAGAATTGTTTATGAGTATTGTTTACTATCTTTTGTCAAATTTTTATTATTGTGTTTATTTTGCATGTTTACTTCGAGAATAATTAGATTATTCAAAACATCCACAGTCAATCATACTTTTGGAAGTAAGTAGTGAATCAAGACTGTCATGAATTAGATTGTAGATTGTATAAGGGTTTAGACATAGCAATAGTTTGTTGCAACATTCATGAGTGCTTTGAAATAGAGATTTAAGTATTGGATTAACCCACGCTCAGAAAGTTACTTCATGGAATCATATCAAGAGTAATTCCAAGAAGATAATATCTTATAATATTTAAGCGGAGATATATGAATTGTTTACGATTTTGTTGTGCATTGATAATACGTAAATGCATCAGTAACTTGATGTTACAAAACATATTGTTGTGCATGATCTGATGAGTAAATAGTACAAGCATATAAGTCAAATTTTATATGTTCCTTTTTTGCCTTTAGGGGGAAAAAGCGATATCTTGGGCCCCTCGATGATTTGGTGTTGACTTATAGTGTCGAGCTTGGCCAGGACTAGATTGATGTGTTCGATTAGTAGTTCTTTGTCATTACAAATTAGAAATCAGGAAACAAAATATTGTAAAATGAGAATGATTATGTTCCATGTCATTTATACACATGATATCTTGCAGAACGGAGGACTATATGATCACTTATCTTAGGACACGTAACTGACTAGGTCAGAGTTCGACAGCGGCTTTGAGAGCTACAATTTGCTTGTCAATTTGAAGGATATAATAGCAACTATAGTTATTAGACTTGTCCAAGTGGAAGACTGTTGGATTAGGTATCTAAGACCATAAATATAATTGGTATGTACTTGAATTGAGTGTAGCACAGTCCTTTCGGGTTGCCCTCAAGACTAGCAACCTGGAAGAATGATTTTGGAGAAAGAGGTTGATTTATTAATTTGATTACTAAATTGTATTAAATAGAAATAGTAATATTTAATTAATATTTAGTCACAAATTAATTAGAATTAATTTTGGGATTAAATGAATTAATTAAAAGTGCAGGGACTAAATTGCAATTGTTCAATAGTTGAGCAAAAGGCATTCTAGAACCCTCCATAGGCATGGACGGTTTTGACATAGTCAAGGGTTTCTAGAATGCTCCTTATTGGATAATCAGGAAAGTGGATAATTACCCAGTTTAAGATTATCTTGGACTCGGGCTTATCTAGGGTTTCCTGACTATAGTATATAAAGGAGTTTACCCTAAGGATTTCAACCACATGTTCTTAGAGAAACCTAGCTAAAATTTTTCCTCCTCTCTCATTCTCTTTAATCTCCTTCGATTTCTAGTGTTGTGTGTGAGCCACTAGAGGTGTGACAATTGTTACACTTGTTCTCAAAGCTTCAACAACAACAAGGAATTAGATTGTTATTGCTTAATAACAATCAAGGTATATTTTGTAACCCTTTATAATGTAATTTTCAATTATATGCTAGTATCCTAGGGTTTACACATTGTTGTTCACATGGTATGTTCAGTTAGAGAAAACATAGATCAATTTGTAGGGTTGCATTCACACATAGGATTGTTGGTATGCTTAAAACCCATCAACATGGTCTTACCACACCTCTACCACATCAACCACAATCATCCAGAGTCGATCCCGCATCCGGCTATACCCAATCAGGTTTTCGGGTCATGCTTCAAACCCTAAATCCTTAATTAGACAAGAACAAGCACATAGGCTCTAACACCACCCTCGACCTGAGTCCATCCACATACCCACCGTGCATCACTACTGATGAGCAACGAAACACGAAGATCCTTTCTTGTGAAATCCCTTAGACAAAAAAATTCTCCCCCACTTGGATTTGGCTGTGCTCTTCCAATCCTCAAGATTTGATGGATTTCCAATCCATCTCTCAACCTTACGACTCAAACTATTGACAACCTGAGCTTACAAATGCCAATGTTCCATTGCTATCCAATCTCGATGATCGCACCACTCTTAAAATCCAGATGACCCCCCCCCCCTTAAATCTCAACAAGCCTGATAATCCTGATCACTTCCCATGATACCGAACCAAAACCTTAAGTCCTTTATGTTGGTGACAAAGACTATAAGCCTTGACCAGAACTGGAAAATCTTCACTACAACTTCCCGTCATGGAAGGACTTTTGCATTCTGACCATCTTCAACCTTCGCGATTATGAAAGTACCTTGGCACATCCAATGACCAAACAGCCCATGCGACTACCACCTTCATCGTCTTACTACATCTCATTCCCTAGCGATAGTAGTGATTTGGACCCAAAGGTCCTCCCATAGACGGATACCGATCCTACCAAAACAAATGCTAACACTTCTAAACTCTAACCCCACTGATGAGCTACTCCTGCTGATTCGACCATAGATCTTCCAAATAATACCCCTGAACTGACCCCATCAAAGAACCCAAAAAACTACTGAACAAACGAATCTCGCTCAGCAAGATACAACCCTCTAATAATTCTTGGTATGCAAAATGGCATATAACAATTTTTGATGATATAACCCAGGAAATAACAGAGAACTAAACCAAAGATAATGCTTACCCATACCAAAACAAGATCCCAAGCAAAATATAAAGCCTGGTAATAAGAATGAAGAATGCAAAAGATAACATATACATAACAACATTTGATGAAACTCTGGCCTCCCCTGACTGACATTTAAATACTCAACTCCTTGCTATTGGGCCTCCTGGCCTACTCTCACGACCGTCATTGATCCTCAAAGTAATGGGAGCAGGTGCACTCATTGATCCACTCCTCAACATCGGACAATCGACCTTCTTATGGCCCACCAGATTGCAGTGCAAACACATTGGAACCTGCCCAAGGGGGAAATCCCTACTAAAATGACACATTTGACCATAAAGGAAACATCATCGGCCTGTCTCCCGACATCCTCCATCATGGGTCTTATCACACTTGACATAACGACGTAGACCCCGATGGCCTCTAGAACATGAATCCTGAGTATTGGGCCTCTCCACTTGGCCCACTGAAGTTTGAGTTTACTATGGCTTCCTCTTCCTGAGGTGCTCTAAATCAATCTCATGCTCCCACCTCTAGCAATCATATTATTCAAGGTCTCGCACTCAAGCAAACTCACAAACTCCCTGATGAGATCCCTTAGCATGACATGATACCTTACCTTCTACCTTTCATCGTCCGCTACATATTGCCGAACCAACAAAGCTCTTTCCCGAAACATGGCAGTGATCTCTGCCACAGTCTTAGTCGTCTCGTGAAGGTCCTAAAACTCCCTTGTCAATTGTTTCACCTCAATAGCTGGTGCAAACCTAAGCCTGAACTGGGTCATGAACTCATCCCAAGTCATCATCTCCATGGCTTCGCCTCCTAAAGCGTAGTCTACCTCCTCACATCAATCTCGGGCTCTGTCTTTCAGAAGATAGAAGGCAAATCCGACCTTCAACCCCTCGGGGAAGAAACTCGTCCTTAAAGTGTTATCCATATTCGTTAACCATCTCCTACTGGAAACGGGGTCCTTCTCCCCAAGGAATTCGTGAGCTCCATAAGCACAGGACTCATAAGAAAAGACTGCGAGCTCCAAAAATAACCATAACCTCAATACAGAAAGCGCCTAGACACTCATCCAAAATCTCCAAAAATCCCCTCCTTGACCGTACCAAAGATCACAGGAGTCTACTTCAAAATACCGTGGGTAATATCCGACGAGATGAACTCCCTCATCTGCTCACCATTCGGCTTAGTACCTGCACCTGAGCCTGAACGAAAACCTGAACCTCCTCCTAGTGTGCTCACCACCACACCGAGACAAAACAATCATACCAACGATCAAAACATACCCAAGAATCTACATCCCATAGGTTTCCTAGATTCTCCTAGACTCTCCTCAATTCGAGTATGGATCATGTGCTTTCAGTAGTACGGGCCCAATACTACCTTCCATACCAATCCACTTTGCTTAAGAATCGTACAAAATCCTCTAATTCATCTTCTTAAACGGATACCCTAAATACTCGCTATGCAGCGCAAACAAACCACTACCGCACACCCTAGACTCTCCCAGGTTCCCGAGCTCACCTTGCCATTAGCTGCCGACGAACCCCCAATAGTGTCAATTAACCACCTCATGAATACAATTTCATGCAAAAAATATTAATAATCCTTTGAGTAAAAGACTCATCCCTACAACGGTTGGACTAAGACAAGAGTTGCGTAATAGGGTCAAATCCATCACTATGAGATTATTTAACCTATGCAACATGCAACTTGACATATTCACTTAGTAACTAACCCACAACACTAGGAGTCCCACAAAGTATAAATCAAGCAACATTCAGGCATGGAAAATATAACCAACATACCAACTAATCAAGCCACTCTATCGAATTATCTGAAAACCATACTAGCATGCAACTCTAAGAGCTCAAATAATAAGGCATATAAAGGCATCTCTCATAGCATGAAATCCTAAGCAGATCCTCAGCCCTAATCTAGCATGCATTTCTGTGACAACCCGATATTTCAAATCTATGTAATCACCTAAAAGGACAAGTATTGTAACCACTTTTGATATAATGAAATTAACTTCGAAAATAAAAAGTCCAAAAAGTCTCTGAATAATTACCTACTATGTTTAATGTCATTAAACCGTGTTCGTACGTAAAAAGAACGCCCAAATCTGACTTCGTATAAAGAAATTATGATTTTTCCAAGTTCGGCTTAGCGACAGACAGCTAAAAACTCGAAACGGAGATCGAGCGACTGTTGGCCGGAATGACCAAAACGAGAATCGAAGGTCTCGACAATGGTATTTCAACGGTAAAAAGTCTGGCAAAATCAGACGTCAGACAAAGAAGTTATGAATTTCTAACGAAATTTTCTTACCGCGACCTTTTAAAAATAAATAATAAAAATAATTTCAAAATTTTCCGACGATATCTAAACGAAAGTTGTAGAGCGTAGTCTCACCTACGCGTGGAAATAAAGAACGTCGAAAACGAAGTTTGTATGAAGAAGATCTGAATTTTAGAAGTTTATTAAACGGTATTTCAACGGTAAAAAGTCTGGCAAAATCAGACAACTAAAAACTCGAAACGGAGATCGAGCGACTGTTGGCCGGAATGACCAAAACGAGAATCGAAGGTCTCGACAATGGTATTTCAACGGTAAAAAGTCTGGCAAAATCAGACGTCAGACAAAGAAGTTATGAATTTCTAATGAAATTTTCTTACCGCGACCTTTTAAAAATAAATAATAAAAATAATTTCAAAATTTGCTGACGATATCTAAATGAAAGTTGTAGAGCGTAGTCTCACCTACGCGTGGATATAAAGAACGTTGAAAACGGAGTTCGTATGAAGAAGATATGAATTTTAGAAGTTTATTAAATAAATAAAATATAAATTTTATTATTTAATTTCGGCATTATCCGAAGGAGGAGTCAGCAAGTCGATCCGAGTTAGGCCCAGCGTACTCGGGGTCTATGCGAAGCTATGCCCCATCCCATCCGAACTCCGAGGCAGTCCAGGATCCGGTCATGCGTGACGCACGAGTACACCCAGCGTACTCAAGTACGCCCAGCATACCGAGGCAGTTCCCAGCCGCTATAAAAAGGATGCGAGGGTTCCGAAGAAAGGGCTCCATTTCTCCCAACTTCCTTGCGTTCTTGCCTCGTTTTCCGTGCCCTTGCTAACCCGAAGCCCCGATCACTTTGCTCAAGTCCCGAAGGTCGTTTGTGCTCCCGAGAATCCCGAGAAAATCCGCTTTCTCGAGTCGAAGTTCTGCTCGGTTTTCATCTCGCCTTTTTCCGACTTTACAAGTGAGTTCATACCCCTTAATTAACCTTTTAAATGTTATATAACTGCTTTTATATGCTTTCAAGGGGGGGGGGGGGAATACAAGTAAAACACACGATTATTATCGTGTGTTATATAAAGATTCATTATACACTTTTTATCAATAGAATCATATGTGATTTAATACCTTTATAAGGAAACTTTTGTATGCAAAATATATCACGATAACATTATATATTTTGAAATGAAAAATGTTCTTATATATGTATAAATCAAACACTCTGCTTAGACTGCATGTATATGTGTCCAACTTAGACACTATAAAAACTTATACTTTCATAACAAGTGATTCATTTTCTAGGGATTTCTAAACAAACGAGACACACTTTTAGAAAACTATAATAGGTATAGTTTTACGAGAACATTACTAACTTCTACATACTAGAAACACTATTTTCAAGAAGTCACTTTCGCATACAAGAACAAACGAACATTTTAACACGTAAATCTGTTTTTATACTAAGTTTTCTGAGACATTAACTTCACGTACGTTCGAGTACACACTTCAAGTCCTGTATTATATACCAGAATCCCTTGGAGGGGGAGCCTGGTGTTTGTGTATAAATCTATACGGGGCTTGACAACCCCGCGCCCTGACTATTAGCTACAATACACCATTTGGGGTGACAAATGTCAGAACATTCCAACGCCTAAAGAACGTTGTGTATAGGCAATCTGAGTCAATATCATGGTTATAAAACTCACATGGGGTATTAAAAATACATTGATTTACGGGGTTTTTCAAACGTATTGGAAATTTTATACGTACATACATTTTCTAGAAACGAACATTGGTCTTGATAAAAGGCTACATTTATACTAGTAGAAAATATGAGATTTTCTAGGAACAAACAAACAAAAACAAAACATTTCATTTCATACAAACATTGTCATTTAATACTTATGAAACTCACCAGCTTAAATGCTGATCTACTCTTTCAAAACTACTTGTACGTCCCAGGGATTCAGTAATTACAGGTAACAAACAACCTTTGAAGAAGGGACGCTGCGGTGTCAGTTTAAATTCATATTTTGACATCATATTGTAATTGGTTTTGAACATGTACCTTTTAACAATGCAAACTTTCAATTATATATATGATGATTGTGTTGCTTTCTTTACTATGTATTCATTTGTTATGCTACCACATGAAGTCATCCGTCCCCGAACGTTTCCACCGTTCCGGTTTGGGGGTGTGACAGATTGGTATCAGAGCAATGTTTATATTGAACTAAGTATATCGAACCACATAAGATATACAAACTATAAATGCTTAAGGGACTAATACTCTCTGATAAAACATTTTTTTTTGTTTTACGCCTAAGTCGCGTTTCGCTTAACTTATAATGTTAGCTCATTCAAGTACAAATACATGCATACAACAAACTTATTTTCATGATTATAACTATACAAGAAGTATTTAGACAAGTTGGACACTACGATTAAGACTCGATATATGTAATCAAATTTGGGACAAATATAGCATGATCAACTATATTTGTCCGAGATCGGACCAATGCATATCGAGGAATGCTCGTAGTGAGCAACAAGTCAAAACTTACCAAAACATCACGAGAATCAAACAGACGAATTTAAATACTATAGGAGTATTTATTACTTAGAATAGCTTAACATACATGTTTAGTCTTACATGTTCCAAACATTATTCGATTCTTATAACCTTATTCTCATACAGTCAAATGGATCGATTTCATCACCCCGGCGACCCCTACTACCCCAATCAAGGCAACGACGGATGGATCAAAGAGGATCCCGAGGAGGACAAAGAACCCATAGAATTGGACGAAGAGGATGACTCCGGTACCGACTCAGAGCCGGAAGTGATCAATCCACCACCCGCACAACCTCCCTCCTTCGTAAGGAACTTTCAAGGACCGACTCCCGTTTGGGGAAGTCACCTCCACCATTGGAGCCAGCAACAAAGTCAACGCCCTCCCTACGGCATGTGCCGAGACTTCTATGATGTCCGCGGCGGAGGTTCAGCCGATCGGGCACTCCCAGTCATGGTGAGCAAACTAGCCAACCAGTCCTACCAATCCAGAGTTCAAGCTAGCCGGATTCGGGAAGTCAACATGGAAGTACAGGTTCACACTTCCGACATCCGTAGGCTGGACAGAGCTCAGGACAATGCCCAACTCCAAACTGAGGCATTCCAAGCATAAATGATTGTAGCCCTCGTCGAATTGAGGGAACAACAAGCCGCCTTCGATAGGCGTCTTATGGAATCGAAGCAATCGGATGCGGAGTCAAGCTCCAAGCGCAACCTACGTCGCAAGTAGTGCTCGCCAAAATCTCAAATTTTGTTATAAATTAGGACCTCGGCTAAAAGTCTTTATTTTCCTTAAACTTTGTAACTGGAGACCCTTATATGGGTCAAATTTTCGTGATCGTTGTATCAACTATTATATTAATATAAGTGGTGCTATTATTACTACGTTGAGGTTTTTGTTCGATCCTTAAAATGTGATGAAAAACCATATGCTTGTTTCGTGTTCAAGTCTTACAAATAAATTTCATTCTTCTGTCTTTGAGACTCAGACTATCATCTGTTGTTGAACTATAGCAATTTAGTTCATCAGACACATTCATTTTCTATGCTATGAAATTCTTATCTTTGTCTTTTCAACCTATAGTTGAAGGATGCCTCCGCGTAGAAACCCAAGACGAAACAACGGTGGGGAAGCACCTCTACCACCGCCACCTCCACCTCCTCAATTTGATGCTGTCATGTTCCAAGCAGCAGTCACTGCAGCTGTAGCAACTGCCATGTCACAGATCAACGATGGCGAGAGTCATGGGCAATCCCAAGAATCATGGCGAGAGTCATGGGCAATCCCAAGAATGCACCTATAAGGATTTTACTAACGCCAAACCCCGGATGTTTAATGGAACTGGTGGTGTGATGACTCTAAGGCAGTGGATCAAAAGGACATAATCAGTCTTTGAAATCTGCTCCTGTCCCGAACACAGCAAAGTCAAGTTTGCAACCTTCACGCTTACTGATAGAGCTTTAACTTGGTGGAATGGCCACGTTAAGGTACTTACTCTGATAGTGGCAAATTCAATAAGCTGGGAGAGCTTAAAAACCATGCTGATGAGAGAGTACTGTCCACGAGGAGAAATTCAAAAACTCGAGCACGAACTCTGGACGCTCGGAATGATTGGTACCGACATAGCAACTTATACAAACAGATTTTGTGATCTGGCAATCCTTTTCCCGGATATGATTGCTCCTGAGAGCAAGAAAATAGAGAGATACATTTGGGGACTATCGCCCCAAATTCAGTCGAGCGTGTTAGCTTCAAAGCCTGACACTTTTGAAAGTGCCAAAGAGCTGGCACAATCTCTCATTGATCACTGAAGTCATCAGAACTCGGCAATTGCTACACCAGAACCCCAAAAGGGAAACAACAACAATAACAGGAAGAGAGGATGGAGTAAAGGGAAGGGTGGGTCTTCCCAAGAATCCTCGAAGAAACAACAACTAGTTACAGTGAATGCTGCTACTGTACCTACTACCGTTCCTACAAATCCCTACCCGACAAAGCCATATGCGGGTAACTTTCCAAAGTGCACCAAATGCACTTACCACCACCATGGACCTTGTCAGGAGATGCAGTGCTCCAACTGCAACAGAAAGGGACACACTATCCGTTTTTGCAAAGACCCCGTGAAGCCAATCACTCAAGTTCCCAACACTAGTGTAGGCCGAGCTTGCTACGAGTGTGGCGAGGTGGGCCACTACAAGAGAAACTGCCCAAAGGCAACAAATATCGGCGGGGTGGGACGAGTGTTGACTATAGGCCACGAAGAAGCCGTAGCTGATCCTACAGTAGTTGCTGGTACGTTTCTCCTCGATAATTCATATGCATGCATACTGTTCGATAGTGGAGCGGAGAGAAGCTTCGTGAGTCAAAACTTTATTCACTTACTTAAACATAAACCTAGTAAGTTAGAAAAATCATTCACTATAGAGATGGCAAATGGAAAAACAGAAAACACTAACTGCATATACATGGACTGTACATTAACTTTAGACGGTCATTCTTTCCCAATCAACCTCATGTCGGTCCAAATTAAAAGTTTTGACGTCATAGTCGACATGGATTGGTTAAGTCTTCTTCGCGCCAACATCATGTGCTTTGAGAAAGCAGTTCGTCTTAGTCTTCCTAATGACGAAACATTAGTGATTTACAACGACAAATCAAGTACAAACCTTCGCATCATTTCGTGCATCCAAGCTCGAAAGTGTTTGCGAAAGGATTATCAGGCATTTCTTGCACACATCGTCGATACGAGTAAGGAAGTAAAGGATATTAAGAGCATTCCAGTAGTACGCGACTTTCCCGATATCTTTCCAGAAGAACTACCGGGATTACCACCGCAACCCCAAGTCGAGTTTAGAATCGACTTAGTTCCAGGGGCTACCCCAGTAGCAAAATCGCCTTATCGTCTGGCACCAGCTGAGAGGAAAGAACTTTCCAGTCAGCTTAACGAACTCCACCAGAAGGGATTTATTAGACCAAGTTTCTCACCTTGGGGAGCACCGGTCTTTTTTGTAAAGAAGAAAGACGGATCGTTCAGCATGTGCATTGACTACAGAGAGCTGAACAAACTTATAGTCAAAAATCGTTATCCTCTGCCCTGCATTGACGACCTTTTTGATCAACTTCAGGGAGCAAACTACTTCTCGAAGATAGATCTACGATCCGGATATCACCAATTACGAGTACTAGAGGGGGATATTCCCAAGACAGCCTTCCGAACCCTTTATGGACACTACGGATTTGTAGTGATGCCGTTCGGATTAACCAACGCACCAGCAGTATTCATGGACTTAATGAATAGGTTGTGCCATCCTTACTTGGATCAGTTCGTCATCGTCTTCATCGATGATATACTTATCTACTCCCGAAGTAAGGAAGAGCATAGTCAGCACCTACGAAAAGTCTTAGAAACATTACGTTCGGAGAAGCTCTATGCAAAGTTCTCTAAATGTGAATTTTGGATTCGAAGAGTCGAATTTTTGGGCCACGTTGTTAGCGAGAAGGGGATACACGTGGACCCCTCCAAAATTAAGGCCATTGAGAACTGGTCGGCACCAAAGACACCTACCGAGATTCGTCAATTTCTAAGTCTCGCTGGCTATTATCGCAGATTCATAAAGAACTTCTCTAGCATTGCGAAACCTCTCACTACATTGACCTAGAAAGGCATGGCCTTTGACTGGGAAGCAAAACAAGAGAAGGCGTTCCAAACTTTGAAACAGGCTTTGTGCACCGCACCAATACTATCCCTCCCCGAAGGGATAGAAGATTTCGTAGTATATTGCGATGCATCAAACCAAGGACTTGGTTGTGTTCTTATGCAAAGAGGGAAGGTTATTGCTTATGCCTCCCGTCAGCTTAAGACACACGAAGTAAACTATACAACACACGATCTTGAGTTGGGAGCAGTAGTATTTGCTCTAAAGATCTGGAGACACTACTTGTACGGAACAAAGAGTACTATTTTCACCGATCACAAGAGCCGTCAACACATTTTCAATCAGAAGGAGCTCAACATGCGACAATGACGATGGGTTGAGTTAGTCAATGACTACGAATGTGAAATTCGTTATCATCCTGGAAAGGCCAATGTGGTAGCTGACGCCTGCAGTCGAAAAGAATACACTGGTCGGAGAGTCAAATCTCTGACTATGACTATCCATTCCCACTTATCCACCCAAATTAAGGAGGCTCAACTGAAAGCTTTGCAACCTGAAAATGTGGCGGGTGAATCCCTGAGAGGAATGGAGAAGAATCTAGAAATCAAGGGTGGCAGAGCATATGATCTCATGGACCGTATCTGGACACCGAAACATGGTGGTTTCAGAGACGTGGTCATGGCCGAAGCACACAACACGAGATATTCCATCCACCCAGGTTCAGATAAAATGTATCTGGATCTTAAGAAACTGTACTGGTGGCCTAATATGAAAGTATAAATTGCTACCTTCATAAGTAAATGCCTTACTTGCGCTAAGGTTAAGGTCGAGTATCAGAAACCTTCAGGATTACTACAATAGGCGGAGATACCGGAATGGAAATGAGAACAGAATACTATGGACTTCGTAACCAAGTTACCCAAGACGACGGGGGGACTCGATACCTTATGGGTCATCGTCGACAGATTGACCAAATTCGTGCATTTCCTACCAATCAAGGAGACTGACAAGATGGAAAGGCTTACGAGAACGTACATAAGGGAAATAGTGCGACTGCATGGTGTTCCGATATCCATTATCTCCGATAGAGATAGTAGATTCACTTCAAGGTTCTGGCAGTCACTACAAAATTCCTTGGGGACTAGACTAGACATGAGTACAGCCTACCATCCACAAACAGACGGGCAAAGTGAGAGAACGGTACAAACTTTGGAAGATATGCTGAGAGCCTGTGTGATTGACTTTGGAAAGGCATGGAATATCCATTTACCCCTTGTAAAATTTTCATACAACAATAGTTATCATATGAGCATAAAGGCTGCTCCATTTGAAGCCCTCTATGGCCGTAAGTGCAGGTCCCCTCTGTGCTGGACTGAAGTTGGTGACACCCAGTTAGCTAAATGACGAGTTCCTGAAAGCACTCTCACAGGTCCAGAAATCATATGGGAAACGACAGAGAAGATCGTTCAGATTCGTGAACGGTTGAAAGCCTCTAGAGACCGACAGAAAAGCTACGCCGACCAAAGGAGGAAACCTTTGGAATTCCAGGTAGGAGACCGCGTTCTATTGAAGGTCTCACTGTGGAAGGGCTTAATACGATTTGGAAAGCGTGGAAAGCTAAATCCAAGATACGTAGGGCCTTTCGAGATTCTCGCCAGAATCGGCCCAGTAGCTTACAAGCTTAATCTACCACGTGAACTTAGTAACATACATCCAACCTTCCATGTATCGAAATTCAAAAAGTGTCTGTCCGATGAGACTCTTGTTATTCCACTCGACGAGATCGAGATTAACGAGAGCCTCAACTTTGTGGAAGAACCGATAGAAATCATGGATCGAGAGGTCAAACAAACAAAACAAAGTCGCATACCCATCGTGAAGGTTCGCTGGAATGCCAAGCGAGGACCTGAATTTACATGGGAACGCGAAGATCAGATGAAACAAAAGTACCCACATCTTTTTCTCTGATTCACAAGTATCTTTCTTATTTTAAATTTCGGGACGAAATTCCCTCTAACGGGGGGATGATGTGACAAACCGATATTTCAAATCTATGTAATGACCTAAAAGGTCAAATATTGTAACCACTTTTGATATAATGAAATTAACTTCGAAAATAAAAAGTCCAAAAAGTCTCTGAATAATTACCTACTATGTTTAATGTCATTAAACCGTGTTCGTACGTAAAAAGAACGCCAAAATCTGACTTCGTATAAAGAAATTATGATTTCTCCAAATTCGGCTTAGCGACAGACAACTAAAAACTCGAAACGGAGATCGAGCGACTGTTGGCTGGAATGACCAAAACGAGAATCGAAGGTCTCGACAATGGTATTTCAACGGTAAAAAGTTTGGCAAAATCAGACGTCAGACAAAGAAGTTATGAATTTCTAACGAAATTTTCTTACCGCGACCTTTTAAAAATAAATAATAAAAATAATTTCAAAATTTGCCAACGATATCTAAACGAAAGTTGTAGAGCGTAGTCTCACCTACGCGTGGATATAAAGAACATTGAAAACGGAGTTCGTATGAAGAAGATATGAATTTTAGAAGTTTATTAAAAAATAAAATATTAATTTTATTATTTAATTTCGGCATTATCCGAAGGAGGAGTCAGCAAGTCGATCCGAGTTACGCCCAGCGTACGCTCGTATGCCCAGCGTACTCGGGGTCTATGCGAAGCTATGCCCCGTCCCATCCGAACTCCGAGGCAGTCGAGGATCTGGTCATGCGTGACGCACGAGTACGCCTAGCGTACCGAGGCGGTTCCCAGCCCCTATAAAAGGGATGCGAGGGTTCCGAAGAAAGGGCTCCATTTCTCCCAACTTCCTTGCGTTCTTGCCTCGTTTTCCGTGCCCATGCTAACCCGAAGCCCCGGTCACTTTGCTCAAGTCCCGAAGGTCGTTTGTGCTCCCGAGAATCCCGAGAAAATCCGCTTTCTCGAGTCGAAGTTCTGCTCGGTTTTCATCTCGCCTTTTTCCGACTTTACAAGTGAGTTCATACCCCTTAATTAACCTTTTAAATGTTATATAACTGCTTTTATATGCTTTCAAGGGGGGGGGGGGGGAATACAAGTAAAACACACGATTATTATCGTGTGTTATATAAAGATTCATTATACACTTTTTATCAATAGAATCATATGTGATTTAATACCTTTATAAGGAAACTTTTGTATGCAAAATATATCACGATAACATTATATATTTTGAAATGAAAAATGTTCTTATATATGTATAAATCAAACACTCTGCTTAGACTGCATGTATATGTGTCCAACTTAGACACTATAAAAACTTATACTTTCATAACAAGTGATTCATTTTCTAGGGATTTCTAAACAAACGAGACACACTTTTAGAAAACTATAATAGGTATAGTTTTACGAGAACATTACTAACTTCTACATACTAGAAACACTATTTTCAAGGAGTCACTTTCGCATACAAGAACAAACGAACATTTTAACACGTAAATCTGTTTTTATACTAAGTTTTGTGAGACATTAACTTCACGTACGTTCGAGTACACACTTCAAGTCTTGTATTATATACCAGAATCCCTTGGAGGGGGAGCCTGGTGTTTGTGTATAGATCTATACGGGCTTGACAACCCCGCGCCCTGACTATTAGCTACAGTACACCATTTGGGGTGACAAACGTCAGAACATTCCAACGCCTGAAGAACGTTGTGTATAGGCAATCCGAGTCAATATCATGGTTATAAAACTCACATGGGGTATTAAAAATACATTGATTTACGGGGTTTTTCAAACGTATTGGAAATTTTATACGTACATACATTTTCTAGAAACGAACATTGGTCTTGATAAAAGGCTACATTTATGCTAGTAGAAAATATGAGATTTTCTAGGAACAAACAAACAAAAACAAAACATTTCATTTCATACAAACATTGTCATTTAATACTTATGAAACTCGCCAGCTTAAATGCTGATCTACTCTTTCAAAACTACTTGTATGTCCCAGGGATTCAGTAATTACAGGTAACAAACAGATTTTGAAGAAGGGACGCTGCGGCGTCAGTTTAAATTCATATTTTGACATCATATTGTAATTGGTTTTGAACATGTACCTTTTAACAATGTAAACTTTCAATTATATATATGATGGTTGTATTGCTTTCTTTACTATGTATTCATTTGTTACGCTACCACATGAAGTCATCCGCCCCCGAACATTTCCGCCGTTCCGGTTTGGGGGTGTGACAATTTCTCATAACATATAATCATAACAGACATGTATGGGTATCATGGGAGTCACTTACTTAAGTTTAGATGATTGCACACACCACACCCCCTTTTGTCTTTATAAAATCCTTTTTTTAATTTATTCCTTTTTCAAATATTTTTTTAGAAACTCATTTTCTTTCAAAAGATTATCAATTCCTCAGTTTGAGTTCAGACATACCCAAGAGTGTACCTGAATCCCTCAAACCAAGGCTCTGATACCAACTTGTAACGTCCCAAAATTATGAGGTAAAAAATTCATTTTTAATTCAACAAAAACATTAATTATCTTTAAATCAACACTCAATATCCTTTTTCCAAATATTAAAAACTACTTTATAAGAAAACAGTTATCATAGTACAATCCCAAAATCAGCATAATGCGGAAACATGGGTGGATGCGTTGCGATCAAGCCGAGCCCTTCCCTTCCGAACTGAAAGTACCTGAAACCATAACCATAAAAACCGTAAGAACAAAGCTTAGTGAGTTCCCTAAAATACCACATTTCGTACATAATAATCACATACTGGGCCCTCGCCCGACATCGGGTCCCACCCGGCATCGAGCCCCGGTCGGTATACAGATCTGTCAGTCATTAGCCCCCCCGGTACACATATAATCATATCAACATATAATCATATGGACACATGCAATAATCACAAAGACAATAGCATACCATACAGTCATCGAGCCCCTCCCGGCATTGGGCCTTGCCCGGTAAGCATAAAACACGTACTCATAACTAGCATACAATATACTTATCAGGCCCCGCCTGGAATCGGTCCTTGCATGGTAAGCATACCATCACATAACACATGCAAGAGTCACGCAGGCATCTAGCATCCAAACATATAAACCATGGGTTGGCATTGGTGCCTTCAACCCGCTAAACTCAATAAACATACTCACCTCCACCCGCTGATAATCAAATGAGTGCTCGGGTCGCTGAGCCGGATAACCTTGCACCAACTAACAATAAATACAAATTTTAATCAATAATCAACATGGTAACCCAAAATCCAAGGCTCACTCCATCATCCAACTTCCTAAAGGGTAGAAGAGTAAGCATACCATCACATAACACATGCAAGAGTCACACAGGCATCTAACATCCTAACATATAAACCATGGGTCGGCATTGGTGCCTTCAACCCTCTAAACTCAGTAAGGAGACTCACCTCAATCCGCTGATAATCAAATGACTGCTTGGGTCGCTGAACCAGATAACCTCGCGCCAACTAACAATAAATACAAATTTTAATCATTAATCAACCCGGTAACCCAAAATCCAAGGCCTACTCTATCATCCAACTTCCTAAAGGGTAAAAGACCATTTTACCATTTTCTTACTTGGCCTAAAGACAAATCCCAAATCAATAACAACAAAAGCCCACTATGGCCCAACAAGGCCCAAACCTTTAAAAAGCCTAAAAAGACAATATGGGGAGTAGGTCACGTGTATTGGAATAGTATACCCATCGGACTCACCCTCGAAGCATATGTACATGCTGATAATGCATGAAACCTTCATTAAGTTGAGTGTACTCCCAGCATACTCATCAGGGGCCCAAAACTCCGAAATAAATTCTTAATAGTTAAGACAATGACTTCTAAACTCAGATATGACCCTAATGAGATGTCTTAACACGTAAATTTGGCAACTTTACTCCTTTTCATGGCTCAATGGAACCAAAACCTTAATAAAATCCATAGAAAACACCCAAAATTCACGCATGGTCCAAAATAATTCATCAAGATGACATTTTTTATGAATAAGGGGCCTCCCAAAGGCCAAGATTCAACATTCTAAGCTCTTGGAGTAGCTTATACTCACAAGGATGTCTCTAAGGACCAAAATGAACCTAAAATACTCCTTAAAATAGATCTAACACCTAGAGTCATCAAGATAGAAACTTTATACCTCCAAAAGGTAGATCAAGATGCAACAAGCCTAGATCCAAAAGCTTCAAGCAATCCCACACTTCTCCAAAAAGTTCCTTATTCTTCTATGAATACCAAAAAGCATGAAATACCATCAAAAGCTCAGCAAACACTCAAATGGGAGCTAGGGTTTCGTTTCTAGGGTTTAGAGGGATGGAGGCAAAAGATTATAAGGTTTGGTTGTGAGTTAAGGAGCTTAGATATGGTCTAAGACCCTAAATTAGGGTTTAGGTCTGACTGGACTACGCCATGCGTAATTCTGGTACGCCCAGTGTACTCCAAAGAACACCACGATACATCAGCTTAGTACGCCCAACGTACACCTATATATGCCCCGCATACTGGACTTAGCACTAGTACACCCAACGTACACCTATTTACGCCCCGAGCACTACGTTTAACCCTACAACCACTAAACTTTCGAAATCCATAACTTCTCCATTAGAAGTCTGTTTCCGATGATCCTTATATCCATAGAAAGGTAATGAGAAGCTCTACGCTTCTATCAAATCATCATTGCCTTAAAACGTCCCGAAAAAATCCAATATTTATAAAATCCCAAACTGACACTTCACCGATAGACCCATTGGCTCCAAAACACAAACCGAACGCCCGGATCATCTAAATTACATTACCCACACCAAATGCGTCTAAATCACTCTTTTCCAAAGGCCCTAGGTCTGATGATAACCGATATTTAGGCCACAACCCCGAATTAAGAAACGATACGGAAAAGGGTGTTACATAAATTGATGAACATATCGTGGTAGGTTTGTCTAATATAATATCTTATTGTAATTTGTATTTCTTAATTTTCATAATTTTGTTTTCGTATTAAATCATTATACTTTTATAATATTTTTGTGTGTATTTTTAGTGAATTTTTTAGGGGTAAACAAATAAATTTCTAATTTGACAGCACCTAAGTGTTGTTTTTGTGGTGGTTAAATTGTTTACACAGATGATGTAACATCATCTAGGTGGATTTAGATTCATCATTTGGATAGTTGAAAATTTTGTACTATATGTATCCCTCCCCCTCTGACTCACAAAAATCGTCACATCATCGGGGTACACAATTGCTATTACACTCACATATGAATACACAAAGCAATTTAGGGGGGGGATACCTATAGAATTTCCGTATATAATGCATGAAGATTCCAATGCTATTTGTTTATGGGTTTTTCTTATTGCTTCAGAATGAAAGTAGAATACCATATGTTTATAAACACCTTTTTGGGTGTCAATATTCTGATAAATATTTGTGTCAATATTCTAATAAAAATATGAAACTACAAGTTTTATAATGTATTTTTTTTACTATTCCTTTGATGTTATTAAAACTTTTGACATTATTCAAGAAGTTACACGGAGATGAAGATGTTAAGAAAAATTTTAGAAACTGTTTTTCTATTTTTTTTATTTAAGGTATATTTTACTATTTTGAACTAAATCTTGATCAAATAATTTTAGGATTATAAATCGTTTTAGGAAATTTTTGGCAAGTTTATAAAGATTTGGATGCCTGGTGAACATTGGAAAACATAACGAACGACACCTCAATGAGATTGTTCTTATCTAAAGTTGAGGAAGAGACGATAAACCTAAATGAGTATATTGAAAACTATAGTTGTGATTTAATTGAGTTTGTAATAGGAGATCAGAGTTAAGAATGAAATATGAACACAAGATCTGAATATAATATGTTTGGCTCAATTACGCTTTCTGGAATATAAAAAACATTCAAAGAGTACAAGCTGAATAATGAAGCTACACCCTAACTCAAGTACTCATCCCATATATATAGGGATATAGAAAGTGTACAAAAAATATAAGGGACTAAAAACACTTAAGCTTTGAAACATAATGCCCTTATAATAAACAAACATACAAACATGCTTTGACACTAAAACAGGCTCAGATAGATTTCGACACCTCACAATAACTTTCGAACTCAACATTCTCCCCCTTTGTGAGAAGTTTCGAATCTAAGACGTTAGCATCTTAGTAGCTTGATGTATCACTCTACGGATCTCTGAGTACCAATTGATAATCCTCTTGATTTCAACCATGGTGATCATTTTTCTTCTTACAACTATTTATACGAACAATGAAATTCGTATAGTGAGAAGTTGTATATCATTCCACATCACAGGCTTGAAACAAGAACTTAGTATTTTTTCCTTTCTTGTTCTTCCCAACAAATACTATTCCCAGAGGCATCAAACAAATTTCACCATCAATATAAGATTTCAAATCTTCTTGACTCTTTAATAAGGATTGAGGCACTATGATTTGTTTGCCAACCGCCAAAGATAACTTGACATCAGTTAAAGCAAGATATTCATAATAATTCTATATGAATAACTTGATGTGAGAAGATCCAATCAAAAAATATTCTTTGCTTGTTAACAGAAGCTTCATGACATCAGTTCCCTTCCAAATTTTTGCAACACAAATTAAGTCATGAACATTCATTAGATAGAAGTCAACCACCAAAAGTTAAAAGCAACATTGTTTGCTCTCACAACATGATATCGATAATTCTACAACACCCCTTCGAACAATACGTCCTTAGAAATATTGAGAACTCAAATTATATTGACCAATGACCAGATCTCCTTTTCCCTCTTTCCCATAATAGCATGAAATCAAAACATCACCCTTTTAAATTCTTCTCTGTCAAATTTATCTGCAATCTGATACTGAGAAGCCAAGAACATCATCTTGTTAACGGGAAAGTCCAACTTATTGAAATCAATATTTTCTGTGGCAAAACTCTTCTTTGGAACTTTTTCAAAGTCATGCATTTCTTCTGTAACTATCAAAGCTTTGATATTTTCATAACAATAGTGCTTTGAAGGATCTCCCTTGTCAAGACCAGGAGGATCATTAGTTCACTGACAAAGTATACTTTGAATTCTCCTTTGCCTCTCTATTTGCTTTTTAATTTCAGCTTTCTTTTCATCAGCAGAAGGTTTAGTAGAAATACCTTTTCCTTTATTTTTCCTTTCTTCTGTTGAAGGAGGTGGTTTTGATGTACTTGAACCTCCAACACGAGAGCCAATAACAACTCCTTTCGAAATAGGCTTTGTTGTTGTTGTTGTTGTTGTTGTTGAGGTAAATATTGACGAAGTCTTTGGTAACGAAGTTAGAATTTGAGTAGAAATGACTTTCCCAAAAACTTTCACATCTTCATCTCCTTTCAAAACACCACTACCTCCCATGCTGGCCTTCGAACCATTGCTCATGCCAACACAAACTCATTCTCCCCTTGCACCCCTGTGTGAACAGGTGGGGCATCTGTTGGCATCAAATTAATGAGCTTCGCAAGAGAAGCTAACTCAGCCTTTAGTGTGGACTCCAAAGATTGAAATTTTTGAGATAAATATTCCGGAGTGATCAACGAAGAAGATGAAGAACCAATCGTCGAAACTATGTCCTTAAGATTGTTCAACGTCTCTTCGATTTTGGTAAAACTTTGAACATCAAGTTCAACCTTCTTATCAGCTTTCGGAAGAAATGACTGATACCACTTCACCACATATGTGACAACATCTACAATAATATCAACTTTGGTGTGAAGAAAAGAGTAATCTTTTGTAATAGTTGCAACTTCCTTCTCCATATCAACCCTAAGTTCTTCAATTTCCCGACTGACATCCTCACAAACTATTTTAACATCTTTAACAAACAAGATGTGCCTTTCTTTGGCAACAACTTTCAAGTCTTTAAGTGATTCATTAAAAGTTGAAGATTGATCCTTGTCATAATTCTCATTATTCATGTCCATTTGCTCCAAGTCATTCCTTAATCGAAGCTCTTGGGCCTTCAGCATCACATCGACTTCTATGCCGGAAACATAATTCCGACCCCCTACATCAGCTTGAAGCTGCAATAAGGAATTAAGTTTCCTATTGAGAATTTTAAATTGTTTCCCAGACATTAAAATGTGTTAAGGAATATTCTCCTCCTCTGGATCGAAATCAATGTCAGCAAAAGAAGCCATAAATTCACCATCTTCAATGGTGTCATCTTCATGAACAGTTTTGGGTCCTTCGGTGGATTATGATGTGAATAACGAAGTAATGGGTTCTGTAAGAATGTGTTCAAAGGTTGGGGATTGAGTGGATTAAGGTAAGTTTGTACAAAAAGAAGTAAGAAATGGTGGTAGAGAAATAGTGGTGTCAATGGTAGATGTATCGAAAGAAGATGAAGTGATAATAGTCGAAGTACCTTGGGATTTGTCGGTCGATACTCCTACACCCATATCGACATTTCCGTCCATATGAGATATGTTTGAATTGATGCCTGAAGTTCAAACCTCCTAAATAACTGATTCAATATGCGAAACTTCAGGTGGTATGACATCAATCTTCGCAGGAGTAGATATCTTCGCATGATCACCTTGATTAGTGGTTGTATCCACATTAGATGTTTTCATAGAGCCAACAGGACCTCCAATCCTCAACATTCGACTTTGTTGGAGAGCCCCTCGTTGTTGATGGTATGCCCATATTAAAATCATGAGGTGGGGTTTGATAATTACCACTTCCTTCAAGATCGGACTCAGGAACAACTTCTTTAACATCCTTTCGCTTTTTCTTAGAGATGCGTTTCACCATATCTTCAGCTCTTCGTTTTTTAGATGCAGGAGATGCAGGAGTTAGAATTTGATGACAAATCATTTGAGATTAAGTTGTGGCTTTTGAGTGAGCTTTGGATGAGAAACACCCTTAGGCGAAAAACTACTTGAACTGTCTGGTGAATGACAAGGTCGATGAGCCATCTTCTTCAAACGTTTCAATACACCAGACTTTAAAGGCATAGTCTCCTTGGGTTGTGTAGAAATGTCTTTGATTATTAGCTGAGCAACTTTCTTTGGGGATGGATCAGACTGAACAGTTTGCTTTGGAGTAACCAAAACAACCTTCTCAACATGAATAGGTTTGTGACAACCTGAAATTTCTTGTTTACATTCTTCATTTTTATCAAAGTTAGTTTCGTTTTGCTATTTTATAATGAAGTCTCGGGTCTAAAAGAGTGCTTAAAGCTTAGTATAATTGAAATACGTGTAGGAGGATGGGTTAGTTTGGTTGTAGCATCGAAAAATTGGGCCAAACACACCAAACCAGGTGTGTGCGGCCGCACACTAGAGTATGCAGCCACCCAGCCGCACACAGGCCAACCACACACCCCTCGAGCTGCACACACCCTCCTATATATACTATCCTTGGTCATTTTGATCATTTCTTACACTTCTACAAAGCTAGGACTCGAAAATCCTCTCAAGTATCATCCGGAAAGGTAACATGCTTCACCAAGAACACCAAGAACACCATATGTTCTGGCAGCACAGGTCTTCTGGCCACACACAAGGCCGGACACACGTGCTAGTAGCACACCTGGCCGCACACATGGCCGCACACACACATATAGTGTGTATTTTGGCCATACACTCTCTTGTATAGCCTTATAACCATTCGTGCAATCATTTATGGTTGTAACACTTCGAAATAAGTGTTTACCAGTCCCTAAAGTGGTCCTAATTCATTAATTAGTTGTTCATAACACTAATTATATTCATATATGTATCAATATATGCTAAATAGGATTCGCGTGTGTACTCAAGTCAACACTTGGCACTTAGCAACTGATCCAACATTTTCTTCAGAACCACTCACTACAGGTGCGTTCATACCCCTAAATTAACCTTTGAAATGTTTTTAAATACTCTTATGGGGGGGGGAATACAAGTTGAACAATTATAGTTATTATATCAATCACATGTGATTAATAACTACCAAGCAAATGGTTTTTCTTACTTTCCAAACTGTTTATCAAACTGTTTTACCTCAAACTGTCTTACAAACTCCTTTATTGGTCAAATACTTTTACTTAAACTCTTTTGAACTTATATTCTGTGTATCTGTATAGATATAGTTATATAAGTAGGATTGAAAGGGCTTAGGACTGCTAGTCTACCCTGTCTCCTGTTCTTGTTTGATTGTGGTCTCAGGGTATCAAGATTAGTTGTCCGAAGGTCTTTTGAATCCTAGTTATATATTATGTATATGTATATAGATATAAAAGGTTCTTTCTTTCATTCAATTCCATGCCCTTGGGTAGCAAGGGTATACAGACATGTTCATACTTTACTAGTAAGCTACCATAGGGGTAGTTTAGGAAGATACTATTACTAGAACAATGAAACATACAATGAGTCAGTTCATCCATGAGTCAAATACATATTATAATGAGAATCAAACATGAAACCGAGTGAGTAGAAACAAACAATAGACACTATGACGAGAAACAAACATACAGGCTAGACAGAGAAAGAACGCACAATACAGCTAGCACACATATACATTAACACAGTTATGTGAGCCATTAAACAGGGCATGGAACTACCTGCCATGACTGTTTTTGTATCTGAATCTCCTTAATTGGGGAGCATATGAGTTTGTGTATAGATCTATACTGGATTGACTATCCTACACCTTGTTGCTCGCTACAGTGGGACTTGCAAGTCTACGGGTGCCAAACGTCATTTTTACGGCATCTTACATTGTCGTTTTACTATTGAGTCGGTAAAAAGATAAAGGCCGATCACATGTTACCTTAAAAATTACAATTGCTTAAGGTACTTAGTACAACAGTAGTTACTTAATACAACACTACAGTACTATAATATTTCCCCATTTTATTCACTTCATGATCATGCACACGATGCACGGTGATGTAAAAACTATATTTTTGGTTAATGATAGTCAGAGTTGGGAAAATACACATTCTTATGTGAGACACACACACAGATACTAGATGCCTTGGTAGAAGGCTACTTTTAGTAGAAAACATAGGGTTTTCTAGGAGAGTTCAAACAAATACAAACAATACAAAACTTAACAGAACTTATACATTACAAAACATCTTACAAATGATTTCATACAAAACTCAGACACTAATATACTTATGATCTCACCAGCTTTAAAACTGATACTCGCTTTCAAAATAACTTGTATTCTCAGGTCACCAGTAGACAGGTACAGGTGCCGGATTTTGAGAAGAAGGAGCTTGTTCAAGACTCCTCTTTTATTTTGATGTATATAATTTTTGGTGTCTATATAACTTCACAGAACACACTTGTATGAAATTATACTATTAATGCAATGGATGATGTTGTTGCTTGTTTACTACTTTACATTGTTGTGATACTTTACATGACGTCCTCCACCCCAGAACGTTTCCGCCGTTCACCGGTTTTGGGGGTGTGACAGATTGGTATCAGAGCATTGTTTATAGTGAATCGAGTGTATCAACCCATAAAAGATATACGAACTATAAACACAAGCGGGATTAAAATACTCTGATAAAGAGTTTATACTTTTAAATAATAAAATATTTAACCAAGTATACATACCTGCATTCATACTAAAATCAGCGTCATTAGGACAGAACAAAAGTATTGCGATTGTTGGACAGCACAAGTAGACCTAGAGACATATGGTCAACCCTGGGAAGATGTAGCCTGATCAACTACATTATCCGAGGAGTGATTAGCATGTGCCTAAGTATGGTTTTGAAATTGCAACAAGTCTAAAAACTTACCAACACTACTACAACAAGAACAGTAGAACATAACACTAAACTTAAAATACTATAGGAGTATTTTGTGTTACAATAATTACTTATCTGAGAATTAAAGATCTTTATTTGTATGTCAATAGTTTCTTAGTGGATACATTACGAGTATATTTTCCTAGGATGTCATAGCCTTAGAATCTGTAAATCTTTGCTTTACTTCCTGTTCTTGTTTGATTATGGGCTTAAAGTTAGGATTCACTTATTCGAAGGGCTGTCCTGTCATGAGTACATATAGCTGGTATGCACTAAACAAGTATTGGAGTAACTGATAAAGATCATCTAATAATTATCGAGTTAGTTTGTCTATTACTTATTTCCTTATCCCTATTCTCGCATAGATTAAATGGTTGGATTCCATATCCCCGGAGACCTGTACTTCCCCAACCACAGCAATGCATGATGGCTAGAAGAGGAACCAGAAGATGATCACCCGATTCCTCTGGATGATCATGAAGCTGAAGGCTTTTCTGATGGTTCTGACTCGGAGCCAGAAGTCAACAACCTGGCCCCAGCTAATCAAAACCCGAACCCTCGTCCAGCATTTCAAGGACCCACACATATATGGGCCACAAACTTGAATAGATGGAGTCAGGAACAAGGACAACCCATTCCCTACAACAGAGACAGAAGCTTCTACAACCTCACTAAGGGAGGTTCAGCTGACCGAGTCCTACCCATTATGGTTTGTAGGATTGCTCGGAACATCGAGCAAGGTCGAGCAGTTATCGACCGAGTAATGGAGGTTGATGCCAACTCAGGTGTTAACACAGTCCGCATTCGTCAACTGGAGTCTGCGCATGAAAGGGCTTAGGTCAACAATGCAATTCTCCAAAGAGAACTCGCTGAGACCCGAGCTGAAGTCAGAGAACTTCGAGCTCAGCAAGCCCGAGCTGATAGGCGTATAAGGGACATAGAACGTCTTCTGTCGGGGGAAAGAACCCACTCTGGTAGTTCACGTCGCTGATAGATTCTCATCAACTTTTTCTTTTGGATATAACCTTGTTATTTAAAAACTTTAGGCTAATTTCCTATCCTTGTAAATCTTAGACCCGATAGGTCTTGATTAGGTCGTAGTCTGTCAAAGTTTTCCCATTATGGTTGATGTAAGGCCTCTTTATGTTGGACATTTTTCCCAAACTTGTTACATCTACAATTCCAGTAATATTGACAGATACCTAATCTTATGGGAATTATTAGTTCTAGACCTACATTCAATCGTATTGTTGGGCTATGTAGAGTTAGTCCATGAGTCATGTTCATAAATTCTTCCATTAAATTCTTATTAATGTTTGCATCTTCATAAACTTATAGATCAAAGATGCCGCCTCACAGAAATCCAAGGAGAAACCCTAATAACGAAACACCACCTCCTCAACCACCTACTCCTTAGTTCAACACGACAGCCTTGAATGCTGCTGTAGCTGCAGCTGTGGCTACAGCCATGGCTCAATACCATTCATCAGGTTCCACTGGAGGAGGAACCCCTGTTCAGTCTATTCAGGTGGAAGCTCTTATGCGCTCGAGAGAGTGCTCCTATAAGGACTTCACGAACTGCAAACCATTGTCCTTCAATGGGACAGGCGGAGTCATTGCCCTCTCGTAATGGTTCGAGAAAACCGAATCGGTTTTCGAAATCTGCTCTTGTTCTGAGGATAGCAAGGTGAAGTACGCTTCTTGCACCTTCGAACATAAAGCCCTAACATGGTGGAATAGCCATGTTAAGTCACTATCTCTAATAGTGGCTAATGATATGGGCTGGGGATCTTTAAAAGACCTCATGATAGAGGAGTACTGCCCGAGGGGCGAGATCCAAAAGCTGGAGGAAGAGCTATGGGGCCAAACCATGAAGGGCTCTAATGTAGTCGCCTACACCGCCAGGTTCTGTGAACTGGTGGCCCTCTGTCCCAACATGATTCCTTCAGAGGGAAAGAAGATCGAGAGATACATATGGGGACTGGTGCCCCCATACCAGGGAAATGTTTTGGCATCACACCCCACTACCTTTGATAGTGCCAAGCGATTGGCACAACGACTCATAGACCACGGGGTTCGTACCCCGGCCGCAACAACTACCCTGGCCATCTAAGAGCCTACAAGAACCGCTGACTCCAAGTGGAAATTATGGGATGACAAGAAAAAGAATAAGGCTGCCAAGAAGAGGCAGGTCGTGGCAGTACATGCTGCGACAACACCTGTCACTGCTGCTACTCCATTAAAGCAGTATTCTGGAAGCCTACCGCTCTGCAACAAATGTAACTACCACCATGTGTGTCACACCCCGCTAAAGCGGAAACGCAAGGTATGACAGCGATAACGGTTTCATTGCAAAAGATAATGATACATCACCATAGCAGTATTTAAAAGTTTACAACCCATAGCTTCAAAAGAAACAAAATACAAGTTTTTCCAAAATAACGTTGTTCAAAGATAACTTCATAAATAACTTCAACACGATGCAGCATGCTCTATGATGATGAATCTTTATATACACTTACTAATTATTTCCTGAAAAAACATGTAAAACGAGCGTCAACTATGAAAATAGTTGGTGAGTTCACAAGTTTATAAAATCGAGCTTGAAATAAGGCTTTTCGTAAATACAAGTACATTGCTTTAATGATAAACAGAGTTGATTGCTATTAATGAATACAAGTTTATTGCTATAACGAGAAACGAGTTTGTATGTGTATGAGCAAATAATGAGTCTCAACCAAACCTATGACTGAAGCCCTATCGAGATCTATGCTTATCGTTCCATAGATGAATATGGTATCATGCACTCCAGCGATTCGGGCGAGTGAGGAGTTGTCAATTCCTAATAGCGCTATCCATAATGACCATTGGCTCAAAGAGTTAATGGTTAGAGATCAGGGAAGGGCCTTAGTACGATAAGTTCTCATGTTCCGTGTTGCATAGACATACATAAAGAAACATAGCAATACATTAGCAATCGTGTTTGATACAAATCAATTTAAATACAGCATACAAATAATAGTTTTTCTGGACATGTTTTTCCACCCCAAAACATAAAAACCGAAAATAGGGGAGTACGTGAATACTCACATTGTTTCGAGTAGGTACAAGTGGTACTTCGGAATGCACCAACGTCTTACTACCGGGATCCTACGACATCAAACACACACTAGTGAGTTTCCATGTCGAAATCTAATGTTAATATACTAAATTCTACATATAGTGAAATGCCAATTTATGTTTTAGTATTTGATTTTATATTAATTGGTTACACTTTTTCTGAAATAACGAAATTCTACAAGTCTTGCGATTAATTACAACTTTGGAATATAAATTTTCCAAATTTTTAAGTCTTTATAACAACATAATTTCACGAAAAATAGCATTCAAAGGATAAAAGTTCTCAAACTTTTTATTTATCTGATATTACACAATACTAAGCTGGGAAAGATATAAAAATGGATTTCCAAGCTGTTTAATTATATTTTATGATTTTTGAGCATTTATTCCAATAAAAACTGAAATAAATATAAAACAGTTTCCAAAATTACCCAAACTTTTTATTTAACTGTTATTGTACATAAATATGCTGGGAAAAATATAAAAGATATTTTTCAGTGGGTATTTCTATTTTTCCTTGTTTTATTCCTTTAAATAATCATCAATTGAAGAAATAATATTAAACAGTTAAAATAAATTACCAAATTTTTTTTAACATCATTTACAGTATAAATAACCTGGGAAAAATATCAAAAGTGGTTTTCATAATGAATAATCTGGTTTTGGGTATTTATGTGTAATTAACTTTAGAAAATAAGAAAAAAAAAATAGTTTACGGTAGAGAAAAATCCTCAAAATTTTTATGTAACCTCCTATTCTACAATATGATGTTCTGGTAAATTTTCATGAAATTTGGATAATCAGACCATTTTTTCCCATTTTAAAACCATTATAATTACCCATCACAGGTAAGGTATGCGGAAAATTGTTAGATAAAATTTTCACACTCTCTAAAGTGGTTTTGTGATTTATTATATCTTAACAAAAAGAAAATCGGAAATCATACCAAATAGCAACAAAAATTAATGAAATTTAGTGAGGAGTCATTATCCATCATAAGGGTCATCCATGAATTTGTTCCGGATTTATTGACCCCTAGAAGTATTTTATGTGATTTATGCCCTTGGTTTCTAGCAATAATTTTAATAAATCAAAGAAATGATAAAAGCTCTTGAAATTTTCCAGATTATCACATGCATGTGAGGGCTTTCAAAAGGATCAATGCTCAAAATTTATTCAGAAGGGAAAAGAGGGGTAATGAACCCAAACAAGTTAAGAAATGTTGCATGCAATGGTGCATGAGATGTAAATATGGCTGAAGTTCATGAATTTGTGTAGCCCATTCAGTGGGGTTTTAAGCCACGAAATTTCAGCCATCATTCACTGGATATGTTAAGTTTCTAAATTATTTTTCCCCAGATTTATGGTTGGGTTTAAGGCCATTGATCATGCAAGGCAAAAATGATGATCACAGAAAAAGAGCTGTTTGCGCAACCATTTTGTAAAAATTGCCAAAAATCGGATATTTAATATTTTACAGTGAGACCAGTTGGGTTTGAAAGTTAACTCGTGTAAATATCCAATAAAAAAATAATATCATGATTTTGTTAATTAATGACCGAGTTATGGCCGTTCAAAGTTGAACAAAGTAATCTGGCAGATTGCATGTTTGCTTTGAGTGCATTCTTAGGATATTTTGACAAGAACATCATGCATGCCTTTGTTAAGGTCCGATTTCTAGCACGTGCATGGAGTGAATGAGCATCCAATATGTACTAGAAATGTTTTAAATGCTTTTGATCATGCAATAAAACAAAAGAAATGGAGAAGAAGATGTAATACTTGGTTTTGAAGTCACATGAACATATGTGCATCATTTTCACTCCTTGCATGGGTATGATCCCGGATTTTCACCATCTCAAACACATGCATTGTGTTATGGTGACAATCTACAAACCACAAGGGAAAAATAAGGATTTCTAGCCATGGAAAGGCATAGAATCCGAAAAGTAGAGAAAACTATGAAGAAGAAGAAGTAAAAATCATGAAACTATGAGAGAAGATGTTGTTGTTTACCTTGGTTTTGACTTTGAGAGAAGTAAGAACACTTCAAGGTCTTCAAAATCTCGAAATTTGGCAGAGGAATGAGAGAAATTTCGTGAGTTAGAGAGAGAGAGAGAGAGAGAGAGAGAGGAAGAGAGTTTATGTGTTAGGAGGGTGGAGTGTGAGAGAGTGAAGAGGGAAGAGGTAGAGTGTAGGAAATGAGTTAATGATTGAAGTTTTTGGGAAGAGGGAGCATGGGGGAGGGAAGATGGTCGGTTTTTGAGTGGGTTAGGAGCCCTCTCTGTCCAAAAATTGAAATTAATAATTTCCCTCTTCATTTTTTATAAAAATCTAATTTTTATAAAAGTGATTCTTTAAGCAATTTTTGATTTATTTAAAAATCTTGTTTTTAACTAATTAATTATGATTAATGCATGTTAATTTATATTTCTATTTCATTGGTATAATCCATAATTTGATTAATAAAATTTGATATTAGGAAGTTTATAGCCAAATTTTATAAAGTTTTTAAGCATTAAGATTTATAAATTTGGATTTTTGGCTCTTTAGGGTTTTTGGAACATTGTTTGATATTTACCATCATATTGAAATATAATTAGAATATTTTAATTTATTTATAGGGTTTTACACCCTTTTTCAATTGTAACAAAGTTTGAAGTTTCATTCTAATTATAGCATTGGCATTTCCTATTGTAGTTAAGCAACTTACTAGAATCGTAAGTGTCAAGTATATTAGTACTAGATCTTAGTTGGATCCTAGTTTATGCAAGATTTTGACCTAATCTATACTACTAGGTCATGGCATGTTGTGCATGAATGGTTTTTATAACGATGCAAGAGTCCGAAAATGACATGAATTGACAGTTGTCACAGTATCCCCCACTTAAAAAGAATTTTGTCCCGAAATTCACTCTATGTCATCGCATGGGAAAAGTTATGGATACTTTTCCTTCATGAAGTCCTCACGTTCCCAGGTGAACTCCGGCCCACGTTTTGAGTTCCATCGAACTTTCACAATCGGGATCTTACTCCACTTAAGTTGTTTAACCTCCCTGTCAAGGATTTCTATCGGTTCCTCAACGAAGTTCAGCTAATCATTGATCTTAATTTCCTCCAGGGGTACTATTAAGGCTTCGTCGGCTAGACATTTCTTAAGATTGGAGACGTGGAATGTGTCGTGAATGGTGCTTAACTCTTGGGGCAACTGGAGTTTATAAGCTACAGGACCAATCCTTTCAATGACTTCAAAGGGTCCAACATATCTCGGGCTTAGTTTTCCTTTCTTACCAAAACGCATAAGCCCTTTCCAAGGCGACACATTTAAAAGTACCTTGTCTCCTACTTGGAATTCTAATGGTTTTCGACGATTATCCGCATAACTTTTCTGACGATCTCTAGCAGCTTTAAGCCTATCCTTGATGATAGCAATCTTGTCAGATGTTTCCTGGATAAGTTTGAGTCTAGTCAACTGTCTGTCTCCGATTTCTGTCCACCATAAGGGCGAACGACACTTGCGTCCATACAATGCTTCATATGGAGCACATTGGATACTCGTGTGGTAACTGTTATTGTAGAAAAACTCAATTAGAGGCAAATGAGTATCCCAATTTCCTTTGAACTCGATGAAACATGCTCGTAGCATGTCTTCCAATGTTTGTATTGTTCTCTCTGTTTACCCATCTGTCTGAGGGTGGTAAGTTGTGCTCAAATCTATCTTGGTTCCTGGTGTCTTCTGTAACATCCACCAAAATCGTGATGTAAAACGACTATCTCTATCAGAAATGATAGATAGGGGTACACCATGCAAAGAAACAATTTTGTCGATGTAGATTTGGGCCAATTTTTCCATCTTGAAATCTTCCTGGATGGGGAGAAAGTGAGCAGACTTCGTCAGTCGACCCACTATGACCCAAATTGAGTCATATAAACAATTTGTCTAGAAGTTCTTGAAGTTGTCCGGATAGTTCTTGCATCTCGGATGGTGCAAGGCGATATGGTGCTTTTGCTACCGGTGCCGCTCCGGGAACTAAGTCTATCCGAAATTTGACCTGCCTGTGAGGGGGTAAACCGGCCAATTCCTCCGGAAACACTTCGGGATAGTTTTGAACCACTAGAATCTCCTTGAGTTGCTTAGCTTCAGGTTCTCTTTCTAGCACGTGAGCCATGAATGCAATACATTTCTTCTTCAGGTATTTGTGAATCTTCATGCTTGATACTATGTTTAAACTTCTTCCTGGCTTCTCACTGTGTATGATAAGGGTTTCTCCATTAGGGAGAGGCACTCTAATGACTTTCTCGTAACAACCATGTCCGCTCTATTTTTGGATAACCAATCCATCCCTACTATCACATCAAAACTACCTAGTTCTATAGGAATTAGGTCAATGCTAAATAGTTTATCAGCTAAATTTAGAGTACAACCAGGAATTATATCATTAGCCCTAATTTCATACCCATCAGCAAGTTCAATAGCATAAGCATTCCTCATCTTTTTCGATTTCAAGCCAATTAACGGTCTAAATGCTAAAGAAACAAAGCTCCTATCTGCTCCCCGCATCAAATATTACTGATGCAAAATGGTTGTTCAGGAGAAATTTACATGTTATCACTTCAGGGTTCTGACGAGCTTCTTCTGCACCAATCACAAAGGCTACACCTCTTGGCCGTCCAACTTGATTTCCTTGGAAGTTTTGCCTGGCTTGGCCTTGTCCATTGTTATCAGGTCCTTTGTTCAGTTTGGGACATGCTCTATGGAGATGATCAGTACTCCCGCACTCGTAACATTCCCTTTTTCCCTCCTTATTCAACTTACAATACTTCGAGTAATGGCCTGTTTGCTTACAGTTTTGACATACTGGGCAAGCTCCCTTGTGATGAAAGTTACACTTATTGCACTTCGGAAGCGGTCCTGAGTACTGCTTTCGCTCCTGCACTTCCTGTTCTTGAGTTTTCACTGGTTCTTGCTCCTGGGCTCTTACCATAAAGTTTCTTGAGACTTTCTGCTTCCTCCCTGACTTGCCTCCATACTTCTTCTCTCCCTGATCTACTGGCTTCTTCTTACTACTAAAGCTTTCCTTTGTTGATGCTCCCATCCTTATCACATCATTGGTTAGTCGATTTCCTAGACTTACTGCACTTTGAATAGTAGTTGGGTTTGCTGAGGTAACCAGTCCCCGAATCTCTGGTGCCAGACCTCAGATGTAACGATCTATCCGTTTCTCCTCAGCAGTAACCATGTGAGGTACCAGTTTTGCTAGTTCATGAAATCGGACTGTGTACTTCTCTATTTGTGTTCCAACCATAGAATGGTTCCAGAATTCAGATTCAAGCTTCTGAAGTTCATCCTTGGGACAATACTCCTCTATCAGCAGCTTCTTTAGGTCTTCCCAAGTTAGCTGATATGTCGTTGTACGGCCTCGGGTTTGCACTAGAGTATTCCACCAGGTTAATGCCCTATCTTGGATTAGGCAAGATGCATACTCAACTTTATTGCGCTCGAGGCATTTGCTAATGTGAAGGACCGACTCCATGCTGTCAATCCATTTCAGCAACCCGACCGCACCTTCCTTTCCATGGAACTCCTTAGGTTTACATGCCATAAAGGACTTGTAGTTGCATTCTCTTTCATTGTTTCCTCGGTTTCCTCCACTACTTCCTTGGTTAGCATTAAGTCCTGCAGTTACTTGAGTAACAATGTTTGGGATTGCTTCCATGAGTTGTTGTGCTACAATTTGAGCAACATTGGGTGTTTCGTTCTGTGGGCGCCCGCGATTAGGCCTTCCTGACATGGTTCTATGACACAAGAGTAGAAATACGTATAAATACATAAAATAATGTATAATATTTAGTTCACTACTATTTTGAAAACCATAAGTGTTGTCAAATTAATGGGTTGCATTAATACTATGCATATAGATTTGAGAAAGGAAAGAAAAAAAAAATCTTTTTTTTTATTAAACCATTGACTAAATAAATTCTAGGGTTTGACCTCATAGTAAAAGTTTTCAAACATAAAATAAAATTCTTCATTACCATTTGACATTGTCTTAAAACCAAGCCAATACATCAATCCCAAAATAAAGTTTCAAATGTTTTTCCCAAAAGACACCCAACATGGGTTCTCATTTCATGACAAAATAAAATAAAATATTGAAATCAGAACCAAACACTAATCGCTATCCCAATGAGAAACATCAACACCACAATCAGTAATAGCCCAACAAGCACATAATATGCGGTCATCGCACGACATGCCAGTCGTCTAGCATCACTAGCAGTGTCAGCAGTCTCCATCGAATGCTGAAACAGGATTTCCATTCTTGTCAAGACTTCATCCAAAACTTCCCGATGCCCAGCTATCACAGCGAGACTGTGACGTAGGCCCGCTGCTATCGACTGCAATATCCGGGACTCCTCCGGGGTCATACCTGGCTGCCTGACAGGTATCCCTATGACTTGCTGTGGTGAGGGTGCTCTCGGTCCTGCATTGTTGGGTCCTACCCCGCTAGGTCCTGCCGTGCCAAGTCCTGCTGTGCTGGTGGCTATCAAAATGTATACATTCATTTATGAACAAAAATTTGTTTCTCAAAAACTCTTAACTTGAGTTTGATGTTTTAGTCCTTAAAATCGATTTTTGCACTAAGATCATGAACATGCAACCTTGTTTATCATACATGCATGGTGTTAGAACACATCCATGATGTTCTAAAAACCATTTTAACAAAAATAAAACAAGTTTGAAGAAGATGATGAAGTAGAAGTCGGTTTTTGAAGTAAAATGCACATGCATAGCTTAAATCATTGTTGTGGATCTTCAAGAGATGTATGTTCTTTACCTTAAATTTATTTGTGGCTTGAAAAACCCTTATGAATCTCCATAATTTCGTGGTTAAGAGGCTGTGGTTGTGGTGTTTGGTGAAAAGAAATTACAGAGAAGGTAGAGAGAGTTTTCTAGAGAGAGAAAGAAGAGAGATGTGTGTGTGTGTGTTGGAGAGTGAGAGTGAGAGAGAGATATATTGGAAGAGAGGGGTCCGAAATTTTGAGTATAATAACCCTTTCTCATTCATTTTGTTTTATAAAATTTAAGTTATTTTATAAAATATCTAAATTTTATATAAAATGTGCACTAAAATCAAGTTTTTATTCATGAAACCTTGATTTTTGACTTATAAATTAAGGATGAATGTTAATGACTTAAATTTTTATTTTCCTTGATTATATTTCCCTGAATTTAATTGTTTTAAGATAATATTATAAGTTTCATAACTATTTTTATAGAATTCTTGATGTCAAATTTTATAAAATTTAGGTTTTAGGGCTTTTAGGGTTTTGAAGTTTAATAAACTTTGAATATCAAATAAGACTTCAAATTATCTTATGGTATTATAACTCTTTTATAGTTATAATTAATGTTTGTAATTTTTTTTATCGGTTTATTGGCATTCTATGTAGTGATTCCGAGATTCAAGCGAATTTGAGGAATCAAGTATACTAGTCCTAGTCTTCAACTTTGACTTAACTTTCTATGAGACTTTGAACTCACTTCTACTTCTAGGTCAAGTGCATGATGTGTGTATATAATTCATGAAATGTTGTTCAAGTCAAAGAGTAACCCGAATATGGATAGTCACTACAGTTAAGTAGTCGTAGAATTCACATACCAATGTGAAATCCAAGCACATTATCCATTGTCTCTATCTGTTTCCAAGATTCTACTAGGTTATAACTTAGCTTCTAGTTACTAAGTCTAATATGTGTAGTGCCTATATGTGTAACTAAGTTTATTCAAATCTAGAACTAACTCGAATTTTGACGGTTGTCACATTCTCCCCCGGTTGAAAGAATTTCGTCCCGAAATTCAATTCGTGACACATTCTATTAGAACTCAGCCGAGTACAATTGTATAATTGGAGAGGTGGTGACTTGAAGAGCTCTTTGATTATTTTGGGTTAATTCCTCGAGGGAAGAGCCCAACTCTTTAGCTATAATCAAATTAATGTTTCCCTAATTCGAGTTCTACAGTCTAGATTGCAAGAAATTTTGATCATGGAAATCATGATCCGACCATGGCGACCTAGTTGAAAAGATTATCTAGTTAGATATTATCTGAATTAAGAGAGCGGTATAAGTTTCGATGATGCACCAACTGCACTGAGCGTTAAATCCGCATTGATCTTTAAGTTGCATTCTAAATTTGCACTAAGTGTAACTTCGCCGCTTTATAAAGAAGAGATTAGGGACAATTTGTTCACTTCCGGGTTGGCTACTACATCTGGAAAAGATATATTTTGAAATAAGAAGGGGGTAGCACGAAAGAAAATAAATGATCAAGGGTAAGTTCCTAAAGATACGTACTAAGGGTAGGCAACAAAGTTTTGGTACATCTCAAATGTAAAGTCTATTTAACGTCGTCTACAAAATAAATTACGAATGATTGAGGACCTCCGAGACTATAATTACTACTACGGTTACTCTTACAATAATAGAACCATATTCGAAGAGTATATATATTTAGAGAGTCAATGTTGCAAATGGAGGCGATTAAATCACATTGCGTAGATAGCATTTTAAGTGTTTAGAAGTGATAAAAATCTCACTGTTATCAAAATGTATGTTTAGAAATGATAATTAATCTCACTATTATCAAAATATGTAATAATTCCAAGATAATGAAAATACATGTGTGGCGATCAAACGAAGTAGTAAAATAATATAAAGTTTAATTAAAGTTAAATGTTTAAGTCGTCATTAAGGGATTTTTTTTAGAAATATTGACATTACGCTTTTTGTAAAATTGACTAATTGTCTAAGTCAAAACAAATACAAGTTTAAGACGAGTCAGAATACTTATGAAAACAAGTTTGAGAGTTTTAGGAACTCACTAAAAATTGCAAAGTAAAATACTATTTTAAGAGAGGTGTAAAAATGTCAATCTTTGAAAATAGTGCATTCATAGTTTAGTGTTTCTACAAAAACAATCATTTAGAGAATAGATCAGCGAAAAATTCAAAACTTTTGATGTATTTAAATAAAAGAAGAAACATAAGGATACATATCCTTCACATATATTTTTTTTTTCAGATATAGCAAAATTATAAGCATAAATGTATTCATCTTGTGTACTGATTGTAAGAAAAATACAATGAAAATGACATTTTAAATCAGGTTTCCGAATTTAGAACGAAAGGGCAAATGTAAATAAGAATCATTTGTTCATAGTAGATTTCAAAGAAAAAAAAACAAGATGTATATGATAAAAGGCGTATTTGAATATATCAAAGTTGACTAAATCAAATGTATGCCTCATTACTATACACGTATTAATTGCTCAAAACGAAAGGGTAAACTTCTAGTCTTTATGTATATGAACATGATACCAAGAGAAACAAAATAGACAGAAACAAAGTTAGACAATGTAATACGTTACTATCATGGGCGTGCGAGATCTAAAATCAGAAGGAGAGCGAGAAATCAAGTTCGGGGGAAAGAAAAAGGAAGATAGCGTCGACAATGATTGCTATTGTTAAAATTATAAGAACAATACCTATAGGTAGATTTAAAACCAGGTTAAGATATATTTCAAACTTCAATATTTGTTGTATATTGATGATTAAATAAACATATGTGAGTTTTAAAGTGTTTGCCAAGGATTGCTAAAAATTCACAAGTTGTCTATTAAGTTAATCTCCATTGTGAAAAAGAAGAAACACTAAAACTTGTAATTGAAATTCCGACAGCTTTGACCTTTTTGACTGGAGTCCAACAATGGTTAAACGGATTAGGTAAAGACTTAACATATTTAGATGAATAATTGTGCATTGTCGAAAGTGCACCACTGGAAATTTGAAAGTGAACACTAAGTTTTGCAATGCTTTATATTTTAGAATCTTATAGATTATAAAACTACATTGAAGCAAAGTACACAAATAATGTATGTTTTGAATTACAAGCGTTAGATATGTCTTATAAACATGTTTGAAGTAGAAATTTGCATAAATATCATGTTGTGTTTTCAAGAAAACACATTAAAGTAAATTACAATGTCTAAATGAGAAAGCGGTCAAAAAGTCACAACAAATGTGGTTTGAAAGATCCGATGAAGCTTTTACACGTAATATGAACTTCAATGTCATATGTCTATGTTTTATATCATAGAATTTAAACACTTTTATAAAAGAAAATGTTTCTAAGTTTTTCGAAAACGTGCTAAAATGGTAATCAAGGTTTAAAATGGTTTCTATGCCCTTTAAAAGCACATCTATCCATTGAAATGGATTTGAAATGAAATTGAAATAGCAAGGTAAAAACCAATATTGGTTACGTTGAGTTTTGGAGAAAAGCGTTAAATTAAAGCAAGTTGTCAAAAGAGTTTTAGCGAGAATATGACTTAAATTGTTAGGAAATGTCTACTAAGTTGAATGAATTGGATATAAAATATTTTATCGATGATAAATAAAACCGATTAAACGAAATAACTTTTCGATGGAAGATTAAGAAGTAAGGAATAAGTATGTTAGTGTAGCTGATCGTACCTAAATACTAATGCGAGTCTTAGGCGAGTGCCAATGTCTTTTCCCCAAGATAAAGGATAAGAAAATTTGTTAGTAAGACGTTTTATGGTGTCAATGCAGTTTATGACCTTTTATATGGGTTAAACCTCCGTGTCTCCTTGTGAGTCGAATCCGGAATGCCCGCCAATGATATCCAAGTGATTGCTTAGTGGCGATTCATCTATCTCCTTACGTGATGCTCCAATTATTATTCGTGTCGATATCGAAACGCTTTTTCCTAGTTGTAACTCTAGTACGAAGACGATGAAGAGGTATTGAGGAATAGTTGGTATAGGTTTCAACTTAAGATTATTACTAGTGCATATCTAGCTACTAATCTTACATCTAAAGTCAATAGTTACCAAGGAATACCCATTCTTAGCACTATGTGAATTGCTTCTAAAGCAGCTAGTGATATAATCTAAGTGGTTAACCTAGCACTTGATAAGGGGTAAGAATGTTTCTAAATAAAGGCATTGTTATAAAAGTGCACTTAGTTTCTAAGTGTATCTAGATGAATGCCTATAATATGCAATGCCCGTACGCACACCGAAAAATTTTGTTGTTCAAAGTTCAAGCTGAAAATCATTTTGAACATAATTCTAATATAACCGTTTCAAGCCTCGCATTAAGTTTCCTTAATTCAACAAAAAATTTTGAGAAAAATTTATTTCAAAAATTCAAAAGGTTAATTTTGGTGTGTGTAAGCATTGCATATTATAGGCATGCATTGTCATTTATTTCATATCTCATTGAAACTATGTCTCAGTCCACTATGTCAACATCGTCATCTTCCCGCGCTACCGCATCAGCTGACGAGTCCGGCTACGTCACTATTATCCCTCGACGTAATCCCCCCGCCTCGGTAGAAGAAGACCCATCAGAGGACACGGAAGATACAGGAAACTCGGTGGAGATCAGCAATGACAACGCCCTGAGTCAATGATGCGAGGCATCACCTACATCGGTGTTGCCACAACCACCACTTTATGGACTTCGCATTCGGAGGACGGCGAGGAAGAGTGTTCCTATTCCAGGGAGGATAGCCACCAGCACAGCAGGACTTGGCACGGTAGGACGTAGCGGGGTAGGACCCAGCAATGCAGGACCGAGAGCACCCTCACCACAGCAAGTCATAGGGATACCTGTCAGGCAGCCAGGTATGACCCCGGAAGAGTCCCGAATATTGCAGTCGATAGCAGCGGGCCTACATCACAGTCTCGTTGTGATAGCTGGGCATCGGGAAGTGTTGGATGAAGTCTTGACAAGAATGGAAATCCTGTTTCAGCATTCGATGGAGACTGCTGACACTGCTAGTGCTGCTAGACGACTGGCATGTCGTGCGATGACCGCATATTATGTGCTTGTTGGGCTATTACTGATTGTGGTGTTGATGTTTCTTATTGGGATAGCGATTAGTGTTTGGTTCTGATTTCAGTATTTTATTTTATTTTGTCATGAAATGAGAACCCATGTTGGGTGTCTTATGGGAAAAACATTTGAAACTTTATTTTGGGATTGCTGTATTGGTTTGGTTTTAAGACAATGTCAAATGGTAATGAAGAATTTTATTTTATGTTTGAAAACTTTTACTATGAGGTCAAACCCTAGAATTTATTTAGTCAATGGTTTAATAAAAAAAAGATTTTTCTTTTTTTTTTCTTTCCTTTCTCAAATCTATATGCATAGTATTAATGCAACCCATTAATTTGACAACACTCATGGTTTTCAAAATAGTAGTGAACTAAATATTATACATTATTTTATGTATTTATACGTATTTCTACTCTTGTGTCATAGAACCATGTCAGGAAGGCCTAATCGCGGGCGCCCACAGAACGAAACACCCGATGTTGCTCAAATTGTAGCACAACAACTCATGGAAGCAATCCCAAACATTGTTACTCAAGTAACTACAAGACTTAATGCTAACCAAGGAAGTAGTGGAGGAAACTGAGGAAACAATGAAAGAGAATGCAACTAAAAGTAGTTTATGGCATGTAAACCTAAGGAGTTCTATGGAATGGAAGGTGCGGTCGGGTTGCTAAAATGGATTGACAGCATGGAGTCGGTCCTTCACATTAGCAAATGCCTCGAGCACAACAAAGTTGAGTATGCATCTTGCCTACTCCAAAATAGGGCATTAACCTGATGGAATTCTCTAGTGCAAACCCGAGGCCGTACAGCGACATATCAGCTAACTTGGGAAGACCTAAAGAAGCTGCTGATAGAGGAGTATTGTCCCAAGGATGAACTTCAGAAGCTTGAATCTGAATTCTGGAACCATTCTATGGTTGGAACACAAATAGAGAAGTACACAGTCCGATTTCATGAACTAGCAAAACTGGTACCTCACATGGTTACTCCTGAGAAGAAACGGATAGATCGTTACATCTGGGGTCTGGCACCAGAGATTCGGGGAATGGTTACCTCAGCAAACCCAACTACTATTCAAAGTGCAGTAAGTCTAGCAAATCGACTAACCAATGATGTGATAAGGATGGGAGCATCGACAAAGGAAAGCTCTAGTAGTAAGAGGAAGCCAGCAGATCAGGGAGAGAAGAAGTATGGAGGCAAGTCAGGGAGGAAGCAGAAAGTCTCAAGAAACTTTATGGTAAGAGCCCAGGAGCAAGAACCAGTGAAAACTCAAGAACAGGAAGTGCAGGAGCGAAAGCAGTACTCAGGACCGCTTCCGAAGTGCAATAAGTGTAACTTTTATCACAAGGGAGCTTGCCCAGTATGTCAAAACTGTAAGCAAACAGGCCATTACTCGAAGTATTGTAAGTTGAATAAGGAGGGAAAAAGGGCATGTTATGAGTGCGGGAGTACTGATCATCTCCGTAGAGCATGTCCCAAACTGAACAAAGGGCCTGGTAACAATGGACAAGGCCAAGCCAGGCAAAGCTTCCAAGGAAATCAAGTTAGACGGCCAAGAGGTGTAGCCTTTGTGATTGGTGCAGAAGAAGCTCGTCAGAACCCTGAAATGATAACAGGTACGTTTCTCCTGAACAACCATTTTGCATCAGTAATATTCGATGCGGGAGCAGATAGGAGTTTTGTTTCTTTAGCATTTAGACCGTTAATTGGCTTGAAATCGAAAAAGATGAGGAATGCTTATGCTATTGAACTTGCTGATGGGTATGAAATTAGGGCTAATGATATAATTCCTGGTTGTACTCTGAATTTAGCTGATAAACTATTTAGCATTGACCTAATTCCTATAGAACTAGGTAGTTTTGATGTGATAGTAGGGATGGATTGGTTATCCAAAAATAGAGCGGACATTGGTTGTTACGAGAAAGTCATTAAAGTGCCTCTCCCTAATGGAGAAACCCTTATTATACACGGTGAGAAGCCAGGAAGAAATTTAAACATAGTATCAAGCATGAAGATTGACAAGTACCTGAAGAAGAATTGTATTGCATTCATGGCTCACGTGCTAGAAAGAGAACCTGAAGCTAAGCAACTCAAGGAGATTCTAGTGGTTCAAAACTATCCCGAAGTATTTCCGGAGGAATTGCCCGGTCTACCCCCTCACAGGCAAGTCGAATTTCGGATAGACATATTTCCCGGAGCGGCACCGGTAGCAAAAGCACCATATCGCCTTGCACCATCCGAGATGCAAGAACTATCCGGACAACTTTAAGAACTTCTAGACAAAGGGTTTATTCGACCAAGTTCTTCACCTTGGGGAGCCCCAGTGTTATTCGTCAAAAAGAAAGATGGTTCGTTCCGAATGTGCATTGATTACAGAGAACTGAACAAGTTGACAATCAAGAATCGATATCCCCTTCATCGAATAGATGACTTGTTCGATCAGTTGTAGGGCGCTTCCTACTTCTCAAAAATCGACCTTCGGTTAGGGTATCATCAACTAAGAATCCACAAAGGGGACATTCACAAAACAACATTTAGAAACCGTTATGGACATTATGAGTTCTTAGTCATGCCTTTTGGACTAACGAACGCACCCGCTGTTTTCATGGATTTGATGAATAGGGTCTGTAGACCATACCTAGACAAGTTTGTAATTGTATTTATCGATGACATACTTGTTTACTCGCAAACCAGAGAAGATCACAATAGACATCTGAAGCTAGTGTTGGAGCTGTTGAAGGAGCATAAATTTTATGCCAAGTTCACTAAGAGTGAATTTTGGATTCGGGAAGTACATTTTCTTGGTCATGTGATCGGCGAAAGAGGAATTCATGTAGATCCAGCTAAGATCGAGGCAATCGAGAAATGGGAAGCCCCCAAAACCCCGACAGAAATACGACACATTCCACGTCTCCAACCTTAAGAAATGTCTAGCCGACGAAGCATTGATAGTACCCCTGGAGGAAATTAAGATCAATGATAAGCTGAACTTCGTTGAGGAACCGATAGAAATCCTTGACAGGGAGGTAAAACAACTTAAGCGGAGTACGATCCCGATTGTGAAAGTTCGATGGAACTCAAAACGCGTGTCGGAGTACACCTGGGAGCGTGAGGACTTCATGAACGAAAAGTATCCACAACTTTTCCCATGCGATGACAAGCGATGACATAGAATGAATTTTGGGACGAAATTCTTTTTAAGTGGGGGATACTGTGACAACTGTCAATTCAGGTCATTTTCGGACTCATGCATCTTTATAAAAACCATTCATGCACAACATGCCATGGCCTAGTAGTATAGATTAGGTCAAAATCTTGCATAAACTAGGATCCAACTAAGATCTAGTACTAATATACTTGACACTTACGATTCTAGTAAGTTGCTTAACTACAATAGGAAATGCCAATGCTATAATTAGAATGAAACTTCAAACTTTGTTACAATTGAAAAAGGGTGTAAAACCCTAAAAATAAATTAAAATATTCTAATTATATTTCAATATGATGGTAAATATCAAACAATGTTCCAAAAACCCTAAAGAGCCAAAAATCCATATTTATAAATCTTAAAGCTTAAAAACTTTATAAAATTTGGCTATAAACTTCCTAATATCAAATTTCTATTAATCAAATTATGGATTATAATCAATGAAATAGAAATTAAATTATCATGCAATAATCATAATTTATTAGTTAAAAACAAGATTTTTAAATAAATCAAGAATTGCTTAATAAACACTTTTATAAAAATTAGGGTTTTTATAAAAATAAAGGAGGGAATTTTATAAAATTTGAATTTAGGAGAGAGGAGGTTTAATGCGTGTAAAATCCTGCCACTCTCCCCTCCCCATGCCCTCTCTCTTCCCAAAACACAATCATTAACTCATTTCCTACACTCTACCTCTTCCCTCTTCACTCCTTCACACTCCACCCTCCTAACACACACAAACTCTCTTCCTCTCTCTCTCTCTCTAACTCACGAAATTTCTCTCATTCCTCTGCCAAATTTCGAGATTTTGAAGACCTTGAAGTGTTCTTACTTCTCTCAAAGTCAAAACCAAGGTAAACACACAACATCTTCTCTCATAATTTCATGATTTTTACTTCTTCTTCTTCTTCATAGTTTTCTCTACTTTTCGGATTCTATGCCTTTCCATGGCTAGAAATCCTTATTTTTCCCTTGTGGTTTGTAAATTATCACCATAACACAATGCACGTGTTTGAGATGGTGAAAATCCGGGACCAAACCCACGCAAGGAGTGAAAATGATGCACATATGTTCATGTGACTTCAACACCAAGTATTACATCTTCTTCTCCATTTCTTTTGTTTTCTTGCATGATCAAAAGCATTTAAACCATTTCTAGTACATCTTGGATGCTCATTCACTCCATTCATGTGCTAGAAATCGGACCTTAACAAAGGCATGCATGATGTTCTTGTCAAAATATCCTAAGAATGCACTCAAAGCAAACATGCTCATGAACTTCAGCCACATTTACATTTCATGCACCATTGCATGCAACATTTCTTAACATGTTTGGGTTCAATACCCCTATTTCCCTTCTGAATAAATTTTAAACATTTTTCCCTTTGAAGGCCCTCACATGCATGTGATAATCTGTAAAATACCAAAAGTTTTTATTATTTCTTTGATTTATTAAAAATATTGCTAGAAACCAAGGGAATAAATCACATAAAATACTTCCGTAGGTCAATAAATCCGGAACAAATTCATGGATGACCATTACGATGGATAATGACTCCTCACTAAATTTCATCAAATTTTGTTGCTGTTTGGTAAGATTTCCGATTTTCTTTCATCATGCCTTGCTATTTTTCCCGATTTTTGGTAATTATAATGGTTTTAAAATGGGAAAAATAGTTCTGGTTATCCAAAATTCGGGAAAATTTACCAGAACATCATACAGTACAGTAGGAGGTGACAGAAAAATTTTGAGGATTTTTCTCTACTGTAAACTATTTTTCTCTTATTTTCTAAAGTTAATTACACATAAATACCCAAAACCAGATTATACATTATGAAAACCACTTTTGATATTTTTCCCAAATTACTTATACTGTAAATGATGTTTCAAAAATTTCTGGTAATTTATTTTAACTGTTTATTATTATTTATTCAATTAATGATTATTTAAAGGAATAAAACAAGGAAAAATAGAAATACCCACTGAAAAAATACCTTTTATATTTTTCCCAGCATATTTATGTACAATAACAGTTAAATAAAAAGTTTGGCTAATTTTGGAAACTATTTTATATTTATTTCAATTTTTATTGCAATAAATGCTCAAAAATCATAAAATATAATTAAACCGCTTGGAAATCCATTTTTATATCTTTCCCAGCTTAGTATTGTGTAATATCAGATAAATAAAAAGTTTGAGAACTTTTATCCTTTGAATGCTATTTTTCGTGAAATTATGTTGTTATAAAGACTTAAAATTTTGAAAAATTTATATTCCAAAGTAGTAATTAATCGCACGACTTGTAGAATTTCATTATTTCAGAAAAAGTGTAACCAATTAATATAAAATCAAATACAAAAACATAAATTGGCATTTCACTATATGTAGAATTTTGTATATTAGCATTAGATTTCGACATGTAAACTTACTAGTGTGTGTTTGATGTCGTAGGATCCCGGTAGTAAGATGTTGATGCATTCCGAAGTACCACTTGTACCTACTCGAAATAATGTGAGTATTCACGTACTCCCCTATTTTCGGTTTTTATGTTTTGGGGTGGAAAAACATGTCCAGAAAAACTATTATTTGTATGCTGTATTTAAATTGATTTGTATCAAACACGATAGCTATTGTATTGTTATGTTTCTTTATGTATGTCTATGCAACACGGAACATGAGAACTTATCGTACTAAGGCCCTTCCCTTATCTCTAACCATTAACTCTTTGAGCCAATGGTCATTATGGATAGCGCTATTAGGAATGACAACTCCTCACTCGCCCGAATCGCTGGAGTGCATGATACCATATTCATCTATGGAACGATAAGCATAGATCTCGATAGGGCTTCAGTCATAGGTTTGGTTGAGACTCATTGCTTGCTCATACACATACAAACTCGTTTCTCGTTATAGCAATAAACTTGTATTCATTAATAGCAATCAACTATGTTTATCATTAAAGCAATGTACTTGTATTTACGAAAAGCCTTATTTCAAGCTCGATTTTATAAACTTGTGAACTCACCAACTATTTTCATAGTTGACGCTCGTTTTACATGCTTTTTCAGGAAATAATTAGTAAGTGGATATAAAGATTCATCATCATAGAGCATGCTGCATCGTGTTGAAGTTATTTATGAAGTTATCTTTGAACAACGTTATTTTGGAAAAACTTGTATTTTGTTTCTTTTGAAGCTATGGGTTGTAAACTTTTAAATACTGCTATGGTGATGTATCATTATCTTTTGCAATGAAACCGTTATCGCTGTCATACCTTGCGTTTCCGCTTTAGCAGGGTGTGACAAAAAGCATGTAAAACGAGCGTCAACTATGAAAATAGCTGGTGAGTTCACAAGTTTATAAAATTGAGCTTGAAATAAGGCTTTTCGTAAATACATGTACATTGCTTTAATGATAAACAAAGTTGATTGCTATTAATGAATACAAGTTTATTGCTATAACGAGAAACAAGTTTGTATGTGTATGAGCAAACAATGAGTCTCAATCAAACCTATGACTGAAGCCCTATCGAGATCTATGCTTATCGTTCCATAGATGAATATGGTATCATGCACTCCAGCGATTCAGGTGAGTGAGGAGTTGTCAATTACTAATAGCGCTATCCATAATGACCATTGGCTCAAAGAGTTAATGGTTAGAGATAAGGGAAGGGCCTTAGTACGATAAGTTCTCATGTTCCGTGTTGCATAGACATACATAAAGAAACATAGCAATACAATAGCAATCGTGTTTGATACAAATCAATTTAAATACAACATACAAATAATAGTTTTTCTGGACATGTTTTTCCACCCCAAAACATAAAAACCGAAAATAGGGGAGTACGTGAATACTCACATTGTTTCGAGTAGGTACAAGTGGTACTTCGGAATGCACCAACGTCTTACTACCGGGATCCTACGACATCAAACACACACTAGTGAGTTTTCATGTCGAAATCTAATGTTAATATACTAAATTCTACATATAGTGAAATGCCAATTTATGTTTTAGTATTTGATTTTATATTAATTGGTTACACTTTTTCTGAATTAACGAAAATCTACAAGTCGTGCAATTAATTACAACTTTGGAATATAAATTTTCCAAAATTTTAAGTCTTTATAACAACATAATTTCACGAAAAATAGCATTCAAAGGATAAAAGTTCTCAAACTTTTTATTTATCTGATATTACACAATACTAAGCTGGGAAAGATATAAAAATGGATTTCCAAGCTGTTTAATTATATTTTATGATTTTGGAGCATTTATTCCAATAAAAACTGAAATAAATATAAAACAGTTTCCAAAATAACCCAAACTTTTTATTTAACTGTTATTGTACATAAATATGCTGGGAAAAATATAAAAGATATATTTCAGTGGGTATTTCCATTTTTCCTTGTTTTATTCCTTTAAATAATCATCGATTGAAGAAATAATATTAAACAGTTAAAATAAATTACCAAAATTTTTTTCAACATCATTTACAGTATAAATAACCTGGAGAATATATCAAAAGTGGTTTTCATAATGTATAATCTTTGTTTTGGGTATTTATGTGTAATTAACTTTAGAAAATAAGAGAAAAAAATAGTTTACAGCAGAGAAAAATCCTCAAAATTTTTATGTAACCTCCTACTGTAAAATATGATGTTCTGGTAAATTTTCATGAAATTTGGATAATCAGAACATTTTTTCCCATTTTAAAACCTATATAATTACCAAAAATCGGGAAAAATAGCAAGGCATGATGAAAAATGTTGAAATTGTCTTTCTGAGTCACCCATCACAGGTAAGGTATGAGAAAATTGTTAGATAAAATTTTTACACTCTCTAAAGTGGTTTTGTGATTTATTATATCTTAACAAAAAGAAAATCGTAAATCATACCAAACAGCAACAAAAATTGATGAAATTTAGTGAGGAGTCATTATTCACCATAGGGGTCGTCCATGAATTATTCCGGATTTATTGACCTCTGGAAGTGTTTTAGGTGATTTATGCCCTTGGTTTCTTGCAACAATTTTAATAAATCAAAGAAATAATAAAAACTTTTGGTAATTTACAAATTATCACATGCATGTGAGGGCTTTCAAAAGGAAAAATGTTCAGAATTTATTCAGAAGGGAAATAGGGGTAATGAACCCAAACAAGTTAAGAAATGTTGCATGCAATGGTGCATGAGATGTAAATGTGGCTGAAGTTCATGAATTAGTGTAGCCCATTCAGTGAGGTTTTAAGCCACGAAATTTCAGCCATCATTCACTGGATATGTTAAGTTTCTAAAGTATTTTTCCTCAGATTTATGGTTGGGTTTAAGGCCATTGATCATGCAAGGCAAAAATGGTGATCACAGAAAAAGAGCTGTTTGCGCAACCATTTTGTAAAAATTGCCAAAAATCGGATATTTAATATTTTACAGTGAGACCAGTTGGGTTTGAAAGTTAACTCGTGGAACTATCCAATACAAAAAGAATATCATGATTTTGTTAAGTAATGACCTAGTTATGGCCGTTCAAAGTTGAACAAAGTAATCTGGCAGATTGCATGTTTGCTTTGAGTGCATTCTTAGGATATTTTGACAAGAACATCATGCATGCCTTTGTTAAGGTCCGATTTCTAGTACATGCATGGAGTGAATGAGCATCCAAGATGTACTAGAAATGGTTTAAATGATTTTGATCATGCAAGAAAACAAAAGAAATGGAGAAGAAGATGTAATACTTGGTTTTGAAGTCACATGAACATATGTGCATCATTTTCACTCCTTGCATGGGTTTGATCCCAGATTTTCACCATTTCAAACACATGCATTGTGTTATGGTGAGAATCTACAAACCACAAGGGAAAAATAAGGATTTCTAGCCATGGAAAGGCATAGAATCCGAAAAGTAGAGAAAACTATGAAGAAGACGAAGTAAAAATCATGAAACTATGAGAGAAGATGTTGTTGTTTACCTTGGTTTTGACTTTGAGAGAAGTAAGAACACTTCAAGGTCTTCAAAATCTCGAAATTTGGCAGAGGAATGAGAGAAATTTCGTGAGTTAGAGAGAGAGAGGAAGAGAGTTTATGTGTTAGGAGGGTGGAGTGTGAGAGAGTGAAGAGGGAAGAGGTAGAGTGTAGGAAATGAGTTAATGATTGAAGTTTTTGGGAAGAGGGAGCATGGGGGAGGGGAGATGGCCGGTTTTTGAGTGGGTTAGGAGCCCTCTCTCTCCAAAAATTCAAATTAATAATTTCCCTCTTCATTTTTTATAAAAATCTAATTTTTATAAAAGTGATTCTTTAAGCAATTTTTGATTTATTTAAAAATCTTGTTTTTAACTAATTAATTATGATTAATGCATGTTAATTTATATATGAATTCATTGGTATAATCCATAATTTGATTAATAAAATTTGATATTTGGAAGTTTATAGCCAAATTTTATAAAGTTTTTAAGCTTTAAGATTTATAAATTTGGATTTTGGGCTCTTTAGGGTTTTTGGAATATTGTTTGATGTTCATCATCATAATGAAGTATAGTTAGAATATTTTAATTTATTTTTAGGGTTTTATACCCTTTTTCAATTATAACAAAGCTTGAAAGTTTCATTCAAATTATAGCATTGGCATTTCCTATTGTAGTTAAGCAACTTACTAGAATCGTAAGTGTCAAGTATATTAGTCCTAGATCTTAGTTGAATCCTAGTTTATGCAAGATTTTGACCTAATCTATACTACTAGGCCATGGCATGTTGTGCATGAATGGTTTTTATAAAGATGCATGAGTCCAAGTTTACAACCCATAGTTTAAAAAGAAACAAAATACAAGTTTTTCCAAAACAACATTGTTCAAAATATAGCTTCATAATAGCTTCAACACGATGCAGCATGCTCTATGATGATGAATCTTTACATCCACTTACTAATTATTTCCTGAAAAAGCATGTAAAACGAGCGTCAACTATGAAAATAGTTGGTGAGTTCACAAGTTTATAAAATCGAGCTTGAAACAAGGCTTTTCGTAAATACAAGTACATTGCTTTAATGATAAACAAAGTTGATTGCTATTAATGAATACAAGTTTATTGCTATAACGAGAAACGAGTTTGTATGTATATGAGCAAACAATGAGTCTCAACCAAACCTATGACTGAAGCCCTATCGAGATCTATGCTTATCGTTCCATAGTTGAATATGGTATCTTGCACTCCAGCAATAGGGCGAGTGAGGAGTTGTCAATTCCTAATAGCGCTATCCATAATGACCATTGGCTCAAAGAGTTAATGGTTAGAGATAAGGGAAGGGCCTTAGTACGATAAGTTCTCATGTTCCGTGTTGCATAGACATACATAAAGAAACATAGCAATACAATAGCAATCATGTTTGATACAAATCAATTTAAATACAACATGCAAATTATAGTTTTCTGGACATGCTTTTCCACCCCAAAACATAAAAACTGAAAATAGTGGAGTGCGTGAATACTCACAATGTTTCGAGTAGGTACAAGTGGTACTTCGGAATGCACCAACGTCTTACTACCGCGATCCTACGACATCAAACACACACTAGTGAGTTTCCATGTCGAAATCTAATGCTAATATACTAAATTCTACATATAGTGAAATGCCAATTTATGTTTTAGTATTTGATTTTATATTAATTGGTTACACTTTTTCTGAAATAACAAAATTCTACAAGTCGTGCGATTAATTACAACTTTGGAATATAAATTTTCCAAATTTTAAGTCTTTATAACAACATAAATTCACAAAAAATAGCATTCAAAGGATAAAAGTTCTCAAACTTTTTATTTATCTGATATTACACAATACTAAGCTGGGAAAAGATATAAAAATGGATTTCCAAGCTGTTTAATTATATTTTATGATTTTTGAGCATTTATTCCAATAAAAATTGAAATAAATATAAACCACTTTAGAGAGTGTAAAAATTTTATCTGGTTTTGGGTATTTATGTGTAATTAACTTTAGAAAATAAGAGAAAAGTAGTTTAAAGTAAAGAAAAATCCTCAAAATTTTTATGCAACCTCCTACTGTACAATATGATGTTCTGGTAAATTTTCCTGAATTTTGGATAATTAGAACTATTTTTCCCATTTTAAAACCATTATAATTACCAAAAATCGGGAAAAATAGCAAGGCATGATGAAAAATGTTGAAATTATTTTTCTGAGTCACCCATCACAGGTAAGGTATGCGAAAATTGTTAGATAAAATTTTTACACTCTCTAAAGTGGTTTTGTGATTTATTATATCTTAACAAAAAGAAAATCGGAAATCATACCAAACGGAAAAAAAATTGATGAAATTTAGAAGGGAATTCCTTCAGAATGGAATTAGGGGTAATGAACCCAAACAAGGGGTAATGAACCCAAACAAGGGAATTCATTCAAAAGGAAAAATGTTCAGAATTCAATCAGAAGGGAATTAGGGGTAATGAACCCAAACAAGGGAATTCATTCAAAAGGAAAAATGTTCAGAATTCATTCAGAAGGGAATTAGGGGTAATGAACCCAAACAAGTTAAGAAATGTTGCATGCAATGGTGCATGAGATGTAAATGTGGCTGAAGTTCATGAATTCGTGTAGCCCATTCAGTGAGGTTTTAAGCCACAAAATTTCAGCCATCATTCACTGGATATGTTAAGTTTCTAAAGTATTTTTCCTCAGATTTATGGTTGGGTTTAAGGCCATTGATCATGCAAGGCAAAAATGGTGATCACAGAAAAAGAGCTGTTTGCGCAACTATTTTGTAAAAATTGCCAAAAATTGGATATTTAATATTTTACAGTGAGACTAGTTGGGTTTGAAATTTAACTCATGGAACTATCCAATACAAAAAGACTATCATGATTTGGTTAAGTAATGACCGAATTATGGTCGTTCAAAGTCGAACAAAGTGATCTGGCAGATTGCATGTTTGCTTTGAGTGCATTCTTAGGATATTTTGACAAGAACATCATGCATGCCTTTCTTAAGGTCCGATTTCTAGCACATGCATGGAGTGAATGAGCATCCAAGATGTACTAGAAATGGTTTAAATGCTTTTGATCATGTAAGAACACAAAAGAAATGGAGAAGAAGATGTAATACTTGGTTTTGAAGTCACATGGACATATGTGCATCATTTTCACTCCTTGCATGGGTTTGATCCCGGATTTTCACCATTTCAAACACATGCATTGTGTTATGGTGAGAATCTACAAACTACAAGGGAAAAATAAGGATTTGTAGCCATGGAACGGCATAGAATCTGAAAAGAAGAGAAAACTAAGAAGAAGAGGAAGTAAAAATCATGAAACTATGAGAGAAGATGTTGTTGTTTACCTTGGTTTTGACTTTGAGAGATGTAAGAACACTTCAAGGTCTCCTAAATCTCGAAATTATGGCAGAGGAAGGGAGGATTTTGTGGGTTAGAGAGAGAAAGGAAGAGAGTTTGTGTGAGAGGAGAGTGGAGTGTAAGAGAGTGAAGAGAGAAGAGGAAGTGTGAGGGTTTTAGCTTAATGATTGTGTTTTGGGAAGAGAGAGGGCATGTGGAGGGGACAATGGCCGGATCTTTCATGCCTTAAGCCTCCTCTCTCCTAATTTTCAATTTTTACAAAATTCCCTCTATTTTCTTTATAAAAACCCTAATTTTATAAAAGTGTTTATTAAGCAAATTTGATTTATTTAAAAATCTTGTTTTTAACTAATAAATTATGATTAATACTTGATAATTTAATTTCTATTTCATTGATTATAATTCATAATTTGATTAATAAAAATTTGATATTAGAAAGTTTATAGCCAAATTTTATAAAGTTTTTAAGCTTTATAATTTATAAGTTTGGATTTTTAGCTCTTTTAGGGTTTTGGAATATTGTTTGATATTCATCATCATAATGAAGTATAATTAGAATATTTTAATTTATTTTTAGGGTTTTATACCCTTTTTCAATTATAACTAAGTTTGAAAGTTTCATTCAAATTATCGCATTGGCATTTCCTATTGTAGTTAAGCAACTTACTAGAATTGTAAGTGTCAAGTATATTAGTCCTAGATCTTAGTTGGATCCTAGTTTATGCAAGATTTTGACCTAATCTATACTATTAGGCCATGGCATGTTGTGTATGAATGATTTTTATAAAGATGCATGAGTCCGAGAATGACCTAAATTTGACAGTTGTCACAGTATCCCCCATTTAAAAAGAATTTCGTCCCGAAATTCATTCTATATCATCACTTGTCATCGCATGGGAAAAGTTGTGGATACTTTTCCTTCATGAAGTCCTCACGCTCCCAGGTGTACTCCGGCCTGCGTTTTGAGTTCCATCGAACTTTCAAAATCGGGATCTTACTCCGCTTAAGTTGTTTTACCTCCCTGTCAAGGATTTCTATCGGTTCCTCAACGAAGTTTAGCTTATCATTGATCTTAATTTTCTCCAGGAGTACTATTAATGCTTCGTTGGCTAGACATTTCTTAAGATTGGAGACGTGGAATGTGTCGTGAATGGCGCTTAACTCTTGGGGTAACTGGAGTTTATAAGCTACCGAACCAATCCTTTCAATGACTTCAAAGGGTCCAACATATATCGGGCTTAGTTTTTCCTTTCTTACCAAAACGCATAAGCCCTTTCCAAGGCGACACTTTTAAAAGTACCTTGTCTCCTACTTGGAATTCTAATGGTTTTCGACGATTATCCGCATAACTTTTCTGACGATCTCTAGCAGCTTTAAGCCTATCCTTGATGATAGCAATCTTGTCAGATGTTTCCTGGATAAGTTCGAGTCTAGTCAACTATCTGTCTCTGATTTCTGTCCAGCATAAGGGCGAACGACACTTGCGTCCATACAATGCTTCATATGGAGCACATTGGATACTCGTGTGGTAACTGCTATTGTAGGAAAACTCAATTAGAGGCAAATGAGTATCCCAATTTCCTTTGAACTCGACGACACATGCTCGTAGCATGTCTTCCAATGTTTGTATTGTTCTCTCTGTTTGCCCATCTGTCTGAGGGTGGTAAGTTGTGCTCAAATCTATCTTGGTTCCTAGTGCCTTCTGTAACATCCACCAAAATCGTGTTGTAAAACGACTATCTCTATCAGAAATGATAGATAGGGGTACACCATGCAGAGAAACAATTTTGTCAATGTAGATTTGGGCCCATTTTTCCATCTTGAAATCTTCCCGGATGGGGAGAAAGTGAGCAAATTTCGTCAGTCGATCCACTATGACCCAAATTAAGTCGTGACCTTTAGCAGTTCTAGGAAGTTGTCTGGATAGTTCTTGCATCTCGGATGGTGCAAGGCGATATGGTGCTTTTGCTACCGGTGCCGCTCCGGGAACTAAGTCTATCCGAAATTCGACCTACCTGTGAGGGGGTAAACCGGGCAATTCCTCCGGAAACACTTCGGGATAGTTTTGAACCACTGGAATCTCCTTGAGTTGCTTAGCTTCAGGTTCTCTTTCTAGCACGTGAGCCATGAATGTAATACAATTCTTCTTCAGGTACTTGTGAATCTTCATGCTTGATACTATGTTTAAATTTCTTCCTGGCTTCTCACCGTGTATGATAAGGGTTTCTCCATTAGGGAGAGGCACTTTAATGACTTACTCGTAACAACCAATGTCCGCTCTATTTTTGGATAACCAATCCATCCCTACTATCACATCAAAACTACCTAGTTCTATAGGAATTAGGTCAATGCTAAATAGTTTATCAGCTAAATTTAGAGTACAACCAGGAATTATATCATTAGCCCTAATTTCATACCCATCAGCAAGTTCAATAGCATAAGCATTCCTCATCTTTTTTGATTTCAAGCCAATTAACGGTCTAAATGCTAAAGAAACAAAACTCCTATCTGCTCCCTCATCGAATATTACTGATGCAAAATGGTTGTTCAGGAGAAACGTACTTGTTATCACTTCAGGGTTCTGACGAGCTTCTTCTGCACCAATCACAAAGGCTACACCTCTTGGCCGTCCAAATTGATTTCCTTTGAAGTTTTGCCTGGCTTGGCCTTGTCCATTGTTATCAGGTCCGTTGTTCAGTTTGGGACATACTCTACGGAGATGATCAGTACTCCTGCACTCGTAACATGCCCTTTTTCCTTCCTTATTCATCTTACAATACTTCGAGTAATGGCCTGTTTGCTTACAGTTTTGACATACTGGGCAAGCTCCCTTGTGATGAAAGTTACACTTATTGCACTTCGGAAGCGGTCCTGAGTACTGCTTTTGCTCCTGCACTTCCTGTTCTTGAGTTTTCACTGGTTCTTGCTCCTGGGCTCTTACCATAAAGTTTCCTGAGACTTTCTGCTTCCTCCCTGACTTGCCTCCATACTTCTTCTCTCCCTGATCTGCTGGCTTCCTCTTACTACTAGAACTTTCCTTTGTCGATGCTCCCATCCTTATCACATCATTTGTTAGTCGATTTGCTAGACTTACTGCACTTTGAATAGTAGTTGGGTTTGCTGAGGTAACCATTCCCCGAATCTCTGGTGCCAGACCCCAGATGTAACGATCTATCCGTTTCTCCTCAGGAGTAACCATGTGAGGTACCAGTTTTGCTAGTTCATGAAATCGGACTGTGTACTTCTCTATTTGTGTTCCAACCATAGAATGGTTCCAGAATTCAGATTCAAGCTTCTGAAGTTCATCCTTGGGACAATACTCCTCTATCAGCAGCTTCTTTAGGTCTTCCCAAGTTACCTGATATGCCGCTGTACGGCCTCGGGTTTGCACTAGAGTATTCCACCAGGTTAATGCCCTATCTTGGAGTAGGCAAGATGCATACTCAACTTTGTTGTGCTCGAGGCATTTGCTAATGTGAAGGACCGACTCCATGCTGTCAATCCATTTCAGCAACCCGACTGCACCTTCCTTTCCATGGAACTCCTTAGGTTTACAGGCCATAAAGGACTTGTAGTTGCATTCTCTTTCATTGTTTCCTCGGTTTCCTCCACTACTTCCTTGGTTAGCATTAAGTCCTGCAGTTACTTGAGTAACAATGTTTGGGATTACTTCCATGAGTTGTTGTGCTACAATTTGAGCAACATCGGGTGTTTCGTTCTGTGGGCGCCCGCGATTAGGCCTTCCTGACATGGTTCTATGACACAAGAGTAGAAATACGTATAAATACATAAAATAATGTATAATATTTAGTTCACTACTATTTTGAAAACCATAAGTGTTGTCAAATTAATGGGTTGCATTAATACTATGCATATAGATTTGAGAAAGGAAAGAAAAAAAAAATCTTTTTTTTTATTAAACCATTGACTAAATAAATTCTAGGGTTTGACCTCATAGTAAAAGTTTTCAAACATAAAATAAAATTCTTCATTACCATTTGACATTGTCTTAAAACCAAACCAATACATCAATCCCAAAATAAAGTTTCAAATGTTTTTCCCAAAAGACACCCAACATGGGTTCTCATTTCATGACAAAATAAAATAAAATACTGAAACCAGAACCAAACACTAATCGCTATCCCAATGAGAAACATCAACACCACAATCAGTAATAGCCCAACAAGCACATAATATGCGGTCATCGCACGACATGTCACTCGTCTAGCAGCACTAGCAGTGTCAGCAGTCTCCATCGAATGCTAAAACAGGATTTCCATTCTTGTCAAGACTTCATCCAAAACTTCCCGATGCCTAGCTATCACAGCGAGACTGTGACGTAGGCCCGCTGCTATCGACTGCAATATCCGGGACTCCTCCGGGGTCATACCTGGCTGTCTGACAGGTATCCCTATGACTTGCTGTGGTGAGGGTGCTCTCGGTCCTGCATTGTTGGGTCCTGCCGTGCCAAGTCCTGCTGTGCTGGTGGCTATCCTCCCTAGAATGGGAACACTCTTCCTCGCCGTCCTCCGAATGCGAAGTCCATAAAGTGATTGTTGTGGCAACACCGATGTAGGCGATTCCTCGCGTCGTTGACTTGGGGCGTTGTCATTCCTGATCTCTACCGAGTTTCCTGTATCTTTCGTGTCCTCCGATGGGTCTTCTTCTACCGAGGCGGTGGGATTACGTCGAGGGATAATAGTGACGTAGCCGGACTCGTCGGCTGAGGCGGTAGCGCGAGAAGATGACGATGTTGACATAATGGACTGAGACATAGTTTCAATGAGATATGAAATAAATGACAATGCATGCCTATATTATGCAATGCTTACACACACAAAAATTTACCATTTTGAATTTTTTGAAATAAAGTTTTCTCAAATATTTTTGTTGAACATATTCCCATTATAATTAGCTCAGGCTTTGTATAAATCTTTAAGAAAACACAACCTATAACTAAAACTTATAAAGATATTCTTTTTACATCAAACATATTACTAGTATAATTAGGTTGGGAGTTGTATCATTGGACCTCAATTCAACATAGCCTGATCACCTATGTTTAATTAAGGAAAGATTTATACAAAGCCTGAGCTAATTATAATGGGAAAATGTTCAACAAAAATATTTGAGAAAACTTTATTTCAAAAATTCAAAATGGTAAATTTTGGTGTGTGTAAGCACTGCATAATATAGGCATGCATTGTCATTTATTTCATATCTCATTGAAACTATGTCTCAGTCCACTATGTCCACATCGTCATCTTCCTACGTTACCGCCTCAGCCGACGAGTCCGGCTACGTCACTATTATCCCTCGACGTAATCCCCCCGCCTCGGTAAAAGAAGACCCATCGTAGGACACTGAAGATATAGGAAACTCGGTAGAGATCAACAATGACAATGCCCCAAATCAACGACGCGAGGCATCACCTACATCGGTGTTGCCACAACCACCACTTTATGGACTTCGCATTCGGAGGACGGCGAGGAAGAGTGTTCCCATTCCAGGGAGGATAGCCACCAGCACAGCAGGACTTGGCACGGCAGGACCTAGCGGGGTAGGACCCAGCAATGCAGGACCAAGAGCACCCTCACCACAGCAAGTCATAGGGATACCTGTCAGGCAGCCAGGTATGACCCCGGAGGAGTCCCGGATATTGCAGTCGATGGCAGCGGGCCTACGTCACAGTCTCGCTGTGATAGCTGGGCATCGGGAAGTTTTGGATGAAGTCTTGACAAGAATGGAAATCCTGTTTCAGCATTCGATGGAGACTGCTGACACTGCTAATGTTGCTAGACGAGTGGCATGTCGTGCGATGACCGCATATTATGTGCTTGTTGGGCTATTACTGATTGTGGTGTTGATGTTTCTCATAGGGATAGCGATTAGTGTTTGGTTCTGATTTCAGTATTTTATTTTATTTTGTCATGAAATGAGAACCCATGTTGGGTGTCTTTTGGGAAAAACATTTGAAAATTTATTTTGGGATTGATGTATTGGTTTGGTTTTAAGACAATGTCAAATGGTAATGAAGAATTTTATTTTATGTTTGAAAACTTTTACTATAAGGTCAAACCCTAGAATTTATTTAGTCAATGGTTTAATAAAAAAAAGATTTTTCTTTTTTTTTTTCTTTCCTTTCTCAAATCTATATGCATAGTATTAATGCAACCCATTAATTTGACAACACTTATGGTTTTCAAAATAGTAGTGAACTAAATATTATACATTATTTTATGTATTTATATGTATTTCTACTCTTGTGTCATAGAACCATGTCAGGAAGGCCTAATCGCGGGCGCCCACAGAACGAAACACCCGATGTTGCTAAAATTGTAGCACAACAACTCATGGAAGCAATCCCAAACATTGTTACTCAAGTAACTGCAGGAATTAATGCTAACCAAGGAAGTAGTGGAGGAAACCGAGGAAACAATGAAAGAGAATGCAACTACAAGTCCTTTATGGCATGTAAACCTAAGGAGTTCCATGGAAAGGAAGGTGCGGTCGGGTTGCTGAAATGGATTGACAGCATGGAGTCGGTCCTTCACATTAGCAAATGCCTCGAGCGCAATAAAGTTGAGTATGCATCTTGCCTACTCCAAGATAGGGCATTAACCTGGTGGAATACTCTAGTGCAAACCCGAGGCCGTACAACGGCATATCAGCTAACTTGGGAAGACTTAAAGAAGCTGCTGATAGAGGAGTATTGTCCCAAGGATGAACTTCAGAAGCTTAAATCTGAATTCTGGAACCATTCTATGGTTGGAACACAAATAGAGAAGTACACAGTCCGATTTCATGAACTAGCAAAACTGGTACCTCACATGGTTACTCCTGAGGAGAAACGGATAGATCGTTACATCTGAGGTCTGGCACCAGAGATTCGGGGAATGGTTACCTCAGCAAACCCAACTACTATTCAAAGTGCAGTAAGTCTAGCAAATCGACTAACAAATGATGTGATAAGGATGGGAGCATCGACAAAGGAAAGTTCTAGTAGTAAGAGGAAGCCAGCAGATCAGGGAGAGAAGAAGTATGGAGGCAAGTCAGGGAGGAAGCAGAAAGTCTCAGGAAACTTTATGGTAAGAGCCCAGGAGCAAGAACCAGTGAAAACTCAAGAACAGGAAGTGCAGGAGCAAAAGCAGTACTCAGGACCGCTTCCGAAGTGCAATAAGTGTAACTTTCATCACAAGGGAGCTTGCCCAGTATGTCAAAACTGTAAGCAAACAGGCCATTACTCGAAGTATTGTAAGATGAATAAGGAAGGAAAAAGGGCATGTTACGAGTGCAGGAGTACTGATCATCTCCGTAGAGTATGTCCCAAACTGAACAACGGACCTGATAACAATGGACAAGGCCAAGCCAGGCAAAACTTCAAAGGAAATCAATTTGGACGGCCAAGAGGTGTAGCCTTTGTGATTGGTGCAGAAGAAGCTCGTCAGAACCCTGAAGTGATAACAAGTACGTTTCTCCTGAACAACCATTTTGCATCAGTAATATTCGATGAGGGAGCAGATAGGAGTTTTGTTTCTTTAGCATTTAGACCGTTAATTGGCTTGAAATCAAAAAAGATGAGGAATGCTTATGCTATTGAACTTGCTGATGGGTATGAAATTAGGGCTAATGATATAATTCCTGGTTGTACTCTAAATTTAGCTGATAAACTATTTAGCATTGACCTAATTCCTATAGAACTAGGTAGTTTTGATGTGATAGTAGGGATGGATTGGTTATCCAAAAATAGAGCGGACATTGGTTGTTACGAGTAAGTCATTAAAGTGCCTCTCCCTAATGGAGAAACCCTTATCATACACGGTGAGAAGCCAGGAAGAAATTTAAACATAGTATCAAGCATGAAGATTCACAAGTACCTGAAGAAGAATTGTATTACATTCATGGCTCACGTGCTAGAAAGAGAACCTGAAGCTAAGCAACTCAAGGAGATTCCAGTGGTTCAAAACTATCCCGAAGTGTTTCCGGAGGAATTGCCCGGTTTACCCCCTCACAGGCAGGTCGAATTTCGGATAGACTTAGTTCCCGGAGCGGCACCGGTAGCAAAAGCACCATATCGCCTTGCACCATCCGAGATGCAAGAACTATCCAGACAACTTCCTAGAACTGCTAAAGGTCACGACTTAATTTGGGTCATAGTGGATCGACTGACGAAATTTGCTCACTTTCTCCCCATCCGGGAAGATTTCAAGATGGAAAAATGGGCCCAAATCTACATCGACAAAATTGTTTCTCTGCATGGTGTACCCCTATCTATCATTTCTGATAGAGATAGTCGTTTTACAACACGATTTTGGTGGATGTTACAGAAGGCACTAGGAACCAAGATAGATTTGAGCACAGCTTACCACCCTCAGACAGATGGGCAAACAGAGAGAACAATACAAACATTGGAAGACATGCTACGAGCATGTGTCGTCGAGTTCAAAGGAAATTGGGATACTCATTTGCCTCTAATTGAGTTTTCCTACAATAACAGTTACCACACGAGTATCCAATGTGCTCCATATGAAGCATTGTATGGACGCAAGTGTCGTTCGCCCTTATGCTGGACAGAAATCAGAGACAGATAGTTGACTAGACTCGAACTTATCCAGGAAACATCTGACAAGATTGCTATCATCAAGGATAGGCTTAAAGCTGCTAGAGATCGTCAGAAAAGTTATGCGGATAATCGTCGAAAACCATTAGAATTCCAAGTAGGAGACAAGGTACTTTTAAAAGTGTCGCCTTGGAAAGGGCTTATGCGTTTTGGTAAGAAAGGAAAAACTAAGCCCGATATATGTTGGACCCTTTGAAGTCATTGAAAGGATTGGTTCGGTAGCTTATAAACTCCAGTTACCCCAAGAGTTAAGCGCCATTCACGACACATTCCACGTCTCCAATCTTAAGAAATGTCTAGCCAACGAAGCATTAATAGTACTCCTGGAGAAAATTAAGATCAATGATAAGCTAAACTTCGTTGAGGAACCGATAGAAATCCTTGACAGGGAGGTAAAACAACTTAAGCGGAGTAAGATCCCGATTTTGAAAGTTCGATGGAACTCAAAACGCAGGCCGGAGTACACCTGGGAGCGTGAGGACTTCATGAAGGAAAAGTATCCACAACTTTTCCCATGCGATGACAAGTGATGATATAGAATGAATTTCGGGACGAAATTCTTTTTAAATGGGGGATACTGTGACAACTGTCAAATTTAGGTCATTCTCGGACTCATGCATCTTTATAAAAATCATTCATACACAACATGCCATGGCCTAATAGTATAGATTAGGTCAAAATCTTGCATAAACTAGGATCCAACTAAGATCTAGGACTAATATACTTGACACTTACAATTCTAGTAAGTTGCTTAACTACAATAGGAAATGCCAATGCGATAATTTGAATGAAACTTTCAAACTTAGTTATAATTGAAAAAGGGTATAAAACCCTAAAAATAAATTAAAATATTCTAATTATACTTCATTATGATGATGAATATCAAACAATATTCCAAAACCCTAAAAGAGCTAAAAATCCAAACTTATAAATTATAAAGCTTAAAAACTTTATAAAATTTGGCTATAAACTTTCTAATATCAAATTTTTATTAATCAAATTATGAATTATAATCAATGAAATAGAAATTAAATTATCAAGTATTAATCATAATTTATTAGTTAAAAACAAGATTTTTAAATAAATCAAATTTGCTTAATAAACACTTTTATAAAATTAGGGTTTTTATAAAGAAAATAGAGGGAATTTTGTAAAAATTGAAAATTAGGAGAGAGGAGGCTTAAGGCATGAAAGATCCGGCCATTGTCCCCTCCACATGCCCTCTCTCTTCCCAAAACACAATCATTAAGCTAAAACCCTCACACTTCCTCTTCTCTCTTCACTCTCTTACACTCCACTCTCCTCTCACACAAACTCTCTTCCTTTCTCTCTCTAACCCACAAAATCCTCCCTTCCTCTGCCATAATTTCGAGATTTAGGAGACCTTGAAGTGTTCTTACATCTCTCAAAGTCAAAACCAAGGTAAACAACAACATCTTCTCTCATAGTTTCATGATTTTTACTTCCTCTTCTTCTTAGTTTTCTCTTCTTTTCAGATTCTATGCCGTTCCATGGCTACAAATCCTTATTTTTCCCTTGTAGTTTGTAGATTCTCACCATAACACAATGCATGTGTTTGAAATGGTGAAAATCCGGGATCAAACCCATGCAAGGAGTGAAAATGATGCACATATGTCCATGTGACTTCAAAACCAAGTATTACATCTTCTTCTCCATTTCTTTTGTGTTCTTACATGATCAAAAGCATTTAAACCATTTCTAGTACATCTTGGATGCTCATTCACTCCATGCATGTGCTAGAAATCGGACCTTAAGAAAGGCATGCATGATGTTCTTGTCAAAATATCCTAAGAATGCACTCAAAGCAAACATGCAATCTGCCAGATCACTTTGTTCGACTTTGAACGACCATAATTCGGTCATTACTTAACCAAATCATGATAGTCTTTTTGTATTGGATAGTTCCATGAGTTAAATTTCAAACCCAACTAGTCTCACTGTAAAATATTAAATATCCAATTTTTGGCAATTTTTACAAAATAGTTGCGCAAACAGCTCTTTTTCTGTGATCACCATTTTTGCCTTGCATGATCAATGGCCTTAAACCCAACCATAAATCTGAGGAAAAATACTTTAGAAACTTAACATATCCAGTGAACGATGGCTGAAATTTTGTGGCTTAAAACCTCACTGAATGGGCTACACGAATTCATGAACTTCAGCCACATTTACATCTCATGCACCATTGCATGCAACATTTCTTAACTTGTTTGGGTTCATTACCCCTAATTCCCTTCTGAATGAATTCTGAACATTTTTCCTTTTGAATGAATTCCCTTGTTTGGGTTCATTACCCCTAATTCCCTTCTGATTGAATTCTGAACATTTTTCCTTTTGAATGAATTCCCTTGTTTGGGTTCATTACCCCTTGTTTGGGTTCATTACCCCTAATTCCATTCTGAAGGAATTCCCTTCTAAATTTCATCAATTTTTTTTCCGTTTGGTATGATTTCCGATTTTCTTTTTGTTAAGATATAATAAATCACAAAACCACTTTAGAGAGTGTAAAAATTTTATCTAACAATTTTCGCATACCTTACCTGTGATGGGTGACTCAGAAAAATAATTTCAACATTTTTCATCATGCCTTGCTATTTTTCCCGATTTTTGGTAATTATAATGGTTTTAAAATGGGAAAAATAGTTCTAATTATCCAAAATTCAGGAAAATTTACCAGAACATCATATTGTACAGTAGGAGGTTGCATAAAAATTTTGAGGATTTTTCTTTACTTTAAACTACTTTTCTCTTATTTTCTAAAGTTAATTACACATAAATACCCAAAACCAGATAAAATTTTTACACTCTCTAAAGTGGTTTATATTTATTTCAATTTTTATTGGAATAAATGCTCAAAAATCATAAAATATAATTAAACAGCTTGGAAATCCATTTTTATATCTTTTCCCAGCTTAGTATTGTGTAATATCAGATAAATAAAAAGTTTGAGAACTTTTATCCTTTGAATGCTATTTTTTGTGAATTTATGTTGTTATAAAGACTTAAAATTTGGAAAATTTATATTCCAAAGTTGTAATTAATCGCACGACTTGTAGAATTTTGTTATTTCAGAAAAAGTGTAACCAATTAATATAAAATCAAATACTAAAACATAAATTGGCATTTCACTATATGTAGAATTTAGTATATTAGCATTAGATTTCGACATGGAAACTCACTAGTGTGTGTTTGATGTCGTAGGATCGCGGTAGTAAGACGTTGGTGCATTCCGAAGTACCACTTGTACCTACTCGAAACATTGTGAGTATTCACGCACTCCACTATTTTCAGTTTTTATGTTTTGGGGTGGAAAAGCATGTCCAGAAAACTATAATTTGCATGTTGTATTTAAATTGATTTGTATCAAACATGATTGCTATTGTATTGCTATGTTTCTTTATGTATGTCTATGCAACACGGAACATGAGAACTTATCGTACTAAGGCCCTTCCCTTATCTCTAACCATTAACTCTTTGAGCCAATGGTCATTATGGATAGCGCTATTAGGAATTGACAACTCCTCACTCGCCCTATTGCTGGAGTGCAAGATACCATATTCAACTATGGAACGATAAGCATAGATCTCGATAGGGCTTCAGTCATAGGTTTGGTTGAGACTCATTGTTTGCTCATATACATACAAACTCGTTTCTCGTTATAGCAATAAACTTGTATTCATTAATAGCAATCAACTTTGTTTATCATTAAAGCAATGTACTTGTATTTACGAAAAGCCTTGTTTCAAGCTCGATTTTATAAACTTGTGAACTCACCAACTATTTTCATAGTTGACGCTCGTTTTACATGCTTTTTCAGGAAATAATTAGTAAGTGGATGTAAAGATTCATCATCATAGAGCATGCTGCATCGTGTTGAAGCTATTATGAAGCTATATTTTGAACAATGTTGTTTTGGAAAAACTTGTATTTTGCTTCTTTTTAAACTATGGGTTGTAAACTTGGACTCATGCATCTTTATAAAAACCATTCATGCACAACATGCCATGGCCTAGTAGTATAGATTAGGTCAAAATCTTGCATAAACTAGGATTCAACTAAGATCTAGGACTAATATACTTGACACTTACGATTCTAGTAAGTTGCTTAACTACAATAGGAAATGCCAATGCTATAATTTGAATGAAACTTTCAAGCTTTGTTATAATTGAAAAAGGGTATAAAACCCTAAAAATAAATTAAAATATTCTAACTATACTTCATTATGATGATGAACATCAAACAATATTCCAAAAACCCTAAAGAGCCCAAAATCCAAATTTATAAATCTTAAAGCTTAAAAACTTTATAAAATTTGGCTATAAACTTCCAAATATCAAATTTTATTAATCAAATTATGGATTATACCAATGAATTCATATATAAATTAACATGCATTAATCATAATTAATTAGTTAAAAACAAGATTTTTAAATAAATCAAAAATTGCTTAAAGAATCACTTTTATAAAAATTAGATTTTTATAAAAAATGAAGAGGGAAATTATTAATTTGAATTTTTGGAGAGAGAGGGCTCCTAACCCACTCAAAAACCGGCCATCTCCCCTCCCCCATGCTCCCTCTTCCCAAAAACTTCAATCATTAACTCATTTCCTACACTCTACCTCTTCCCTCTTCACTCTCTCACACTCCACCCTCCTAACACATAAACTCTCTTCCTCTCTCTCTCTAACTCACGAAATTTCTCTCATTCCTCTGCCAAATTTCGAGATTTTGAAGACCTTGAAGTGTTCTTACTTCTCTCAAAGTCAAAACCAAGGTAAACAACAACATCTTCTCTCATAGTTTCATGATTTTTACTTCGTCTTCTTCATAGTTTTCTCTACTTTTCGGATTCTATGCCTTTCCATGGCTAGAAATCCTTATTTTTCCCTTGTGGTTTGTAGATTCTCACCATAACACAATGCATGTGATTGAAATGGTGAAAATCTGGGATCAAACCCATGCAAGGAGTGAAAATGATGCACATATGTTCATGTGACTTCAAAACCAAGTATTACATCTTCTTCTCCATTTCTTTTGTTTTCTTGCATGATCAAAATCATTTAAACCATTTCTAGTACATCTTGGATGCTCATTCACTCCATGCATGTACTAGAAATCGGACCTTAACAAAGGCATGCATGATGTTCTTGTCAAAATATCCTAAGAATGCACTCAAAGCAAACATGCAATCTGCCAGATTACTTTGTTCAACTTTGAACGGCCATAACTAGGTCATTACTTAACAAAATCATGATATTCTTTTTGTATTGGATAGTTCCACGAGTTAACTTTCAAACCCAACTGGTCTCACTGTAAAATATTAAATATCCGATTTTTGGCAATTTTTACAAAATGGTTGCGCAAACAGCTCTTTTTCTGTGATCACCATTTTTGCCTTGCATGATCAATGGCCTTAAACCCAACCATAAATCTGAGGAAAAATACTTTAGAAACTTAACATATCCAGTGAATGATGGCTGAAATTTCGTGGCTTAAAACCTCACTGAATGGGCTACACTAATTCATGAACTTCAGCCACATTTACATCTCATGCACCATTGCATGCAACATTTCTTAACTTGTTTGGGTTCATTACCCCTATTTCCCTTCTGAATAAATTCTGAACATTTTTCCTTTTGAAAGCCCTCACATGCATGTGATAATTTGTAAATTACCAAAAGTTTTTATTATTTCTTTGATTTATTAAAATTGTTGCAAGAAACCAAGGGCATAAATCACCTAAAACACTTCCAGAGGTCAATAAATCCGGAATAATTCATGGACGACCCCTATGGTGAATAATGACTCCTCACTAAATTTCATCAATTTTTGTTGCTGTTTGGTATGATTTACGATTTTCTTTTTGTTAAGATATAATAAATCACAAAACCACTTTAGAGAGTGTAAAAATTTTATCTAACAATTTTCTCATACCTTACCTGTGATGGGTGACTCAGAAAGACAATTTCAACATTTTTCATCATGCCTTGCTATTTTTCCCGATTTTTGGTAATTATATAGGTTTTAAAATGGGAAAAAATGTTCTGATTATCCAAATTTCATGAAAATTTACCAGAACATCATATTTTACAGTAGGAGGTTACATAAAAATTTTGAGGATTTTTCTCTGCTGTAAACTATTTTTTTCTCTTATTTTCTAAAGTTAATTACACATAAATACCCAAAACAAAGATTATACATTATGAAAACCACTTTTGATATATTCTCCAGGTTATTTATACTGTAAATGATGTTGAAAAAAATTTTGGTAATTTATTTTAACTGTTTAATATTATTTCTTCAATCGATGATTATTTAAAGGAATAAAACAAGGAAAAATGGAAATACCCACTGAAATATATCTTTTATATTTTTCCCAGCATATTTATGTACAATAACAGTTAAATAAAAAGTTTGGGTTATTTTGGAAACTGTTTTATATTTATTTCAGTTTTTATTGGAATAAATGCTCCAAAATCATAAAATATAATTAAACAGCTTGGAAATCCATTTTTATATCTTTCCCAGCTTAGTATTGTGTAATATCAGATAAATAAAAAGTTTGAGAACTTTTATCCTTTGAATGCTATTTTTCGTGAAATTATGTTGTTATAAAGACTTAAAATTTTGGAAAATTTATATTCCAAAGTTGTAATTAATTGCACGACTTGTAGATTTTCGTTAATTCAGAAAAAGTGTAACCAATTAATATAAAATCAAATACTAAAACATAAATTGGCATTTCACTATATGTAGAATTTAGTATATTAACATTAGATTTCGACATGAAAACTCACTAGTGTGTGTTTGATGTCGTAGGATCCCGGTAGTAAGACGTTGGTGCATTCCGAAGTACCACTTGTACCTACTCGAAACAATGTGAGTATTCACGTACTCCCCTATTTTCGGTTTTTATGTTTTGGGGTGGAAAAACATGTCCAGAAAAACTATTATTTGTATGTTGTATTTAAATTGATTTGTATCAAACACGATTGCTATTGTATTGCTATGTTTCTTTATGTATGTCTATGCAACACGGAACATGAGAACTTATCGTACTAAGGCCCTTCCCTTATCTCTAACCATTAACTCTTTGAGCCAATGGTCATTATGGATAGCGCTATTAGTAATTGACAACTCCTCACTCACCTGAATCGCTGGAGTGCATGATACCATATTCATCTATGGAACGATAAGCATAGATCTCGATAGGGCTTCAGTCATAGGTTTGATTGAGACTCATTGTTTGCTCATACACATACAAACTTGTTTCTCGTTATAGCAATAAACTTGTATTCATTAATAGCAATCAACTTTGTTTATCATTAAAGCAATGTACATGTATTTACGAAAAGCCTTATTTCAAGCTCAATTTTATAAACTTGTGAACTCACCAGCTATTTTCATAGTTGACGCTCGTTTTACATGCTTTTTGTCACACCCTGCTAAAGCGGAAACGCAAGGTATGACAGCGATAACGGTTTCATTGCAAAAGATAATGATACATCACCATAGCAGTATTTAAAAGTTTACAACCCATAGCTTCAAAAGAAACAAAATACAAGTTTTTCCAAAATAACGTTGTTCAAAGATAACTTCATAAATAACTTCAACACGATGCAGCATGCTCTATGATGATGAATCTTTATATCCACTTACTAATTATTTCCTGAAAAAGCATGTAAAACGAGCGTCAACTATGAAAATAGTTGGTGAGTTCACAAGTTTATAAAATCGAGCTTGAAATAAGGCTTTTCGTAAATACAAGTACATTGCTTTAATGATAAACATAGTTGATTGCTATTAATGAATACAAGTTTATTGCTATAACGAGAAACGAGTTTGTATGTGTATGAGCAAGCAATGAGTCTCAACCAAACCTATGACTGAAGCCCTATCGAGATCTATGCTTATCGTTCCATAGATGAATATGGTATCATGCACTCCAGCGATTCGGGCGAGTGAGGAGTTGTCATTCCTAATAGCGCTATCCATAATGACCATTGGCTCAAAGAGTTAATGGTTAGAGATAAGGGAAGGGCCTTAGTACGATAAGTTCTCATGTTCCGTGTTGCATAGACATACATAAAGAAACATAACAATACAATAGCTATCGTGTTTGATACAAATCAATTTAAATACAGCATACAAATAATAGTTTTTCTGGACATGTTTTTCCACCCCAAAACATAAAAACCGAAAATAGGGGAGTACGTGAATACTCACATTATTTCGAGTAGGTACAAGTGGTACTTCGGAATGCATCAACATCTTACTACCGGGATCCTACGACATCAAACACACACTAGTAAGTTTACATGTCGAAATCTAATGCTAATATACAAAATTCTACATATAGTGAAATGCCAATTTATGTTTTTGTATTTGATTTTATATTAATTGGTTACACTTTTTCTGAAATAATGAAATTCTACAAGTCGTGCGATTAATTACTACTTTGGAATATAAATTTTTCAAAATTTTAAGTCTTTATAACAACATAATTTCACGAAAAATAGCATTCAAAGGATAAAAGTTCTCAAACTTTTTATTTATCTGATATTACACAATACTAAGCTGGGAAAGATATAAAAATGGATTTCCAAGCGGTTTAATTATATTTTATGATTTTTGAGCATTTATTGCAATAAAAATTGAAATAAATATAAAATAGTTTCCAAAATTAGCCAAACTTTTTATTTAACTGTTATTGTACATAAATATGCTGGGAAAAATATAAAAGGTATTTTTTCAGTGGGTATTTCTATTTTTCCTTGTTTTATTCCTTTAAATAATCATTAATTGAATAAATAATAATAAACAGTTAAAATAAATTACCAGAAATTTTTGAAACATCATTTACAGTATAAGTAATTTGGGAAAAATATCAAAAGTGGTTTTCATAATGTATAATCTGGTTTTGGGTATTTATGTGTAATTAACTTTAGAAAATAAGAGAAAAATAGTTTACAGTAGAGAAAAATCCTCAAAATTTTTCTGTCACCTCCTACTGTACTGTATGATGTTCTGGTAAATTTTCCCGAATTTTGGATAACCAGAACTATTTTTCCCATTTTAAAACCATTATAATTACCAAAAATCGGGAAAAATAGCAAGGCATGATGAAAGAAAATCGGAAATCTTACCAAACAGCAACAAAATTTGATGAAATTTAGTGAGGAGTCATTATCCATCGTAATGGTCATCCATGAATTTGTTCCGGATTTATTGACCTACGGAAGTATTTTATGTGATTTATTCCCTTGGTTTCTAGCAATATTTTTAATAAATCAAAGAAATAATAAAAACTTTTGGTATTTTACAGATTATCACATGCATGTGAGGGCCTTCAAAGGGAAAAATGTTTAAAATTTATTCAGAAGGGAAATAGGGGTATTGAACCCAAACATGTTAAGAAATGTTGCATGCAATGGTGCATGAAATGTAAATGTGGCTGAAGTTCATGAGCATGTTTGCTTTGAGTGCATTCTTAGGATATTTTGACAAGAACATCATGCATGCCTTTGTTAAGGTCCGATTTCTAGCACATGAATGGAGTGAATGAGCATCCAAGATGTACTAGAAATGGTTTAAATGCTTTTGATCATGCAAGAAAACAAAAGAAATGGAGAAGAAGATGTAATACTTGGTGTTGAAGTCACATGAACATATGTGCATCATTTTCACTCCTTGCGTGGGTTTGGTCCCGGATTTTCACCATCTCAAACACGTGCATTGTGTTATGGTGATAATTTACAAACCACAAGGGAAAAATAAGGATTTCTAGCCATGGAAAGGCATAGAATCCGAAAAGTAGAGAAAACTATGAAGAAGAAGAAGAAGTAAAAATCATGAAATTATGAGAGAAGATGTTGTGTGTTTACCTTGGTTTTGACTTTGAGAGAAGTAAGAACACTTCAAGGTCTTCAAAATCTCGAAATTTGGCAGAGGAATGAGAGAAATTTCGTGAGTTAGAGAGAGAGAGAGAGGAAGAGAGTTTGTGTGTGTTAGGAGGGTGGAGTGTGAAGGAGTGAAGAGGGAAGAGGTAGAGTGTAGGAAATGAGTTAATGATTGTGTTTTGGGAAGAGAGAGGGCATGGGGAGGGGAGAGTGGCAGGATTTTACACGCATTAAACCTCCTCTCTCCTAAATTCAAATTTTATAAAATTCCCTCCTTTATTTTTATAAAAACCCTAATTTTTATAAAAGTGTTTATTAAGCAATTCTTGATTTATTTAAAAATCTTGTTTTTAACTAATAAATTATGATTATTGCATGATAATTTAATTTCTATTTCATTGATTATAATCCATAATTTGATTAATAGAAATTTGATATTAGGAAGTTTATAGCCAAATTTTATAAAGTTTTTAAGCTTTAAGATTTATAAATATGGATTTTTGGCTCTTTAGGGTTTTTGGAACATTGTTTGATATTTACCATCATATTGAAATATAATTAGAATATTTTAATTTATTTTTAGGGTTTTACACCCTTTTTCAATTGTAACAAAGTTTGAAGTTTCATTCTAATTATAGCATTGGCATTTCCTATTGTAGTTAAGCAACTTACTAGAATCGTAAGTGTCAAGTATATTAGTACTAGATCTTAGTTGGATCCTAGTTTATGCAAGATTTTGACCTAATCTATACTACTAGGCCATGGCATGTTGTGCATGAATGGTTTTTATAAAGATGCATGAGTCCGAAAATGACCTGAATTGACAGTTGTCACAGTATCCCCCACTTAAAAAGAATTTCGTCCCAAAATTCATTCTATGTCATCGCTTGTCATCGCATGGGAAAAGTTGTGGATACTTTTCGTTCATGAAGTCCTCACGCTCCCAGGTGTACTCCGACACGCGTTTTGAGTTCCATCGAACTTTCACAATCGGGATCGTACTCCGCTTAAGTTGTTTTACCTCCCTGTCAAGGATTTCTATCGGTTCCTCAACGAAGTTCAGCTTATCATTGATCTTAATTTCCTCCAGGGGTACTATCAATGCTTCGTCGGCTAGACATTTCTTAAGGTTGGAGACGTGGAATGTGTCGTATTTCTGTCGGGGTTTTGGGGGCTTCCCATTTCTCGATTGCCTCGATCTTAGCTGGATCTACATGAATTCCTCTTTCGCCGATCACATGACCAAGAAAATGTACTTCCCGAATCCAAAATTCACTCTTAGTGAACTTGGCATAAAATTTATGCTCCTTCAACAGCTCCAACACTAGCTTCAGATGTCTATTGTGATCTTCTCTGGTTTGCGAGTAAACAAGTATGTCATCGATAAATACAATTACAAACTTGTCTAGGTATGGTCTACAGACCCTATTCATCAAATCCATGAAAACAGCGGGTGCGTTCGTTAGTCCAAAAGGCATGACTAAGAACTCATAATGTCCATAACGGTTTCTAAATGTTGTTTTGTGAATGTCCCCTTTGTGGATTCTTAGTTGATGATACCCTAACCGAAGGTCGATTTTTGAGAAGTAGGAAGCGCCCTACAACTGATCGAACAAGTCATCTATTCGATGAAGGGGATATCGATTCTTGATTGTCAACTTGTTCAGTTCTCTGTAATCAATGCACATTCGGAACGAACCATCTTTCTTTTTGACGAATAACACTGGGGCTCCCCAAGGTGAAGAACTTGGTCGAATAAACCCTTTGTCTAGAAGTTCTTGAAGTTGTCCGGATAGTTCTTGCATCTCGGATGGTGCAAGGCGATATGGTGCTTTTGCTACCGGTGCCGCTCCGGGAAATATGTCTATCCGAAATTCGACTTGCCTGTGAGGGGGTAGACCGGGCAATTCCTCCGGAAATACTTCGGGATAGTTTTGAACCACTAGAATCTCCTTGAGTTGCTTAGCTTCAGGTTCTCTTTCTAGCACGTGAGCCATGAATGCAATACAATTCTTCTTCAGGTACTTGTCAATCTTCATGCTTGATACTATGTTTAAATTTCTTCCTGGCTTCTCACCGTGTATAATAAGGGTTTCTCCATTAGGGAGAGGCACTTTAATGACTTTCTCGTAACAACCAATGTCCGCTCTATTTTTGGATAACCAATCCATCCCTACTATCACATCAAAACTACCTAGTTCTATAGGAATTAGGTCAATGCTAAATAGTTTATCAGCTAAATTCAGAGTACAACCAGGAATTATATCATTAGCCCTAATTTCATACCCATCAGCAAGTTCAATAGCATAAGCATTCCTCATCTTTTTCGATTTCAAGCCAATTAACGGTCTAAATGCTAAAGAAACAAAACTCCTATCTGCTCCCGCATCGAATATTACTGATGCAAAATGGTTGTTCAGGAGAAACGTACCTGTTATCATTTCAGGGTTCTGACGAGCTTCTTCTGCACCAATCACAAAGGCTACACCTCTTGGCCGTCTAACTTGATTTCCTTGGAAGCTTTGCCTGGCTTGGCCTTGTCCATTGTTACCAGGCCCTTTGTTCAGTTTGGGACATGCTCTACGGAGATGATCAGTACTCCCGCACTCATAACATGCCCTTTTTCCCTCCTTATTCAACTTACAATACTTCGAGTAATGGCCTGTTTGCTTACAGTTTTGACATACTGGGCAAGCTCCCTTGTGATAAAAGTTACACTTATTGCACTTCGGAAGCGGTCCTGAGTACTGCTTTCGCTCCTGCACTTCCTGTTCTTGAGTTTTCACTGGTTCTTGCTCCTGGGCTCTTACCATAAAGTTTCTTGAGACTTTCTGCTTCCTCCCTGACTTGCCTCCATACTTCTTCTCTCCCTGATCTGCTGGCTTCCTCTTACTACTAGAGCTTTCCTTTGTCGATGCTCCCATCCTTATCACATCATTGGTTAGTCGATTTGCTAGACTTACTGCACTTTGAATAGTAGTTGGGTTTGCTGAGGTAACCATTCCCCGAATCTCTGGTGCCAGACCCCAGATGTAACGATCTATCCGTTTCTTCTCAGGAGTAACCATGTGAGGTACCAGTTTTGCTAGTTCATGAAATCGGACTGTGTACTTCTCTATTTGTGTTCCAACCATAGAATGGTTCCAGAATTCAGATTCAAGCTTCTGAAGTTCATCCTTGGGACAATACTCCTCTATCAGCAGCTTCTTTAGGTCTTCCCAAGTTAGCTGATATGTCGCTGTACGGCCTCGGGTTTGCACTAGAGAATTCCATCAGGTTAACGCCCTATTTTGGAGTAGGCAAGATGCATACTCAACTTTGTTGTGCTCGAGGCATTTGCTAATGTGAAGGACCGACTCCATGCTGTCAATCCATTTTAGCAACCCGACCGCACCTTCCATTCCATAGAACTCCTTAGGTTTACATGCCATAAACTACTTTTAGTTGCATTCTCTTTCATTGTTTCCTCAGTTTCCTCCACTACTTCCTTGGTTAGCATTAAGTCTTGTAGTTACTTGAGTAACAATGTTTGGGATTGCTTCCATGAGTTGTTGTGCTACAATTTGAGCAACATCGGGTGTTTCGTTCTGTGGGCGCCCGCGATTAGGCCTTCCTGACATGGTTCTATGACACAAGAGTAGAAATACGTATAAATACATAAAATAATGTATAATATTTAGTTCACTACTATTTTGAAAACCATGAGTGTTGTCAAATTAATGGGTTGCATTAATACTATGCATATAGATTTGAGAAAGGAAAGAAAAAAAAAAGAAAAATCTTTTTTTTATTAAACCATTGACTAAATAAATTCTAGGGTTTGACCTCATAGTAAAAGTTTTCAAACATAAAATAAAATTCTTCATTACCATTTGACATTGTCTTAAAACCAAACCAATACAGCAATCCCAAAATAAAGTTTCAAATGTTTTTCCCATAAGACACCCAACATGGGTTCTCATTTCATGACAAAATAAAATAAAATACTGAAATCAGAACCAAACACTAATCGCTATCCCAATAAGAAACATCAACACCACAATCAGTAATAGCCCAACAAGCACATAATATGCGGTCATCGCACGACATGCCAGTCGTCTAGCAGCACTAGCAGTGTCAGCAGTCTCCATCGAATGCTGAAACAGGATTTCCATTCTTGTCAAGACTTCATCCAACACTTCCCGATGCCCAGCTATCACAACGAGACTGTGATGTAGGCCCGCTGCTATCGACTGCAATATTCGGGACTCTTCCGGGGTCATACCTGGCTGCCTGACAGGTATCCCTATGACTTGCTGTGGTGAGGGTGCTCTCGGTCCTGCATTGCTGGGTCCTACCCCGCTACGTCCTACCGTGCCAAGTCCTGCTGTGCTGGTGGCTATCCTCCCTGGAATAGGAACACTCTTCCTCGCCGTCCTCCGAATGCGAAGTCCATAAAGTGGTGGTTGTGGCAACACCGATGTAGGTGATGCCTCGCATCATTGACTCAGGGCGTTGTCATTGCTGATCTCCACCGAGTTTCCTGTATCTTCCGTGTCCTCTGATGGGTCTTCTTCTACCGAGGCGGGGGGATTACGTCGAGGGATAATAGTGACGTAGCCGGACTCGTCAGCTGATGCGGTAGCGCGGGAAGATGACGATGTTGACATAGTGGACTGAGACATAGTTTCAATGAGATATGAAATAAATGACAATGCATGCCTATAATATGCAATGCTTACACACACCAAAATTAACCTTTTGAATTTTTGAAATAAATTTTTCTCAAAATTTTTTGTTGAATTAAGGAAACTTAATGCGAGGCTTGAAACGGTTATATTAGAATTATGTTCAAAATGATTTTCAGCTTGAACTTTGAACAACAAAATTTTTCGGTGTGCGTACGGGCATTGCATATTATAGGCATTCATCTAGATACACTTAGAAACTAAGTGCACTTTTATAACAATGCCTTTATTTAGAAACATTCTTACCCCTTATCAAGTGCTAGGTTAACCACTTAGATTATATCACTAGCTGCTTTAGAAGCAATTCACATAGTGCTAAGAATGGGTATTCCTTGGTAACTATTGACTTTAGATGTAAGATTAGTAGCTAGATATGCACTAGTAATAATCTTAAGTTGAAACCTATACCAACTATTCCTCAATACCTCTTCATCGTCTTCGTACTAGAGTTACAACTAGGAAAAAGCGTTTCGATATCGACACGAATAATAATTGGAGCATCACGTAAGGAGATAGATGAATCGCCACTAAGCAATCACTTGGATATCATTGGCGGGCATTCCGGATTCGACTCACAAGGAGACACGGAGGTTTAACCCATATAAAAGGTCATAAACTGCATTGACACCATAAAACGTCTTACTAACAAATTTTCTTATCCTTTATCTTGGGGAAAAGACATTGGCACTCGCCTAAGACTCGCATTAGTATTTAGGTACGATCAGCTACACTAACATACTTATTCCTTACTTCTTAATCTTCCATCGAAAAGTTATTTCGTTTAATCGGTTTTATTTATCATCGATAAAATATTTTATATCCAATTCATTCAACTTAGTAGACATTTCCTAACAATTTAAGTCATATTCTCGCTAAAACTCTTTTGACAACTTGCTTTAATTTAACGCTTTTCTCCAAAACTCAACGTAACCAATATTGGTTTTTACCTTGCTATTTCAATTTCATTTCAAATCCATTTCAATGGATAGATGTGCTTTTAAAGGGCATAGAAACCATTTTAAACCTTGATTACCATTTTAGCACGTTTTCGAAAAACTTAGAAACATTTTCTTTTATAAAAGTGTTTAAATTCTATGATATAAAACATAGACATATGACATTGAAGTTCATATTACGTGTAAAAGCTTCATCGGATCTTTCAAACCACATTTGTTGTGACTTTTTGACCGCTTTCTCATTTAGACATTGTAATTTACTTTAATGTGTTTTCTTGAAAACACAACATGATATTTATGCAAATTTCTACTTCAAACATGTTTATAAGACATATCTAACGCTTGTAATTCAAAACATACATTATTTGTGTACTTTGCTTCAATGTAGTTTTATAATCTATAAGATTCTAAAATATAAAGCATTGCAAAACTTAGTGTTCACTTTCAAATTTCCAGTGGTGCACTTTCGACAATGCACAATTATTCATCTAAATATGTTAAGTCTTTACCTAATCCGTTTAACCATTGTTGGACTCCAGTCAAAAAGGTCAAAGCTGTCGGAATTTCAATTACAAGTTTTAGTGTTTCTTCTTTTTCACAATGGAGATTAACTTAATAGACAACTTGTGAATTTTTAGCAATCCTTGGCAAACACTTTAAAACTCACATATGTTTATTTAATCATCAATATACAACAAATATTGAAGTTTGAAATATATCTTAACCTGGTTTTAAATCTACCTATAGGTATTGTTCTTATAATTTTAACAATAGCAATCATTGTCGACGCTATCTTCCTTTTTCTTTCCCCCGAACTTGATTTCTCGCTCTCCTTCTGATTTTAGATCTCGCACGCCCATGATAGTAACGTATTACATTGTCTAACTTTGTTTCTGTCTATTTTGTTTCTCTTGGTATCATGTTCATATACATAAAGACTAGAAGTTTACCCTTTCGTTTTGAGCAATTAATACGTGTATAGTAATGAGGCATACATTTGATTTAGTCAACTTTGATATATTCAAATACGCCTTTTATCATATACATCTTGTTTTTTTTTCTTTGAAATCTACTATGAACAAATGATTCTTATTTACATTTGCCCTTTCGTTCTAAATTCGGAAACCTGATTTAAAATGTCATTTTCATTGTATTTTTCTTACAATTAGTACACAAGATGAATACATTTATGCTTATAATTTTGCTATATCTGAAAAAAAAATATATGTGAAGGATATGTATCCTTATGTTTCTTCTTTTATTTAAATACATCAAAAGTTTTGAATTTTTCGCTGATCTATTCTCTAAATGATTGTTTTTGTAGAAACACTAAACTATGAATGCACTATTTTCAAAGATTGACATTTTTACACCTCTCTTAAAATAGTATTTTACTTTGCAATTTTTAGTGAGTTCCTAAAACTCTCAAACTTGTTTTCATAAGTATTCTGACTCGTCTTAAACTTGTATTTGTTTTGACTTAGACAATTAGTCAATTTTACAAAAAGCGTAATGTCAATATTTCTAAAAAAAATCCCTTAATGACGACTTAAACATTTAACTTTAATTAAACTTTATATTATTTTACTACTTCGTTTGATCGCCACACATGTATTTTCATTATCTTGGAATTATTACATATTTTGATAATAGTGAGATTAATTATCATTTCTAAACATACATTTTGATAACAGTGAGATTTTTATCACTTCTAAACACTTAAAATGCTATCTACGCAATGTGATTTAATCGCCTCCATTTGCAACATTGACTCTCTAAATATATATACTCTTCGAATATGGTTCTATTATTGTAAGAGTAACCATAGTAGTAATTATAGTCTCGGAGGTCCTCAATCATTCGTAATTTATTTTGTAGACGACGTTAAATAGACTTTACATTTGAGATGTACCAAAACTTTGTTGCCTACCCTTAGTACGTATCTTTAGGAACTTACCCTTGATCATTTATTTTCTTTCGTGCTACCCCCTTCTTATTTCAAAATATATCTTTTCCAGATGTAGTAGCCAACCCGGAAGTGAACAAATTGTCCCTAATCTCTTCTTTATAAAGCGGCGAAGTTACACTTAGTGCAAATTTAGAATGCAACTTAAAGATCAATGCGGATTTAACGCTCAGTGCAGTTGGTGCATCATCGAAACTTATACCGCTCTCTTAATTCAGATAATATCTAACTAGATAATCTTTTCAACTAGGTCGCCATGGTCGGATCATGATTTCCATGATCAAAATTTCTTGCAATCTAGACTGTAGAACTCGAATTAGGGAAACATTAATTTGATTATAGCTAAAGAGTTGGGCTCTTCCCTCGAGGAATTAACCCAAAATAATCAAAGAGCTCTTCAAGTCACCACCTCTCCAATTATACAATTGTACTCGGCTGAGTTCTAATAGAATGTGTCACGAATTGAATTTCGGGACGAAATTCTTTCAACCGGGGGAGAATGTGACAACCGTCAAAATTCGAGTTAGTTCTAGATTTGAATAAACTTAGTTACACATATAGGCACTACACATATTAGACTTAGTAACTAGAAGCTAAGTTATAACCTAGTAGAATCTTGGAAACAGATAGAGACAATGGATAATGTGCTTGGATTTCACATTGGTATGTGAATTCTACGACTACTTAACTGTAGTGACTATCCATATTCGGGTTACTCTTTGACTTGAACAACATTTCATGAATTATATACACACATCATGCACTTGACCTAGAAGTAGAAGTGAGTTCAAAGTCTCATAGAAAGTTAAGTCAAAGTTGAAGACTAGGACTAGTATACTTGATTCCTCAAATTCGCTTGAATCTCGGAATCACTACATAGAATGCCAATAAACCGATAAAAAAAATTACAAACATTAATTATAACTATAAAAGAGTTATAATACCATAAGATAATTTGAAGTCTTATTTGATATTCAAAGTTTATTAAACTTCAAAACCCTAAAAGCCCTAAAACCTAAATTTTATAAAATTTGACATCAAGAATTCTATAAAAATAGTTATGAAACTTATAATATTATCTTAAAACAATTAAATTCAGGGAAATATAATCAAGGAAAATAAAAATTTAAGTCATTAACATTCATCCTTAATTTATAAGTCAAAAATCAAGGTTTCATGAATAAAAACTTGATTTTAGTGCACATTTTATATAAAATTTAGATATTTTATAAAATAACTTAAATTTTATAAAACAAAATGAATGAGAAAGGGTTATTATACTCAAAATTTCGGACCCCTCTCTTCCAATATATCTCTCTCTCACTCTCACTCTCCAACACACACACACATCTCTCTTCTTTCTCTCTCTAGAAAACTCTCTCTACCTTCTCTGTAATTTCTTTTCACCAAACACCACAACCACAGCCTCTTAACCACGAAATTATGGAGATTCATAAGGGTTTTTCAAGCCACAAATAAATTTAAGGTAAAGAACATACATCTCTTGAAGATCCACAACAATGATTTAAGCTATGCATGTGCATTTTACTTCAAAAACCGACTTCTACTTCATCATCTTCTTCAAACTTGTTTTATTTTTGTTAAAATGGTTTTTAGAACATCATGGATGTGTTCTAACACCATGCATGTATGATAAACAAGGTTGCATGTTCATGATCTTAGTGCAAAAATCGATTTTAAGGACTAAAACATCAAACTCAAGTTAAGAGTTTTTGAGAAACAAATTTTTGTTCATAAATGAATGTATACATTTTGATAGCCACCAGCACAGCAGGACTTGGCACGGCAGGACCTAGCGGGGTAGGACCCAACAATGCAGGACCGAGAGCACCCTCACCACAGCAAGTCATAGGGATACCTGTCAGGCAGCCAGGTATGACCCCGGAGGAGTCCCGGATATTGCAGTCGATAGCAGCGGGCCTACGTCACAGTCTCGCTGTGATAGCTGGGCATCGGGAAGTTTTGGATGAAGTCTTGACAAGAATGGAAATCCTGTTTCAGCATTCGATGGAGACTGCTGACACTGCTAGTGATGCTAGACGACTGGCATGTCGTGCGATGACCGCATATTATGTGCTTGTTGGGCTATTACTGATTGTGGTGTTGATGTTTCTCATTGGGATAGCGATTAGTGTTTGGTTCTGATTTCAATATTTTATTTTATTTTGTCATGAAATGAGAACCCATGTTGGGTGTCTTTTGGGAAAAACATTTGAAACTTTATTTTGGGATTGATGTATTGGCTTGGTTTTAAGACAATGTCAAATGGTAATGAAGAATTTTATTTTATGTTTGAAAACTTTTACTATGAGGTCAAACCCTAGAATTTATTTAGTCAATGGTTTAATAAAAAAAAAGATTTTTTTTTTCTTTCCTTTCTCAAATCTATATGCATAGTATTAATGCAACCCATTAATTTGACAACACTTATGGTTTTCAAAATAGTAGTGAACTAAATATTATACATTATTTTATGTATTTATACGTATTTCTACTCTTGTGTCATAGAACCATGTCAGGAAGGCCTAATCGCGGGCGCCCACAGAACGAAACACCCAATGTTGCTCAAATTGTAGCACAACAACTCATGGAAGCAATCCCAAACATTGTTACTCAAGTAACTGCAGGACTTAATGCTAACCAAGGAAGTAGTGGAGGAAACCGAGGAAACAATGAAAGAGAATGCAACTACAAGTCCTTTATGGCATGTAAACCTAAGGAGTTCCATGGAAAGGAAGGTGCGGTCGGGTTGCTGAAATGGATTGACAGCATGGAGTCGGTCCTTCACATTAGCAAATGCCTCGAGCGCAATAAAGTTGAGTATGCATCTTGCCTAATCCAAGATAGGGCATTAACCTGGTGGAATACTCTAATGCAAACCCGAGGCCGTACAACGGCATATCAGCTAACTTGGGAAGACCTAAAGAAGCTGCTGATAGAGGAGTATTGTCCCAAGGATGAACTTCAGAAGCTTGAATCTGAATTCTGGAACCATTCTATGGTTGGAACACAAATAGAGAAGTACACAGTCCGATTTCATGAACTAGCAAAACTGGTACCTCACATGGTTACTGCTGAGGAGAAACGGATAGATCGTTACATCTGAGGTCTGGCACCAGAGATTCGGGGACTGGTTACCTCAGCAAACCCAACTACTATTCAAAGTGCAGTAAGTCTAGGAAATCGACTAACCAATGATGTGATAAGGATGGGAGCATCAACAAAGGAAAGCTTTAGTAGTAAGAAGAAGCCAGTAGATCAGGGAGAGAAGAAGTATGGAGGCAAGTCAGGGAGGAAGCAGAAAGTCTCAAGAAACTTTATGGTAAGAGCCCAGGAGCAAGAACCAGTGAAAACTCAAGAACAGGAAGTGTAGGAGCGAAAGCAGTACTCAGGACCGCTTCCGAAGTGCAATAAGTGTAACTTTCATCACAAGGGAGCTTGCCCAGTATGTCAAAACTGTAAGCAAACAGGCCATTACTCGAAGTATTGTAAGTTGAATAAGGAGGGAAAAAGGGAATGTTACGAGTGCGGGAGTACTGATCATCTCCATAGAGCATGTCCCAAACTGAACAAAGGACCTGATAACAATGGACAAGGCCAAGCCAGGCAAAACTTCCAAGGAAATCAAGTTGGACGGCCAAGAGGTGTAGCCTTTGTGATTGGTGCAGAAGAAGCTCGTCAGAACCCTGAAGTGATAACATGTAAATTTCTCCTGAACAACCATTTTGCATCAGTAATATTTGATGCGGGGAGCAGATAGGAGCTTTGTTTCTTTAGCATTTAGACCGTTAATTGGCTTGAAATCGAAAAAGATGAGGAATGCTTATGCTATTGAACTTGCTGATGGGTATGAAATTAGGGCTAATGATATAATTCCTGGTTGTACTCTAAATTTAGCTGATAAACTATTTAGCATTGACCTAATTCCTATAGAACTAGGTAGTTTTGATGTGATAGTAGGGATGGATTGGTTATCCCAAAATAGAGCGGACATGGTTGTTACGAGAAAGTCATTAGAGTGCCTCTCCCTAATGGAGAAACCCTTATCATACACGGTGAGAAGCCTGGAAGAAGTTTAAACATAGTATCAAGCATGAAGATTCACAAATACCTGAAGAAGAAATGTATTGCATTCATGGCTCACGTGCTAGAAAGAGAACCTGAAGCTAAGCAACTCAAGGAGATTCCAGTGGTTCAAAACTATCCCGAAGTGTTTCCGGAGGAATTGCCCGGTTTACCCCCTCACAGGCAGGTCAAATTTCGGATAGACTTAGTTCCCGGAGCGACACCGGTAGCAAAAGCACCATATCGCCTTGCACCATCCGAGATGCAAGAACTATCCGGACAACTTCAAGAACTTCTAGACAAAGGGTTTATATGACTCAATTTGGGTCATAGTGGATCGACTGACGAAGTCTGCTCACTTTCTCCCCATCCAAGAAGATTTCAAGATGGAAAAATTGGCCCAAATCTACATCGACAAAATTGTTTCTCTGCATGGTGTACCCCTATCTATCATTTCTGATAGAGATAGTCGTTTTACAACACGATTTTGGTGGATGTTACAGAAGGCACTAGGAACCAAGATAGATTTGAGCACAGCTTACCACCCTCAGACAGATGGGCAAACAGAGAGAACAATACAAACATTGGAAGACATGCTACGAGCATGTGTCGTCAAGTTCAAAGGAAATTGGGATACTCATTTGCCTCTAATTGAGTTTTCCTACAATAACAGTTACCACACGAGTATCCAATGTGCTCCATATGAAGCATTGTATGGACGCAAGTGTCGTTCGCCCTTATGTTGGACAGAAATCAGAGACAGACAGTTGACTAGACTCGAACTTATCCAGGAAACATCTGACAAGATTGCTATCATCAAGGATAGGCTTAAAGCTGCTAGAGATCGTCAGAAAAGTTATGCGGATAATCGTCGAAAACCATTAGAATTCCAAGTAGGAGACAAGGTACTTTTAAAAGTGTCGCCTTGGAAAGGGCTTATGCGTTTTGGTAAGAAAGGAAAAACTAAGCCCGAGATATGTTGGACCCTTTGAAGTCATTGAAAGGATTGGTCCGGTAGCTTATAAACTCCAATTGCCCCAAGAGTTAAGCGCCATTCACGACACATTCCACGTCTCCAATCTTAAGAAATGTCTAGCCAACGAAGCATTAATAGTACCCCTGGAGAAAATTAAGATCAATGATAAGCTAAACTTCGTTGAGGAACCGATAGAAATCCTTGACAGGGAGGTAAAACAACTTAAGCAGAGTAAGATCTCGATTGTGAAAGTTCGATGGAACTCAAAACGTGGGCCGGAGTACACCTGGGAGCGTGAGGACTTCATGAAGGAAAAGTATCCACAACTTTTCCCATGCGATGACAAGTGATGACATAGAATGAATTTCGGGACGGAATTCTTTTTAAGTCGGGGATACTGTGACAACTGTCAAATTTAGGTCATTCTCGAACTCATGCATCTTTATAAAAACCATTCATGCACAACATACCATCGCCTAGTAGTATAGATTAGGTCAAAATCTTGCATAAACTAGGATCCAACTAAGATCTAGGACTAATATACTTGACACTTACAATTCTAGTAAGTTGCTTAACTACAATAGGAAATGCCAATGCGATAATTTGAATGAAACTTTCAAGCTTAGTTATAATTGAAAAAGGGTATAAAACCCTAAAAATAAATTAAAATATTCTAATTATACTTCATTATGATGATGAATATCAAACAATATTCCAAAACCCTAAGAGAGCTAAATATCCAAACTTATAAATTATAAAGCTTAAAAACTTTATAAAATTTGGCTATAAACTTTCTAATATCAAATTTTTATTAATCAAATTATGATTTATAATCAATGAAATAGAAATTAAATTATCAAGTATTAATCATAATTTATTAGTTAAAAACAAGATTTTTAAATAAATCAAATTTGCTTAATAAACACTTTTATAAAATTAGGGTTTTTATAAAGAAAATAGAAGGAATTTTATAAAAATTGAAAATTAGGAGAGAGGAGGCTTAAGGCATGCAAGAGCCGGCCATTCTCCCCTCCACATGCCCTCTCTCTTCCCAAAACACAATCATTAAGCTAAAACCCTCACACTTCCTCTTCTCTCTTCACTCTCTTACACTCCACTCTCCTCTCACACAAACTCTCTTCCTTTCTCTCTCTAACCCATGAAATCCTCCCTTCCTCTGCCATAATTTCGAGATTTATGAGACCTTGAAGTGTTCTTACTTCTCTCAAAGTCAAAACCAAGGTAAACAACAACATCTTCTCTCATAGTTTCATGATTTTTACTTCCTCTTCTTCTTAGTTTTCTCTTCTTTTCGGATTCTATGCCTTTCCATGGATAGAAATCCTTATTTTTCCCTTGTAGTTTGTATATTCTCACCATAACACAATGCATGTGTTTGAAATGGTGAAAATCCGGGATCAAACCCATGCAAGGAGTGAAAATGATGCACATATGTCCATGTGACTTCAAAACCAAGTATTACATCTTCTTCTCCATTTCTTTTGTGTTCTTACATGATCAAAAGCATTTAAACCATTTCTAGTACATCTTGGATGCTCATTCACTCCATGCATGTGCTAGAAATCGGACCTTAACAAAGGCATGCATGATGTTCTTGTCAAAATATCTTAAGAATGCACTCAAAGCAAACATGCAATCTGCCAGATCACTTTGTTCGACTTTGAACGACCATAACTCGGTCATTACTTAACCAAATCATGATATTCTTTTTGTATTGGATAGCTCCATGAGTTAAATTTCAAACCCGACTGGTCTCACTGTAAAATATTAAATATCCGATTTTTGGAAATTTTTACAAAATAGTTGCGCAAACAGCTCTTTTTCTATGATCACCATTTTTGCCTTGCATGATCAATGGCCTTAAACCCAACCATAAATCTGAGGAAAAATACTTTAGAAACTTAGCATATCCAGTGAATGATGGCTGAAATTTCGTGTCTTAAAACGTCACTGAATGGGCTACACGAATTCATGAACTTCAGCCACATTTACATCTCATGCACCATTGCATGCAACATTTCTTAACTTGTTTGGGTTCATTACCCCTATTTCCCTTGTGAATAAATTTTTAACATTTTTCCTTTTGAAAGCCCTCACATGCATGTGATAATCTGTAAAATACCAAAAGTTTTTATTATTTCTTTGATTTATTAAAATTGTTGCAAGAAACCAAGGGCATAAATCACCTAAAATACTTCCGGAGGTCTATAAATCCTGAATAAATTCATGGATGACCCCTATGGTGAATAATGACTCCTCACTAAATTTCATCAATTTTTGTTGCTGTTTGGTATGATTTCCGATTTTCTTTTTGTTAAGATATAATAAATCACAAAACCACTTTAGAGAGTGTAAAAATTTTATCTAACAATTTTCACATACCTTACCTGTGATGGGTGACTCGGAAAAATAATTTCAACATTTTTCATCATGCCTTGCTATTTTTCCCGATGAAATAGAAATATAAATTAACATGCATTAATCATAATTAATTAGTTAAAAACAAGATTTTTGAAATAGAAATATAAATTCCCCTCCCCCATGCTCCCTCTTCCCAAAAACTTCAATCATTAACTCATTTCCTACACTCTACCTCTTCCCTCTTCACTCTCTCACACTCCACCCTCCTAACACATAAACTCTCTTCCTCTCTCTCTCTAACTCACGAAATTTCTCTCATTCCTCTGCCAAATTTCGAGATTTTGAAGACCTTGAAGTGTTCTTACTTCTCTCAAAGTCAAAACCAAGGTAAACAACAACATCTTCTCTCATAGTTTCATGATTTTTACTTTTTCTTCTTCATAGTTTTCTCTACTTTTCGGATTCTATGCCTTTCCATGGCTAGAAATCCTTATTTTTCCCTTGTGGTTTGTAGATTGTCACCATAACACAATGCATGTGTTTGAGATGGTGAAAATCCGGGACCAAACCCACGCAAGGAGTGAAAATGATGCACATATGTTCATGTGACTTCAAAACCAAGTATTACATCTTCTTCTCCATTTCTTTTGTTTTATTGCATGATCAAAAGCATTTAAACCATTTCTAGTACATCTTGGATGCTCATTCACTCCATGCATGTGCTAGAAATCGGACCTTAACAAAGGCATGCATGATGTTCTTGTCAAAATATCCTAAGAATGCACTCAAAGCAAACATGCAATCTGCCAGATTACTTTGTTCAACTTTGAACGGCCATAACTCGGTCATTACTTAACAAAATCATGATATTCTTTTTGTATTGGATAGTTCCACGAGTTAAATTTCAAACCCAACCATAAATCTGGGAAAAAATATCCTAAGAATGCACTCAAAGCAAACAGCTCTTTTTCTGTGATCATCATTTTTGCCTTGCATGATCAATGGCCTTAAACCCAACCATAAATCTGGGAAAAAATAATTTAGAAACTTAACATATCCAGTGAAGGATGGCTGAAATTTCGTGGCTTAAAACCCCACTGAATGGGCTACACAAATTCATGAACTTCAGCCACATTTACATCTCATGCACCATTGCATGCAACATTTCTTAACTTGTTTGGGTTCATTACCCCTATTTTCCCTTCTGAATAAATTTTAAGCATTGTTCTTTTTGAAAGCCCTCACATGCATGTGATAATCTGGACATTTTCAAGAGCTTTTATCATTTCTTTGATTTATTAAAATTATTGCTAGAAGCCAAGGGCATAAATCACATAAAATACTTCCAGAGATCAATAAATCCGGAACAAATTCATGGATGACCCTTATGATGGATAATGACTCCTCACTAAATTTCATTAATTTATGTTGCTATTTGGTATGATTTCCGATTTTCTTTTTGTTAAGATATAATAAATCACTAAACCACTTTAGAGAGTGTAAAAATTCTATCTAACAATTTTCACATACCTTAACTATGATGGGTGACTCGGAAAAATAATTTCAACATTTTTCATCATGCCTTGCTATTTTTCCCGATTTTTAGTAATTATAATGGTTTTAAAATAGCAAAAATAGTTCTGATTATCCAAAATTCAGGAAAATTTACCAGAACATCATATTTTACAGTAGGAGGTTACATAAAAATTTTGATGATTTTTCTCTACAGTAAATTATTTTTCTCTTATTTTCTAAAGTTAATTACACATAAATACCCAAAACCAGATTATACATTATGAAAACCACTTTTGATATTTTTCCCAGGTTATTTATATTGTAAATGATGTTAAAAAAAATTTTGGTAATTTATTTTAACTTTTTAATATTATTTCTTCAATTAATGATTATTTAAAGGAATAAAACAAGGAAAAACAGAAATACCCATTGAAAAATATCTTTTATATTTTTCCCAGCATATTTATGTACAATAACAGTTAAATAAAAAGTTTGGGTAATTTTGGAAACTGTTTTATATTTATTTCAATTTTTATTGCAATAAATGCTCAAAAATCATAAAATATAATTAAACAGCTTGGAAATCCATTTTTATATCTTTCCCAGCTTAGTATTGTGTAATATCAGATAAATAAAAAGTTTGAGAACTTTTATCCTTTGAATGCTTTTTTTCGTGAATTTATGTTGTTATAAAGACTTAAAATTTGGAAAATTTATATTCCAAAGTTGTAATTAATCGCACGACTTGTAGAATGTCGTTATTTCAGAAAAAGTGTAACCAGTTAATATAAAATCAAATACTAAAACATAAATTGGCATTTCACTATATGTAGAATTTAGTATATTAGCATTAGATTTAGACATGGAAACTCACTAGTGTGTGTTTGATGTCGTAGGATCCCGGTAGTAAGACGTTGGTGCATTCCGAAGTACCACTTGTATCTACTCGAAACAATGTGAGTATTCACGTACTCCCCTATTTTCGGTTTTTATGTTTTGGGGTGGAAAAACATGTCCAGAAAAACTATTATTTGTATGCTGTATTTAAATTGATTTGTATCAAATACGATTGCTATTGTATTGCTATGTTTCTTTATGTATGTCTATGCAACACGGAAAATGAGAACTTATCGTACTAAGGCCCTTCCCTTATCTCTAACCATTAACTCTTTGAGCCAATGGTCATTATGGATAGCGCTATTAGGAATTGACAACTCCTCACTCGCCCGAATCTCTGGAGTGTATGATACCATATTCATCTATGGAACGATAAGCATAGATCTCGATAGGGCTTCAGTCATAGGTTTGGTTGAGACTCATTGTTTGCTCATACACATACAAACTCGTTTCTCGTTATAGCAATAAACTTGTATTCATTAATAGCAATCAACTTTGTTTATCATTAAAGCAATGTACTTGTATTACGAAAAACCTTATTTCAAGCTCGATTTTATAAACTTGTGAACTCACAAACTATTTTTATAGTTGATTCTCGTTTTACATTCTTTTTCAGGAAATAATTAGTAAGTGGATGTAAAGATTCATCATAATAGAGCATGTTGCATCGTGTTGAAGCTATTATGAAGCTATATTTTGAACAATGTTGTTATGGAAAAACTTGTACTTTGGTTCGTTTTAAACTATGGGTTGTAAACTTTTAAATACTGCTATGGTGATGTATCTTTATCTTTTGCAATGAAACCGTTATCGCTGTCATATCTTGCGTTTCCGCTTTAGCGGGGTGTGACAGAAATGGTATGATTTAATGATAAACAGAGTTGATTGCTATTAATGAATACAAATTTATTGGTATAACGAGAAACGAGTTTGTATGTGTATGAGCAAACAATGAGTCTCAACCAAACCTATGACATAAGCCTTATCGAGATCTATGCTTATCGTTCCATAGATGAATATGGTATCATGCACTCCAGTGATTCGGGCGAGTGAGGAGTTGTCAATTCCTAATAGCGCTATCCATAATGACCATTGGCTCAAAGAGTTAATGGTTAGAGATAAGGGAAGGGCCTTAGTACGATAAGTTCTCATGTTCCGTGTTGCATAGACATACATAAAGAAACATAACAATACAATAGCAATCATGTTTGATAATAACCAATTTAAATACAACATGCAAATTATAATTTTTCCGGACATGCTTTTCCACCCCAAAACATAAAAACTGAAAATAGGGGAGTGTGTGAATACTCACAATGTTTCGAGTAGGTACAAGTGGTACTTCGGAATGCACCAACGTCTTACTACCTAGATCCTACGACATCAAACATACACTAGTGAGTTTCAATGTCGAAATCTAATGCTAATATACTAAATTCTACATATAGTGAAATGCCAATTTATGTTTTAGTATTTTATTTTATATTAATTGGTTACACTTTTTCTGAAATAACGAAATTCTACAAGTCGTGCGATTAATTACAACTTTGGATTATATAAATTTTCCAAATTTTAAGTCTTTATAACAACATAAACTCACGAAAAATAGCATTCAAAGGATAAAAGTTCTCAAACTTTTTATTTATCTGATATTACACAATACTAATCTGGGAAAGATATAAAAATGGATTTCCAAGATGTTTAATTATATTTTATGATTTTTGAGCATTTATTCCAATAAAAATTGAAATAAATAGAAAACAGTTTCCAAAATTACCCAAACTTTTTATTTAACTGTTATTATACATAACTAGGCTGGGAAAAATGTAAAAGATATTTTTCAGTGGGTATTTCTATTTTTCCTTGCTTTATTCCTTTAAATAATCATTAATTGAAGAAATAATATTAAACAGTTAAAATAAATTACCAAAAATTTTTGTAACATCATTTACAGTATAAATAACCTGGGAAAAATACCAAAAGTGGTTTTCATATTGTATAATCCGGTTTTGGGTATTTATGTGTATTTAAGTGTAATTAACTTTAGAAAATAAGAGAAAAATAGTTTACAGTAGAGAAAAATCCTCAACATTTTAATGTAACCTCCTACAGTAAAACATAATGTTATGGTAAATGTTCATGAATTTTGGATAATCAGAACTATTTTTCCTATTTTTAGACAATTATAATTACCAAAAATTGGGAAAAATCGTAAGGCATGATGAAAAATTTTGAAATTATTTTTCTGAGTCACACATCACAGGTAAGGTTTGCGAAAATTGTTATATAGAATTTTCACACTTTCTAAAGTGGTTTTGTGATTTATTATACCCTAACAAAAAGAAAATCGAAAATCATACCAAACAGCAACAAAAAATGATGAAATTTAGTGAGGTGTCATTATTCACCATAAGGGTCATCCATGAATTTATTCCGGATTTATTGACCTCTGGAAGTATTTTATGTGATTTATGCCCTTGGTTTTAGCAATAATTTTAATAAATCAAAGAAATAATAAAAGCTCTTGGTATTTTACATGTGATCACATGAATTTGAGGGATTTCAAAAGGAAAAATGTTCAAAATTTATTCAGAAGGGAAATAGGGGTAATGAACCCAAACAAGTTAAGAAATGTTGCATGCAACAGTGCATGAGATGTAAATGTGGCTGAAGTTCATGAATTTGAGTAGCCCATTCATTGAGGTTTTAAGCCACGAAATTTCAGCCATCATTCATTGGATATATTAAGTTTCTAAAGTATTTTTCCCCAGATTTATGGTTGGGCTTAAGGCCATTGATCATGCAAGGCAAAAATGGTGATCACAGAAAAAGAGCTGTTTGCACAACCATTTTGTAAAAATTGCCAAAAATTGGATATGTAATATTTTACAGTGAGACCAGTTGGGTTTGAAGGTTATCTCAAAATATTATATTTCAGAAAAAGAATGCCGAATTTTGATTACGAAATGAGTGAGATATGATAGTTTAAATTCAGGTAAAGAAATCTGGTAGATTGAATGCATGGTGATTGGTTAGAAAAATGAGTTTTCATCATTTCTTTGAGTAAATCTTTTGAAATATTTTAAAAGATATCATGATAAACTTATATTCTAGTTATGTTTCCAGAGATCAAAAGATTAAAACTTATCAAAATGTATACATTCATTTATGAACAAAAATTTGTTTCTCAAAAACTCTTAACTTGAGTTTGATGTTTTAGTCCTTAAAATCGATTTTTGCACTAAGATCATGAACATGCAACCTTGTTTATCATACATGCATGGTGTTAGAACACATCCATGATGTTCTAAAAACCATTTTAACAAAAATAAAACAAATTTGAAGAAGATGATGAAGTAGAAGTTGGTTTTTGAAGTAAAATGCACATGCATAGCTTAAATCATTGTTGTGGATCTTCAAGAGATGTATGTTCTTTACCTTAAATTTATTTGTGGCTTGAAAAACCCTTATGAATCTCCATAATTTCGTGGTTAAGAGGCTGTGGTTGTGGTGTTTGGTGAAAAGAAATTAGAGAGAAGGTAGAGAGAGTTTTCTAGAGAGAGAAAGAATAGAGATGTGTGTGTTGGAGAGTGAGAGTGAGAGAGAGATATATTGGAAGAGAGGGGTCCGAAATTTTGAGTATAATAACCCTTTCTCATTCATTTTGTTTTATAAAATTTAAGTTATTTTATAAAATATCTAAATTTTATATAAAATGTGCACTAAAATCAAGTTTTTATTCATGAAACCTTGATTTTTGACTTATAAATTAAGGATGAATGTTAATGACTTAAATTTTTATTTTCCTTGATTATATTTCCCTGAATTTAATTGTTTTAAGATAATATTATAAGTTTCATAACTATTTTTATAGAATTCTTGATGTCAAATTTTATAAAATTTAGGTTTTAGGGCTTTTAGGGTTTTGAAGTTTAATAAACTTTGAATATCAAATAAGACTTCAAATTATCTTATGGTATTATAACTCTTTTATAGTTATAATTAATGTTTGTAATTTTTTTTATCGGTTTATTGGCATTCTATGTAGTGATTCCGAGATTCAAGCGAATTTGAGGAATCAAGTATACTAGTCCTAGTCTTCAACTTTGACTTAACTTTCTATGAGACTTTGAACTCACTTCTACTTCTAGGTCAAGTGCATGATGTGTGTATATAATTCATGAAATGTTGTTCAAGTCAAAGAGTAACCCGAATATGGATAGTCACTACAGTTAAGTAGTCGTAGAATTCACATACCAATGTGAAATCCAAGCACATTATCCATTGTCTCTATCTGTTTCCAAGATTCTACTAGGTTATAACTTAGCTTCTAGTTACTAAGTCTAATATGTGTAGTGCCTATATGTGTAACTAAGTTTATTCAAATCTAGAACTAACTCGAATTTTGACGGTTGTCACATTCTCCCCCGGTTGAAAGAATTTCGTCCCGAAATTCAATTCGTGACACATTCTATTAGAACTCAGCCGAGTACAATTGTATAATTGGAGAGGTGGTGACTTGAAGAGCTCTTTGATTATTTTGGGTTAATTCCTCGAGGGAAGAGCCCAACTCTTTAGCTATAATCAAATTAATGTTTCCCTAATTCGAGTTCTACAGTCTAGATTGCAAGAAATTTTGATCATGGAAATCATGATCCGACCATGGCGACCTAGTTGAAAAGATTATCTAGTTAGATATTATCTGAATTAAGAGAGCGGTATAAGTTTCGATGATGCACCAACTGCACTGAGCGTTAAATCCGCATTGATCTTTAAGTTGCATTCTAAATTTGCACTAAGTGTAACTTCGCTGCTTTATAAAGAAGAGATTAGGGACAATTTGTTCACTTCCGGGTTGGCTACTACATCTGGAAAAGATATATTTTGAAATAAGAAGGGGGTAGCACGAAAGAAAATAAATGATCAAGGGTAAGTTCCTAAAGATACGTACTAAGGGTAGGCAACAAAGTTTTGGTACATCTCAAATGTAAAGTCTATTTAACGTCGTCTACAAAATAAATTACGAATGATTGAGGACCTCCGAGACTATAATTACTACTACGGTTACTCTTACAATAATAGAACCATATTCGAAGAGTATATATATATTTAGAGAGTCAATGTTGCAAATGGAGGCGATTAAATCACATTGCGTAGATAGCATTTTAAGTGTTTAGAAGTGATAAAAATCTCACTGTTATCAAAATGTATGTTTAGAAATGATAATTAATCTCACTATTATCAAAATATGTAATAATTCCAAGATAATGAAAATACATGTGTGGCGATCAAACGAAGTAGTAAAATAATATAAAGTTTAATTAAAGTTAAATGTTTAAGTCGTCATTAAGGGATTTTTTTTAGAAATATTGACATTACGCTTTTTGTAAAATTGACTAATTGTCTAAGTCAAAACAAATACAAGTTTAAGACGAGTCAGAATACTTATGAAAACAAGTTTGAGAGTTTTAGGAACTCACTAAAAATTGCAAAGTAAAATACTATTTTAAGAGAGGTGTAAAAATGTCAATCTTTGAAAATAGTGCATTCATAGTTTAGTGTTTCTACAAAAACAATCATTTAGAGAATAGATCAGCGAAAAATTCAAAACTTTTGATGTATTTAAATAAAAGAAGAAACATAAGGATACATATCCTTCACATATATTTTTTTTCAGATATAGCAAAATTATAAGCATAAATGTATTCATCTTGTGTACTAATTGTAAGAAAAATACAATGAAAATGACATTTTAAATCAGGTTTCCGAATTTAGAACGAAAGGGCAAATGTAAATAAGAATCATTTGTTCATAGTAGATTTCAAAGAAAAACAAAACAAGATGTATATGATAAAAGGCGTATTTGAATATATCAAAGTTGACTAAATCAAATGTATGCCTCATGACTATACACGTATTAATTGCTCAAAACGAAAGGGTAAACTTCTAGTCTTTATGTATATGAACATGATACCAAGAGAAACAAAATAGACAGAAACAAAGTTAGACAATGTAATACGTTACTATCATGGGCGTGCGAGATCTAAAATCAGAAGGAGAGCGAGAAATCAAGTTCGGGGGAAAGAAAAAGGAAGATAGCGGCGACAATGATTGCTATTGTTAAAATTATAAGAACAATACCTATAGGTAGATTTAAAACCAGGTTGAGATATATTTCAAACTTCAATATTTGTTGTATATTGATGATTAAATAAACATATGTGAGTTTTAAAGTGTTTGCCAAGGATTGCTAAAAATTCACAAGTTGTCTATTAAGTTAATCTCCATTGTGAAAAAGAAGAAACACTAAAACTTGTAATTGAAATTCCGACAGCTTTGACCTTTTTGACTGGAGTCCAACAATGGTTAAACGGATTAGGTAAAGACTTAACATATTTAGATGAATAATTGTGCATTGTCGAAAGTGCACCACTGGAAATTTGAAAGTGAACACTAAGTTTTGCAATGCTTTATATTTTAGAATCTTATAGATTATAAAACTACATTGAAGCAAAGTACACAAATAATGTATGTTTTGAATTACAAGCGTTAGATATGTCTTATAAACATGTTTGAAGTAGAAATTTGCATAAATATCATGTTGTGTTTTCAAGAAAACACATTAAAGTAAATTACAATGTCTAAATGAGAAAGCGGTCAAAAAGTCACAACAAATGTGGTTTGAAAGATCCGATGAAGCTTTTACATGTAATATGAACTTCAATGTCATATGTCTGTTTTATATCATAGAATTTAAACACTTTTATAAAAGAAAATGTTTCTAAGTTTTTCGAAAACGTGCCAAAATGGTAATCAAGGTTTAAAATGGTTTCTATGCCCTTTAAAAGCACATCTATCCATTGAAATGGATTTGAAATGAAATTGAAATAGCAAGGTAAAAACCAATATTGGTTAAGTTGAGTTTTGGAGAAAAGCGTTAAATTAAAGCAAGTTGTCAAAAGAGTTTTAGCGAGAATATGACTTAAATTGTTAGGAAATGTCTACTAAGTTGAATGAAGTGGATATAAAATATTTTATCGATGATAAATAAAACCGATGAAACGAAATAACTTTTCGATGGAAGATTAAGAAGTAAGGAATAAGTATGTTAGTGTAGCTGATCGTACCTAAATACTAATGCGAGTCTTAGGCGAGTGCCGATGTCTTTTCCCCAAGATAAAGGACAAGAAAATTTGTTAGTAAGACGTTTTATGGTGTCAATGCAGTTTATGACCTTTTATAGAGGTCAAAGGGATATCCTTTGTTAAGTTTTAAGCTCAAGGCGGAAACAACCTAAAGCTAAATTCGTAGCGTAGTAGAGAAGTCTCACGTATGGGTTAAACCTCCGTGTCTCCTTGTGAGTCGAATCCGGAATGCCCGCCAATGATATCCAAGTGATTGCTTAGTGGCGATTCATCTATCTCCTTACGTGATGCTCCAATTATTATTCGTGTCGATATCGAAACGCTTTTTCCTAGTTGTAACTCTAGTACGAAGACGATGAAGAGGTATTGAGGAATAGTTGGTATAGGTTTCAACTTAAGATTATTACTAGTGCATATCTAGCTACTAATCTTACATCTAAAGTCAATAGTTACCAAGGAATACCCATTCTTAGCACTATGTGAATTGCTTCTAAAGCAGCTAGTGATATAATCTAAGTGGTTAACCTAGCACTTGATAAGGAGTAAGAATGTTTCTAAATAAAGGCATTGTTATAAAAGTGCACTTAGTTTCTAAGTGTATCTAGATGAATGCCTATAATATGCAATGCCCGTACGCACACCGAAAAATTTTGTTGTTTAAAGTTCAAGCTGAAAATCATTTTGAACATAATTCTACTATAACCGTTTCAAGCCTCGCATTAAGTTTCCTTAATTCAACAAAAAAATTTGAGAAAAATTTATTTCAAAAATTCAAAAGGTTAATTTTGGTGTGTGTAAGCATTGCATATTATAGGCATGCATTGTCATTTATTTCATATCTCATTGAAACTATGTCTCAGTCCACTATGTCAACACCGTCATCTTCCCGCGCTACCGCCTCAGCTGACGAGTCCGGCTACGTCACTATTATCCCTCGACGTAATCCCCCCGCCTCGGTAGAAGAAGACCCATCGGAGGACACGGAAGATACAGGAAACTCGGTGGAGATCAGCAATGACAACGCCCTGAGTCAACGACGCGAGGCATCACCTACATCGGTGTTGCCACAACCACCACTGTATGGACTTCGCATTCGGAGGACGGCGAGGAAGAGTGTTCCCATTCCAGGGAGGATAGCCACCAGCACAGCAGGACTTGGCACGGCAGGACCTAGCGGGGTAGGACCCAGCAATGCAGGACCGAGAGCACCCTCACCACAACAAGTCATAGGGATACCTGTCAGGAAGCCAGGTATGACCCCAGAGGAGTCCCGGATATTGCAGTCGATAGCAGCGGGCCTACGTCACAGTCTCACTGTGATAGCTGGGCATCGGGAAGTTTTGGATGAAGTCTTGACAAGAATGGAAATCCTGTTTCAGCATTCGATGGAGACTGCTGACACTGCTAGTGCTGCTAGACGACTGGCATGTCGTGCGATGACCGCATATTATGTGCTTGTTGGGCTATTACTGATTGTGGTGTTGATGTTTCTCATTGGGATAGCGATTAGTGTTTGGTTCTGATTTCCTTATTTTATTTTATTTTGTCATGAAATGAGAACCCATGTTGGGTGTCTTTTGGGAAAAACATTTGAAAATTTATTTTGGGATTGATGTATTGGTTTGGTTTTAAGACAATGTCAAATGGTAATGAAGAATTTTATTTTATGTTTGAGAACTTTTACTATGAGGTCAAACCCTAGAATTTATTTAGTCAATGGTTAAATAAAAAAAAAAGATTTTTCTTTTTTTTTCTTTCCTTTCTCAAATCTATATGCATAGTATTAATGCAACCCATTAATTTGACAACACTTATGGTTTTCAAAATAGTAGTGAACTAAATATTATACATTATTTTATGTATTTATACGTATTTCTACTCTTGTGTCATAGAACCATATCAGGAAGGCCTAATCGCGGGCGCCCACAGAACGAAACACCCGATGTTGCTCAAATTGTAGCACAACAACTCATGGAAGCAATCCCAAACATTGTTACTCAAGTAACTGCAAGACTTAATGCTAACCAAGGAAGTAGTGGAGGAAACCGAGGAAACAATGAAAGAGAATGCAACTACAAGTACTTTATAGCATGTAAACCTAAGGAGTTCCATGGAATGGAAGGTGCGGTCGGGTTGCTGAAATGGATTGACAGCATGGAGTCGGTCCTTCACATTAGCAAATGCCTCGAGCACAACAAAGTTGAGTATGCATCTTGCCTACTCCAAAATAGGGCATTAACCTGATGGAATTCTCTAGTGCAAACCGGAGGCCGTACAACGACATATCAGCTAACTTGGGAAGACCTAAAGAAGCTGCTGATAGATGAGTATTGTCCCAAGGATGAACTTCAGAAGCTTGAATCTGAATTCTGGAACCATTCTATGGTTGGAACACAAATAGAGAAGTACACAGTCCGATTTCATGAACTAGCAAAACTGGTACCTCACATGGTTACTCCTGAGGAGAAACGGATAGATCGTTACATCTGGGGTCTGGCACCAGAGATTCGGGGAATGGTTACCTCAGCAAACCCAACTACTATTCAAAGTGCAGTAAGTCTAGCAAATCGACTAACCAATGATGTGATAAGGATGGGAGCATCGACAAAGGAAAGCTCTAGTAGTAAGAGGAAGCCAACAGATCAGGGAGAGAAGAAGTATGGAGGCAAGTCAGGGAGGAAGCAGAAAGTCTCAAGAAACTTTATGGTAAGAGCCCAGGAGCAAGAACCAGTGAAAACTCAAGAACAGGAAGTGCAGGAGCGAAAGCAGTACTCAGGACCGCTTCCGAAGTGCAATAAGTGTAACTTTCATCACAAGGGAGCTTGCCCAGTATGTCAAAACTGTAAGCAAACAGGCCATTACTCGAAGTATTGTAAGTTGAATAAGGAGGGAAAAGGGCATGTTACGAGTGCGGGAGTACTGATCATCTCCGTAGAGCATGTCCCAAATTGAACAAAGGGCCTGGTAACAATGGACAAGGCCAAGCCAGGCAAACCTTCCAAGGAAATCAAGATGGACGGCTAAGAGGTGTAGCCTTTGTGATTGGTGCAGAAGAAGCTCGTCAGAACCCTGAAATGATAACAGGTACGTTTCTCCTGAACAACCATTTTGCATCAGCAATATTCGATGCAGGAGCAGATAGGAGTTTTGTTTCTTTAGCATTTAGACCGTTAATTGGCTTGAAATCGAAAAAGATGAGGAATGCTTATGCTATTGAACTTGCTGATGGGTATGAAATTAGGGCTAATGATATAATTCCTGGTTGTACTCTGAATTTAGCTGATAAACTATTAAGCATTGACCTAATTCCTATAGAACTAGGTAGTTTTGATGTGATAGTAAGGATGGATTGGTTATCCAAAAATAGAGCGGACATTGGTTGTTACGAGAAAGTCATTAAAGTGCCTCTCCCTAATGGAGAAACCCTTATCATACACGGTGAGAAGCCAGGAAGAAATTTAAACATAGTATCAAGCATGAAGATTGACAAGTACCTGAAGAAGAATTGTATTGCATTCATGGCTCACGTGCTAGAAAGAGAACCTGAAGCTAAGCAACTCAAGGAGATTCCAGTGGTTCAAAACTATCCCGAAGTATTTCCGGAGGAATTGCCCGGTCTACCCCCTCACAGGCAAGTCGAATTTCGGATAGACTTATTTCCCGGAGCGGCACCGGTAGCAAAAGCACCATATCGCCTTGCACCATCCGTGATGCAAGAACTATCCGGACAACTTCAAGAACTTCTAGGCAAAGGGTTTATTCGACCAAGTTCTTCACCTTGGGGAGCCCCAGTGTTATTCGTCAAAAAGAAAGATGGTTCGTTCCGAATGTGCATTGATTACAGAGAACTGAACAAGTTGACAATCAAGAATCGATATCCCCTTCATCGAATAGATGACTTGTTCGATCAGTCGCAGGGCGCTTCCTACTTCTCAAAAATCGACCTTCGGTCAGGGTATCATCAACTAAGAATCCACAAAGGGGACATTCACAAAACAACATTTAGAACCCGTTATGGACATTATGAGTTCTTAGTCATGCCTTTTGGACTAACGAACGCACCAACTGTTTTCATGGATTTGATGAATAGGGTCTGTAGACCATACCTAGACAAGTTTGTAATTGTATTTTATCGATGACATACTTGTTTACTCGCAAACCAGAGAAGATCACAATAGACATCTGAAGCTAGTGTTGGAGCTGTTGAAGGAGCATAAATTGTATGCCAAGTTAACTAAGAGTGAATTTTGGATTCGGGAAGTACATTTTCTTGGTCATGTGATCGGCGAAAGAGGAATTCATGTAGATCCAGCTAAGATCGAGGCAATCGAGAAATGGGAAGCCCCCAAAACCTCGACAGAAATACGACACATTCCACGTCTCCAACCTTAAGAAATGTCTAGCCGACGAAGCATTGATAGTACCCCTGGAGGAAATTAAGATCAATGATAAGCTGAACTTCGTTGAGGAACCGATAGAAATCCTTGACAGGGAGGTAAAACAACTTAAGCGGAGTAAGATCCCGATTGTGAAAGTTCGATGGAACTCAAAACGCGTGTCGGAGTACACCTGGGAGCGTGAGGACTTCATGAAGGAAAAGTATCCACAACTTTTCTCATGCGATGACAAGCGATGGCATAGAATGAATTTTGGGACGAAATTCTTTTTAAGTGGGGGATACTATGACAACTGTCAATTCAGGTCATTTTCGGACTCATGCATCTTTATAAAAACCATTCATGCACAACATGACATGGCCTAGTAGTATAGATTAGGTCAAAATCTTGCATAAACTAGGATCCAACTAAGATCTAGTACTAATATACTTGACACTTACGATTCTAGTAAGTTGCTTAACTACAATAGGAAATGACAATGCTATAATTAGAATGAAACTTCAAACTTTGTTACAATTGAAAAAGGGTGTAAAACCCTAAAAATAAATTAAAATATTCTAATTATATTTCAATATGATGGTAAATATCAAACAATGTTCCAAAAAACCTAAAGAGCCAAAAATCCATATTTATAAATCTTAAAGCTTAAAAACTTTATAAAATTTGGCTATAAACTTCCTAATATCAAATTTTTATTAATTAAATTATGGATTATAATCAATGAAATAGAAATTAAATTATCATGAAATAATCATAATTTATTAGTAAAAAACAAGATTTTTAAATAAATCAAGAATTGCTTAATAAACACTTTTATAAAAATTAGGGTTTTTATAAAAATAAAGGAGGGAATTTTATAAAATTTGAATTTATGAGAGAGGAGGTTTAATGCATGTAAAATCCTGCCACTCTCCCCTCCCCATGCCCTCTCTCTTCCCAAAACACAATCATTAACTCATTTCCTACACTCTACCTCTTCCCTCTTCACTCCTTCACACTCCACCCTCCTAACACACACAAACTCTCTTCCTCTCTCTCTCTCTCTAACTCACGAAATTTCTCTCATTCCTCTGCCAAATTTCAAGATTTTGAAGACCTTGAAGTGTTCTTACTTCTCTCAAAGTGAAAACCAATGTAAACAACAACATCTTCTCTCATAATTTCATGATTTTTACTTCTTCTTCTTCTTCATAGTTTTCTCTACTTTTCGGATTCTATGCCTTTCCATGGCTAGAAATCCTTATTTTTCCCTTGTGGTTTGTAAATTATCACCATAACACAATGCATGTGTTTGAGATGGTGAAAATCCGGGACCAAACCCACGTAAGGAGTGAAAATGATGCACATATGTTCATGTGACTTCAAAACCAAGTATTACATCTTCTTCTCCATTTGTTTTGTTTTATTGCATGATTAAAAGCATTTAAACCATTTCTAGTACATCTTGGATGCTCATTCACTCCATGCATGTGCTAGAAATCGGACCTTAACAAAGGCATGCATGATGTTCTTGTCAAAATATCCTAAGAATGCACTCAAAGCAAACATGCTCATGAACTTCAGCCACATTTACATTTCATGCACCATTGCATGCAACATTTCTTAACACGTTTGGGTTCAATACCCCTATTTCCCTTCTGAATAAATTTTGAACATTTTTCCCTTTGAAGGCCCTCACATGCATGTGATAATCTGTAAAATACCAAAAGTTTTTATTATTTCTTTGATTTATTAAAAATATTGCTAGAAACCAAGGGCATAAATCACATAAAATACTTCCGTAGGTCAATAAATCCGGAACAAATTCATGGATGACCATTACGATGGATAATGACTCCTCACTAAATTTCATCAAATTTTGTTGCTGTTTGGTATGATTTCCGATTTTCTTTCATCATGCCTTGCTATTTTTCCCGATTTTTGGTAATTATAATGGTTTTAAAATGGAAAAAATAGTTCTGATTATCCAAAATTCAGGAAAATTTACCAGAACATCATACAGTACAGTAGGAGGTGACATAAAAATTTTGAGGATTTTTCTCTACTGTAAACTATTTTTCTCTTATTTTCTAAAGTTAATTACACATAAATACCCAAAACCAGATTATACATTATGAAAACCACTTTTGATATTTTTCCCAGATTATTTATATTGTAAATGATGTTTCAAAAATTTATGGTAATTTATTTTAACTGTTTATTATTATTTATTCAAATTAATGATTATTTAAAGGAATAAAACAAGGAAAAATAGAAATACCCACTGAAAAAATACCTTTTATATTTTTCCCAGCACATTTATGTACAATAATAGTTAAATAAAAAGTTTGGGTAATTTTGGAAACTGTTTTATATTTATTTCAATTTTTATTGCAATAAATGCTCAAATCTATATGCATAGTATTAATGCATGTGTTTGAGATGGTGAAAATCGGGGATCAAACCTATGCAAGGAGTGAAAATGATGCACATATGTTCATGTGACTTCAAAACCAAGTATTACATCTTCTTCTCCATTTCTTTTGTTTTCTTGCATGATCAAAAGCATTTAAACCATTTCAAGTACATGTTGGATTCTCATTCACTCCATGCATGTGCTAGAAATCGGACCTTAACAAAGGCATGCATGATGTTCTTGTCAAAATATCATAAGAATGCACTCAATGTAAACATGCAATCTGCCAGATTACTTTGTTCAACTTTGAACGGCCATAACTCGGTCATTACTTTACAAAATCATGATATTATTTTCGTATTCGATAGTTCCACGAGTTAACTTTCAAACCCAACTGGTCTCACTGTAAAATATTAAATATCAGATTTTTGGCAATTTTTACAAAATGGTTGCGCAAACAGCTCTTTTTCTGTGATCATCATTTTTGCCTTGCATGATCAATGGCCTTAAACCCAACCATAAATCTGGGGAAAAATAATTTAGAAACTTAACATATCCAGTGAATGATGGCTGAAATTTCGTGGCTTAAAACCCCACTGAATGGGCTACAAAAATCCATGAACTTCAGCCACATTTACATCTCTTGCACCATTGAATGCAACATTTCTTAACTTGTTTGGGTTCATTACCCCTATTTTCCCTTCTGAATAAATTTTGAGCATTGTTCCTTTTGAAAGCCCTCACATGCATGTGATAATCTGGAAAATTTCAAAAGCTTTTATCATTTCTTTGATTTATTAAAATTATTGCTAGAAACGAAGGGCATAAATCACATAAAATACTTCCATAGGTCAATAAATATGGAACAAATTCATGGATGACCCTTAGGATGGATAATGACTCCTCACTAAATTTCATTAATTTTTGTTGCTATTTGGTATGATTTCCGATTTTCTTTTTGTTAAGATATAATAAATCACAAAACCACTTTAGAGAGTGTAAAAATTATATCTAACAATTTTCACATACCTTACCTGTGATGGGTGACTCGGAAAAATAATTTCAACATTTTTCATCATGCCTTGCTATTTTTCCCGATTTTTGGTAATTATAATGGTTTTAAAATGGTAAAAATAGTTCTGATTATCCAAATTTCAGGAAAATTTACCAGAACATTATATTGTATAGTAGGAGGTTACATAAAAGTTTTGAGGATTTTTCTCTACTGTAAACTATTTTTTTCTCTTATTTTCTAAAGTTAATTACACATAAATACCCAAAACCAGATTATACATTATGAAAACCACTTTTGATATTTTTCCCAGGTTATTTATATTGTAAATGATGTTACAAAAATTTTTGGTAATTTATTTTAACTTTTTAATATTATTTCTTCAATTAATGATTATTTAAAGGAATAAAACAAGGAAAAACAGAAATACCCATTGAAAAATATCTTTTATATTTTTCCCAGCATATTTATGTACAATAACAGTCAAATAAAAAGTTTGGGTAATTTTGGAAACTGTTTTATATTTATTTCAATTTTTATTGCAATAAATGCTCAAAAATCATAAAATATAATTAAACAGCTTGGAAATGCATTTTTATATCTTTCCCAGCTTAGTATTGTGTAATATCAGATAAATAAAAAGTTTGAGAACTTTTATCCTTTGAATGCTTTTTTTCGTGAATTTATGTTGTTATAAAGACTTAAAATTTGGAAAATTTATATTCCAAAGTTGTAATTAATCGCACGACTTGTAGAATGTCGTTATTTCAGAAAAAGTGTAACCAGTTAATATAAAATCAAATACTAAAACATAAATTGGCATTTCACTATATGTAGAATTTAGTATATTAGCATTAGATTTCGACATGGAAACTCACTAGTGTGTGTTTGATGTCGTAGGATCCCGGTAGTAAGATGTTCGTGCATTCCGAAGTACCACTTGTACCTACACGAAACAATGTGAGTATTCACATACTCCCTTATTTTCGGTTTTTATGTTTTGGGGTGGAAAAGCATGTCCAGAAAAACTATTATTTGTATGTTGTATTTAAATTGATTTGTATCAAACACGATTGCTATTGTATTGCTATGTTTCTTTATGTATGTCTATGCAACACGGAACATGAGAACTTATCGTACTAAGGCCCTTCCCTTATCTCTAACCATTAACTCTTTGAGCCAATGGTCATTATGGATAGCGCTATTAGGAATTGACAACTCCTCACTCGCCCGAATCGCTGGAGTGCATGATACCATATTCATCTATGGAATGATAAGCATAGATCTCGATAGGGCTTCAGTTATAGGTTTGGTTGAGACTCATTGTTTGCTCATACACATACAAACTCGTTTCTCGTTATAGCAATAAACTTGTATTCATTAATAGCAATCAACTCTGTTTATCATTAAAGCAATGTAATTGTATTTACGAAAAGCCTTATTTCAAGCTCGATTTTATAAACTTGTGAACTCACTAACTATTTTCATAGTTGACGCTCGTTTTACATGCTTTTTCAGGAAATAATTAGTAAGTGGATATAAAGATGCATCATCATAGAGCATGCTGCATCGTGTTGAAGTTATTTATGAAGTTATCTTTGAACAACGTTATTTTGGAAAAACTTGTATTTTGTTTCTTTTGAAGCTATGGGTTGTAAACTTTTAAATACTGCTATGGTGATGTATCATTATCTTTTGCAATGAAACCGTTATCGCTGTCATACCTTGCGTTTCCGGTTTAGCGGGGTGTGACAATGTGGGAGCCTGTCGGGAAATGCAGTGTGTAAACTGCAACAGGAAGGGACACATTGCCCGTTTCTGCAAAGCTCTGGCGAGGCTAATCACCCAATTCCCTGGCGCTGGAGTGGGCCAAACTTGCTATGGATGTGGTGAGGTAGGCCACTTCAAAAGAAACTGCCCGAAGGCAGGGATTGCCAGTGGATCGGCAAGAGTTCTGGCCATAGGTCATAAGGAAGCGGTTGTCGACTCCACAGTGGTCACTGGTATGTTCCTCCTCGATAACTCTTATGCATGCATTCTATTTGATAGTGGAGCGGAGAGGAGTGTCGTGAACCAAAAATTTGATCATTTACTTAGGCAAAAATCACGAGCACTTATTGAACCGTTCACTATAGAAATGGCTAATGGAAAGACAGAGAGCACTAGCAGCATATTCATAGGGTGTACCCTAACTCTAGATAGCTATTCATTTTCGATCGATCTCATGTCGGTCTCAATTAAAAGTTTCGACGTCATTATCGACATAGATTGGTTGAGTCTTCATCGTGCCGATATCATGTGTTACGAAAAGGCTGTTCGCCTTAATCTGCTGTCTGGCGAAACCTTAGTAATTTATGGCGACAAACCCGACACGAACCTTCGTATCATCTCGAGCATCCAAGCTCAGAAATTCTTGCGAAAGGAATGTCGTGCATTCCTCGCTCATGTGGTCGATGTGAGCCAAGAAACGAAGGACATTCAGAACATCCCAGTAGCATGCGACTTTCCCGACATCTTTCCAGAAGAACTCCCAGGATTACCTACGCAACGTCAAGTCGAGTTCCGAATCGACTTAGTTCCAGGGGCTACCCCAGTAGCCAAATCGCCCTATCGTCTAGCACCTGCAGAGATGCAAGAACTGTCCGGTCAACTTAACGAACTGCTCAGCAAGGGCTTTATAAGACCAAGCTTCTCACCCTGGGGAGCTCCAGTCTTGTTCATCAAAAAGAAAGATGGATCGTTTCGCATGTGCATCAACTACAGGGAGCTCAACAAACTGACTGTCAAGAATCGTTACCCTTTTCCTAGGATCGACGATTTGTTTGACCAACTTCAAGGGGCGAACTTCTTTTCGAAAATCGACTTGAGATCTGGATATCACCAACTATGAGTGCTAGGGGAGGATGTTCCGAAGATAGCCTTCCGGACTCGTTATGGGCACTACGAATTCGTAGTAATGCCGTTCGGATTGACAAACGCGCCCGCAGTATTCATGGATTTAATGAATAGGGTGTGTCGTCCTTACTTAGATTAGTTCGTCATCGTCTTCATCGATGACATACTTATCTACTCTCGTAGTAAGGAGGAGCATAGTCAACATCTGCGACAAGTCCTCGAAACATTACGTTCGAAGAAGCTTTACGCGAAGTTCTCGAAATGCGAATTTTGGATTCGACGAGTCGAATTCTTAGGGCACGTGGTTTGCGAAGAGGGAATACACGTGGACCCTTCCAAAATCAAGGCCATTGAGAACTGGTCAGCACCGAGGACGCCTACAGAAATTCGTCAATTCCTAGGCCTCGCTGGCTACTATCGCAGGTTTATTCAGAACTTCTCCCGCATAGCGAAGCCTCTTACCACACTTACCCAGAAGGGTGTCTCCTTTGACTGGGAAGAGAAGAAGGAAAGAGCATTTCAAACGCTCAAACGAGCCTTGTGCACCGCACCAATACTATCCCTCCCCGAAGGGATAAAAGACTTTGTTGTCTATTGCGATGCATCAAATCAAGGACTCGGATGTGTTCTAATTCAACGAGGTAAGGTCATCGCCTATGCCTCGAGACAGTTGAAGATGCATGAGGTCAACTATACGAACCATGATCTTGAACTAGGAGCAGTTGTGTTTGCTCTGAAGATCTGGAGACACTACCTGTACGGTACGAAGAGCACGATCTTTACAAAACACAAGAGCCTACAACACATATTCGACCAGAAGGAGCTCAACATGAGACAACGACGGTGGGTCAAGCTACTCAGTGACTACGAATGCGAAATCCGTTATCATCCCGGCAAGGCCAATGTAGTAGCTGACGCCCTAAGTCGGAAAGAATATTCTGGTCGTAGGGTCAAATCATTGACTATGACTATCCATTCACACTTATCCACACAAATACAGGCGACTCAACTCGACACTTTGAAGCCTGAAAATGTGGCAGGTGAATCCCTGAGGGGAATGGATAAGAACTTGGAGGTTAAGAGTGGCGGAGCTTATTATTTCATGGACCGGGTCTGGACCCCGAAACTAGGTGGCTTCAGAGACTTGGTCATGAACGAGGCGCACAACACTCGTTATTCCGTGCACCTGGGTTCAGATAAGATGTATCTGGACCTTAAAAAGTTATACTGGTGGCCTAACATGAAAGCAGAGATTGCTACCTTCGTAACTAAATGCCTTATTTGCGCTAAGGTCAAGGTCGAATACCAAAAACCCTCCGGCCTTCTTCAACAGCCGGAGATACCGGAATGGAAGTGGGAGCGGATTACTATGCACTTCATAACCAAATTGCCCAAGACAACGGGTGGACTTGACACCATATGGGTCATCGTCGATAGATTGACCAAGTCTGCACACTTCCTGCCGATCAAAGAAACAGACAAGGTGGAGAAACTTACAAGAACTTACATCAGGGAGATTGTACGACTGCATGGTGTTCCTTTATCCATTATCTCGGACAGAGATAGTAGATTCACTTCTAGATTCTGGCAGTCACTACAAAGTTCCTTAGGAACTAGGCTAGACATGAGTACAGCCTATCATCCACAGACAGAAGGGCAAAGTGAGAGAACTATTCAAACCTTGGAAGATATGTTGCGAGCCTGTGTGATCGACTTTGGGAAGGCATGGGATACCCATTTACCCCTTGTCGAATTTTCCTACAACAAAAGTTATCACACGAACATAAAGGCTGCTCCATTCGAGGCCCTCTATGGCCGAAAGTGCAGATCCCCTCTGTGCTGGGCTGAGGTGGGTGATACCCAGTTAGCTAAAGGATGAGTTCCTGAAAGCACTCTCACAGGTCCGGAGATCATACGAGAAACGACGGAGAAGATCATTCAGACCCGCGAACGATTGAAAGCCTCCAGAGACCGATAGAAAAGCTACGCTGATAAACGTTACTTGTAATTACTCATTTGCTTAAATTCTAATTTCGGGACTAAATTCCTTCTAAGGAGGGGATGATGTGACAACCCGAAATTTCTAGTTTACATTCTTCATTTTTATCAAAGTTAGCTTCGTTTTGCTATTTTATAATGAAGTCTCGGGTCTAAAAAGAGTGCTTAATTTTTATAGTATAATTGAAATACGTGTCGGAGGATGGGTTAGTTTGGTTGTAGCATCGAAAAATTGGGCCAAACACACCAAACCAGGTGTGTGCGGCCGCACACTAGAGTGTGCGGCCAGCCAGCCGCACACAGGCCAACCACACACCCCTCCAGCCGCACACACCCTCCTATATATACTATCCTTGGTCATTTTGATCATTTCTTACACTTATACAAAGCTAGGACTCGAAAATCCTCTCAAGTATCATCCGGAAAGGTAACATCCTTCACCAAGAACACCAAGAACACCAAGAACACCATATGTTCTGGCAGCACACATCTTCTGGCCGCACACAAGGCCACACACACGTGCTAGCAGCACACCTGGCCGCACACATGGCTGTACACACATATATAGTGTGTATTTTGGCCAAACACTCTCTTGTATAGCCTTATAACCATTCGTACAATCATTTCTGGTTGTAACACTTCAAAATAAGTGTTTACCAGTCCCTAAAGTGGTCCCAATTCATTAATTAGTTGTTCATAACACTAATTATATTCATATATGTATCAATATATGCTAAATAGGATTCGCGTGTGTACTCAAGTCAACACTTGGCACTTAGCAACTGATCCAACATTTTCTTCAGAACCACTCACTACATGTGAGTTCATACCCCTAAATTAACCTTTGAAATGTTTTTAAATGCTCTTATGGGGGGGGATACAAGTTGAACAATTATAGTTATTATATCAATCACATGTGATTAATAACTACAAAGCAAATGGTTTTTCTTACTTTCCAAACTGTTTATCAAACTTTTTTTTACCTCAAACTGTCTTACAAACTCCTTTATTGGTCAAATACTTTTACATAAACTCTTTTGAACTTATATTCTGTGTATCTGTATAGATATAGTTATATAAGTAGGATTGAAAGGGCTTAGGACTGCTAGTCTACCCTGTCTCCTGTTCTTGTTTGATTGTGGTCTCAGGGTATCAAGATTAGTTGTCCGAAGGTCGTTTGAATCCTAGTTATATATTATGTATATGTATATAGATATAAAGGTTATTTCTTTCATTCAATTCCATGCCGTTGGGTAGCAAGGGTATACAGACATGTTCATACTTTACTAGTAAGCTACCATAGGGGTAGTTTATGAAGATACCATTACTAGAACAATGAAACATACAAAGAGTCAGTTCATCCATGAGTCAATACATATTATAATGAGAATCAAACATGAAACAGAGTGCGGAGAAACAAACAATATACACTATGACGAGAAACAAACATACAGGCTAGACAGAGAAAGAACGCACAATACAGCTAGCACACATATACATTAACACAGTTATGTGAGCCATTAAACAGGGCATGGCACTACCTGCCATGACTGTTTTTGTATCTGAATCTCCTTAATTGGGGAGCGTATGAGTTTGTGTATAGATCTATACTGGATTGACTATCCTACACCTTGTTGCTCGCTACAGTGGGACTTGCAAGTCTACAGGTGCCAAACGTCATTTTTACGGCATCTTACATTGTCGTTTTACTATTGAGTCGGTAGCAAGATAAAGGCCGATCACATGTTACCTAAAAAATTACAATTGCTTAAGGTACTTAGTACAACAGTAGTTACTTAATACAAAACTACAGTACTATAATATTTCCCCATTGTATTCACTTCGTGATCATGCACAAGATGCACGGTGATGTAAAAACTATATTTTTGGTTAATGATAGTCGGAGTTGGGAAAATACACACTCTTATGTGAGACACACACACGGATACTAGATGCCTTGGTAGAAGGCTACTTTTAGTAGAAAACATAGGGTTTTCTAGGAGAGTTCAAACAAATACAAACAATACAAAACTTAACAGAACTTATACATTACAAAATATCTTACAAATGATTTCATACAAAACTCAGACACTAATATACTTATGATCTCACCAGCTTTAAAACTGATACTCGCTTTCAAAATAACTTGTATTCTCAGGTCACCAGTAGACAGGTACAGGTGCCGGATTTTGAGAAGAAGGAGCTTGTTCAAGACTCCTCTTTTATTTTGATGTATATAATTTTTGGTGTCTATATAACTTGACAGAACACAGTTGCATGAAATTATACTATTAATGCAATTAATGATGTTGTTGCTTGTTTACTACTTTACATTGTCGTGATACTGTACATGACGTCCTCCACCCCAGAACGTTTCTGCCGTTCACCGGATTTGGGGGTGTGACAAGGTTTCGAAGCTTCTTTCTTGGAACCTTTTCTCATTTTCGATGGACCACTAGTTCCCTTTTGCAATAAAACTCCAGTTTCAATCGAAGGATTGATCGTTTGCAAATAAGCCACCAACACTGGTTACGAAGGGTCAACCTTTCTAAGCATAGCATCTGGAATGCGTGCAACTGTCAAAAATATTTCTAGATCAAAATCAACGTTCTTTGGATGTTGATACAACGAAAATTCAACCTTCTGTTCATCATTAGGAACAAAAATCCCTTTCTTTTCATAAGTATATTATAATATTAGGCTCCAATAACGAGCACAAGATATCCCATTTGAAGGGTTTTGAGCATTCTAACACTCCTATGGTGTACATGCAACCCTAGAAACCTTGGATCTATGTTTTCTCTAAAATACATGCAAATAATAATTTTCCAAGGTTTACTTCCTAACTAGCATGTTGTGGGGTACTTGAATCATAAAACACTAGTAGAATTACACACCTTTTAGTAGTAGTAGATTGCTTGGAGTTTGAGAGTCTAGCACCAATAGTGTGGATGCCTCAAATGGAAGTCACAAATCACCACAAACTTTGGAAACTTGAGAGAGTAGTAGAACACTTCAAGAAATCGGCCACCCTTAGTTCTCACTCACACTAGTGCCATTTCAAATGCCAATGAACCCTTTATATAGTGTGGTGGATTAGGGTTTGTTACATTCATGTAAACGCTAATACCCATGATGTTTCATTTCCATAAGATCCATGGGTTAAAGCTCCATGGACTATCCATGGACTTTCCATGCAAGCCTAGCCTATTCTAAATAAGCATTAGCTCACACTATATAAATACAAGAGCCCATATTTAATTAGTCACCCTTTTGATCACCAAATTAATTCTAAATTAATTTTAGATCAATACTAATTAAATAATATGATTTCATATTAATATATTAGAACTTATAATATATTAATAAATCATAACTTATACTATTCTCAAAAGATTATCCATATAACTTGTTCGGGTGAAGTGCAACCCAAATGGACCATGCCGGGTTGGGTCAAGTACATCTCCAATATAGTTATGGACTTAGACACCTTATCCAAAACCTTATCCAACATTCTCCCACTTGGATAAGTCTAATATCTATAGTTGCAAGCATGACTTCAGGAACCGACCGACAATCATAACTCTTAAAATTCTATTGAACTATGAAGCGCCATTTTAGATAAGGGATCATATAATCCTCTGTTCTAGATATCAGCCGGAGAAATACATGGAACAATGTCGTACTTATTATCCAGCAGTTTGTTTCCCGATTTCCGATTTGTCTGACATAGAGCTTAATCGAACACATCAATTTAGTTCCGACTGGGCCCGGTACATAGGTCAAAACAAAATCATTGAGGGGCCCATATATCACTTCTAGTCCTAGAAGGAATAGATAAACTTCGACTCATATGCTTGTACTACTATTTGTTGAATTATACACAAAGGTACGTTTTATGACATCAAGTTACTGATGTGTTTTCGTACAATCAATGCATAACCAAATCATAGGCAAAGACTCATATCTCTAGGTTTGAAGACTTATATGATATTACTATGTCACGATCACTCGAGATAAATTCCATGAAGTGATACAAGTGAGCGTGGGTTTAATCCAATACTTAGAACTTATGAGCACTCATGAATGTTGTAGCAACTCTTGTTATGTCCAACACCTTATACATCTACAAGCCAACTTCATGACAATCTTGATTCATACCTACTTCCAACATATGACCGACTGTGGAGAATTTAAATAAAGAAATTATTCTGGAAGTCAAAACATGCAAAATTGAAACAATAGTAAATAATTGACATACGATAGCAACACTTTACTTATAAATAAACAACAACTTTTATTCAATCATCAAATGTCAATTACATTTTACAAGTTTCAGAGCAATAAAATCTATAAAACTAATATCTTCCTTCAGCCTGATGTGCCTTCGTGAGTGGATCTGCTGGGTTCTCTTCTGACGATATTCTCTTTGCTACGAGGAGTCCTTCTTCTATCTTATGTTTTATGAAGTGACATTTTCTGTCAATGTGTCTGGATCTGCCATGATCTCTTGATTCCTTGGCTAAGGCAAACGCACTATTGCTGTCATAGAAAATCTCCATTGGATGCTTTATAGCTGGTACAACTCCAAGGTCTCCGATGAAGTTCCTCAGCCATATCGCCTCCTTTTCCGCTTCACTCGTTGCTATATACTCTGATTCACATGTCGAATCAGCTATCGTCTCCTACTTGGAACTTTTCCAAGTAACTGCTCCTCCAGTCATGGTAAAGACCCAGCTCGACTGAGAGCAGAAATTATCCCTATTAGTCTGAAAGCTAGCGTTACTATACCCTACAACTCTCAATTTATCACTCCCGCCAACAGAAAGGATCCAATCCTTAGTCCTTCGCAGGTACTTGAGAATGTTCTTTACCGCAGTCTAGTGAGCTTTGCCAAGATATCTCTGATATCTGCTGACCATGCTTAAAGCAAATGCCACACCAGGGCGAGTACAAGTCATAGCATACATGATCGAGCCAACAGTGGAAGCATATGGTAATCGATTCATCTCAGCTATCTCATCTTCTGTACTCGGACTTTGAGCCTTGCTCAGTTTGGCATTATGCTGGATAGACAAGTCATCTTTCTTATAATTCTGCATATTGAACCTTTTCAAGACTTTGTCCACATAGGCTGCTTTGACTAAGTCCAATTAGTCTTTTACTCCTTTCTCTCAATATCCTTATCCCTAAGATATAGGCAGCTTCTCCAAGGTCCTTCATAGCGAAACACTTCCCAAGCCAGGGCTTAACCTCCTGCAAGGTTGGGATGTCATTTCCCATGAGTAGTATGTCATCCACATATAATACCAAAAAGCTAACTATACTCCCACTAGCTCTGACATACACACATGACTTATCTTCACTTCTCGAAAAGCCAAACTCTTTGAATTACTCATCAAAACAAAGGTTCCAGCTGCAAGATGCTTGTTTCAATCCATTAATGGATTTCTCAAGCTTGCACACTCTATCAGGGTACTCTTCACTGAAAAAACCATCTGGCTGACTCATGTAAACTTCCTCAGCCAACTTTCCATTAAGGAAAGCAATTTTGACATCCATTTGCCATATTTCATAATCATGAAATGCAGCAATGGCTAGCATAACCCTAATAGACTTAATCTTTGCCACTGGTTAGAAGGTTTCATCATAATCAACTCCCTGAGTTTGAGTGAAGCCCTTCGCAACTAGTTGTGCCTTATAAGTGTGCACTTTTCCATCCATGTTGGTCTTCTTCTTAAAGATCCATTTACACCCGACCATCTTACGACCCATTATGTTGTCAACCAAGTTCCAAACTTGATTGTCATACATGGACTGAATCTCGCTGTCTATAGCCTCTTTCCATTTAGCAGACTCAGGGCCTGCCATGGCTTCCCTATAGCTGTTAGGTTCATCCAAATTTTCCAGTGTGCTATCAGTGATAAATGTATCACCTTCTGAAGTAATATGGAAACCATAGTAATGCTCAGGGGGATTCCTAACTCTAGTAGAACGCCTCAGAGGTACAGACTTGTTAGTTGGTTCAACAGGAGTGTCCTCCTCAGGTTGATTTCTAGGGTTTGAGGTTCCTTCACTACTTGACTCTTGAATTTCTTCAAGGTCAATTTGCGCCCACTGTTTCCTTTGCTTATGAACTCTCTCTTGCGAAAGACCCCTCTTCTTTTCACAAAGACCACATTATCATTGGGTCTATAGAAGCGGTAACCAAAGGATTTTTGTGGGTAGTCGATGAAAATACACTGCTCACTTCGATGTTCGAGCTTGTCGTGAGTCTTGCGCCTCACGAAAGCCTTGCAACCCCAAATTTTGATGTGGTCCAAATTGGGAACTTTTCTAGTCCACATCTCGTGAGGTGTTTTGGCAACCTTTTTGATAGGGATTAGATTAAGGATATGGGCGACAATCTCTAAGGCATACCCCTAAAATGATATTGGTAGCAAAGCTCGACTCATCATGGAACGAACCATGTCCAACAAGGTTCGATTACGCCTCTCAGCCACACCATTAAGTTGTGGTATTCTGGGAGGTGTCAATTGTGATACAATCCCACATTCCTTAAGATAGTCAAGGAACTATGTATTAAGATAGACTCCTCCTCGATCGGATCAGAGCATCTTAATGTTCCTGCCCAACTGATTGTCTACTTCATGTTTAAATTCTTTGAACTTTTCAAAGGTTTCTGATTGATGCTTGATTAAGTAGACATAACCATATCTACTATAATCATCAGTAAAAGTCACAAAGAACCGGTTAGCATCCCTTGTGGCAGTTCATAAGGGTCCACACACCTCAGTATGTATGAGATCCAACAAACCCTCACCCCTTGTACAAGTACTAGTGAAGGGTGACTTTGTTATTTTCCCAAGCAAACAAGATTCACAACTATCATCCGACTTTAGGTCAAATGACTCGAAGACTCCATCCTTTTGGAGTTGGCCTATGCGTTTCTTGCTTACATGTCCAAGATGATAATGCTATAATGATGCTTTATCCAAGCTATTGGAAGAATCAATACACAACACATTATTTCCTAAGTTATCTACAACCGACACAATTTCATACACACCATCACAAGGTAATGCTTTAAAATAAAAAAAACATTATTATAAAAAACATTAATACCACCACATTCATGATAAAACAAAAAGGTAAACCCTTGTTTTTACAAACCATGAAAGCAAATAATATTCCTCGCCATTTCAGACGAGTAACAACACTTATTCAAATCTAACACTAACCTACTACTTAGCGACAAAGAATAAACTCCAATGTTAGTGACAGGTGAAGCTTTCCTATTTCCCATGATCAAGTTTATCTTCCCATGCTCCACATTCTCACTTCTTCTTAGGGCTTGTTTGTTTGCATTTTAATACCTCTTAATAAGGGGTAGGTCTGAATCTTTAAGATTCAGACCGTTTGTTTACCTCTTAAGTTTTGGTATGAATCTGAATTTATGCACTTACCGAATCAGATTTGAAACTCCATCTGAAAAAATAAAAGACGCTCTATGCACCTTAACCCCAAAACACGTTCTCTCTTTCTCGTCCCCTTCTCCTCTTTCTCACCCACTTCTTCTCCCTCACCGATCTCCAATAATTGTCCGCTTCCTCCGATCTACAACACCGCCTCTGAAAGTAACGTCGTCTCCGACATCATCACCGTCTCCGACATCGTTGCTGGCAGCCTAGCCCTTCGGTTCCCTCATCGATGTTGGTTCTCTTCCATCCCTTTCTCCTCCTCCTCTGATTCCGTCTGCATCCATTCGGTCGGCAACGTCGCTGCCGCCGCCGACTTTGCATCCACCTCCGGTTGCTTCACCTGTGCTGCCTTTACCTCCAGTATCTTCTGCAGGTAACATATTTTTTTCTCTTGTTATGTAATTCAAGTTTAATGCTTAAAAATCTAGTGTGTTTCCCTTGTAATTCGAATATCAGAGAATCATTACTTTAAGGTTAGTTTTGGTTCAGTTTTGATTTATGATAATGGTTGATTTCTAATTATATGGGGTGATTTCTGATTTTGTGTTTATTTGGTGAAATATATTGCTGAGAATTTGTTACTAGTTGCTGATTTGTTCTTTTTTATTGATAATGTGTTCCTAGTTGTTAATATAAGCTGTTGATTTTCTTCATTTGCTAAAATCTGTTGCGGATCTTGTTGTTATGTGCTGAAATGTTGTTGACATATGTTGATCTTTGAAATTTGATAATGTTGTTAATGAAATCATATGCTTTGCTTTTTTTTCCTGAAATATGATAATGTTTTGCTGATGAAATCATATGCTTTTTTGTTTTGCTTGATGAAATATGAATATTAGCATGTTATGGATTCACTAAATGAAAGTACAATGTTATATATTGAACACGTGGTGTCTATTAGTGGCGGATATTTCATACCCACAAGCTTAAGGAGTTCATTAACATTAGATTTGTTATGGATGGAGAAGGTTCTAAAAGATTTCACAAAACAATGAAAGCATGAGCTTTGGATATAATGAAGAAATGATTAGTGTTATTTTTGATTTGGATTTATGATTTAATTTGGATTTTATATGGTGTTTGTAACTTTTTTATAATTATTCAAGAAGTTGATTCGATTATTTTATAAAAAAATGTTAAATTTAGCAAAAATAACATAGAAGGGTAAAATGGTCATTTTATAATTTAGCACTGCTATTAAGAGGTTCCAACTAAACAGCATTTGAAAATTCATATCTTAAAAATTCAGACCCTCTTTGAAATTCAGGACTCTTAAAAATTCAACTCCTATAAATTCTGATCCTGCCAAACAACCCCTTAGTCCCTGCAAGTCAGAACATATGTGAATACCACAACCTGTATCAAGGACCCAAGAATTAGAATATGGTGAGTTATTAGACAATATATTGTAAATACCTGCATGGTTGGGTTTCACTTTCCCATCCTTAACATCGTGCAGGTACTTTGGGCAGTTTCACTTCTAGTGCCCCTTATATTGACAATAGTAACATTCAGCTTCCTTTGGGTTAGAAGAAGGAGCGACTGAAGAACTTTTGGTTCCACTCGAAGAGGAGCCATCAAGAGGATTTCCCTTGGTACCCTTCGAAGAGGTTTTCCTCTTCTTCCCTCTATTTTTCCCGATTTCAAGATAGGAGCGGAGTTAAGAGTAGGAGTAGTAACAAGCTTTTTACCTTTAAGACCACTTTCAGTGGTCTTCAAAAGACCTTGAAGTTTGCTGAGTGTGACCTCTTCCTTGTTCATGTGATATGTCATTCGGAATTGATCATAACAAGAAGGTAAGGAGTGCAATATGATGTCTATTGCCAACTCCTCCAGGAAGTTCACATTTAATTTCAGCAAACTGTCCATGAATCTTTGCATTTTCAACATGTGTCCCATGATGGGTTCACCATCCTTCATATGGGTTATTATCATGGAGGAGATGATTTCATACCGCTCTTGACGAGCACTTTGATGGTATCTGTCCATCAAGTCTTGGTGCATCTCAAAAGGGTAATAGTCCTCATAGGACTTTTGGAGCTCGGATGTCATCATAGCCAACATGATACATGCCACCTTAGTAACATCTCTCTCATGTGTCTGGAATTCAGCGATCTCCTCTAGAGTAGCAGACAACTCATCAAGTTCCTTAAGCTCCTTGTCGAAGACATATTCCTTGTCCTCATAGCGCGTGACCATCCTGATGTTCCTAATCCAATAATTGAAGTTGGAACCATCGAAGATGACTCTCCCACAAAGGTTCATGAGAGAGAAGGAGCCAGTAGGGTTTGAGCCAGAAGAATTGTTGGAAGACATCTGAAAAAGAATAATGACAAGTTTAGATTAGATATTGAATCCTTAATAAAACACCCAAATGTAATATTAAGGCTAGGACCCAACACAATAATTTATAACTTGGAAGACGGATGCCGAAATCCAGGCTATAAAATATTTGAAGGTAGATGAATGACGATTCACCAATTTCCACCATGAAAAACAAAATAAATTATTAGGGTTTAATTGGTTTTGAAACTCCTAGATTCTTTTGAGATTCATTGAACTTTTCAATGACATGTTTCAATCTCGATTGTGCCCTTCAGGTTTTGTGACTGAGATGCCGAGGATCACAAAACAAGGTGTGAATAACCATGCAAATTAACTTGGTACCCTTAACATTATCACCTAAATGGTGTGCCGGTTAACCACACGCACTCCACCGGTCTATGATAAACATTAAGTTACCCTTTGCCTTCCTTACTAATACAAGTTAGTGTGCCGGTTAACCACACACGCTCCACCAACGACTTGGTAAGGTACAAACTGTTAATTTCATGGGTTAGCATCAATTTCACATTTTCCTAAAGTAACTAAGATTGAGAATTTATAAAAACATTTAGTTACTTTCTAATAATCATTACTTTTAATGAGAATTAAAGTCATTGTCCTGCCCGTTCAGCTAATGACCCTCCACCAGTCAAGGAAGTGGTGGGTGAGAGTGGACACCTATTAAGCTGTCATTTAATAGACAACAACCTTATACCCCCTTATAGATCGGCTTCGTGAATGAGTCCTACTAACAGTAAGACAACTTGATCTTTTATATATATATATATATATATATATATATATATATATATATATATATATATATATATATTATAAAGAGTGGATATTTGTACAAACCTTTTATGCACAAAGTCTTAAATTTAAGACTAAGAGGTACTATCCTTATATGCACAACCATATTATACACTTCCATATGTCTAACTCCTTATTTCACACAGATTGCCAAGTATATAGAACCCTGTGATCCATTGGCTAAAAGTAACTTAGTAAACATAAAATTGATCTAACGGATGCAATTTTGTATATAATCCAAACAAACACAATCACAAGGATTGCCAACGTGTCTTCTTGCACCTCTCAACCCATAAAGGTAAAATATCTTTCCCTCTCTTCACATACACTACTAGAAAACCCATATCTCATCTCCATATAATTCATTCTCGATCATTTCTCTAGCTATTCCTTTTTCATCCCGTATGTTCTTTTTTGCTACAATGATCTGCGACAACGACCCGTAACTGGCAAACGTTTCTAAGCAATATTCACGTTTTCGCATTCTCCCCCTAAGCTTCTTAATTTATGTTGTCCGATTTAAGTGTTTTAATATTCATATGGTTTTCGAATATATTTCTATATATATGGTTTGTTCATTGGATGCCAGTACTGTTTTCTAAATATATGTTTGTTTGTAAATAATTTTTCTAGATCTTTTATCAAGGTAACTCTTCTGTTTTTTTTCGTCTTTCTGAATCCCAGAAAACAAATTATTGATACTCATAATTGTTTAATGAACTTTTTATTTTCAGTTGTTTTGTGATGAGTGTTAGCATTATTCATGTAAAAAATTCTTGCAGGGTTGTTGGCAAAAATAATGGAGCGAGAAGATAGGTGTTCAAATTTTAATGTTGGTTTCTTGAAAGTGCTTGGCCGGTTTTGAAAAATAGATTTTTTAACATTTGTTCCGTTTCTGATGTATGTTTATTTAATATCTTATATGTTTTTTTTTATTTAATATCTTATATGTATGTTTTTTTTCCATTGTTATTCAATATTGAATAAATTGATCATTCCATCTATATGATAAAGAGGTTATGAGGTTATCAATTTGTATGGGTTTGTTTGATTTAAGTTTATGCATTTAGATGAATTTCATGAGATTTTAAATTACACTATGTGAGATTTGCACGCAGCGGAGTAAAAATGAAATGATTTAGTTGAAATAATTCGTAGTTTAATTTAGTATTTTTGTGGAATAAATTCTTAGTTTACTTTTTTTTCTTGATTCGTTGAAATAAAATTTATGATGTAAACCATTTGATATAGAGATATTTACAAAAATAGTCATTTACACTAATGACATTACAAAAATAGTAAAAAAAAATCGAAATTATAAAAATAGCCAACGATTTCGCAGATGGAGATGCCCCATCTGCGAAATGAGCTTCTCATCTGCGAAAGTACAAGCACCTAAAGCACAACTGTGCTTTAGGTTTTTGTACTTTCGCAGGTGGTTTTAATTTTTTTTTTTTTAATATTTTTGCTGTATATATAGGGGTAATTTCGCAGATTGAATAGGTCCATCTGCGATTTACTTTCACTCTATCTGCGAAATCGTGGTATTTTTTGTATTATTATTATTATTTTTTTTTAAGTTTGACTATGAAATGAATTGGTTTGACTACGAAATCATGTTGCCATATAAAAAGTTTTGTAGAAAAAATATCATTTAACTGTGCTTTAGGTGCTTGTACTTTCGCAGGTGGTTTTAATTTTTTTTTTTTTAATATTTTTGCTGTATATATAGGGGTAATTTCGCAGATTGAATAGGTCCATCTGCGATTTACTTTCACTCTATCTGCGAAATCGTGGTATTTTTTGTATTATTATTATTATTTTTTTTTAAGTTTGACTATGAAATGAATTGGTTTGACTACGAAATCATGTTGCCATATAAAAAGTTTTGTAGAAAAAATATCATTTTGGTTGTTATTTGTTTAGGAACTCTCTCTACAATTTGCTCAAAAATGATTGAATATTTGGTTTGTCTTGTAACCGGTGGGAGATGGCAAGTTAATGAAACTAATCTGGAATACATATGTCCACATGGAGGTATTTCTGAACTTGCTTTGAATAAACCCTTTATTCAATCATTTTTTGAGCAAATTGTAGAGAGAGTTCCTAAACAAATAACAACCAAAATGATATTTTTTCTACAAAACTTTTTATATGGCAACATGATTTCGTAGTCAAACCAATTCATTTCATAGTCAAACTTAAAAAAAAAATAATAATAATAATACAAAAAATACCACGATTTCGCAGATAGAGTGAAAGTAAATCGCAGATGGACCTATTCAATCTGCGAAATTACCCCTATATATACAGCAAAAATATTAAAAAAAAAAAATTAAAACCACCTGCGAAAGTACAAGCACCTGTGCTTTAGGTGTTTGTACTTTCGCAGATGAGAAGCTCATTTCGCAGATGGGGCATCTCCATCTGCGAAATCGTTGGCTAATTTTATAATTTCAATTTTTTTTGGCTATTTTTGTAATGCCATTAGTGTAAATGGCTATTTTTGTCATTTTCTCTTTGATATATTCAAGTAAAGTATACTATTCAAGTTTTCAAATTGTGTTGTGATTTTTGTGCTGCTAATTTACACTAAAAATCGTCTTAGCTTAATGCTTTAAGATGTCAAAATCTATTTTGAAATCATTTTATATGTTAAAATAAAGTAATTTTGCTAAACTGTTTTGTGTTGTAAGTTTGATGTACTATTTACTGTATACATCCCTTTTATTTTTCACATTTTATATAATTTTTATAAATAAATAATATGTTCAATAAAGAGATTAAAATTTATGCTAAACGAATGTCTTAACATATACATTAAAAATTTATATAATTAAAAATTTATTTTGTAATCTATTTGCTTGATGATATTAAAATATAATGAAGTAAATAAAACCAAAAACTTTATGTAGGACCTAACTTATTAGCGTCATACAGAAAACCAAAAATATTAGTGTTTTTCTTAGAATGCAAGTAACTTTGTTTTAATAATGAGCTTTAGAGGGTGTTTGAGATTACTTTTTAAGCTCAAAAGTTTTTTTTGTAAAAATTCTTTTGAAGAAGCAAAAACCAAAAATTGTTTTTAAAAAGTGTTTAGGTAATATTTTTTGACTTTTGAGTGTGATTTAGCTTTAAAAGTTCAAAAGCTACAAAAAGTCACACTTTCATGATTTTTGAAAACCCATTCTTTTCTTCATGACTTTTCCATCTTCCAAAATCTTTTTAAATTTTTAAAAAAGTTAAAAGACAAAAAATCATTTAAAAAGTATTTCTCTTATTATGTTATTTAAATATTCCAAATTCATTTCAAAAATATATTGTTTCATTTCACATTCAATCGTTAGAAATAGCTATGTATCTATGTTTATTTTTGGATAATGATATGTTAGAAAAGTAAAGTACTTATAATCGCTACCGTAAACTAATCGCAAAATTAGTGGAAGGATCGCAAATGGGATGAGTTTTTTAATCGGCACCGTAAACTAATCGCAAAATCAATCATTTTTCGCTGCTGAATCCCAAGTAGGGATGAACTTTTTTATTGAAAGACTACACCGAAACAGGTTAGTGGTATCCGGTCCCATACTCGGTTTTAATTTATGACTTCTTTAGTTTACGATTTCTCGGACCGGTTTCGTTTCCAAATACCTTTTTAGTTATCATATTCCTTAGTTAAATCGAATCGGAACCATAACGAAACTAGAACCGGTTAGTGGTATTTGATCTGATTTTCGGTCCGTGGCTAAATGAATAATTTTTCATTGCTGCATTATGAAGTTAAAAACCAAAGCAATAGATGAGAGGGATGCATATCAATTCCACCTCTGCATCTACGTATCTAGCTACAAATTATTTTCCGAAAGAAACTATCTAGCAACAAAAATTCTACCAAAAGAGTAAAACCACAAAAATGAAACTAATCGCCGCATAAAACCTATCTACCGAAGGAAACTATCTAGCGCCGCCGCATCGCGCAGGTACACTACTAGTATATATATATATATATATATATATATATATATATATATATATATATATATATATATATATATATATATATATATATATATATATATAACTTATAATACTATAAAGTATAAGGGTTGACTTTTAACTTTTAAAACTCTAAGGGTTGGAATTAAAGTTTTCTAAAGTGTGTGAGACTTTACAAATTCCAAAACTTGAGGGCAAGTTTTGAAACTATTCAAAAAATTTCATTTCATAACTTATGAGTTATTAGTTTATTACCATGAAGACTCTTCATTTTATGTAACCTATGTGTTCGTTAATGGACTTTTAAAAGGATTGAATTTTGGTAATCCATAACTTGAGGACAAATTATGGATTCCATTAAGTCACATCAAGATCAAGAATTAAACTAAAAAATAATTTGCAAATAATTCCTATGTTCTACTAAAACTAATAAGTTCATGAACATTCATATCAACAATTTCAAGAATCATAAAAACACATATATAGCTTGAAATTCTGATAATAGCCTTTGAAATTGGATTAGCATGATCATTACAACATGAAAATTAGGTTTTATAAGTCCAAAACAATTTAGTGTAATGATTCTAGTCCAATTCCAGCTTAAAAACTCGAAAAACTTCATTATGGGCGTCCTACTCGTCGAGTGCATGAACCTACTCAACAAGTAAGATGAAAAAACACATGGACTCGTCGAGTCCCCCATGGACTCAGCGAGTTCACTCAACAGAAAGTAGTTTCATCGATTTTTTTAACAAGTTTGCGTCACGTATCAAGAAAACAAGCCTAGGCTCTGATACCACCAAAGGGTTTTGAGCATTCTAACACTCCTATGGTGTACATGCAACCCTACAAACCTTGGATCTATTTTTTCTCTAAAATACATGCAAATAAAAATTTTCCAAGGCTTACTTCCTAACTAGCATGTTATGGGGTACTTGAATCATAAAACACTAGTAGAATTACATACCTTTTAGTAGTAGTAGATTGCTTGGAGTTTGAGAGCCTAAAACCAATAATGTGGATGCCTCAAATGGAAGTCACAAATCACCAAAAATTTTGGAAACTTGAGAGATTAGTAGAACACTTCAAGAAATCGGCCACCCTTAGTTCTCACACACACACACTAGTGTCATTTCAAGTGCTAAGGACCCCTTTATATAGTGTGGTGGATTAGGCTTACATTCATGTAAACCCTAATACCCATGACATTTCATTTCCATAAGATCCATGGGTTAAAGCTCCATGGACTATCCATGGACTTTCCATGCAAGCCTAGCCCATTCTAAATAAGCATTAGCCCATTCTATATAAATACAAGAGCCCATATTTAATTAGTCACCCTTTTGATCACCAAATTAATTCTAAATTAATTTTAGATCAATACTAATTAAATAATATTATTTCATATTAATATATTAGAACTTATAATATATTAATAAATCATAACTTATACTATTCTCAAAATATTATCCATATAAATTGTTCGGGTGAAGTGCAACCCAAATGGACCATGTTGGGTCGGGTCAAGTACATCTCAAATATAGTTATGGACTTAGCCACCTTATCCAACACCATTCACTACATTTGTATTACCAATGCTCTTAACAAAATCTTCCCACAACTGAGTTGTGTAGTCTACCTACAAATCATAATAAAGACCTACGATCATGGCATAAATTTCCAATTTAGCCTTTTCCAAACCAACAGTTCGACCCGTGAAGAATCTAAGAAAAATCCCAAATAAGAAATTCCATATGTAGGGTAGAGAAGACTTCTTGAAATCACTTATCCTCGCCCGAATCGGTTGATTTCCCATCTCATTTAACATGTGAATGACCTGTTCAGTGGAGACCTCATAGAAACGTTCGACATTAGTAATATTCAAGATATGAGCAAATAGCTTCTTGGTTAACTTGAATTTCATGTCATTGATCAACTGAAAGTAACCACTTTAATCATCTTGTTATATACCGCTGTTGAAACGGCAAGAGATAACCTTGACATCGGCACAAAAAGGAAGAAGACATGGTTGTAGACAGAACAAAGTTATTCGAAGGAACGTTGAACATTTAAAAACCTTGAGGATACTGAGTAGTAACCGGTTAAACTTGATAATTTATGCTTTGAATCTTCATTATTGGTTGAGAAGTGTTGTCATCTGTGGTTTGAGATGGATTAACGGCCACCATTGTTAGGGTTTTGAAAGAACTTATGAGAGAACGTAAAGAGCAAGAAATATTTGGGGAAATCTTGATCGCATAAAGTTGGAATGATATGACCCAAAACCCTTTTATACGTAAACACCAATTTGAATGTGAAGTGTTAAAGCGTTTAATGCAATCTATGTGGCTCCTTGAAAGTCGGACCAGTAGCCGTAAAAATAGCCACGTCTGAAAAGTGATTGGCACTTTTTCCTTGAAAACCGCACAGCAACCATAACGTCACATCCAACAGATTGTTCACTTGCCCTAATGGAATAAGAACCGTCAATAACCCTTCAGCATGGAGGCTGGGCTCTTTTGCTTTTGGGTTGAAAAGCCGAAGTCATATGCCAGACTTTGCAAAATTGTTAGCCTGGGTTGGTTTTACTCAGAACCTCAAGAATTTTGTAAGTGCATATGTGTGCCAAAGAAAAAGATAAAAAGCAAGCATAACAAAATTGGTTCTATGATGTCAGTTATAAATTGACACAAAAGCAGTTAAACTTTGGGCAAAGATCACTTCATTCTACATCAAGAGAGATGTCGAACAGCTTGTATGGTTTCCCGTGAATTACAATCGAATACACACAGAGGAGTATTGAAGGGCTTCTTTTACTTTGCATCATGTGTTGGTTTAAATTTTGTTACAATCCACAACTTAACATAAGTGTGAAAAATTGTAAACAAAATTACTTGTGTGACCAGTGTAGTCAGTGACAAGGTTTTTTTTGGGAGATTTTTCAAGTAACAAAGGATCAAACTGATATTTAGACAAAAATCATATTCCAAAAAAAATTTAGTCATGGATCTTGATGGGTAAAAATGTCATGGGTTTTGAACATTTTAGCAAGACCTTGCAAAAAGAAAGAATATGAATTAGAATATCGAAATAAGGTACTGAAAAAAATGTTTCGTTACATTCTAGAATGAAAGTTCTCCGTCAATTCCTTAAATGGTTCGAAATATTAGGTTTCACCTTCATCACGGTCTCATGAATCCATATCATAAACACAAATTGTTTACATACCTATAACCTAGTTGGTTTGAACCAGATATGTCTTGGGTATGTGTCATTGTGTGTGATCGTGTAAGAATATTTGATGAAAAAGATTGGTTAAAGAGTCGAAAGTACCTCTGCTATTAGTGGAACAAGCAGAAAACTCTAACTCATTTGAGAAGTGTAAGGTAGCTTAGGGACAAATGTGAATATAGCCTGATTGGGAAGAAATCCTCATGATAAGAAAACCATTAAGGCTTCGAAACATATTGATTCGTGGAGGCTTGGTTTGACATGCTGCAACATGCCTCTAGGGACAACTAACTAGTACAAAGTAGCGAACTTTTACCTTTCCCTAGAGCTGCAAAAAATGTTCCACTATCAATCTTCGTTATAAAGCTACACAAAAGATGTTAACCAAGCCCAATAGAAAAACAATTATATTTGACTTTTTTTTTGAATGAAAACAACAAAAATGAGAGAATCTTTTTGATCTTTTTGAGTTGTGAATAAAAAACAAAAATAAGAAAATCTTTTTGATATTTTTGATTTTTAAATGAGTGGACAAGAAAAGAAAACAAAAAAAATTATCAGTCATGCGAATTATAAAGTGTCAACATGAGAAATGAAAGTATCGACAATATGATAGGAATGAAGTAGCAAAGCGAGTTTTGAATCATTCAGAGGAATTTCGAAATGAAAGTGTGTCGAACGCTGGATAGTGAATAGTAACCTCTGAATGGATCAGCAATAGTTTGACATCACTTATCTTTATGATGAATTCAGACCAGGAACCGCATTCGCATCTAGCATGCCTAATCCTGATAAGATTCGAAGTAAATTCTTTTCATCCAATGGTTTTGTAAAGATATCAGCAAGCTGATCTTTTGTCTTTACAAAATGAACTTCTATGTTGCCACCTTTAACATGATTTTTGATAAAGTGATAACGAAGTATGATGTGTTTTGTCTTTGAATGTTGCACATGATTATGGCAGATGCGAATAGCACTTTGTGAGTCACAATACAATGGAATTTTCTTCACGTTGATTGCATAATCACATAGTTGAATTTGAATCCATATGATTTGAGAAGTGCAAGTTGCATCAGCAACATATTCAGCTTCTGCAGTAGAAATCGAAACACATGTTTGCTTTTTTGAGTGCCAGCTAACAGGATTCCCATCCAAAAGTTGACATCTGCCACTTGTGCTTTTACGATCAAGTTGACAACAACCTAGATCAGCATCTGAAAAAGCTTGAATGAAAATTTTTGTTTTCAAAGGATACTACAATCCTAACGAAATTGTGCCTTTGATATAACGAAAAATATTCTTGACTGCAGTAAGATGTGGTTCCCTGGGATTCGATTGGTACCTAGCACAATTGCGCACAACAAACATAATATCAGGTCGACTAGCCGTTAGGTAATAACGAACCTATCATGCTTCGGTACAAATTGAGATAAATAGCTGGTTTGTCTAGCGGAGGACCAAGTCTTGTTCCAACTGCCATATGTACTCACAACTTTGAGCTATTCGTCATTCCAAACTTTTCAAGCAGATTTCAAGAGTATTTCTCTTGATTGATAAAGATTCCATCTTTGCTTTGACGAATGTTTAACCCCAAAAAATTATTTATTTTACCCATCATGTTCATCTCAAACTGGATTTTCATCATATTCTCAAATTCCTTTGACATATTAGGATCAGTAGAGCCAAAAATAATGTCATCAACATAAATTTGAACAAGCATGAGATGAGCCCCAACTTTCTTTCGAAAGAGAGTAGGATCAATTGATCCTTGTTTAAATTTTGATTATTTCAAGAAATTAGTAAGAGTGGCATACCATGCACGTTGAGCTTGTTTAAGCCATAAACAACCTTGTCTAAAATATAACAATAATCAAGATATTGGGAATTGATATAACCTGGGGATTGCTCAACATACACCATTTCTTCCAGCACTCCATTAAGAAAAGCACACTTTACATTCATTTGATATACATCAAAATCCATGTGTGTTGCATAGGCCAAAAAGATTAAAACAGCCTCGAGTCTTTAACATGACTGTTATTATGAGTCCTAGACACTTAATATAAATTTTCATTAGAGGTTGACACTTTTTGATATTTGTTTTGATTTTTGTGCCTTTAATCATTATAAAATTTGAAAAACCAGTTATGTTCATTCAAATAACTTGAAAAATTTTCACACATCACAATTTAGCTAGATATGATACTGATAAAAGTTTTAGATATTTTGAAAACTTTTTATATTTATTTCGATTATGTGGTTATTAAACACAAGTAAATTATTAAATCTGATTCTTCTATTGCAAAACAGCTTTTAATAATTTTCATACCTTATGGACATTATAAAACCTCCATACAAATCCATAGATTTTTCCATGATAATTTCATAATTTTCCCAGATTTAAAGAATGTTTAAGGGGTGAAATTGATAAAAAAAATAGCTGACTTATCCAAAAATTATGAAACTCTATCAGAATATCCTATATTATATACTAATTATAAATAAAAAGTTTAGAGAATTTACTCTACTGTTTAATAATTGTTCAGAAATTAATGATTATTTAAGGAAATAAATCAAGGAAAAATAGTTCACATATTCTAAAAATCACAAGAAACTACCAGAAAGTCTTAAATTATAGTGTAACCAAAAATAAAAAGTTTACGAAATTGTATAAACTGTTTACTATTTATTTCTATTTTTCTAGAATAAATACACTTAAATTATAAAAATAGGGTTTTAATAAGCATAATTGGCATTTGATATTTTTCCCAATTTATGGACACTATCAAACAATTTTCCGAAAGTTTCAAGTATTTTTCATGATAATTTACTATTTTTCCATGATTTTATGATATTTTCAAACAATTAAATTTTGGAAAAATAGTTAAACATATTTAAAAATCATGAAAAATTACAAGGTGGTTCTCGCTTAAAGTACAAACTGTTATCTAATGTTTTGAGATTTTTAGAACTGATTTGATTTAGTTTTTGGAATTTTAGTTTGTAAAGCCCTTTAAAAATGCTAATGGATGTTTCAAACAATAACACAAAATAGGATTTGTCACTTGCAAATGTTCGCAAGTCAATTGGTATATTGACATCTGAATTTTACAAAAATGTATTTGCAACTTATACAAAACCTAATTTTAGACACAATATTGATATACTTCTATTGTATAAATTAAGTATATTAGTGTTAGATTTTTAGGTAGAGACTTAATTACTAGTGTGTAACATTATTGTAGGGAATTGGTAATAAGATGTGAGTTAAAGGCATCACAGATACCTTCACACATCATTGTGAGTATTCACAGACCCTATTTTTAGTTGGTATACTTTGGGGTGGAAAAACATGTCGGTTATACAATTATGTTCATTGTACTTATTTTAAATTGTATCAAATGTACTTTTCTATGTATGTGTTTGTAATTATTGATTGATGAGGCATATAATCAGCCATAGCCAAGGAAATTATTCCCAAAGATACCCACACTTGTTTTTGTATTGATAATGTGATAGAATTGTATGCTAGGTGGTAGGCTAGGGATCTTTAGGTATTGAATGATAAAATTTCCTAATGTATGATGCCTGATAGCCTAGGAAAATTTCATGATATAATATATGGAACTAACATTATTACTGTGGTTTCTTATTGTGTGCATCATAGATGTATATAACTAAGATTTTATATCTTGAGAATGTTTTATTTATCCTTATTTCCCGTTCCTTCTTTAGTTGTGGACTTAGGGTAGAATCAATTATTCGACTATCTATCGAATCTGGTAATGTATGATTAGCATAGACGATCGTATGTAGGGTTAGTGGAAGTTTCATGATTAGGTGTGGTTTGTAGAAGGTTAGCATAAGGAATAATTAGCCACTCCTAATAAGGTGAGTATAGGATGTATATGTATCCTCGTAGTTTGGGTTTGGTGGTTAGGTAGTCTTTGGCGATACTTTGAGGCAAATACGGGAAGGTGTGGAAGGTAGTATGTGCACGTACTACTAGAAACATAATACTCGTATACGTATCAAGGAAGCCAAGAACCTCAAGGATTTAGTGTTTTCATGATGATGTAGTAGTATGAATTGTGATTTTTATGATGTATTTCGATTTGTTTTTAGTATGGATCTGGAGTAGGCGGCCCGAAGAGGACAGGATTGACTGACAGCAAGGTTTGCAAGATGATCACCATGTAGGTGACCACAACTGTTAGGAAGGTGATACCAAAGATGTTTAGATCTATCAAGACTGCTATGATTGAGCTTTTTGCAGACTGATAGCCGTCGGTACTGAGGTTGTTGCTTCCACAGCCACTACAATTGTTACTACTGCGAGACTCTAAGGGAGAGCGATGCTTCAATATCGGGAATTCAGTAACATGAAGCTCCCAAATTTTGACGTGGGTCAAGGAATCGATCATATTCATGAGGTGGATATCTGATGTCGAGAGTTGTTTCTTCACTTGCTCGTGCACGGAGGACCATAAGGTTAAGTTCTCCTTGAACATTTTTCATCTGGGGGCGAAGGACTGGTGCAAGCTGATGACCGGTGCTTATTATCCTGTGGAGAAAGCCATAGTGACTTTGGAGTAGTTTATTGATATGCTCTGCATTGAGTATCTTCCTCTAGTTAAGAAAGAGAGGTTAGACCAGGAGTATCAGTCACTGAAGAAAAAATAGAGTCGGTGATGGAGATCGCCAAGATGTTTATTAAGAGATCCCTTTTCTACCTCGAGTATGCTGCTTTGGAGCAGGTTTAGATGTCCTGTTACATGAGCTTGCTCAAGAGGGAGATCCACCAGTTCGTATCGAGTTATAGGTATAACTCTCTCTCCGAGCTGTAGTCTTTTGCTCTGAGGAGGGACATTGAGATTGCGACCTAGACGAGAGAGAAGACGCATACCCCGTTTTAGTTGTAGCGTGAAACAAAGCGGTTTAATCCCATTGATTTATGATTCGGAGGATAGAGGGGCTACACTTCTACCAAGTGTGGTATGATTCATGAGGTAGTGTGTCGATCAGAGACAACATGCCATAATTACGGAAGCAATAAGCATTATACGAGGGATTTTTGTCAGTAGGCCCCGCAGCCGAGCACTAGGATTTTTTACCACTGTGATCAGGTTGGCCATATGAAGGACAACTGACCATTTCTTGTTGCGAGGCGGGTGCAAGAACTAGATCTGACCACTCTTCAGATCGCAGATGGGCGCCAAGGGAGGGTCGATGCCCTGAAGGACAGTGGTCGTGCATTTTAGCTCATAGAAGAGGAGGCTAAGGAGGTACATGACGTCATTACTGGTATGTTGTCATTTATTATTCTATCAAATTATTTCCTGTATGCTTATGCTTGGATTTCCAATAGGTACCTTCTAAGTGATTTCCTTGGTTTCTCTTGTTCTTTTTGACTCGGGTGTGAGTCGTTCTTTTATATCTCAATCCTTTATTAAGTATTGAGATATAACCCTTGGGGAGTTGGAGTGTTTTTTGTGAGTTTCCATCACCAATAAACATAAGGTTTTTGGTTTGAGTGTTTTTCAAGATTGTATTTTAGAGATCTTCGGGGTTTCTTACCCGATTGACTTGATCCCATTCCGATGGGGGATGTGTGCATAATCATGGGGATGGACTGGTTGAGCAGATTTGGAGAAAAGATCAATTGTGAGAGATAGGTGGTGGTGGTTCAAACCCCAAGTGGGGGAGAACTCACCATTTATGGTGAGGGTACCAAGGTTGGCTAATCTTTTTGTTCGGCTACCAAGGCTCGACAATATATCCAACATGGATGTTTGGGTTATCTGGCATATGTGGTTGGCACTCAGGATGAAGAGAGAGTTTCGGTTTCAGATGTTCCAGTGGTCAGAGAGTTCCTTCAAGTATTTTCGGAGGATCTACCCGGTGTACCACCTGTGAGGTAGGTAGAGTTCAGGACCGATCTGATCCCCGATGCAACCTTGATTGCTAAGGTACTGTATCGCCTCACACCACCAGAGATGCAAGATTTGTCCTCCAAACCTTAGGAGCCATTAGGCAAGCTATTTATAAGACCAACCAGTTCACCGTGGGGAGCACCAATTCTATTTGTGAAGAAGAATGATGGGTCTCACCCTATTTGTATAGGTTATCGGGGGTTGAACAAGTTGATGGTGAAGAATCATTACCTAATTCCTAGGATTGATGACCTCTTCGATCAGTAGTAGGGTGCATCTTGGTTCCCCAAGATACATTTGAGGTCAGGGTACCGTCAAATGAGAGTTAGAGACGAGGATGTGGAGAAGACACGTTTCAAACATGTGACGATCATTACGAGTTTGTGGCGATGTCCTTTGGGCTCACCAATGCACTAACTACATTTATGGATTTGATGAACCGGGTCTGCAAGCCGATGCTCGACCGGTCGGTTACTACTTTCATTGATGATATTCTGGTCTACTCCAAGGCCAAGGATCAACACGAGGAGCATCTTTAGGAGTTACTTTGGGCAATTATGTAATGGGAGGTTCCGAAGTCACCATCTGAGATTAAGAGCTTTTTGGGGCTGGCTGGATACAACAGGAGATTCATTCATAATTTCTCGAAGATTGTTGTTTATCTGACTCGTATTAGAAAGAGGAGTGTGGATTTTCATTGTGGGATTGAGCAGCAGGTTGCATTTGAGACCGCGAAGAGGAAGTTATGTGAAGCCCCAATATTGATCCTGCCTGAGGGTATTGAGGATTTTGTGGTATTTTGGGATGCGTCAATCACATGTTTATGGGAGGTACTTATGTAGAAGGGTAGGGTCATTGCATATGCATCCATCTAGTTGAAGCCTCATGAGACTAGGTACCCGATGCATGATTTGAAGTTGGGCGCAATAGTGTTTGCCCTCAAGATGTGGCGACATTATCTTTATGGGGTTTGATGTACCAGTTACACAGATCATAAGAGTTGAAGGAATCTTATGGATCAGTTGAATCTGAATATGAGGCAACACAGGTGGCTTAATGTGGTCAAGGATTATGATTATGAGATTATGTACCATCTAGGGAAGGCCAATGTAGTCGCCGATGCCTTGAGCTGAACGGTGGATGGTGCTCCTTTCTGAGGACTCTGTTTGATGATGAACATCAACAAACCACTACTACATTTGATCAGGGAGGCTTAAACTGATGTTATAATAAAGGAAAGTTGGCAGAAGGAGAGAATTAGGGGTCAGATTGATAGGTTTATCACCAATAGTCGCGATCTCTTGACCTAGTTTGGTCGGGTGTGGGTCCTAGTTTTTGGCGGGGTCTGTTAGACATTGATACATGAGGCACAAAAGTCCAGGTTCTCAATCCACCCAGGACCCAAGAAGATGTATCGAGACTTGATACTTAGCTATTGGTGGCCGTGCATGTAAAGGGAGAGAGCATGGTATATGGAGAGATTCTTAGCCTGTCGGATGGTTAAGGCCGAGCACCAGAGGCCGCATGGAAAGTTGCAACCCTTAATGGTTCCCATGAAATGGGAATAGATCACCTTGGATTTCATCACCATGTTGTCGAGGGCAGTCAAAGGAGTCAATGCTATTTGGTTCATTGTCGATCTTCTGACCAAGAGCGACCATTTTCTTGCCATCCAAAAGAGTTCTTCATCCGAGAAATTGGATGATGTGTATGTGTGCGGGAATGTCGCAAACTACAGTGTGCCCGTTTCTATTCTAAAAGTTTGGAAAAATATAAAAGTTGGTTTCCAAATAGTTTAGATATTCTCTTTGTTTTATTCACTTAAATAAGAATTAATTCGTGAATAATTATTAAACAGTTAAGGAAAATTACCAAACTTTTTGTAAACTTGATATATAGTGCACATAATCTGGGAAAAATACCAAAATTGGTTTTTAAATAGTGTAACCCGATTTTATGATTTTTTGTGTTTAATTTAGAAAAATGAAGATAATTAGAAAACAGTATTTAAAATTTCCCAAACTTGGTGTTCCACTTTTATTAAACATATGTAATCTGGGATAAATTCCAAAGGTGACTTTCCTATATAGGAGTCTGATTTTCATAATTTATGTTTATTTAATAAATAAAAATTAGAATAAATAGTAAAAAGTTAGGATAATTCTTGAAAACTTTTGTAGAATTATTTGATTTTGTGTATAATATGTGAAAGATATCAAGAGTCATTTTTAAACAGGGGAGTCCGATTTTTTGATTTATAAATGTTTAATCTTAGAAAAGTAGAAGAAAAATAGCTTACAGAAGAGAAAAATTATACAACTTTTTATAGCATCATAATGTAATATAAGATTTTATGATAAATTTTTATGAATTTTGGATGAGTAAAACTATTTTTTTTCCGATTTTAGTCCATTATAACACAAAAATCTAAGTATTAAACATGACCTAGAAGAAGTGAAAATTATTAAATGCTATATTAATATCTCAGAACTTGGTTTTATGATTTATTTGAGTTAATCATAAATAAAATTAAAAATCGTAGGAAATAGTAACAAAATTGATGAAACTTCATGAGAGATGTTTAGTAACTTTAACGGTCATCCACGAATTTATCCAGGATTTATGGAGCTCAGAAACTATTTTATATGATTTATTTCTCTATTTTCTTGCAATAATTATAAAAATTCGAGAAAATGAATTATTTTCTGAAAATTTAAACATTATCTTATTTTGTGGTTTGGATTCTAGGAAAAATCGTTTTTGAATAGAAAAGAAGTTTTAGGTATTTATTTGGGAATAAATCCTTTATGAATATATTTGAAAGCTTTTAACAACAAACTTTGATCATCTAGCATCTAAGCTTGAAGACCTTCACATGCATGTTGGTTTGAAGACCATTCATGAGTTTGAAATGTTCATAAATCGTTTTTGAAAGAAAAATTAGGGTGGATGTGGTGATTTTCCCCCAAAACTTGTAGAAAAGTGAATTATGTTGATTTTGACTTTGGTTTCGGTCCTTGTATTTCACCATTCACAACATACATGTTGTTTTTGGGTGAAATCCTACCACCATCATCATCAAAACCGTGAGTGCGAGCGAGTGTTCATGATTTTACAATAGAATTGTGTAGAAGAAGGAGAAAGTGCAAGAAAATAGCAAAACTTGAAGGAAAAGTGAAGTAGAAATCGATTTTACCTTCAAGAACACCACGAGATGATGAGGATTTCTAGTTTGAGGTGTGTTCTTGGACTTATTTTCTGGAGAATTTCATGGGTATAGTGAGAGGAATATAGAAGATGGAGAGAATGAAGTTGGTGATTGAGAGTGTGAGAGAGAGTGAAGTGTGGAGAAATGGAGAAGGTGTTATGACTTTTTTTGGGAAGAGTAGTATAGGGAAGAGATATGGACGAAAATTTGAAGAGGAAAGAGACTCCCTCTCTATTTCATTTTTTTTTTTATTAAATCCCTTCAAAAACTTTTATAAAGTTTCAAATTTTTATAAAATATGCACATTAACTCAAAATTTGTTTACAAACTCGTGATTTTTATTTCTTAAAATAAGCTTAAATGTTAATGGCCCAAACTTTTATTTTCTTGATCATATTTTCGTAATTTTAATTATTATAAGATAATATTATAAGGTTCATAATTATTTTTGTAGAATTTTTAAGGTTAAATTTTATAAATTGAGGTTTTTAGGGGATTCAAGGGTTTTGGTGTATAATAAATCTTTGGATATCAAAATAAATTGAATCTTTGAGGCTTTAAATTATTTTTGAGTTTCATAACTTTTATTCAAGTCAGAAATAATGTTTGTAATTTATTTTTACCGGTTTATTGTCATTCTATGTAGTGATTCTGAGATTCCAGCGAAATTGAGGAATCAAGTATACTAGTCCTAGTCTTCAACTTTGACTTAAGTTCCAACGAGACTCGGACCTAATTTATACTACTAGGTCAAGCGCATGATGTGTGTATATGATTCATGAAAAGGTGTCCGAGTCAAAGAGTGACCCAAATATGGATAGTCATTACATTTAAGTAGTTGTAGAATTCACATATCAATGTGAAATCTAAGTATACTATCCATCGTTCTAAATGTTTCCAAATTTATAGTAGGTTATAACTTAGCTTCTGGTTACTAAGTCTAGTATGTGTCATGCCTATATATGCAACTAAGTTTAGTCAAATCTTGAACCGACTCGGATTTTGACGGTTGTCACAGTCTCCCCCGGTTGAAAGAATTTCGTCCCGAAATTCAATTTGTGACACATTCTACTAGAACTAAGCCGAATACAATTGCATAGTTGGAGAGGTGGTGACCTGGAGAGGTGTTTGATTATTTTGGGTTACTTCCTCAAGCGAAGAGCCTGACTCTTTAGCAATAATCAATTTAGTGTTTCCATAATTCGAGTTCTACAGTCTAGATTGTGGGAAACTAGGATCATGGAAATCACGATCCAATCATGGCGACCTAGTCGAAAAGATTATCTAGTTAGATATTATCTAACTTAAAAGTGCGTTCTAAGTTTTGCTGAAGCATCAACTGCAGTGCTAAGTCCGCATTGATCCTTAAGTCGCATTCTAAATCAACACTAAGTGTAAATTTGCCGCCTAATAAAGAAGAGGTTAGGAACAATTTGTTCACTTCCGGGTTGGCTACTAAATCTGGAAAAGATAATTCCGAAATAAGAAGGGGGTAGCACGAATAAAAGAGAAGAGATCGAGGGTAAGTTCCTAAAGATGCGTACTAAGGGTAAGCAACGAAGTTTTGGTACATCTCAAATGTAGAGGCTATTTAAGTGTCGTCTATAAAATAAATTATGAAATGATTAAGGATCTTCGAGGCTATAATTGCTACTACGATTACTATTATAATAACAGAACCATATTCGAAAATTATATATAATTAGAGAGTCATTGTTACAAATGGAGGCGTGAAGGTTTATGATAAATTAAATCACATTGTCTAGATAACATTTTGAGTGTTTAGAAACGATAAGCAATCTCACTATTATCAAAATGTATAATAATTCCAAAAAAAATATGAAGATACATGAGTGACGATCAAATGAAGTAGTAAAATAATATAAATATTAATTAAGGTTAAAGTTTTAAGTCATTAATAAGGGAATTTGTATATAAATATTTTGATTACTCTTTTATAAATTGTCAAATTGTCTAAGTCAAGACAAATACAAGTTTAAGAGGAGTCAGGGTATTTATGAAAACATGTTTGAGAGTTTAGGAACTCATTGGAAATTGGAAAGTAGAATGATATTTTAAGAAAGGTGTAAAATATCGATCATTGAAAGTAGTGCATTCTTAATTCAGTGATTTTACCAAAAACAATCATTTGAATGATAGATAATCGTAGCATTTAAAACTTTTTATGTTTATAAAGAAAAGATGAAACATAAGAAATGTGTTCTTCACATATATTTTCTGGATTTACAAAAATGATAAGAACAAGGGTAGTCACCTTGTGTATTAACTGTAAGGAAAATACAATGTAAATTGCATTTTAAATTAAATTTCTAAATTTGGAACAAAAGAGAAAGTGTAAATAAGGATTACTTGTTTACAGTAGATTTCAAAATAAAATAAGTTAGACAATGCATTATGTTATTATTAAGGGTGTGCGAGATCTAAAATTAGAAAGAGAGCAAGAAATCAAGTGTGGGGGAAAGAAAAGGAAGGTAGCAACAATATTTGCTATTGTTAAAATTTTAAGATCAATAATTGTATGTAGATTTAAAACTAGGATGAGATATAACTTGAACTTCAATACTTGAAGTATGTTGATGATTAAATAGAGATGTGGAAGTTTTAAAGTGTTTGCTAAAAATCATGAGATATCTTATCAACTTAAACTCCATTTGTGAGAAAGAAGAAGCACTATAACTGGTAGTTGAAAATCTGACAACTTTGACCTTTGTGATTGGAGTCCAACAATGGTTAAAATGGATAAGGTAAAACTCAGTATATTTAAAATAATAATTATACATTGTTGAAAGTGCGTCACTGGAAATTTAAAAGAGAACACTGAGTTTTGCAATGCTTTAAGTTTTAGAAACTTTATAGATTATAAAACTAGTTTGAAATAAAATAAACAAATGAGGTATGTTTGGAAATGTAGGCATTAGTGATGTCTTGTAAACACATTTGGAGTAAAAAGGTTGTAAAAATACCATGTTAGGTTTCAAGAAAACACATTTAATTAAATTACAATGTCTAAATGAGAAAGCGGTTAAAATTGTCAAAACAAAAGTGGTTTGGAAGATCTGAAGAAGCTTTTACACACAATATGAACTTCAATGTCATATGTTTAAGTTTTATAGCATATAGTTTGAACACTATTATAAAAGAAAATGTTTCTATGCTTTTCGAAAACGTGCCAAAATGGTAAGAAAGGTTTAAAATGGTTTATATGCCCTTAAAAAGCACATTTATCCATTGAAATGGATTTGAAATGAAATTGAAATAGCAAGGTTAAAATCCATATTGTTTAAATTGAGTTATGAAGAAAAGTGTTAATTTAAAGCAAGTTATCAAAAGTAACGTTGGTTGTTTTTAGCGGTAAATATGGCTTAAATTGTTAGGAAATGTCTAGTTAGTTGTATGAAGTGGTTATAATGTATTTTATCGATGATAAATAAAACCAATGAGGCGAAATAACTTTTCGATAGAAAATTAAGAAGTAAGGAATAAGTAGATTAGTGTAGCTGATCGTACCTAAATACTAAGGCGAGTACAAGGTGAGTATAATACGAGTACCGATGTCTTTTCCCCAAGATAAAGGACAAATTTTTTTTTTGAAAAATGTTTTATGGTGTCAATGCAGTTTACGACCTTTTATAGAGGTTAAAGGGATATCCTATGTTAAGTTTTAAGCTCAATGTGGAAACAACCTAGAGCTAAATCGTAGCGTAGTAATAAGGTCTCACATATGGGTTAAAACTCTATGTCTCCTCGTAAGTTGAATCGGGAATGCTCGCCAGTGGTATCCAAGTGATTACAAGTGGCGACTAATCTACCTCCTTACACAATGATCCAATTCTCACCCGTGTGGGTATCGGAACGCTTTTCCTATTTTTAACTCTAGTACGAAGACGATGAAGAGGTATTGAGTAACAATTGGTATAGGTTTTGAATTAAGATTATTACTAGTGTCTATCTAGCTACTAACCTTACATCTAAAGTCAATAGCTACCGAGAAATACTCATTCTCAGTACTAAGTGGATTGCTCCTAGAGTGGCTAGTGATATAACTTAAGTAGTTAACCTAGCACTTGATAAGGGATAAGAACATTTCTAAATAAGACATTGTGGTAGAAGTGCACTTAGTTTCTTAGTGTACCTAGATGAATACCTATAATATGCAATGCCCGTACGCACATCGAAAATTTTTCTTTTCAAAAGCTCAAGTTGAAAATCACTTTGCACATAATTCTACTATAAGTGTTTCCAGCCTCGCATGAACTTTCCTTAATTAAGCATAGTTGGCCAGGATATACTTGGTGTTCCACTTTTATTAAACATATATAATCTAGGAAAAATTCCAAAGGTGACTTTCATATATAGGAGTTTGATTTTCAGAATTTATGTGTATTTAATAAATAAAAATTAGAATAAATTGTAAAAAGTTAGGATAATTCCTGAAAACTTTTGTAAAATTATTTGTTGTATAGAATATGTGAAAAATATCAAGAGTCATTTTTAAATAGTGGAGTATGATTTTTAGATTTATGAATGTTTAATCTTAGGAAAATAGAAGAAAAATAGCTTATAGAAGAGAAAACTGCACAACTTTTTATAGCATCATAATGTAATATAAGATTTTATGATAAATTTTTATAAATTTTGGATGAGTAAAACTATTTTTCCCGATTTTAGTCCATTATAAAGACAAAAATCATGGAAAAATTGACATGCATTATGAAAAATCCTCAAAATATTTTTCTGAGTATTAAACATGACCTTGAAGAAACAAAAATTATTAAATGCTATTTTAATATCTCGGAACTTGGTTTTAAGATTTATCTGGGTTAATCATAAAGAAAATTAAAATTTATTGGAAACAGTAACAAAAATTGATGAAACTTCATGAGATATGTTTACTAACTTTAAGGGTCATCCACAAATTTATCTAGGATTTCTGGAACTCATAAACTATTTTATATGATTTATTTCTCTACTTTCTTGCAATAATTATAAAAATTTGAGAAAAATGAATTATTTTCTGAAAATTTAAACATCATCTTATTTTGTGGTTTGGATTCTGGGAAAAATCATTTTTTATCAGAAAAGAAGTTTTAGGTATTTATTTGGGAATAAATCCTTTATGCACATAGTTGAAAGCTTTTAACAACAAAGTTTGATCATCTAGCATCTAATCTTAAAGATCTTCACATGCATGTTGGTTTCAAGACCATTCATGAGTTTGAAATGTTCATAAATCGTTTTTGAAAGAAAAATTAGGGTGGATGTGGTGATTTTCCCCCAAAACTTGTAGAAAAGTGAATTATGTTGATTTTGACTTTGGTTTCGGTCCTTGTATTTCACAATTCACAACATACATGTTGTTTTTGGGTGAAATCCTACCACCATGATCATCAAAACTGTGAGTGCGAGCGAGTGTTCATGATTTTACAATAGAATTGTGTAGAAGAAGGAGAAAGTGCAAGAAAATAGCAAAACTTGAAGGAAAAGTGAAGTAGAAATCGATTTTACCTTCAAGAACACCACGAGATGATGAAGATTTCTAGTTTGAGGTGTGTTCTTGGACTTATTTTCTGGAGAATTTCGTGGGTATAGTGAGAGGAATATAGAAGATGGAGAGAATGAAGTTGGTGATTGAGAGTGTGAGAGAGAGTGAAGTGTGGAGAAATGGAGAAGGTGTTATGACTTTTTTTGGGAAGAGTAGTATAGGGAAGAGATATGGACGAAAATTTGAAGAGGAAAGAGACTCCCTCTCTATTTCATTTATTTTTTTTATTAAATCCCTTCAAAAACATTTATAAAGTTTCAAATTTTTATAAAATATGCACATTAATTCAAAATTTGTTTACAAACTCGTGATTTTTATTTCTTAAAATAAGCTTAAATGTTAATGGCCCAAACTTTTATTTTCTTGATCATATTTTCGTAATTTTAATTATTATCAGATAATATTATAAGGTTCATAATTATTTTTGTAGAATTTTTAAGGTTAAATTTTATAAATTTAGGTTTTTAGGGGATTCAAGGGTTTTGGTGTATAATAAATCTTTGGATATCAAAATAAATTGAATCTTTGAGACTTTAAATTATTTTTGAGTTTCATAACTTTTATTCAAGTCAGAAATAATGTTTGTAATTTATTTTTACCGTTTATTGTCATTCTATGTAGTGATTCTGAGATTCCAGCGAAATTGAGGAATCAAGTATAGTAGTCCTAGTCTTCAACTTTGACTTAAGTTCCAATGAGACTCGGACCTAATTTATACTACTAGGTCAAGTGCATGATGTGTGTATATGATTCATGAAAAGGTGTCCAAGTCAAAGAGTGACCCAAATATGGATAGTCATTACATTTAAGTAGTTGTAGAATTCACATATCAATGTGAAATCTAAGTATACTATCCATTGTTCTAAATGTTTCCAAATTTATAGTAGGTTATAACTTAGCTTCTGGTTACTAAGTCTAGTATGTGTCATGCCTATATGTGCAACTAAGTTTAGTCCAATCTAGAACCGACTCGAATTTTGACGGTTGTCACAATTGTTTCGCATCTTAAGCTGTTTTTGGCGCAACGGGTCCCTACATAATTCAGAAAGTGACAGTTTTTTACCGGATTTTGGAAAATATTGCAACTCTCACCCAAAAGTCAAAAATTTTCACAAATTGGAAAATTTTTGAAGGCTTTTCTTGATTTTTTTCCGTGCAAGTTTTTCGGGTGTTTCATTTTTGGTATTCATCATGGGGGAGTGTTGTGAAGATTAATCCTTGGACGCTTCTCACCCTTAATAGGTTTTATAATCATTTTTTTTATTATAAAAAGGGGGAGAATGATGGATTCGAAACGGGTTTTTCGGATATTCATTTGCGGATTTGAAGACCAGTGTTAATTTGAGGGAGACTTTGATCTTAATCGCGCGATCTCATTGGATATTGAAGTCGGGACATCCAATCCTAACTTTGAGGGGGAGAATGTTAGGGTGTAAAGTCACGCTTGGATGAAGAATGTTAGGCTTAACCTCTTATATGTGTAAATGGGTTGAGTCTTTCCTATAAATAGGAAGTGAGTGACTCACATTATGTAAGGAACCATTTGGAGAGCGTTAGTTTTAGAGAGAGAAACTAGCATACCCATTTGTACCCTTTCTAATTCAACTAATGATAGCTTACAAGATTTATTTACTCCATGTGTTCTTGAGTTTGTATGATGATTCACTAGATCTTTTCTTATTTCGACATGTCATCATAATCAACACCACTACAATTAACCAATTTATAATAAATATTAGAAGGAAATTCAAAAGTCATGGAGGTTTCGAATGCATGTGGTGCAAGTGAAAATGTCTATTTTATAAGCATACTAGGCGAATCCCCGCACGTTGCACGAGAATAGAATTATATAGTTAAAATAATAACTTTTACCAAATTATTATTTAATATTTCTACTTTGAAACAAAATGTTAGTAGTAAAGCAAACATATAGTTAACATATTAGTTTTATTAAACATTATAGTTTAATTTTTAAATCATTGTGATATACACAATTATTTGATAATTTTATAAACCGTTTAAAATTGTGTAAATTATATATCAAATGAATGATAAAATAACGGGTAACAAAACGTATGAAAAAAATATGAACTGCAACTTTTCGTAACATAAAAATAGAAAAACATATATTATAACATTTATATTAAAAAAGATATATATAGAACGAATAATACAAAATATGAAAAATAAACACTATAACGTTTAATGACATAAAAACACTAAAAAATATATTATGACATTTATATGAACTCTTCATATTTAAATCACAAATATCTTCAAATACATTAATGGTTTTAATGAGCAAAACTTTACAACCTTATAAAAGAAAGGAAAATAATTTTTTTTAGTGATTACTAATGAATAATCATAAGTTCAAAACTCTTGAGTTGTAACTAACAAATATACAAAAAATAGAAAACTCTTGAGTTGTAGTGTGAGTTTCAAATGAATGCGGTACATGGAAATGTATATTTATTATTATTATTATTATTATTATTATTATTATTATTATTATTATTATATTCTTCTAAATAATTGGTTTTGATGCACATTTTAACCACTTCAATTATTAAACATAAAGATATTTAATTATAAATTTATAAGATACATAGGTGCATATACATGTTAAACAAATCACATATAATATATATATTTTCGTAAATGTCATATGTAATTCTTGTCGTAGTAATATGGATAAATTACTTTCATATGAAGAACATATCATGATAAGTCTATCATAATTAAATATCAAATGTTCAAAATTATGTTATCTTTTAAATATTGTCTTTTAAATATGTTGTGTAGGATAACCCAACAAAAAAATAATAGAAAATTAACATAATAAAAATAGAAAAACTACAATCAAATAAATAAGAGCATTGGGTGGTTGAATATATAAATAAAGATGTTACATAAACATACATTTAAATCAAAAGAAAAAACTTACATTCGTCAACTTTGTTCAAACAAAAAAACATATATCCATTTTATGAATCTTCTTTCTTTATTTAGCACCATTCAACCATAGAAACTTGATGACAATTCTTCACTAACCTGCAATCAAAATATTTTTCTTGAAAAAGAAGCAAAAAGATATTTCAAGCGAAACATTGATATTTGGATAGTCATATTCAAGATTCAGTAATACACACAAATCACATATAAAGATTAAATGAGAAATTGAATATAAAGAAAGAATAGAAAAGCTTCATTTGTTTTGGTTGAAAGAAAAAATCATATTACAATTACCGTCGATGTGACATAACTCATTTCTTCAACTCATCATATTTGGATCGTGAATGCTTCAACTATATGAAAACTTTTGAATAACAACGTCTTCGAATCCTTCTTACATGTAAGATTTTATATAACACAAAAGACACAAAAGATATGCCTTTTATAGTAAACTTTTCACTAAATGCTAATTAAACATAATATAAGTTATAAAACTTTTGAGTGTTAAATCATAATTAAGAAAACTTTTGAGTTGTATTAGTTAAAAAAAAGAGTTTCAAATGCATGAGATTCAAAAAAAAATGCTAGCTTTATAAGTATGTATGACAAGTCGAATCCCCGCACGTAGCGCATGAATATAATTATTTAATTAAAATAATGACATTTAATAACTTGTGATTTAATTTTAATATATGAAAATGCCAGTAGCAAAAAAACTCTATAGTTAACATATTAGTTTTATTAATTGTAATAAATTTATATCATTAGTTATTTTCACTATTAATTTATAATTTTATAGATCATTTTATGTTGTGTAAATTATATATAAAAAATATATTGATTTCTATATATAACAAATACAAAGTAGTATGAAAAAAATAAATACTACAACTTTTGATGATTTTATAGAACGTTTTGAGTTGTGAAAATTATATATAAAACGTTTGTTGATTAATATATAAAACAAATAAGAAATATTATGGAAAAACATTAAAGCTTTTAATAAAATAAAAACACTAAGACATCTACTATAACATTTACATCAAAAAAACTTATTAAACACTTATAAATCATTCAAAATGAATATTTAGAAATCAACATACATTTGATATATAAAAGCATTGCTAAAAAAGTCGTATTGGAATAACCATTGATGCGATAAAACTTTTTTTTTCAATCCTTTCATTTTGAATCACAAATATTTTCAAAAATATGATTTTTTTAATCACAACTTACTTATATACTACTAATATAGCAACAATATGTATAATAAATAAGTGGAAATTAAAAAAACATTGCACATTATACCCATAAGTTTAAAAAACTTTTGAATGTAGTGGAAAATATAAAGACATGACGAATTACATTAATTTTGAAATAAAAATTGTATTTAAATTAAAAAAACATTTGAGTTGTAGTGGGACTTTTAAACTCTTGAGTTGTGACCAATAATGTAATATAAATATTAACAATTATATGTTATAAAAACAATAATGTAAGCACTTATCATTGAAATAATAATTTTTATACTAAGTTGAAACTAAGATTATAATAATTTTATGTATACGATAAGAAATATATAAAAAGTTGTGTTAGAATCAAATTGAATTAAGTTTTTGATTTAAAATTATTTTACACTATAGGTATTTTTAACTATTTTATAAATAATTTAATTGAATATTTTGTATTTCCTATATTATTATTATTATTATTATTATTATTATTATTATTATTATTATTATTATTATTATTATTATTTGTAAGACCAGTAAAAAAAAGGTCAATAAAAATCACATGTGATTATGTCAATCAAGTAATGTGATTTTGTTAAACTAGTAATGTGATAAACTTTCTATGTAGTTCATGATAAATTCTAATATAAGTATGAACTTTCATACATACTATATGATACAACTCAAATTATACGTCCATACGATTCCAAAAATGTATAGAATGTCTAAATCTGACTTCGCGTGAAGAAGTTATGATAAACTCTAACACTATAAATCTTCATAACAAGAGGAATTTAAATTAGACTTATAATTAGCTATTTGCGTCTAAAAGAAAGTTGTAGTAGTTGGAAACATCTACGCGTGGATGTAAAGAACGTAAAAAACGGAGCTCGTATGAAAAAGTTATGACCTTCTGAAGATGTGGCTATCTCAAAGCATGACACTTGGCAGAAATCCTTGCCGCCTTAAGTCCACAACGTGGAACTTGTCAGGGACACTAATCGGCGCTAGAAAACACGTGTTAAAGCTACGGGGTGACTCATGGAAGTCCACGACGTGACCATATATATGCCACGACGTGGATAGGCCTAGAACAGCCTATAAATAGCGATCAAGACCCTTTCATTCCTTACATCTTCTACTTTTTTTCCCTCATTTTTCGAAGGCCATTTCCCTTCCCAAGCTTGACAACGAAGTGCCTCTGACCGCTTAGATTTTATAGGTCACGCTACTAGGGTGAGTTTCACGGCCCCTCTTTTTTAATGTTTTCGGAGGAAAATGCATGCTAAATATTATATAAAAGTTAATATTATGTTTATATGATAGTATGTTCGTATCAACATAAATAGTTATATTAACTGAGATATAGTTGTTTTGTATATGATATTTTGAAAACATACAACTATCATAAACTTGTTATCATGTTATTATACTAATGTAGCCCTGAAGTTAAATTTGGGAGTTCTATACATACTTGTTAAGTATGTTGTCATTTTTGGTTTTATGTTAAGATAAAGCCTGGTTTTACTTCTAGTTATAGTTGTTATACTACCTAAGTATTATGAAATTATGAGTAATGTTTAAAAGCATAGTCTAGTAACTTAGGGTTTTAGACACAAATATGCTTTCGCTATTAGAACTATAGGAGGTCGACCAAGTCTACATGAGCTATCTTATTCATCGACTGATATTTGAAATCTTAGGCTAAATCCTCTGACTGTAACCGTTAATCTCGTGTGAACGAGGAAGTTGTGTGTATAGATTTATGCGGGTCAACTCCCCACCCATGGTTGCCAGCTACAACCCAACGTTTTGCGGGTGACGAACTTGCCCATTGTTCCAACGAGGAAGTTTTGTGTAAATCTCTGCGGGCTGACACCCCCACTCGTGGTTGCTAGCATACAACCCAATGTTTTTCGAGTGACAAACTTGCCCAATCTATTTTATTCCTACGTCAATAAAGCATGCGGAAATCTATCACAAGGTGCATGTGGCACTTGTAGCACCATTCAGAGGTAGTGACGTCGTATTTGCAACGGTTATGGACTCATGGTAGCACAATTTTAGGAGCATTATACTTTGTCGATATACAAGTATGAATGTTAAGTATAAGTTTCCCAAACACTTATACTCTAAGTACAAGGAACTTTTAGGTATACTACTTGGTCTTTAAGTAGAAAATTATACCTAGCACACATACTCGTATAGAATCGAAATAGATTTATACATATTTACTCGTATAGAATTGAAATAGATTTATACGTACCGGTTTTACTCATATAGAATTGAAATAGATTTATACGTAGCGGTTTTACTCATATAGAATTGAAATAGATTTATACGTAGCGGTTTTACTCGTATAGAATTAAAATAGATTTATACGTAGCAACCTTCGTTTGTATGGGATTACAAATACTTATATTCATAATAAATGAAACTTATAGGTATACTACTTATTTAGTAAGTAAACTATTATACCTAGGATATATATACCATATGTTAGAAACAAGTATGAGTCAAAATGACATTTTTCAAACTATGTTCTATACTTTTGAAACTCGGAAAAATACTATTTTTACTCAGAGTCAAAACCTATGAACTCACCAACTTTATGTTCACGTATTTTCAAAATGCATGTGTTTTCAGGAACTTGATAAGCTGGAATAATATAACTTTATATTACCAATAAAGGTATGTAATTTATAACAACTCTTTTGTACTATTCAATATATGTTGTATAACTGTGATACAAAGAAATGATGTTACACCGCCCAGTGTGACATTATTATTATTATTATTATTATTATTGTTTAAAATAAAAATAATTTTTTAATATAATATAATATTTTCTTTAGTTTTACGTTATTTTAAACAATTATTATTTTTTACCTAATTAAAAACTACTTATTTGATAAAACTTCATTACTATATTTAAAAGAAAACTGCCGTGTATTGTACTTTTATTTTTGTGCTTAAATCTATGAAATATTGGAAGAGAATGAACGATCCAAATAAAATGATTATTTGAATTTCAAAACTATAGAAATTGTTATGTACTGCGACCAATCTTAAAAAAAACATATATTAAGTAGTGGGTTAGGAGAGGATGAGTGTTTAACTTGAGGTATATTTTTATCAGTTATATTTTCTTATGAAAATATTAATATTTTATTTATTTTACTTTTCCATTACGATAAAGAACAAATAGGGAAAAAAGAAATTGACAAATGTAATAAGATAATAATTTAATTTTATTACTATAAAAACTTTTAAAATGGACACATCTATATAAGTTTTGGTAGAACATACATAATTCCTTTTTATAACACACATAATTATTGGTTTTCAACAAAAAAGTCATATAAAAAATCATTCGTTCTAATTCGTCATTATCACCAACAATTTGGAATAATTATTGTAAACTCCTTTCATCAAAATCAATTATAAAAAACTACATTGATGTTATTTACGACAAAATAAGCGATAGAAACTAACATAATGTATAACTTATAATAGCATAAAATACATGTTGAATAATGTTCTCTTGGACATAAAATATATTTTCTAAACATAAAAAAGAGAGACACCATAAAGATACATACATGTTTACAATGTTAATTGCCCTAACTGATAAATAGCTTGAAGGGTGATTTACCAGAAGCTCGTTAGAAATAATTATTAGTCCCACTTTATCATCATGTGATTATAGAAAGATGCATAACACACAAACTTAAAAAGTGATCTCAAGTATATCTTTACAAACATACCTAAGTTTGAAACTTTGTTCATATCTAAAACTTTACATGCACCCAATTTGAGTTTACATGAATTTATATTTGGAAAAGTTGCAATTGCTTTCTTACATCCATGGAACCACTCACATAACTCTTCAAACCCTACATATATAATCTAGCATTTTTTGTTGACATACATGCAATATGTAATCTACAAATTTCTTATATAGGCTAAATATTTCATTTAACTCATCAATTAAATAACATGATTTGAAGAGTTTTGGGAGTTACAAATCATAATATTTCAATTATTCATAAATTAATTTATATAAGTTGATATGCTTGGGCGTTTCAAATGCATGAGGTTCATGGAAAAATGCTTGAATTGAAGAGTTTTGGAAGTTACAAATCATAATATTTCAATTATACATAAATTAATTTGTATAAGTTGAATAGTCTTGGGAGTTTCAAATGCATGAGGTTCATGGAAAAATGTTTGCTTTATAAGATATATAGATAGATATAAATTATAAGATATATAGATGTAGATATAGATATTTACAGTATTTTAATATTTTTGTTGTCCATTCATAAATGTTGCTGAATATTAATTAGAACCATGATTACAAAATTAAATGTGACTAAAGGGTAATAAATAGCCACACCAAGTAGATAAAATGTGATGGTTTTAAGAATTATGTGTCGCCAAAATGTAATGCTTGATTTTGGTATGTTTCATTTAGCCCTTTTTATTTAAGATATTTCATGTTGGTCCTTAGTACGCAGAGCGTACCACATGGTACGCTTAGCGTACTAAGGAGGAGGTTGATCGCAAGACCAAAGCCTCGTACGTTGGGCGTACGAAGGTTACATTGGGCATACGAGGGGTTTAATGAAACTCTAATTTTAGGGTTTTTTGATGGGTTTTGAGCATTCTAACACTCCTAAGGTGTACATGCAACCCTCAATACCTTGGATCTATGTTTTCTCTATTATACATGCAAACTTGAATATTCCAAGGTATTACCGTTACTAGCATATAATCATATGTTACTTGCATAATAAAACTAGACAGAATTACATACCTTTTTTCTTGTGGTTGATTCCTTGGAGCTTTAAGAGCCTAGCACCAATAATGTGAAAGCCTCAAGTGCAATCACAAATCACCAAAACAACTTCGAAGAACTTTGAGAGAATATGGAGCTCACTAAAATCGGCCACCTTTTCTTTCACACACACTAGTGCCAATTTTGTGAGCCAAGGACCCCATTTATATAATATGGAGGATTAGGGTTACATCCATGTAAACCCTAATACCCATGACCTTTCATTTACTTAGGATCCATGGGTTAAAAGCTCCATGGACTATCCATGGATTTCCATACACTCTTAGCCCATCCTAAATAAACCTTGGCCTATTCCATATATATATATATATATATATATATATATATATATATATATATATACATATATATGTATATAAGAGTCCATATTTAATTAGCCTCTTTTGATCACTAAATTCAATACTAATTAAATAATATGATTTCATATTAATATATTATAACTTACAATATATTAATAAATCATAAATATCCTTTTCTCATAAGTCTATCCATACAAATTGTTTCGGTGAAGTGCAACCCAAATGGACCATGTTGGGTCGGGTCAAGTCATACCAATTATAGTTATGGACATAGACACTAATCTGACGGACTCCCACTTGGATAAGTCTAATAACTATTATTGCAAGTACGACTTCATAACCCGACTAGCAATCGTAGCTCTTAAAGCTGCTGTCGAACTCTAAACAAATCAAATGACGTGTCCATTAGATAAGTGATCTTATATTCCTCCATTCTAGATATCATATGGACTGAGACATAGATTATAATCATTCTCTCTGTCCATTTGTTGTTTCCCGATTTCCGATTTATGACGACCGACTAATTGAACAAATCAAATCAGTCCAGGTTTGGCCAAGTACTTAGGGGTGTCATCAGTAAATCATCGAGGGGCCGACATATATCGCTTTTATCCTTGTGAGGTAAAGGAATGGATAAACTTCGACTCATATGCTTGTACTAACTACTTTTTGAATCGTACACAAATGCACATTTTATAACATCAAGTTACTGATGCGTTTTCGTACAATCAATGTATAACCAACTCATAGTCAACAACTCATATCTCTAGGTTTGAAGAATATAAGATATTATCGTCTCATGATTCACTCGTAATAAAATCCATGAAGTGATTCAAATGAGCATGTGTTTAATCCAATACTCGAATCTTATTTAGCTCTCACGAACACTGCAGCTAAGTCTAGCCACCTAGACAAACTACAGACCCATTCATGACAGTCTTGCCTCAATACCTACTTCCAAAGTATGATTGACTGTGGACGGTTTGAATAACCTAGTTATTCGGGAAGTCAAAATATACAAAGTGAAACACAAGAATAATACTAATCCTATATGGCTCTAACACTTTGAGAGTAAATAAAAACAACATTTATCTAAGCACTATATTGATTGCTCATTATTCATGTAATGTTTCAAATTATCAACTTAATACTTGAATTAAAACAATAGTCATTCCATGCTAGTCTGTTAGATTCTAAATTTATATGCAATGATTATCTTGTAATGACTATGCACAAAAGTCACAAAGACTTGGCAACAGACATTACAAAGTATTCAAATGGAGATCAATTCCATGGAAATGAAGTCTCATATTCAAAGTATATTCCTTTGAACATCCTTCTTTGCATTAAATTTTCTAATCTTATATAGATTCAGAGAATAACTGTCACACCCTGAAAACCAAAGGCGAAAACATTTCCTGGGTTGACTCCACGCTGAGTATCAAATCCAATGCACATAGTAAAACAGTAAACACAAAACATTACATTACATAATATTGTTTACATCGGTTTGAAAGAAAAGTTATACAAGTGTTTTATACGTATATGATATGAACAAAAGTAAAGACGAGTCTTCAGAACGCTCCGTCTTCTCCAAAAGTTGGCGGTGTACCTGTCTAACGCTGACCTGAGAATACAAGCAGTTTGAAAATCAGCATAAAGCTGGTGAGTTCATAAGCGGTTTAGTTTTGAAATGAACGAGTTTCCTTTGCTTTCTGAAAGAGTTGTTGTTCAAGAAAATCTCATATTTTCTTATGAAAACAATTTAGTTATCTTTTGTTACAAATTCGAAAATGGTTTCTTATGTTATTCCAGGAAAATCCCATATTTTCCTAATAGTTTAGTTATTCGTTTGTTACTTTATTCGAATATGAGTGGTTATGCTACCCAAGGAAAATCCCATATTTTCCTACGTATTAAGTTGTCTATTTATTTCTAAATTCGTTACTAGTTGTTATGTTATCTCAGGAAAATCCCATATTTTCCTATGTATTGTGGTTGGTTCTTAGGTTTGATTTCGAAGTACTAGTAATTACCATACTTGTAGTATTAGTTAAGTATTCTAACCCTTAGTTATTCTACCTTCGAATGGCTATTATCTACTAACTTAGTTGTATTTTCAAATATGTGGAATCACACCGAAGCGTACATTACAGTATTTTCGAAGTTCTGATGAGTTCCAAAAGAGTACATTAGTTGTATATTCGAATTTCTGTCGACATTCTGAGGCGGATATATTTGAAACTCAGTAGAGGTCCAGAGGCGTACTTTCACATTATATTCAAAACTCTGGTGACACTCAAGGGGTACACTAACTGTATATTCAAAGTCTTAGTGTCATCCAAAGGCGTCATTTCACATTCGTATTCCTATATCTATTCGTTTTCATATTCGTATTCGCATTCGTATTCGTACTTATCCTATTGGTTGTATTCGTATTCGTATTCGAATTCGTATTCGTTCTATCCTATTGTTTAGTATTCGTATTCGTATTCGTATTCGTATTTGTATTCGTTCTATCCTATTGGTTCGTATTCGTATTCGTATTCATATTCGTATTTGAATTCGTTCTATCCTATTGGTTCGTATTCGTATTCGTATTCGTATTCGTATTCAAATTCGTATTCGTATTCGTATTCGTATTCAAATTCGTATTCGTATTCAAATTCGTATTCGTTCTATCCTATTGGTTCGTATTCGTATTCGTATTCGTACTATACTATTAGTTACATTCGTATTCAAACTAATCTTAGTTTATGTTTGGTATGATTTCTTTTGCAAAATGTACTATAGTTTAAAACACTTTTAAAGAAATCTAACTTTAGTCTGACAGTTTACCCTGCAATTCGAACCATTAGTTATCACGATTTTCTATATTAGAAACATAAATGAAATAAAACATTTGAACTGAAAATATGTTTAAGTACAAGATTCCTTGTACTTTTGCTTGAATTCCCCCCTGAAAACGTTTGAAAAACCATTTGAAAAACACTTGAAAAAAGGTAGGGGTATGAACTCACCGGTTGAGAAACGCGTCGGTTTGGATCCTAAACGTCAGTTCTGGGTTCGCGAACACACAAGATTCCTATGGATTATGAAATGATACACATTTGTATCTAATTAGGACTTGATTAATTTATTTGTTAGGGACATACACTTCTAGTTGTGGAAACACCCGTTTTTGAGTGTTTTGGAAGGACCCGAGTGGCGTTTAAGGACTTGTATGACTAGGGGATGGAGTTTACTCTTCAAGAGTAATCTCATAGGAGTGTTTTCGGCCCTAAAGACCCATTCCCCATGAGTTTATGGCTGTAAACTCATGGTGGGGTGGTTTATGGTGCAAAATGGCTTGTATCAATTAAGAGGGAATTTCTAAGGTTTGATTCAAGGTTTGGAAATGTATTTTGAACAAAGTACGGACCATTTAGGGAGTTTACCGCAGTAAACTCTATGTTTACGGTCGTAAACTCTTATACACATATTCAAAGTGTTTCTTGGTGGTCTTCAATTAATCATATGTGATTCTAATGATTTTTCCAAGCCTTATATGGATTTTTGAGGGACTTTTTGGCATGCTTTTAGTAGTTTACGGCACATGAACACCCTCATGGCCGTGAACTCTTATGAAAGGGTGATTTTATATGTTTTAAGGTCCAATACTTGTTTGTAAACACTTCTAGAATTTATCCCAAGGCTTTAGGTGTGTTAAAGTGGCATTTTAACACATTTAGAGGAGTTTACTCTCCATGAACAATGAGTTTACGGCCCAAGCATGTTCTTAGGCAGTAAACTCAAGTTTACTCTCTAAATTGATGTTCAAGGTGTTCCAAGGCCAATTCCATAATTCTACAAGTCGTATCTAAGCCTTATTGGTGTTTTGGAAGGGTTTAAGGGCATAAAAACCCCATTTATATGAGTTTATGGCCCAAGCATGTTCTTGGGAAGTAAACTCATGTTTACTCTTCAAAATCCATGTTAAGGGCATTCTAAGTCCAGTCCATTAAGCCATTAAGCCATATCTAAGCTCCAAAGGTTGATTGGAAGGGTTTTTGGGCTCCAAAACCCATTTTATATGAGTTCACTTCCTAGGACTGTTCCAGGGCCGTAAACTCATGAATGTGGTCCTATTCCATGATTTGAACTCGAATTTGAAGGCTAGAGGGGTTGCATAACAAGTTAGGGGAGGTACCTTGGTGATTAGAAGCCTTAAATTTGAGGTTTGGACCCTTAAACTTGGATTTAGGAGAGAGGTTAGAGAGCGAGAGAGTAGAGAGAGGAAGAAAAAGCTTCAAATGAAAGCTTGAACACGTTTAAATAGGTCCCAAAACTTGGACACGGTGGAATTCTACCCGATACCGACATTAAACGAGGCTTTTGGTCGCACCCGATTAAGTTTCCGTAACTCGGTGGGGACGTTTCTAAAACTTCTGAAATAAACATTTTGGGGCTAATTTCATGAGTTCCTAAGAGTTTTAGACACTCATTAGTATCAAATAAACATATAAGTTTAAATAATTTAACCCAAAACGAAATCGAAACGAACTGATAAACGGCGAGTTTTACGGGTAGAACGGGTTTTTCGGCAATGGAAAATTTCGGGTTGTTACATTATCCCCCCGTTAGAGGGAATTTCTCCTGAAATTCGAAGATTAAGATGCCGAACATGAATTGGAATGAGATACGGATGGATTTGCTGCTCCGAGTTTTCACGCTCCCTATTGGAATCGGGTCTCCGCTTGACGTTCCAGCGAACCCTCAATATCGGGACGCGTCTTGGTTTCGTTGGTTAGATACTTCTTAAGGACCGAGACGTAAAGTATCAGATGGGTGTTACTAAGTTCCAAGGGTAACCGGAGTTTTAAGGTTACGGAATCGTTCCTACGAGGATCGTGAAGGGTCTAATGTTACTAAGTTACAGGTTTCTATAGGTATCTCTGGTGCCGACTAATTCCCTATCATCTTAGCTTTTGGAAGGTTCACGAGTATGACTGCTTTGCTTATCTACATAACCAGGGAAAATGGTTTGACCGAAGGGCACCACTACGAACTCGTGGTGATCATGCCAAGTCCTGGTCGCTGCCTTGTACACATCATTCTTACTGAGGTTTGGCTACTAGGTAGTTCCAGGATTTAGGTTGATACAAGACTTGACTAGACGTTCGGAAAGAATTCTTGAGAATTTTTGGGAAAGGCATCGGGGAAAGAGTTTTAGACTTCTCGTTTCCCGAATATCACACGGACGAGGAATGCATGGGAAACTTTCTAAGCTTTAATACACGAAGATGCGAAGGTTGGATTTAGGTTTGATGCCGAGAATTATGAGAGTCGAATTAGAAGAAAGATTCGGACGGACGACCCTTTCGAAAACAAGAATAACAGCATGAATGAGACTCAATCATTACATGCCAATGATCGCATCAAAGCTTTTCATGAAAAATTTACCATTAGATCGAATGGAAAGGAATAATCATCCGAATTAAGGATACGATCTAAGGGTATGATGTTAACTTTCTCTTTCTCACTGGTTGGTCATCTCGACAGTACACATTTCGATTATTAACGAAGGATTTAGTTTAGAGAGATATTTGAATGAATGGTTAGCAAATTCTTTCATCATTAGAATCGAAAAGGATTACGGGCACAAGATTCATCAAGGAGAAGTATACCTATGGCAACGGTGGGGTCGGCGGTTGTCCTTTCTTGTCCCATAGTTAGGACTCTCCCGGTGTTGCCAGATGATATTGTCTTAGGACAGTTTCCTTTATAATGCCCGACCTCTCCACAATTGTAGCAGGTTTGACCGATACCAGCTCCGGAAGCTTGACTAGTTGATGGGGTTGGGGTTTTGTAGCTTCGCGCATGGTGACCTTCCTGGCCACAGCTTTTACAAAACTTTGCACGACAAGGGCCAGGGATGCGATGGTGGTGGCTACATCGGTTACACCACGGGAGGATACCGGCATATTCGCTGACATGTGCTTGGGCTAAGGAACCTACAACAGATACAGCGACAGAGGTAGTGGCAGCGTGGACTGCCACTATCTGCTGTTTCTTCGAGGGTTCTGGGGAAGACTGACTCTTCTTCTTCTTTTTCCAAAACTTTCTTTTCTCGCCACTCTTTTCTGTTGGCTCGGGAGTGCTGTCTGCTTCCTCTTGGTCATCATTGTGATCGATCAGGGTTTGCGCTAGACATTTGGCGTTGTCATAGGTATCTGGCTTTGCCGCTATAACGTTCCCTTTTGTTGGTTGGGTTAATCCCCAGATGAACCTTTCTACCTTTTTGCTCTCCGGGGTAACCATCCCCGGACAAAGAAGTGCCAAGTCGTCAAACCTTGAAGTGTAAGCGGCGATATCGGAACCTTTCATCTTCAGGTTCCAGAGTTCATGTTCCAGCTTCTGGATTTCACCCCGAGGGCAATACTCCGCGCGCAGTAGTTCCTTCATAACTTCCCATCCCATAACATTGGCTACAGGTAGAGTCAAGGATTTGACTCGGCCGTTCCACCAAGTCAAAGCTTTATCGATGAGCGTACAGGCGGCAAATTTTACCTTGTCGGATTTCGAACAGGCACAAATCTTGAAGATAGATTTGATTTTCTCTAACCACCGAGTTAGAGCAATGACACCCCCTGTGCCATCAAAAAATGTGGGTTTTGCGTTCATAAAGTCTCTATAGGAACACTCCTTCCGGTGTCCCTGATTACCTTCTGGGTTTTGGGTTTGGGAACCACCCCCTGAACCACTGGGGTTTAGTTGAGGCAGGATGGTTGATATTGTGGCAGTAATGGCTGCCTGAAGCGTTTCCAGATCGATTTGAATAGGAGGTGGTGGCGGCGGAGGGTTGTTGGTATTCTTTGAGCTGGGTATCTTTCTTGGAGGCATCTTGATCTAAAAAGATCAGGAAAGAGAGGATCATAAGTCCTCTGAATTGAATCAAGAGATATGGATCAGGGGATATCTCATCAAGACAGATATAACATTATATTAAGTGATAAGGCAGGAAAGAGTTATCAAGGCAGATAATTTTATCGCTAGAGGAATGATCAAGGAACAACGCGTATACGAGGATTTCTACAAAGGATCGGCTCGAGAAATACTCTCATAGTATTTCATGGTACGCTGCAACGACGACTCGTTGTTTGGGGTATTAGGTAAGTTTTAGGTATGCTGCATACCACAGTCACTCCCAAGCACATGTTGGCCGTGTCTCGAATGAATATAGTTGGCCAGGCTATATTGATCCTAGACACGACTAGAAAACTGCCCAGGTTTAACCGCAACGTACAACACCCATTTACTTATATTTTTTTCTACTTGTAGTTACGGATTTCGACAGTTCGGTATACTTGTATACTTTAGAAAATACTTATATTTGTAGAGTATACTTTTAGTTCAAAGCACTTAGGCCCCTTAATGTTTATAGTCTTACACCATGTAAGCTTTGGTATACTAGTTCACTATAAACAAGGGCTCTTATACCAATCTGTCAAACCCCGAAAACCAAAGGCGGAAACATTTCCTGGGTTGACTCCACGTTGAGTATCAAATCCAATGCACATAGTAAAACAGTAAACACAAAACATTACATTACATAATATTGTTTACATCTGTTTGAAAGAAAAGTTATACAAGTGTTTTATACGTATATGATATGAACAAAAGTAAAGACGAGTCTTCAGAACGCTCCGTCTTCTCCAAAAGTTGGCGGTGTACCTGTCTAACGCTGACCTGAGAATACAAGCAGTTTGAAAATCAGCATAAAGCTGGTGAGTTCATAAGCGGTTTAGTTTTGAAATGAACGAGTTTCCTTTGCTTTCTGAAAGAGTTGTTGTTCAAGAAAATCTCATATTTTCTTATGAAAACAATTTAGTTATCTTTTGTTACAAATTCGAAAACGGTTTGTTATGTTATTCCAGGAAAATCCCATATTTTCCTAATAGTTTAGTTATTCGTTTGTTACTTTATTCGAATATGAGTGCTTATGCTACCCAAGGAAAATCCCATATTTTCCTATGAATTAAGTTGTCTATTTGTTTCTAAATTTGTTACTAGTTGTTATGTTATCTCAGGAAAATCCCATATTTTCCTATGTATTGTGGTTGGTTTTAGGTTTGATTTTGAAGTACTAGTAATTACCATACTTGTAGTATTAGTTAAGTATTCTAACCCTTAGTTATTCTACCTTCGAATGGCTATTATCTACCAACTTAGTTGTATTTTCGAATATTTGGAATCACACCGAAGCGTACATTACAGTATTTTCAAAGTTCTGATGAGTTCCAAAAGAGTACATTAGTTGTATATTCGAATCTCTGTCGACATTCTGAGGCGGATATATTTGAAACTCAGTATAGGTCCAGAGGCGTACTTTCGCATTAAATTCGAAACTCTGGTGACACTCAAGGGGTACACTAACTGTATATTCAAAGTCTTAGTGTCATCCAAAGGCGTCATTTTGCATTCGTATTCCTATATCTATTCGTTTTCGTATTCGTATTCGCATTTGTATTCATACTTATCCTATTGGTTGTATTCGTATTCGTTCTATCCTATTAGTTAGTATTCGTATTCGAATTCGTATTCGTATTCGTATTCGTATTCGTTCTATCCTATTGGTTCGTATTCGTATTCGTATTCGTGCTATCCTATTGGTTAGTATTCGTATTCGTATTCGTATTCGTATTCGTTCTATCCTATTGGTTCGTATTTGTATTCGTATTCGTATTCGTACTATACTATTAGTTACATTCGTATTCAAACTAATCTTATTTGATGTTTGGTATGATTTCTTTTGCAAAATGTACTATAGTTTAAAACACTTTTAAAGATATCTAACTTTAGTCTGACAGTTTACCCTGCAATTCGAACCATTAGTTATCACGATTTTCTATATTAGAAACATACATGAAATAAAACATTTGAACTAAAAATATGTTTAAGTACAAGATTTCCTTGTACTTTTGCTTGTATTCCCCCTGAAAACGTTTGAAAAACCATTTGAAAAACACTTGAAAAAAGGTAGGGGTATGAACTCACCGGTTGAGAAACGCGTCAGTTTGGATCCTAAACGTTAGTTCTGGGTTCGCGAACACACAAGATTCCTATGGATTATGAAATGATACACATTTGTATCTAATTAGGACTTGATTAATTTATTTGTTAGGGACATACACTTGTAGTTGCGGAAACACCCCTTTTTGAGTGTTTTGGAAGGACCCGAGTGGCGTTTAAGGACTTGTTTGACTAGGGGATGGAGTTTACTCTTCAAGATTAATCTCATAGGAGTGTTTTCGGCCCTAAAGACCCATTCCCCATAAGTTTACGGCATTAAACTCATGGTGGGGTGGTTTATGGTGCAAAATGGCTTGTATCAATTAAGAGGGAATTTCTAGGGTTTGATTCAAGGTTTGGAAATGTATTTTGAACAAAGTAAGGACCATTTAGGGAGTTTACGACAGTAAACTCTATGTTTACGGCCGTAAACTCTTATACACATATTCAAAGTGTTTCTTGGTGGTCTTCAATTAATCATATGTGATTCTAATGATTTTTCTAAGCCTTATATGGATTTTTGAGGGACTTTTTGGCATGCTTTTAGGAGTTTACAGCACATGAACACCCTCATGGCTGTGAAATCTTATGAAAGGGTGATTTTATATGTTTTAAGGTCCAATACTTGTTTGTAAACACTTCTAGAATTTATCCCAACGCTTTAGGTGTGTTAAAGTGGCATTTTAACACATTTAGAGGAGTTTACTCTCCATGAACAATGAGTTTACGGCCCAAGCATGTTCTTGGGCAGTAAACTCAATTTTACTCCTCTAAATTGATGTTCAAGGTGTTCCAAGGCCAATTCCATAATTCTACAAGTCGTATCTAAGCCTTATTGGTGTTTTGGAAGGGTTTAAGGGCATAAAAACCCCATTTATATGAGTTTACGGCCCAAGCATGTTCTTGGGTAGTAAACTCATGTTTACTCTTCAAAATCCATGTTAAAGGCATTCTAAGTCCAGTCCATTAAGCCATTAAGCCATATCTAAGCTCCAAAGGTTGATTGGAAGGGTTTTTGGGCTCCAAAACCCATTTTATATGAGTTCACGGCCTAGGACTGTTCCAGGGCCGTAAACTCATGAATGTGGTCCTATTCCATGATTTGAACTTGAATTTGAAGGCTAGAGGGGTTGCATAACAAGTTAGGGAGGTACCTTGGTGATTAGAAGCCTTAAATTTGAGATTTGGACCCTTATACTTGGATTTAGGAGAGAGGTTAGAGAGAGAGTAGAGAGAGGAAGCAAAAGCTTCAAATGAAAGCTTGAACACATTTAAATAAGTCCCAAAACTTGGACACGGTGGAATTCTACCCGATAACGGCATTAAACGGGGCTTTTGGTCGCACCCGATTAAGTGTCCGTAACTCGGCGGGGACGTTTCTAAAATTTCTGAAATAAAAATTTTGGGGCTAATTTCATGAGTTCCTAAGAGTTTTAGACACTCATTAGTATCAAATAAACATATAAGTTTAAATAATTTATCCCAAAACGAAATCGAAACGAACTGATAAACGACGAGTTTTACGGGTAGAACGGGTTTTTCGGCGATGGAAAATTTCGGGTTGTTACAATAACTTCCACCTATGGAAATAGTTCCACATTTCCATTTTTACCTTCACTTCAGAACAAGAGTCGCCTCTTTTCAAAATATCTCAATATGGTCCTTTCCAAAGTTTACATTATACTTCCAGTTATCCACGAGCAACCAATCTTTGGTAAGCCTGAGATTGTCTTCGGCAATTGTTTAATCATTTTAGTCATCTCCGGTTCTATTCCTTTTTCCCTCTTAATGCCCTAAGCATTCGGAAAATTTAGAATGGATGTAATCGATCCTATAACCGTAGCATATGGGACACGGTTCATGCTATAAAATTTTTTATTTGCCATGTTCTCACAATTCAAACGATGAAGAGAGATGCCGTAATCATAATCGAATTTTGAGAATGCAACATATGTAGAATTTCCTTATGTTGAACCATTCCAACATGACATTCATATATATCTTTGACTAAAGTTGATTAAAATCTCAATCTAAGCTTGTAGAATTGGAAGGAAGTATAAAATCCTCTCCCTTAATTATAGCAAAACAACTTTTCAAAGCGAATTGAAACTTTTGTTTTCTATAATTAACATTTCCAACATGCAACACGTAACATAATAATCATGCTCCTACTAACATGATAATTATAATTTAACTAGCATAACACTTTATGCTCATACTAGCTTTGACATGTACCCAGAAATCAGCTGGACTTCTAGAAATCAATACTTTATGAACTTTCTTACCAAAGTTTAGTTTTCTGATACGAGATGCTTTGATAAGACTTTATCAAAATCATACACCTTTCCTTAGATAGATTACATGTGTGTCTAAACAATTTTAGAACTATGAAAAGGGATTCCGTAATCATAGTCTCAATTGTTTAGACCTTTGCCATTTCTCACAAGTCTATGTTAGTGTGCTGGTTACCCACACAACGACTTTGAGAATGCAAATATCATAATTACTATCTACTTAAAATCTACTTAGTGAAAGCGTTTCCTCACCATCATTTTCATGAATCGGAGAGAAACCTTATGACACTCAGATTTTCTTTTTTTATGGTGCAAGTGTTCCTATCCATGCGAATTGGTCAAAACCATAATCATAAGAGAAGGTTAGTGACAAATCTAAACTCATATGGACTGAACTTGCCCGATCTCATTTTCTTGCCACTTAGTAGCACAAGGGCCTACCATTGCTTCTAGGTTGTTATGCAAACAATTGAGAACTTATATAAATCACAAGCATAGTCAACTTATTCTAGAGTGGGCATAGAAATATGCCAACACAATGGCTTACAAACCTCAAGTTGTGTGCTAGCGATTAAACAATGGGTTTTATTGTTGATTAGTTCTTGAAATTTTTTCCAATATCTTTAAGACTCCCATTGTCCTCTTGACATATAAGATTCTCTTGTCAAGATCCATTCCATGACAAAACAAATATTCAAGAGTTAGTGCGGATTCTTATCAAGATCAACACTTCTCACAATTGGTCTTAGTTGGTCTGTGTTTTATCAAAAACATCACAACTTACCAATTTCAGATGTACAAGAGTAAGAAACATGTTAGTCTACATTTGATAAGTGTTATAAAACTTTCTTAAAATTATGTCACTCAAGTTACAATCTTAGATGATGACTCTAAGACTTGATTTTGGAACGAAGTATGATTTATCTTTTGATTTAACCACTTCAACAATTCATGATTCCTCTCCTTAGCCAAACAAATGAACTAAGGTATCTTTAGATGATCAATTTTAATACGGTTTTATAATCACTAAGATAATCATAAAACAAGATACTCAAGTACTCTTCCATCTCTTCAGATTGGGGAAACTTTTATCTTTCTGCCTAATTTGATTCTTCTTATTCATTCTACCAATCATTGAAACCTTTCCAATGTTTCTGAATTACACTTAAACTCGTAAGCATAACAATATTTACTAAACTTTAGTAAATCATAATGAATAACCTTATTAGCCTTTTTGGTGGACCTGGCCAACACACAACCTAATGTACCCAATGCTGTAGTCCTTCACTTGACTCATATGTACATATAAACAAGGAATTAGTCTTAATTTACAAAAGATGAAAATTCTCATTCATCATACAATATAAGTTACATAATTCCAAGTTTCTATCTAACTAAAACTTGGGTGATTTGAATCTTTCCTTATTTGGTAAATTATGACACTACCACAAATGAAAGAATCAAATCTCTTTTCCAATATTTCTATCAATGAAATCATATAAACGAAATTTTTTTACAAATGCCATTGTAAGGATACTTAAAATTAATAATATCAAAACTTTTCTTTTTATTTTAAAACTTGCGGAAAAACTTATCCTTACAATGCAAATACATATGAAAAACATGTTGTTATCTATTCCTAAGCAATCTATCATAACTCTTTAAGCAACAACTCAAAAATTCTGTTCATCGAACCATGCGATTGAAATCCCTCTTCACGATCAGAATCAGCATAGCTTTTTTTTTTTCCTTTGTTCCTTCCAAAACATCAAAATGTAATTATATTACATCATGTATTAAGAATCCCAAACAAAGACTCCATAAAGTTAGATAATAGACTTTACCTGAAGTAGAGTCAAACTTTCTGACTTTACCATCCTTATGATCTTTCAGGTAAATTAGGAAGCTTCGTAACCACTATCCCTTCTCTTGGAAATAGAAACATATGGACTCTTTGGAAATGGTGCATGAGACTATCTCAGAATTAGCCTTTCTCTTTACCTTTAGGTCAAATGACTTGATCATAGCCGATCCCTTTCCATTGGGAAGAGAAAGCTTTTCTGGACTTTCAATGTTACCGTTACCAATGTCCATGGAAGCATGGGAAGTAGATCTTCCAATCAAATTTGCTTTACCATTGCTCCAAAACATTTCTAATTCAATAGCATCGAGCAAATATGTAAGATCATTAAGGGTCATGTCATGGTCTGTCACATAGTAATCCTTAAAGAATCACTATATGACTTGGGAAGTGATTGAAGAACCCCAGTTAACAGTCAACTTCCCTAAGACTTTGACACTTAACTCTCCCAGCTTGCCAATATGTGACTTAATCTCCAAGATGTAAGCATATATAAACCTTGCTTGCCAAATAAGGACCGAGTGACCTTGAACTTGTGGGCCAGGGAGAATTATTGGAGGAGGTGGAGGAGGTGAAGTATGATGTCTAGTCCTATTGATACACAACAAAGGGATTGATCTTTCACCTTGATTGCCATTTATGATATCATCTTCTTTAGGAAAGCTTTATCCAAAAGGATGAAGAAGACAATAGTTGTCTGAACTTAGACATCTATGAGGGAGAAATTCAAGTTTCAGTTGATTTAAGTCCTTAACATAACACCCAATATGAAATATTATGGCTAGGACCCAACAAACTATTTTATAACTTGGAACAGGGATGCCTTAATCCAAGCTACAAAATATTTGAATATAGGTAAATGATGATTTACCAATGTCCACCATGAAAAACAAAATAAATTATTAAGTTTTAATTGGATTTGAAACTCCTAGATCCTTTGAGATTCATTGAACTTTCAATGGCATGTCTAAATCTCGATTGTGCCCTCTCAAGTTTGTGACTGGAATGTCGAGGATCACAAACAAGGTGTGAATAACCATGCAAATTGAATTGGTACCCTTAATTTTATCACCCAATCGATGTGTTGGTTAACCACACGCGCTCCACCAGTCTAAGATAAAACTTAAGTCACCCTTTGCCACACATTGTCAGTCCCACGTTAGTGTGCCAGTTAACCACACACGCTCCACTAACGACTTAACAAGGGTGCAAAGTGTAATTTCTTGGGTTAGCACCAAATTCACATTTTGCTAAGTAACTAAGATTGGGAATTTATAAGTGTTTAGTTACTTAGTATTTATCATTATACTTTTAATGAAGGGAGAATTATAGTCATTTCCTACCCGTTCGACTAACGACCCTCCACCAGTCAAGGAAGTGGTGGGTGAGAGTGAACACCCATTCAACTTCCGTTTTATAGGCAGTAACCTTATACCCCCTTATAGACTAGCTTCGTGAATGAGGCCTACTAACGGTAAGACTGACTTTGTTCTTATACATATATATATATATATATATATATATATATATATATATATATATAAGTGTTAACTTTTAATACTATAATAGTATAAGGGTGTATTTTACAGATTTAAAATAGTTGGTGGTTTAATCTTATTAATTAAACTATACTCTTAATTTAATTAAACTTAAACCATGTCATTATGGAACTATTAACTCTTTTAATTAAACACTTTAATTAATTTAACGAAGTCCATAAATTTGAATTTTAACTTTTAAAATTCTAGGGTTTGGAATTAAAGTATTAATGTGTGTGAGACTTTACAAATTCCAAAACTTGAGGGCAAGTTTTGAAACTATTCAAAACCTTTCGTATTCATAACATATGAGTTTAATGTTTCTTTAATGGCAAGACTCTTGAAAATCCATAACTTGAGGACAAGTTATGGAGATCATAAAACAATTTATGGAAAAGAGATTCTTCAAGTTTTATAACTTATGACTTTTAATGATCCATTTAAAAGAAAAACCTTTGGAATTGCATAGCTTGAGGACAACTTATGGAGTCCATTAAAATCATCAAACAACAATTCAACCAACAATGTTACAAGTTCTAGATTAAACTCATATGAACTAGGTAATTCAAGTCAAAAAAAATCCATGCAATTAGACTTAATCATATAAACTAATAGAAAACATGAAATTTTGACAATCACCTTTCAAATGGATTAGCATGATGATTATCATATCTTAAAAAAAAAATTTATGATTCAAAACAGTTTGGAATAATGATCCTATCCATTTGGAGGCCAAAAAAACTATTTTTCTGCACTCTGCCCAGCCAACTCAGCGAGTCCATGAACATGAATCGTCCAATAGCACATTTTATACATGGACTCGTCGAGTCCATCAGTGGACTCGACGAGTTCATCACCCAGAACGCAGAAAACTCGATTTTTTTCAACTTTATATAGCAAGTAGCATCATGTATAATTGAAAACGGCCCTAGGCTCTGATACCACTGATGGGTTTTGAGCATTCTAACACTCTTAAGGTGTACATGCAACCCTAAATACCTTGGATCTATGTTTTCTCTATTATACATGAAAACTTGAATATTCCAAGGTATTACCATAACTAGCATATAATCATATGTTACTTGCATAATAAAGCTAGACAGAATTACATACCTTTTTCTTGTGGTTGATTCCTTGGAGCTTTAAGAGCCTAGCACCAATAATGTGAATGCGTCAAGTGGAATGACAAATCACCAAAACAACTTGGAAGAACTTTGAGAGAATATGGAGCTCACTAAAACCGACCACCTTTTCTTTGACACACACTAGTGCCAATTTTGTGAGCCAAGGACCCCTTTATATATTATGGAGGATTAGGGTTACATCCATGTAAACCCTAATACCCATGACCTTTCATTTACTTAGGATCCATGGGTTAAAAGCTCCATGGATTATCCATGGACTTCCATACACTCTTAGCCCATCCTAAATAAACCTTGGCCCATTCCGTATATATATATATATATATATATATATATATATATATATATATATATATATATATATATATATATATATATATATATATAAGAGTCCATATTTAATTAGTCTTTTTTGATCACTAAATTAATTCCAAATTAATTCTTGATCAATACTAATTAAATAATATGATTTCATATTAAGATATTATAACTTATAATATATTAATAAATCATATATATCCTTTTCTCATAAGTCTATCTATACAAATTGTTTCGGTGAATTGCAATCCAAATGGACCATGTCGGGTCGGGTCAAGTCATACCAATTATAGTTATGGACTTAGACACTAATCCAACATTTTGCACCCTATATAAGCTCCTTAAGTCCCTAGGGTTGGCCTCTTTATCAGCCTCCATTGTCTTAAAACCTTAATCTTGAACCCTAATAGCCTCTTTGAGTGTTCTTGAGCCTTGGTCTTGATTTTGGTGGTTTGTGCACCTTGAAGTGTTAGAAGAAGAAGTTGGAAGACTCTTTCATTGGAGGGAAGCTTAGAGATCTAGATTTAGCTCCATATTTTGGTGACTTTTGAGGTATAAAGTTCATACCTTGTCTACTCTTGCTTAGATCTCTTCATGTTATAGTTTTATGCTTCTTTGTCCATTTCTGGTTGGTTTTGATGGGTTAAGACCATTTTAGTAGCTAAATGTTATAGATTCGGATGTTTGGAGAGTTCCTCAAGCTTAAAAGTGCAAAAGTTTCTGGGTTTATGGCCTCATGCGTTAAGTTATTTATTATGCTCTTTTGAGCTATAGGGTCTCATTAAACCATGCATTCATGTAAAGTTGGCAACTTTACGTAGTAAACCATGTTAAGGAAGTCAGAACTAAGTTTGGGTTGAGATCTTATTCGGTTAAGAGCTGGAAATGGAAAGTTGGCCAAACAGGCAGTACGTTGGGCGTACAAGCTTGTACGTGCCACATACGAACCCTAAGGCGTGTACACTTAGTGTATAGGTTGTGTTTGGTTTTAGTATACTACAACATCCTATGGTCACATACAACCTTAAATGCCTTGGATATATGTTTTCTCTCATTATACATGTAATGGCGTATCCAAAGCATTAAGGCTATAACTAGCATGCAAATGACATAAACAATATGAAATACTAGCTAGGATGACATACGTTTTCTTGTAGCTTGAAAACCTTGAAGTTTTTGGCCTTTAAGAACTTATCACCAATAGTGTGGATGCCTCAAATGGAATGACAACACACCATGAACAAAGGATGACATTTTAAGAGAGAATCTTCATATACCAAAACCGTCCATATGAACTCCAAGAACATTCTTTTCTCATTTTGGCTATGGAGTAACATATTTATATGTGGGATTCCAAAGGTCACGGGTTAACCCTAATCCATACCCATGGGTTTTTTTATCCGTGGTTCATGTGGCCCAACTCTTTATGTATCCATACATATAAATATAACTAATTTACACAATTAGTCCCCATTGATTTAATTAGTCTATTTTGATCACTAAATTAATTCAAAACTATTCTTCATCAATACTAATTAAATCATATGATTTCATATTAACATATTATAACTTATAATATATTAATAGACCATAAATAACCTCTTCTCAAAAGTCCATCTTAACAAATTGTGCTGATGATATGCAACCCAAATGGACCATGCTAATCTCGGGTTAAGTACATACCAAATATAGTTATGGGCTTAGACACCTAATCCAACAGTCTCTCACTTGGATAAGTCTAATAACTATTATTGCAAGTGCGACTCGAAAATCCCGACTACCAATCGTAGCTCTTAAATCCATTGTCGAACTCTGACCTAGTCAATGACATGTCCATTAGATAAGGGATCATATATTCCTCCATTCTAGATATCATATGGACTGATACATGGATTATAATCATTCTCTCTGTCCATTTGTTGTTTCCCGATTTCCGATTTATGATGACCGACTAATTGAAGAAATCAAATCAGTCTAGGCCCGGTCGAGCACTTGAGGTTGTCATCACTAAATCATTGAGGGACCCACAAATATCGCTTTTATCCCTCCAAGGGTAAAAGGAATGGATAAACTTCAACTCATATGCTTGCTCTATCTATTCATCAAATCACACACAACAATGCGTTTTATAACACCAAGTTACTGGTGCGTTTTCCCATTATCAATGTGCAACCAACTTGTAGACTGCAACTCATATCTATCCGTTTGAAGAATATAAGATATTATCCTCTCATGATCACTCATGATAAAATCCATGAAGTGATTCAAATGAGAGTGCGTTTAATCCAATACTTCAATCTTGTTCCAGGAGAACTCATGAATACTACAACTACGTCTAAAACACCTAGACATACTACAGACCCATTCATGACAGTCTTGCCTCAATACCTACATCCAAAGTATGATCAACTGTGGATGGTTTGAATAACCTAGTTATTCGGAAAGTCAAAACATGCAAAGTGAAACACAAGAATAATACTAATCCTATATGGCCCCAAAAATTTTGAGTTCCATATTGATTACTCATTATTCGCTGTATAATGTTTCGAATAATCAACTTTATACTTGAATTAAAACAATAGTTATGCGATGCTCCGATAAGTCTTTACAAGACTTCTCAAGCCCATACACTTTTTCAGATTAAATAACACATGTGTATGTTTGAACCTTTTATAACTTAAACTAATAAGTCTTGAATGTTCAAACTATTTTCCATTTCTCACAATTCGAACTACGAAAAGGGATGTCGTAACCATAATCGAATATGAGAATGCAAATACACAACTGCTAACTCTAAGCCTTTAAAATATTCTTACTGAAAGCGTTTCCACACCATCATTTTCATGATTCGTAGAGAAACCTTATGAAACTTAGATTTTATGGTGTACGTGTTCGTATCCATGTGAATTTGTCATAACCATAATCATAAGACAAGGTTAGTGACAAATACAGAATCATATGGACTAAACTTGTTCAATATTAATTTCTTGCCACTTGGCAGCTCAAGGGCCTACAATTGCTTCTAAGTAGTTATGCAAATAACTGAGAACTCACAGAACCCACATGCATAGTCAACTTTAACTGGAATGGGGACAGTTGCAAGAATATCTCACCACGACAGGTTACAAACCTCAAGTCGTGTGCAAGTGTTTAACAATAGGTTTACTCTTGATTATTTCTTGAAGCTTTCAAGATCTTCAAGAGTTAGTGCGGATTCATAAGACAAGGTTAGTGACAAATCCAAAATCATATGGACTAAACTTGTTCAATCTTAATTTCTTGCCACTTGGCAGCTCAAGGGCCTACCATTGCTTCTAAGTAGTTATGCAAATAATTGAGAACTCATAGAACACACATGCATAGTCAACTTTAACTGGAATGGGGACAGTTGCAAGAATATGTCACCACGACAGGTTACAAACCTCAAGTCATGTGCTAGTGTTTAACAGTAGGTTTACTCTTGATTATTTCTTGAAGCTTTCAAGATCTTCAAGAGTTAGTGCGGATTCTTATCAAGAAAACACTTTACACTATTGGTCTTAGTTGGTCTTTGTTTTATCCAAAAGATCACAACTTACCAATTTCAAATGTATAAGAGTAGAAAGCATTTTACTCTACATTTGACAAGTGTTATAAACCTTTCTTAACATTATGTCACTCATGGTTACAATCTTGGAGTATGACTTCAAGACTTGTTTTGGGAACGAAGTATGATTTATCTTTTGATTTAACCATTCCAACAATTCATGATTAATTTCTTAGTCAAACAAATGCACTAAGATGTCCTTAGAGGATCAATTATGATATGGTTTCTTAATCACTAAGATAATCATAAAACATGATACTACAAGTACTCTCCCATCTTTTCAGACTGGAGAAACTTTTATCTTTCTGCCTAATTTGATTCTTCTCATTTGTCCTGCCATACGTTGAAACTTTTCCAATGTTTCAGAATTATACTTCAAATTGTAAGCACAACCGTATTTACTAATCTTAGTAAATCATGACGAATAGCCTTATCGTTCTTTGTGGTGGACCTGATTAGCGCACAACAAAGTGTACCCGATCTCCTAGTCCTTCGCTTGACTCACATATACATGTGAATAAGGAATTAATCTTAATTTCCCAAAGATTGGAAAAATTCTCATTCATCATAAAATACAAGTTGCATGATTCCAAGTTTCTATCTAGCTGAAACTTGGGTAATGAGAATCTTTCCTTATTTGGTAAATTATGACACTACCACAAATGGCAGATTGAAATCCTTTTCCAATATTGTTATCAATGGAATCATATAAACAACAGTTTTTCACAAATGCCATTATAAAGATACTTAAAATAAATAAATAAAAAATTTCTTTTTATTTTAAAATTGCGGAAAAATTATCCTTACAATGCAAATACATATGAAAACTATGTTGTTATCCAATCCTAAGCAATCTATCATAACCCTTAGCTGCAACTCAAAATTTTGATCTTCAGATCATGCAATCGAAATCCATCTCTTCACGATAAGAATTAGCTTATTCTTCCTTTCTATTCTTTGATTCTACAAAACATCATAATACGACCTAGTCACATCATGTAACAAGAATCTCCAAATAGAAACTTAATAGAGTTAGATAGTGGAATATACCTGAAGGATAGTTAAACTATTGACATTTACCATTCTAGTGAACTTTTAGGTAAATAGGGCAGCTTTGCAACCAATGCCCCTTATTTTGGCAACAGAAACATATGGATTGTTTAGGAATGATACACAAGACTATCTCAAACTTAGCCTTTCCTTTTTCCATTGGGAAGAGAAGACATTTCTGGACTTCTAGTGTTTCCATTGTCAATGTCCATGTAAGTTTGGGAAGTTGATCTTCCAGTCCAATTTGCTTTACAGTGCTCCAAATCATTGCTGATTCAGCAGCAACGAGCAAATAGGTAAGATCGATAAGGGTCATGTCGTGGTCTGTCACATAGTAGTCCTTTAAAGAACCTGCTATATGACTTAGGAAGTGACTGAAGAACCCAGTCAACAGCCAACTTCCTTGTGAATTTGACACCCAACTCTCCCAACTTGTCAATATGTGACATCATTTCCAAGATGTGAGCACATATAGACATTGCTTGCCAATAGGGATTGAGTGACCTTGAACTTTTCAAGAACTTGTGGGTTAGGGAGAATGATTGGAGGAGGTGGAGGAAGTGAAGTATGATTTCGAGTCCCATTAATGCACAACAAAGAGATTAATATTTCACCTTGAACGCCATGAGGGATATCATCTTCATTAGGAAAGCTTTATCCAAAAGGATAAGGAAGACCATAGTTGTCTGAACTAGACATCTATGAGGGAGAAATTCAAGAAAGTTGATGTAAGTCCTTAATTTAACACCCAATATGAAATATTAAGGCTAGGACCCAACACAATATTTTGTAACTTGGAAGAGGGATGTTGTAATCCAAGCTACAAAACATTTGAAGGTAGGTAAATGACGATTTACCAATTTCCACCATGAAAAACAAATTTAACATTAGGTTTTAAATGAATTGAAACTCCTAGATCTTTTAAGATTCATTGAACTATTCAATGGAATGCTTAAATCTTGATTTTTCCCTTCATGTTTGTGACTAGGATGCCGAGGATCACAAAGAAGGAATGAATAACCATGCAAATTAACTTGGTACACTTAATGTTACAACCACCTAATCAATGTGCCGGTTAAACACACACGCTTCATTGATCTATGATTAACATCGAGCTAATCTTTGACACACATTGTTAGTCACAAATTAGTGTGCCGGTTAACCACACTCTCCACTAACGACTTAACAAAGTGAAAAGTCAATTTCATGGGTTAACATCAAATTCACATTTTCCTAAAGTAACTAAGATTGGGAATTTAATAAAGTTTAGTTATTTTATATTTATCATTATACTTTTAATTAAGGGAGAACTAATGTCATGTCCTACCCGTTCAGCTAACGACCCTCCACTGGTCATGGAAGCGGTGGGTGAGAATGGACACCCATTAAACTGCCATTTTATAGGCAGTAACCTTATACCCCCCTTATAGACCGGCTTCTTGAATGAGACCTACTAACGGTAAGACTGACTTACTCTTATACATACACACACACACACACACACATATATATATATATAACTAAACCTATATTATTATAATAGTATAAGGGTTGAATTTTACACATTTAAAAAATACTTGGTGGTTTAATCTATTAATTAAACTATACTCTTAATTTAATTAACCTTAAACCATGCCATTATGGAGTTATTAACTTTATTTTAATTAAACACTTTAACTAATTTAATAAAGTCCATAAGGTTTGAATTTTAACCTTTTAAAATTCTAGGATTTGGAATTTAAGTAATCATGAGAGACCAAAACTTGAGGGCATGTTTTGAAACTTGTCAAAACTTTTCAAATCCATAACTTATGAGTTTAAAGTGGTTTAATGAAAAACTCTTCAAGTTCCATAACTTGAGGACAAATTATGGAAGAATTTAAAATCATTTAAGAAAATATGACCCTTCATTTTCATAACCTATGGAGCGTTATGAATTTTAAAATTCTTGAAAGAGAGTTTTCATATAACTTGAGGACAAGTTACAAAACTATGAAAAATATTTTAGAGAGAATCTTCATACACCAAAACCGTCCATATGAACTCCAAGAATATTCTTTTCTCATTTTGGCTATGGAGTAACATATTTATATGTGGGATTCCAAAGGGCATGGGTTAACCCTAATCCATACCCATGGGTTTATGATCCATGGTTCATGTGGCCCAACTCTTTAGGTATCTATACATAAACTTAGTCCAACATGTATCATAAGCCCAACATATAAATATAACTAATTTACACAATTAGTCCCCATTGATTTAATTAGTATCTTTTGATCACTAAATTAATTCCAAACTAATTCTTGATCAATACTAATTAAATCATATGATTTCATATTAATATATTAGAACTTATAATATATTAACAAACCATAAATAATCTCTTCTCAAAAGTCCGGCCAAACAAATTGTCCTGATGATATGCAAACCAAATGGACCATGCTACTCTCGGGTCAAGTACATACCAATTATAGTTATAAGCTTAGACATCTAATTCAACATGTTGAGTATGTCCCGTGTACTCAGTAGTGGGCTGCATTTTGGGGTTTTAGGTGTTGGGCTCCACTTTCGGCTTTAGGGGTCTAAGGCTTTATTTTGGGCCATCAGAATATTATTGTGGGGCTAAGTATTTTTTTTAATCTTGCTTTAAGCCCCATGAAGGTGTTTGACCCCAATTTAGAAAATTGGGCAATAGTGGGTCTTAGTTGATTATTTTAGAATATTAGGCCTTTGGACAATTTGGATTAGGCTTGGGCTACGACATCCTAAATTTACGGCTAGAAAAGGCTGATTTGTTTAAGCTTTATTTAAAATTCAGAGTATATTTTTAAAGAAATGTATTGCGGAATTTGTTCCCAAAAAGATGATAAAGAACATATCAAAGCATTTCTGAAGAAATATATTATATTAAAATCCCCGGGATATCATTGTTGATACTTATCAAAGGCATAAACATAAACACTATAGCCCTGATAATATCTATTTATTGTAGTGGCCTAAAATCCATTGATTTCTCATTAGATCATAACTCCTGTGCTCTCTTGCCACTACCTGTATACGAGAAAAATGAGCGGGTCAAGCTTGGGAGCCTGGTGAAAACATAGGGTTTTCAATCCACAATAATTAAGTTTATTAATTTCAAAAAATCAAACAACCCAATTAGTCGTTCTCGTTATCCTCACTTTCTGTCCCTAGAGCATCTAAAGTAAGAGACCTATCCTAAGGATTTTTATCGGGATGGACACTACTGCTAAGGGGTTCCTTATACATGTATGTCCGTAAGGCAACCATGAGGGGTCATCAACATCGAGGCCTCTCATCATTTTATTTCATCAAACGCCAACTATGTCATCTACCCATGTTTTATCCCTAACATATTTGTAGATATAAAATACATATATAGTTTAAATCATTTAAAGCATGTATAAAGCTTTCATCCAACATAGATATCAGGTAAATAGATAATATACACACATGAAACAAAATTTATATAAAATACTTCATATCTATGTGTAAGATGAAAGTAACTATGTACTCACATTAGTAGCATGATTTGATAGAATCTAACTAGAAACAGTCAACAATTCATAATCATCCGGTTGGGGACGTGGAATGCCTCAGCAAAACAGAGAGAGATATAAGTTTTATGTGTAAGAAGAGTAAGGATCAAACTTGCTATTTATAAGCTGATCAAGACAAGCCTATGTTATGGGCTTATCTGTCCACGCTGTGAAGCATAGATGCATCATCTCGTAGACTTGCCATTTGGGTCCTAGCTTCAGAAGGTGTCACGATACTGATTTCATGTCGTGAATCTTCTGTCCACGTCATGGAGTCTTAACACATCACTCTCGTAGACTTTCCATCTGCATTCTACCCTTGAGAAGTGTCATAGATCACATTCACGTCGTGAATCTTATGTCCACGTCATGGAACCCTGATGTGAATTATGAACATTGGTCAGGCATGCGAAATTAAAGAACAAACAATGAACACGATGATTTTGGTGTTTAAGGGATGCATTCGAATATGAAAGGTATTTACAAAATAGGATCAATATCTAAATCTACATGATTAACACACACTAACACTCTCAATATTACATCAATCAAGCACACCTTTACATGTGGAATTAACCTACCTTATATAGAGGTGTTTACACGTCTCTCTCTCTCTCTCTATATATATATATATACATATATATATATGTTATGTCACAAGGCTATTTTACCACATGCAAGTGGGTCTACAAAAGTCAAACCATTTACAAAGTCATACATTGATAACTTTGTACCCAACATTCTCCCCATCAAAGTTAGGAATGGATGACCCGCTTCAAATCTTCCAAACACGAGCAACTTCATGAACCGATCTGTCACAACTAGAAATTTTGTGTCATGTAATCTCTACACTCAAGTAAAATGTAGAATCAAAAACTTAAGAGCATGTATGATGCTTACTCTATGACAACAAAAATTTCAATCCAATACACCATACAAGTACTACAAATAGTCAACAAGCAATTGGAAACCCTAGAGGTTCTTGTTTAGGTCCATTTGGACTAGAACTTCCTTATTGGACTCAAGAGACCAATAAGCTTCCAATTTGACTATCGTGGGCTTAGAACCTTTAAATGGGCTCTAATTGGACCCACATTCATTTATTTCAACATTTTGGGCCATATTGGGCCTAGAATGAAATAAATTAAATTTTATGAACCATAATTAACCTAAACTAGCCCAACTAAGTATAAAAATCACACTTATATTTTATAGGGCCAACAATCATCAAACCTAACTCTAATATGGGCTTAGGGGCATTAAAGCCCAAAAATCTCTTCTCCCCTCTCCAATCTCGGCCCAAGCCCAAAGAAAAGGGAGAGTTGACCTTTGTTGCCACCTCATAATTATTCAAAGGTCTTCCATGCAACTTATCCCATATACCCATGCAAACATCACTTCAAGGTCTCTCTTCTTCTCCCTCTCTCTCACTCTCGGCCGAACACACACACATACACTCACCAAAAATTCCTTTCATCCTCTCTAAGTCTTGAAGAACATCCCCTCACCCTTTTTTCAATAATTTCGAGATCTAAGGAACATTCAAGAAATTATCTACACAAATTCTCTACTAAAGAAACTCTCTAAATTCGAGATCTTCCAAGGAAGGGTTACTTAGGCCGAAAATCACCTCATTTTCTTCCATCTTCTCTGCAAAACCGAAACCACACCCAAAGGTGAGCTTCATACCCCCTTATTTTCGGTTTTTATAAGTTTTGTGGGGGGAGAATACAAGCAAATGTGTAGATCTATGGTTATGTGTATGCTTTGTATGATTTCTATGCTTATTTACATGTTTATATGTGATTATGGTGTTGAAACTAGTCCAAAAGTCCTTAAAATCGAGATTTGCATTAGGATGTATGAAAAAAGTGTTAAACATATTATTATACACAAATCATTTCTAGAGAAATAACCAAGTTGGTTAAATTGAACTCTTTGGGCCAAAAATCCCATTTTTGGGCTAAAAAATGCTAAAAATATGAAGTTAAAGGGCCCAAAGTGTCGAAATACAAATTCTGATGGATGAAATGAAGCAAAACATTTTCATTAAGGTATTTTATGGAAATATTCTCTTTAGAAGGATTAAAATGTAAATTTTAAGCATAATGGGCCAAAAATGAACTTTTCGGCCCAAATAAAGCCCAATATGCGAGATTTTCAAATTAGAGGGTCTGAAACTGTGATTTTCTGTAAAACAGGGGACTACTAGTGCCCCAAGTCCATTTCAAGGGTTAAAAATGCTTTTCATATTTAAAAAGGACCAAAGATGCAAAAATTTTCTATTTTGGGCCAAAAGTGTAAAAACTGCGAAAATAAGGGTTTCAGCGGAGAAAAACTTTATTTGATGGACTAAAACTGTTTTTCAAACAATCTTTGAGCTGAAAAATAACTTTTCTATAAGTTTTGATACTAAAGTGTCAAGAAAAATGGTTTGAGGACTAAAATAGAAATTTATTTTATACAAAGGGTTAAATGTGTAAATTATCCAAAAGAAAGGGGCTGAAATAAAGACACATCCTAATGTTTTAAATAATAAATCCGTCATGAGGAAATATTAGCATCTCGACTATCGGCAAATTATAATACACCTTCAACACCAAAAATCGTTATCAAACGAATTGATTCGGTCTCGAATCAATAATGAATCCGAAATTACTAACACGACGAAACTTCAATACACACATGGAAATCTCGGGAACTCAATACATACGTGGGAATACACCAGACGTCGATACACCGTCCTTGGGCCCAAAAGTTTCAAATCATGCTTGTTGGGCCTAGCTAGTCCGATGACATGATCTTTAGGCCCGAAGGAAACTCGCTTACATGTAGTTGGGACATATATGACCTAATTTCGTGTAAAAGGACTTTTACAGGCTTTGTGATGTTGGACTCCAAGGGCCTTCTGGTGCTGCTAGTAAAGTCGAGAATTCACCAAATACGAGTCGGACTAAGGGTCTTTCGCATTCACGATAGCCTTGAATGACGTAGGGAAATACCGGTTTCACACCCTCTTCTTTTCCCCTCGGTTGTGGGGCTACATGAGTCCGGGTGGTTGGGTTAGGTGAATAGTGCAAACGACGCCTAAGGGATTGTTTGTACGGTTGTCAACTGGTCGTTTTCATTAATGTACGTTTACAACAATTCACAATCCGCAATTAATCCAACGTCTCCGGAGCTCAACGAATACACCTGTCGTAACGAAGAAACAAAACATAAATTATTTAATGCAAAGTATTAGGAAAACGTCGGGTTTTCCTAGGGTTTTCAATTAATACACCTACGAATTACATACCGAGTTTTACAAATCGTACTCTTATATTTATAGAAACAAACAAGCATACTTACGGATCTTCACACTTTTTATACTAAGTTCTTTTCAGAAAATATCGGATTTTCTGGTGATTTTCAAAACAATACAAACCACTATATTTCAACCATTACTTATGAACTCACCAACATTTCATATGTTGACGTTTTTCAAAATACTTGTATTCTCAGGTAACAGGTAAACCGAAGTGAAAAATGTACTCAATGATGTCTTATTGTTTGTTTAATTAGTATTGAACAATCTACTTTTGGGAATGTAATATTTTGAACCAATGTACTGAATGTAAACGCTACCAGTTGTAATATTCCAATGCTTGGTGTTGTATGATGTTATGTTTCATTTATATTCATTGTGATGGTAATCAATTGAGTCACCACAGCCCCCGGACGTTTCCGCCGTCTGGTTCGGGGGTGTGACAGGTTGGTATCAGAGCTCTGTTTATAATGAACTAGCATATCGAACCATACATTGATATGCAACTATAAACCAAAAGAGGGACTAACATAACTCTGAACAAAACAAGTAAAATAGAACAATAAAACACCTTTGCTTGCATTAGGAACAAAGAACATAACGCCGAACCAAACAAAATAATGCTAGTATCTCGGTTAATTCAGGACTGTTCTTAGTGGTACCAAGGAGTGGATGTAGCCTGATCAACTACATTCTCCCCAAAGTAAAACTAACACACGTTCTGATGAGATCGTGATAGCTAGGGAACCTAAAACTATACCCCTTTATCACTAAAAAGAGAACGTTTGTTTAGTATATACCATAGCCATGGGAGTGACGATAGTTTATACTTTCCCCCAGTCGTCATGGAGGGAGATCAGCCGGGTATCCAGTTCCATCAAGTCCTAGTGGCTCACGGGATGCTTGAAGATGAACCAGAAGGGAATCCAGAGGAAGCACACGACGTCGGACCTGACGAATACATAGACACCGACTACGAATTTGGAGAGACCGACGACGACGTCGAGGAAGGTCAAGACGGGGACAAGGACCACATCCCACCGTGTGAGAACGAGACGCAACCAGACCACCCCGCTCCACCAGTGAACCCCCCAAGGGGGAACCGTTCCCCCGAAGCTGAGATCGCCGCACTGCGACAACAGCTGTATGCTATGGAGGCTCGGGCAGTGCGAGCTGAGCATGAGAGGGATGAGGTTATTGGAGACATGACGGAGATGGCTCAGTTACTGGCGCAACATTTCGGCATATGACCCCGCCACTACGTAGGATGCGGATCGTCGCGGTTAGGGATAGACTTATCTTAGTAGATCATTAGGAACTATGCTATGTACCCCGACTCTATGTTTAAGTGACTACACTACTCATAGAGCCGTTATGCTGTCGAACTAGTGTCACTCATGTATGCTCTTACGAGCAAAATTTTCATATATCAAATGCGGATAATATTAGTAAACTTTTACGTGCTTTGTTATGATATTACAAATTGCTATGTGTTGAGAATCTATGATTGTATGTTGAATGGTAGGAATGTTTTAGTACGTACATTACACCTAGTCAGTAGGGTCACAATCTTCCAGAAACCCCAAACACTCAACATCTTTCCGTTTCATGACAGAAAGATGCCTCGCCGACCTACTCGCGGAAACCCTGGACCAACCCCACCCGAAGTTGACTCCACTGCATTCCAGGCAGCCGTGTCTGCTGCGGTCACCACAGCTATGGCACAACTCCACCAAGGGAATAAAGGAGGAGGCAACGGGCAAGGGGCAGGGAGTTCGAACAACAGGATGAATCAAGGAACCATTAAAACATGTACCTACAAGGACTTTACAAACGCCAAACCACGAACTTTTAACGGCATTGGAGGAGTGATCACTCTGAAGCGATGGATCGAGAAGGTGGAATCGGTATTCGAGATATGCGATTGTCATGAGCAGATGAAAGTGAAGTTCGCGGCCTGCACTTTTGTCGATCAAGCGCTCACCTGGTGGAACGGACATGTGGAAGCCATGACACTTCCTATAGCCAACTCTATGCCGTGGGCGGAGATGAAAGAAATGCTGATGGCTGAATACTGCCCACGAGGTGATATTCAGAAAATGGAGCAAGAGCTTTGGAACCTCACTGTGCAGAATGCGAATATCGATGCCTACATATCGAGATTTAGTGAACTGTCTCTGTTGTGCTTGGGTATGATCACCTCGGAAGGAAAGAAGATTGAGCGATTCATCTGGGGAGTAACATCACCAATTCAAGGAAATGTGATAGCTGCAAACCCCGAAACATTTGACAGTGCAAAAAGATTGCCAAAAAAGCTGTATGACCATAACAAGAAGAAGGGTGAGAAGCCAGCGGAGACTGAAGGAAAGAAGGAAGGTGATGGCAAGAAGGGGAAGAACAATAAGAGGAAGGGGCGTCAGGGCCCCGAGACCTCTAAAAAGCAGCAGACAGTGGTAGTTAACGCTGTCACCGCACCGGTTCCAGCCACACCACATGCTCCAGCCTCAGCTGCTTCAAATGCTTCAAGACCTTATTCCGGTAATCTTCCCAAGTGCAACAAGTGCGGTTTCCATCACAATGGAGAATGCAAGGAGTTACAGTGCACCAGTTGCAACCGAAGGGGACACACGGCGAAGTACTGCAGGACTTACCCTCCCCAGAACCAACAACAGGGAAACAGCAACCACAACAACAATCGCAACAACAACAACGTCACCACCAGCGGTAACAATGCAGGGCCTAGCCACACCTGCTATGGGTGTGGGAGGACTGGGCATTTCTGCCGAGACTGCCCTAACAACAACAATCTAGGAAACGGAGGAACACGAAGGATGCTGACCATGGGTCAGGGAGAGGCGATTCAGGACCCCACTATTGTTACCGGTACGTTTCCCCTAAATCACACTTATGCATGCATCCTATTTGACACCGGAGCGGAGCGAAGTTTCGTAAGCAATAAGTTTAAGCATTTATTAAAACAACAACCCCAGAAGCTAACGGAAACCTTTACGGTGGAAATGGCCAATGGGAAAACCGAATCTACCAGGGAAATCTTTATCGGATGTACCCTAACCCTCAATCAACACGTCTTTCGAATAGACTTGATGCCTGTATCAATTAGGAGTTTCGATGTGATTATTGGCATGGACTGGTTAAGCCCCCACCATGCTGAAATTATGTGTCACGAGAAGGCCGTTCGCCTTCGCCTTCCCAATCACGAAACCCTAGTAATTTACGGAGACAAACCTAGCATGAACCTTCGCCTCATCTCGTGCATCAAGGCACAAAAACATCTACGAAAGAACAACTTGGCGTTCCTGGCTCACATAGTGGACAAAATCAAGGAAGAGGTTAACGTTCAAGACATTCCCGTAGCATGTGAGTTCCCAGATGTGTTTCTTGAAGATCTTCCAGGAGTACCCCCAGAGAGACAAGTGGAGTTCCGAATTGACCTCGTTCCAGGAGCAACTCCTCTCGCTAAGTCACCCTATCGGCTAGCTCCTGCTGAAATGCAGGAATTGTCTAGCCAACTCAGCGAACTCTTGGACAAGGGATTCATCCTCCCTAGTTACTCGCCATGGGGAGCTCCAGTCCTCTTTGTCAAAAAGAAGGACGGATCTTTTAGAATGTGCATCGATTACAGAGAATTAAATAAACTCACTGTTAAAAATCGTTACCCACTCCCACGAATCGATGATCTATTTGACCAGCTCCAAGGAGCTAGTTATTTTTCTAAGATAGATCTACGGTCCGGATACCACCAACTCAAAGTCCGGGAAGAGGATATTCCAAAAACCGCTTTCCGAACTCACTACAGACATTATGAATTTGTCGTAATGCCCTTTGGTCTAACAAATGCCCCTGCTGCATTTATGGATCTGATGAACCGAATCAGTCGACCATTCCTAGACAACTTTGTCATTGTTTTCATCGACGACATCCTCGTCTATTCTCGAAGTAAAGAAGAGCATGGCCAACATCACCGACAAGTCCTAGAAACTCTGCGATCGGAAAAGCTATACGCAAAACTCTCAAAGTGTGAGTTCTGGCTCCGGAGTGTGAACTTCCTAGGTCATGTAGTTAGCCAAGATGGAATTCATGTGGATCCCTCTAAAGTCAAAGTTGTTGAAGGATGGGCAATCCCGACAACACCCATGGAAATCCGTCAATTCTTGGGTCTAGCAGGTTATTATAGGAGATTCATTCAAAACTTCTCTAAGATCGCCAAGCCACTTACCTCGCTTACACAAAAGGGCGTACCATTCAAATGGACGGACAAACAAGAAGCCGCATTCCGAACCCTGAAACAAGCTCTCTGTAGCGCCCCGGTACTATCGCTACCGGAGGGAACGGAAGATTTTGTGGTCTACTGTGACGCGTCAAATCAGGGCTTAGGTTGCATTCTCATGCAACGTGGAAGGGTGATAGCTTACGCATCTCGCAAACTAAAGACGCACGAAGTAAATTATACGACCCATGACCTGGAATTGGGAGCCGTGGTCTTCGCTCTGAAAATTTGGAGGCACTACCTATATGGTACGAAGTGCACCATCTTCACGGACCACAAAAGTCTCCAGCACATCTTGAACCAGAAAGAGTTGAACATGAAGCAACAAAGATGGGTTGAATTGTTAAACGATTACGAGTGTGAGATCAAGTACCACCCGGGCAAGGCCAACGTGGTAGCCGACGCATTAAGTCGGAAGGAGTACTCAAATCATCGTACGAAAACTCTCTCTATAACCATTCAATCTCACCAAGTCACTCAAATTGCGGTAGCCCAGTCGGAGGCCATGAAAGCGGAAAACAGGGCAAGCGAAGCATTGCGCGGGATGGAGAAGAACATAGAGGCAAAGGAGAATGGAGTATACTATTTCATGAACCGTATTTGGGTCCCTAAACTCGGAGGATTTAGGGAGGTAGTTATGAAGGAGGCCCATGAGACGCGATACTCCGTTCATCCTGGCACAGACAAGATGTATTTGGATATTAAACAACACTACTGGTGGCGTAACATGAAGGCAAAAATTGCTACCTATGTTAGTAAGTGCCTTACGTGTGCCAAGGTAAAGGTGGAGTACCAGAAGCCCTCAAGGTTATTACAGCAACCGGTAATTCCTGAGTGGAAATGGGAGGGGATTTCTATGGATTTCGTGATCAAGCTACCCAAAACGTCGGATGGACTAGACACCATATGGGTAATAATCGACCGACTGACGAAATCTGCCCATTTCCTGCCAATAAAAGAATCCTACAAGATGGAGAGATTGACACGTTTATACATTCGAGAAATCGTGAGACTCCACGGAGTGCCAATATCTATTATCTCAGATAGGATCAGTAGGTTCACTTCACGTTTTTGGCAATCACTCCATAAGGCATTGGGAACTCATCTCGACATGAGCACCGCTTATCATCCACAAACGGATGGTCAAAGCGAACGAACCATTCAAACGCTCGAAGACATGCTCCGCGCATGCGTGATAGACTTTGGGAAGTCTTGGGATACCCACTTACCTTTAGTCGAATTCTCGTATAACAATAGTTATCATTCGAGCATCAAGGTCGCTCCTTTCGAAGCACTGTACGGACGTAAGTGTAGATCACCGTTATGTTGGGCTGAGGTGGGCGATACTCAACTAGCAAAAACACATACGTCGGACAAGGCGCTAACGGGACCAGAGATCATTCGTGAAACCACTGAAAAGATCGTCCAAATCAGAGCTCGATTACAAGCATCGCGCGACCGACAAAAGAGCTTCGCCGATAAACGGCAAAAGCCCTTAGAATTTCAAGTCGGTGATCGAGTACTGTTGAAAGTCTCACCCTGGAAAGGGGTTATTCGTTTCGGAAAACGGGGAAAACTGAACCCACGATACATCGGGCCTTTCGAGATCGTCGCCTGAATAGGTCCAGTGGCGTATAAGCTACAGCTACCCGCAGAGCTAAACAATGTTCACCCCGTGTTCCATGTCTCTAATCTAAAGAAGTGCCTATCGGATGAAACACTCGTCATTCCCCTTGACGAAATCGAAATCAACGAGAATCTCTTGTTCGTGGAAGAACCGGTTGAAATCATGGACAGGGAGGTGAAGCGTACTAAGCAAAGCCACATCCCAATCGTGAAGGTACGGTGGAACGCGAAGCGTGGGCTAGAATTCACATGGGAGCGCGAAGACCAAATGAAGCAAAAGTACCCTCACCTATTCTAGCATTCTCAAATCTAGCTTTCAAACAGAATTTCGGGACGAAATTCCCTCTAACGGGGGGATGATGTCACAACTAGAAATTTTGTGTCATGTAATCTCTACACTCAAGTAAAATGTAGAATCAAAAACTTAAGAGCATGTATGATGCTTACTCTATGACAACAAAAATTTCAATCCAATACGCCATACAAGTACTACAAATAGTCAACAAGCAATTGGAAACCCTAGAGGTTCTTGTTTAGGTCCATTTAGACTAGAACTTCCTTATTGGACTCAAGAGACCAATAAGCTTCTAATTTGACTATCGTGGGCTTAGAACCTTTAAATGGGCTCTAATTGGACCCACATTCATTTATTTCAACATTTTGGGCCATATTGGGCCTAGAATGAAATAAATTAAATTTTATGAACCATAATTAACCTAAACTAGCCCAACTAAGTATAAAAATCACACTTATATTTTATAGGGCCAACAATCATCAAACCTAACTCTAATATGGGCTTAGGGGCATTAAAGCCCAAAAATCTCTTCTCCCCTCTCCAATCTCGGCCCAAGCCCAAAGAAAAGGGAGAGTTGACCTTTGTTGCCACCTCATAATTATTCAAAGGTCTTCCATGTAACTTATCCCATATACCCATGCAAACATCACTTCAAGGTCTCTCTTCTTCTCCCTCTCTCTCACTCTCGGCCGAACACACACACACATACACTCACCAAAAATTCCTTTCATCCTCTCTAAGTCTTGAAGAACATCCCCTCACCCTTTTTTCAATAATTTCGAGATCTAAGGAACATTTAAGAAATTATCTACACAAATTCTCTACTAAAGAAACTCTCTAAATTCGAGATCTTCCAAGGAAGGGTTACTTAGGCCGAAAATCACCTCATTTTCTTCCATCTTCTCTGCAAAACCGAAACCACACCCAAAGGTGAGCTTCATACCCCCTTATTTTCGGTTTTTATAAGTTTTGTGGGGGGGGGGGGGAATACAAGCAAATGTGTAGATCTATGGTTATGTGTATGCTTTGTATGATTTCTATGCTTATTTACATGTTTATATGTGATTATGGTGTTGAAACTAGTCCAAAAGTCCTTAAAATCGAGATTTGCATTAGGATGTATGAAAAAAGTGTTAAACATATTATTATACACAAATCATTTCTAGAGAAATAACCAAGTTGGTTAAATTGAACTCTTTGGGCCAAAAATCCCATTTTTGGGCTAAAAATGCTAAAAATATGAAGTTAAAGGGCCCAAAGTGTCGAAATACAAATTCTGATGGATGAAATGAAGCAAAACAGTTTCATTAAGGTATTTTATGGAAATATTCTCTTTAGAAGGATTAAAATGTAAATTTTAAGCATAATGGGCCAAAAATGAACTTTTCGGCCCAAATAAAGCCCAATATGCGAGATTTTCAAATTAGAGGGTCTGAAACTGTGATTTTCTGTAAAACAGGGGACTACTAGTGCCCCAAGTCCATTTCAAGGGTTAAAAATGCTTTTCATATTTAAAAAGGACCAAAGATGCAAAAATTTTCTATTTTGGGCCAAAAGTGTAAAAACTGCGAAAATAAGGGTTTCAGCGGAGAAAAACTTTATTTGATGGACTAAAACTGTTTTTCAAACAATCTTTGAGCTGAAAAATAATTTTTCTATAAGTTTTGATACTAAAGTGTCAAGAAAAATTGTTTGAGGACTAAAATAGAAATTTATTTTATACAAAGGGTTAAATGTGTAAATTATCCAAAAGAAAGGGGCTGAAATAAAGACACATCCTAATGTTTTAAATAATAAATCCGTCATGAGGAAATATTAGCATCTCGACTATCGGCAAATTATAATACACCTTCAACACCAAAAATCGTTATCAAACGAATTGATTCGGTCTCGAATCAATAATGAATCCGAAATTACTAACACGACGAAACTTCAATACACACATGGAAATCTCGGGAACTCAATACATACGCGGGAATACACCAGACGTCGATACACCGTCCTTGGGCCCAAAAGTTTCAAATCATGCTTGTTGGGCCTAGCTAGCCCGATGACATGATCTTTAGGCCCGAAGGAAACTCGCTTACACGTAGTTGGGACGTATATGACCTAATTTCGTGTAAAAGGACTTTTACAGGCTTTGTGTTGTTGGACCCGAAGGGCCTTCTTGTGCTGCTAGTAAATTCGAGAATTCACCAAATGCGAGTCGGACTAATGGTCTTTCGCATTCACGATAGCCTTGAACGACGTAGGGAAATACCTGGGTTTCACACCCTCTTCTTTTCCCCTCGGTTGTGGGGCTACATGAGTCCGGGTGGTTGGGTTAAGTGAATAGTGCAAACGACGCCTAAGGGATCGTTTGTACGGTTGTCAACTGGTCGTTTTCATTAATGTACGTTTACAACAATTCACAATCCGCAATTAATCCAACGTCTCCGGAGCTCAACGAATACACCTATCGTAACGAAGAAAGAAAACATAAATTATTTAATGCAAAGTATTAGGAAAACGTCGGGTTTTCCTAGGGTTTTCAATTAATACACCTACGAATTACATACCGAGTTTTACAAATCGTACTCTTATATTTATAGAAACAAACAAGCATACTTACGGATCTTCACACTTTTTATACTAAGTTCTTTTCAGAAAATATCGGATTTTTTGGTGATTTTCAAAACAATACAAACCACTATATTTCAACCATTACTTATGAACTCACCAACATTTCATATGTTGAAGTTTTTCAAAATACTTGTATTCTCAGGTAACAGGTAAACCGAAGTGAAAAATGTACTCAGTGATGTCTTATTATTTGTTTAACTAGTATTGAACAATCTACTTTTGGGAATGTAATATTTTGAACCAATGTACTGAATGTAAACGCTACCAGTTGTAATATTCCAATGCTTGGTGTTGTATGATGTTATGTTTCATGTATATTCATTGTGATGGTATTCAATTGAGTCACCACAGCCCCCGGACGTTTCCGCCGTCTGGTTCAGGGGTGTGACACGATCCTCAAACATGACAAATGTAGAGATGAACTTCAAATCTTAAATTCTTCCATGATTCTTCAATTTGGGTTCTAGAATGTGACAGCATATGAATCGAGCATCAAAAGCTAATTAGGAGTTTCTCAATCTCCAAAAAAAAAAAAATGTGACAACCCAGAATTTTCGTTCGGTCAAACCCTAAAATTCAATCACTCCATATTATAAGTCAGGTTCACTTTCACTTGTTTTTAGGAAATTAAAGTTCGTTTGATTATTTTATTAATTAATCTTTAAACGAACGGGTGAACGGATGGGCCGTCTCGGGACTTGAAATTTCTAAACTGCAAACACCTCGTGTCTTAGAAGTTCACGGCCAAACTTTGATGTTTGGGCCGAAAATTCATCCAAAAATCGTGAACTCATGCATAAGCATGAGTTTACTCCCCAAAAACTATTCATTTTGTGTTTACTCCCCAAACTCAAAAAGAGTATACTCCAAAAACTCTCTCAAGTATCATCCAAGTTTTTATTCAAAATCTTCAATCTAGTAAGTGTTTCTAGCCCTTTCAAGTTAGTATATCACTTAATCTAGTGATTGTACATTCTTTAATCCATCCATTTATGTGTTTTGACTAGTTTTCCAAAACACCAAGAACACACACTAGTGTTCTTGGACTTCAAGTTCATATCAAGCTTCCACAAAGTAAGTGCTTCTATCCTAGAGTCATTTAAAGCTTTCTATACATGTTAATATCAAAGAAAAGTCCCAAGAACACCAAGAACAAAGTGTTCACGGTTTTGGGAGGCTCCCAAAACTGTAAACACCAAGAATAGGGCCAAAGTGGTGCCTTAGGGTGCCTAGATGCTTCACAATGCCTTAGGGACTTCTCTAGATTCATCCTTGATGAGTCTATCACACAAAAAGCACCAAAACCTTCCATTTTTATGTGTTTACAGTTTGGGGATATCCCAAAACCGTAAACACCCCAAAAGGTGTATAAAAATCCCATAAAAGTCTCATGGTTATTCCTTATGACTAAATCTAACCTAGACTAGTGCCATGATTGAGCTAACGACTTGAAAACCCCAAATACCATAAACTTATGTGTTTAAGGTAGTAAACTCATGAGTTTAAGGTAGTAAACTCATGAAGAAAAGGTCCTTAGACCATAAAAACCATTTAGGAGTGTTTTGATGCCACACAACACTTCCTAAGGCTAAATCATGAGGTAGGAATGCTTGGAATAGCTTAGTAGTCTTCAAAACAACATATGGTCATAAAGTATAGAGTTTACAACCATAAACCCTTGAGTTTACTGCCGTAAACTCCTTGGGTAATGGTCATGAAAACCGTAAACCCCAAGGGAGTTTACCCTTGAACCCCAAGCACACTAGCCTTTCCTTACCACACTTAGATGCAACCCTTGAGACTTATAACACTTGTATAAGGTGTTTATCATGCCCTACAGTTTCTTAAGTTTGTTTATTAGTTGTTTAAAGACTATTTGTTTATATACATATGTCTTTATATGTTATTAGGATCTTTGTGTGTGTCTAAGTCTTCACTAGACACCAAGCACTTATCCGACACTTCCTTCCGATCCACTTGCTACAAGTGAGTTCATACCCCTTAATCAACATTTTAAATGTTTTTAAATACTTTATGGGGGGGATACAAGTAGAATCATGCTAGTTATTATATCAATCACATGTGATTAATAAGCAGCATTCAAATGATTTACTACTCATTAGCCGTTTTACCAAACAGTTTTCCTTCAAATGATTTTCATAAACATTTTATATGTTTAAAAACTCCTTATTAAATTGTACATTTTACTCTGTATGCTTCATTTCAAACTCATTTACAATTGTGTTTCAAACAAATGTTGCTTTATACTTAAATTGTTTTTATCAAACCCATGCTTTCAAACCGCTTTATAGATTGACATCAAGTCGATCTTTTCTTAGATAATAATTATGTTCAAAGGTTTTACAAAACTTATTTTATGCTTTTATATTATCAATTGCATGCCTATATATGTATAGTTATATAAGAAGTGTTTAAAAGACTTAGGAAGGGTATGCACCCTATTTCCTTTTCGCGCTTGAGATGTGGTCTGGTGGGATATCGGGTACCCGTCCGAAGGTCGTTTAAATATTAGTTATATATCATGCGTACATATATAGTCATAAAGGTTCTTCCAGTTCATTCAGTACCCTTGGGTAGCAAGGGTATACTCCCATGTTCATACGTACAAGTTAAATTACTAGTAAACTACAATAGGCGTAGTTTAGGGTTTTACTAATACTAATACTAGAACAATGAATCATACAAAGAGTTAGTTCATACATGAGTCATAACTTATAGTGATGAGAAACAAACATAGAACAGAGTGATGAGAAACAAACTTAACACATAGTGATGAGAAACAAACATAATACATAGTAATTTGAAACAAACTTAACACACAGTGATGAGAAATAAACTTAATACATAGTAATGAGAAACAAACATAATACATAGTAATGAGAAACAAACATAATACATAGTGATGAGAAACAAACATAATACATAGTGATGAGAAACAAACATACAGGCTAGACAGAGAAAGAACACACAATACAACTAGCACATACATTACATTCGGTTATGTGAGCCATTAAACGGGTCATGGCACTACCTTCCATGACCGTTTTTGTATCCAGAATCTCCTTAATTGGGGAGCGTATGAGTTTGCGTATAGATCTATACTGGATTGACTATCCTACACCTTGCTGCTCGCTACAGTGGGACTTGCAAGTCTACGGGTGCCAAATGTCATTTCTTACGGCGTCTTACATCATCGTTTTACTATTGAGTCGGTAGCAGGGTACAGGCCGATCACATGGTACTTTAAATAACAATTGGTTTAAGGTAGTTAGTACAGTAGTAGTTACTTAATACAACATTACAGTACTATAATATTTTCTTATTACATTCACTTCGTGAACATTCATACGATGCACAGTAATGTAAAAACTATATTTTTGGTTAATGATAGTCAGATTTGGGAAAATACACACTCTTATAAGAGGCACCCACACAGTTACTAGATGCCTTAGTAGAAGGCTACTTTTAGTAGGAAACATAGGGCTTTCTAGGATGGTTCAAACAAATACAAACTTTACAAAACTTATACATTACATCTTACAAACATCTTACAAATGCTTTCATACAAATTAAGACACTAAAATGTTTATGATCTCACCAGCTTTAAAGTTGATACTCTCTTTCAAAATAACTTGTATCCTCAGGTCAACCATAGACAGGTACCGATGCAAGGTTTAGAGAAGATGGTGCTCGTTCAAGACTCATCTTTCATTTTGATTTATACTTTAGTGTCTATTATAATTTGACAGAACACACTTGTATTACAATTATATTATTAATGCAATGGATGATGTTGTTGCTTGTTTACTACTTTTCATTGTTTTGATACTGTACATGACGTCCTCCGCCCCAAAACGTTTACGCCGTTCTTGGTTTTGGGGTGTGACAAAATATTTCCCAAGTTTGAGCATAAAAGCAAACTCCATAAATTTTCAATAAGTTTAAACCCATCATGAACCAAAACCACTTCCAAATCTCCAATCGAATCATCTCATAAACTTTAAATACTCAAGGTCACTTCGGTCTTCAAGTCTGCGTAATATGATAAATTCAACTTTCAATTTTCCATATCTAAATCTCTACCCCTTTTTATAATCAAAAAGTGATTATGAAACCAAAAAGGGAATGAGAAAGCGCTCAATTCGGAATTTTTCTATCCAAAACTCCCCCTTAACACATGGCATAAATATTTTGCTTCAATCCGAAAAATCCAAAAAATCTCCAATTTTTAGCTTTGTTCACAGACCGCCTTTGACAAAATTTCTCAAAATTGGGTAGAAATTGTGAATTTAAAAATTCTGCTGTGACCCGGTGCACCCAAAACAACAAAAAATGCGAAACACTCCCCCATTTGCAAATGGGGTTGAAAGCGTCCATTCGCATTAACTACAGGGGCCTGATTCGAAAATTATCCCATTTCTCAAAAAATTTAGCCCAATATCGAAGTTGTGTGAATTCTGCCAAATCTTTGGAATTTCAGGAACAACTGCATAATTCTTAAAGCTTTCGAAAATTTAGTCCTTATTTCGAAAGTAGGTGCAAACTGTCAATCTTTCGAAACATTAAAGACCAATTTCAAAAAATTCCATTTTCTTCCAAAATGTCGAATATCAACCCTCATTTCGAAGGTGGGTATAGATTGTCAAACATTTGAAACTTAAAGGATTAAATTTGTAACTTTCCATTATCTTCTTTAATTCATTACCACCGACATTCGACCATCGACAGTCGACTTCTCGTCCATTCGTTCTTCACTTTTCATCCACCAACCCAAAACCTTCGTTAGTCCACATCCATTTTTCGTTTTCCAACCCTTCGATCATCCATCGACCATAGACCATAAAATATTCAATCTTCGCTTTTTGGTGTTCAATCCTAAGCATATTCACATTGACACCTTTTGACCATTCGATTGGTTAACAACCCAAAATCGAAAGTCGATCCTTTGCACATCAACAATCATTCGACTGTAAACCAAAGCTTCAACCATTGACTCCCAAAATTGTTCGACGTCAAAACAATGAAACCCAATTTGTTTATACCAGATGCGATGGTTTCCAATATATTCAAAAATCATACTTCGAAATTATAATCAGTTTCAAACCCATCGGCATCCATCCGAAAACCAATAACGAATCATAAAACCAACAATGATGAACAACTTGCTTGAACGATCCCTTTCATAGTCGTCTACACCGAAAATTTTAAATCATGAAATTTTTGAGATAAAACACCAAATCAAACATGATTTCGACACCCACAACTCAAATAAAAGTTGTATCTATCAATTTCTTCTACCAATTAATCGAATCAACCCCTAGAAGTCGAGTTTGAATTTTTCTGGGATTGACTTTTCGAAGTCAAAGATCAAAAAACAAGAAATTGATGATTCTAATGTCCAATTTCAGATCAAAAAGTGAACAACAGTTCTTCATCTCCTTCAAGTGTTCTTGATCAAAATCTTTAATAATAAAAAAATTAACTGTCGAATTCTTAGTTTTCACATTAATAAAATCGATTTCATCATATATCAATCATATGAAATCGATTTAAAAATTCAGATTAACAATCAACAACAAACGATTGTTAGAAACGATGGGATGAAATCGGATCTCATAGAACAATCGATGAACAAACGAACTGATTAAAAAACATAGATGTTTGTACCAGAATATACAACCACGTAAAGCGTATGCGTATCAATTGGCTTATCTACAATCAAATGATATCGGATCCATAGATATGTGAATGGGCTTGAGATAATCCGATTACAAACTCACTAGATTGCAGATTGGGCTTGAAATTTGAATAAAACATGAACAGTAACTGGATTTAACTTTTGGGCTTAAGATACGAACAATAACAGATTCATGATTTTTGGATTAATTTTTAGTTGGATAAACAGTAACAATAATTGATTTTGTTTTTATTTGGACTTATCTAAACAAAAATTAATTAGATCAAACAAAGAGAATTGAAACGAATTAGATCCAATAAATCAAAACGATCAAAAATTCAAGAACGTAAAGCACGAATCAATGTGATTTAGAGAGATCATAGAGAGACTCACCATAAATTCTCCAATTACGAATTTAGCCAAACGGGAATGGTTTCTTCAAAAAATCATGTGGATCTTCGAAGACCCACTCTGCTACCGATTGATGTGAATTATGAACATTGATTTGGCATGCGTAATTAAAGAACACACAAAAAAACACGGTGATTTCGGTGTTTAAGAGATGCATTCGATTATGAAAGGTCTGTATAAAAAAGGATCTAGATATAAATCTAAATAATAACACACACTAACACTCTCAATGTAACATCTCTCAAGCACACCTCTACCTGTGGAATAAACCCACCTTATATAGAGGTGTTTACATCTCTCTCTCTCTCTCATGTCACAAGGCTATTTTACCACATGCAAGTGGGTTTACAAAAGTCAAACCATTTACTAAGTCATACATGGATAACTTTGTACCCAACAAGCACGACTGATTAGGGTTTCTGCCACCTGTCATGCTCTTAGACTACTACATCTTTGGAAGGTCATAACTTTTGCATACAAACTCCGTTTTTGACATTCTTTATATCCACACGTAGGTGGAGACATACTCTAAAACATTCTCTTAGATCACTAAGGCTAAAAATACTTTGTCATAAACTCAATTTTAACGATTCCCGGTGTCGTGCCGGTTTTGTCGTGAAACTTCGATAGGTCATAACTTATTCGTTATAACTCGGATTTCAGTGTTCTTTATATCTCTGGAATGCTTGTCCCAACCACTACAACTTTATTCATAGATATTGGTTTTATCTATTATTTTATTTTTGACGCTTATTTTTATTCTTAACTTATTATATCTTATAAATAAGGACAATGCACATAATTTACATAGTATTCAAATAATTCCTCTTTATTACTTCAAAGTAAGTTATAATTATTGAACCTAACTATTAGACCATTATACTAATGCTTATCCTAGTAACACGGACGTTACAATTCTCTCATCCTTAGGATGATTCCATCCTGGAATCATGTATCAGCAAACAAATGTGGATAGCGACTCATCATGTCACTCTCTTTTTCCCAGGTGAGGTTCGGCCCATTTTGTGTTTCCCTTGCACAAGCACTAAGTCGACCATCTTGCATCTCAACTTCTTACTCTTACGATCAACAATTGCCTTAGGCTATTCGATTAGCCTCTTATTTTCATCCATCCTTAACTCTGAAATTGGAAATATATCCAGAACTTCTCCCATAAACATCCTCAAGTAACATACCTGGAATTTGTTATGAATACCATCTAGTTCTTCTGGAAACTCTAGCTTGTAAGTTTGGTTTCGAATCCTCCGAAGAACTTTGAATGTTCCAATAAATCTTGGACTCAACTTTCCTATTTTCCCAAATCTTCTAAGTCCCTTCCACGGTGAGACTTTAAGGAAAACCAAATCTCCAACTTTGAATGTCATCGGTCATCTCTTCTTGTTAGCATAGCTCTTTTGACGATATTAAGCTGCTAACATCCTTTCTCTAGTCACTTTCCGCTTTTCAGCAGTCTGATAGACTATCTTGTGGTGCATAAACAACTTTTGTCCAGCCTCAAGCCAACAAGACAACGTTTGGCACTTCTGTCCATATAAAGCTTGATAAGGTACCATCTTGATGCTCGAATGGTAACCGTTGTTGTAGGAAAACTCTACCAGAGGTAAGTGCTCATCCGAGTTCTTGGGTACATGCTCTCTGCATATCTTCAGTGTTTGAATCGTTCTTTTACTCTGATCATCAGTCTCTGGCTGGTAGTTTGTACTTAAACACAACTTCATACCCATTTCCTCTTGTAGACTCCTCCAAAACCTTGATGTGAAATGACTATCATGATCTGATACAATCATTAAAGGAACACCGCAAGTCTTACTACTTCCTTCATGTAAGCATTTGCAAGCTTATCCATAGACTATTTCTCATTGGCTGCTATGAAGTGTGCACTCTTTGTGAAAAGATCCACGACTACCCAAATCATGTTGTGACGGTTCTTCGTTCTGGGACGTTTACTCAAAAAAATCCATGGTGATGTCTTCTCATTTACCCATGGGTACAGGTAAGGGTTCTAAAGTCCCATACGGTTTCTGATGTTGTCCTTTAACTCTCACACATGTTACACACTAGGCCACATACTTTGCAGCATAGAGCTTCATCGTCGGCCACCAGTAACAAGGTTTCAGATCCCTATACATTTTAGTGCTACCGAGATGAATCGAGTACATGGTCTTGTGAGCTTCTTCCATCAGAAAATTCCTTATTCCTCCCGTCTTAAGTACCCTTATTCTATCTTGGAATACCTTCAATCCTTGTTATTTGTACCAAATACCGACGTCTTGCCTAAAACTTCTTCCTTTCAGTGATTTTTATCCAAAGCTTCTTCCTGAGTTTTCTTGATGCTTTCCATAATCATTGAGACAACTTCTATTCTTAACGCTCTTGGCCTTTTTCTTTCAAAGTTTACTTTTCAACTTAGAGCATCAGCTACAACATTCGCTTTACCAGGGTGGTAAAGTATCTCATAGTCTAAATCCTTGAGTAACACTAGCCAGCGTCGTTGTCTCACATTTAACTCCTTCTGATTAAAGCGATACATGAGACTCTTATGATCAGTGAAAATTTTACACTTTGTTCCATAAAGATAATGTCTCCATATCTTTAATGCAAATACTACCGCTGCCAACTCTACATCATGAGTGGGGTAGTTCTCTTCGTGCTTTTTCAATTTTCTGGATGTATATGTTATCACCTTATCTCTTTGGGTCAGAACACAACCCAACCTAACTGCAGATGCATCGCTATAGAATGTGAAGTCTTCAACTCTGTCAGGTAAAGAAAGAATTGGTGCTTCACACAACTTCTTCTTTAGCTTCTCGAATGCCTCATTGTGTTTTTCACTCCATTTATATGTAGCTCATTTATGGGTCAAAGATGTCAGTGGAGCAACTATTGAAGAAACGCATTGGATAAACCTTCGCTAATATCTAACTAATCCTAGAAAGCTTTGAATCTTTGTGGGACATTTCGGTTATTTCCACTTTATCACAACTTTAATCATTGCTGGGTCAACCATTATCCCTTCCTGGTTAACTACATGACCTAAGAATTGGACTTCACGAATACAAAAATCACATTTGGAGAATTTCGCATACAGCTTCTCATTCTTCAAAACTTCTAATACTTCTCACAAATACTTGTCGTGCTCCTGCTGACTCTTTGAGTATATCAGAATGGCATCTATTAACACTATCACGGATTTATCGAGGAATGGTTTACAAACCCTGTTAATCAAATCCATGAATGTTGTTGGAGCATTGGTTAGTCCAAACGACATAACCAATAACTCATAGTGTCTGTATCTCGTTCTGAACATAGTTTTCTCAATATCATACTCTCTCATATTCAGCCTATGATATCCTGACCTAAAATCGATGTTTGAGAAATAGCTCGAACCATGCAGCTGATCGAATAGATCATCAATCCTTGGCAATGGATACTTGTTTTTCACCGTTTCCTTGTTCAACTCTTTATAGTCTATGCACATCCTCATGCTTCCATCCTTCTTCTTTATGAGTAACACTCAATCTCGCTAGGATCATGAACTAGGTTTAATGAAACCATTGTCTAACAACTCTTGAAGTTGCATCATAAGCTCTTTCATTTCCGTCGGTGCTAATCGGTATGGTGCTTTCGCTATTGGTGTTGATTCTGGAAACAAGTCTATTGGAAACTCCACTTGTGTATCAGGGGGTAATCCAGGAAGATCTTCGGGAAAGATTTCCGGATATTCACACACCACTGGTATACTTTGTACCTCCTTCTTCCCTTTCATTGCATCAATCACAAATGCCAAGTATGATGTGCATCCTTTGGACAAACATTTTATGGCTTTCATCTAGCAAATGATTCAAGAATTTAGTCTGCATCTTTCCCCGTACACCATAATTGACTCTCTTCTAGGTGGGTTTACTCTCACCATCTTCATCTTGCAAGGTATCTCAACATCGTTCATACTAAGCTTAATCCATTCCCATCATAATGTAGAAACCATTCAACTTAATGCGCAATAACTCCTCGTGGAATTTATTCTCGTTCTAGTGAATGACAATGTTTTTAATGCAATTACTAACATGTATGAATTTTCCACTAGCAATTTCTATAACTAGAGCACTATCAAATTTATCTAAAGGCAATGTTAGTCTTCTACCAAACTTATACGATTTAAAGGAGTAGTTTGCTCCAGTGTCAAACATTATGTTGATAGACAATTCATTTATGAGATAGGTACCTGAAGCAACATCTGCTTCATCCCTTGCTGCTTCCAATGTCATCTGTAAAGCTCTCGCCTACGACCTTGGTGGAACATTAGGCCTTGCCGCCTCCTTCTTCTTTGGGCAGTCCCTTCAAATGTGCCCTTCTTCATTAAACCCTTAATAGACTTTCTTGTCGAGGGTGCATTCATTGGCATAATGCCGAGGCTTTCCACACTTAAAACAAGTGATTTCTCTGTCACATTTCCCAAAGTGTTTCTTTTTACACTTCTCGCACCATTTTGCTTCGCCTCCTCGTCCTCCTCCAAATTTCTTCGAACTAGACTTCAAGAATTTACTTTTCTTTTTGGATCTTGAAGATCCATCGAACCTCCTTTTCTCACTAACCCCAGTTCTCTCCAAACCCCTTTCTCTTAATTGGGTATCAAAATTCTTGGCTACTCCAATAGTTGCCTTCAACGTGGTTGCCATTTTGACTATTAGGCCAAATTCTGATGGCAATCCACTAGCAAACTTCACTATCTTGGCGAGCTCAGTCGGCACCAAGTATGGAAATAACTTCATCTTCTCGTTGAATGCAGTAGCATAGTCATCAACGCTTATTCTCCTATTCTTCAAGTTGTAGAACATATTTTGTAGATCTATCAGATCTATTTCGGAGCAGTACTACATTTTCAACTGCTCCATGATGCTTCCCAAGACATCTTTAGAGTTTCTCCTCGTGGCATTGTCTCTGCTAATAACTTCCACCAGCTTAAAACCTCGGTCTTCACTTGTCTGACCACAAAGATGATTTTCTGATTGTCGCTATAGTTCCAACTTTCAAATACCATCTCCATTTTGGAGATCCAGTCCATAATATCTACTATCTTTGGGCTTCTGGAAAGACCTGGTGGTTTGGCATCCAAAAAGTTCTTATACATACATCCATCTCTGTCGATTCCCCTCTCCGAGTCATTCCTTCTTACCACCGGGGGTTCAGCTTGACTAACGGTTCTAATGTAATTTCGTTCTTCCAACTGACTTTCATTCAGTTCAGGCTATTCAATAGGCATTGTTGGTTCATCTCTATTCTGTTGAAGTAAACACCTTGTCTCCTCCATCTAACGATCCACCATCATCTGGATCATTATTTGTACTCCTGCCATCGTGATTGGCTCTGGTGCAGCTGTTACTTCCGGTGCACGCTCAATCACTTGCGGTTGAGGTTGTTGATTGCCATTAGTATTTCCATTGGTGTTTCCAAATCTGCTTTGGGTTCTTGCCATGTCGATCTATACACCAAATCAGACAGTGAAGAGAATTAAGATAGGAAAACTTTATTTACGATAGACGTATAAATCTCCTTATCACTAAAAAAAAATTACATGCCAGTTTTAGTATCGTAATTAAACGTTTAGAATCCTGAGCACATATGGTTTCCAGATCCGGTTGGCAATAGACCATAGATCCAAACAAATAATAGCATATAAGGCATCTTTATAGCTAAGCATAAATCATTTAGCACATAAAAGCATTTTAGGAATCTTTCCTAAAATAAGCTAATGTTTGTGTCTATTCAGTCCTACTTCCTAAATATAATAGACACACACCTTACAATCACCGCTTAGCATTCTAAGTTTAAGTCTAGAAATCCTACAAACTCCTAGTTCACCTAAACTAATGCTCTGATACCAACTGTGACATCCCCAAATTCACAACCAGAAAAGACCGATTTGTTTATGCTTTATTTAAAAATCCGAGTATATTTTTAAAGAAATCTATTGCGGATTTTGTTCCTAAAAATATGATAAAGAATTTATAAAATCATTTCCAAAGAAATGTATTATATTAAAAATCTCGGGATGTCATTGTTAATACAAAGCAAAAGCATAAACATAAACAACATAGGCCTTATAATATCTTTTTATTCTAGTGGCCTATAATCCATTGATCTCTGATTAGATCATCACTCCTGTGCTCTCTTGCCACTACGTGTGTACCCGAAAAATTAGTGCGTTAGGCTTAGGAGCTTGGTGAGTACATTTGGTTTTCAACCCATAATAATTAAGTTTATTAATTTCATCAAATCAAACAACCCGATTACCCGTTCCCGTTATCCTCCATTTCTGTCCCTAAATCATCTAAAGTAAAGGACATATCCTATGGATTTTCATTGCAATGGACACCACTGCTAAGGGGGTTCCTCAGCCATGTATTTCCGTAAGGTAACCATGAAGGGGATGGAGTACACCAGTGAACACATCGTTCATAAACAAATATAGGTTACGAGCATGCAGAGTTCCACTAGACTGTCTAGAATAGTCCATGGTTGTCATCTATACTCCACTAGATGAGTGGATCATCATCAACATCAAGGCCTCTCATCACTTTATTTCATCACACACCAACTATTTCATCTACCCATGTTTTAGCCCAGCATATTTGTAGATATAAAATACATATACAATTTAAATCATTTAAAACATGTATAAAACGTTCATCCAACATAGATATCAGGTAAACAGATAATATGCACACATAGCACGTAACTTATATAAAATAATTCATATCTATGTGTAAGATGAAAGTAACTATGTACTCACATTAGTAGCATGATTTGATAGAATCTAACTAGAAACGGTCAGCGGTTCGTGATCGTCGGGCTCAATATGTGGAATGCCTTCAGCAAACGAGAGAGAGAGAGAAAGAGGTTTTAGGTGTAAGAAGAGCAAGGGTCGAAATTGCTATTTATAGGCTGATCAAGACATGTCCATGCAGTTGTTGGATTAGTGTCTAAGTCCATAACTATTTTGGTATGTACTTGACCCGATGGTGCATGGTCCTTTTGGGTTGCCTTCACCAAAACAACTTGATAGGATGAATTATGGAGAGAAAGGATTAAATATGATTTATTAATATATTATGAGAATAATATATTAAAGGAGAAATCATATTGTTTAATTAATATTAGTCAATAATTAATTGGTAATTAGTTTTGTGACTAAAAGAGATTAATTAAACTTAGGGGACTGGAATTGTAATTATAAGATAATTGCAATTTGGGCCATGGATTGCCTTATATTAAGGAGTGGACGAATGGGGAAGCCCATAAGGAAATCATCCAAGGCCTTAAGGAAAGGGATCCATGGGTTGCTTAGGGCTTAAGCATCCAAATTAGGGTTTCCTTGTTAGATAACCCTAATAGCCTCACTATATATAGACCCCTTAAGGACCAAAAACGTGGACAAGCTTTGTTCTAGGGTTTCACATGTTTTTGGGCAGCCTCCATCCTCTCTCCTCTTCATCATCTTGCTTATGGTGTTTGTGAACCATTAGAGGAGTGACATTTGTGACTCTAAGCTTTCTAAAGTCAATACAAGGAGATTTGGGATTGTTATTGCTATATAACAATCAAGGTAACATCTTAAACCTATTCTCATGTTAATATGATTACTTGAATGCTAGAATTAGGGTTTATAGTCTTGGATAACTTGCATGTACAATAGAGAAACCTAGATCCAAGCATTAGGGTTTGTATGAGCACATAGGATGTTCTTTAGACCAAAACCCATCAGTGGTATCAGAGCCCATGTTGGTTTCTATTGTATTGATGCATTGTATGATTGAAAAATTCGATTTTTGTGTTTCTGGGGGCTGAACTCGCCAATTCCATAGATGAACTCAACGAGTCCATGCCCGACTCGGCGAGTCGGCTGGTTAGATGGAGGGAAAACCAGGATTTCTTGCTGTTTTTGCTTAAGGATAGTTGCCTTATCATATTAGATCAATATAAATCCGATTTTATGATATATTTGACTATATTCTTGATCTAATTGAAGATATTTATCAATTAATAAAATATTTGTTTCCTTATGTGATAATTGATTAATTATTTTGATTAAATTGGTAAATTGTTTTGCAAGAAATCATTAAATAAATCAAATATGGATAATTATGTGATTAAATGTTAATTTAGATTATTTGTTATTTGATCCTTGTTTCTTTGAAAAGTTTCATATTTTCCCCGTAAGGTTTTATAGTTTAAATTTGAACCCAAAAGTTTTGTTGTTTTGAAATTTAAATAATTAAAACCCTAATGTTTTGAAAAAGGTTTCAAAACTTGCCCTCATGTTTTGGAATTTAAAATTTTGGATTAATAGTTTAATTTGATGTATATTTAAATTATAAATCCTAATGTTTTTAAATGTTTCAAAACTTTCCCTCAAGTTTTGGAATTTAAAAGTTGATTAAAAGTTTAATTAGGAATGTTAAACTCTAAAACCCTAGTATTGTTTTGAAAAGTTCGAATCATACCCTTATGGTTTTATTAATTAATTAAGGAGTATAATTAAAAGAGGTTTAATAAATCCATAAAAGTTTAGGTTTACAATTTAATTGACATAAAGGTATAATTGTTAAATTAGACCACCTAGTATTTTAAAAGTGTAAAATACACCCTATACTATATATAACAATTAAAAGTCTAACATTATATATATATATATATATATATATATATATATATATATATATATATATATATATATATATATATGTATGAGTAAAAGTGAGTCTTACCGTTAGTAGGCCTCATTCACGAAGCTGGTCTATAAGGGGTGTTTAAGGAAATTGCTTATAAAATGGCGATTGAATGGGTATCCACTCTTACCCACCGCACTCTTGACTAGTGGAGGGTCGTTAGCCGAACGGGTAGGATATGACGAAAACCTTCCATTATAAGTATAGTGAAGTATAAAAGTAACTAAATATTTTTTCAAATTCCCAATCTTAGTTACTTAGGCAAAGTGAATTGATGCAATTCCATGAAATTACACTTTGTGCCCTTGCGAAGACGTTAGTGGAGCGTGTGTGGTTTACCGGCACACTAAATGGTTCTAAGCAAAGGTAGCAAAGGGTGACTCAATGTTTGTCATAGTTCGGTGGATCGTGTGTGGTTTACCGACATATCGAATAGGTGACTGTAACATGTGAGGGCACCATGTAAGTTTGCATGGTTACTCACACCCGCTTTGTGATCCTCGGCATCCCAGTCACAAACTAGAGGGGCATATCGAGATTTAAACATGCCATTGAAATGTTCAATGAATCTCATAGGATCTAGGAGTTTTCATAGATTTAAAACTTAAATTTCTTTTTTTGTTTTTCATGGTGGAAATTAGTGAATCGTCATTCACTTACCTTCAAATGTTCTGCAATTTGGGTTATGGCATCCCTCTCCCGAGTTGTAGAATCTTGTGTTGGGTCCTAGCCTTAGTATTTCATTTGGGTGATTTACTAAGGACTCAATCAATCAACTAACTTGAGTTTGTTTTCTCCCGTTTTGTAGATGTCAAAGTTCGACAACTATGGTCTTCCCAAATCCCGTGGAACAAGCATTCCACATGAAGATGATATTCCACGATTCGATCGAGGAACAAGAAATCATGCTTCACTTCCTCCACCTCCTCCAATTATTCTCCTTAACCCACAAGTTCAAAGGCTTGAAAAGTTCAAGATCACTCAAGCCCTTTTGGCAAGTAAACATAAAGAAGGAAAGCCAGTGTGTGCGCACGTCCTAGGGATGAAGTCACACATTGATAGGTTAAGAATGTTCGGATCCGTTGGCTGTGAGGAAATGGTTGTTGATTAGGTTCTTCAGTCACTTCCTAACTCATATAGTGAGTTCGTAAGAGAGTACTATATGATGAACCACGACGTGACCCTTATACATCTCACCTATATGCTTATTGCTGCTGAATCAGCAATGGTTTGGCTCAATAGAAAAGCAAAGTTGATTGGTGAATCTGCCTTCAAGACCTCTATGGATATAGAAAATGGTAACGAAAGACATGCTATGATCGAAAAGTTTGATCATAAGAGAAAGGCAATGTCTGAAGTAGTTCCATGTCATGTTCCAAAAGAGTCAATTTGCTTTTATTGCCAAGAGAAAGGGCATTGGAGACGAAACTGCCCCATTTACCTAAGAGATCTAAGAGATGGGAGAGTCGAAACGTATGGCTCTAATATAGGTAAAATCCATTAACTAACTCTTTTAAGCTTCTATTCTAGATTCTTAATACATAATGTGATAAGATTACAATTGCTTTTTTGTAGGATCGAAGAAAAGAAAGGAAGCTTAAGGGAAGAAGTGAGCAGAATCTAACCGTGAAGAAATGGATTCCGATCGCATTACTTGAAGATTAGATTCCTGAGCCACTACTTAGAGTTAGAATTAGATTGCTAAGAAAGATGTATTAGCATAGTTTTTCAATGAATTGCATTGTAAGGACAAATTTTTCCACATTAAAATAAAATTTTGTTTTTATATTATTTATTTATCCTTGCAATGGCGTGCATGAAAAATTGATGTTTGAATGTTTCTATTATTATCAATAATGGATTTGATTCTTAATTATGTTATTTGTGGAAATGTCGAGAATTTACCAAATAAGGAAAGTTTCTCATCGCCCAAGTTTCAATTGGACAGAAACTTGGAATCATGCAACTTGGTTGCACGATGAATGAGAAATTTCATATTTGGAAATTAGACTAATTCATTGACACAGTGTCAAGTGAAGGACTAGGAGATCGAATACACAAAGTTGCGTGTTGATCAAGTCCACCATAAGAGTAACAAAGATATTCGTCATGATTTACTAAAGGTTTAGTAAATATGATTATACTTATAAGATTAAGTGTGATTCTGAAGTGATTGAAAGAGTTTAAATCAATAGCAGAACGAATAACAAGAATCAAGTAGGAAGAAAGATAAAAGTTTCTCTATTCTAAGAAGAAGGGAGGGTACCTTTTATGCTTTATGATAGGTCTTAATGATTAAGAACCGTATCTCAATTGAGCCTCTAAGAGAGTCTTAGTACAATTGTATGTTTAAGAAGAGGAATCAAGGATTGAAGAAATGGTTAAATCAAGAAGTCAATCATACTTTGTTCCAAAACAAGTCTTAAAGTTAAGATTGTGACATTGAGTGGATAAGTATTAAGAAGGTTTATAATATTCATCAAATGTGGAAAGTTGTGATGTCTTGGATAAGACAAAGACCAACTAGGACCAATTTATGAAATGTTTTGATAAAAAAAAAACTACACTAACTCTTGAATATTTGTTTGTCAAGAAATGTTTATTGACAAGAGAATCTTAGATGTCAAGGAGTCAGTAGGAGTCTTAATGATCTTGAATGGTTTCGAGAACAAATCAAAATAAACCTTATCGGTCATCACTAGCACACGAGTTGAGGTTTACAACCCATCGTGTTGACATTATTTTGTTTCTGTGCCAATCCAATCGAGTTAATTATGCATGTGAGTCCTATGAGTTCTCATTTGAATGCATAAAAGGCAAGGACCTTGATCAATGAAAAGTACATTGATAAGAAAAGGTGAGCTGCTTAACTACTTGGAAAACGTGGTGGGCAGCTGTGCTACCATAAGGCAAGAAATCAAGATTAAGAAAGTTCGGTCCATATGAGTTTGAATTTGTCGTAAACTTTGGTTTTGACAAATTCACATGGATAGGAACAAATACACCGTTTAAATCTAAGTGTCATAAGATTTCCTATTTCATGAAAATGATTGTGAGGAAATGCTTTCACTAAGAAAGATTTTAAGAAGATAGTGATTGTAAAATTGCATTCTCGAATTCAATTATGGTTACGGTATCCCTTTCCATGATTTAAATTGTGAGGTTTGGCAATTAGTCTTAATTGTTTAGACGCACATATAAACTATCTAGGGAAAAAGTGTATAAGTTCAAGAAGCCTTGATAAAAGATTATCAAAGCATTAAGTATTAGAAACATGAACTTAATAAATTCAATAAGTATTGATTTTCTGAAAGTTAAGATGTTTATGAATACATGTCGAAGCTAGTGGGAGCATAAGTGTTATGTTTTATAATAATCATCATGATAGTGGGAGCATAAATGTTATGATTGTATGATTATTAAGGCACGTATTGCAAGTTGACAATATTAATTATAGAAAACAAGAGTCATTCTTTGCAAAGTTGTAAGGATGGAATAGTTGTTTTTCTATAATTAAGGGAGAGAATATTATGCTTCATTTCAAATCTAACGGATTAGGTTGTGGAATGTTAACAAATTTAGTCAAAGGTACATAGTGTGTTCTTAAATTTCGATTACGAATACGGCATTCCTCTTCATAATTCGAATTTTGATAACATAGCAAATGAAATATTATGGCAGAAGATTGATAACGTATCAAATCTTTATGTAAAACATTGTGCATTGTGTCCCATACGCTTCGGGTATAAGATCGATTGCAAATGCTATAATATTTGACCATTCTAAAATTTTCCAAATGTCTAGCGCATTTAGAGGGAAAAGGGACAAGAATTGGTTTTGACTAAAATAATTAAACAACTATCAAAGGACAATCCAAAGTTCGACGAGGATTGGTTGCTTGTGAGTAGTTGGAAGCATGGTATTGAATGGACCATATCGACATTATTATGAATAAATAAGATTCTATTAAGAATGAGTTGTCATATGGAAAATATGGAAATGTGTCCATATTGGGAATTGAATATTGAAAATCTATGTCTTGATTAGAAACTTTTATGCAAAAGGATGTTCAAAGGAATGTACTTTGAGTGAGAAACATCATATCTAAGGAATTGTATTGTAACAATCTCCGATAGAGGACTTTGTAATATCGTTGGCAATAGTCTTTGTGACTTTTTGTGCTATGACATTACGAAAGGATCATTGCATAAAATGTTAGAATCTAGCATATTCTATAAGTATCAAGAATTTGATATTCTTTCACTTATGGAAAAAAGGATTTGGAGTTGCGAAATGAGAATGATTGGAAATGTGTTCAATGTGATCTATTTCACAAAGTAAGAACCATAGGTAAACATTGTGTGTATGCTAGGAGCATGGGACAAGTGGTATAATTCAAGTAAGAAGTTGATTAACCGAAACGACAAATAATGAGTAATCAATATGGTGATAAATAAAAGGTGTTTTATTTATGCTCAAAGGTTTGAGGCCATATGGGATTAGTATTATTCTTGTGTTTCACTTTGCATGTTTTAACTTCCAGAATATTTGAGTTAATTAATAATAATCGAATTATTCAAACGGACCACAGTTAGTCATACGTTGGAAGTAAGTATGAATGAAGACTGTCATGAATTGGTTTGTAGATTGTCTAGAGCGTATTAGACATAGCAAAGGTTTGCTGCAACGTTCATGAGTGATTATGAATATGATTTGAGCATTGGATTAGACCCACGCTCACTTGGATCACTCCATGGATTGTGTCACGAGTGATTGGTGAGACGATAACATTTTATATTCTTGAAACCGAGATGTGTGAGTTGTATCTTGTAAATCGGTTGCACATTGATAATATGTAAACGCACCAGTAACTTGGTGTTATAAAACATATTGTTGTGTGTGATTCGGTGAGAGAGTGCAAGCAAGTATTGTATCAAAGTTTATCCGTTCCTTTTATCCAAAGTAGGATAAAAGCGATATCTTTGGGCCCCTCGATGATTTAGTGATGACAAACGTAAATGCTCGGCCGGGCTAGGGCTAATTTGATTTGTTCAATTAGTCAGTCTTCATAAATCAGAAGTCGAGAAATAGTACAAAGGAGAATGATTAGAAATCATGTCTTAAGATATCTAGAATGGAGGAATATATGATCCCTTATCTAAGGACACACGTATCTGATAAGATCAGAGTTGACAGCGGCTTTGGAAAGCTACGATTGTAGATCAGGATTTGAAGTCATACGCATAATAGTTATTAGACTTATCCAAGTGGGAGACTGTTGGATTAGTGTCTAAGTCCATAACTATTTTGGTATGTACTTGACCCGATGGTGCATGGTCCTTTTGGGTTGCCTTCACCAAAGCAACTTGATAGGATGAATTATGGAGAGAAAGGATTAAATATGATTTATTAATATATTATGAGAATAATATATTAAAGGAGAAATCATATTGTTTAATTAATATTAGTCAATAATTAATTGGTATTTAGTTTTGTGACTAAAAGAGATTAATTAAACTTAAGGGACTGGAATTGTAATTATATGATAATTGCAATTTGGGCCATGGATTGCCTTATATTAAGGAGTGGATGAATGGGGAAGCCCATAAGGAAATCGTCCAAGGCCTTAAGGAAAGGGATCCATGGGTTGCTTAGGGCTTAAGCATCCAAATTAGGGTTTCCTTGTTAGATAACCCTAATAGCCTCACTATATATAGACCCCTTAAGGACCAAAAACGTGGACAAGCTTTGTTCTAGGGTTTCACATGTTTTTGGGCAGCCTCCATCCTCTCTCCTCTTCATCCTCTTGCTTATGGAGTTTGTGAACCATTAGAGGAGTGACATTTGTGACTCTAAGCTTTCTAAAGTCAATACAAGGAGATTTGGGATTGTTATTGCTATATAACAATCAAGGTAACATCTTAAACCTATTCTCATGTTAATTTGATTACTTGAATGCTAGAATTTGGGTTTATAGTCTTGGATAACTTGCATGTACAATAGAGAAACCTAGATCCAAGCATTAGGGTTTGTATGAGCACATAGGATGTTCTTAGGACCAAAACCCATCAGTAGTGGGCTTATATGTCCACGTCGTTAAGCATAACTGCATCACCTCGTAGACTTACCATTTGGATCCTAGCTTCAGAAGTTGCCACGATACTGATTTCACGTCGTGAATCTTATGTCCATGACGTGGAGTCTAAACACATCACTCCTGTAGACTTAAAATCTGCATTATATCCTTTAGAAGTGTCCTAGATCACAATCACTTCGTGAATCTTATGTCCACGTTGTGGAGCATGGCTGATTAGGGTTTCTGCCACGTGTCATGCTCTTAGACTGCTACATCTTCGGAAGGTCATAACTTTTTCATACTAACTTTGTTTTCTACATTGTTTATATCCATGTGTAGGTAGAGATGTACTTTAAAAATTTCTATTATATCACTAAGGCTAAAAAGTACTTTATCGTAAACTCACTTTTTACAATTTCCGGTGTCGTGTCGGTTTTGTTGCGAAACTTCGACATGTCATAGCTTCTTTGTTATAACTTGGATTACGACGTTCTTTATATCTTTGGAATCCTTGTTCTGACTACTACAAATTTCTTCATAGATATCGGGTCTATCTTGTTGGATAAGGTGTCTAAGTCCATAACTTATTTGGTATATACTTGACCCGACCCGGCATGGTCCATTTGGGTTGCATTTCATCCGAACTATTTATGGATAATTTTATGAGAGTTATACACATATGTTTATTAATTTATTATAAGTTATAATATATTAATATGAAGTCATGTTATTTAATTAGTCTTAGTCTTAAATTAATTATCAATTAATTTAGAGATTAAAAGGAAGACTAATTAAATTGTGGGCTATTGTTTTATATAGTGTGGGCTAACACTCATTTGTTAATGGGCTAGGCTTGTATGGAAGTCCATGGATGATCCATGGAGCTATTAACCCATGGATCCTTGAAAAAGGAAAGGTCATGGGTTATTAGGGTTTCATCCTAATCATGTACACTATATAAGCATGCTTATGGAGCATGAAATGGCCCCTAAGAGTAACTAGGGCACTAGTGTGTGTGTTTGTGTGTGGCCGAAAATTACAAGTGTGTGTACACTCTCTCAAAGTTTTCCAAGTGTTTGTGGTGATTTGTGATTCCATTTGAGGCATTCACACTATTGGTGCTTGGCCCTCAAAGTCCTTAGGAATTGAACTCATCATCAAAAGGTATGTAATCTCATCTAATTCTTTTATGTTTAAAAGTACCCCATGCAATGTTAGATAGGTTATGAACCTTGGAAAATTATTATTTTGCATGTATTTAGACAAACATAGATCCAAGGTTTATTAGGGTTGCATGCACACTTAGGAAGTGTTAGATTGCTCAAAACCCAACAGTGGTATCAGAGCCTTGCTTGTTTGATACTTGATGCAAAATAGTGAAAAAGGTTGAAATTGTTGCTGTCTGGCTGATGGACTCGCCGAGTCCATGGGGGGACTCGCCGAGTTCAAGGCAAAATTCATCCTACTCGGCGAGTAGTTTTGTGCACTCGGCGAGTAGAATGATCAGAATGCAGAATTTCGACTTTTGCTGCTGGAAATGGACTAGAAACATTACCCTAACCTGTTTTGGTGTTTTAATTGTTTTAGTTGGTGTAATGGTTGTTCTAATCCATTTACAATAGCATATATCAAAATTCCATGTTTTTTATGTGTTCATATAATTCTTGAAATTTTGATGATCATGTTTATGTTCTTATGAATTTAGAAGATGATAGGAATTATTTGCTGAATTGTTTAGAATTAATTCTTGATCATTTATGTGTTTTAATGGAGTCCATAATTTGTCCTCAAGTTATGGATATCCAAAGGTCACTTTTATTTAACACACACTTAAAACACATAAGTTACATGAAAATGAAGAGTCTTCATTTTTATGAACCTTTAATTCATAAGTTATGAAATGAAAAGTCTTGGATGGTTACAAAAGATGAAGAGTCTTGTCCTTAAGTTATGGAGGTTCAAGAGTCACTTCATTAATAAATATATAAATAAAGTGTAACCTTAATTAATTCCATAAGTTATAAAAATAAAGAAAAGTAATTCTTTTATTAGTTTAAAGTCTTCCATAACTTGTCCTCAAGTTATGGAACTTGAAGAGTTTTTGGATTAAAACTACTTTAAACACATAAATCATGTAATTAATTAGTTTTGAATAGTTTCAAAACTTGCCCTCAAGTTTTGGAATTTGGAAAAGTTTCACACACTTTAATAAACTTTAATTCCAACACTTAGAATTTTAAAAGTTAAAATTCAACACTTATACTATTTATAACATTAATGGTTAATTATTATATATATGTATAAGAACAAGTCGTTTTACCGTTAGTAGGCCTCATTCATGAAGCCGGTCTATAAGGTGGGTATAAGGTTGTTGCCTATAAAATGGCGACTTAATGGGTGTCCACTCTCACCCACCGCTTGCTTGATCGGTGGAGGGTCGTTAGCCAAACGGGTAGGACAATGACTTTAAACTCTCATTAAAAGTATAATGATTATTATAAAGTAACTAAATTTTTTTATTTAATTCCCAATCTTAGTTACTTTAGGAAAAATGTGAATTTGGTGCTAGCCCATGGAATTCACACTTTGTACCTTACCAAGTCGTTGGTGGAGCGTGTGTGGTTAACCGGCACACTAACTTGGACTAGTAGGGATCACGAAGGGTGACTTAATGTTTGTTATAGATCAATGGAGCGTGTGTGGTTAACCGGAAAATTGATTAGGTGATAATATTAAGGGTACCAAGTGAATTGGTATGGTTATTCACACCTTGTTTTGTGATCCTCGGCATCCCAGTCACAAAATTTGAAAGGGCACACTCGAGATTGAAACATGCCATCGAAAAGTTCAATGAATCTCAAAAGATCTAGGAATTTCAAATCCAATTAAAACCTAATAAATTATTTCATTTTTCATGGTGGAAATTGGTGAATCGTCATTCGCCTACCTTCAAATATTTTATAACTTGGATTACGGCATCCCTCTTCCAAATTATAAAATATTGTGTTGGGTCCTAGCCTCAATATTTCATATTGGGTGTTATATTAAGGACTTTGAATCAACTAACTTGATTTTCTCCCATTATAGATGTCTGGTTCAGACAACTATGATCTTCCCAAATCTCTTGAAGATGGTGTCCCTCAACATCATGCTTCACTTCCTCCACCTCCTCCAATTATTCTCCCTCACCCCACAAGTTCTTGAAAAGTTTAAAGTCACTAAATCCCTATTGGCAAGCATAGTCTATGTGTGCTCACATCTTGGAGATAAAGTCACATATTGACAAGCCGGGAGAGTTGGGTGTCAAAGTCTCGTGAAAGTTGGATGTTCAATCACTTTCTTAGTAACATAGTGAGTCTCTTTGGGACTACTATGAGACAGACTATGACATGACCTTTAATGATGTTATCTTTTTGCTTGGTGTTGTGGTATCAACAATGATTTGGAACACCAGTAAAGCAAATCTGATTAAAAAGAACAACTTCCCAAGTCTTAAATGGACATTGACAATGGTAGCATTGGATATCTAGAAAAAGGATTTCTCTTCCCAATGGAAAGGGATCGGCCATAGTCAACTCGGTTAACCAAATGGTAAAGAGAAAGGCTAAGTCTGAGATGGTCTCATGTGCCATTACCAAAGGGTCCATGATTTTTGTTGCCAAAGGAAGGGGCATTGGTTGCGAAGCTACCCTATTCACCTGAAAGGTCATAAGGTTGATCAAGTCAAGAGGTTTGACTCTACTTCGGGTAAAGTCCACTGTCTAACTCTATTAAGTTCCAATTTGGAGATTCTTATTACATAATGTGAATGGGTCACATGCTGATGTTTTAAGAATCAAAGAAAAGATAGGAAGCTTAAAGTAAGTATATGTTGATTCTGATTGCGAAGGAGGGTTTCGATCGCATGGTTCGGTAATCAGAATTTTGAGATGTTGCTTAAGAGTTATAATATATTGCTTATGAATAGATAACAACAAGGTTTTCATGTGGATTGTAAGCATAAGTTTTTCCGCAAAGTTTTAAAATAAAAGAAAAAAAAAGCTTTTAATTTTATTTAATTTAGAAATATCCTTACAATGGCATCAGTGGAAAATTGTTGCTTATATGTTTCCAATAATTGCAATATTGGAAAGTGGATTTGATTCTTTCATTTGTGGTAGTGTCTGAATTTACCAAATGAAGAAAGTTTTTCATCACCCAAGTTTCAATTGGATAGAAACTTCGAATCATACAAGTTGTATTGTATGATGAATGAGAATTTTCATCTTTGAAAATTAAGACTAATTCTTTGATCACATGTATATGTGAGTCAATTGAAGGACTAAGGAATTAGGTACACTGGGTGTGCGCTGGTCAAGGTCCACCACAGAGATTGATTTGTCATGATTTACTGAAGATTAGTAAATATGATTATACTTATAAGGTTAAGTATAATTCTGTAACATGGGAAAGGTTACAATGTATGACAAAACAAATGAGAAGAATCAAATTAGGCAGAAAGATAAAAGTTTCTCAAATCTGAAAGGATGGGAGAGTACTTTAGTATCGTATTTCATGATCATCTTAATGATTATGAAACCATATCACAAATTCATGCTCTAAGGACGTCTTAGTGCATTGTTATGGCTAAGAAGAGAGGCCATGAATTGTTGGATTGGTTAAAATCAAGAAGATGAGTCATACTTCGTTCCAAAACAATTCTTAGAGTCATACTCTAAGATTGTAACCTTGAGTGACATAAAGGAAGATTTATTAACACTAGTCAAATGTAAGAGTAAAATGTTTTCTACTATTGTACATTTGAGATTGGTAAGTTGTGATGTCTTGGATGAGACAAAGACCAACTAAGACCAATTGTGTGAAGTGTTATTCTTGATAAGAATCCACACTATCCCTTGAATATTTGTTTTGTCAAGGAATGGTTCTTGACTGGGGAAACTTATATGTCAAGGGGACAGTGGGAGCCTTAAAGATCCTGAAAGAGTTTCAAGATTTAATCAAGAGTAAAACCTGTAATTTATCACTAGCACACAACTTAAGGTTTGCAACCTATCGTGTTGACATAGTTCTTGTTTCTGTACCTACTTCAAATAAGTTGAATTTGCATGTGAGTTATCAGAGTTCAACTTGGAAGCATTGGTGGGCCTTGTGCTACCAAGGTGACAAGAAACTAAGATTGAACAAGTTTAATCCATGTAAGGCTGAATTTGTCATTAACCTTATCTTGTGATTATGGTTTTGACAAATTCACATGGATAGGAACTCATACACTATAAAATCTAAGTATCATAAGTTTTCTCTCCGATTCATGAAAATGATGGTGAGGAAACGTTTTCACTAAGTAGATTTTACGTAGATATCAATTGTGTTATTTGCATTTTCAAAAGTCGTTAGTGGAGCGTGTGTGGTTAACCGGCACACTAACATGGACTTGTGAGAAATGGCAAAGGTCTAAGAAATTGAGACTATGATTACGGCATCCCTTTTCATAGTTCTTGAAATTTCTTAGACACACATGTGAGCTATCTAAGAAAGGGTGTATGAATCTAAATTTCAGAAGTACAGCAGATTTCTGGAAACATGTCAGAGCTAGTGGGAGCATAAGTGTTATGCTGATAATCATCATGTTAGTGGGAGCATGATAATTATGATTAGTATTGCAAGCTAGCAATGTTAATTATAGAAAAACAAAAGTTTCAATTCATGAAGTTGCAGGGGTTGAAAAAGTCGTTTTGCTATAATTAAGGGAGAGGAAATTATACTTCGTTTCAATTCTAAAGCTTGGATTGAGATTTTAATTGTCTTTAGTCAAGGACATATATATGAATTTTATGTCTGAATGGTTCGACTTAAGGAAATTCTATATATATTGCGTTCTCAAAATTCAATTATGACTACGGCATCCCTCTTCATAGTTAACTTTTGAAAACATGGCAAATAAAAATTATTGTAGCAAAAGACTGGTCTAGTATCATGTCTTTGTGTCAAACATCATGAATCGTGTCCCATATGCTTCGGATATAGGATCGATTGCATGTGCTATAATATTCATCTTTTCTAAATTTTCCAAATGCTTAAGGCATTGAGAAGGGAAAAGTCTAGAACTAGATATGACTAAAGTGATTAAGCAATTGTCGAGGACAAATCTGAGGTTCGCCAAAGATTGGTTGCTCAGGGACAGTTGGAAGTGTGATGTAAGTTGTCGGAAAGGACCATATTGACATATTTTGAAAAGAAGTAACTCTTGTTCGGAAGTGATAGTCAAAATGGGACGATGGAAATGTCTCCATAGGTGGAAGTTATTCAATCTATGTAAGATTAGAAAACCTTAATGCAAGAAGGATGTTCAAAGCAATGTACTTTGAATATGAGACTTCCGTTCCATAGAAGTTGACCTTCTTTGGAATACTCTGTAATGACTGGTGACAAGGTTTTGGTGACTTTGCGCATAATCATTACAAGAGGAACATTGCATAAAAGTTTAAAATCTAACAGACTTTTTGGTAAATGATAGGAATCGGGGATTCTCACATTTACAATAAGGATTTGGGATTGTGAAATGAGTATCAATGGAATCATGTTCAATCGATCAATATCACAATGTAAGGATCATAGACAAACATAGTGTGCATACTTGGAGTATGGCATAACTATTGTTTAGAAAAACAAAGTGTACATGCTAGGAGCATGGGACGACTGTTGTTTTTTTATTCAAGTCTTAAGTTGATTGTTTGAAACATTATACAATGAATAATGTGTAATCAATATGGTGATAAATAAAAGGTGGTTCTATTTATATTCAAAAGGGTTCTGAGACCATATTGGATTCGATTATTATTGTGTTTCACTTTGCATGTTTTGACTTCTAAAATAGCTAGGTTATTCTTTCCAAATGACTAAGTTATTTAAACACTCCACAGTCGTTCATATGTTGGAAGTAGGTATGAATCAAGACTGTCATGAATCGAGTTTGTAGATGGCTAAATGGGTTTAGTCATAGCAATGGTTGCTACAACATTCATGAGTGCTCATAAGTTATGAGTATTGGAATAAACCCACGCTCACTTGTATCACTTCATGGAATTTATCTTGAGTGATCGTGAGACGGTAATGTCATATAAATCTTCAAACCTAGAGATATGAGTTGTTACCTATGAGTTGGTTGTGCATTGATTGCACGTAAACGCATCAGTAACTTGATGTTATAAAACGTGCCTTTGTGTACAATTCAACAAGTAGTAGAACAAGCATATGACTCGAAGTTTATCTGTTCCTTCTAGAAATAGAAGCGATATCTGGGCCCCTCGATGATTTTGTTGTGACCTATGTACCGGCCGGTCAGAACTAAATTGATGTGTTCGATTAAGTTCTTTGTCAAACAAATCGAAAATCGGGAAACAAACTGCTGGACAATAAGTACGACATTGTTCCATGTATTTGTCCGGCTGATAACATGAGAACAGAGGATTAAATGATCACTTATCTAAAAATGGCGCTTCATAGTTCAACAGAGTTTTCGAGAGCTACGATTGCTGGCTGGTTCCTGAAGTAACATACGTAAATATAGTTATTAGACTTATCCAAGTGGGAGTCTGTTGGATAAGGTGTCTAAGTCCATAACTTATTTGGTATATACTTGACCCAACCCGACATGGTCCATTTGGGTTGCATTTCATCCGAACTATTTATGGATAATTTTATGAGAGTTATACACATATGTTTATTAATATATTATAAGTTATAATATATTAATATGTAGTCATGTTATTTAATTAGTCTTAGTCTTAAATTAATTATGAATTAATTTAGAGATTAAAAGGAAGACTAATTAAATTGTGGGCTATTGTTTTATATAGTGTGGGCTAACACTCATTTTTTAATGGGCTAGGCTTGTATGGAAGTCCATGGATGATCCATGGAGCTATTAACCCATGGATCCTTGAAAAAGGAAAGGTCATGGGTTATTAGGGTTTCATCCTAATCATGTACACTATATAAGCATGCTTATGGAGCATGAAATGGCCCCTAAGAGTAACTAGTGGAACTAATGTGTGTGTGTGTGCTTGTGTGTGGCCGAAAATACAAGTGTGTATTCTCTTTCAAAGTTTTCCAAGAGTTTGTGGTGTTTTGTGATTCCATTTGAGGCATTCACACTATTGGTGCTTGGCCCTCAAACTCCTTAGGAATTGAACTCATCATCAAAAGGTATGTAATCTCATCTAATTCTTTTATGTTTAAAAGTACCCCATGCCATGTTAGATAGGTTATGAACCTTGGAAAATTATTATTTTGCATGTATTTAGACAAACATAGATCCAAGGTTTATTAGGGTTGCATGCACACTTAGGAAGTGTTAGATTTCTCAAAACCCAACATATCTATTATTTTATTTTTGATGCTTATTTTTATTCTTAACTTATTATATCTTATAAATAAGCATAATGCACATAATTCACTAAATATTCAAATAATTCCTCTTTATTACCTTAAAGTAAGTTATAATTGTTGACCCTAACTATTATACCATTATACTAATGCTTAGTGTTGAGAGAAAAACTTGAGTCACACTTGAACAAACGTTAGAACAAGTGATAATGTAGAATAGAGTTTAACTCAAAGGATCATTAAAGCTCAACAATAATAATAAGTTAGAGTTAGAAGGTTAGATAGTTAGATGCGAAAATGTAAGGAAATAAAAAGACAACAAGTATTATATCAAGTATACACTTAAGTTGATTCATAACAAGGAATGCATTCAAACCAAGTTAGTAAGTGAGATCAAACTTAGTGATTAAGTCTAGATAGACTTGCTTCGAAGAGAGATTTCAACCAATTACTATTTAGTTTAAGTGATAAGTGAGAAGTGAGTAAGATGAGTAAAAGTATTCAAGATGCATAAGAGAAGTTATTTCATAGAAAAGAGAGAGCTCTATTTATAGAGTCTCAAGGATACAAATTTAGATAAAAGACTAAACGAAGAGTAGTTGACTGCGGTTGGTAATCTTTGATTGCGGTGTGGAGATTGACTGTGGTTGCTAAAAGCTGCTACAAATCTCTTTTAAGTTTAAGAGGGACACTTTTATGTTTCAACAATTTCCCCCTAAGTGACCTCTTCAACTTTGCTTCAAGTGTTGAGTTTGAGAAACTTGATGTGAATCCATCAAAATTTCCTGACTTCCTTAAGCCATATGATTCTTCTTGAGATTTCAAACTTCACATAAGCAGTTGTGTGTTTAGATTTATTGACTGTAGTTTGAGTAATCTCCAATTGCTTCCTGGTCATGCGGTTCATGGCAGTCATTGGGATGAAATATTTAATTTCATTATTCTTGCGTTTGAATATGAATCGAAGATCTGGGAAGTTGGTTGCTCCAAAGGATATTTCTTGAAAGCCTTTATTTAGGACCGGAGCTGATTCAAAGGGAGGAAGGTTGAACTTTTGAGCAAGTGCCAGGTGGATATCCGCATCGATCCTTCCAAAGTCGCACACAGTTTCTTTTAGAAAGATGCATGCCCTTTCATAATCAATTTGCATCTTTGGGTGCTTATCCATCTTGTTCTGAAATACCTTTGCAATCAGGAAGATTTCTTCCAGGTTCATGCAAGGGAAATCAGCTTGGGTTCGGATGTAATATGAGTTTCTTCTGGTGAGAGTATACTGAATGAATTTGGCCTTCATGAATTTTCGAGGCTTGTAATTTTTGACTGCAGTGGGCTTATCATTCGACCAGATTTTCTCAATAGACGACCCATGCTTGGCATGACATCGGGAAGACTGTGGTCAAAGGATTCAAAAACAGTGAAGTATTTGGCATTTGGTGAGATGGGGATGTCCCAGTAACCGTCATGAGGAGGTTCTACGTATGTGAGGTAGGGTTTGTAGTCGTCATCTAGGAGTCTTCTATGTGGATTGACCCATGAGTTGATAAGGGATTCATCCATTGTAATATCAACTCCATTCTCCCTCGAAATCAACTCAGCGAATTTAGCTGATCTCTAGTAAGCTTTCTTTTGTTTGGTTGCGGGAGAGTTGTCTGAGTGATCTAATGACAAGTGAGAAACTAGGTTCTTGAAATGAGGAGGAGTCTCGGGTCGCTCAGGAGAATGATGAGGTTCTTGAATTGGTTTTTGTTGCGGTGAAGATTGATGACTTGGACTTTTATGAAGAGAGGGAAATGGTGTTTTCTTTTGTGGAGATGGTTGTGGTGTCCGTTGAGGAGTTGGTTCTTTACACTTGATGGGAGACTTCGGATGAGAATGCTTAGGAGAAATTTGATCTGAGTTATGGTTTTCACTTGTCACACCCCGGTCATCGGCGGAAACACCGGGTAGTGTAACGTCATTTCTCGTATCACAGTTATATAACATACATTGAACAATACTTAAAGAAAATACATACATTTATTGATGATTGAAAGTTACATTATTGTTTTCCTAGTATTTATTACATAATATCCGACTATGACATACTTCTTAATAAACAGAAAGATAATAGTAAAACTTCTCCTGTTCGAATACATATCAGCTTTTCAAGTTCCTGAAAACACATGCATTTTAAAATGCGTCAACATAAAGTTGGTGAGTCCACAGGTTTTGACTCCATAAAATAATACATTTTTAAACATTTAAAAGTATAGTTTTGAAAGTATCATTTTGACTCTCCAACATTAGGTATAATAGTATACTTATCAATTAAGTGTTATACTCAAACATTTCTTAATCTTAAGGTATAAGTAGGGGAAAACTTATACTTAACATTAATAGTTGTATACGACAAGGTATAATGTTTCTAACAATTTGCTACCATGAGCTTGTAACCGCTGCTATGACATAATACCTCTCATAGAACAATACATTCATGATTTACCATGAGAACAAATACACTCATGATTTAACATGAGAAACAACACCGTACGCTTCATCAATGCTGAAATAATCACAAATAAAAGGATAGTTCATTACTTGTTTTTGGTTGACTGTAGCTAACAGACACAAGTGGGGTGGTCAGCCCGTATACTAATTATACACGACTTCCTCGCTCGCACGGGATTAACAGTTACAGTTCAGAGGATTTCCGCTAAGATCCCCAATCTTAGTTGATGAATACAATTACTCATGTGGACTTTGACGACTTCCTATAGCTCTAACAACAAAAGCATCTTTATGTCTAAAACCCTAAGTTACTAGACTATGCTTTTAAACATTACTCCTAACTTCATAATATTTAGGCAGTATAACAGCTATATCTTGAAGTAAAACCAGGTTTTATCTTGACCTAAAACCAATAATAACAACATATAACGTTTCTAGTTTTATCTTGACATAAAACTAACAATAACAACATATAACATATCTAGTTTTATCTTGACATAAAACTAATAATAGAAAAAAATAACATATCTAGTTTTATCTTGACATAAACTATTAATAGCAACATACTATATAACTTAACATATAGAACTTCCGAATATAACATCAGAACTATATCGCACAAAACATATATATAGAATCCTAAGTATAACTCAAGATCTACATTAGTAAATTAACATAATACTAATAAGTTGATATTAGTTGTATATATAAAAATATTATATTTAGAACAACCATATCCCGGTTATCATAACTATATACTATCATATAGACATAATAATAACATTTATACAATAACTAGCATGCGTTTTCCCCCAAAATATTAGAAAGTGGGGCCGTGAAACTCACCCTAGTAGCGTGATTTTATGTTATTTAAACAAAACGGTCACCGTGCGAGATCGTCGGGGCTCGGGATGAAGATAGCCTCAACAAAGGAGAGAAAGGGAAGAAGTTTTTGTGTAAGAATGGCTGAAGTCGGACCTGCTATTTATAGTAAGAATTTTGGACTCTCACGTCGTGATTTTCACAAGGCTCACGTCGTGAGTCTTGCATGATCACCCCGTAGACTTGCCATTTGCGTCCCTAGCTTCGGAAGGTGGCCATGTGACTCCTCACGCTGTGAATAACTCTTTGTTCACGTCGTGAGTTTGGATCCTATCCCCTACAGCCTCGTCACAACTTCTAGATTCCGAGATATGGATAAATGACTCCTCATGTTGTGAGTGTCATAAAACTCATGTCGTGAGTTTAGTTAGATTAGGGTTTCTAAAAGCTGAATCTTTGGAAGGCCATAACTTTTGCATACGAACTCCGTTTTTGATGTTCTTTATATGCACGCGTAGGTATTTACGAGTACTACAACTCTCTTTTAGACATAAATAGCTAATTCTACGTCCATTTTAAATTCTTCTTATTATAGAGATTTATAGTGTTCGGTTTATCATAACTTCTTCATGTGAAGTCAGATTCAGACGTTCTCTATATTTTTGGAATTGTATGAACGTATACTTTCAGTTGTATCATAAAGAAAGTTCATATTTATATTAGAATTTATCATGAAATACATAGTATACTTATCACATTAGTTTACAAAATCACATTACATGATTGGCATAATCACATGTGATTGTTTATTGACCTAATTTTGACGGGTGTTACATCACTTCCCCATCTTGAGGAAGGAGCAATTGGTACGTCCTCAAGCCATTTCCTCAGGCCATCAATTTTTCCATAGACTTCATCAAATTGAGCCTTTATAGCATCATCAAGTTGTTGGTTGTTGGGGATTGCGGGGTTAAATAGCAAACAGTAAATTTCCTTGGTGAGGTGTAGGATTTTGGAACCGTGAAAGTCTAAGGATAGTGATCGGCGGAGGCTATTGATGATTGACTAGAGAACCGTAATTGTAGATTCATACGCATTGTGCGTCTCTTCAACAACTTCCTGGGACTGAGCAGACCGATCCTTAATGATGTATTGAAGATCCGATTTGATGGAGGATACTTCAGATATAAGTTTCTCAGCAGTGGAGATGAAATGTTGATGATCAGTTCTGCGGTTGTTGTCTAGGGGTCGAATGCCCATTATCACCTTGAGGGAGATGCGTTCTACCGCAAGACGCTCTCTAGCTTCCAGTCTTTCAATGCGATCAATGAGAGACTGGGAACCAGGCGAGTCCTCAGATTGTGGTTGAGAAGATTTGACAGCAGCTAGAATCTAATCCACTTTATCATGTAGAGATAGGATTTCTTTTCTGGAAACAACATGCTTCTTCTTTCTCTCTTCTTCTTCTTCTTCTTCTTCTTCTTCTTCTTCTTCTTCTTCTTGGGCTTAGAAGTGGAATGCTGAGAACCGTTGGATTCCTCTTCATCATCAAAAATAATCATTGGATCATCCAAGGGCTCTGGCTGATTTACTTCATTCATGTCAAAGTCATCGAAGCCAAAGGTTGGTGCAGAACTGACTTCGATTGTGGTTCCATCCTCTTGAGAGTTATTAGCAATAGTTGTAGGAGGGGGCCTAGCTGAACTTGCACCATTAGGATTGGATTGAGCTTTACGGATGGTATCGGCCATTTCATCCATCCAGTTCTGAACTTTGAGAATGGTAGCCACCGTGTGGGCATTGTGTATGGCGTCGACCCTGTATTTGGCTACAGTTTGTATCTCTTGCTACTTCTATTGAAGTTTCTTGGTTTGTTGATCTTTTCTCGCTTAAAATTCCCTTCAAAAAGCGGCATACTTTTGGACTTCTGATTCTGTGACTGGATTGTAATGTCTCCAGGAATCATTTGATTCATCACCGTCAAATCCTTGAAAACACACCGAGGTGTCCCTCAGGTTCATAGATCCTTGCACATTTGTGCTCACTGTGCCTAAACCACCTGAAAAAGATGAAAGTAGGGTAGGATTTCCAGAGCGTCCTTGGTGTCCTTGACTCGTGGTCAAGTTTGGCCTCAACTCCATTCTATCATGGGCTGAAGAATCGCCCTGCAGTTGGGTAGGTGTATTGAGTGTTTGGATTATAGAGTCTAGAATCGAGCGCAAATTCGGTTTTTAAAAGAAGTGAAGTATGGAAGCCCTGGAGACCTTAGGGTGAGAAGAACCAATTAGATCCTCTTGGGATCTAGTTGGGGGTGAGTCTCCATGTTGAGATGAATCGTGCATACTTGCTGTGCTCGAGTAGCTGGATAGGGTAGTAGCGAATGGGTTTGCGGGTACCCCAAGGACTACCAGAGCCTTTTGAGAGGCTAGGGTATGAGTCCGGTCACACATATGGCCGGTGGATTTGGTTTTATTTTTCTTGAGAATGGCGATTGGATAAGAGTCTAGATCAGAATCATCAGAAGATTGATCTGAGTCATCATCTGATGAAACAATTTGTTGGAGTTTACGTTTCTTAGAGGGTTCTGCTTCCTTGGAATGTTTGATTTTCTTGGGTGCTTTACGTTTCTTGGGTGTTTCACCTGTGGCATGAATTCTTCCCTTGTTGCGGGGGCCTTGCTTGGCTGAGGCTAGCTTCTTTTTCCTACGAGCTAAGGGCATAGGAGATAAGGTAGTAGAGGAAGGAACTGCGGATTGCTCTGGTTGAGTGGGTGCGGTAGAGGTTAAAATGTTTTGGCTGGGGAGAGATGGGGTAGAAAGTTATGGGTCAATAACTTCCGTAGCCTCAATATGGTATGTGACTAATTGGGTCTCAAGTCCAACTGTAGTCAAGATGTGAATGGGCAGACGTCTGATTGGTCCAAAGATAGATTTATCTTTAGAAGGAGCGTACCTTTTGAGATCGCAGGTGACGAAGAAGTTGATTTCATTGCCCATACTGACCTTGGCGTCTAAATGATGATCTGAAATGCAGAGCGCCCAAAACCTTTCAAAGGTAAGCTCGGTTTGATTTTCCTTTGGATTCTCCTTAGGGATGTACTAGAGAAATTCAACCCAAAGAATCTGACCGTAGTTACCATCATGGCCTGTGAAGATGCTACATACGAGTTCAAGTAATTTGAGGCCCATATTTTCTGTGCCTCTGATTCTACTAGATAAACTGCAGATCACGAAATGGCATAAAAATTGCCATACCGCAGCCAGTTGGTTCTTCTTCAACTCTCTTATTCCTTTGATCTGCTTCTAATATCCCTTTTGTTACAGGGTAGAGGCGATGTCTGTAACACGAGGTAAGAAGAACTTTTTTTAGGGATGCACGAGTAAGTTGATTGCAGCAAGAAACTTGTCTTTGGTCAAGATGACCAGGGAGTCGTCCACTAAGTTCAGATGAACTTCTTGGAGATTGTTGAGGGGAAGATGTGCAGAAAAGGCACATTTGAACATTGTGGAGATGGGAACCACATTAGTGAATGCGTCGAACGGTCCAAAGAGAGGGTGATTGGAGATGAACTTGATCATGAGGCGAATTGAGTCATTATAAGTTGGATGATCATCGAAAACTGCCCTAAAATTGCTAGACACAATCGAAGGTGATTGGTTTCGTGTAGTTGAATGAGAACCAGTTGGATGGGCAGAGGCAGATGCTTTGGATGGTTTCTTTGAGATTCCTGATTTCACCATTTTGAAAAGATTGAAGAACTTGTAGGAAAACTTGAAGTTCAAGAGGGAAGAAGGAAGTTGTTCGTTTTTGAGAGATCAGAAAGTGTAAAGCTTTCTTGGAGAGAAAAAGAGGGTTTTTATAGTGGTAGATTTCAAATAGCTATTGTTTTGCCCTTAAGAAAATGTGGTTAAGGATGAAAAACCTTTCAGTTTTTTTTTCTTTGAGGAAATCATTATCAGCCACAAAAAGAAAAACATTTAACGAAAAGTTTTTTTTGTTAGTTTTCAAAAAAGGTATTTAATGAAATGTCAGGAGGAATACCCCATGTCTGAAAAACGTGTGGTGAGGGGCGATAATCTGTTGTATAAAGGTGGAATTTGTAACGGCTTTGATATTTTGGGGGTAAGAGGAAAAGACAGTTTAAGGAAAAGATTTTCTAAAAAGATTTCTTTTCTTGGAAACTGTTTTATTTTGGCATCCCACCTAAAATAGGTCTGACAAAAGGTTTATTTGAAAAGCAGAACTGAGACGATCATATGCTACAAAACGAATATTTTGAGAATGTTTTTCTTATTTAATGAAGAGTCATTAAATAGCACACGATGTTTCAAGAATTTATGAAGTAGATGAGAATTCCATAATCGAGATTGCGGTTTGAGTCTTTATTATAGATTAAGACTTTATTGTTGATTGAGACTTCATTGTGAATTGAGACTTTGTTGTAGATTTAGACTTCTTTGCGGATTGAGACTTGTTGATACATGAAGTGACCCTCTTAATTTTGTCTACCGCAGTATACAGCTCTCCGCGGTCAAGCTCCCTTAGCAATCACTTCCGAAGTCGTCAAAGCTACCTCAATCTTTCTTTCTGTACTTGTTTTGTATCTATTTCTTGTAATACTCTCTATTGTCCAGGTTGCCTTGCATGGCTACTCCTAGAGAATGAATCACTTGTATTTCTTGAGTCTCTATAAATAGAGCTCACGCTTTAACAATCAATACATATCTCTTCTTACTCATCTCTAGATCTTAATTATCTTCAAGTTATCCTTACACATCTCATATCGTTCCTACTCTCTGAAATCCTCTCGAACACAACTGACTAATATATCTCTTCGGAGCAAGTCATTTGTGACTTTATCACTAAGATTGATCTCACTCGCTAACTTGGTTTGAATGCATTCCATGTTATGAATCAACTTATGTGTTTACTTGATATATCACCTGCTGTCATTTATGTTTCTTTATATTTCCGCAACTAACTATCTAACCATCTAACATATTAACTTATTATTGTTGAGCTTTTAGATCCTTTGAGATTAACTAATTCTGCAATCATACTTGTTCTAAAGTTTGTTCAAGCGTGTCTCAAGTTTTTCTCTCAACAAGACTTTATTGTAGATTGAGAATTTATTACAGATTGAGACTTCATTGTGGATGACAGGTTAGATGACTGCGGTTAAGGAAACTGAGAAGAACACTTGAACAAAATCAGAAATAACAATTAATAAAGGACCCTTGAAATATAGGTATGATATATGATTGCGGTATATATTTAGTATATTGAGGTACATAAATGTATTGCAGTACACAAGATATACTGAAACTATATAAGATAGATATATTTTGTTAGGACCGCAATGGCAACCATGAGTGGTATACGGTACCTATCAATTCAAGAAGAATTGCGGGTCTAGATTCATCATTCTTAACATTTGTAAGAAACTGTTAAGTTTTGTAGAGTCAAGTGCTTTTGTGAACACATCAGCAATCTCTTCATGAGTATTAATAAAAATTAGTTCAATGTTACTTTTCAGAATGTGATCTTTAATGAAGTGGTACCGTAGTGCAATATGCTTCATCTTAGAGTGGTGAATAGGATTATGAGAAATTGCTATGGCACTCTCAGAATCACAGTAAATCGGTATCCGCAACATCCTTTATCCGTAGTCCAAAAATTGCATTTTCATCCATAAGACTTGTGAGCAACAGCTGGCTGCTGCTATATATTCAGCTTTTGCGGTAGATAGTGAGACACAACTCTGTTTCCTTGATGACCAGCTGACGAGTCTTCCACCGAGAAACTGACATCCATCGGAAGTGCTCTTTCTGTCTAATCTACTTCCAGCATGATCCGCATCAGTGAATTCTTGTAAGCTAAAGTCGTTTCTTGTGGGATACCAGAGAACTAGGGACTTGCTGCCTTTTAAGTATCTGAGAATCTACTTGGTTGCGGTCATATGAGATACTGTTGGATTGACTTGGTATCTCGCATATACTCTTGTGGCAAAGTCAATGTCTGGTCGGCTTGCGGTGAGGTACATCAGTGAGGCAATTATTCCTCTATACGTTTTGTGATCCAATGATTCTCCGGAATGATCAGCAGAAATCTTGAATCCGAAGGCCATTGGGACTTTGGCAGAGGAACATTTTTCCATTGAGTATTTCTTCAGTAGTTCAGTGGTGTATTTCTACTAATGGATGAATATCCCTTGAGGGACTTGTTTCACTTGAAGTCCTAGAAAGAAATTAATCTCTCTATTCATGCTCATTTGGAATTTGTTGGTCATGAGCTTTGCAAATTCATCAACCATCCTCTGATCCGTTGATCCGAAGATGATATCATCCACATATATTTCTACAAGCATATGGTGATTACCATTTGCCTTTCTAAATAAAATGGGATCAATCACTCCTCTTTTGTATCCGGACGAGACAAGAAATTCAGAGAGAGTATCGTACCATGCTCTTGGAGCTTGCTTTAGACCATAAACCGCTTTCTCAAGCTTATAACAGTGGTCTGGAAATTCAATGCTTTCGAAGCAAGACTCCTCTCAATTCACCATTGAGAAAAACACTATTTACATCCATTTGATGTACTTTAATGTTCTTGTGAGCTGCGTATGCTAAGAAGATACAGATGGCTTCCATTCGTGCTATAGGGGTGTATGTTTCATCATATTTAGTACCTTCAAGTTGACTACACCCCTTGGCGACTAGTCTTGCTCTGTTTCTTACTACTGCACCAGATTCATGCAATTTGTTCTTATACACCCATCTGGTACCAACAATAGTGTGACCTTTTGGCTTCAGAATGAGTTGCCACACTTTGTTTCTTTTGAAATCTTCTAGTTCTTCTTGCATTTGTATAATCCAATCAGGCTATATTAATGCGTCTTTGATGGTTCGGGGCTCGACTAAAGACATAAATGCAACAAAGTGACAGTGATTAGATAAGTCTTGTGAGGATCGAGTTTGGATGCCTGTTGATGGGTTTCCGATGATTTGTCATGGTGGGTGATCCTTCTTCCATACATGTGGATGAGGTTGAAGGTGACAAGCGACTGCAGTGGATGGGATGTCTTCAGTATCTGAAGATTCTGCAGTTGGGGATGGTAGATCCCCGTGGACTTGTGAGCAGCCCGCTGAATTGTCTTGAGTTGGGAAGGTGGGATTAGAGTTTTCTTCTGATTGAAGTTCCCCCTGGATTCTGGACGGGATTTCCTCTTGAACCACAGAAGGTTCCCCCTGGATTGTTGGAAGTATGATAACCCTTGGGTTAGTTCTTGTATCAATGTTTTCTATATTCTCTTCATCTGAATAAGAAGAAACATCTGATGGTAGAGATCCTCTGCATATAGAAACTGGAGCTACATCATCAAAGGTTGTTTCTTGATCTGGAGTGATACTTCATCAGATAGAGATGGACTAGATACATCGGCATGTTGTTGTTGAGCTTCCGGGGACATAAGAACTTCGGATAATTGAGAAGTCTCTACAGGGTGAAAGAGATCATCATAGTTTACTTCAACTATGTTTAATGGACTTGAGGATGCAAGAATATCACTTTCCAGGATTTCTTTGGTTTCAGTTGATGGAGTGATGTTGCAGACGTAATAATCATCAAATTTGACGTTGAAGCTTTCGATTATTTGTCTTGTGCGTCTAATGAGAACCCTATAAGCCACTTTGTTTGTTGAGTAGCCAAGGAAAATGCATTAATCAGATTTCGGTGCGAACTTGTTAAGATGATCTCTGTTTTTTATCACAAAACATCTGCACCCAAATATGTGGAAGAAATGGAAAGTTGGTTTGCGATTGTTAAGGCCCTCATAAGGAGTTTTACTGAGAAGGTTGCAAACAATGCTTCGATTTTGAACAAAGCATGCTGTGGCCACTACTTCGGCCCACAAGTAGAGAGGAAGGAGTGCGAAGTTAAGCATAGATCTGGCTGCTTCTACCAGAGTTTGATTCCTACACTCTACTACTCCATTCTGCTGCGGTGTGTAGGGAGCTGAGAAGTTATGACTGATACCCTTTGAAACTAAGAAATTGTTTAACATGTTATTGGTAAATTCGGTTCCATTATCACTTCGGATGCGGCGTATTGGAAATTTCATCTGAAGTTCAATTTCTTTGATAAAATTGATCAATATCTGCGGAGTTTCATAATCGAGTCTCAAGAAGAAGACCCAAGTGAAACGAGTGAAGTCATCAACTATATCCTTTATGTATCTTTTGTGATGAAGACTGGCTATGGTAGATGGACCACAGAGATCAATGTGCAGGAGTTCTAGTGGTTCAGAAATTAAAGAATCAATCACTATTGGGTGACTTACTTTGGATTGTTTGCCACATTCACAGGCAGGACGGAGTGTATCAATGCTGAATTTGAGAATTAGGAGACCTCGGACGAGTTCTCCGGTGACCAGATTGTTGATATATCTGAAATGAAGATGAGATAGCTTGCAGTGCTATATCCAGCTAACTTCAGATACTGCTTTGGATAGAAAACACAGTTACGGTTTGCAATTGATCAGAGACACGTCCAGAGGATACATGGTTCCTTTAAACTTGGATTTGATTAAACTAGTGCTTCTATCACTTGTGATTATATAGCAGTAGTCATTGTCAAATTCAACTCCGTGGCCTGCTTTACATAGTTGGCCTACACTGATGAGATTGTGTTTAAGGCTTTCTACGTAAGCGATCTTTTGGATAAAGAAGTTTCTTGTAGTAAGAACACCATAAGCTCGGATTATTCCACTTGCGTTGTTATCGAAGGTGACATTTCCACCATTGTTGATTGACCTGAAGTCCCGAAGGTATTCTAACCTTCCGGTCATGTGCAAGGAGCAGACACTATCAATTAACCATTCCTCTTCTTGTTCCTCCTTGCACAAAGCCTGACAACTACATAGTTAGTTTGGGCATCCAAACAAGTTTGGAACTTGGGGCTACAAATGATTTTTTTATGAATGTATGAGCCGAGATTGTAGGGACAGGTTTGGTGTCAACTTTGAGTCCTAGACCTCGGTACTCTTGAGTTTTTCGGGTCATGTGTGATCTTGAAAAGTTATGAGATCTATGTGGGAATGAGGTTTCTGAAAAGTGTGTGAGTTCTGACAAGTATAGGTTCTTTGGACACTGGAGGTCTTTTGAAAAATACAAGGTTGGGCTCGAGGAAACCCCTTTTGATGAAAAACAGATGAACACTTTTCAGCACTAATCCTCACATTGGTTTTGGTCAGCGGTCTAAAGGAAGTAAGATTATGTTTGGGACCGGTCTTAGGATGAGATCTGAAATTTTTATCTTTTCTTTGTGAGGCAGAATGCCTAGATACAATGTGCGTTCGAGACTGTTTCCTAGGATGTGTCATTACAGGAGACTGAAGTGATATGAGATGGGTTGGTGTAGGCAAGATTCCTTTCCATTTCGGGTTGTCTAAGGAGTAGATTCTAAAACCATTGCTTCAAAATGACTTGGCTTGCTTTTGGCTTCTGTCAGATTTCTTTGAAAAAGTTTGAGGAACTATACATTCCTTTTTGCTTGATTTTCTAACAATTGAGATTTTTTAGAGATAGTTTGAAAACACTAGTTTTTCTGGACTCTTGGATTTTGAAACATTGAATTGTCTTTTCAAAATGTTTTTCTTCCTTTTGTTACAAAACTAGAGTTCTTTTTTGAAATCCATTTCTGCTAAAGTTTTTGGTGTACCGCAGTCAGTGAGATTTAACTGCGGTTTCTTTGAATCCTTAGATTGTTTTTGAAAATGAGGACTTGACTCATCCGAGCTGGATGGTTCAGGATTCTAAGAACATTGACCATATTCGAAATTTTCTATGAGCAGTTCGTGATGAACTGGCTGAAGAGTGACGAAACTTTTGATTGGGGACTGCGGTATGGATGATTAGACTACCTCATAGTACTTAGTTGTGGGAAACTTTATGATGGAGAGTTCTTCAGATTGTGGTGTAGCACTGCAGTTGGCAATACTGTGATCCGAAGTCAGTGAAGAAAAGTTTGTGAAATCTATTGAGTCCCTTATAAGAATTTCTTCATCTAAAACAGATGACACTTGAGAGTTGTTATGAGTTGTGTCAATGACAGGTTTTTTATCACAGGTGTTATCTGAGGTTTCAAGAAGAATTTCCTCTATGACACAATTATTGTTGAGGTCATGAGGATGACTGAAGTGCACTTTGATGTCCTCAGGGAAGGTTTTATTATTTACAGGATAATGGAACTCTCGATCTGGAGGGACATAGGGATAGTCCTTGTTAAACCGAGGCGATGCGTCTTCTGTGGTATTGTACCCATTGGACCAACCCCAATTATAGGTGTTATCTATGGTTCCAATGTTCACAAGATTTTCAATAGCTTCACTTTCATTGAACAGTTTTTCTATTAATAGATTTAAACATACAATTTCATTCTGAGCTGAATCTCCTTGGTTCAAAGCTATTTCTAGTTGTGTTTCACTTAACATTCTTGCATCTTTCTCTAACTCTAAGTCCTTTTCTAACATAACTAATTTGATTCTTTTTTTATCCAGTCGTCCTCTAACATGAAACATCTCTTGGGATGCTATGTTCTTCTCATCTAGAGCTTCGTTATAGCCTATAAGGACGACATCACATGTGTCATTAAGATTGTCTATGAATGGTTGACAGTCATGCATGCTATAATTTAGAGTTTCGATCATGAGTTTTACCTGTTCTACGATTCTTAGAGTCCCATCCTTTGCCATGTAGAAATAGTTCTTTTCAAGCTTTGTACACCCATCATCATCCGCAATTGTCAGCATGCAAATCTTGCCTTTACCCTTGACGTTGCTGACGTTTTCATCTTCATCTCCAGATGACCAAACTTGATGGTCCCTCTTTACATGGGCTACGTATGCCCTTGCTTTTTCCTTTTCTTCCAATTCTTGAGCCATTCTAAGGTAGAATGCTTTATCTTTCACTACATTGGCTTTGCTGTCTTTTGCGAAGTGATTCTCCTTGTTGCACTTGTGAAATATTTAAACCTCATTTTTATCCTCTGATAAGGTAGCAGAGTCAGTTGGATTGATGGGCTTCAGTGCCTCTTTAGGTTGAGTGGTCTGAGATTGCGGTGGAGGGTAAGGATTTTTGGGATATCAAGAGTGATTATTGAAGTTGCAATTGAATGGAGGCTTGTTGAACTGTTGATTCTTACGAAAAGCGAGTGGTAGTAGCCGGTTGAACTGTTGGCTAACAAGAGCTATAGAATTCTGAAATTCTTCTTTGTCATCATACTCTAAGTCAGCTTCATATGACTGCGGAGGGTTGTCATACGAAGGAGAGTAAGATTGAGTATGTGGAGCTTGTGCTATAAGGGCTAGTGGTCCTCCAAAGTTAGCACATTCTTTGAGTACAATGGATTCTTGAGCTTGCAGTTCATCGTAGAGCTTGTAGAGAGATAATGAGTGGATCTTTCTATCTCCTTGGACTATCATCTTTGTAGTCGTCCAGTGTCTTCCAAAACCGTTGAGAGGAGATTTGTCTCATGGTTGCTTCGGACCGTGCCAACATTAGATAACTTAGTAACAATCAGGTTGAACCTTTTGAAGGAGTCTTCCAAGCTTTCGCCAGTATGAGCTTTGAAATAGTTGAACTCATTGAGTGCGGTTGTGAGCTTCTTATCTTGAGCTTGTTCAGTGCCCTCATTTAAGTTTTTGAGGACATCCCAGATCTCTTTTGCTGATTTGCAGTTTATGATAATGTCGAAGTTGTTAGGAGCAACTCCACAAGAGATTTCATAAAAAGAAACGACATTATTTTCCATTTTATCGAGACCGTATTTGTGGTACGATTCCTGACTAGTTGACCTCCTCCGAGTCTGGCAGTGGTACAGTCGGTTTGAACACGTGTAAGAACATGGACATGTGGCCCTTCTTCTACAGATCTCCGTACATCTCTTCCAAGTCTCCTTAAATATCTTTCCATCCTCTAAGACCAATGTTGATATTCATTTGCCACTAGTATTAAGGATCTATTAGAACCACCAAAACTGTTGGACACATTGAGAGATAATGCTTGTGCCATATTTCGTTGTTTTGAAATTTTGTTTGTTTTTTTTAAGAAATGAGATTCAGTTGTATAGAAGGCCTTTTGAAAAATAGAGTTTTTCTTCAAAAAGAAACCACTTTGGCTCTGATACCAATTGTTGAGAGAAAAACTTGAGTCACACTTGAACAAACGTTAGAACAGGTGATAACGTGGAATAAAGTTTAACTCAAAGGATCATTAAAGCTCAACAATAATAATAAGTTAGTGTTAGAATGTTAGATAGTTAGATGCGAAAATGTAAGGAAATAAAAAGACAACAATTATTATATCAAGTATACACATAAGTTGATTCATAACAAGGAATGCATTCAGACCAAGGTAGTAAGTGAGATCAAACTTAGTGATTAAGTCTAGATAGACTTGCTCCGAAGAGAGATTTCAACTAGTTACTATTCAGTTTAAGTGATAAGTGAGAAGTGACTAAGATGAGTAAAAGTATTCAAGATGCATAAGAGAAGTTATTTCATAGAAAAGAGAAAGCTCTATTTATAGAGTCTCAAGGATTATAGATAGTCCAATTTGTTAAAGAGTTGCCACACAGGGCACAATGGATAAAGAAAAATACTCATACAAAAATAGATAAAAGACTAAACTAAGAGTAGCTGACCGCATTTGTTGATCTTTGATTGTGGTGTGGAGATTGGTTGCGGTTGTTGAAAGCTGCTTCGGATCTCTTTTAAGTTTAAGAGGGTTACTTTATGTTTCAACACTAAGCCTAAAAACATGGGTGTTACATGGGCCTTGGGCGGAATATAAGGAAGGGTAAAAGGTCTTTTACCCTAATTTGGACTCATAGGGTGAGTCAGGGTCCAATTATTAATCTGATGATGTTTTGTGCGTATAGCGCGGGGATTTGTAGTGGGCCAGCAGCCAGAGATTCATTCGTGAGATTCAGTAGTTCAAGGTGAGTTTTCATCACCTTGCTTAGCGGGTTGAAGGAACCAATTCCCGCCCATGATCTGTTATGTTACAATACTAGATGTCTGTGTGACTCTTGTATGTGTATGTGCTTGTATGCTTACTAGGCAGCACCTGATGTTTATTCTATATTGTATTACCTATTATGCTTATATGAATTGTATGTGAACATGGCCCGTTATGTGAGTTTGCGTGAGGCACGTTATGTGTTATGTTTGTAGGATATGTGATATGTTGGGTAAATCAATAAGCTTTGTGCTTACAAGTTTCAGTTTATGTTTCAGGTACTTCTGGTTCTAAAGGGAAGAGCTCAGGATGATTATAGAACACACACCACCTTGTTCCGCATCGTGTGGTTTACTTTGAAATGATATGTTGATTGATACATTTGTTTATCTAGATTTTTATGATGATGTATTTGGGATATCCATTTTATTAAATTAAAAATGCAATTTTTTGGGTCTTAACTTTGGGACGTTTCAAGTTGGTATTAGAGCCTTGGTTTGAGGGACTTGGACATACTCTAAGGGTGTGTTTGAACTCAAAGTTAGGATGTGGTAAAGTTTTTCAAAAAAACGATTCAAAAAGGAAAACAAGTTTTCTAATACAAGAAATGGTGTGGTGCATGCCATCGACCGAGTTCAAGTAGGTTTCCTAAAAGACCCATATATGTTATCTGATATGATTTGATATATGAATCTTTGATCACATGCTACTTAGGTCTAAGGATCTGCTCAATATTTGCATGATAGAATGCTAGGAGAGATTCCTTTGTATGTCTATTGTATGAGCTTCTAGACTTTCATGCTAGTATTGATCATCAGTGATAGGATGGACTAATTTGGTGATACTTGGTTCTAATTACTTGATGCTCGATTGCTGCTTGATTTGTGCTTTTAGGAGTTCTCACTAGCTTTAGCTAAGTAGTAAGCAAATATGCTAAGTTACATGTTATGGGAACTAAATAATTTTAGAAGCTTAGTTTTAACTCTATTACACAAATCTTGTTTGAGTCCAACCGTTATAGTGTAATACCTTTCGTTTGAAGAATTATCTAGTTTTAGTGATATATAATTGTATTTTTGAGCTAGTTAGATGGAACTAGCATGAGTTCCTTCTGCAACTGATGCCAGAGAAAATTATGGAGTTCTCCATAGGAAAACCTAGGATAAGATCTAGTGTTGGGAGCCTTATTTTGATGAGGGTTAATTGTATAGATGTAGGGTGACTTGGCAGATTCAAGGCAATCCTTGAGGAAAGCATGGATAGATGTGGAAGGTAGTGTCGGACCATACTACTATAAGCGGAGGATCTGTACTCGAGTCAAGGAGGGCTGTGATGAAACCAGGAAGCTTGTAGAGGTTGTGATCCATCGATGTATTATGTTGCTTATTTTGATTGTTCATTTGGTCTATTTTCAGTATGGTGACATTGCAGGGCAGACATGTTGACAGTTCTGGTGATGGAGAGGGATCAGGCTCAGGTTCTAGAGCCAGGCAGCTAGATGATCAAACTATGGAATTCATCTCGTCTGAGATTACACGTTGCTTTCTTGAGCAGACTCATGTGCTCTTTGGCACGGTTAAGGAAGGTATTCTGGAGATTTTGGATGAGCGGTTGAGTTCCTTTCGTTCTAAGATGGTGACGTTGGTAGGGGCATATTCACTGACCTTCAGGGAGTTCCAGGCATGTTAAGCTTTAGACTATCACGGGGCGAAGGACCCGATAACATGTAGGAGGTGGTTAGGGGATGTTGGTAACGCCTTCCGCACCAGCAATTTCCCCAAGGGGGCATAGGTCAGACTTGCCTCATGTCTACTGAAGGACAGAGCATTGGATTGGTAAGAGGAGGTCGGGCACACAGTGGGTGATGAGGCTATTGATTTGATGACCTGAGATGATTTTCTGACCAGTTTCAGGGCTGATTTTGCACCGATGATTGACATGCAACTATTGATGCAAGAGTTTCAGGATCTCCGCTAGACTACTGAGACAGTGGCTTAGATCACCATGATGTTTCGGGAGAGAGAACTTTTGGTTCTACAGTGTGTAGCGGATGAGGAGATGAAGAAGGCTATGTATCATTAGATGTCAACAAGTGACATTCACCAGTTTGTGAGCCGACCAAGCTGTAAGAAGCTGGAGGATATGATAGCGAGGACTAGATAGAAGGGCCATCAGGGTCGGGACAGATGCACCTATGGTGAAGAGTAGGGCCTTTCATTTGACATCCGAGGAGGCTCGCATAGCACCAGATGTTGTGACAGGTATGCATCTTTTCCAGATCTTTTTATTTATATTGAATTGCTGCTTATATTTATGTGTTTTATTTTAGGACAATTCCTCATGAACGATATTTTTTTATTTTCTATTGTTTGATTCTGGGGCTACTCAATCCTTTGTATTGCTTGCGTTGTGCAAGAGGTTTACTGGAGATCCGGGGGAGCTGAATTGTCTATTAGATGTCTAGATTACATATGATAGATCTGTTTGGGTTGTGAGGTTTCATCGGGGTTGCAATCTTCAGTTATTCAGCGAGAAGTATCTGGTCGATTTGGTTCCTATTCCTTTGCGTGGAAACAAGGTGATTGTAGGTATGGATTGGTAAGCCCCAATGGGGCAGTGATCGATTGTGAGTAGCAGTTAGTTCGAGTTCATACCCCAAGTGGGGGAGATTTAGTTGTTCATGGGGAGCGATATCAACATGGGTCAATTTTGTGTTTAGCAATGAGGGTCAGGCGCTATTTTATGTAGGGTTGTTCTGAATTTTTTTCCTATGTTATGGATATCCAAGATAAGGGTAAGGCGACTGTGGATGATGTGCTGATTATGCGGGATTACCCGGATGTGTTTCCGGAGGATTTGCCTGGGGTGACACCGGAGAGGCAGGTTGAGTTCATGATTGATATGGTTCGTAGTACAGCTCTGATAGCCAAAGAACCGTATCGGTTGGCTCCTCTTGAGATGCAAGAGTTGTCTACACAGCTGCAGGAGCTGTTAGACAAGGGATTCATTCGACCGAGCAGCTCGCCTTGGGGAGCACCGATTTTGTTTGTGAAGAAGAAGTATGGGTATCATCATATGCGCAATGACTACCAAGAGCAGAACAAGGTAATGGTTAAGAACCGTTATCCACTTCTGAGGATTGATGATCTTTTTAACCAGCTTCAGGTTGCATCTTGGTTTTCCAATATTTATTTGTGATCGGGTTATCATCATATGAGGGTTAGGGATGAGGATGTGCAGAAGACAGCTTTATTGACTCGGTATGGTCATTACGAGTTTGTTGTGATGCCTTTTGGCCTCACCAATGCTCCAGCTGCGTTCACGGATCTCATGAACTGCATGTGCAGGACGATGCTAGATCAGTCTGTGATTGTATTTATCGATGATATCTTGGTTTATTCCAAGACTCAAGAGCAGCACGAGGAGCAATTGAGGGAAGTGTTGGAGACTTTCAGCAGGGAGATACTTTTCAAAAATTTCTCTAAGTGTAAGTTTAGGTTGTGCGAGGTGCAGTTTCTGGGTACCTTGTCAACCAGAAGGGTATTCTGGTAGATCTAGCCAAGGTTGAGGTCGTGATGTAGTTGTGGGGGGGGGGGTTCCGAGGTCACCATCTGAGATTTGGAGTTTCCTTGGCTTGGTGGGTTATTGTCAGAGATTCATCCAGGATTTCTCCAAGATTGTTGTTTCTTTGACTTGGTTGATGAACAAGAAAGTTACATTTCAATGGGGGCCTGAGTAGCAGGCAACTTTTGAGACCTTGAGACGAAGGTTATGGGAGGCACCGATTCTGGCCTAGCTAGAGGGTGTTAAGGAAATTGTGGTTTACTATGATGTGTCAATCACATGATTGGGGGCAGTTTTGATGAAGAGGGGTTGCATCATTGCTGACGCTTCGAGGTAGTTAAAGCCTTAGGAGGCGAATTATCAAACACATGATTTGGTGTTAGGGGCAGTGGTTTTCGCCCTCAAGATTTGGCGGCATTACCTCTATGTGATCCGTTATTCCATCAAACACATGATGTATTTGATGGATTAGTCAAATCTAAATATGAGGCAGCGTCGATGGTTGGATGTGGTGAAGGATTATAATTGTGAAATCATTTATCACCCAAGGAAGGCCAATGCTCTTAGCCACAAGGCAGTCGCGGCTCCGGTCAGATACATATGTTTGAGGATAATTATGATTACGCCACTTTTGGAGTGGATTCATGAGGCTCGGGTCGAGGCTATGAAAGAAGAGCACTGGAAGAGTGAACGTATTGTAGGTCAGGTGGCTTCCTTCGATTATGATAGACATGGGTTGTTGACTCTGCATCAGCAGGTTTGGGTTCCGTATTGGGGCGGTGTGCGTCAGGTTCAAATGGAGGAGGAACACAAGTTTAAGTTCTCCATTCATCAAGGTGCGGAAAAGAAGTATATAGATCTTCGTTCTGATTATTGGTGGCCCTAGATGGAGTAGGATGTGGCTTGGTATGTGTAGCAGTGCTTGACTTGTAAGAAAGTCAAGGCCATGCATCGGCAACTTCATGACAAGATGCAACCATTGGAGATTCCCGTATAGAAATAGGAGCATATTACCATGAATTTTATCACGAAGTTACCTCGGACTACGCACGGGGTGTATTCAATTTGGGTCATCGTGGATAAATTGACCAAGAGCGCACTCTTCATCCTGATCCAGGAGAGTATGTATGCAGAGAAGCTAGCTGAGGTATATATCAGGGAGGTTGTGGCACGTAATGGGGTGTCAGTTTTGGTAGTTTCTGACATAGATGTCCAGTATAATTCTAGGTTTTGGAAGAGGTGTCATGACAAGTTGGGCACACGTCTCCATTTTAGCACAACATTCCATCCACAGACAGACGATCAGAGTGAGCGGACTATTCAGACCCTTGAGGATATGTTGTGGGCGCGTGTTTTAGTGTTGGTGGGATTTAGGATACGGATCTTCTGTTAGCGGAATTTTTGTATAACAAAAATTATCATGCTAGCATTGATCGACCTCTTTTCGAGATGCTCTACGGGAGGAAATGCGTGACTCCGATTTGTTGGGGCGAGGTCGGTCAACGGATTATAGGGAGTACCAAGGTGGTACTCAAGACAACTGAGTTGATTCAACAGGTTCAGTGCAAGCTCCAGACAACTCAAAGTTGGTAGAAGAGTTATGCCATAGGCGCAGATTTGATTTAGAGTTCCCGGTAGGGGCACTCCAAAAAATATGTTCTTTAGTGGCACACAAAAAGTGTCACTAAAACCCAAAAAAAGTGCCACTAAAGGCATGTCAAAGAATCCACGGCACACATAATAAGTGCCACTAAAAACACTCCCACTAAAACCTTTTAGTGGAACATTTTACTTTTGCCGCTGCAGAAATTTGAACTTTTAGTGACACTTTTTTATGTCACAATAGAAGAAAAGTTTTTGTGGCACATTTTTTGTGCCATTGAATGCTTATTTGATTCAAGAATTCATTCTATATTTAGTTACACAATTTTTGATTTTAGTGGCACTTTTTGTTTGCCACAAATACAAAAAATTATTTTATAACACATTTTACACCGATAATACTAACGAGATTCTAGAATTTAGGCTATTTAAATCTATATTTTTTATCGATAATATACAATAAAATAAATAATTAAATTGTAGCATATAGACAAAAATAAAAATGTTATTGTTTTTCATCAATGGTTTTAATCTTATTGAATCAAATATCTAAGTAAATATCAAATAATAAATGTGAAACCAAATACATGATAAACATAAAGTAAACAAATAATAATAAAAAAATAAATAAACTTGAAACTTAATTGCATATGAACTTCCCCGAACTCCATGTTAGGTTAAATAAGTTCGTGTTATCTCATACTGTAAAATCAATATTAGCAATTTCCTGTCCAAAAACAAACAAAGACAATTCAAAATATAGTTACATAATTCATAGTTTATAATCCCATATCAATAGAAAATGACATATCATTAAAAGTTCTACTTTAATAAAATCATAAGATATACGGAAAGGAAAAAGATACCTTCTAAATATCTTCCCTCAAGACAAGCTCTAGATTTTCAACAGGTGTCTATATATAAATAAAAAAAGAATACTTGCATCAGATTATATAAAATACATGTATACAAAAGTAAGATAAAAGAGACAAAATTACCCATTTTTATAGCGTATAAAAATATTTAAGTTGTCTTGCATGGACTAAACAACCGCAAACTGAAAAACATGAACCACAAGATCAATAAATAAATCATAAATAATGTATAAAGGTAACAAAACTAAAATATATAGGTGCAAAAAACTTATCTGGAAAACAGTTTTCAGAAGTTTCAAAAGAGGTTTATTTGCAGCCTGCTCACACCCAAACCCAATATCATGACACCACCTGTGTAACACAAACTTATTTAATATATAACTTCAGTCTACAAGAAAAGAAAAGGAAAATATATTTGTTTATAAACACTATATCTGAAACAACAAGCACAAAAAACACACTTTGCTTTTTTAGCACGGTATCATCCTTAAGAAATAGCATAATGTTAAAAAAAACTAACGTACAATGAAACTTATTCAAGAAAATAGCAATAAAAAAACATAAATTTTTAAAACAACATATCCTCACTCTCACCCATCATTGGCCTTAAGATCCTTATAATGTTGCAAGGTCAATAGTAGGGCATCTTGTTTTCCAAATACCATTAGTAGTTTGAGACCTGTTAAAAAAATCAACAAATTATATTCCAAGAAAATAAAATAAAAAGAAAGAAAAAGAAAACATGCCTCCCCTACAAACATCCATTTCCCTAAAGTTTGAATAAAAAAGATGATTGAAAAGTGTTCTACTCCCAGTGTTGATTTTGTTCTATTCCATGAGCTTCTTTCTTTGCTATTACATGTTATTATATTGTTATATACTTATATTCAAAATAACTATATACTAATATATATATATATATATATATATATATATATATATATATATATATATATATATATATTGGCAAATATTAATAGTTCATTTTTCTCTTATAAATATGCAACACCCATAGTCTAAAGTTAAAAAATAGCCCAATAACCTCAAGCACACAATTCTTAGTTTTTATTGCCCAATTTTTGAAAAAAAAGGTTTTACATAGATACCTAATTCCATCTTTGAGGACCAACTCATAGCTGTAGCAGTTGGAATCACCCCTTTCCCCAATCCACCAACATATAACAAAGGCTACAGGATACAATTATCATCAGGTTAAACAAACACTAATACAAAATTGATGCAAACTTAAGTAATAAACTCTCATGAAACAGTAAGGGAAACCAATCAACCAAACTGACTTGTGAGGAGAGAACACCACTAACTTGAGAAGTGATGCCATGAACGCCTGTCCAAAGAGAAAACTCAAAGTGATCACTAGTAACACTATCTAGAAACCCATCCGGGAGCATCAAGCGCAACAAGAAACTCCATATTAGGCTAGTTTTAATTGATTGAAACCAAGTCCGACTGCATTCAAAGTACTATCCCCATCTATCAGGTTAAGGGGGAGCGTGAGCAACTATAACGAAGTCTTAATTTATGAGGATTCAGAATACTCAATTAGGAAATGAACCTATGAGATGGAAGTCATCTATCAACATTAAAAGTAAGCGTTTATCAAAAGATAAGCTAAACTTCCACAAGAATCATTATCGACTCACATTTAGACAATCGTGGAAAAAATAGAAGCCAGATAATGCGTTTCAGGACTATATTCAAAGTTAACTGAGAGAAAAACATCCCAACGGTAGAAATTGAAACAATAATTTAGCAATATGCATAAAAAAAGGATGAAATCGGATGAAAATTAAATTAAAGTATGATTACCGAACCAGATGGAGATAAACCAAGAGTAGAAGCATTGAAGAGGTATTTGCAGAAGGCTTTGAGATTAAAACCCCTGCGATGGGAGATAAAAGGGGAATTCTGCATAATAATTGATTCATCTTCCTAGATCGTAGCTTTGTGTTGTTTTGGAGAAGAGTAATAACACAATAAGGAGCACTAGATCTCATCTTATGGATTTTGATTCAGATTTTGCTGATCATAATATGTATATGGATCCAATGAAATCAACTATTCGCTTTTGGCAAATTCAACATCGGCGTGATTTATGATGCTTGGAGATGTGAAATTCGATCGATCGGGGTATAAGAAATGGGGACGCGTTCAAATTTCTTGATTTTTAGAAATAAACGCTGATTTATTTTGGAGAAGGGAATAATTAAGGAAACTCAAATCTTTTTAGTGTCACAAAAACATAAAATCACATAATAAAATTTTAGCGGTATATAAAATATAAAATAATATACGACACAAAATAAAACCTTTTAGTGGCATTTTAATTTTTTTATGTCATTAATAAATGTTAATATTAGTGACATAAATTATTAAATGACATTAAATATATTAATTTTCTAGTGGCATATAAAAGATATGCCATTAAAAATATACTGTAGTGGCATAAAAGACATATGCCATTAAAAAATGTATGCCACTAAATGTCATTTTTTTGTAGTGGGGATATGGTTTTCCCGAAGGTATCACATTGGAAATGTGTCATCCGATTCAGGAAGCGGGGTAAGTTGGGCCCCATGTATATTACTGTTTTTAGGGTTTTGTCTTAGGTAGGTTGGGTTGCTTACCGCTTGTGTCTTCCAGATGGGCTCAATCAGATTCACAACACGTTCCATGTCTCTCAGCTTCACAAGTGCTTAGTGGATGATTCCGCAGCAGTACCATTAGATGATATTTGGGTGGATGACCGTTAAAATTATATTGAGCGACCGGTGGTGATTCAGGATCGGAAGACGAAAACCCTAAGGAAGAAGGTTGTAGAGTTGGTGAAGGTGCAATGGCAACACGGAAAAAGTTTGGGGTGGACTTAGGAGCCAAAAGATGAGATGAGGGAGCATTACCAGGAATTATTTGGAGTAGCGGACTTCGAGGACGAAGTCTGATTCAAGTGTGGGAGAGTTGTAACGCTTGTTTTTGGTAGTTTTCCTTTATCCATTTTTATTTAACATATTGTATTTTGGTCCTTGGAGTTAGTACGCGAGGCATACCATATGGTACGCATAGCGTACTAAGGAGGAGGTTGATCGCGATACCGAAGCCTCGTATGATGGCCGTATGAAGGTTACGTTGGGTGTATGAGGGGTTTAATGAAACCATAATTTTAGGGTTTTCACCCTATATAAGCTCCTTAAGTCCCTAGGGTTCGCCTCTTTATCAGCCTCTATTGTCCTAAAACCCTAATCTCGAACCCAAATAGCCTCTTTGAGCGTTCTTGAGCCTAGGTCTTGATTTTTCGTGGTTTGTGCTCCTTGAAGTGTTAGAAGAAGAATTTGGAAGACTCTTTCTTTTGAGGGAAGCTTAGAGATCCATATTTAGCTCCATCATTTGGTGACTTTTGAGGTATAAAGTTCATACCTTGTATACTCCTTGCTTAGATCTTTTCTTGTTATGGTTTTATGTTTCTTTGTCCTTTTATGGTTGGTCTTGATGGGTTAAGCCCGTTTTAGTAGCTAGATCTAGTAGATCTGGATGTTTGGCCACTTTCTTAAGCTTAAAGGTGCAAACTTTTTGGGGTTTATGGTCTCATACATGCATTAAGCTATTTATTAAGCGCTTTTAAGCTCTAGGGTCTCATTAAGCCTTGCATACATGTAAATTTGGCAACTTTATGTGATAAACCATCTTAAGGAAGTCAAATCTAAGTTTGGGTTGAGATCTTATTCGGTTAAGAGATGGAAATTGAAAGTTGGCCAAACAGGAAGTACGTTGGGCGTACAAGCTTGTACGCGTTGCGTAAAAGCCCTAAAGCGTGTATGCTTAGCGTATAGGTTTAGTACGCCCTACAAACTCAATAGTGGGATGCGGTTTGGGCTCCATTTTGTGCTTTAGGGGTCTAAGACTTTATTTTGGGTCATCAGAATATTGTTGTGGGGCTAAGTATTTTTTTGGACCTTGGATTAAGGCCCATGATGGATTTTGGACCAAATTAGGAAAATTGGGCCATTGTAGGCATTGGGTGATTATTTTAGAATATTGGGCCTTTGGATAATTTAGATTGGGCTTGGGCCTTGGGTTGTATATAGGGAAGGGTAAAAGGTCTTTTACCCTAATTTGGACTTTTAGGGTGAGTCAAGATCCAATTATTAATTGGATGATGTTTTGTGATTATAGTGCGGGGATTTGTAGTGGGCTAGAATCCATAGATTTATCCATGAGATTCATCAGTTTAAGGTGAGTTTTCCTCACCTTTCTTAGCAGATCAAAGGCACCAATGTTGGACCATGATCTGTTATGTTAGAATACTAGATGTCTATGTGACTCTTGTATGTGTATGTGCTTGTATGCTTATTTTGCGGGTCCCGATGGTTATTTTATATGCTATTACCTATTATGCTTATATGAATTGTATGTAGGCGGGGCCCGTTATGCGAGTGTAGGCAGGGCCCGTTACACTCTTTGGGTGGGGCCTGTTATATGTTATTTATGTGTGGTATGTAGTATGTTGGGGCACTCACTAAACTTTGTTCCTATAGTTTTCAGTTTATGTTTTAGGTACTTCTATTTCCAAAGGTAAGAGCTCGGGATGATGGTAGAGCACACACCACCTCGTTCCACATCTTGTGATTTATTCTGATATGATATGTTGATTTATACATTTTTTATCTAGATTTTTATGATGATGTATTTGGGATATCAGTTTTATTAAATTAAAAATGCAATTTTTAGGTCTTGTTTTTTGGGACGTTTCACAAAAGCAACCAATGGTTGCATTTTTTTTCTTTATGTGACCAAATGATATCATACGTCACGATTTTACGTAAAAGAATGTAACTAAAGGTAACAAATAGCCACATCATTTAGAAACAATGTGTTGCTATAAGTAATATACAACGATGGTTTTAACAATTAAGTGTCACCAAAAGCAACCAATGCTTACATTCATTTCATTATGATTTTTCTTTATGGGGATAAATGATATCATATGTCATAGTATAACATAAATAAATGTCACTAAAGGGTAACTATTAGCCACATGAGTTAGAAACCAATGGTCACATTCATTTCTTTATGAGTTTTCTTTATGTGGCTAAATGATATCATATGTCATAGTATAACGCAAATATGTCTCACTTAAGGGTAATAGCCACATGAGTTATAAAAAGGTATTACTATACATACTACTCAACGATGGTTTTAACAAATATGTATGACAAAAACCAACCAATGGTCACATTTGTTTTCATTATGTTATTTGTTGATGTGACTAAATGAATTCATATGTCACGCTTTACCATAAATGAATGTTACTAAATGGAACCAAATGGCCACATAGTTTAGAAATCAAGTTTTGCTATAAGTAGTATGCAATGATGATTTTCACAATTATGTATCACCAATACCCAACCAATGGTCACATTATTTTTTCTAAAGTTTTCTTTATGTGACTAAATAAAATCATACATCACGATTTGACATAAATTAATGTGAATAAAGGAAAAACAATAGCCACATCAAATATAAAGTAACCATTGTTAATACCAACTCGTCTCATGTTATATGTGACTAAAATATACATTATAGCCACACTTAAATGATGACTTTCAATGTGGCGGTAAGACACCTATGGTTTCACAATATACGATCATACTTTTAATGAAATAAATAAGTGTGGTGGTAGGATACAATCAGACTTTTTAAGCCTTAAAAAGTGTGGTCGTAACTCATATTTTTGTAGTGTATACGTTCTAGATGTGCGGATCCTTGGAGTTTTGGTCCCATGATCAAGCTTTGAGTTCATAATGTTCATGTTTTTAACCTAAAATGGAAGGGACATGAATTGGGCATGCATGCCCATAAATCTATCATTTTGATGGTCCATTGGGTGTAGGAAACCCTTCTAGAAACCTTAGACAAGTAACTCCAAGTGATTCAGTTATTAATGGGTGTTTGCGTGGCTTAAGATGCCTCTAAAGACTTAGGGTTTGAGATATTTGCTTGTTGAGATGTATTAATGGATAATATTGAAAACTTTGTCCATCAAGACCTTGGGACAAGCAAAATTTGAGCCTTGGAGCTCTTAGAATTGTTGGAAAACAGCTTAATATGTTGTGACATCCCCTAATTTCTCGGCCAGAAAAGATCGATTTAATTTATGCTTTTTAAAATAAAATCAGAGAAATCTTTTTAAAAGATGTTGTGGAATTGGTCCCCAAACAACATATGATAAAAGTTTATCAAAACCCTTCATTAAGAAGGTATATATTTTCCATATATATCCAAAACCTCGGGATGTCATGTTCCGATACAGATCAAAAGCATAAACAAGACATTATAAGCCTTTCAACAGTTATTTACAACTACTGGCCTATAATCCAAAAATCTCTTATCGTCCTCCGACTATGCTTGGGGTCCACTACCTGTAATCATAAAAACTGAGTGGGTCAGGCTTGGGAACCTGGTGAGCATATAGGGTTTTCAACCCATAATAATAATATACTTATCAAGTTTACCAATCAACAATAACCCTGATTACCCATTCCCGTTGTCCTCACTTTACGTCCCTAAACACCTATCACAAGGGACTTAGCCTAAGGATTATCACCGGGATGGACACTACTGCTAAGGGGTTTCCTCAGCCATACGTGTCCTTAAGGAAACCATGAGGGGGATGGAGTACGCCAATGAACATTTAATTCATCAACACCTACAAGTTGCGAACCTGCTAGTGTTCCACTGGACTATCTAGAAAGTCCGTGGTCGTCATCTATACTCCGCTAGATGACTACAATAACAACAACATCGAGGTCTCTCACCATTTTAACACACATCAACTATTTCATCTACCCATGTTCTACCCAACATATTTTGTGGATAAAAAGCATATACAGTTTAAAACTTGTATAAAACATCAATTCAACAGTCACCTCGAATAAACAATTAGCATATTTACACATAACACGTATTTCAAGGTAAATACTTCATATCTATTTGTAAATTGAAAGTAACTACACACTCACGTATTTTGGTGAAAATCGGGCAGCAATTCGTTTCCTAAAACGATCGTTTCTAATAAAACCGGGAGTTTTATTGAGAAACCGGGCTCTGCAAAAGTCGGGCTTCGAAACCGAAAAGATAAATTTTCCGGGCTTCTCTGGCACTTTGTGGGGTATTCCGGGCTTTACAATCGATACTGGGGCTTTGCGGGATGTTAAGATGAAAGAAATACAGGTTTAGGGGTTAAATATGGCAAAATTCCAAAATTACCTGGGAGGTCTCGCACCCTTTTATTTATAAGGGCGAGGCTTCTGATCCAAGGGCTAAGAAGCATCTGATCCGACGGCTGAGAGGGTTCGCAGGCGAAGGCTCGCACATGGGTCGCACCTGCGAGGGCTCGCTGGCAGCTTCTAAGTGGACCGGAGTCTGCCGGTGCACCTGCGAGGTTCAGAGCTAGGCTATGCGAGGTTCGGAGCTAGGCTATGCGAGGCTCGGAACACGCGGCAGGCATTGCGAGGCTCGGACGGAGAGCTGGCTGCTTCGGATTGGGCCTTCTCCTCGGTCAAATCAGGATCCGACACGTGGCTTCGCATAACTCAGCAGCTTTGGTGACTCAGCAGCCTGGTGACTCAGCAGGACACGTGGCGCATGCGAGGCGAGGGTGACGTGGCAAAGTGTGACTATGCGAATTTTCTCGATATTCACGCCAAAACTTCTAAAATCCATAACTTTGGCATACGAGCTCCGTTTTTGACGTTCTTTATATGCACGCGTAGCTAAAATTACGATCTACAACTTCCGTTTAGACTTCGTCGGCTAATTTTGATTTTAAATTTTATATTAGTATTTTTAACAGACCGGGACAGGAAATCCGTTAAAAATTCATAACTTCTTCATCCGACGTCCGTTTTCGTCAGACTTTTTAATGTTGTGCTCCTAATGACGAGACCTTCAATTCCCGTTTAGGTTGTGTCGGCTAAAAATCGCTCGATCTAAAATTCGAGTTTTTAGCTGTCTACTGCTAAGCTGAAACTTCGAAACATCATAACTTCCTCATACGAAGTCAGATTTGGGCGTTCTTTTAATCGAACTTCTCGATTAAACAAATAATACGACTTTCGTTTAGATTACTAAGGCTAAAAAGTAGTTTATCGAAAACTCACATTTTACGACATTCAGCACCATGCCTGTTTTGTCGCGAAACTTCGACAGGTCATAACTTCTTCGTTATAACTCGGATTTTGGTATTCTTTATATCCCTGAAATCCTTGTTTCGACCACTACAACTTTATGTAAAGATATCGGGATTATCTCACATGTTAATTTTGACGCTTATTTTTATTCTTAATTAATTAAGCCCTAATAATTAAGCATAAAACACATAATTCACATAATATTCACATAATTCCTTTTCATTTCTTCAAAATGAGTTACAAAGGTTAACCTAGACTATCAAATCAATATAAATGCCTAGGCTAGAAACACGAGTGTTACAATTCTCTCCCCTTTAGGATGATTCCGTCCCCGGAATCACATATCACCAAACAATTGCGGGTAGCGACTCATCATGTCACTCTTCGTTTCCCAAGTGAGATTTGGTCCATTCGTATGTTTCCAGCACACAAGCACTAAATCGACCATCTTGCGTCGTAACTTCATAGTCTTACGGTCAATGATTGCCTCAGGTTCCTCGATTAACCTCTTGTTTTCATCCAACCTTAACTCAGAAATCGGAATTATGTCGGGCACATCTCCTGTGAACTTTCTCAAATAACACACATGAAAGGTGTTATGAATACCCTCTAGTTCTTCCGGTAACTCTAGCTTGTAAGCTTGATTCCCGATCCTCTGAAGAACTTTAAATGGTCAAATAAACCTTGGACTCAACTTCCTTCTCTTACCAAATCTTATAAGTCCCTTCCACGGTGAGACTTTAAGTAAAACCGAATCTCCAACATCGACGGATATCGGTTGTCTTTTCTTGTCAGAATAACTCTTTTGTCGATCTTGAGCAGCTAACATCCTTTCCCTTATCACTTTCAACTTTTCAGCAGTCTGATGAACTATTTCAGGTCCCATAAACTGCTTTTCTCCAGCTTCCAGCCAACATGATGGCGTTTGACACTTCTCCCCATACAAAGCGTGATAAGGTGCCATCTTGATGCTCGAGTGGAAACTATTATTATAGGAGAATTCTACTAGAGGTGAGTGTTGATCCCAGTTACCTTGGAATTCTAGGGTACATGCTCTCAGCATATCCTCCAATGTTTGAATCGTTCGCTCGCTCTGACCATCGGTTTGCGGATGGTAAGTTGTACTCAAACACAACTTGGTACCCAATTCCTCTTGTAGACTCCTCCAAAACCTTGAGGTAAAACGTCTGTCACGATCGGATACAATCATTAATGGAACACCGTGAAACCTCACAATTTCCTTCACATAAGAATTCGCAAGTTTATCCATAGACCATTTCTCTTTGGCTGCTATGAAATGCGCACTCTTAGTGAAGAGATCAACGACGACCCAAATCATGTCGTGACTGTTCCTTGTTCTGGGTAGTTTAGTCACAAAATCCATGGTGATGTCTTCCCATTTACCCATGGGTACGGGTAAAGGTTCTAAACTCCCATACGGTTTCTGATGTTGTGCCTTAACCCTAGCACAAGTTACACACTCGGCCACATACTTAGCAACATCGAGCTTCATCTTCGGCCACCAATAATAGGGTTTTAAATCCCTATACATTTTTGTACTTCCGGGATGAATCGAGTACATGGTCTTGTGAGCTTCTTCCATCAGAAGATCTCGTACGTCGCCCGTCTTAGGTACCCAAATTCTATCTTGGAATACCTTCAACCCTTGGTTGTTTGTACCGAGCACTAACGTTTTGCCCAAACGTTCTTCCTTTTGGTCATTTTTCTCTAAAGCTTCCTCTTGAGCTTTCTTTATACTTTCCACAATTGTCGAGACAACTTCAATTCTCAACGCTCTTGGCCTTTTCTTTTCAAGGTTTACCTTCCGACTGAGAGCATCAGCAACCACATTTGCTTTACCAGGGTGGTAAAGTATCTCACAGTCGTAGTCCTTGAGTAACTCTAGCCACCTTCGTTGCCTCATGTTCAATTCCTTCTGATTAAAGAGATATTGGAGACTCTTATGATCAGTGAAAAGTTTACACTTTGTTCCATAAAGATAATGCCTCCATATCTTTAAGGCAAATACTACCGCTGCCAACTCCAGATCATGAGTGGGGTAGTTCTTTTCATGTTCCTTCAATTGCCTCGATGCATACGCGTTCACTTTATCCCTTTGGGTCAGAACACAACCCAACCCAACTCCAGATGCATCGCTATAAACTGCGAAGTCATCAACTCCTTCAGGAAATGAAAGAATCGGTGCTTCACACAATCTCTTCTTCAACTTCTCAAAGGCTTCCTTATGCTTCTCATTCCAAGCATAAGTGGCTCCTTTGTGGGTCAAAGCTGTTAATGGAGTAGCAATCGAAGAAAAGCCTTGGATAAACCTTCAATAATATCCAGCTAATCCTAAAAAGCTTCGAATATTTGTAGGACTTTTTGGTTGTTCCCACTTCATCACAGCTTCAATCTTTGTTGGGTCAACCATTATTCCTTCTTGGTTAACCACATTACCTAAAAATTGGACTTCTTGAATCCAAAATTCACATTTGGAGAACTTTGCATACAGCTTCTCCTTTTTCAGGACTTCTAGCACTTCACGTAGGTGCTTTTCATGTTCCTGCTTGATTTTCGAATAAATCAAGATATCTTCTATGAATACTATCACGGATTTATCTAAGAATGGTTTACAAACCCTATTCATCAAATCCATGAAAGCTGTTGGGGCATTGGTTAGTCTGAACGACATAACCAAAAATTCATAGTGTCCATATCTCGTTCTAAAATCAGTCTTTTCGATATCCTGCTCTCTCACCTTTAGTTGATGGTATCCCGACCTAAGATCGATCTTCGAGAATAGCTCGAACCCTGCAACTGGTCGAACAAGTCATCGATCCTTGGCAACGGGTACTTGTTCTTTATCGTCACTTTGTTCACATCTCTGTAATCGATGCACATTCTCATGCTTCCGTCTTTCTTCTTTACAAATAACACAGGGGCTCCCCAGGGCGATGAACTAGGTCGAATGAAACCTTTGTCCATTAACTCCTGAAGTTGTATCATAAGTTCTTTCATTTTGGTTGGCGCTAATTGATAAGGTGATTTTGCTATCGGCGTCGTTCCTGGTAACAAGTCGATACGAAATTCTACTTGTCGATCAGGGGGCGATCCGGGAAGATCTTCAGGAAAGACTTCCAGATAATCACACACCACCGGAATATTTTGCACCTCCTTCTTTTCCATCTTGGCATCGATCACGAACGCTAGATATGATGTACATCCCTTGGCCAAACACTTTTTGGCTCTCATTAGGGAAATGACTCCAAAATTTACTCTGTGTTTGTCTCCATACACCATAAACGACTCTTTCCCTGGCGGGTTTACTTTTACTATCTTCTTTCTACATAGTATTTATGCATCGTTGGCGCTAAGCCAATCCATTCCTAAAACTATGTCGAATCCATTTAACTCGATAGGCAATAATTCCTCTTGGAACTTATTCCCATCCAAGTCAATGAGGATATTTTTCATTCGATGGCTAACAGGTACAAACTTGCCACTAGCAATCTCGACTATTATAGCATTAACTAGCATATCTACAGGTAAAGCTAGCTTTCTACCAAATTCATGCGATATAAAGGAGTAATTGGCTCCAGAATCAAACAAAATTTGGACAGGCAATTCGTTTATGAGAATGGTACCTGAAGCGACATCGGCTTTTTCTTTCGCATCTTCGAGTGTCATCTGAAAGGCTCTCGCCTTCGGCTTTGGTGGTAGATTGGGTTTTGCTGCGTCCTTCTTCTTCGGGCAGTCCCTCAAAATATTCCCTTCTTTATTGCACCCAAAACATACGTTCTTATTGAAGGTGCATTCATTGGCATAATGCCCAAGCTTTCCACATTTGTAACAAGTGACTTCCACGCTGCACTTCCCAACGTGTTTCTTCTTACACTTGTCACACCACTTGGCTTCGGCTCCTCCTCCAAATTTTCTCGAACCAGCCTTCGAGAATTTGTTCTTTTAATTGGAACCTGAAGTTCATTCAAACTTTCTCTTTTCGCCAACTTCAACCTTGCTGGCGGCTCTCCCTTTTATCATATCTTCAACAGACTTAGCAGCCCAGATAGCTGCCTCCAAAGTAAGTGCCTGACGTACTAGCACCGTGTACTCCCATGGTAGTCCCTTTGCGTACCTGTTAATTTTTGCCAACTCATCTGGGACAATACGCAAAGCAAACTCCATTTTGTCTGTGAAGTTATTCGTATATTCGTCAACGGTCATACTCCCCTTCTGCAACGTTAGAAATTGGTTTTCTAACTCATGTACGTTTTGGGCCGAGCAGTACTTGCGCTTGAAGTGCACTAAGAACTCTACCCAAGTTAATTGTAGTGTCTCATTAGGGCTTAGGGTTTTCCCCAAAGTGCTCCACCAACGAGTAGCACTACTCCTGAACTGACGTACTGCAAAGGTAGTTTGTAACTTGCCTTGGCAATCACAAGTCATGAAAGCCAACTCCATTTCCGAGATCCAGTCCATTACTCCGACAGGATCTTCTTTTCCATTGAAGGTCGATGGCTTTCAAGTCATAAAGTCCTTATACTTGCACCCATTTCTCTCCATTCTACCCTCGTGGTTATTCCTCCCAACCACAAGCGGTTCACTATGACCAACCGATCTACTGTTGTTCCCTTCTTCAGATCAATCGTCATTTAGTTCACGTTGTTCAACAGGAACTGAAGGTTCATCTCTGTCGTTCAGCAACATTTGCCTCAATTCCTCCCTCTGTTCAGCCAACATGGCCTGAATCATAGTTCGTACTCCAGCCATGGTGATGGGTTCGGGTGCAGCTCCTACTATAGGCACCGGTTCCACCACTTGGGGTCGAGGTTGTTGGTTTCTGTTTGCATTTCCAGCTCCACTCCGAGTTCTTGCCATTACAATCTATATACCGAATAAGGCGAATTTAGGTATTTATCCTTGTTAGACATTTTAATTCCCTTATCACTCCGAAACATCTACATGTTAGTTCTAATCTCGTAATCATACGCTTAGAATCCTACACACTTAAGGTTTCCAGATCCGGTAGGCAACAGACCATAGATCAGAACAAATAATGGCACACATGGGAAACACATAGCATTTAGCACATAAGGGTATTTTAGGCAACTTCCCTAAAATAAACTAGTGTTTGTGTCTAAAATATGGTAGACACTCATCTCACAATCATCACTTAGCATTCTAAGTTCAAGTCTAGAAATTCTACAATTTCTTAGTTCGCTTAAAATAATGCTCTGATACCAACTGTGACATCCCCTAATTTCTCGGCCAGAAAAGACCGATTTAATTTATGCTTTTTAAAATAAAATCAGAGAAATCTGTTTAAAAGATGTTGCGGAATTGGTCCCCAAACAACATATGATAAAAGTTTATCAAAACCCTTCATTAAGAAGGTATATATTTTCCATATATATCCAAAACCTCAGGATATCATGTTCCGATACAGATCAAAAGCATAAACAAGACATTATAAGCCTTTCAACAGTTATTTACAACTACTGGCCTATAATCCAAAAATCTCTCTTCGTCCTTCGACTATGCTCGGGGTCCACTACCTGTATTCATAAAAACTGAGTGGGTCAGGCTTGGGAGCCTGGTGAGCGTATAGGGTTTTCAACCCACAATAATAATATACTTATTAAGTTCACCAATCAACAATAACACTGATTACCCATTCCCGTTGTCCTCACTTTACGTCCCTAAACACCTATCACAAGGGACTTAGCCTAAGGATTATCATCGGGATGGACACTACTGCTAAGCGGTTTCCTTAGCCATACATGTCCTTAAGGCAACCATGAGGGGGATGGAGTACGCCAATGAACATTTAATTCATCAACACCTACAAGTTGCGAACCTGCTAGTGTTCCACTGGACTATCTAGAAAGTCCGTGGTCGTCATCTATACTCCGCTAGATGACTACAACAACAACAACAACAACAACAACAACAACATCGAGGCCTCTCACCATTTTAACACACATCAACTATTTCATCTACCCATGTTCTACCCAACATATTTTGTGGATAAAAAGCATATACAGTTTAAAACTTGTATAAAACATCAATTCAATAGTCACCTCGAATAAACAATTAGCATATTTACACATAACACGCATTTCAAGGTAAATACTTCATATCTATGTGTAAATTGAAAGTAACTACACACTCACGTATTTTGGAGAAAATCGGGCAGCAATTCGTTTCCTAAAACGATCGTTTCTAATAAAACCGGGAGTTTTATTGAGAAACCGGGCTCTACAAAAGTCGGGCTTCGAAACCGAAAAGATAAATTTTCTGGGCTTCTCGGGCACTTCGTGGGGTATTCCGGGCTTTACAATCGATACCAGGGCTTTGCGGGATGTTAAGATGAAAGAAATATGGGTTTAGGGGTTAAATATGGCAAAATTGGAAAATTACCCGGGAGGTCTCGCACCCTTCTATTTATAGGGGCGAGGCTTCTGATCTAAGGGCTGAGAAGCATCTGATCCGACGGCTGAGAGGGTTCGCAGGCGAAGGCTCGCACGAGGCTGCGCATGGCTCGCACATGGCTCGCACTTGCGAGGGCTCGCTGGCAGCTTCTAAGTGGACCGGAGTCTACTGGTGCACATGCGAGGTTCGGAGCTAGGCTATGCGAGGCTCGGAACATGTGGTAGGCATTGCGAGGCTCGGACGGAGAGCTGGCTGCTTCGGATTGGGCCTCCTCCTCGATCGAATCAGGATCCGACACGTGGCTTCGAATGACTCATCAGCTTCGGTGACTCAGCAGGACACGTGGCGCATGCGAGGCGAGGGTGACGTGGCAAAGTGTGACTATGCGAATTTTCTCGATTTTCGCACCAAAACTTCTAAAATCCATAACTCTCGCATACGAGCTCCATTTTTGACATTCTTTATATGCAGGCGTAGCTAAAATTACGATCTACAACTTCCTTTTAGACTTCGTCGGCTAATTTAGAATTTAAATTTTATATTATTATTTTTAACAGACCGGGACAGGAAATCCGTTAAAAATTCATCACTTCTTCATCTGACGTCCGTTTTCGTCAGACTTTTTACCGTTGTGCTCCTAATGACAAGACCTTCAATTCCTCTTTAGGTTGTGTCGCCTAAAAATCGCTCGATCTAAAATTCAAGTTTTTAGCTGTCTACTGCTAAGCTGAAACTTCGAAAAATCATAACTTCCTCATACGAAGTCAGATTTGGGCGTTCTTTTTATCAAACTTCTCGGTTTAACGAATACTACGACTTTCGTTTAGATTACTAAGGCTAAAAAGTAGTTTATCGAAAACTCACATTTTACGACATTCAGCACCGCGCCGGTTTTGTCGCGAAACTTCGACAGGTCATAACTTCTTCGTTATAACTCGGATTTTTGTATTCTTTATATCCACGTAATCCTTGTTTCGACCACTACAACTTTATGTAAAGATATTGGGCTTATATCACCCATTAATTTTGACACTTATTTTTATTCTTAATTAATTAAGCCCTAATAATTAAGCATAAAACACATAATTCACATAATATTCACATAATTCCTTTTCATTTCTTCAAAATGAGTTACAAAGGTTAACCTAGACTATGAACTCAATATAAATGCCTAGGCTAGAAACACAAGTGTTACACATGTTAAGTTGTTCAGACCAGTCTGTAACACCCCAATATTAAGGTACTTTCAATTCAACCTTATGGTTTTAATTTATGGCATTTTGGTCCATATAATAGAAGGAAGTAGCCATGAGAAACCCTAATGGCAAGATCATAAGTTAGAAGGAAAGAGAGCACGCCATGCTTACGTGTGTACGCTTAGTGTACCAGGGCGCGCCCTAGTACGTGGGGCGTACGTCTACGTATGTGGGGCGTACTCATCATACACTGAAAACACAAATTTTTATGGTTGAGCCTTATATAATCCCCCTTATAAACTTATTTCCCTCACCCTTTCAGTCTTCATTCTCTTTGAGCTGATTTTGCAACCCCTAGTCCTTATGTGTGTGTTTTTTTAGTGTTGAAGAAAGAATTAAGGATTCTTTGAGAATGTTTGGTGTAGGATTCAAGCTAGTAGATCTGAGATCTTCATCTCTTTGGGAAGCTCCAGAAGGTATAAAGTATTGAACTTTACTTATATTCCTTAGAGATTTAGCCATATGGAGTTTTATGAGTTTGTGTCCCCTTTTCTTGGACTTAATGAGTAAATGCTACTATAAGACCAAAGGAGCTACCTATTCAAAAGATTTGAGTTGTGTTAAGTCAAAAAGACTTTCTTGACTCATTTAGTGCTTGCATGCAAAGTGTGGAGGTCCTTAGTTGTTAAAACCAACTACGAAGTTCGTTTTGGGTCTTAATAATGCATGCATAACCATAAAGTTGGAAACTTTATGGTTAAGAGAACCTTCTTGGACTTGGATCTGGTTATTGGACGTTTGTACTGAATAGAATAAGCTCTTATTCGAAGTCTTGCATGGTCACCACCAGTATTGCAGAAATCGGCCTAATCGAGCCGATTAATCGCTAATCGGACCTCCACCGATGAGATTTATTGCTAATCGGTCACTATAATCGGGTTTGGTCAATATAGTTCAAAGTCGGAACTAATCAGACCTAATCGGACCTAATCAGACTTAATCGGACCTAATCGAACTTAATCAGACCTAATCGGGTTTGGTCAACACTAGTCAAAGTCGGACCTTATCGGCGATTAATCGCTTCTTTTGTAGGATTAAAGTTAGATTTATAAATTTTTGAATAATTTTCTTAATAATTAATGGTCTTCGATTAATCCTCACCTAGCCGATTAATCCTTAATCGCTACTCCACCGATTAACGGCCGATTAGCGATTTCTACAACCATGGCCACCACATACGTAGGGTGTACTAGGGTGTACGCTAGGCGTAGGTGGTGAACAACGTGTTCTTGGTCAAGGAAGCATATGATGAGAGTATAGTTGGGTATAGCCCACGTACTCAGTATGTTGGGTTTAGGAGTTTGGGTTTCAAGTATGGGCCACCTTTATTGGCTTTGATTCTTGGGCCCTTATTAGAACATCTTAGTATTGGTGTTTTGGGCTGAGTGAAGAGATGAACCTTAGGTAAGGCCCAAGTAGGACTTTGGGCCCAGTTTGGAAAATTGGGCCGATTATGGGCCTTGAGTGATTGCTTAGTTTGGGAATGGGTCTTAACTGTAATGCCCATGTTTCTAGGCTAAGCATCAGTATAATGGTATAATAGTTAGGGTCAACAATTATAACCTACTTTGAAGTAATAAAGAGGAATTATTTGAACATTATGTGAATTATGTGCATTATACTTATTTATAAGATATAATAAGTTAAGAATAAAAATAAGCGTCAAAAATAAAATAATAGATAGACCCAATATCTATGAAGAAAGTTCTAATGGTCGGGACAAGGATTCCAAAGATATAAAGAACGCCGTAATCCGAGTTATAATGAAGAAGTTCTGACTTGTCAAAGTTTCACAATAAAACTGGCACGACACCGGGAATCTTAAAAAGTGAGTTTAATCTCCGAGGTTCAGATAGTGTGCCAGATCCCGAACGTTTTCCCCAAGGAATTTCCGGGTGTGGCTACCGAGAGGCAGGTGGAGTTATAGATTGATTTGGTTCCGGGTGCGGCGCCTATTACAAAGGCACCTTATCGCCTTGCGCCGGTTGAGATGCAAGAGTTATCCTCACAGCTCCAGGAGCTGCTAGGGAAGGGTTTTATCAGACCGAGTAGGTCACCGTGGGGAGCGTCGTTCCTTTTTGTCAAGAAAAAGGATGGTTCACACCGGATGTGCATCGATTACCGGGAGTTGAACAAGCTAATGGTCAAGAACAATTATCAACTACCGAGGATCAAAGATTTATTCGATCAATTGCATGGGACATCTTGGTTTTCCAAGATTGATTGGAGATCTAGGTATCATCAGATGAGAGTTTTCTAGGAAGATTTCCAGAAGAAGACCATTAGAACTCGTTATGGGCGCTACGAGTTTGTGGTGATGGCTTTCGGACTCACCAATGCACTAGCAGCATTCATGGATCTCATGTACCGGGTGTGCAGGCCCATGTTGGACAGGTCGGTGATCATGTTCATCGATGACATTTAGTATACTCGAGGTCCAAAGAGCAGCACGAGGAGCGTCTTCGATAGATTCTTGGGGTATTAAGGACGAAGAGGCTTTATGCCAAATTCTCCAAGTGTGATTTCTAGTTATGAGAGGTTCGGTTCCTGGGACACCTCGTTAGTTAAAATGGGATATTGGTCGAACCGGCCAAGATTAAGGCAGTTATGAGATGGGAGGTGCCGAGATCCCCATCCAAGATTATAAATTTTCTAGGTTTGGACGACTACTATCAGAGGTTTATCAGAGATTTCCCCAAGATTGTTGTTCCTCTCACCAGATTGACTCGAAGGGGTGTTACATTTGTTTGGGGGCCTGAGCAGTAGGCGTCATTCGAGACTCTTTGCCAGAGATTGTATGAAACTCCAGTTTTAGCCCTTCCAGAGGGAGTGGAGGTATCCACAGTCGATCGTACTTATGGAAGTATGTAACAAATTAAGACTGTCATGAATCTGACTATAGATTGTCTAAGGGGTTAGATATAGCAATGGTTTGCTATGAGTCTAAGTTTATCCGTTCCTTTTTCCCTAACAGGAAAAGTGATATCTATGGGCCCCTCGATGATTTGATGATGACAACTAAAGCGCTTGGCCAGTCCTAGATTGAATTGATGTGTTCAATTAGTAGTCTGATATTAGTCATTTTAAATTGGAAATCAAGAAACAAATTTTAGACACAGAGATTGATTATAATCCATGTTTCTTGTCCATATGATATCTTGTAGAACGGAGGATTATTTGATCTCTTATCTAAGGACACGTAACTGACTAGGTCAGAGTTCGACAACGACTTTTGATAGCTACAATTTGCTAGTCAATTTGATAGTTATACCTATAGTTATTAGACTTATCAAAGTGGGAGACTGTTGGATTAGGTGTCTAAGCCCATAACTATAATTGGTAAAAACTTCAATTGACAATACCAATGTCCTTTTAGGTTGCCTTCAAACCAGGCAATTAAATAGGATAACTATTAGAGAGAGAAGAATGATTTGTTAATGTATTACTTGGTTAACAAATTAAATAGAAATCAAAATAATTGATTTATTATTGTATTATGGAAATAATATATTAATTAGAAATCATATTGTTTAATTAATATTTAATTAGAAATTAATTTGGAATTAATTTTGGGATTAAAAGAATTAATTGAAACTATAGGGACTAAAGGTGACAATGTTAAATAGTTGATCATTGGCCAATTATAGAACCTCCCTAAAGGGGGTGAACGAAATCTAGATGATCTCTATGGTTTCCTTGGGCTCTAAGGGTCCATTGGATGCCTTTGTGAGGAAGTTAAGGGGTTAGGGTTATCTTGGAGATACCTACCATATCCAATACGTTCCTAACACCAATATAAACCCTCATTAGGGTTGGATTTCGTCCATGCATCTTCAAGAAGGCTTGGAGCCGACATTCTTCCTCCCTTCTCTCTCTCTCTCTCTCTCTATATATATATATATATATATATATATATATATATATATTTATATATATATATATATATATATATATATATATATATATATATATATATATAGTAATCCTTGGTTGATTATGTTTTTTTGTGAGCCATTAGAGGCGCAACACTTGTAACGCTTGCAACCAAAGGTCTTTGTTTTTAGATTATTATTACAATATAATAATAAATGTATGTATTTTAGTCTCTATGATGTGAATTTCGATTATAATACATAGAACCTAGGATTTCTTCGTTTGTGTTCAATGTTTTCATGTTTAAATAGAGAAAACCTAGATCTAAATCAATTAGGGTTGCATGCATACATAGGATTGTATGTTATGCTCATAACCCATCAGTGGTATCAGAGACTAGGTTTAGTAGTTTATTGAATATGATGCAATTGTGAATTTTCCAAAGGAGAAGGGAACAAAATTGACATTCTATTCAATGAACTTGTCGAGTTGTTCTTAGAACTCTTCAAGTCGCATGAACTCGTCGAGTTCGGTCCTCCAACTCGTTGAGTTGGTGCGTCTGATGCTTATCTCGGATTTTCTTGCATAATTTGATTTCCATGGTTTATATTTGGTAATTGTCTTTTGTTAATTCTGCCATAATCTGATTTTTGGTAATATTAGATAATTAAATATAACTTAAATGTTAGGAGATAATTATAAATTAGATTATGTTGATTTTATTTGAATATAATTATCCTTATGTATATGGTTAATAATTTAATTAATTGATGCTATTGGTGGCGGTGTATGAAGAGTGAGATATCCTGGTATATGGAGAGACGCATGACCTGCAGGATGGTCAAGGCTGAGCATCAAAGGCCGCATGGCAAGTTGCAGCCTCTGGAGGTTCCCATGTGGAAATGGGAGCAAATTTCGATGGACTTCATCACCAATTTCCCGAAGACGACAAAGGGTTTCGATGTTATTTGGGTCATCATGGATCGATTGACCAAGAGTGCCCACTTTCTGGCGATTCGGGAGAGTTCTTCGGCCGAGAAGTTAGCCAATGTGTATATTCACAAGATCGTTGCTCGCAATAGGATTTCGATCTCCATTGTTTCAGATCGTGATGTTTGGTTCACCTCCCATTATTGGTAGAAGTTCCATGAGGAACTGGGCACGAAGTTGCAATTCAACATTGCTTATCATCCGTAGAACGACGGCTAATACAGACCCCTATAATAACAGTTATCACTCTAGCATTGGTGCTCCGCCTTTTGAGCTCTTATATGCGCGGAGATGTCGTACCCCATTTTACTAGGGAGAGGTTGGTCACAGGGTTATGGGGCGATCGAAGTGGTCCCTCGGACCACATAAATGATTCAATAGATCATACAGAGATGACAAAGTACTCAGATTCAACAGAAGAGCTATGCAGACCGAAGTCGATCCGAGTTGGAGTTTCAGGTCAGTAACATGGTGTTGTTGAATGTCTCACCATGGAAAGGAGTGATACGCTTCAGGAAGAGGGGAAAATTGGGTCCTCGGTATATTGGGCCATTTCGAGTGATCTCTAGGGTTGGTAAGGTTGCTTACAGATTAGATCTTCCTGAGGAGCTCAGTCATATCTATAGCAATTTCCATGTTTCGCAGTTGCAGAAGTGTATGTTGGATGAGGATGCGGTGGTTTCCTTGGATAATATTCAGGTTGATGAGCACCTGAACTATGTTGAGAGGCTTGTAGCTATCCTGGAAAGGAAGGTAAAGGTTTTTCATAGAAAGGAAGTACCTTTGGAAAAGGTATGGTGGCAACATCGGACGGGCTCCGAATGGACCTCAGAGTCAGAGGCTGAGATACAGGTTTATTCTCTTGAGTTGTTCACTGTAGCAAACTCCGAGGAAGAAGACTAGTTCAAGTGGGTAAGAGTTGTAACACCTTGGTATTCAGGTTCTTTCAATTCATCCTTATGGATTTAATTTATGTCATTTTGGTCCCTGTAATAGAAGGAACTAGCCATGAGAAACCCTAATGGCAAAATCGTAATTTGGAAAGAAGGAGAGTATTCCATGCGTACGTGGGGAGTACGTCTATATACGTGGGGCCTACTCATCAAACATTGAAAACCCTAATTTTTTAGGGTTGAGCCCTATATAATCCCCTTTATAACCTCATTTCCCTCACCCTTTTAGTATCCACCCTCTTTAAGTCAATTTTGCAAGCCCTAGTCATTGTGTTTGTTCAACTTGAGTGTATGTGTGATTGCTTTTAGTGTTCAAGAAAGAAGAAAGGATTCTTTGAGAAGCTTTGAATGGGGATTCAAGCTTGTAGATCTAAGATCCTCATCTCTTTGGGAAACTCCAGAAGGTATAAAGTTTTGAACTTCACTTGTATTCTGTAGGGATCTATCCATATGGGGCTTTGTGAGTTTTGCCACCTTTTCTTTGTCTTAATGAGTAAATTCTACTCTAAGACCAAAAGAGCTACCTTTTTAGAAGATTTGAGTTGTGTTAAGTCATAAAAATGCTTTCTTGACTCATTTAGTGCTTGCATTCAAAGTGTGGAGGTCCTTAGTGGTTAGGACTAACTAGAAGTTGGTTTTGGGTCTTAGTGATGCATTCATAACCATAAAGTTGGAAACTTTATGGTGAAGAGCACCTTCGTGGACATAGATCTGGTTATTGGACGTTTGGACTGAATGGAATAAACTCTTATTCGAAGTTTTTCATGGCCACCGCATACGATGGGTGTACCAGGGCGTATGTTGGGCGTAGGTGGTCAAAAACGCGTTCTTGGTCAAGTCAGAGTACACTGAGCATACGGTCGGGTACGTCCCGCGTAGTTAGTTAGTTGTGTTTAGGAGTTTAGGCTTCAAGTTTCGACCACCTTTTTGGGCTTTCATGCTTGGGCCCTTATTGCACCATCTGAGTATTGGTGTTTTGGGCTAATTGAAGAGATGAACCTTAGGGTAAGGCTTACATAGGAGTTTGGGCCAAATTTGGAAAATTGGGCCGATTATGGGCCTTGAGTGATCACTTAGTTTGGGCCTGGGTCTTAGCCCAACTAAGGAAAGGGTAAAGTGGCATTTTACCCTAATGATGGACTATTACCCTTGGTTGTAATCCAATTATTAATTAGATGATTAGTTTGTTATGATAGCATAGGGATATTTGTGAGCCAATAGCTAGAGACTTGTAGTGTGATTCAGTAGTACGAGGTGAGTTTTCTTCACTATACTCTCAGGTCGAAGGCACCAAGGTCGACCCATTGGTTTGATAACCGAATATTCGTTGATATGTTGAGTATCGAGTGAATATGCATGCTAGTTTTGATATACTAGTATGGTAGATCTGTAGGACTGCCTATGATATTGTCTGTTTATTTATGTATGCAATTATATGTTACGTGTAAACATATTGTGTGGGTTGGGTTGAGGTTGTACTGCTCCATGTTGTAGCTAACAAACCCTAGAGCAAGCCAGATATGAGTCGAGGGCTAGGGAGGGATTGTCAGACTCATACTGAAGGCTCATGAGCATTACAAATACAAGCTGAGGGTCGGGAAGGGCATGCCATACTCGTACTGAGGGCTTGGTGATATTCAGTCTTTTGCCGGGGAGCAAGCCAGACATAAGATTTGGGCCAAGGGCAAGCCAGACTTATGATGTGGGTTCAGGGGTAATCTAGTCTGTTAGCTGCAGACCCATTACATGTTGATATTGTATATATGCTATTTGTTGTGTATTGGTATTTTGAGGGAACTCACTAAGCTTTGGGCTTACAGTTTTGGATTGTGTTTCAGGTACCTTAGAGGATCACGGAAAGGCGAATGCGTGATCGTGCACCTCCTCATGTTTTGTTTTGTGATTTTGGGCAAAATCTGATATTAGACATGTTTGAAAACTTTTTTGTAAACAATGATAATTTATGGGTTGTTTTAAAAGTTTAAATTTTTCATGAATTTAATGGATGTTACCGATGGGTTTTGAGCATTCTAACACTTCCTAAGTTTACATGTAACCCTAATAAACCTTGGATCTATGTTTGTCTAAGATACATGCAAATAATTAATTTTCCAAGGTTCATATCCTAACTAGAATGGCATGGGGAACATGAATCAAATAAAGCTAGTAGAAAGACTTAACTTGTAGTAGTAGTAGTTGATTGCTTGGAGTTTTAGAGCCTAGCACCAATCGTGTGGATGCCTCAAATGGAAATCACAAATCACCACAAACTTGGAACTTTGAGAGAATAGTCACTACTATCTTGAAATCGGCCCTCTTGATTTACTCACCTCAACTAGTGTCCACTAGTGTTCATTAGCTTGATTTCAAGAACCAAAGCCTCCTTTATATAGTGTGGTGGATTAGGGTTACATCCATGTAAACCCTAATACCCATGTCTCTTCATTTCCATGAGATCCATGGGTTAAAGCTCCATGGAGTATCCATAGACATTTCCATGCAAGCCTAGCCCATTCCAAATAAGCCTTAGCCCACACTATATAAATATAGAAGCCCATATTTAATTAGTAATATCTTTGATCTCTAAATTAATCCTAGATTAATTATAGATCAATACTAATTAAATAATATGATCTTATATTAATATATTAGAACTTATAATATATTAATAAATCATAACTTGTACTATTCTCAACAGATTATCCATAAATCGTTCGGGTGAAGTGCAACCCAAATGGACCATGCCGGGTCGGGTCAAGTACATACCAAATATAGTTATGGACTTAGACACTATATCCAACAGTCTCCCACTTGGATAAGTCTAATAACTATAGTTGCAAGTATGACTTCAGGAACTGATCAGCAATCGTAGCTCTTTAAACTCTGTTGAACTCGAACGCGCCATTTTAGATAAGTGATCATATAATCCTCTGTTCTAGATATCAGCTGGACAAATACACGGAACATGGTCTTACTTATTGCCCAACATTTGTATCCTGATTTCCGATTTGTTTGACATAGAACTTAACTGAACACATCAATTTAGTTCTGACCGGGCCCGGTACATAGGTCAAAACAAAATCATCGAGGGGCCCAGATATCAGCTTCTAATCCAAGAAGGAACAGATAAACTTCGACTCATATGTTTGTTCTACCACTCATTGAATTATACACAAAGGCACATTTTATAACATCGAGTTACCAATGCGTTTTCGTACAATCAATGCATAACCAACTCGTAAGTAACAAATCATATCTCTATGTTTGAAGACTTATATGATATTACCGTCTCACGATCACTCGAGATAAAATTCCATGAAGTGATTCCAGTGAGTGTGGGTTGAGTCCAATGCTCAGAACTTATGAGCACTCATGATTGTTGTAGCCATGTCCAACACCTTAGACCTCTACAACCAATCATGACAGTCTTGATTCATACCTACTTCCGACATATGACCAACTATGAAGGTTTGAATAATATGATATACCAAACATAATTATTCTGGAACTCAAAACATGCAAAAGAAATATAGTAAACGATCGACAAGAGATAGCAACACTTTACTTATAAATAAAACACCTTTTATTCATCATCTAGTGTCAATTACACTTTACAAATTTCATAATTTATCTAACTACTAAAACTTATATCATCCTTCAGCCCTATGCTCCGAGCATGGTGGAGATGCTTAACCCTACTCAGTCCCTTCGTGAGGGGATCTGCTGGGTTCTCATCCGATGATACCCTCTTTGACGCGAGGATTCCTTCTTCTATTCGATGTCTGATGAAGTGATATTTTCTTTCAATGTGCCTGGATCTCCCATGATCTCTTGGTTCCTTGGCTAAGGCAACCGCACTGTTGCTGTCACAGAAAATCTCCATTGGCTCTTTTATATCTGGTACAACTCCAAGGTCTCCGATGAAGTTCTTTAGCCATATAGCCTCCTTTGCTACCTCGCTTGCTGCTATATACTCTGATTCACAAGTGGAATCCGCCACTGTGTCCTGCTTGGAACTCTTCCAAGTGATTGCTCCTCCGTTTAAGGTAAAGACCTAGCCCGACTGAGAGTGGAAATTATCCCGATCAGTCTGGAAGCTAGCATCACTATACCCTACAACTCTCAAGTCATCACTCCCACCAAGGGTAAGAACCCAGTCCTTAGTTCTCCGTAGGTACTTGAGGATATTCTTTACCGCAGTCCAGTGTGCCTTGCTAGGGTTCCCCTGATACCTGCTAACCATGCTCAAAGCAAAGGCTACATCAGGTTGAGTACACGTCATAGCATACATGATCGATCTTATAGCTGAAGCATAAGGTAGTCGACTCATTTCTGCAATCTCAGCCTCAGTACTAGGGCTTTGCGTCTTACTCAATCTGGCATTACTCTGAATGGGTAACTCACCTTTCTTGGAGTTATGCATGTTGAATCTTTTCAACACTTTGTCCACATAGGTGCTTTGACTAAGTCCAATTAGTCTTTTACTCCTGTTTCTCAAAATCCTTATCCCTAGGATATAGGCAGCTTCACCAAGGTCCTTCATAGCGAAACACTTCCCAAGCCAGGACTTTACTTCCTGCAGGGTTGGGATGTCATTTCCTATGAGTAGTATGTCATCCACATACAGTACCAAAAAGCTGACTATGCTCCCACTAGCCTTGATATAGACACAAGATTCATCTTCACTCCTTGAAAAGCCAAATTCCTTGACTTTCTCATCAAAGAAAAGATTCCATCTGCGAGGTGCTTGTTTCAATCCATAAATGGATTTCTCGAATTTACACACTATTGGGGTACTCTGTACTGAAAAAACCCTCTGGCTGAACCATGTAAACATCTTCAGCCAACTTTCCATTAAGGAAGGCCGTTTTGACATCCATTTTCCATATTTCACAGTCATGAAATGCAGCAATGGCTAACAGAACCCTAATAGATTTTATCTTGGCCACTGGTGAAAAGGTTTCATCATAATCAACTCCCGGAGTTTGAGAATAACCTTTTGCAACCAGTCGAGACTTATAAGTGTGTACATTACCATCCATGTCGGTCTTCTTCTTGAAGATCCATTTACACCCTACAGTCTTACGACCTGGTACATTCTTAACCAAGTTCCAAACTTGATTGTCATACATGGACTGTATCTCGCTATCCATAGCCTCTTTCCATTTAGCAGCCTCAGGGCTTGCCATGGCTTCCGTGTAACTGTTAGGCTCATCCAGACCTACTAGTGTCTCATCACTAATAAGTGTCTCACCTTCCGCAGCAATATGGAAACCATAGTAATGCTCAGGTGCATTCCTAACTCTTGTGGAATGCCTCAGAGGTACAGATTCGTCAATTGGCTCAACAGGAGTTTCCTCCTCAAGTTGAGGGCTAGCGTTTGAAGTTCCTTCACCACTTGACTCTTGAATTTCTTCAAGATCAATTTGCCTCCCACTGTCACCTTGGCTTATAAACTCTCTCTCTCTAAAGACTCCTCTTCTTGCTACAAAGACCACATTATCACTAGGTCTGTAGAAGAGGTAACCGAAGGATCCTTGTGGGTAGCCGATGAAAATACACCTCTCGCTTCGGGGTTCTAGCTTGTCATGAGTCTCGCGCCTCACAAAAGCCTCGCAACCCCAAATCTTGATGTGGTCTAGGTTGGGTACTTTACCAGTCCACATCTCGTGAGGAGTTTTGGCAACTTTCTTTGTAGGGACTAGATTAAGAATATGGGCGGCAGTCTCTAAGGCATACCCCCAGAATGAGAGTGGTAGCGAAGCTCGACTCATCATGGAACGAACCATATCCAACAAGGTTCGATTACGCCTCTCAGCTACACCATTCAACTGTGGTGTCCTGGGAGGTGTCAATTGTGAGACAATCCCACATTCCCTAAGATAGTCGAGGAACTCTGAACTAACATACTTACAACCTCGATCGGATCGAAGCATCTTAATGTTCCTGCCCATTTGATTCTCAACTTCCTGTTTAAATTCCTTAAACCTTTCGAAAGTCTCTGACTTATGCTTGATCAAGTAGACATATGCATATCTACTGTAATCATCAGTAAAAGTCAAATAATAACGATTAGCATCCCTTGTGGCATGTTTGAATGGTCCACACACATCTGTGTGTACAAGGTCCAACAAACCTTCACCCCTCTCGCAAGAACCTGTGAAGGGTGACTTTGTCATTTTCCCAAGTAAGCATGATTTGCAACTATCATCTGACTTTAGGTCAAATGACTCCAAGACTCCATCCTTTTGGAGTTGGCCTATGCGTTTCTTGCTTATATGTCCAAGACGACAATGCTATAATGATGCTTTATCCAAGTTATTATTATTAACAGAATCAATACACAATACATTATTTCCTAAGTTATCAACCACATATACTGTTTCATACACGCCATCACAAGGTAATGCTTTAAAATAAAGAACATTATTAAAGAAAGCATTAACCGAACCAACTTCATTATCAAATGAAAAGGTGAAACCTTGTTTATACAATGCATTAAAGGAAATAATATTTCTTGCCATTTCTGGCGAATAACAACACTTACTCAAATCTAAACTAAACCCACTACTTAGTGATAAAGTATAAACTCCAATCTTGGTGACAGGTGAAGCTTTCCTGTTTCCCATGATCAAGTTTATTCTTCCTTGCTCCACATTCTCACTTCTTCTTTGTCCCTGTAAATCAGAAGTGACTTTCCCACACAAGTTCATAAGAGAAAAGGAGCCACTAGGATTAGAGCCAAAAGCAGCGTTGTTTGCAGACATCTAGTAAGAGAAGAAAGAAAGAATTAGTTTAGATATAGAGATAGTCCTTAATAAAACACCCAAATCTAATAATAAGGCTAGGACCCAATCACAATATATTATTCTTAGAAGAGGTATGCCGTAATCTAAGTAATAACATATTTGAAAGGAAGGTGAATGACGATTCACCAATTTCCACCAAAGTCGAAATATTAAAATATTTAATTTGGTTCTTAGAAACTCCTAGATTCTTTTGAGATTCAATGAAATTTTCAAAGGCATGTTTCAATCTCGAGTTTGCCCTCCAAGTTTTGTGACTGGGATGTCGAGGATCACAAAACAAGGTGTGAAGTAACCACGCAAATTACTTGTTACCCGTAATAAATTACCCTCAATCGATGTGCCGGTTAACCACACACGCTCCATCGATACCATGATAAATATTAAGTCACCCTTTACCTACCTTGTTAAGTCCAAGTTAGTGTGCCGGTTAACCACACACGCTCCACTAACGACTTAGACAAAGTGTAAAGTGTAATTTCATGGATTAGCACCTTATTCACATTTTTCCTAAAGTAACTAAGATTGGGAATTTATTAAAACATTTAGTTAGTTTATAATATTCATCATACTTTTAATGAGAATTTATAAGTCCTTGTCTTACCCGTTCGGCTAACGACCCTCCACCAGTCAAGCAAGCGGTGGGTGAGAGTGGACACCCATTAAGTTGCCATTTTATAGGCAACAACCTTATACCCACCTTATAGACCGGCTTCGTGAATGAGGCATACTAGTGGTAAGACGAATTTAATCTTATATATATATATATATATATATATATATAGTTAAAATTCAACCCTTGTACTTATAATATTATTAGTTAATAATATATATATATATATATATATATATATATATATATATATATATTATTAACTTATAATATTATAAGTACAAGGGTTGAATTTTAACTTTTAAAATTCTAAGGGTTGGAACTAATGTTTTTAATATGACTTTACTTGTTCCAAAACTTGAGGGAAAGTTTTGTAAACTTTCAAAACTTTTCATTTCTAGTAACTTATGAGTTTAATAGAGTAATAAAAATGAAGACTCTTCATTTTGCTAACTCTTGTGTTCTTTTAATGGTTTTTTAATTCAAGTGAATTTTGGTTTTCCATAACTTGAGGACAAGTTATGGACTCCATTAAAATACATTATGATCAAGAATTAAACTACCACATAGGTTACAAATAATTCCTATGATCATCTAAACATCATAAGATCAAGAACATGAATATGAACACTTTCATGAATCAAAAAATTACAGATAAAAATTTGTAATTTTGATAACAAGTTATTGTAAATGAATTAGCAAAGAGATTACACCATCTAAAACAAGTTTTCAAGTACCAAAACAGTTTAGGGTAATGTTTCTAGTCCATTTCCAGCAAATAAAGTCGAAAATCTGCACTCTGTGGCTTCTACTCACCGAGTGCATGAACCTACTCGTTGAGTAGGTTGAAGATACACATGAACTCGGCGAGTCCCCCCATGGACTCGGCGAGTTCATCAGGCAGACAGCAAGTTTTTCGACTTTTTCAACTATTTTGCATCAAGTATCAAACAAACAAGCCTAGTATGTGATACCACTGATGGGTTTTGAGCATTCTAACACTTCCTAAGTGTACATGCAACCCTAATAAACCTTGGATCTATGTTTGTCTAAGATACATGCAAATAATTAATTTTCCAAGGTTCATATCCTAACTAGAATGGCATGGGGAACATGAATCAAATAAAGCTAGTAGAAAGACTTACCTTGTAGTAGTAGTTGATTGCTTGGAGTTTTAGAGCCTGGCACCAATAGTGTGGATGCCTCAAATGGAAATCACAAATCACCACAAACTTGGAACTTTGAGAGAATAGTCACTACTATCTTGAAATCGGCCCTCTTGCTTTACTCACCTCAACTAGTGTCCACTAGTGTTCATTAGCTTGATTTCAAGAACCAAAGCCTCCTTTATATAGTGTGGTGGATTAGGGTTACATCCATGTAAACCCTAACACCCATGTCTCTTCATTTCCATGAGATCCATGGGTTAAAGCTCCATGGAGTATCCATAGACTTTTCCATGCAAGCCTAGCCCATTCCAAATAAGCCTTAGCCGACACTATATAAATATAGAAGACCATATTTAATTAGTAATATCCTTGATCTCTAAATTAATCCTAGATTATTTATAGATCAATACTAATTAAATAATATGATCTTATATTAATATATTAGAACTTATAATATATTAATAAATCATAACTTGTACTATTCTGAACAGATTATCCATAAATTGTTCGGGTGAAGTGCAACCCAAATGGACCATGCTGGGTAGGGTCAAGTACATACCAAATATAGTTATGGACTTAGACACTATATCCAACAGTTACACAGTCCCCACGGTGTGGCCTTAGGTTGCCACGACTTGGCGACTAGGTAAGGAGCCGTCTGTTTTGTCTTTACGCTTTCATGATGTGGCCAATTGATGGCCACGACATGGAGATTCACTGATTAGACTTTTAAAATTTTCAATTCTAACCGTTTACTTTGACCAGGTTTGAATTTAGGTCAAATGGAGCAAGTTGAGTTGTATATTAAGACTTGGTTCCTATTTGTTGTATAAGTATTATGTAGAGTCGGTGTTTGGATATGTAATCAGTTTAACTATATTCTAGAATTCGAGGTGAGTTATTCTTATTGTATTGGTGGGTCAAATCCACCAACGTCAGCCTATTAGATTGTTTCATGTATCCTTATGTGTCACACCCCTAAACCGAGATGGCGAAAACATTCGGGGGCAGAGGACGTCATGTTCAGTATCACAACAAGTGTAAAATAGTAAAACAAGCAACAACATCCGTTGCATTAATAGTGTAGTGTTTACACTGTATTCAAATCACATAAGAGTGACTCCAAAATTAAGTAGCAAAACAAGCTATTATGCTCCGTCTTCTAGAACCCTATACGTGTACCTGTAAAGTAGTTTCCTGAGAGTACAAGTGACTTTGAAAGTGTATCAACATTTAAGTTTGTAAGTTCATAAGTATTTTTTTAGAAAGCAAGTTCTTTGTTCCTCGAACACCTTAGTATGTTCCTCCAGAAAATCCAATATTTTCTAATGTAATCTAAAGTAAGAAAATGTGATCCTTAAGTTCCTTCTACAATCACCTAGTAGATATAGGTTATATACAATACAGATCAAACATCAAATCGGTTGTGTGGTTCTTCCCTAAGCCCACAAATAAACAAGGAACATGAAATGAGGTGGAATCCACACAATCCACTATTTTTTGGATCTACAATGTATGTAACCCTGGCGTATACACTAGGTAAATACAGAGTTAACAATGTTTGTCCTTTTTGAGTGACATCTACATTGTACTTAGAAAGTAATGTAATACTATTGTATTTGTATGCAATCCTTTGTGTATGTATGTACTTAGTTAAATGTTTGTTAGTCCCCAAACTATAGATCCAAATCAGTAATTAGTGAAGTAATAACAATCAAATAGAGTGTAGAAGAAGTAGAAGGGAAATAACATCAAGCATGCACACATCTATTTCTCATAAATGTCAGGTACACCTTTAACGTACACACACATATGTCACTGTTCAAATCCTCTGACACACTGACACAGACTAAGACTATTTATACCACCTGTAGCAGTACACAAGAGTGCAGCCGCACATATGTGTACAACCGCATACACAGTGTGCGGCAGCACACACAAGAATGGAATCACACACCCACATCCAAGCTATAATTACTACAACAATCCCTATTAACCTACCAAGACCTATACAAAAGAATACCTAGCCCAAACCATAAAATCATAGACTATCAATCTCCCCCTTGGTTTATGGCTAGCATGAACTCAGGTCTTCATTCTCCAGGAGCTTTGGATAGCTTCATGTCATCTTTTCCCATGGATCCCATCCATAGATTTCCATTTATGATAGAGGCTACCATTCTAGTGAATTCCTTCACAGCAACCTCCATGACATCTTTTCTGGAAATAATTTGGTGACGACCTAGGGTCCGAATGTCTCTCTCCCTAAATCTCAGAAGATCCTTTGCGCAGATGAGTCTCAGAACGGTGTCCCTGTGTTTGAACTTGATTGCTGCAGTTGCTGTTTCGTCATCAAAAGCCCAAAACTCCATATCATCAAGATATCCCTCCTGAAAATGTTGTGGAATGGGAATCTCTTTGACTGGATTAGTAGCAGGACACAACATGATCTTTATTGGTCGGTTAGTCTCAGGATCAAGAATATCTTTATCCTTTACAACCCTAGTCTTGGTTGCAGTTTGAGCAACTTCATCGACCTTTTCGAAGAACCTGTTAGAGAGATCTAGATCTGTGTCAAGTTCATTCTCATGTTCAAAATCGAAGTTGAGGGGAATGGCAACATTGTCAAGGCCTGAGAAGTCCATTTCATTTAGAAATTCGTCATTTCCTTCATGTTCTCCTCTATCTCCATCCACATCAGAATCACTCTCATCTTCCACAATCTGTATCATATCATGTTCTGATGCAATTCTGGCCACAGGAGAGTTTAAACCTTCTTCAATTTCAAGTTCAAAAGAACAGATGACCACATTATCAGTCTCTGTAGGACAAGAAAATTTGTTGGGTTCTGACTAATCATTCTCCTCGGCAAAGATACCAAATCTGATTAAAGGAAATTTTCCTTCAAAGTTGATCTTTCCTGATCTCTTTTACTTCATTAAACCAAAGGCACTTGGGTCGACTGACTTGATATCCAGGGTCTCTCCTTTCCTTTCAATCTCAGGATGCATGACGTTAAGGATCATTTGGATAAATCTTGGATACTTCATAAACTTGTCCCTTTTGTTTCCTTCAACATTCAAAATCATCTCATGCAAGATAAATTTTGAAAAGTTAAGGTTTACTCCAGAGGCCAAAGCAGTGATGAAACCAGTATTTGCTAGGGATATCTCCTGAGCACCATATCTACGTCCTGAAATACAACTCACAAAAACATGAGCCAGATTTTTCCAACAAGGTGGCAAAAGCTTCTTGTGGGTAGGTGGAAAGGTTCCTTCATAGCCCATTTGTCCAAGAACTTCCTTTATCAGATTATCACTAATCTCTCTTGATATTCATGCTTATCACCGACTTGTAGGGCTACTCAAATGATGTCTTCCGACACTAAAACTTTCTTTCCTTGTACATATGCCTCAAGATATTCCACATTGTTATTGTTCCTCTTCACATAAGCGCTCCCCCAAAATTCTTTAATCAGACATTGATAAATTGTTGGACTAAATGTGAGAGCAGAGACCAAGCAACATCTTATCAGACCATCAACAATAAATTTGAGATAGAGGTGTGCCATTGGAGGATCTTCTAGTAAGATAGCCAAGTTGTGCACTTTTGCGAACTCAGAGTCTCCCATGATTTTCTAAAAAAATATTATAAAAGATATTAGAAAATTAAGAGATTTCCCATTAATTAAAAATTTAAATCATCATTAGATACGCAACCATACACCTAGATTCAGCCATACACACATGGTGTGCGGCCGCACACGGTGTATTGTTACATACTGATTTCAGATGCATATTAACCGCACACGAGTCCAACCGCACACGGATGGTGCGGCCGTACACGGGTTAACTTCACATGTGGCAACCACACACAGAACAGCCGCACACGGCCAGCTGCACATGGTGTGTGCGGCAGCACACGCACATAGGATATCGATTCAATGTCATTTTTTTATCAAAAACAGTATTATGGTAGTCGATTTCATGATAATAACGAGTATTAACCTTAACTTTTTAACGAAAAATGAGAAGTAATCTTGAAGATCAGAAAGAGAGAGAACAGAAGAGTGTGCGGTCAAGTAAATAGTGAAAAGTGAATTATGACCACACATTCCTCCTTTTATATGGTCCAATAATGTTGCGCCTACCCTTCATCTTTGATCTTTTTGACAATAAAGGCCCAAAACCCAAAATATTTCGAAACAAATCATTTTGAGAATTAATTTGAAAATAAAATAAAAAAATAAAATGAAATAAAGTTTTCAAAATATTATTAATCCTAAAAACTTAAAGACTAAAATTAAAATAAAAGGAAAACATTTTCTAAAATAAAAAATAAAATAAAAATAAAAATAAAAATAAAAATAAAAAATACTAAAATTTTAACAGAATTTTGTTTATCCTCTTTCTTGAAATTGATTAATCATTTGTGATATGGGATTAAAGTTGTTGGACAATCGTTTTCAATTTATCAGTACCTCCCCTTTCATGAATAGATCTGGTCAATCGTCGGTATTGTAGTCCACTTAAGCACAAAAAATTGTGACAAAATTTGGACATGCTATAAATGACAAGACAAGTTGATCTTATGTTCCTAGATAAAACTTCCTAAGGACCATTCATTTGACGACGACCAAGGATATTGTTGTCGACCTAAATTGAGCAGCGGGATCTACAGACAATCTATAATGGTTCAATTTTAAGTGCACTAGAACGTGTTTCCCGCTTCCTGATATACCCAAATAATCAAGAACTTCCAAGATACTCCTTACTTTAGGTGAGCAGACTATTATTCATAGAGAGGATAGATTTATAATATTCATTATTAATCAGAGATTTAGACGGATTTAGAAGTAGAAGGTTGCATATGTTGTGTACCAGGTCAGATTATGAATCACGCAAAGGAGACAACATATGGCTAACAGACAGGAAGAATAGCATATATAAGATCCATATAGAAAGAGTTGCACATGTTGCAGTCTAGGTCGGATCTCTTCCAATCACGTAAAGGAGGCAACATATGACTAAAAGTAAGAAAGAAAGAAAATAATTTTCTACAGACCTACTTTATCGGAATTCCCCAGTCGCTCCGTCAATACCGGAATTAAGGACAGAATCCGTACATCGAGAAAAAGTAAAACCACAGTTCTAGATACGGGTTCTTTAGTGTGACTGGTGGATTCTCATGTATATCTCCCTGCTTAACCTATCCGAGCGCCGTATTGTCAAGCTAAATGGAACTATCTAGGTCATGATTTATCAAGTCTCTAGATTCCTTAAGTTCATCTGCACCTAGTCAAGTCTGTTAAACTCTTCGTGCCTACCAGCGCATCGAACACAGATCCTAGACAATTCAGCTTTGGTACCTTACATAGATCCAAATTACCTGTTATCACCTTTTGATATCACTTCCCAAATGATCACTTCACAGAACTATTTTTGGTTTTTTTTTTCTGATGTTTTTGGATTTTATAGATTTTCTAATTTTTTGTTTGGTTTTTGTTTATTTCTCCCCCTAAATTTGTGCATGGGTGAGAATGAAATTAAAATGCGCAAATTTAAACTAACCTAACAAAAATTAATCCTCAAAGCGAATCATTTTCAGAAAATTAACCAGCACATCGAATCGAGCTTTGTTAAATGGCTTGGTGAGCAGATCCGCTACATTATTATCAAAGCGGACCTGTTCTAGCCGAATGAGCGAGCGCTCAAAACATTCTCTGATGAAATGAATTTTGATGTCTATGTCCTTGGTTTTTGAGTGTTGGACCGGATTTTTGGGAATTTGGATCCAAGCCTCATTATCACAAAATATAGGGATTTCTTGAAAATTCAAACCGTAGTCCAACAGCTGATGTTGGATCCATATCACTTGAAAACAACAGGCAGACGCAGGGATATACTCCGCTTCTGCTGTTGAGGTCGAGACGGTATGCTGCTTCTTGCACTACCATGAGACCAGCCTATCTCCCAGAAATTGGCATCCTCCTAAAGTCGATTTTCTATCAAGCTCGCACCCGCCATAATTGTTGTCTGCAAAAGCCTAAAGATCAAATTCTGGATTTTTCGGATACCAAAGACCTAGTTTTGGGAAACCTTTGAGGTACCAAAAAATCCGTTTAACAGCATTTAAATGAGAAAGTTTAGGATTAGCTTGGTAGCGAGCGCATTGACAGACCGCAAACATAACGTCTGGGTGACTAGCAATTAGATACATGAGTGATCCGATCATTGATCGATAGTACGTCTGATCTATGGATTCACCTTCAAGATCAGGAGCCAGTAAAGGTCTCTCCGTGATGGGTGTAAGAGCAGGTTTCGCATCTCGGAACCCGAACTTCTCCAGCACATCATCCACATACTTTTCTTGGTGAATAAGGATTCTGGTTGAAGATTGTTGGACCTGAAGCCGCAAAACATGGTCATTTCCCCAAGCGAACTAATCTCGAATCGCTTCTTCATCACGGCTTCGAACTCTTTCCAAAGCTGTTGGCTTGTCGACCCGAAAATAATGTCGTCCACATAGGTTTGAACAAGAATTTGATCCGGACCAACATGTTTGATAAATAAGGTTTGATCAATGGTACCTTGGGAATAGCGGTGTTTGAACAAATGTTGTGTTAGGGTAGCATACCAAGCTCTAGGAGCTTGATGCAGCCCATAAAAAGTTTCGTCTAACTTGTAGACATGGTTGGGAAGCTTTGATTTAACGAAACTGGGTGGTTGGTCAACATAAATCTCCTCCTTGAACTTGCCATACAAGAAAGTCGTCCTGACGTAATTTGGTATACTGTAAAGTTCATATAGGAAGCATATGCGAGGAAGATACGAATAACCACCAATCGCGCCACCAATGCTTAAACCTCCGTATAATCAAGACCCTCAATTTGCCGAAACCCGCGAACCACTAATCTCGCCTTGTTACGCACAATGACACCTGAGTCGTCTTGCTTGTTCCGAAAGACCCATCTGGTGTCAAGAGATTTCTTTCATTTTGGCAGCTCCACCAACTTCCAAACCCCGAGCTTCTCGAAATGATTAAGTTCTTCATGCATGGCGTCAACCCAGCTAGGCTCATTCAGAGCCATTTCGACATTTTTGGGCTCTATCTGAGAAATATAGCAAGAGTAGAGACACGTATTAATGTCTCCACTTTGACTTCGCATTTGAACACCGTCGCCCAACTATCCAATGACGTTCTCTATTGGATGGTCGCGCTGAATGCATGCAGGGATCTCATAGCTGATGTCATTGATAGAGACTGGAAGATTATGGATGTTAACCGCTCCGTCATTTGTTGTATGATCCACAGTAGATGAACTAGGTTCGTTTGTCGGATGTGCTACAAACTCTTCGGCAATTCTTTCCGGAAATAGAAGTTCCATTAGATTTGAAGTTACAACGGAAGTCTCTTGGTTCATGAACTCTCTTTCCACCGGAGTTAGAGGAGTAGCAACAGCATCAAGAGAAGGTTGTTGAGGAGAGGACTCAGAAGAATCAGTGTGAACAGAGGTCACCATTGGAGGATCAGAAGAGACCAGTGGTGGTCTGTAGACAAGTTCCTCCTCTTCGTCTTCAATAATGATCTTCGAACTAGACGTAGACCCTACTTGATTAGCTGATGACACATTGAAGGATTTGAAAAGAGATGTGTAATCAAATAGCCAGCCTGGACCCACTCTAGCGCCTGTCTCATTTTCTTCAAGCCAACGAACGTCGAAAGACTCCATAATCTGTTTTGTCTTCTTATTGTAAACCCTGTTCGCAGTTCGAGCAGCATATCCAACAAAATAACAATCATTGGCCTTTGCATTAAATTTGGGGTTGGATTCCGAGTGAAGAAGGGTGCAAGGGCAGCCAAACACTCCGAAATGGCTGACAAATGGTTTGTGTCCGTATAGAATTTCGTACGGTGTTTTCATTTTGGCTTTGTTGATCAGCACACGATTCTGAACGTAGCACGCCGTGTTAATCGCCTCCACCCAAAAGAACACAGGAAGTTTGGAATCACAAAACATCATCCTTGAGGCCTCTTTAAGAGTTCAATTCATGCGTTCGGCAACACCTTTTGGTTGTGGTGTGCGAACAGAACTGAACTGGCGCACAATCCCTTTCTCGGCGCAAAAATGGTCAAGAATAGCGTTCTTGAACTCTGTTCCATTATCAGTATGCAGTGCTTTCACTCGGTTGTTGGTCTGATTCACGATCATTACAATGAACCTTTTGATGAGGTCAACGATCCCAGCTTTGTTGGACAAAAAGAAAACCCAAGTGAACCGAGAGTGGTCGTCTATCACAACGAGGCAGTATGAATTGTGATTGATGCTGAGAATGTTAACCAGACCAAATAAATCCATATGTAATAGCTTGAGCACATTACTAATGGAGTTGATATGCTTTGGAAGGTATGGTTTCCGATGATGTTTTCCTTGAGCACAGGAAACACATTTTTCAAATGTAATAAAATCTCTGACAGGTAGACCTCGGACCAGTTCATTCTTTGCAAGCTGATTCAGGTTCTTTGCATTAGCGTGACCGAGACAACGATGCCACCACATCGCATTTTGTTCTGAGACTTTGGAGAATAGGCAAGTGACTTCGTCGGGATATTACTGTTCATGTCTATGATGTAGGCATTCCCATCCCGCTTAGATTTTACAAGAATCCACTCTTCCAGAATGACAACGCCTGGCTTTAAGATTAGACATTCTTTATCTGTGAAATGAGTTGAATATCCCTTGTCGTAGGTCTGGGACACACTCAACAAGATGTGTTTTAATTTAGGGGTATAGTTAACATTCTCAAAATTCAACACTCCATTTGAAACTGTTCCCTTTTGAGTTATCTTTCCTCCTTCGCCTCCCGTAAAAGAGACATATCCCCCATTAAATGTCTGAATGTTGTGCAATTGGGATATATCTCCGGTCATGTGCCGGGAGCAGCCTCTGTCGACATACCCGGGTCTGACGACATTCCTCCGCAAAACTCCCTACACGATGAGCAGAATTATTTAGATTTGGGGACCCAGGTCATCACAGTCCTGGGTTGACCCTTCACTTTCACAGATTTTTCATTTGATTTTTCCTTTTCATGAGATTTCGAGGTAAATGGTGACTGATCTGAATTTAGTTTTGGTATCCAGTGAAAGTTAGGTTTTGAAAATTTATTAGTTTGCTTCGAGCCAGTGGATTTTCTACTCGAAGAGTTTGAAGATTCGTTCCTGCTTTTTGACGAAATCGACTTATTCTTAGCCTGAGTTGATTTTGGCAAACTATTGTTGAATTTATGAAAAACCTGTTTGTTCTTTTGAAAATTGGCCATTTTCTTGTTTGGTTTTGTGTTTAAGTCGCCATTTCGAGAACGAGTTCTGGGGAATGTTCTAGTTAAAGATCGTCCTCGAAATTCATTCTCTCCTCTTCTTGATGTGTGAGATACAAACATTCGGTTCAAACAGTTTCTTGCAATATGTCCAGCAGTGCAACAGTTAAAACAGGTTTGTTTCTTATCAATGATTTTGGCACTGCTATTGACATATTTTTTTTCTTTTATTCTTATTTCCAACACTTTCACATTTGCAAGAATGATCACAAGATTTTGAAGTAGATGTGGAAGGTGTAGAAGCATTTGAATCAAACATAGAAACATTAGCAGACACATTATTATCAGTTGCAGTCTTATCATCAAAGTAAACAATACCACCAGACACAAAGTTGTCTAATTTTGAGTTTAATGTGGACTCATTACATAAACTAACACCAAACTTTGACACATCATTATGACTAGACTCAAGAGCATCAAACTTTTCATCTCGTTGCTCCCCTGAGCTATGGACTTATTTGCACTCAAATTGGAAACGTTAGTACCCAAAACCTTATCGTTTGACTGTATTGCTTGCTCAGAAGCTGACTTTCCATATAGCATGTAAGATTCTCTGTCAATTTCTTCTTGGGACAAAGGAATAGCAGTGTAGTTATGATTGAACGGAGGGGGCACACTCTCAAATCCTAATCCAACTTTTATCTAATTTCCATGAGTGATATCTCTCCAGTGCATTTGTCCCTCAATCATTTTTACAATTGCTTCACTTGACCCATCATATTTTTTAAAATTAAATTCAGCATTTTCAAAACGTGTTTTCAATGAGTCAAGTTCAGTGGACACAGCTTCAAATTTTTGGTTGAGATGGTCATAGTTCTCACATTTGTTGGTGTAGTCCTCTTGCAATTTCCTAAAGTCCTTTATTTTATTTTCTAGTTGAGTCTTTAAGGGCTTTTGGTTTTTCCTTAGTGTGTATCCATCATATTTCAAGTCCTCGTTCTCTCTCTTGATTAATTCTATTGATTCTCGCAAATAGTTAATAGTTTTAGCATACGATGGAGACCAACCAGATTCACTTACCTCGGGCTTGGATGGCTCAGAAGTAGTCTGCACCATAAAGGAAAACTGGAGATTCATCATTTCTTCTTCTGGATCTGCCTCCGTCTCTTTCTCCTTGCAATCCTTGATCTGGGCAAGAAAGGTATTTTCAGGTCCTGAGATATTTAGGGATTGAATTTGATCTGCGCAATCAAAGGATTGGGCCACCATCGCCAGATTCGCAGGTTGGTTGGTAGATGAGGACCCTTTGTTGTTGCGGTGGACATAGGTAACTGGCACCACTGTTCGATCGACATTTTCCCTTTTTTCAGGCTTTGGACACTCCCTAGCAAAATGCCCTGGCTCATGGCAATTGTAGCAGCGAAGTTTGCCTTTGTTAAACCCAACCTTTTTGTCAGAATTCACAATCCAGTTGTTTTTGCCAATTTTCTTGGAGAACTGCTTTGCCCTGAACACAGCCATGGCCATTTGCCAGGTTATGTCCATCTCTTCTATATCTTCAGTATGAATCTAATCAAGATCGGCAAACGAAAGTTGTGGAGCGAGTTCTCCAGCCATGAAAGCGTTGTAGCAATTTACCAAACCCGTGGCAAGAGCCATATTTTCTTCCTTTTCTTTCATGTTTGACATCTGAGAGCTGAATGCATGAGACTGAGAAGGTACAACATTAGATGATCCAGCATTGAGATTAACTTGCTGAGACATGATCTGAGGTTGAGAGACTTGAGCTTGTTGCATGGAAAGGGGAACATAGGATCTAGGTTAAATCGATTGAAGAGTCATGAAGGGTTGAACTTGCGAAACATGTGTAGTTGGGGTAACTTGAGGAGCTTGTGCAACTGTGAAGCTTGAAAAAACATTGTTGTTTGAGGTTTGGATCCCTAGATTTGAAGTGGAATAAGAATTAACATGATTAATCTCCCTCTACATGTCATCAAGATCACAAGCCTTGATGATAGCCATTGTTTCTGCCAAACTCAGCCTGTATAAGTCTTTTGTTTTCTTAATCACTGAGACATTCATGTCCCAGGATTTTGGAAGAGAGTTTAACAATTTCTTGTTGATTTCTGATCTTGTTACTGAAACACCTACAAAACTCATTTCTGTAGTGAGAGTAATGAATCTTTGGAGCTGATTCTCTAGAGTTTCGCCCAGGACATAGTTGAACATGTTGAAATTTTATCAGAGCATGTCCTGACGACTCTACTTCATATCCTCATTACCCTTATAGACTTCGATTAGAGCTTCCCAGAGTGCCTTCATAGATGTATACTCACGGAAACCCTGAGCAATTTCTGGAGATAATTCCATTGTAAGCGTAACAAGGGCTTTCTTCTGTTCTTCAACCCTTTCGAAATCCTCATCCGTATAATTTTCAATTCGTTTGTTGACAATGACTGCATCCACTACTGTAGTGATTCGAATTGGTCCTCTAAGTATACTGCTCCAAATCTTGAATTCTTTCATTTTAATATACTTTTCGATTCGGTATTTCCATTCTTGAAAGCCTTCAACATTCAAGAGTCGAGGAATCCGAGAAGTTGTTCCCGTGATGGAGTCAAGTTCTTGATGTACTGTCATGCTTTGAGATTCCATGTTTAAAACTTTGAACAACTTAGATGATTGAAACCGCACACACAATTACAAAGTATAACCAAACACAGCCGTACACGTAACCGTATATACAACTTCACAGCCAACCGTACAATCAGCAGCAAAGACAATAGCACACACAGCAGCACACTTAATCGTAAACGCAGCTTTACTCTCAATTGCACACGTAGCAGCAAACGTAACCGCACACGCAGTTTCACACTTAACTGCACACACAATTACAAACGTAAATGCACACACTCAACTGCACTCCTTCAAAGTTTCTCAACCATACACACAAAAATCTCAGATTTTTGATGGAATTTTAATTTCAAACTATTGAAAGCAATAACAAACAGCAGTTCCTTGATCAAAAAGTACAAATGCACTTCAAAATTTTCAAAAACAATAAAATTTTGCAACCTCACACTCTAAAATACTTCAATTGAAACCGAATTAGCCCTAATACCAATTGTTACTCCCCAAACTACAGATCCAAATCAGTAATCAGTGAAGTAATAACAATCAAATAGAGTGTAGAAGAAGTAGAAGGGAAATAACATCAAGCATGCACACATCTATTGCTCATAAATGTCAGGTACACCTTGAAAGTACACACACATACGTCACTGTTCAAATCCTCTGACACATTGACACAGACTAAGACTATTTATACCACCTGTAGCAGCACACAAGAGTGCAGCCGCATACGCGTGTACAGCCGCACACACAGTGTGCGGCCGCACACACAAGAACAGCAGCACACATAAGAACGGCAGCACATCCAAGCTATAATTACTATAACACTCCCTATCAACCTACCAAGACCTATACAAAAGAATTCCTAGCCCAAACCATAAAATCATAGACTATCAACGTTCCATCCGAAAAGTAGGTTTTTCAACTAGAAAATAATATGCTGTACTTGTATGTTATGACCTGAGCCATACCTGTTTCCCCCTATGATTACTTAGTGAATACAGATTATACATCTATATAACCAAGATGGAAGAGTTAGTAGACTGTGTGAATCTGCTCTAAGCCCACAACCAAACAAGGAACAAGAAGTGAAGCGGAAAGCACACATTCTACTACCTATCGGATCCTATTAATATATATCCCTGATGTATAAAGCAATGAATCATAGAGTTAGCATTATAGGACCCTTCTAAACTATATGTTCATGTTACTTGAAAATTTATGTGGTGTAGTTCTATTGTTTAGTAAATCTACATGAAGTTATGAAATCCCGTAATCTAAACGCCTTAGTTGATACCATTGTGTTTTTCAAATAACCATACTTAATTGGACCGGTATAAAACACAATGTTCTGTAGGCCTCGAAAAACTTATAACATTTGTCACCCGTAGACGTGCCGGTCCTAACGGTAGCTAACAACCAAGGTGCGGGATTGTCAGTTCCGTATAGATCTATACACAAACTCATGGTCTCCCTCCAGGAGACTCTGGTTATAATTCAAAAGACTTAGAAACGTGTACTTGGATGGGTACAACCAAGTAGTACCTCACAACCTTGTATAACTAGACACGAAGAGAATACTAATATTCTTTTGTACTTGAAAATGTATGAATTACATTGTACTAGTAGTGTATACTAATTATAAATTAAATAATCATTTTAGTATGATATTCATGACTTAGTAAATAGTATTAGTGTTACCTAAACTATACCTAAGTGAATGCGGTCATGGCAAGACCAAATTTTCCATTTGTTTGTTTTAATGGCAGAACACACCATTAGGAAAAGATTCCTAAAACTGAATTTATGATATTTCAAGAATTATGGACTGAATTCACTAATATATGGAGTATATTTATGTCTTAAGCTTTAATCTTTTGCTAAAACTTGAATTATACTAACCTAAACTAACTTAGGTTTCAATCCAAGCTTAGTTACTAGCTTATAAACAAGCCCTAAAGGCTATAGAGGACACAAGGCAACAAGGGGTGAAATGTGGGTTCACTTGTATTAGGTTAGGGTTTAGGCTTAGTTAGGTCAAAATTTTCGATTTGTGACATTATGTAAAGGATATTGCTATGCTATACTAATCTATTAGACTTTTAAATATGTATGATTACTTGTACTTATTGGTTGTTATTTATCTAATGTATATATAGAGATAGTATGGTTTGGTTAAGACAGTACTGCTTTGTGTTGTGGGCCAACAAACCTGGGACAATCCACTAAGGAGACTATAGGCCAGGGCAAGCTAGTCGAGAGACTATGGGCTACAGGTAATCCAGTCGGAAGACTGTAGGCCCAGGGGAAATCTAGTTTTATATTTTGGGCCCATTGAGCATGTATTATTTATGTTGTAATTTTGTGCGGTATTTTGGAGAATTTGACCTGTTGCACGAGTGGTATTCCCGAAAGATCTGCTGGGTATACATCAAAAAGGTTTCGGAGGGTAAAGTACTCCTCGCATGAGTACTTCGGGGTTTAGAATACGAGAGAAGATTTTGAGGTCTATGACAGGTTTGTCGTTATGAGTGATGAGGGTTTCATTAATCGGTCGGTTAAGTTGATGAGTTTTCGCAGCACATGAAATTGGTATGGTGAGGACGACGCCAATCCACGTCGAATGAAGACATCGGAACTCCTTATAGAAACAAGTGTTAAGTCGATTCGAAAGAAACGTTTCTTATAGCGATAGTGTATTATGTGTGTACTCGATAGTGCATTCTGTGTATAGTTTCAAGTGCTTTCAGTTTTCTCTCCTTGTCATTACCACTGCAACATATCATGCCGCAATAAGCGAGTACTAGCAGTAAAGTGTTTCGATAATTAGTGATGATACTTCATTTTATGATCCCTATCAGGCCCCTCTATGATCGCTTGGTGTCTATAAGTCATGCATAATTAAGATGAATAAGACGGTCGACTGAGTGACACTGCCCTAAATCCATAACTAGACAAGGAACAGGAAATGGGGTCGAATCACTCACTCTAAGCCTGCAAAATCTTAGTTATGCATAACCCTGATGTACACACTATGCCATCGAAGCTCACCTGCACGGATACTTAGTTCTTCTATGAACGTTGTGATTTGTTCGGACGAGTGAGTAATTTAAATTTTACTTTTTAATTAGAATACTAGGTTTTAAAATTTTATTACTATTTAGAAATCGTACCGCTATTCACAATTGGCTCAGGGATACTCTCCTACGGTGATCATCAGTATTCGCCTGTCCCCGCCATAGTTCTTCGTTATTGGTTAGTCCCTATTGTAGTGCCCCATCTCACCACACCCATAACGGTCTTGGTTTACTTCAACTCTAAAGACCTGGGAAATTGGTTGTGCCGGTGCCCTGCAGAATGGGCAGTGTGCCCCTTCCTACGGTAATTCTTGCGATGCATCTCCCAATAATCTCCGTTGTGGTGATAGTTACACTTACTCCACTTCGGGAGAGTTCCAGCATATCGACTGACATGCAATGGAGTGGCATGTGTTGTGGCAGCGTGTACAACAACTCCCTATTGCTCTTGCGAGAGTTCCTGTGTTGTTTGTCCCTTCCTCTTGTTCCCCGACTTTCGTTTATAGTCTCCTCCCTTTGCTGGCTCGTGAACGGGGCCCACCACGCCATGGCGGACTCCATGGTCAATGATTCGATGGGCCAGGCATTTGGCACAATCGAAGGTAGTTGGGTTGGAAGCCAGTACACTCGCTTGAATCTGGGGAGATAAACCCCATATGTATCTCTCTATCTTTTTACACTCTAGGGTAACCATCCCGGGGCATAATGTTGTCAGGTTGCTACACCTGTCAGTGTAGGCTACTATGTCTGAGCCTGCCATGGTATGGTTCCACAACTCATTCTCTAGCTTTTTTATTTTGCCTCTTGGGCAATACTCTTCCATCATCATCTCTTTCAGGTTCTCGCAGCCCATTGAGTTAGACACTAATAGGGTCAGTGACTTATCATGGCCATTCCACTATATTAGGGCACTGTTGGAGAAGGTGCAGGCAGCAAACTTCACTTTGCTCCCCTCTGGGTACGTGCAGAATCGAATACTGACTCTGTTTTCACGAACCATTGCATTAGAGGAATGACTCCCCAATCTCCATTTAAGGATTTGGGTTTGCAGTTCATGAAGTCCTTGTACGAACACTCTCGTGGGTGTCTGTAGGTACCTCCGGGGTGTAACACCGTGAAATTTCAAACAAAATTTCATTTAATTTTTAGTAAAAACATTTCATTTCCAAATCATTCCAAGATCATGTATCCAATATTTCCACAAAAACACAATGAATAATCCATATCCCAAGATCTCAAAAACATATCATCTGCAAGTGTGTAGTAATCATGCCGGCGCCTTCCCGCGATCATCACTGGTACCTGAAACACATAACACACAAACGGTAAGCATAAATGCTTAGTGAGTTCCCCAAAATACCACATACAACACATACTCCTTTCCAGGCCATAACTCTATAGGATCTTCCGATCCAAGTGTCTCAGAGGATTTCCATCCCATAACTCTGTTGACCTTCCGGCCCATACTCTATTGACCTTCCGGCCTATACTCTATTGACCTTCCGGTCCATATAATCATACTCATATCATAACATATCACATATATAACATACATCACATAAACATCATACACATAAGAGCTTCCGGTCACACATAATTACCCCCATCGGGTATGGCATAGTGAGAAGACTTACCTTGCTTGATGTCGGATCATCACTGGTACCTGAAACACATAACACACAAACGGTAAGCATAAATGCTTAGTGAGTTCCCCAAAATAGCACATACAACACATACGCCTTTTCAGGCCATAACTCTATAGGATCTTTCGATCCAAGTGTCTCAGGGGATTTCCATCCCATAACTCTGTTCACCTTCTGGCCCATACTCTGTTGACCTTCCGGTCCATATCATCATACTCATATCATAACATATCACATATATAACATACATCACATAAACATCATACACATAAGACCTTCCGGTCACACATAATTACCCCATAGGGTATGGCATAGTGAGAAGACTTACCTTGCTTGACGTCGGATAATCACTCGTGCTCGATTCCCCGACCTATCGTCCTCCTATATCATAAATACATCACTAATTAATACTTTCTTGGCTTAGTTTGACTAACATTATTAAGTCAACACTAGTCAACCCTGGTCAACGTTGGTCAACGGTCAACCTTTGACACGACTCGTCGAGTCTTGCATAGACTCGTCGAGTTCATACGTGAACTCGAGTCCTTTGAATCCTTTCTGACTCACCGAGTCACTCACCCAACTCGGCGAGTCATCCACTGATCTGAGTCACGAGACAACCTACTCCGACTCGTCAATTCTGCTTATGGACTCGGCGAGTTCATTTCATGCACAACCTCAACAACCTTCTGAGGCCAGATCTATTCTTCTAATCCTTTGATCTAACCTTCCTAAGTTCAATAATCACATAAAGTATCTATCTTGATGCACATGCAACATCTATATGACCATATATGATGATTTAGCCCCAAATACCTTAACCCAAGGTCATAACCTCCATTGTTCTTCATAAAGCTTGATCAGTAAGGCTCTCTGGACCTCTATGGATCCAGATCCAAAGCCTCATCACCAGAAAGGGACTATTTGGACATCAAATCAACCTAGCAAAGGGCACAAGAAACCCTAAATCCATATATTCTTCATAAAACAAAAGAAGAGTCGAATTAATACCTCAAATGCGATGATATTAGCTTTAAATCCACATAATAGCAACCTCCTTTGCTTCCTCTTGGCTGGACCTCCTTCTTCTTGCAAAACAACACCACAAAGCTCAAGAATGGCTTCCTTTCTTTCTCAAAACGCTCAAGCACTCTAGGGTTTCTCTCTATGGACTGGTAGTCGCAAATGAAGGCCATAAGGGCCTTTAAATAGGTCCCAAACCCGAGAAATTAGGGTTTCTTTCGTCATCTCTGACTCGGCGAGTCACTCCCCTGACTCGTCGAGTCCCCTCATTAACCACGTCATCCAGTCGCGACCAGACTCGACGAGTCTAAGCACCAACTCGTCGAGACACCTCACATAATTAAAGAAATAAAACATAAATCAGTATACCTGGGAAACTGGGTGTTACACGGGGTTTGTTAGGTGGGCATCGCTACCAAAACCACTGGTACCAGTTGCGTGAATTAGAGTTATAGTGGCTATCGTTGCGGCTGTTACTGTTTCCTGGAAAACAGCAGGATCGTGTTGTGGTGATGGAAGCGGTGGTGGATTTTCTATTGTGTTGTTGACTACGCGCCTTATAGGTCTACCGCGAGGCATCTTTTTGCTATAACATTTACAAGATGAAATGGTGATAAGTCTATAGTAGTGGCTATAAGTCGGGTGTTGATTAAACTAAGTTATCCTAGTTCTGAGTGTATCATGTTCCGACTTTCATCATGTTCTAAAAACATTTCATAATGGAAGTCTATATAAAATAAACTTATGAATTAGTAGTGACTACCCTCGAATGAATTTCTGTGAATTGAATAACTGTTACAAGTTGTTACGAAAGATGAAATAAACCTAACACATAGTATAAGTAGTGTATTCACTTACTCACTAGGTTATATTAGTTTATTAGTTATTAGTGTGACGCATAAGATTTTTTGTCTCTTCGCATGTTTCGTGAGTAGTTTCTTTTGTTCTCTGTCCTTCTTATGATTGCTCTAGTTCCAGCCGTAAAGATTTTTTGTCTCTGGACACCCATATGGTATCCTGGTTCTCAGTAGGTGTGTTGAATCTTCGCTTCTTCATGATTAGGGTTTCATCACTGATCTCCATTACTTTATGATGGAGAGGTCTGACTTCGAATGTCCAAGCAGACTTCACATGTCTGCTCCTGAGAAGGGTAAGGTTCATTAATGATCACTCTAGTGCATTTCTCTTCGGTTGATCCCTTCTCGGAATCCTCCTCATGAACCTCTTCTTGTTCCTCCTTGACTCCTCTGGTGACTGCTATGATGGAGTGGTTACATCTATCTAGGTTTTTTGTGGAGAATGGGAGTGTCTAAAGAATCTATAAGATTAATTGAAATATTATGGGGTGATCCTTACCAGGTCCTTCTACAATCACGCAGTGTATACAAGTTGTATACACTTTAAGAATAAATAGACCTTCGAATAAGTGACCCTACTCTAAAACCACAACCAAACAAGGAACAGGAAGCAGAGCGTAGATCACTCATAAGTTATTTAGAGTGCCTAAAATACTCCTATAGTATTTTAATGGTATGAACTTGGTAATTATAAACTTGATGTTAGCTTATAGTATCATTAAATACTCCTATAGTATTTTAACTTTGTGTTTTATTCTAGAGATCCTTTGTATATAGAATTATGTAAGTTTTAAGCCTGTTGCAACACTACATCACTCCCAAACACATGTTGGTCGTATCTCAAATAAATATAGTTGGTCAGGCTATATTTATCCCATATATTATTACATAACTGTCCAGGTTTGACCGTAGTGTCCAACATTTAAATACTTATGTTTTGTTATTCTTGTGATACTTGTTCTAGTATGTATATATGTATGTATGTATACTTATATTTTAAAAGTATAACTTTTGGTCAGTGTGTTTTTATCCCATTGTATTTATAGTTGTATATCTTTTATGGCTTGGTATACTCAGTTCACAATAAACAATGCTCTGATACCAATCTGTCACACCCCCAAACCGAGATGGAGGAAACATTCAGGGGAGGAGGACATCACGCTTGGTATCACAACAAATGTAGAATAGTAAAACAAGCAACAACATCCATTGCATTAATATTATAGTGTTTACATTGTATTTAAATCACATAAGATTGACTCCAAAAGTTAGTAGCAAAACAAGAGTCGAAGCTATTATGCTCAGTATTCTAGAACCCTGTGCGTGTACCTGTCTACTAGTTTCCTGAGAATACAAGTGATTTTGGAAGTGTATCAGCATTTAAGTTGGTGAGTTCATAAGTATTTTGTTTTAGAAAGTATGTTCTTTGTGTTGGATTTAGTGTCTAAGCCCATAAGTATAATTGGTATGTACTTGACCCGAGAGTAGCATGGTCCATTTGGGTTGCATGGCACCGGAACAATTTGTAAGGATGGACTTTTGAGAAGAGGATATACATGATTTATTAATATATTATAAGTTCTAGTATATTAATATGAAATCATATTATTTAATTAGTATTCATCAAGACTTAATTTTGAATTAATTTTGTGATCAAAAGAGACTAATTAAATATAAGGGGTTGGTTTGGTAAATTATTCATTCTTATGGTATCGGTCAATGATCCATGATTCCTTATGTTGGGCTAAACCCATGTGACAACCCATGGATGATCCATAGAGGTTTAAACCCATGGAGCATGAGGAATATGGAAAGTCATGCACATTAGGGTTTACATGGTGTAACCCTAGTTTTGCCACACTATATAAGAAACCCCTTGGCTACCAAAATCAGCACCTAAGTGAGCTTAGAAGAGTGCTACCTGATTTTTGTGAAGCAAGTAATCCACTCTCAAGTCCTCCACTGTTGGTGGTGTTATATGAAGCATTTTAGGCATCACATCTGGGGTGCTACGTTCTTAATGGTCCAAGGAGTCAAGCTACAAGAAAAGGTATGTGTTCTAACTAGATTTTTGTTATACTAGTACCCAAGTTTGTATGCTAGTTAGGGAAATGCTTTGGAAAATCATTTTACATGTATAATTAGAGAAAACATAGATCCAAAGCATTTAAGGTTGTATGTGCACCTTCAGGTTGTTAGGATGCTCTATATCCTTCAGTGGTATCAGAGCCTAGGCTTGTTTTCTATTGTACTTGATGTTATATTGATTTTCAAAGTGTAAAAAATCGAATTTCTGCCTTCTTCCCAGTGAACTAGCCGAGTCGCTTTGTTAAATGACCAGCTCGACGATTCCAGCTCATGTACTCGCCAAGTTGGTGTTCTAGGGGGCAGATTTTAGACTTTGGGCCAGAAATTGGATTAGGATCATTACCCCCAAACTATTTTTTGGACCTTGAAAACTGTTTTTCTATAGGGTAATGATCATGCTCGTCTAATTAGAAGATAATTGTCAAAGTTTCAAAATTTATATTAGTTTATATGATTTCTTGAAAACTGTTGGTGTGAATTATCTTTGCTTCTGAGTTTTGCTAGATCATAGATATTATTTGACATTTGTTGTTAGTTTAATTTTTGATCTAAATGGCTTTTAAAGGACTCCGTAACTTTTCCTCAAGTTATGGAATTCCAAAAGTCTTTTCCTTAAAAGTCATTAAAGCTCATAATTTATAGAAATGAAAGGTTTTGAATAGTTTCAAAACTTGACCTCAAGTTTTGGAATTTATAAAGTCACTTAAGATACTTTAATTCCAACCCCTAGAATTTTAAAAGTTTAAGATTCAACCCTTATACTTTATAGAATTACAAGTTTAAATATATATATATATATATATATATATATATATATATATATATATATATGTACAAGAGTAAGTTAGTCTTACCGTTAGTAGGCCTCATTCACGAACTCGCTCTATAAGTGGGGTATAAGGTTAGTGCCCATAAAATGGCAATTTAATGGGTGTCCACTCTCACCCACCGCTTCCTTGACTGGTGTAGGGTTGTTAGCCGAACGGGTAGGATAGGACTATAATTCTTAATACAAGTATAATGATAATAATAAAGTAATTAAATGTTTTATTAAATTCCCAATGTTAGTTACTTTAGGAAAATGTGAAATTGATGCTAATCCATGAAAATTGCACTTTGCACCTTGCCAAGTCGTTAGTGGAGGGTGTGTGGTTAACTGGAACATTAACATGGACTAGAAAGGGTGGTAAAGGGTGGCTTGATGTTTATCATAAGATCAATGGAGCGTGTGTGGTTAACCGACACATTGATTGGGTGACAAATGACATTGGGAGTACCAAACACATTTTGCATGGTTATTCACACATTGTATGTGATCCTCGGTATCGCAGTCCCAAACCTGAAGGGCATTATCGAGATTTAAACATGCCATTCAATTGTTCAATGAATCTCAAAGGATTTAGGAGTTTCATACCAATTAAAACATAATAATCAATTTCGTTTTTCAATGTGGAAATTGGTAAATCGTCATTTACCTACCTTCAAATATTTTGCAAGTTGGATTACGACATCCCTCTTCCAATTTGTAAAATATTGTGTTGGGTCCTAGCCTTAATATTTCCTTTGGGTGTACTATTAAGGAATCTTTATGTAATCTAAACTCTGTCTTTCTTTCTTTTCAGATGTCTTCCAACACTGCTTCTGGCTCAAACCCTACTGGCTCCTTCTTTCTCAAGAACCTTTGTGGGACAGTCATCTTTGATGGGTCCGACTTCAATGACTGGATGAGGAACATCAGGATGGTCACTCGCTATGAGGACAAGGAATATGTCCTAGACAAGGAGCTTAAGGAAATCGATGAGTGTTCTGCTACTCCTGAGGAGATCACTGTGTTTAGGACTCATAAGAAGGATGCCACCAAGGTGTCTTGTATCATGCTGGCCACCATGACAGTTGAACTCCAAAAGTCCTATGAGGACTTCTACCCTCTTGAGATGCACCAGGACCTGATGGAAAGATACCATCAGAGTGCTCGTCAAGAGAGGTATGAAATCATCTCTTCCTTGATAACAACCAGGATGAAGGATGGTGAACCATCATGGGTCACTTATAGAAAATGCAAAGGTTTGAGGACCGGTTGCTAAAGTTGAATGTGAACTTCCTAAGGAACTGGCTATAGATATCATTTTACACTCCTTACCTCCATGTTATGATCAGATCCGCATGTCCCATAATATGAACAAGGAGGAGGTCACACTTAGCAAACTTCAAGGGCTTTTGAGGACTGCCAAAAGTGGTCTCAAAGGTAAATCGATTGTTGTTACTCCTACCATCGCCCCTGTTCTGGCAATTGGAAAAGGGAAAGGGAAGAAGAGGAAGGTTCCCTCAAAGAGCGGCAAGGGAAAGTCTCTTGACGGATCCTCTTCAAGTGGGACCAAGGTCGGTTCTGCTGCTCCCTCTTCCATTCCCAAGGAAGCTGAGTGTTTTTACTATCACAAGAAAGGGTACTGGAAGCGATGATGCGCCAAATACTTGCAGGTTGTCAAGGATGGGAATGTTAAACCCACACATGCAGGTATTTATACTATTCTATCTAAAAACTCATCACATTCTAACTCTTGGGTGCTTGACACAGGCTGTGGATTTCACATTTGTTCTAATGTGCAGGGCCTAAAAAGAAGTAAGCATGTGGAGCACGGGAAGATAAACTTGATCATGGCGAATAGGAAGGCTTCACCTGTCACCAAGATTGGAGTTTACTCTTTATTGCTTAGTAGTGGGTTATAAATAGATTTGAATAATTGTTGCTACTCGTCTGAAATGGCGAGAAATATTATTTCCTTTCATGGTTTGTACAAACAAGGCTATAGCTTTTCATTTGATAATGAAATTGGTGCTATTAATGCTTTTTACAATGGTGTATTTTATTTTAAAGCATTACCTTGTAATGGTGTATATGAAACTGTAAATGTTGTAGACAACTTAGGAAATAATGTGTTGCATATCGATTCTTCCAATGAATTAGATAAGGCATGCTTGTGGCATTATCGTCTTGGACATGTCAGCAAAAAGCGCATAGGCCAACTCCAAAAGGCTGGAGTTTTAGAGTCATTCGATTTAAGGTCGGATGACACCTGCGAATCATGCTTACTCGGAAAGATAACTAAATCACCCTTCACTGGGACTTGTGAAAGGGGTGAGGGTTTGTTGTGTGTGGGCCCTTCAGAACCACAAAAAGGGATGGTAACCGCTTCTATGTGACTTTTACTTATGATTACAGTAGATATGTCTATGTCTACTTAATCAAGCATAAGTCAGAAACCTTTGAGAAATTCAAAGAGTTTAAACAAGAAGTAGAGAATCAGCTGGGAAGGCAGATAAAGATGCTCTGATCTGATCGGGGTGGTGAGTATCTTAGTGTCGAGTTCCTTGACTATCTTAAAGAATATGGAATTGTTTCACAGTTGACACCACCTAGGACACGGTTCGTTCCATGATGAGTGGAGCTTCATTACCAATCGAACCTTGTTGGACATGGTTCATTCCATGATGAGTGGAGCTTCATTACCAATCGGACCTTGTTGGACATGGAGTGGCTGAGAGGCGCAATCGAACCTTGTTGCACATGGTTTGTTCCATGATGAGTGGAGCTTCATTAGCAATCCCATTATGGGGGTATTCCTTAGAGACTGCCGCCCATATCCTTAATCTAGTCCCTACTAAGAAGGTTGCCAAAACACCTCAAGAGATTTGGACTGAGAAGGTTTGCACATTAGACCACATTAAGGTTTGGGGTTGCAAGGCTTTCGTGAAACACGAGACTCATGACAAGATCGAACCTCGAAGTGAGAGGTGTATTTTCATCGGCTACCCATATAAATCCTTCGGTTATCACTTCTACAGACTGAGTGACATTGTTGTCTTCGTTGTGAAGAGAGGAATCTTTCATGAGAGAGAGCTCATAAGACAAGGAGAAAATGGGAGGCAAATTGACCTTGAAGAAATTCAAGAGTCAATCGGTGAAGGAACCTCAAACACTAGCGATCAACCTGAGGAGTAAACTCCTATTGAGCCGATTGACGAGTCTATACCTCTCAGGCGTTCCAGTAGAGTTAGAGTTCCACCTGGGTTTTACGGTTTCCATATTACTGCTGAAGGTGATACATTTATCAGTGATAGGACACTGGTAAATCTGGATGAACTAACAACTACAAGGAAGCCATGGCAAGCCCTGAGTCTACTAAATGGAAAGAGGCTATGGACAGTGAGATTCAGTCCATGTATGACAATCTAGTTTGGAACTTGGTTGACAATGTACCGGGTCGTAAGACAATCGGGTGCAAATGGATCTTCAAGAAGAAGACCAACATGGATGGAAAGTACACACTTATAAGGCGCGATTGGTTATGAAGGGCTTTACTAAAACTGCGGGAGTTGACTATGATGAGACCTTCTCACCAGTAGCTAAGATTAAGTCTATTAGGGTTCTGCTAGCCATAGCTGGATTTCATGATTATGAAATATGGAAAATGGATGTCAAAATTGCTTTCCTTAATGGAAATTTGGTTGAGGATGTTTACACGAGTCAACCAAAGGGTTTTGTCAATGCATAGTACCCTAATATAGTGTGTAAGCTTGAGAAATTCATTTATGGATTGAAATAAGCATCTCGCATATAGAGTCTTTGTTTCGATGAGAAAGTCAAATAGTTTGGCTTTTCGAGAAGTGAGGATGAGTCCTGTGTATATGTCAAAGCTAGAGGGAGCATAGTTACCTTTTTTGGTATTGTATGTGGATGACATACTGACATACTTCTCATATGAAATGACATCCCAACCTTGAAGGACGTTAAGTCCTGGCTTGGGAAATGTTTCGCTATGAAGGACCTCGGAGAAGCTGTGTATATTCTTGGAATAAGGATATTGAGAGACATAAGTAAGAGACTAATTGGCCGTAGTCAAAGTACCTACTTGGATAAGGTGTTGAAAAGATTCAGCATGTAGGATTCCAAGAAAGGTCTCTTACCGATGTAGAGCAATGTTAAACTGAATAAATCTTAAAGTCCGAGTACGGAGGCTGAGATAGCTGAGATGAGTCGAATACTGCAGTCGGCTCAATGATGTACTTTATGACTTGTACTCGTCCTGATGTGGCCTTTGCTTTGAGCATGGTTAGTACATATCAAGGGAATCCTGGTAAGGCTCACTAGACTGCGGTAAAAAACATTCTCAAGTACCTATGGAGGACTAAGGATTGGGTCCTTACCCTCGGTGGAAGAGATGACTTGAGAGTGGTGGGGTATAGAGACGCCAACTTTCAAACCGATAGGGATAATTTCCGCTCTCAGTCGGGCTGGGTCTTTACCCTGAATGGAAGAGCAATAACTTGGAAAAGTTCCAAGCAAGAGATAGTAGTTGATTCAACTTGTGAATCAGAGTACATAACAGCAAGCGAGGCGGCGAAGGAGGCAATATGGCTGAAGAACTTCATCGAAGACCATGGAGTTGTACCAACTATAAAAGAGCCTATGGAGATTTTCTATGACAGCGAGAGTGTAGTTACCTTAGCCAAGGAACCAAGGGATCATGGAACATCCAGGAACATCGACAGAAAATACCACTTCATAAGACATCAAATAGAAGAAGGACTCCTCGAGGCAAAGAGGGTATCGTCTGAGGAGAATCCAATGGATCCCCTCACGAAGGGACTGAGTAGGGTTAAGCATCTACAACATGCGAGGCCGATCGGGCTAAAGAAAATACCACTTCATACAACATTTGATGCTTAATTAAAAGGTGCTTTTTATTTAATAGTATGGCACTATCTTATGTCAATCAGTTACTATTGTTTCACTTAGCATGTTTTGACTTCCAGAATAATTATGTTATTCAAACTATCCACAGTCGATCATAGGTTGGAAGTAGGTATTGAATCAAGATTGTCATGAATTTGGCTTGTAGATTTGTTTGAATTGTATTAGACATAGCAAAGTTTGCTGCAACATTCATGAGTGCTCATAAGGTCTGAGTATTAGATTAAACCCATACTCACTTGTATCACTTCATGGAATTTATCTCGAGTGATCATGAGACGATAATATCATATAGGTCTTCAAACCAAGAGATATGAGTTGTTGACTATGAGTTGTTTGTGCATTGATAGTACGAAACCGCTTCAATAACTTGATGCTATAAAATGTGTTGTTGTGTACAATTTTATGAGTATTTAGTACAAACATATGAGTCGAAGTTTATCTGTTCCTTTTAGCCCTTAGAGGATTAAAAGCGATATCTTGGTCCCCTCGATGATTTTGTTTTGACCTATGTGTCGGGCCCAGTCAGAACTAAATTTATGTGTTCGATTAAGTTTTATGTCAAACAAATCGGAAATCGAGAAACAAACTACTGGAAAATAAGTATGACGTTGTTCCATGTATTTGTCCAGCTGATATCTTAAAAATAGAGGATTATATGATCACTTATCTAAAAAGGAGTGTCTCGGTTCGACACGGGCTTTTTAGAGCTATGATTGCTAGTCAGTGTTTTAAGTCATACTTGCAGTTATAGTTACTAGGCTTATCCAAGTAGGAGACTGTTCGATTTAGTGTCTAAGTCCATAACTATAATTGTTATGTACTTGACCCGAGATTGGTCCATTTGGGTCGCATGGCACGGAAAAATTTGTAAGGATGGACTTTTGAGAAGAGGATACACATGATTTATTAACATATTATAAGTTCTAATATATTATTATGAATTCATATTATTTAATTAGTATTGATTAAGAATTATTTTGGAATTAATTATGTGATCAAAAGAGACTAATTAAATATAAGGGGTTGATTTGGTAAATCATTCATTCTTATTGTGTGGGCCAATTATCCATGATTCCTTATGTTGGGCTAAACCCATGTGACAACCCATGGATGATACATGGAGGTTTAAACCCATGGAGCATGAGGAATATGGAAGGTCATGCACATTAGGGTTTACATGGTGTAACCCTAGTTTTTCCACACTATATAAGAAACCCATTGGCTACCAAAATCGGCACCTAAGTGAGCTTAGTAGAGTGCTAGCTGATTTTTGTGAAGCAAGTAGTTCTCTCTCAAGTCCTCCATTGTTGTTGGTGTTGTGTGAATCATTTGAGGCATCACATTTGGGGTGCTAGGCTCTTAAAGGTACAAGGAATCAAGCTACAAGAAAAGGTATGTGTTCTAACTAGATTTTTGTTATACTAGTACCCAAGTTTTTATGCTAGTTAGGGAAATGCTTTGGAAAATCATTTTACATGTATAATTAGAGAAAACATATATCCAAAGCATTTAGGGTTGTATGTGCACCTTAAGGTTGTTAGGATGCTCTAAACCCTTCACTTTGTTCCTCGAAGACCTTAGTATGTTCCTCCAGAAAATCCAATATTTTCTAATGTAATCTAATGTAAGAAAATGTGACCCTTAAGTTCCTTCTACAATCACCTAGTAGATACAGGTTATATACAATACAGATCGAGCAGACACTCGGTTGTGTGGTTCTGTCCTAAGCCCATAACCAAACAAGGAACAGGAAATGAGGCGGAATCCACACATTCCACTGTTTGTCGGATCTACATTGTATGTAACCATGGCGTATACAGTAGGTAATTAAAGAGTTAATAATGTTTGTCCTTTTTGAGTGACATCTACATTGTACTTAGAAAGTAATGTAATATTGTTGTATTTGTTTGCAATCCTTTGTGTATGAATGTACTTAGTTAAATATTCCATCCGAAAAGTATGTTTTTGTACTACAAAATAGTATGTCGTACTTGTATGTTATGACCTGACCCATACTTGTTTCCCCCTATGATTACTTACTATATACGGATTATACATATATATAACCAAGATCGAATAGATAGTAGACTGTGTGAATCTACTCTAAGCCCACAACCAAACAAGGAACAGGAAGTGAAGCGGAAAGCACACATTCTACAGCCTATCGGAACCTATTAATATATAACCATCATGTATATACCAAGGAATCATAGAGTTAGCATTATAGGCCCCTTCTAAACTACATGTTCATGTTACTAGAAACGTTGTGTGGTGTAGTTGTGTTGTTTAGTAAAACTACTTGAAGTTATGAAATCTCGTAATCTGAACGGCTTAGTTGATAGCATTGTGAGGTTCATATAACCATACCTAATTGGACTACACTTAATTGGACTGGTATAAAAACGACGTTCTGTAGGCGTCGAAAAAGTTATGATGTTTGTCAACTGTAGACCTTCCGGTCCCAACTGTAGCTAACAACCAAGGTGCGGGATTGTCAGCCCCGTAAAGAACTATACACAAACTCACGCTCTCCTTCCAGGAGACTCTGGTTATAATTCATAAGACTTAGAAACCTATACCCGGATGGGTGCAACCAAGTAGTACCTCACAACCCTGTATAACTAGACAAGAAGAGAATACTAATGTTCTTTTGTACTTGAAAATATATGAATTACATTGTACTAGTAGTGTACAATAGTTTTAGATTAAATAATCATTTTAGTATGATATTCATGATTTAGTAAAATAGTATTAGTGTTCCCTAAACTATACCTAAGTGAACGCCGTCATGGCAAGACCAAATTCTCCATTTTTTTGTTTTAATGGTCGAACACACCATTACAAAAGGATTCCCAAAACCGAATTTATGATATTTCAAGAATTATGGACCGAATTCACTAATATATGGAGTATATTCATGTCTTAAGCTTTAATCTTTTGCTAAAACTTGAATTATACTAACCTAAACTAACTTAGGTTTCAATCCAAGCTTAGTTACTAGCTTATAAACAAGCCCTAAAGGCTATAGAGGACACAAGGCAAAAAGGGGTGAAATGTGGGTTCACTTTTATTAGGTTAGGGTTTAGGCTTTGCTAGGTCAAAAATTTCGAGTTGTGACATTATGTATTGGACATTGCTATGCTATACTAATCTATTAGACTTGTAAATATGTATGATTACTTGTACTTATTGGTTGTTATTTATCTAATGTATATGTAGAGATACTTTTGGTTAAGGCAGTACTACTTTGTGTTGTGGGCCAACAAACCTGGGACAATCCACTAAGGAGACTTTGGGCCAAGGCAAGCTAGTCGAGAGACTATCGGCTATGGGTAATCCAGTCGGAAGACTGTAGGCCCAGGGGCAATCTGGTTTTATATTTTGGGCCCATTGAGCATGTATTGTTTATGTTCTATTTTGTGGGGTATTTTGGAGAAACTCACTAAGCTTTGACTTAAAGTTGTTGGTTTCATGGTTTCAGATACATCGGATGATTGGGGCAAGGCGAAAGCGTAATGTTACATATCCTCTTTAAGAGGTCTTTAATACTATGATTTTATTATTATGTTTTGGAAACGATATTTCGTTTTAATTACAGTTCATGAAATGAGTTTTGAAAAACAAAAAAAATTATCATGATTTTTGGAATGTTACAGTTATTCCATCTGTGCTTTGTATTTGAGGATTCCCCAGTCAAAATGGATGCATATTGTAGTTTCTCATTAGGTATGAGATTTTCTTCCATCCTTATCCAACTATCTTAATAGTTTCTACAATTGCTAGATTTGCTTTAACTAATTAAATTACATTCTAGTCACTAAACTTGGTCAAATCAAAGTCAAAGTTAACTTTGCTAAAATAACATTTTTAACTCCTCATTCTCAAATTTAAATTTAGTTCTAACCAAGATTAATTTCCTAAGTTACTTGTAATTAAATATCTTTTACTTTATGTGTTTATTTATTATTTTAATTATTTAAAAAATAAATTTTGTAATTTACCCTAAGTTATGTTGTTGCGTATTTTTTTCTACTTCAGAAACTGAAACATATAGATAACATTTGCAAATAATAATTTTCATATAAAATTTAACCATTAAGTAACGGTGTTACAACACCAAACAAGAAAATGATTTTCATGTTACACCATTGTTATATTTTCCATGTCATGTTTTCTTTTTTTTTTTTTTGAATTTTTTTTCGAGTTTGATTTTTTTTCTTTTTTTAATTGATAAAACAAATATATTTTTATAAGATATAATATTTAAAAAACAAAAAAATACATAATTTTTATAAACTAAAATTAAGATTAGAAAAAAAAAACATTAATTTTAAAAGATAACATTTTTTTCCCTGGTCCTATTTAACCCAAATAAAATTTAAATTAAACTTAAAACCATAACATTTTACTACTAATCCTAATTAATCTAAATACGTCTTTCTAATTTGATCATTCATCGTTTGTAGCACCACTAAATCTTGAGGGGCTAAACCCTCTTCGTTAGTCCAAAGAATTGACAACTGATGTGTCATTAGTTATTTCTCTTTTTGCCCCTGCTTCTCCCGTGAATGTCTTTCTAGGAACTCTAGGTGGCGACTTTTCAACTTATTTTTTTTTCTTTTTGTAATAAATTGTGCTCATCGAATTTCGCTTTCATTTCTGCTACATCTTTTGCTTTCGCCTCAACCTCCTTCGCATGCCTTGCAGTGCGCCTCGCTTTGTCGAGTCTGGACGGTTGTCGTGGTGGGGAGATCTCCTCGATATCATCCAGGATCTCATCAGTGTCGATGTTTAGGTAGATGTCAGTTCGTGCATCTGACACGTCGATCGAGCTCGAATTTTGAGATATCTTGGATTGAACTTCCGATGATGTAGGAGTTTTATTCCACCATGTATCAAATCACACCAAATCCCATGCTTTCTCGAACTCAAACACCTGTCCCATCTCGACCCGATATTTTTCTTTTACAGCATTGAACAAATCAAAGTCGTTGGTTCCACTTTGTTGTTATGCCTCAAGCCGGTTGTATATACTATTGAATTTTGTGCACCACCTGCTAATTTGAGTCCATTTGCTACTAAGCATGTCTGTATTGCGAGATGGTTTTTTCTTCAATGGAGTGTGGAATTTTTTGAGCACCGCCTCCTAATAAGCACATTTCTTCATCCCATTTCCATGATATTCATCTTTTGAAGTACCACACCACGCTTGCACCAAAGCATTTTCTTCATCCGGTGTCCATCAATGTGGAACTTCCTCATTTTCCGTGTCAACCGCTATAGCTTTCCCTTTCCCTCTTCCTTTCTTACTACCTCCCACTTGCATTTCCACCGATGGTAGTGTTAGAGGTGGTGGTCGTATTTGAGGTTTCATGGGAAAGATATTTTGTTGTAAACTAGAATTTTGGCTAAACAAATTTTGTTGAAGATAAGATGTGTTAGAAAGTTGGAGTGGTGGTGATGCGAGATTGAAAATGCTCATTGGTATGAGATTTGTGATGAAGCCTGAGACGATAGAAGACTAACGTAGTTCTTTTAACCGACAAACCCGATAGGAGATGTTGTGTATGATTGTGTGTTTGGGTTTTGGTTTGGTGGAGGTGTATTTGGATTTTGCTCCATTTTTTTTTGTTGAAATAGAAGTAGATTATATAAAATATAGGAAGAAAGAAAGAAAATGTGTATAAAATGTATTTATAATTAGAAAAGAATTTTTTTTTTATTTAATCAAGTGACCATTGTCAACGGTCAATGCCTAATGTTCAAAATTTTGGTGTTCCATGGGGTGTGTTCCCCGTTATAACATCGTTTCGAATGATCCACGTCGGCAATAACGACTCTTTTGTCCGATTCCGCATACTCTCAAAACTTATCTTACTCAATCACATAAATTCCCTATATTTAACATATCTTTGATAATTTACGGAAAAATAATTTATTTATTATGGATATGACTATTTATGTCTTGACGCATAAAGCTCAACGGCTTACTTTCAATTCGGAAATGAATGCTTTGAAGTTGAAATGGAAATGATATGAAACCATTGACAAAGATAACTCGCTAAACACACACCACACCATGTCTCCTTTGCTTTAAATTTGACAACCATACGCACAACCCCACTTCCATTTTCTCACAACCACTAACATTTCGATACAATAGTTATTTTGCTATTATGAATTTCAATTTATATATTTGAATAAGGTACCGATATAAATAGTGTTACATACTAGAAATAGGAATTTTTTTTTATATTATACATTATATTTTTATTTTTCTAGTAGAATATTGTAATTTACATTATTTTACCAAAGATAGCAAAAGGCAAACAAATGTGTGTTTTACAAGGGAAATCTCTGGAAAAGTCCAAATATTTTACCCTAATTTACGAAAAATTCCCAAACTAAAATTTGTTTACGAAAAAGTCCTAACTACCAGTAAAAACGACGATTTTGCCCTATTTTCCCGGTTTACCGGTTTCATTACTTACCCGTTTTAATAAAGTCCCATTATTTTACCATAATTTACGAATAAGTCTCAAATTATCGTAAAATAATGAGACTTTAATGAAAATTATGGTAAAATAATGGAACTTTAATAAAACCGAGTAAGTATTGAAACCGATAAACCGGAAAAAAATGATCAAATCGTCATTTTTTCTGGTAATCGGGATTTTTTTATAAACCAATTTTAGTTTGAGACTTTTTCGTAAATTAGGATGAAATATTAGGAATCTTCCGAAAATTTCCCTGTTTTACAATCGTCAAATTATTTTTTAGACTATGTTTATGTTTTATTATATAAAAAAATGTCTTCGTCTATACAACAAACATTCAAGTGGATGAACTTCATCTTTTATTTCCCTTTCAAGCCACTTTTCATCTCATTTATCATATTATTATTTTTTTTCTTTCATTTTCCACTCATCACAAAGATATAAAAATCCATCTCTCTCCTCCCTCATCCCTCGTAACTTACATAATTTTTTGAATTAAAATAAAAACAATGAATTATCCTTGTATATTTGATTGGTACTCACATTTCTACCAATATTAAATGCTAACACATATTATATTTAGTAAAATTAAATAACGTTAGACGTGATTTGACGACAATTTCAATCATCAAGCTTTTACGAGCTATGACCAATCATGTCGTTTCTAAGATGTGACTTAAGGCGACAATTTTGGTATAGGGAAAATGAGAATGTAGCCCTATAATATTTTGGGTTTTGTACGCATCAGTTCATTAACTTAATTTCTTGTTTTTTAAGGGAATAAAGTGGATGATGACCTGTTTATTTGGTCTCCTTAACACAGAATAACCGGTTCTATCTGCCAAACAATCAATTGAAGATGGCGTGGCTTTTAAGTCCAAAATGTGGAACTATTGTATAGAACGCATAAACACACATACACATATACACCATTATCGTTTACACACCGACTTATCCCACCTCTGTTTCAAGTTTAAAGCTCCCGATCAGCACCCCTCTTTGAAGCAAATCCACATATGACAACAAAAATTATCAGAGCATTAAATTAAACTAGTTTTGTTTGTTTCCAAAATAACGCCTCAGTAAAATACCACTGTGTCTATCTTAAACCTATGAACCCAAATCTAAATAATAAAAGCATCCGCAATAAATCTTCCATTACCACTTTCACACCAAATCAGATCAAGAACAAAGTAGACAAGCAACAAACATCAACCAATATCAATAATAAAACATACTAGGAAAAACGATTCAATTTCAGCTTTCATTAATTCAAATGGAGACAAAGAACACCAGGGAATGACGATGATGGTGGATGTGGTTTCTGAGAAGAACACGACATTGTGTTTATTGATGAGCCACCATGTTCGACAGTAGAGGGTAGCGACTTTCATCCCTATGATAAAAAGATGCATCATTAGTTTGTAATAAAGAAATCTACCTTGTTGTTACATAAAGATTTTGAACCTTAAATGTTGAAATAGGAAAATCCATAATTAGATAAAGAAATACCAGATTGTTCCCTTATTACACTCTTTATCTTTCTTTGCCTTAGAACTTCCTTTGTATTATGCGATCATCATATTCAAAGCTTCAAGAACTCATCCATGGCGTCCAAAATTACAAAGTCTCATTCAAAGAAGAAATCCACCAAAGGATATGCCACTTCTTCTTCTTTTTCTTCTGAACCCATCCTCAGAGACACCATATAACTCTTTTCTCTAAATCTAGTAAAATACGATGAATCAGTTAGTGTGATGATTGAGTTTATCTCATGCCATCCTATTTTTGTTCCTCTCACTAAAATGCTCAACCATAATTTCCTATATAGACTGGTTCACGAAGCTTTTGAAAGTGTTAAGATATATAATGACGTGCTTGAATGCTACATTACTGATGACAGGAACGTTCCTGTCATGAAAGAAACCTTCCTTAAAGCAATTGGGATTTCCTCAAGTCCTGAGGGTTTACAGTTCGTTAAACCTATTATCGAAGAATTTCAATGGTTGTTAAGCTAAATCGGCTTCAAATTCGAATACAATTCGAAAGAGTTCAAGAAATTGTCAGTTTTTAGGACATGGACAATCTTAATACACACAGTCATGAAGGGACTATCCGACAAGCACGAAGGATCAGACCCTATGTGAAAAAATTGGTTGTACATGGATTACAACATCCTCACGAGACGATTCGATATTGTAGACCTACCTGAAGTATTGTGCATGACTTTCGAAAGTTTGATGTATGTCAAAAATCAAAAAAGATTTATAGTCCGAGATTCTAGCCGTTGTCTCTCTAAAAATTCTACTTGGTTAGACATGAGCCCACTCCTTTGTTGATGAATCCACTTGAGGTATATTATTCTTTTAAAGTTCTTAAATCTTATAGATTTTCGAATCAAACCTTTTTTGGACTAATCTGACGTCTTCCACAACACATCTTGGACGCTATTCCTTCAAACTCATCTTTCAAAAAATACCATCTCGAGATGTCGGTTTTAGTTGACCTGCTAAATCCTGTTCAAATCTCGTAGGCCATCCCATCAGAAGAGAATAGACCTACCACCTATGTGTTGGATTTAATGTCTAAGCCCATAATTATAATTTGTATGTACTTGACCCGGGAGTAACATGGTCCATTTGGGTTGCATGGCACCAGAACAATTTGTAAGGATGGACTTATGAGGAGAGGATATTTATGATTTATTAATATATTATAAGTTCTAATATATTAATATGAAATCATATTACTTCCTCCATCCCAAATTGATAGTCCACTTTTGATTTTTGATGTCTTTTTTCTTCAACTTTGACCGTAAATGTTTTTATTTGTGTTATATATTACTTGATAAAACTTATAACAATGAAAAAATGTTTAAAATACAATCCATTCATATATTTTGCATCAAGTACTATCTATTAAATGCAAAAATATTTAAGGTCAAAGTTGAAGAAAAAAAGACTTCAAAAGTCAAAAGTGGACTATAAATTTGGGATGGAGATAGTATTTAATTAGTATTGATCAAGAATTAGTTTGGAATTAATTTTGTGATCACAAGAGACTAATTAAATATAAGGGATTGATTTGGTCAATCATTCATTCTTATAAAGTGGGCTAATGATCCATAGTTCTTCATGTTGGGCTAAACCCATGTGGTGACCCATGGATACTCCATGGGGGTTTTAACCCATGAGCATGAGGGATATGGAAGGTCATTAGGGTTTACATGTGTAACCCTAGTTTGCCACACTATATAAGAGACCCTAAGGCTACCAAAATTGGCACGTAAGTGATGGGAAAGGAGGGCTAGCTGATTTTGAGTGCAAGGATTCTTATCACAAGTCAGTCCATTTGTTGGTGGTGTTATGTGAAGCATTTGAGGCATCACACTTGGGGTGTTAGGCTCTTAAAGGTCCAAGGAATCAAGCTATAAGAAAAGGTATGTCATTCTACTAGTTTTTTGTATTACATACACTTCATGATATGCTAGTTAGGATGAAACCTTGGAAAAATTAATGTTTGCATGTATAATAGAGAAAACATAGATCCAAGGTTTCTAGGGTTGCATGCATAACTTAGGACTGTTAGAATGCTCAAAACCCTTCAGTGGTATCAGTGCCTAGGCTTGTTTTCAATTATACTTGATGCAACTTGTGTTTATAGCTTGGGAAATCGAATTTTTGGCTTTCTCGACTGTGGACTTGCCGAGTCCAAGCACAAATTCATCCAACTCGCCAAGTTAGCTCCTAAACTCGACGAGTTGGTGCTCTAGAGTGCAAATTTTCAACTTTTAAGGATGGAATTGGATTAGGATCATTACCCTAAACTGTTTTTGAACTTATAAACTTGTTTTTGATGTGGTAATGAGCATGCTAATCCAATTTCAAAGATAATTGTCAAAGTTTCAAGTTTTATGTTAGTTTATATGATTCTTCAAAATTGTTGATTTGAATTATCCATGCTTATGAGTTTTTGGTAGATCATACTATTTGACACTTGCTTGTTAGTTTGATTATTGATCTAAATGCCTTTTAATGGACTCCATATCTTGTCCTCATGTTATGAAATACCAAAAGTCTTTTCCTTAAAAGTCATCAAAACTCATAGGTTATGAACTTGAAAAGTTTTGACAAGTTTCAAAACTTTCCCCCAAGTTTTGGAATTTGTAAAGTCACTTTAGAATACTTTAATTCCATCCCCTAGAATTTTAATTGTTTAATATTCAAACCTTATACTATTATAATATTATAGGTTTAATATATATGTATATATATATATATATATATATATATATATATATATATATATATATATATATGTATAACACAAGTCAGTATTACCGTTAGTAGGCCTTATTCACGAAGCCGGTCTATAAGGGGGTATAAGATTGCTGCCTATAAAATGGCAGATTAATGGGTGTCCACTCTCACCCACCGCTTCCTTGACTGGTGGAGGGTCGTTAGTCGAACGGGTAGTATAGGACTAGAATTCTCATTAAGTATAATGATAGTAATAAAGTAAATAAACCATCTATAAATTCCCAGTTACTTTAGGAAAATGTGAAATTGATGCTATTCCATTAAAATTTCACTTTGCACCTTGCGAAGTCGTTAATGGAGAGTGTGTGGTTAACTGGCACATTAACTTGGACTAGTAAGGGTAGCGAAGGGTGGCTCAATGTTTATCATAAGATCAATGGAGCGTGTGTGGTTAACTAGCACATTGATTGGGTGATAAAGTCGAGAGTACCATGCACATTTTGCATGGTTATTCATACCTTATTTGTGATCATCGGTATCCCAGTCACAAACCTGGAGGGCATAATCGAAATTTAAACATGCCATTGAATTGTACAATGAATATCAAAGGATCTAGGAGTTTCAATCCAATTAAAACCTAATATCTATTTCGCTTTTCATGGTGGATATTGGTAAATCATCATTTAGCTTTTCATGGTGAAAATTGGATTGCGACATCAGTCTTCCAATTTGTAAAATCTTGTGTTGGGTCCTAGACTTAATATTTCATATTGGGTGTTATATTAAGGACACTTTATCTAATCTAAACTTGTCTTTCCTTCTTTTCAGATGTCTTCCAACTCTGCTTCTAGCTCAAACCCTACGGGCTCCTTCTCTCTCATGAACCTTTGTGGGAGAGTCATATTTGATGGTTCCAACTTTAATGAATGGATTAGGAACATCAGGATGGTCACTCGCAATGAGGACAACGAATATGTCTTCGATAAGGAGCTATAGGAAATTGATGTGTCTTCTGCTACTCCCAAGGAGATTGCTGAGTTTAGGGCACATGAGAAAGATGCCACCAAGGTAGCTTGTATCATGCTTGCCACAATGTCGGCTGAACTCTAAAAGTCCTATGAGGACTTCTACCCTTTTGAGATGCACCAGGATGTGATGAAAGGATACCATCAGAGTTCTCGTCAAGAGAGGTATGAAATAATCTCTTCCATGATAACAACAAGAATGAAGGATAGTGAACCCATAACGGGCCACTTGCAGAAAATGCAAAGGTTTGTGGACCGTATGCTAAAGTTAAATGTGAACTTTCCTGAGGATTTGGCGATATATTTCATTCTACACTCCTTACCTCTATGTTATGATTAATTCCACATGACTTATCATATGAACAAGGAGGAAGTCTCACTTATCAAGCTTCAAGGGCTTTTGAGGACCGCTGAAAGTGGTCTCAAAGGTAAAAATGTTGTTTCTAATCCTACCTCAATTGCCCTTGTTCTGGCAATATGACTAGGGAAAGGGAAGAAGATGAAGGCTCCCTCAGAGAGCCACAAGGGAAAGTCTCTTGATGGATCCCCTTCAAGTGGGACCAAGGTTGGTTCTGCTGCTCCCATCTCCATTCCTAAAGAAACAGAGTGTTTCTACTGTCACGAAAAAGGGTACTCAAAGCGAAGCTGCCCCAAATACTTGCAGGATGTTAAGGATGGGAAGGTTAATTCTACCCATTGTAACACCCATCAAAATTAGGTCAATAACAATCACATGTGATTATACCAATCATGTATTGTGATTTTTTTTAAACTAGTAATGTGATAGACTTACTATGTAATTAATGTTAAAGTATAAACTTTCATACATAATTTATGATACAGCTCAAAGTATACGTCTATACGATTCCAAAGTTATAGAGAACGTCTAAATCTAACTTCGCGTGAAGAAGTTAAGATAAACCAAACACAATAAATCTATATAATAAGAGTAATTTAAAATAGACTTAGAATTAGCTATTGGAGTCTAAAAGAGAGTTGTAGTACTTGTAAATACCTACGCATGGGTATAAAGAACGTCAAAAACGGAGTTCGTATGAAAAAGTTATGGCCTTCCGAAAATGTCACTGTCAGAAAACCCTAATTTGACTGAACTCACAACGTGAGCATTAAAACTCATGACGTGAGGAGTCAAACCGCCACAATTTGAAGCTAGAAGTCTACGGAACGATAACCCAAAAGCTCACGACTTGAGGATGCTGCAGAACACGAATCGGGGCTAGAAAACATGCATCAAAGCTACAGGATGACTCTTGCCATAACTCACGATGTGAACCTATCATTTCTCACGTCGTGAGGGCCAAAAATCTTACTATAAATATCAAGATTGACCCCAGCCATTCTTACACCTGATATCCTTCCTCCTCTCTCCTTTGATGAAGCCGTTTCGCTTCCCGAGCCCCGACAACCTTGTACGCTGACCGTTTCTGCTTAGATTACATAAAATCACACTACTATGGTGAGTTTCACGGCCCCACTTTCTAATATTTCGCGGGAAAACACATGCTAGGTATTATATATATGTTATGATTATGTCTATATGATAGTATATAATTATAATAGTTGGGGTATAGTTGTTCTAAATATAATATTTTGAATATATACAACTATTATCAACTTATCGGTATGTTAATTTACTAATGTAGATCTTGAGTTATACTTAGGATTCTATATATATTTTGTGTGTGATATAGTCCCAAAGTTATATTCGGAAGTTCTATATGTTAAGTTATAAGGTATGTTGCTATTATTAATTTTATGTCAAGATAAAACTGGATATGTTATATGTTGTTATTGTTAGTTTTATGTTAAGATAAAACTTAGTATTGTTATTGATAGTTTTATGTCAAGATACAACTAGGAACGTTATGTGTTGTTATTATTGGTTTTAGGTCAAGATAAAACCTGGTTATACTTCAAGATATAGCTGTTATACTACCTAAATGTTATGAAGTTAGGAATAATGTTTACAAGCATAGTCTAGTGACTTAAGGTTTTAGACCTGAAAATGCTTTGGTTGTTAGAACTATAGGAAGCCGTCAAAGTCTACATGAGCTACCTCATTCATCAACTATGATTGGGGATCTTAGTGGAAGTCCTCTGACATGTAACCGTTAATCCCGTGTGAGCGAGGAAGTCGTGTATGAATTAGATACGGGTTGACGACCCCACTCGTGGTTGCTAATTAGAACCCAAGACAAGCAAGTGGTGATTCGTTCCTTTTATTTTAATTTTGGCGTCGATGAAACGCGCGGTGTTGTCTCTCATGGTAAATCATGAGTGTATTGTTTTGTCAAAGGTTTTTTTGTCAAGTATTAATGTTAAGTATAAGTTTCCCCTACTTATACCCTAGGTACTACTTGTATATTAAGTAGATAATTATACCTAGCACACATACTCGTATAGAACTGAAATAGATTTATACGTAGTGGTTTTATTCATATAGATCTGAAATAAGATTTATACGTAGCAACTTTTGTTTGTATGGAATTACAAACACTTACATTCATAGTATATGAGACTTATAGGTATATACTTATTTGGTAAGTAAACTTTTATACCTACGATATATATATAGTAAACATTGGAGAGTCAAAATTATACTTTCAAAACTATACTTTTGAAACTCAGAATATGTATTATTTTTATATGGAGTCAAAAACAGTGGACGCACTAACTTTATGTTGACGTATTTTAAATGCATGTGTTTTCAGGAAGTTGATAACTATGATACGAAAAATGACGTTACACTTCCTGGTGTTTCCGCCGACGGCCGGGGTCTGACACCCATGCATGTATTTATACTATTCTATCTAAAAATTCATCACATTCTAACTCTTAGGTGCTTGACATAGGTTTTGGATTTCACATTTGTTCTGATGTGCAGGGCCTAAAAAGAAGTAAGGAAGTAGAGCACGAGAAGATAAACTTGATCATGGGGAATAGGTAGGTTTCACCTATCACCAAGATTGGAGTTTACTCTTTTTTTCTAAGTAGTGGGTTAGGAATAGAATTGAATAATTGTTGCGACTCATCTGATATGGCGAGAAATATTATTTTCTTTCATGGTTTGTACAAACAAGGTTTCACATTTTTGTTTTATAATGAAATTCGTGCAATAAATGCTTATTATAATGATGTTTGTTATTTTAAAGCATTACGTTCTAATGGTGTATATGAAACTATGAATGTTGTAGACAACTTAGGAAATGATGTATTGCATATCGATTCTTCCAATGAATTGGATAAAGCATGCTTATGGCATTGTCGTCTGGGACATGTCAGCAAGAAGTGCATAGGCTAAGTCTAGAAGGCTAGAGTTTTGGAGTCATTCGAATTAAGGTCGGATGATACTTGCGAATCTTGATTATTTGGAAAGATGACTAAATCACCCTTCACTGGTACTTGTGAGAGGGATAAGGGTTTGTTGGATCTCATACACACCAATGTGTAGGCCCTTCAAAACCGCCACAAGGGATGCTAATCGCTTCTATGTGACTTTTATTGATGATTACAGTAGATATGGATATGTATACTTAATCAAGCATAAGTCAGAAACCTTTGAGAAATACAAAGAGTTCATGCAGGAAGTGGAGAATTAGCTAGGCAGGAAGATAAAAATGCTTCGATCCGATCGGGATGGTGAGTATCTTAGTATCGAATTCCTAGAATATCTTAAGGAATTTGGAATTGTTTCACAGTTGACGCCACCTAGGACACTGTCACACCCCCAAACCGGAACGGCAGAAACGTTCGGGGGCGGATGACTTCATGTGGTAACGTAACAAATGAATACATAGTAAAGAAAGAAATACAACCATCATATATATAATTGAAAGTTTACATTGTTAAAAGGTACATGTTCAAAACCAATTACAATATGATGCCAAAATATGAATTTAAACTAGCGCCGCAGCGTCCCTTCTTCAAAAGTTGTTTGTTACCTGTAATTACTGAATCCCTGGGACATACAAGTAGTTTTGAAAGAGTAGATCAGCATTTAAGCTGGTGAGTTTCATAAGTATTAAATGACAATGTTTGTATGAAATGAAATGTTTTGTTCTTGTTTGTTTGCTTCTAGAAAATCCTATATTTTCTACTAGTATAAATGTAGCCTTCTCTCAAGACCAATGTTTGTTTCTAAAAATGTATGTAAGTATAAAATTTCCAATACGTCTGAAAAACCCTGTAAATCAATGTGTTTTCAATACTCCATGTGAGTTTTATAACCATGCTATTGACTAGAAATGCCTATACACAACGTTCTTCAGGCGTTGGAATGTTCTGACGTTTGTCACCCCAAATGGTGGACTGTAGCTAACAGTCAGGGCGCGGGTTGTCAAGCCCGTATAGATCTATACACAAACACCATGCTCCCCCTCCAAGGGATTCTGGTATATAATATAGGACTTGAAATGCATACTCGAACGTACGTGAAGTTGATGTCTCACAAAACTTAGTATAAAACAGATTTACGTGAAAAAAATGTTCGTTTGTTCTTGTATATGAAAGTAAACTTCTTGAAATAGTGTTTCTAGTATGTAAAAGTTTGTAATGCTCTTGTAAAACTATACCTATTATAGTTTTCTAAAAATGTGTCTCGTTTGCATAGTAATCCCTAGTAAAATGTTCACTTGTTATGAAAAGTGTAATTTTTGATGTAGAAGACAAGTTTGTAAACAAAACATATATATGTATATTTTCGATGTAGAAGACAAGTTTGTAAACAAAACATATATATGTATATTTTCGATGTAGAAGACAAGTTTGTAAACAAAACACATATATGTATATGGTTATATATATGTATAAATTTTAAAAGATGATTTGGTATGTTTCGTAATTGTTGTTCATATTCTTACGTTTTTATTAGAAACTTTGCATGAAATAATCCTTAAGTGTGATACTAAAGACCTTTTTGTACTTATCACTTTTGTAAAAATGGTAATTAAACATATTTAAATGATTGTGTTTTAACTTCCTTAATATATAAACATTGCTCAAAAATGTTAGAAGGTGTTAATAAATCTATAAACCACTTTTGACAGTTTTACCCTTTACTGTCCCTGTTTTTAGAAAACTCATAGAAAAATCCTCGTAAGTCAAAAACTGAATCCGTCACCTCTGAGAGTTTATAAAATGAGTCTACTTTGTTCCTAATTTTTATTATGATTTTTAGTGGTCTCAAACTAGTGTAAAAATGAACATCTTCACAGACTGGTCCGAAATCACTTTTGAAATGACAGACAGTTTTATAAAAATCGCCATAAATTGTAGAAAAATCGTATGAATGCGTGCGAGTAGTGATTAGAAAGGTATAAAATTGAACTCTTTGTATATTGTACAGTTTTGAAAGATATTAAGTTTAAGATGGTCAAAACAGTCCGTGAATAGGACTCAACTTTTCTGTAGAAAGCTGTCATTTAAATTTAAGTTATGTTTAATGTTCTAACTTGTATTCCCCCCCCCCCCTTAAAACTTGAATAAAAAATGAAAATGTAGGGGTATGAACTCATATTATGTGAATACTTGAAGAATGGAAGGTTGAAGATGAACTTTTAGTTGTTGGTTTGATGCTCCAAAACAGCCACTCTTTTGGTTATGTTGCTGTCACGAAATTTCACAGCAAAAGAGCAAGAAAAAGGGTAGTTTACTCACTGTTTTGAATCAATACTTTTGAGTATCATAACAATTAACTTCCAGGGGTATTTGGTGGTAAAAATATCTAGCAAAAGGAAGGTGTAGATGGGTGAAATGGTGGCTGAAACACAAAAGGGACAACAGCCCTTTAGTTCATGGTTTTGATGGCTTTGGAAGGAAGTTCTTGTGCTTGAAAATGAGATGAAGGTTGAGAGTAATTCCCTGGAGTATTGGCTGGCCAAATGAGGGTAAAATGAAGATGAAATTTCGTGATTATGAAGGAGGAAAGAGTGGAAGAGGATAAGGGGACAAAACCTAGACTAGCTTGTGATGGGATGTGAGTTTAAGTGATGTGATCTTGTCTAGCCACTTGCTTGGGTGGTTGTTTAGAGATAGAGTTAGTTAACTAACTAACTACTAGTTATTTAGTTAGTTAGGAGTTCTAGTTAAGGAGAGGGAAGGTCTTAATCTCGAAAATTAGAAGATGGATTAATAAGCATTCTTAGTAAAATGTCTTAAGTGATTAAGCACTTATTAGTTAAGTTGGCACTTATCTCCACCAATTCTCTTATCTTAATTGATTTAGACATCATAAAACATACATGAAATCACTTTAATTCATGACCCATAACTAGTCATTCACTAGATAATAATACATATATACAAATACATACATGTATACTTAGTATAAAATAACAATGTAGTTTTTGTGTATTTGAACTTTAATGTTTATGTTTTATTCTTTTTATTCAAAACCACTTAAATACATTTTAATTATACCTTATAATAATTCATTTTATATTTTAATTTATTTAAATATAAAATTTATTGAGCAATGTATAATTTCGTGACATTTAACCGGTTAACCATATCGTTAAACACGTTTTGTCACTTTGGTTCGTATATTTGTCAAATTTAGATCCTTCACATCTATTAAGCAAACGTTTTACATAGAACCTAACTTACTTATCAAATAGAGACATGTTGATACAAAAATTAAGTTTGTTGCGTTTAAATGATGTTGTATGCTAATTTCACAAACCGGTGATGGTTCGTAGTTATACATCATAACGAAATTTATCAATAGTTACTTGTTTTATATTTCACAATAACTTATTTAAATAAAAGAGGTTAAATTCCTTCAACCATTCTTAATAAAATACTCATATTGCTTAATAATCAAAACATAGCATCGCACGATCGTTCCTATTTTTACCAATTGTTACATTCTCCCCCCGTTAAAAGAATTTCGCCCCGAAATTCAACTTGTAGACGGGATATCACTAAACAATTGGGGGTGTTTCTTTTTTTTTTCATTTGATTCTCGCGTTCCCTAGTGAATTCAGGTCCTCGCTTGGCGTTCCAACGGGCCTTCACTATGGGTATGCGGCTTTGTTTCGTCCTTTTGACCTCCTGATCCATGATTTCCACCGGTTCTTCGATGAAGTTTAGACTCCGGTTGATTTCAATTTCATCCAGTGGAATAACAAGAGTCTCATCAGACAAGCTCTTCTTCCGATCCTGGGATGCCTTCAATCATTCACGGGTTTGAACAATCTTCTCTGTAGTTTCTCGTATGATCTGGGGGCTGGTGAGAGTGTTGTTAGGAACTTGCCTGTTAACTATTTGTGTGTCACCTACCTCATCCCATCAAAGAGGTGATCTACACTTGCTTCTGCAGAGAGCTTCGAATGACGCGACCTTGATGTTAATGTAATAGTTGATGTTGTATAAGGATTCGATGAATGGTTCTTCCTCTTTGTCATTCAGTTTGAGGGTGATAAAAAGGACTTCTTTAACGACTATTAAAAACACGAGGCGAATCGCCTGTCCCTTATCCAAAATGATAGATAGTGGTATACTATGCAGTCTCGCAATTTTCTTGTGATATGCTCCTGTCAGCTTTTCTATTTTTCTTTGTATCCTTGGTCGGTAGAAAGTGTATGTGTTTGGTTGATTTGTCTACGATCGCTCAAGTGGTAGCATGTCCATCCACTGTCCTGGGTAACTTGTCATGGAGTTCATGGTATGACTCATAACTGATTCATCTATCATCTCTTTGTGTTTATAAGTCGTATATAATTAAGATTGAAAAGACAGTCGAATCGGTGTTTCTATTCTAAGCCCACATCCAAACAAGGAAAAGGATTTAAAGTGGAATTACCAACCCTAAGTCCGTAGAATCTTAATTATATAGGGCTCCAATATATACACTTAGTAATCATAGATTCACTAGTATGGGTCCATAGTCTCTACTTGAGTGGGGTGATTAACTTGGGTGAGATGGCAAGTGGATGTCAAAACCGCTTTCCTTAATGTAAAGTTGGCTGAGGATGTTTACATGAGTCAGCCAGAGAGTTTTGTCGATACAAAGTACCCTAATAGAGTGTTTAAGCTTGAGAAATCCATCTATGGATTGAAACAAGCATCTACCAGATGGAATCTTTGTTTTGATAAGAAAGTCAAGGAATTTCGCTTCTCGAGAAGTGAAGATGAGTCATGTGTATATGTCAAGGCTAGTGGGAGCATAGTTAGCTTTCTGGTATTGTATGTGGATGACATAGTACTCATAGGAAATGACATCCCAAGCTTGCTGGAGGTTAAGTCCTGGCTTGGGAAGTGTTTCGCTATGAAAGACCTCAGAGAAGCTTCCTATATTCTTAGGATAAGGATATTGAGAGATAGGAGTAAAGGACTAACTAGACTTAGTCAAAGTACCTACTTGGATAAGGTGTTGAATAGATTCAACATGCAGGATTCCAAGAAAGGAGACTTACTGATAGAGTAATGCCAAACTGAGTAAAACTCAGAGTCCGAGTAAAGAGGCTGAGATAGCTGAGATGAGTCGAATACCATATGCTTCCACTGTTGGCTTGATCATGTATGCTATGAATTGTACTCGCCCTGATGTGGCCTTTGATTTGAGCATGGTCAGCCGATATCAAGGGAATCCTAGCAAGGCTCACTGGAGTGTGGTAAAGAACATTCTCAAGCACCTGTGGAGGACTAAGGAATGGGTCCTTACCCTCGGTGGGAGTGATGACTTGAGAGTGGTGGGGTATAGCAACACCAGATTTCAGACCGACAGGGATAATTTCCGCTCTCAGTCGGGCTGGGTCTTTACCCTGAAGGGATGAGCAATAACTTGGAAAAGTTCCAAGCAGGAGACAATAGCTGATTCAACTTGCGAATCTGAGTACATAGTAGCAAGCGAGGCGGCGAAGGAGGCAATATGGCTGAAGAACTTCATTGGAGACCATGGAGTTGTACCAGCTATAAAGTTTCCTATTGAGATTTTTTGTGATAGCGAGAGTGTAGTTGCCTTAGCTAAGGAACCAAGGGATCATAACAGATGCAGACACATGGACATAAAATACCACTTCATTAGACATTGAATAGAAGAAAGACTCCTCATGGCAAAGAGGGTATCATCGGATGAGAACCCAGTAGATCCCTCATGAAAGGACTGAGCAGGGTTAATCATTTACAACATGTGAGGCACATCGGGCTGAAGTATGATATTAGTTTTAATGATTAGATAGCTTTCAAAACTTACAATAGTTGAAATATAATTTACATTTGTTGCTTAAATAAAATGTGCTTTTTATTTACTAGTACGGTACTGTATTGTGTCAATCATTTACTATTGTTTCAATTTGCATGTTTTGACTTCCAGAATAATTATGTTATGGTATATCATATTATTCAAACTATCCGCAGTCGATCATATGTTGGAAGTTGGTATTGAATCCAGACAGTCATGAATTTGGTTTGTGGATTTGTCTGAAAGGTATTAGACATAGAAAGTTTGTTGCAACACTCATGAGTGATCATAAGGTCTGAGTATTGGATTCAACCCGCACTCACTTGTATAAGTTCATGGAATTTATCTTGTGTGATCGTGAGACAATAATATCATATAAGTCTTTAAAACTAGATATATGAGTTGTTGACTACGAGTTGGTTGTACGCTGATAGTATGGAAACGCATCGGTAACTCGGTGTTATAAAACGTGTTGTTGTGTATGATTCAATGAATATTTAGTACAAGCATATACTGTTGAAGTTTATCTGTTCCTCTTAGTCCTTGCAGGACTAAAAGCATTATCTTGGGCCCCTCGATGATTTTGTTTTGACCTATGTACCAGGCCTGTTCAGAACTAAATTGATGTGTTCAATTAAGTTCTATGTCAAACAAATCAGAAATCGACAAGCAAACTATTGGACAATAAATATGACGTTGTTCCATGTAATTGTCCGGCTGATATCTTGAACTGAGGATTATATGATCACTTATCTACTATTGCTTGTCTCGGTGTTTTAAGTCATACTTGAATTTATAGTTATTAGACTTATCCTAGTAGTAGACTGTTGGATTTAGTGTTTAAGCCCATAACTATAATCGGTATGTACTTGACCCAAAAGTAGCATGGTCCATTTGGATTGCATGGCACCAGAACAATTTGTAAGGATGGAGTTATGAGGAGACGATATTTATGATTTATTAATATATTATAAGTTCATAAATAGTAATATGAAATCATACTATTTAATTTGTATTGATCAAGAATTAGTTTTGAATTAATTTTGTGATCAAAAGAGACTAATTAAATATAAGGGGTTGAGTTGGTAAATCATTCATTCTTATAAAGTGGGCTAATGATCCATAGTTCTTGTTGGGCTAAACCCATGTAGTGACCCATGGATACTCCATGGAGGTTTTAACTCATGGAGCATGAGGGATATGGAAGGGCATTAGGGTTTAAATGTGTAACCCTAGTTCGCCACACTATATAAGAGACCCTAAGGCTACCAAAATTGGCACCTAAGTGATAGGAAATGAGGGCTAGCCGATTTTGAGTGAAAGGATTCTTCTCTCTAGTCATTCTATTTGTTGGTGGTGTTGTGTGAAGCATTTGAGGCATCACACTTGGGGTGCTAGGCTCTTAAACGTCCAAGGAATCAAGCTACAAGAAAAGTTATGTCATTATACTAGTTTTTTTGTATTACATGCACTTCATGATATGCTAGTTAGGATGAAACCTTTGAAAAATGATTGTTTGTATGTATAATAGAGAAAACATAGATCCAAGGTTTCTAAGGTTGCATGCATACCTTAGGAGTGTTAGAATTATCAAAACACTTCACTATGGTCCTCGGATCAAGAATTCTGCAAATAACAGAAATTGATACCCTTCCTAAGTCAAAACCAAAAAGAGAACCAAAATTGTTGAATCCTCCTAACAGGATTCCCAGATCAGTGTCCGACCTGACTTTGGGTCACTACCAACCCCTCCCGCCAACTCTTTCAAATTACCCTCCAGAGTTTCAAAATCACTTACACATACTCACGAAGAGTCTACAAATAATCTTCCCCCACCTTCCAAATAGGGTGGTGCCGACATTGAACAAAGTTCTTAAGCTTTTTGAATAAGGAGTAGTCCTTCTATGTTCCGAAGCCATAACCGAACCAATATCTACCACAGATAAAGAATATTGGGGTGCTACTAACACTAAATGGGATGATTTTTTGCTAATAGGGCTCAAATTTTCCATCCAGAGCTCACACACGATCAGATCGAGTTCACCGTGACTGGAATGTGACTTCATGCTACTCATTCTAACCGTGATCGTTATATCATTCCAAAGGATGTAGATTTTGAGTCTAATCTTTCCCACTTTGATTTAGCACATAACATTTCTAATGATATTCCCAGTCCATTGGATGATCCATTACTAAATGCTCATGATAGAATTCCAAGTGGAGATGTTCCTGGTTCCAATGTGAATTCGGATGAGCCTCCTTAGAAGATTGTTGTTGTTGAAGAACCGAGTGTCGATGTCTCTGACTCAAATCCTATTTTAGATAAGCCTTTACAGTACAATGTAGAAGCTAAATGAGATGTTCTCGACTCCCACATGGTTTCAAATTATCTTCCTCGCGATGATGGTGATGACGCTGGTTGTCAGATCATGTTTATTAATGAACACATTGACATTTGAAATGTTCTTCCTTCACATTCAAAATTTCAATTCCTTCAAGTTTCCTCATTCAAACCCCAAATCGAACATGGTTTCTAAAGGTCTTCCGAATACATAGACCTGGGTGGTGGTGGAGAAGATGATCAACATAAAGCACATTAAACTAGTGGTACAAGTGGTGGCAATCCTATTTATAATGGTGACAATATTGGGGATGAACCGAGCACGTAATGTGACAACCCGAAATTTATTCCGTCATATTTAACCCCTCCTTCCGTTAATAAGCCTCGTTTTATTAAACTGTCCGTTAACCTTTGGAAGAGGTTAATTAGGACAAAACTGCAAATTTGGTCCTTGTGGTTTGCCAAAACCTTTGGATGGGGTCCAAAAAGTTTCCAGCTTGCACCAAAGGTCCAAAATCAAGGTTTTCATGGGTTTTTAGTCCATTCCGTCATTGTCCGTTTGTTTGGAGCCATTAGTGCCTTCACGTGCCCTCCATGTGAGGGCATTTTGGTCATTTTAGGTACTTATTTTAAATAATATCATATTTCTCCTTTATATACATACTCATACGCAATCCTGTTGTTCTTCTTCATTTTTATTTACAGAGAAGCAGCAAAAAGGGCTTCTTCTTCGTCTCTCAAAGGATTCTTCTTCTTCGTCTCTCGTCTACTTCTACTACTACGAGATTCAAAAATGGTGCTCTGCTTCTGTGGGAACGTTGCTGTTGTGCGAACCTCATGGACCTCACGAAACCCTGGTCGTCATTTCTATGCATGCCCTAAAATGGTAAGCAAACTCATATTAGGTTATGATATTTCGGTAGTTATGCAATAACTCTTCTACTTTAATGTATTCTTGTAGGGATCCAAATGTGGATTTTTGGGGTGGTTCGATCCCCCTATGTGTCAAAGATCAACTGTTATCATACCAGGACTATTGAGAACAATGAATAGGTATGAGGTTGAAGTGGGTCAGCTGAAGATGTGTTTGCTTGTCTCGTGGGTTTTGTTTCTGTTGTTTGTGCTATTTTGGAAATAGGAATTAGAGGTTACGACTTTTTTGTTGGTAGTAACCACTTAAAAATGTTGTCTTTTGGTGCTAGAAGGTTTAATTGTGGTTTATATATGTTGTAAGTGTTATCTTTTGGATCATTGTATATGTAATGCTTTTATGACAATGGGAAGTGTAATGGTTTTATCCTTTTATGAATATGAAATTATAAAGTTTTGATCTTGACATGATATGCAAGTGTAATGGTTTTTCTCTACGCTTGAATATGCAATTGTAATGGTTTTACATGCATACATTAAGTACATTGCCATAACATCTTCATGCTTTGACAGTACAACATAAACAAATAACAAACAACACTACCAAAAGGGGACCATAACAGATAAATGCCAAAACATAATCATTACCAACAAAGGGCATTAAAGTACATTATCAAAAGGGCATCAAAGTACATTATCAAAATGGAACAAAAAAAGGCAACAAAGTACCAACTAAAGTGCATTAACAAGTCTTCACAAGCATAAAAAGTACTTAAACATCAATTCCCATCTTTGGCCTTGCAGGTCCTGCCATTGTGACCCTTTTGCTTACACTTACTACATGTCACAGTCAAAAACTTCCTGCTCAGTGATTGAGTTTCATTATCATTTTGACTTTGACTGTTTGCTTGCCTCTTACGTTGCTGGATTTTAATCCTTTCCTCTACTGTAATCCTTCTTTTCTTTTTTGGCCTGCCTATAGCTTTGTTGTGTGGTGGAGGCACAAGAGTTGTTGGGCAGTCACTCTTAGGCCACATGGCTCTACCTTTGATAGGCTCCACCTTGAAGGAGTACATCTCTTTCCATGTATCAAGCCAATACACCTTATGCACATAGGTGTATAGTTCTCCCACCTTTTCATTATTGTCTGCCATTTCATTTAGGCTTGCAATTGCATGTTTGCAAGGAATTCCAGTAAGCTCCCACTTTCTACAACTACACTCCCTTTTCTCCATGTCCACCACATGTTGATCATTCCATGGACCTTTAACCTGATACTTTTGTCCCCCATTCCATCGTGCATGATACTTACTAGCTAGTGTTGTGTTTGCTTCCAAAATCCTAGTACCAGTTGGAGTTAATGGACCTTGACACTTGTTTAACACCTTCATCACATTGCATACTCTCTTCATAAGGTACTCTCTGATGAACTCCAAACAACTGATAATGGGTTTGTCTCTCCCTTTAACAAGTTTGCTATTGAACACTTCACAAAGGTTATTCAATAACATGTCTGAAATTGCCCTTCCTAATAGTATATTAACAAAACAACAGTTAGTGTATATCTATACTACAATAAAAAATAAGACAACAAATTGAGAAAATACCTGAAAAATGACTTCTAGCCCAATGATGTGGAGGGATTTTCAAGAGCCACTGATATGCTTCTATGTCATAATTCCTTAGCTCTACCATTACAGCTTCAAACTCTGGTATGGTGGTGGCTGTAGCACACCTCCAAAAATACTCCTTGTACTCTGTAGTCTTAAATAACTTCCTTATGTTCTGGTATATGTGTCTAATACAGAACCTGTGTTCTGCATTAGGGAACAATTGTTCTATGGCTGGTAGAAGACCCTGTTTTCACCAAAACAAAATAAGAAATTAGCATTAGTCTGTAATGAAACTAGTATGCAATATTAAATGTAACTATAGTACCTTCTGTCTATCACTGATAAAGGTGAAGTTGGAATTTGAATACAAGTCAAGATCTTCTGCAAGACACTGAAGAAACCATTTCCAACTTGAAGTGTTTTCACTTTCAACAACAGCATATGCCAATGGGTAGGTTCCATTGTTGGAATCAACACCAACTGCACTTAGTATTTGACCTGGGAAAGGTCCCTTCATGAAGGCTCCATCTAAGCCTAAAAATTCTCTCAAACCTGCCTTAAAACCTTTCTTCAAAGGACCTAAACACACGTATATCCTTCTGAATTGCCTGGTTGGGGATGAAACCACAGGTTCAGAAACCACATCAATCTTTACAGTTGTACCTTCATTTGTCTTTTGTAGCTCTAGTACATAGTCTCTCAAAGCTGCATATTGCTTTACGTAATCCCCTGCAACATTTTTGGTGGCTAATGCTTTTGCCCTAAATGCTTTCTCTTCTGAAATACTAACTCCATAAGTTGATTGGAGTTGCTCTTGTAGGGCACGAACAGGCAGTCCAGGATTAGCTTCAATCTGATCCATAATACGTTTGGAAAGAAATGTTGCTGTGCAAGATCTGATTTTTCGTGTTTGGAGGCAGATGTGTTTATGATTATAGGTCTTAATAAACCAATAGTCCCGTTCACTTGACCTAGATGCATGAAGTTTCCATGTGCATTTAACTTTATCTGAGTTTACATCTTTACCCTTTACCTTTTTCCCAGAGGTAGGTCCACCTACCCCACTTGCATTTAAAACTACAGTTCCATCACAAACAGCTGTTAATCTACTCTTGTCGTTTTTTGTGAATGAGATATTCCTCCTTGTCTCTAAAGCATGCAGGTCAATTTTATCTTTCAATTCTTTCTTGGCTTTATATTTCTGCCCAATATGAAAAGCTACCTTGTGCACCTCACCAGCAGAACATAAGGTTTGTTTCCCCAGCTCTTTGATCATTTCTCTTCTTTTCCTGTTGTCCCCTGATTCATCACTTAGTGAATCCCACTCGTCATTGTCAATTACCTCCAAATCATCTTCTTCATCACTATCTTCATTTTTTTGACCACCCATACTTTGACATCCATTGAACTCTGCTTCTGTATCAATATTTAGATTGAAATCCTCCATGTCAACGTCAACATCTTCAATTATGTTGTCCTCATCAATCATAAAGTCACTATCTTCATCTTCACTGTTTTGATTCTCAAACTCAATGTCATCAGGCTCCTCTTGTCTCCACTCATCATTTAAAGGAATATTATCTTGGCCTTCAAACCCATTAAATGGGATGCTATCTTGGTCTTCAAACCCTTCAAAAGGTTGAAAGTTTGTCATTAACTCATCATCTATGTTGATGTTAGTTGAAAATTCATTGACTCCTTGAGGATCATTATCCATGACAACTCTATACCCCTCATCTGCAAATCCTTCTACACCCTCACCATTGGATTTGTTCATGTCAAGTTCTTCGTTCACATCAATCTCTTTGTTTAACTCTTTTTCTACATCAACTACAACAAATTCATCTACAAATCCTTCTACACCCTTACCTTTATCAACTTCACCACTTGCCATTGTTTTTTCAGCACCTTCCCAATCCATGTTAAGCTTTCTACTACAAGACGATGCCCCTTTAGACCTACTAAATTCAGGTGTTGCTGATTTGTATAAGGTTAATGCTAACCCTAAATCACCCTCACCAACATCAATTTGGATTGGAGTTACCACTTCATGAGCAACTACAGGTGATGAGGGTCTAAGAGGATACTGCTTCTCCATGTCTTCTATTATAACCCTTCTTAGACCAGTTGGGGACATAAAATATGTAAGCAAGTTCGTTTGACCATGCTCTGTGTACACTTTAATCATTTTGTTATTATGGGTAACATACCGTGAGAGATTACGCACATCATCATCGTTACCTAATGCTTGGAGTCCAAAGTCAAATCCTTCATTAGGCAAACGGAAATGGTAATACATGATTTCAGTACCATCATACCCTAATTCTCTCATCATCAAGTCTAGTTCATGAACAGAAAATTCATCAATGTCGACAACATCAAAGTACCTTACTTGGCCATTAATATACCTGATATTTGGAAACTTTGTGAAACTCCCTCCGTGATGAAGTTCAATAGAGAATATGTTGGGGTAACCATCTTCAAAACAAAAAGAGACGATTGTTAGTTAGAATTTTTCAAAGTTTGAAGCTTGATCATAAAATACAGAGTTTTTCTAAGTTTGAATCTTACCATAAACTTCTTGAACGTTGACAATCTCTCCAACATTTCTAAGTCCCCACATTTTCAAAAGCATGAACACAATCCAATTTTCAGACGATCGTTAGGGTTTTTGCGTTTGAATCCAAAGAGGTATGAGTAGAAGACGAAGGAGTGAATACAGTTGCAATCTTATTAATTGAAGTGGCGGCAACGGAGGCTAGGACCTAAAATGACCAAAATGCCCTCACATGGAGGGCACGTGAAGGCACTAACGGCTCCAAACAAACGGACAATGACAGAATGGACTAAAAACCCATGAAAACCTTGATTTTGGACCTTTGGTGCAAGCTGGAAACTTTTTGGACCTCATCCAAAGGTTTTGGCAAACCACAAGGACCAATTTGCAGTTTTGTCGGTTAATTAGTGTGGGACTTTTTAATGATTTGTTAAGGGTTGAAACTGTCAAACCCCCGAACCAGACAGCGGAAACGTCCGAGGGATCTTGTGACTTAATTGAATACCATTACAATGATTATACATGAATCATAACATCATTCATCACCATGCATTGAAATATTACAACCGATATTGTTTACATTCAGTACATTGTTTTAAACATTACAATTTCATAACATAAACCGTTTGATCATTAATCTAAGCAAAACACCATGATATAACTTGATACATATTCTTCTGTCTACCTGTTACATGAGAATACAAGTTATTTTGAAAAAAACATCAACATATGAAATGTTGGTGAGTTCATAAGTAATGTTATGGAAAATGATTTCTTGTGAAGTTTGAAAATCCAGAAAATCCGATATTTTTCGAAAAGAGTATTGTTTATAAAAAGTGTGAAGATCCGTAAGTATGCTTGTCGATTTTGAAAACATGAATAATTGTTGAACTTTGAATACATCACGTAGGTAAAAGTGTTGAACTCCCCAGGAAAACCCGATGTTTTCCCAATACATAAAATTACGTCTCTTGTTTATTGTTATACCGATACGACGATTGTTCTTGATTACCCAGGTGACATTGGATTAATTATGGGTTGTGAGTTGTTATAATCACGCATTAATGAAAATGACTAGTTTATAACTACCAATTACAAACGATCCTTTAGGCGTTGTCCGTACTACTCACTTAATCCAACCACCCTGACTTCTCTTGATTTTCGCCATGAATCTGTCTACTCGATTTCTCATAGCCCCACAACCGAGGAGAAAGGAGGGTAAGAAGCCTCCTTTGTTTCCATAAGTCATTCAAGGCTATCGGGAATGCGAAAGGCACTTGGCCCAAGTCGCATTTGACTTCTCGATTTCGCTAGCAGTACTAATGGACCCTTGGGGCCCAACAGCACAATAGAGCTATTGAAAGTCCTTTTACATGGAATTAGGTCATAGAAGGCCCATTAACATGTAAGCACGTCCCCTTCGGGCCCAAATATCATGTTATTGGGCTAGCAAGGCCCAACAAGCACGATTCGAAACTTTCAAGCCCAAAGATTGAATATTGACTCCTCGTAGTTGTCGTGTGTTTATTGAAGTACTACGGTTATTTGATTTTTGTTTTGTTGTTGATTCGAGACCGAATCAATTCGTTTGGTAACGATATTAGTTGTTGAAAGTGTATTTGTTATTATGTTTCGCCGGTAGTCGTGGATCTCGTATTTTGTCTTAAGGGATTTGTTTGTTTAAAAGTAAGAATTTTACCTTTTCACAACCCTTCTTTTATAAAGTTAACACTTTTAGTCCTTTATATAAAAGAATTTCCATTTTAGTCGTTAAACCATTTTTCTTGATACTTTAGTATCAAAACTTGTTGAAAAGACATTTTTAGCCCAAATTTGCTTTGTAAACAGCTTAAGTCCTTCCAGAATGAAGTTTTCTCGGTTAAAACCCTCAATTTCGCAAATTTTACAGTTTTGGCCCAAAAGAGAAAAATTTAACATTTTTGGTCCTTTTTGAATTTGAAAAGCATTTTTGACCATTGAAATAGTTTTAATACACTTCAAATCCCCTGTTTTACAGAAAACTTCCTTTTCAGCCCCTCAAACTTGAAAATCTCACATATTGAGGCTTATTGGGCCGAAAAGCCCAAGTTTAGCCCATTAAGTGTAAAATTTACATTTTTAGTCCTCCAAAAATGTTTTGTTTCAGAAAAATTATTATGGAAACTGTTTGGACTCTTTTGACCCTCCAGAAACTATAATTTGTCGGTTTGGGCCCTTAGTTTTGTATTTTTAACAATTTAAGCCCAAAAATGAGTTTTATGTTCAAGTATGTTCAACCTAACCATATAAACTATTTTTCTTGACTTGATTAGTATAAAATAGTTTAGGTTATGTTTATTTCCTTCCCCATGTTTTAGATCTCCGTTTTACACACTTGTTGAATAACATATTCATCACAAACACAAGATATCACACACATACATGCATCAAATCACACATAGCATTCATTTACACATAGATCTACACATTTACTTGTATTCTGCCCCATAAAACTCATAAAAACCGAAAAGAAGGGGTATGAAACTCACCTTAGGTGTGGTTTCGGTTTTGGAAGGAAAAGATGAGAAGAATTCGATCCTAGCAACCTTTCTTGGAAGATCTCAAACTTGGATGCTTCTAAGGTGCTAGATCATAAGTTTGAATGAATTAAAAGATGATTCTTGAATGAAATGAAATAGCTAGCTTATGGATCTAAGCAATATCTTACCTTAGATGATGATTTTTATGGAATAAATCCCTTGAACACCTCTTAGATCTCGAAAATATGGAGAAGAAATGAGAGAGTTTCTTGAGAGAATTGTGAGTGAAATGTGTGTGTGTGTGTGCTTGGATTCGGCCGAGAGCAAGAGAGAGAGAGGAGAGAATAGAGGTTTTGAAGTGATTTGCATGAAAACATGAGATGGTGCATGGGAATCCTATGGACAAATGTGAGGTGGCATGGGAAAGTCAACTCTTCATTCTTTGGGTTAGACTTGGGCCGAGAATTGGAGAGGGAAAAAGAAAAGGATTGGGCCTTGTATGCTTAAGCCTTTTTCATGGTTATGTTAAGTGATGTTTGGTCCAAATAAATATAAATGTGATTTTTATGACCTATTAGGGCTAAATTAGGTTAATTATGGCCCAATATGGTTCATTTAAATAATTTATTTCATCCTAGGCCCAATATGGCCCAAAATATTGAAATAATTGGAAGTAGGTCCAATTAGAGCCCATTTAAGAGTTCTAAGCCCAAGATAGTCAAATTGGAAGCTTATTGGTCCATTGGGCCCAATAAGGAAGTCCTAGTCCAAAATGGACTTAAACAAGAACTTCTAGGGTTTCCAATTGCTTATTGACTACTTGAAATGCTTGTATGAGGTGTTTGATTGAAATTCTGTTGTCATAGAGTAAGCATCATACATGATCTCATGTCTTTGATTCATAATATGGCTTAAGTGTTGTAGTTACAAGGCATAAAAATTTCTAGTTGTGACAGAAACAAATTAGAAACACCTACAAAATGCCCTTAAAAATTTTTAGTTTCCACGAAGACAAAAATACGACCGTTTAATCGGGTGCGACCGAAAAGCCCCGTTTTACGGCAGTATCGGGTAGATTTCCATTGAGCCCCAACTCAAACCCCTATATAAGGGTGAGTGGAGTCCATTTGAGACTTTTTCACTCTCTCTCCTCTCTCTAACCTCTCTCCTCAATCCAAGATCTAGGTCTAAAAATCACACTTTTCAAGCTTCAAATCACTAAGGTAACTTCCCTAACTCATAGATTAGCATCTTAGACCTTCAAATTCGTGGTTAACCAATCATTTAGGACCATTTTCATGTGTTTACGGCCTTGGAAAATGCTTGGGCCGTAAACACACATATAAGGGGTTTTTTGAGCCGTTAAACCCTTCCAATCGACCTTTGGAGGTTAGATATGGCTATATGACTTAATGTACTGGACTTAGAACACCTTGAAACGAGTTTTTGGAGAGTAAACATGAGTTTACTGCCCAAGAACATGCTTGGGCCGTAAACTCACCTTTATGGGGAGTAAAATCATATTTGAGTGTTTAAAAGCCACTTAAACACACCAATAGCCTTGGATTAAATTCTAGAATCAACCACCAACAAGTTAGGGACCTTAAACTAGATTAAAACAACTCTATAAGGAGTTCATGGCCGTAAACCCCTCGTGAATGGGTTCCTGGGCCGTAAACTCCTATAAAGGGGTTAAATGGTGCCCTAAACTCACCTCTTGACTTGTAAAAATGAGTATAACCACTTATGATTAACCTATGGCCTCCAAATTACATAAGGAAAATGTGTGGGGGAGTTTACGGCCATAAACTCCTAGTTTACTGCCGTAAACTCCAATAAATGGTCCATTTGTGAGTTAAAACCCTTTCCAATGCATTAGACTCAAACCTAGATTTAATCCGCAAGTGTTTCAAGGCCATTTTGCACCATAAACCTCCCATCCATGAGTTCACGGCTGTGAACTCATGTGAATATGGTGTTTAGGACCAAAAACTCTTATAAGAGTTTACTCTTGAAGAGTAAACTCCATTCCTAAGCCATACAAGCCCTTAAATGTTACCCGGGACACTCCAAGCACTCAACCAAAGTGTTTTCCGCACTTTAGGATGTGTATACTTGTTTAATTAGTATTATATGTACTAATTGTATGTAAACATATGTTATCATATGTTAATAGGTCACTAAGTGTGTTCAAGTCTTTACTTGACACCGAGCACCCAACCGTCACCTTCGTCGGATCCACTTTCATCAGATGAGTTCATAACCCTGGATTAACCTTTTAAATGTTTTTACATGCTTTTAAGGGGGAATACAAGTTAAAACATGCCAGTTATCATATCAATCACATGTGATTGATAACCCGCATGTACAAGGATTTATTACACTGTCAGCTGTTTTATCAAGTATGGTACTATAAATGGTTTTCCAAAACGTTTTTACTTATTTAAATAATGTTTATTACACTGTCTGCCTGTGCTTGTATAGTTATATAAATAATGTTTAAAGGACTTAGGAAGGCTAGTTCGCGCTATTTCCTTTTCCTCGTTTGGATGTGGTCTGGTGGGATCGGATATCCGTCCGAAGGTCGTTTAATCATTAATTATATATTATGTATACATGTATAGACATAAAGGTTTACATCGAACAGTTCATTTCCCTTGGGTAGCAAGGGCATCCTCCCACTCGTCACTCATAGATCAGAGACACTAGTAACTATTATAGGAATAGTTAAGAGACTCTATCTCTCACTCTATCTCTCTCTCTCTCTCTCTCTCTATATATATATATATATATATATATATATATATATATATCTTTCTCTTACTTTAGAGTGTGACACAATATTTCCCACTACGGCACTTCATTGTGCCAACGCCGTGTAACCAGAATCTCCGGGAAGGAAAGCGAACATCAGGTGTATAGATCTATATGGGGCTGACACTCCCACACCCTGACTACTAGCTACAGTCTACGCCGGTAAGGCCCATGAGTGACATGAAGCCACTACTACTACTGCCACTACCTTTATGCGTGACCTGGAGGGTCACTGGATACTCTATTGTCGATCAACATGGTTACATACGAGTTCACATTCACTCTTTGTTTTAGACCTTCCGTTGATACTGTCTGGGGTCTGTGTTAACTGTTTTTAGGCCTTGCTAGACATATCTTTCATTTGATACCGTCTGGGGCATGTGTCTCCTTTTGTTAGACTGAGCCAGGCGTGTCGTTCACTCGATACTCTCCTGGAGTCTATGATTTCTTTGCCTTAGTCAGCAGTATCTTCTGCTGAGGCATATGCTATTTTCCCTTGTATTTTACTAGTGATATTCTTCTACTTCCTTTAAACTCAAATACTGTATTTTGGTAATGATAATATTTCAGGGAAATTCTCTTTAAAACATAACACTGTCGGGTCTTGGTAGAAGACTACTTTTATTTAAGAAAATATAGGATTTTCTGGAAAGGATTCTAATACACTCTTGATTCTAAACTACTACTACTTTTATAAAGTTATTTGAATAAAACAACACTAAATACTTATGAACTCACCAGCATTTATAAAAATGCTGATACTCGGTTACAAATAACTTGTATTCTCAGGTCAGCTTTAGACAGGTACATTCCAGGAGCTTTTGGATGAAGACAGTTTAGTACCAAGCTGCACCTATATTATTACTTGTATTACCTGATGTTTTCTATGTAATGTAAACCATGTAAAACTATTACTATTAATGCAATGGTTGTTGTACTTTGATTACTATACTGTATACGTTGTGATACTTGACATGACGTCATCCACCCCAAAAAGTTTCCGACGTTCCGGTTTTGGGGTGTGACACGTAAGGCGAAGGATTCAGTTTTGATACTGGTTCCTCAAATGAAAATATTTCCGACCTCTTTGCACCGCTCAAGATGAGCGATAAAATTGAGCATGTTGAGGACAAAGTCGATTATGTAAATGCTCAAGTTAGAGCCACGGACACAAAATTAGATTTAATCATTAAATCCATTTTTGATGTCAAGTCTACCGTCCCATTTATCTAAGATCAAGAAAATCAATGGGATCAACTTATCTCCCTCTGGCTCAAGCATACCATGGAAGAGTCGAAAAGTGTTATAATCTTATAGAGCATAATGAGGATACAATTAGATCAACTTATGTCCCACTGGTTCAAGGTAACTAATGAGATCATCAAACAAACACATATCCAACATGAGAAGTAGATTTACCGCTTGGAAAGGAAAATCCATTCAAAGTGTAACATCCTAAATTCATGATAAAAAATTTCATTTTAAATTAAATAAAACCATTGTTTCAATTAAAAATCCAGGTGATAAAAAGCCAAGTATCGAATACAAATATCCTAAAATCAACGTATCATGAATTCTCCAAAATGGGCCACCGATGGATATGTATGATTATGCATTTGCCTTGACCCAATCATATGAAGTACCTGAAACATAAAAATTAAACTGTAAGCCAAATCTTAGTGAGTTTCCCTTAAAATATCACCACACAAAACAAATAACAATATGCATGTTGGGTCCAAAATCATCGGACTGGTTTACCCCTTACCCCCCGAATGAGTCTAGCTTTCCTTCCAGGTCCACAGCTCATGTCTGGATTGCTCCTGAGCCCTTTGTATAAGCCTGGCTTGCCATTTTGGCCCACAATTTATGTTTTACTTGCTCTCAGCTTTGTTAACTTCCGTATAGAGCAGTAATGCCTTAAACCAACCACAATATGTCGACATATGGAATAGATAAATATATAATAGCAACAGATAAACATATAGATCTTAACATATCACTACAACATAGTGATATCCTAAACTAGGATACATCATCTATTGGGCTGGTCTTGGTGCCTTCGACCCACAAGTACAATGAGTGAAAAACTCACCTCACATACTTAAAAGATAGTTGAATGAATTACTGCTCCAAATACTACATCCACTGATCACCTATACATATAACAGGGAATCAGGCTTCAATCTACTACTCAAAATACCCCAAATGACCTAAAGTCAAACATGGTCAAAGTCAACGGTCAAAGGTCAACGACAAATTCAACTCCAGCTAGTCGCTACATTGTGGCCTTCCTTCTCAATGTCGTGGTCACAAATCGCCAAAACATATGGCTTTAGCCCAGTCACCACATTGTAACAGCCTTGGCCACATTATGGGCACTGGGCCCCTAACAACTTAACGGATGAAGTCGATTTCTTTGATCCTAAGGGCTGCAAAGCCCAGATCTGGTCCATTCTAAGTTCAAGTAGATAAAGTTTCCAACTTTATCCCTTTAGACCCTCTAAGAGATAGAGAGTCGAAACCATTTGGATTTCGACTCCTTACAGACTATGACCAATTAGACTCCTCACTATTAACGTCTCCACCCTTACATGGGAGAAGCAGTTATGACCATATGGAAGCCTAGCTCGGAATTTCAACTTTGAGATGGGTCTATTGAAGAAGAATATGACGATGACTTGATGGTAACCAAAGAAGAATATGTTGATGAGGAGTCTGTAGATGGAAAATTTGTGTTAGCACTTCAATCTGAAAATGAGCCACCTTCATTCGAAAAAATCCTTTCTGACAAAGAAAAGAAAATGTGGTTCTACTAGCCCTTAACGTTGGTCGATTCCTTCAAGAGAAGCATGAAGTGTTGAATCTAGATGCCCAAGAATATATATTGAGTGATATTGCTAATAATATATGATCTATAGGGTCACACCTTTATCAAGTTGGCACATTATGTATATTTATTTTAAATATGATTACTAATAAATAATATCAAATTTTTATTTAATTATGGAATAGTTATTGTTTTATGAAAATAATAATTAAAAGAGAATATAACTAGTTATTATTTGATACGGTATGAATTAATAAGTCATGCACAACCTTTTGGACTAATTGAATGCTTTTATATTTTACCTAAAGACAAAGGTTATACTTTATAAACTTTGAGTTTATAAATTTTAAACAACTCTTCTACTTTCAACCATGTTGCCGAAAGTTGATGAAGGAATGGGAGGTTGCTTGGCAACCTCCCTCATTTGCCCCCCCATGCCCCTAAAGTAAGGTTATTACTTTAGATTATAATATGGGTTCGCTTTTGCTTTTTCATGAGTATATAAGAGAATGTTTTGCATGAGTTTTTGGCTAGTTATTGAAGCTGTTTTCTTCCTCTCCATATGATGGCTGAAACTTCTTCTACTCTCATCATCACTCCTTTTTAAACTAAATAGATACCATGTTGAGTTGCCTCCTTTAGAGCGTATTTTAGTAAAGTACTTAAATGTTTAAGACACTCAAGAATAACAGAAGGAAATAGCATTCCATTTCCCATAACTTGATGGTGGATACTTGTAGACAAAATCATACTCTTTGATTTTTCTATCTTCATCAACATCCCAAAATCAAGTGGGTTCAAAGTCTTCAAAGATTGTCATTCTAAAACACTATTGGGTTGTGTTAACATCATTCTAACCTCGATAAATGAATCCTAGATGGTTTGGTTTTGTTATGAACTTAAAAATAAACATGTTATTTTTATAAGATTTTCGTCGTGGGTTTTATGAAAAACACACTTATATTTTGTATCAAAACCGATCATGGAGATGGCCAAAATCGAAACGAAATTAAATGTTGAAGCTTTTCAATCAATGCAACCAAGGCCACCATCGATTATCTCTCCAAAAATTATTCATATTATTGAAGGATCGCCAATCAAGAAAAAAGACGATTTCCCTACATCAGAATTAGTTTTACCAGTTTTCGAAGTGATTGTGACTCCAACCGCCCAACAAATCATTCAAATCACCCCTCGAGCTCGAATAACGGAAAAAGAAAAGGAATAACCTTTGTTTTGATCAGACCAATGAAGTCATCAAGAAAGTCTGGGGGTTGGTTACAAGATGAAATCAACAAGGCAATTGAGGAAAGCCTTCAGATCCAAGATCTAAATGGTTCTTTAAATCCTTTATCTATAAAATCTAAGTCCTTGAGATAATTAATTTACTAAATTCTTACATTTTAGGAGGAGGGTCACGGTGTCATAATTGTCACGACATGAGTGACCATTGACCATTTGACCCGCATTCTTGAAGACTCACGATGTGAGGCGTGTGGTCTCACAATGTGAGCAAGGCCTGATGACCCAGAACCCTAATTTTCAAGTATTCAATGGAATGAGAGAGCTAGGGCTACCCATCCTCAGCCTCTCTCTTACTCTCTAGCCTCCTGAAAGCCTTAGATTCAACCTCCTTGAGACCTTTGACCATTTTTAGTGGCCTTAAAGAGCTTATTTGGTGGTTTGTGGTCCATTGAAGTGGAAGAGGACTCTTTTGGTGGTTCATTTTGGCAATCTAGCTTCTACCTCTTGGTATTGCTAAGCTTTTGGACTTCTGTAAGTAATAAAGCTCTTACCTTTTTTCCTCTTGCATGTTGGATCTAGATTTTGGAGCTTTTCTTTGCATGGTTGTGTTGTATAGCAGTAATGAGATTCAAAAAGTTGGCAACTTTATGGATCATAGAGACATCTTCTGTATATGAGGCTTTAGATTTGATTTTTGGTGTTGGTTTTAGATTAGAAACATGAGTCCTTATCTTATTACCTTTATTTTGACATAGTTAGTATCTAAGTCATGCATTGGACATGCATCAATGAAAAGCTACAATTTTTATAGTTCTTAGGGTCGACGAAGGTTCTTTGGAAGGTCCCAAAGAATGTCATAAAGGGTTAAAAGCTTAATGTTGAAAGTTGGTCAGAATAGGTCTCATGACATGAGAAATGGGAATCTCACGACATGAGAAATGAGGTTGTCCTGATCTGTAGAATCTGCTTAGATGAGTTGTGACTGAGTCGACTTGCTGAGTGGGGTCGGGTCATGTTCATTCTCACGACGTGACTAGAGAGTAAGTCACGACCTGAGGGTGTGCTAATAGGAATGTTGACCGTTGACTTTTGATCAGAGTTGAGTTTTGGTCAACTCTTTGTTTTGAAGGGTAGACTAATGGTTTGCCTTGTATGATTATCTAGGTGTGATGAAGCATTGGTCTACCTGACCGTGAGAGTAGCAATAGTTCATTTTCGATTGAGAGATAAGTTTCCTCTACTATACTCGTGGGTCAAAGGCACCAATGCTGACCTACTAGATTATGGTAGTAGAATGATAGTTGTCTTCGTGACAATTCCGTGTTATGTTTATGATGAAGTATTGAATCGAATAATGAAAGTAAAATTAGAGTCATAAGAATTAAGGACACCGAGAGTAAATAAGATCTTTTTTCAGCTAAATTATGCTTCACAGTTACAAAGAGAGAATAGACAAGACAAACTTCTCAAAAACTCTTATCTAACTCTAAGTAATGTTTCCTATTTATAGGAAAAGAGTAAACCATACAAAAACTAGTAAGGCTAGCATTCAATTTCAACTTCAAAGGTGCCTTAGTAAATACATAACGAAATTAACGATAACAAATGACAGAGATTTCGACATACTCCCTCCTTCCCAAATTAATAGTCCACTTTTTACTTTTCAAGTCTTTTTTCTTCAACTCTGACCATAAATATTTTTATTTGTGTTATATATTACTTTATAAAACTTATAACATTAAAAAACATTTAAAATACAATGCATTCATATATTTTGCATCAAGTATTATTTATCAAAAACAAAAGTATTTAAGGTTAAAATTGAAGAAAAAAGACTTCGAAAGTCAAAAGTGGACTATTAAATTCGGACGGAGGTAGTATTACAATACACTTTCAACCGTACAATCTACCCCTTTGTAATAATGTCTAATTTCTCAATTGGTGAGTATCTGTGCAGTAAAATGCATCATTCTATGAGTCTATGTATACCAGCTCATGACCTTCTTTAGCTCAGCTTTATCACCCTCATTGTTCTTTTTGCAGTGATTCATATGAACAATGAAATTCATATATTGAGTTGTAGTATATCTTTCCACTTCACTTGCATGGAACTAAAACCTCTTACTTTGCCACTCTTATCTTTTCCTGCAAAGACCAATCTAAAAGGCTTTAAGCATATCTCCCCATCAGCATATTTCTTCAGTTCAACTTGAGTCTTCGTCACTTCCATAGACACTTTTACTTCCTTCCCAAGAGCAGTTAACAATTCAACATCAGTCAGAGCTAAACAATCATAGTAATTGTCTATGAAAATTTTGATATGACCAATACAGAGTCTCAAATTTTCTTTATCAGTTCCTTGAATTTTTGAAGCATCGACATCTTTTAAAATTAGAACAACTTGAATAAGATCATTCAAGTTCATGAGAGGAAAGTCTGCAACTGAGAAATCACAAGCAAAGTTGTTTGTTCTAACAACATCATAACGAAAGTTCTGTATCATGTTCTAAAACATTACGTCTTTTGTAATACTCAACACCATTTTTATCTTGATAAGAGACAGAATTTCATCTTGTTCATTTCCAACAACAGCATGAAACCTAAGTTTCATACGAACAAATTCATCTTCGTTCTTGAACTTCTCTATCACCTTATACTGTGCTGTTATGAACATCATTTCATTAACAAGAAAATCAAGTTGATTCATATCAAAATTTTCGATAGAATAACTCTTTCTCGGTTTCTTCTCGAATGCATACATTTGATTGTATGACACTCTGGCCTCGATGTTTTCATAACTATGCAACTTATTAGGATCTCCCTTATCCACGTGTGGTGGATCATTTTCACAAATCCTCAAAATGCTTTGAATATGTATCTGTTTCTCCATTTTAGCTTTTATCTTAGCCTTCTTCTCTTCTTTTGATTTTTCAACCATAATTCCTTTACCTTTATCTTTTCCATCTTCAGTAATCTTATGCTTTGAAGAACTTGAACTCCCTCCTACAGTTGTTGAACCAATCACAATTCCTTTCATTATGGGTCTTGTTGTGGTTTTGATGGCTTGTGTGGTGTTGACTATTGTAACTATTGGAGTGACAAATTGAGTTGATACAACCTTTGTTTAAAGTTAAGTAGGTATCACTTTTTCAATAGCTGTAGACTGAACTTTGCCTTCTTTCAAAACCTTCGAAGTTTACCTACTTGAGCTTTTTCTCCCCCTTGCAACCCTGCGACAACAAGTGGGGCACCAGTAGGTAACATATTTGCAAACTTCGAAATTGGAGTAACAGTCTTTTGAATAGGTTGATCCAAACTATATATCTTTTGAGTTAAAAAATCAGGAGTTTAAAAATCAGGAGTTAAAAACTCAGGAGTTAAAAACAAAGTTGGAGCAGGTTTCGATACTAATTCTTTCAGTTCACCAAGTAACACACCCATCCTATCGAAATTTTGAGCATCTGCTTTATCCTTTGCGTCAAACTTAGGAGTTAATGATTGATACCATTCAACAATCATTCTAACTGCAACCGCTATAGTGTCAACATTTTACTTAATCATTGAATAGTCGGAATTCAGCTCATTCAGCTCTGTTTGGAGATTTCAACCTTCAGCTCCTCAAGTTTTCGATTGACAGCTTCTATTACGGTCTTGACATCTTTAACAAAAAGAACATGACGCTCTTTTGCTACCATATGAAGATATTTGATTTCAGAGTTAAAAGAATCAGCCTGAGCCTTGACTCTCAACTTGCTATTTTTATCCATAACGTCCAATTGATTCTGCATTTGAAGCTCCATTGCCTTTAACATAACATCAACTTCTATTCCCGAAACTGAATTCTTTGCCCCAACATCAGCTTGTTATTGTAGAATAGAGTTAAGTTTCTTATTCAAAATTTTAAACTGCTTACCAGACATCAACACGTGATCTGGTATATCCTCTTCTTCCGAATCAAAGTGGAGATCATCAAACGTTCCTCCAAAACCTCCTCTATCTGTTTCATTATCGAAATTGGGTTTTGGTGTATTGGTGGATTGAGATTGAAAAAGAGTGGTAAATGGCTGTTGTAAAATTTGTTCAAATGTAGGTGATGTGGTTGCTGTTTAAACTTGAGTGAATAAAGGTGGAAGTGAAACATCGACAGTTGAAATAGGTTCGAAATGATATGGAAGAGGAATACCTTGAGTAATCAGTGATGGTGATCCTTCAACACTCATATTAAATAGTGCACCCATATCAGATAAATTTGCAACAATGTTAGAAATTGGAACCTCCTCGGTATGGGATTTGGTAAGAACAATTTCAAGTGGACTTGTTATTGTTGTTGGTGAAATTATAGTAGTGGTTTGTGGTAAAGATAATTTTGGGGAATTAAATCCCAATGGTGTATCTGGAACAACTTCACTATCAGATTATTCGGCATGGATAACCAACTTCCTTTTCTTTCTCTTTCCAACAATATGCTTTGCCACATCCTCAGCTCGTCTTTTCTTCAAGGATGGGGATAACAGGGCTGGTATATCATGAATAATGACACCTTTACTGTTTAGTTGTGTCTTTCGAATAGTTGGTGATAGATCATCAGACGAGGTTCGAAATTTATGAGACATCTTCCTTAGGTGCTTAAAAACCCCAGATTTTGAAGGAATTAATTCCTACGAAGACTTAGTAACCCCCTTTCTTCGTAGGCTAATCAACTTGTGTCGAAACTTTCTCGTGTTCAACAATAACCTTCTTAGGAGACTTACTCTTAACTTTCTTTGGACTTTCGTGAACAACATCTTCATCAGTAGTCTTCTTAGACTTCTTGGACTTTTTGGATGAACCTTGATTACTACTGTCAATCAATATACTAGTTTCAACGGAAGGATTTACTTTCTGCAAATAAGTCACCAAGACAGAATTTAAGGGATCAATTTTCTTCAACATACCATCAGGACTTCATGCAATGTGTGGAAACACCTCTGCATCATCCTCAATCTCATTTGGAAAATTATACTTCAAAAACTCAGCTTTTTGTTCATTAATAGACACCTTAATTCCTTCTTTTTCATACACATAACAAAGAATTAAGCTCCAGTATCGTGCATATGAAATTCCTTGAACAACATTTGTATTCTCCACACTCTTTTGAAACTCTTTCCACAATTGAGTAAAAAAAATCAACAACATGATTATAGTACAACCCAACAACCATGACATATACTTCCATTTGTCCTTTGTCTAAACCAACACTCCGACCAGTCAAACATCGAAGCAAAATACCAAAAACAAAGTCCAAATGCTTAAAAGGATTGACTTCTTAAAGTCACTGATCTTGGTGAGTGGAGGTTGATGATCCATTTCATTGAGCATGTAAATGGCTTGAGCATATGTAAGAGTATAATACGGTGGAGAATTGGGGATTTCAAGAATTTGACAAAACAGTTTCTTGGAAAGACAAATCTTCTTATCATTCACCAAGTTGAATGTAATCACATCTAGAGCTTTGCTGTAAGTTGCAATCGATCCTGCTAGGGATAGCAAGGATATGGGAACATTGAAAGAATTGAACATCTTAGTAGATAAAATAGAATATTGCAAAGCGACGATCAACATTTTTAGTTCCTTAGGGTATACTAAAATATCAACCTCGACTTGATAATTGGTGCTTTGAATCTTCATGATCGGTTGAGATGCAATTTCGTCAGTAGTGTCGGTTGGAGCAGCAACCATTGATTAGGGTTTTGAGAAATTCTTGAAAAACAGAGAAATTTCAGGGCTTTGTGATCGTCTAATATTTTGAACGCGTAATCATAAACGGAGATAATAAATTCCTTTTATATGTATTCCTGATAGAATTCCAAACGGTTTCTTTAACGAGTAAGACACGTCTATCCTTGAAACTCGCACTACTAGTCGTTATGAGTACCATGTTAGATAAAGTACCTTGAAAGTTGGACCAAGTTGCCAAACCATCACCTCAAACTGTTTGTCAGTACCAAGTGGATAAGATCGAAAACCTTCGGAATGGAGGTAAGGCTCTTTCATTTTTGGGATTAGAAACGAAGTCATATGCCAGACTGTCGAAATCATCAGCCTGAGTTGGTAATACTCAGAACCTCAAGGATTTTGTGAGTACAGTGTGCCAATAGGATAAGATAAGAAGCAAAATAACGAAAATTGGGGATCTATGATGTCGAAAAATAAAATTTCAACACAAAGGCAGTTAAACCCTAGACAAAGGCTGCTTCGTTAATTATTAAGAGATAATGAAAAGCTTGTGTATTTTCCCGTGAATTACAATCGAATACTTGTAGAGAAGTATCGAAGGTCTTCTTCTATATGTCTTTGTGGGTGGCTTAAAAATTTTCGTTACAAATCAACCTAAACACAAGGTGAGTAATTGTAACAGAAATTACTTGTTTGGCCAGTGTAGTCAGTGACAAGTATGCTATGGAAATTTCTTTGAAGTGATTGAGAATTCAAATGAAACTCACCCAAAAATAATATTCAAGAAATTTTTTTGACTGGATCCTGTTGGATAACAAACATCGTGGGATTCGAACATTTGATCAAGATCACTCAAAAGAATTTAATATGATTTGGAGTTTCGAAAGTTGGTACAGAAACAATTATTTCGTTAAATGTAATACCCGTAGATCAGGGCTAGTCAATTTAGAGATGATAAGCGTCAAAAATGACTTTTTGATAGAAGATTATGTAGAATGAATCATCTTAACTAATTTGTAGTATATGTCATAGGGTTTCCGTGCATATAAAGAACGCCGAAATCCGAGTTATAACGAAGAAGTTATGACCTGTCAAAATTTCGCAACAAAACCGACGCGACATAGCGCGGCGTAAATAGTGAAATTTCGTTTGAGAGATATTTAGCCCTAGTGATCTAAACAAAAGTCATAGCGTTCATTCAACCGAGAGCGTGCATAAAAAGAATGCCCAAATCTGACTTCATATGAGGAAGTTATGATTTTTCTAAGTTTCAGCTTAGCAGTATGCAGCCCGAAACTCGAATTCGAGATCGAATGATTGTTGGTCGAAACAATCTAAACGAGAATCGAAGATCTCATTAATAGTAGTCCAATGGTAAAAAGACAGTCGAAAATGGATGTCGGATGAAGAAGTTATGAATTTATAACGGAGTTTTCTTGTCCCGGCCTACTAAAAATAAATAATAAAAATAAATTCAAGATTAGCCGACGGAGTCTAAACGAAAGTTGTAGAGCGTAGTCTCACCTACACATGGATATAAAGAAAGTCGAAAATAGAGTTCGTATGAGGAAGATATGAAATTTTGAAATTTATTAAATAATTAATCTATATATTTAATCTTTAATTCGGATGTATATCCGAAGGGGTCATTGATCTTATCCGAAGTACGCCTAGCGTACTGGCGTACGCCCAACGTACCCTGGTGCATGAACCCCTCAGACTCGAGTGCCTCACATATGTCACACCCCGAAAACCTAAGGCGGAAACATTTCCGGGGCGGACTCCACGTTGAGTATCAAATCCAATGTACATAGTAAGTAAAGTAAACAACCATTACATTACATATCAAAGTTTACATTTGTTCAAAAGTAAAGTTGTACATTCGTAATACATAGTATATATGAACAAAAGTAGAGACGAGTCTTCTGTACGCTCCGTCTTCTCCAAAAGGATCGCTAGGTACCTGTCTAGTGTTGACCTGAGAATACAAGTAGTTTGAAAATCAGCATAAAGCTGGTGAGTTCATAAGATGTTCGTTTTGTGAAAATGTACGAGTTTCCTTTGGTTTTCCGAAAAGTTTGTTATCCAAGAAAATCCCATATTTTCTTAAAAGAAAAGGTTGGTTGATTGTTAGGTTACACGGTTCTGGTTATGTTTAACTATGATCCCAGAAAAGTCCCATACTTTCCTGATTGTATATTACTAATTGTGAAAGATATAAAGTTATCTGGTTTATTACACTTTTCTAGTTATGTAACGTTTCCCCAGGAAAGTCCCATACTTTCCTAAAAGTAAGTTTAGTTATTGAATTTCGATGTAATGATTGATTTCCATTCGTACCTATTGTATTAACTAGGTGTTCTAATATCCTAATGGTGTTACCCTGGAGTGTACTTAGATACATATCTTCGTATTCGTGTTCCTATTCTTAAACATATTCATATACTTATTCGCATTCGTATTTGTATTCGTATTCGTAGTCGTATTCGTTTCCCTAATCCTACTCCTATTACTATTTGTATTCGTATTTGTATTCGTATTCATATTCGTATTTGTATTCGTATTCGTAGTCGTATTCGTTTCCCAAATCCTACTCCTATTACTATTCGTATTCATATTCGTATTCGTTGTATTCCTAATTATAGTTTCGTATTCGTTCTGTTCTTAGTTATAGTTTCGTATTCGTTCTATTCCTAGTTATAGTTTCGTATTCGTTATGTTCCTAGTTATAGTTTCGTATTCATTCTGAATGATGATTAGTATGGATTATTCGTAGATTCTGAAACATAATTTAGATTATAACATTTTATCAAGAAATCTATGATTAGTTTGAAAGCTAACTTCGTAATTCGAACTATTTGATAAACACAGTTATTGATATTAGAACATACATAATGAAATCAATTGAACTGAAAATAATAAGTAGGAGTACAAGATTTCCTTGTACTTTTGCTTGTATGCCCCTGAAAACAGTGAAAACAGTTGAAAAAGGGTAGGGGTATGAACTCACCGGTTGAGAAACGCGATGTTCCGGATGCTAAGTGTCGATTCAAGGTTTGATAACACGCGAGGTTCCTATGTAATACGAAATGATATACAAATATATCTAATTAGATTTATAAACTCTAATTAGATATGATATTACACTCCAATGAGCGAAAACACTTCAAAACAAGTGTTTGGAATGACCTGGGTGACATCTACGGACGTGTATTGATGCGTGGGACTTGGGAATTGAGTTTACTCTTCAACACCTCATCCATATGAGTTCACGGCCGTGAACTCATGGAGGTTGATTTTGGGTGCAAAATGGCTTCATAACACTCGGGAATAATTGCTAGACTTGGGTTTTTGGCTTTGGAATGGATTATAACACACATAGGGACCATTTATTGGAGTTTACGGCTGTAAACATGGAGTTTATGGCCATAAACTCCCCCTCACTTCAAATCCTTTAAGTTTTGGTCCTAAATTAATCACCCATGATTCTAATGATTTTTCCTAAGCCTTGTATGGATTTTTAGGGGACTTTTGGCATGGTTTTTGGAGTTTATGGCCCATGAACACCCTCATTGTCATGAACTCCTTAGATGGGGAAAATAATATGTTTTAAGGTCCAATACTTGTTTGTAAACACTTCTAGAATTTATCCCAAGGCTTTAGGTGTGTTAAAGTGGCATTTTAACACATTTAGAGGAGTTTACTCTCCAAGAACAATGAGTTTATGGCCCAAGCATGTTCTTGGGCAGTAAACTCAAGTTTACTCCTCTAAATTTATGTTCAAGGTGTTCCAAGGAAAATTTCATAATTCTACAAGTCGTATCTAAGCCTTGTTGGTGTTTTGGAAGGGTTTAAGGGCTTAAAAACCCTTTTATCATGAGTTTACGGCCCAAGCATGCTCCTTGGCCATAAACTCATGTTTGAGGTCCAAAATCAAAGTTTAAATTCGGATTTGGAGGCTAATGAGGTTGTACAACAAGTTAGGGAAGGTACCTTGGTGATTAGAAGCCTTAAATTTAAGATTTTGGACCCTTAAACTTGAATTTAGGAGAGAGGTTAGAGAGAGAGTAGTGAGAGAGAGAAAAAGCTTCAAATGATAGTTTGAACATGTTTAAATAGGTCCTAAGTTCGGGACACGGTGGAATTCTACCCGATACCGACATTAAACGGGGCTTTTGGTCGCACCCGATTAAGTTGCCGTTACCCGATATGGTTGATTCTAGAAATGTTCCAATCGCTAATACTGGGCGTTAGAATGAGTTCTAAGGGTATTAGGACACTCATTAAGTCATAAAATAAAATCCACATTAATGACTTAATTAATTGACGGAAGTGGGAAACGAAATCGGAAACGGCGATTGGATGATCGAAATGAGTCGCGAAAAGGGGTACAAGCCATGAAACGAAATTTCGGGTTGTTACAACATATGTAAGCGATGACATTTTTGGTCGCGTACGCCCAGTGTAGGGCTTAGTACGCCCAACATACTCCGAAATTACGCCCAACGTAACCCCGAAGTTCAGCCTGTATAAATACCTTCCGAGGGCAGCCGATTCCTTTGCTCATTTTCCCATCTCTCTCTCTCCTGTTTTGCCTCGATTTTTGTGCAAGAAATATCCCGAAGCCCCAGTATTAATCCCGATCCCCGCAGTAAGTCCCGAAGCCCCGAAGATCCAGAAAAGTGAAATTCCTGAGCCGAAGCTCTGCCTGCGAGAAGCCAATTTTTGTAAAGATCTTACAAATCTACCGAAGAGTACTACTTCTGCAAACCGTAGTGTTGTCCGATCATCTTCTGATCAAGTGAGTGTATAGTTACTTTCTTCTAGCACATAAATACAAAGTATTTTCTATGAAATACGTGCTATGTGTATATATATTATTTGTCTATTTGAGATGGACGTGGAGTTGAAGTTTTATACAGGTGTTAAATGATTTAAACTATGTAAGTATTTATATCTACGAAAATGTTGGGTAGAACATGGGTAGATGGGATAGTTGGTGACTATTGAGTTAGCGCCTATTGTATAAACCTTGGCAACGATGTGACTTCGTGTGTATTTGATGAACCTTGGCGACTATGGAGTTAGCGCATGTTGAGTAAACTTTGGCAACTATGGAGTTAGCGCTTGTTGAGTAAACCTTGGCGACTATGGAGTTAGCGCCTGTTAAGTGAACCTTGGTGACTATGGAGTTAGCGCCTGATAGATACGGATTTAGTACGTAATAGATAGACTTTGGCAGTAATGGACTTCATGCCAATTCCTTAGGTAAATCCTTAGGAATGAATGAATGAAGGATAGTTGATTCTTAGGGTAAAATCTTAAGAGTAAAGAAGATAATGGGGATGGGTAACTAGGTTGATTGTTTGACGATTAAATATAATAATTATATTATTGTGGGTTGAAAACCCTATATGCTCACCAGGCTCCCAAGCCTGACCCACTCAGTTTTCTTTCCATTACAGGTAATGGCACAAGAGTATAAGTTGATGGATTTGACGAGAGATTTTGGATTATGGATCAGTAGTTATAAACAACTGTTGTAAGGTCTATTTTATACTGTTTATGCTTTTGGTCTGTATCAGAACATGACATCCCAAGATTTTCTTATTTAATGAAAATACATTTCTTTAAAGAAATGCTTTGATAAATTCTTATCACATTTTGTTTTGGGAACAAATTCCACAATTGTTTTCTTTAAATGATTACTCTGATTTTAAAAACAAGGCATAAACAAATCAGCCTTTTCTGGCAGTGAAAAAGGGGATGTCACATTAGATCTGGAATATAGTTCCCCGTCAATTCCTTAAATGAGTTCGATATTGTGGGTTTCACTTTCATCATGGCCTCATGATGTGTGATCATTAACACAAAAGTTTGGTATGTCTAAATCCTGATTGGTTTGACCAAAGATCTCTTGGACATATGTCATTGTGTGTGAAAGTGTAAGAACTTTGTGATTAAAAAAATTTGTTCACGAATCCAGTTGTACCTCTACTATCTTTGGACCAAGCAGAAAACTCTTAACTCATTTGAGAAGAGTTAGGTAGCTTTGTAGGCTAAAGTGAATAAAAGCTTGATTGGGAAGAAATTTTTCGTGATGAAAAATTTCATTAAGACTTTCGAAAACAAACATTGAGTCAATTGAGGCTTGGGTCAACATACTGCAGCATGCTTCTAGGGACATCCTAACTAGTAGAAAGTGTCGAAAGAATACCTGACCCTAGAATAGCAAGTACGAACCATGTAAAACATCCTCGGACTATGCAAAATTTGAATAAAACACAAAGTACAAAATAACAAAAATCTTTTGGAAAATGAACACAAATTAACGAAAATATTTTTGTTATTTTTGACTTTTCGAAAATGAACACAATCTAACGAAAATATTTTTGGTATTTTTGATTTTTTGAAAATGAAACCAACCTAAGGAAAATATTTTTGGTATTTTTGATTTTTCGAAAATGAACATAAACTAACGAAAATATTTTTGGTATTTTTGATTTTTCGAAATAAAAAAATTAACGAAAATTTAAGCAGGTACCAAACTAACGAAAATTTTCTTTCCCAAAAGTCAAAAATGAAGCGTATTCGAAGCGCTGAATATGAAGAGTAACCTCTGAATGGTTAATACAAGAAGTCACTGAATCATTCATTATTGCCTCGTATTCGACACATTTGCTTATCACTACTTTTTCACTCTGTCGAAATTAATCCTAGAATAGCACTTGCTTCTATCATTCCCAAACCTTGCAAAATTCTAACCAATGATTTTTCATCCAATGGTTTGTAAAAATATCAGCAAGCTGATCAGTCGTTTTTACAAAATGAACTTCAATATTTCCATCTTCCACATGATCTTTAATAAAATGATAACGAAGTGCAATGTGTTTGGTTTGCGAATGTTGTACTAGATTATGACATATGTGTATAGCACTTCGTGAATAACAATACAATGGAATCTTTTTCATGCTAATTGTATAATCACACAATTGACTTTGGATCCATATGATTTATGAAGTACAAGTGGCAACTGCAACATACTCAAGTTCTACTGTAGAAATCGAAACACATGTTTGCTTTTTCGACTGCCAACTTACTAACTTCCCATCCAAAAGTTGACATCCACCACTTGTGATTTTTCAATCAAGATTGCAACCTCCTAAATCAGCATCTGAAAAAGATTGTATGAAAAATCCAGTGTTCGAAGGATACCACAATCCGAACGAAATTGAACCTTTGAGATAGCAAAAAATATTCTTGACTGCAGTGAGATATGGTTCTCGAGGATTTGATTGATACCCAACAAAATTACAAATAGAAAACATAGTGTCAGGTCGAATTGATGTGAGGTAAAGTAACGAACATATCATGCTTCTATAAAGAGTCAAACCAACAACAAGTTTATCTAACGAAGGTGTAAGCCTTGTTCCAGTCGCCACGGTACTTGTTCCTTTGGATGATTTCTTGTCCATTTATCTAAAGGTGGCTGTGTTGGATCAAAATCCAATGGTGCATCTTTAAACATTTTGTCATTTTCAGATCCTGCAACATAAACATTGTCATTTGAATCATGAAAATTTTCATTATGATCACTATTCGACATTATTGAATCATTTCGCTCCCCCTCAATAGGATGCTCCCCCTTAACATCATTATCCAATCTTCTCACTCCCCCTCAAAAGGATGCTCCCCGTCGACCTGAGTTGTCGAATTCAAGTGCTCCCCCTCCACTTGATCATTTATCATGCTTTCATCAAGTCTTAGAGAATTTGATGTTGAATTCAAGTTGGAAATATCTTGTGAGAATGTCGAATCATCAAGATGCTTTGAAGCTTCAGGTATGCGATTATCAGTTGCATTAACTTTAGCATCAGCAGCCATATCTAGAGTAAATCATAATCAAAATTTGTCAAAGTTCAAATTTCAGACACAACAGTTGATTCATTAATAATTGGTGTGTGATCAAAACATTTTTCGACTTGTTTAACATAGTAATCATCAAATTTAAGATTAAACGTTTCTTCCACTTTTCGTGTTCGTTTGTTCAAAACTCTGTATGCAACCGAATTATGAGAATATCCCAAGAAAATTCCTTCGTCAGCTTTAGACTGAAATTTCGAAAGATTGTCCTTGAGAGTCATGATAAAACACCTGCAACCAAAAACATGAAAGAATTTGACATTAGGTTTTCGGTTATTAATATTTCATAAGGAGTAATGTTGAAATGACGATGAATAAACGATCTGTTTTGAGTAAAACATGCAGTGGAAACAGCTTCAGCCCAAAGATATTGAGGAAGATTGGTATATGTAAGCATTGTTCGTGCTGCTTCACAGAGAGAACGATTTCTTCTCTCAACCACACCATTTTTCTGAGGTGTGTATGGAGAAGAAAATTATGCGAAATCCTTTGTTCAACTAAAAACGAATCAGGAAAGTTATTCTTAAATTCAGAACCATTGTCACTTTTGATTTTTTGAACATTCTTCTTTAAGCTGATCTCAATCTTCTTGATAAAATCGATGATTGGTTGAGCAACCTCAAATTTTTACCTGAGAAAATAAACCCTAGTAAACTGTGAAAAATCATCAACAATAACTAAAATGTACTGTTTCTTGTTGAATGTCTCAATAGTCGATGGACCACATAAGTCAATGTGAAGTAATTCCAACGGTTCAACAATCTTTGAATCTATAACCACAAGATGACCTTTTCGATGTTTTCCTTGTTCGCAAGCTGCACATAAAGTATTATTATTAAATTTTAACACATGCAAGCCTTGGACAAGATCATCAACTATCAACTTCTTGATATTTCGAAAATTCATGTGAGAAAGTCTTCGATGCCAAAGCCAGCTAACATCAGTTGCAGCTTTCGAAAGTAAACACACTGATGGTTTTCCTATGATTGGTTTGATATCGAGAGTAAACAATCACTCCATTTTGTTTGGATGTGAGAAAAATTTCTTTAGTGTTAAACATTTGAAATGATGCTTCCTACTTCGTTAAACACCACTTGATTTCTAGTGCCCACAACAAGTTGTAAAACACTTATCAAGTTATGTTGAAGACCTTCCACATAAGCAACACGATTTACAGTAAACTGTGCATTCGTTACTTTCCCGTAACCTTTTACTTGACACTTGTGATTGTTCCCAAACTTCACTACACCTGCATTATCGAAACCTCGAAAATCATGAAAATTCTCCTTCTTTCCAGTCATGTGACGAGAGCAACCACTATCAATGTACCATTTATCATCATACTGCTCTTCACTTAAAACCTGAAATTAACAAAAGAATTTAGGTACCCAAGGCTGTTTGGGTCCTTGGTTATTAGCTTTCAAAAACTGAGTGAAAAGAAGAACCCAAAACCAAATCATGAACTTTTGATTTGAAAATATCAATTAAGTCGACATCATTAGGTAATGGAGCAGAAATATAAGTTTTCGAAGGTTTTGCCACAGACATTCGCCTTTTTGTTCACAGTTTGTTTTTCAATATGTTTGTCTTTCGAAACTAGTTTCCAAGTTTTCACTTAAATATTTGATTCTTTTGAGGATGAACTTCCGTTTGAAGAATCATTCACATATTTCTCATAAGCTTCTCAAAATTTTTGTTGAGAAAATTTTCGAGATTGAAACATCTTTCCTTTCCCTTCAAGCCAATGGTCGATATTCTTCAGATTTGATGAACCCTTAGTGTATGAAACATTCGAATATTCCTTCCCAGAAGGATTTGGAAAATTTGGTTTTTGTGGAAAGAAATCAATATTTGATTTCGGACGAAATTTCTCAACTTGTCGATTTTTAACAATGTTTTTGACATTTGTATTTCGTGAAAATTGATTTTGAAAATTCTTTGATTGAGTTGATGAATGAGTGTGTTTTAAAATCTGATTTTGAGAAAATCCTTGTTGTGAATGAAGAGAAAATCGATTTTGAAAATTTTGATTTGGAAATTTATATGATGACTGATTGACATTTTTCGAAAATGATTTAGTGGCTTGAGTTTTATCTTTCGAAAATGTAGTTTGCGAAATGGATTCAGACAATAATTTCTTAAATTGAGCGGGATTTTTCTGATTCCTTGAGTTTCACAAAGACTTTGTTTTAACATATTTGAATTTTGTCTTTTCAGATGTTTTCTTTTTCAAACCGTTTTGTTTCGTTCGACACTCAACAGTTTGCTAGAAAACTTTCTTTCGTGCTTGTCTATTTTAAATGTCATTATCTTTCAAAAATCTGGCATTTTGATATTTAAATTCTTTTGAGTTGATTTTGACAATTTGTTCAGTTTTCTCCTCTTTCTGTTTTGGAAATTCATTTGAAACTTTTTGTTTCTCAATCCATTTTGTTTAAGTTTTTGTCTTTGAAAAGTGTATGTATTTTTTGTGAGATTATTTTCGATAATACTAAGATTTGCAAAAAATCCTTCATTAGATGTCTGTTTGTTATCTTCCTCAACCAACTTGTTAAATTCTGTTTTAATGCTTTCGACATTTCCTTTTGTCAAAAACACTTGATTTGGAAAAACAACATCATCTGAGCATTTGAAGTTCGGATACACCACTTGATTAGTTTCGAGATAGTGAGCACCCTTCTCATTCATTACCTTATCGAATTTTTTAGTGTCACTATACACCTGATCAACAACAATTCATCTAATTGTTGTTTCTTTTGACTCGTTGTTTTTTTGATGGTGTTTTGTTCGAAACTTCATCATCACTACTATCAGTTTGACCATCTTTGAGACTCACATGATCAAGATCAAAATCTTTCAAAGTTGAGGATTTGTCAGTGAGAATCTTAACCAACGAATCATTACACTTTTCTTTTCCTTTAGACTTAGATGCAACATTAATGACAGATTACTGAGAACAATCAACATCCTCAAAATCACTAATTTCGCTAATATTATCAGAATTATCTTCAATATCAGCAAAATTAAATTGAGAATCAGATGTTGAATTTTCAGTTCTTTTCAAAATTTTAATTTGTTCAGTTTTGGCCCAGGTATCATTCACAATATCAACTAATTCATCTGCATCAAGATATTCATCAATGTTCACAATTCCATAAGCATATCTATCATCAACTATTTTATCAAATTCAGCAATTGTTCTCTCATAATCATAAGAAATGTTATCAACCTTCTCTGTCTCGTAAGCTAAAAAAGGTAATAACTTCCTATGTTTTTCCTTTCTTATATTTGATGAATGATGCAAATCAGTTAATTTCGCATAGAGTCTTTTTGCAGAATTACAATAAATATTTCTTTGAGCTAACAACAATTTTACTTCACTACTCAATGAATCTCTGTCACACATTATATTTGTAATATGTAACTCTAGACTTTCTATTTTTAGTTTCTTGAAATCTAATTGCTTCTAAACCTCTAGCAACTGAGAAGTCGATTTCTTAGCTTTGATACTAGCAGAGACAACCAAAGTATCGAAATAAGCAACAATATCATCAAAAGCAATTAGTTTAGAATCTTATGCACTTAAAGTAATATTAAAAGATTGAAGAATAGAATGTACCTTTGTTGTCATGGGTGATTTATCTCCTCCTTTGGTCATAAAATAACAACCAGTCACCACTTCGTCACTTTCTTCCTTATACTTTGCATACATGGCACCATGCGTAGGATTACGCATTTCCTCATCATCATAACCTGACGACCAAATCCGGTTGTTCCTTCATCATCATCCTCACTCTTCACCATCAGATAAATTCCTTTTGCTTTTTCCCGAACTTCTTCTAAGCGCTCCACATAGTATGCTTCTCCCTTGACTTTATTCTTATTTTCATCTTTCTTGCGAAGCATACAATGACTTGCCATATGATTAGCTCTGTGGCAGTAGTGGCAATCAATTCCCGAATCCCCTTTAAGTTTCATCTCAACCTTTTGGTCTTCCTTTTTAACATCACTCTTCTCACTTTTATTATTCTCTTCTCATCTTGCTTTTGTCACAAACTTTTTTTCCCTCACCAATTTTTGACTTTGAATTAAAGGGTTTCTTGAAAAATTTATTTACCCTATTATTCGACTAAAATGCAACAGCTTCATTGTCTGAATTAACCAAAAATCCTTCACTTTTAGAATCTTCCTTTTTGACTGACTCTTTGTCATTAACTTTCGACATCAAAGCTAATGGTCCTCCAATACTCATTTTCAATTCTTCAGCAATTTCATTTACTTCTCCTTCATGAGTTTTTAGAAGATTGTACAGGTCATAAAGCGTTGAAGTATCGAAACTTTGTTGAGTTTTCACCATCAATGTCACAATCCTCCATTATTTGCGCAAACCCATGATGAATGTCAAATTAAATTCCATGGTTGTTCGAGTAATTCCATGGTGGTTACACTTGTATATTAACTCGTTCAATCGATCATAGTAGTCTTCTACCGATTCACCATCTTTCTGTTTGAATTCTTTCAGTTTAATCAATCAGTGTTTCACATAATAGATCATAGTCTTTTCACTTCCTTGAAACTTTTCTTTGAGATTGTTCCATATGTCTTTTGCAGTTGTACAACTTCTGACATAGTTGTACACAACAGGAGGCAATCACCACACAATTCTCTCATGCATCTTTTCTCCAGCTTCTTCAACCTATCAAATTGATCAGTAACACTTGAAGTTTCAGATGAAGATCCAATTGCTTGAACAATTGGTGGTGGAGTTCCATTTCCTTTAATACATGACCAGAGCTCCTCATCCATCCCGTTCAAGTAGTCTTGCATGCAATCGTCCCACTGATCATAGTATTCCGGGATGAGCATAGGAATCTTAGTTGAAGATCCTAGCATATGAGAATAAGATGGCATTGAATTAAGATTGAAATTTGCCATGAATGTACGGATGAATTTTTGAGAAAAACTTAAGAGATATTGAAAGAAATTTTTTGAAAAGATCAGAGATTTCAAGTAGAACACTCGGTTCAACAAATCAGTTGCAGAATCGAATCACAATTCTAGATCAAGAATAACTTTTGCAACAAAAGGTGCGGAAACTTTTTAATCAATAATCGATTCACAAACCTTTTGATTTAGAATGAACATCAGATCGCAGTGATATGATTCCTGTTCTGATACCAATTGATGAAATATTGAATCGAATAATTAATGTAAAATCAGAGTTAAAAGAATTATGGACACTGAGAGTAAATAAAATATTGTTTCAGCTCAATTATGCTTCACAATTACAAAGAGAGAATAGACAAGGCAAACTCCTCAAAAACTCTTATCTAACTCTAAGTAACGTTTCCTCTTTTTAGTAAAACAGTAAAGCATAAAAAAAAAACTAAGGCTAGCATTCAGCTTCGACTTCAAAGGTGCCTTAGTAAATACATAACGAAATAAACGAAAATAACCATTACACAAACTTCGACATATTACAATACACTTTCGACCTTACAGTTTGTTTATACCTATGTCTTTGTGACTTTTGTTGATGTAAATGTATGCTTAGCTATAGGGGTGAAATAGACCCAGTACCGACTGAAAGATAACGAAGGGAGTGAAATAGACCCAGTACCGGTTGAAAGATACCGAAGGGAGTGAAATAGACCAAGTATGTTTTTGGCTGTTCTACATATATAGTACGGGTTATTTTGGGGGAGCTCATTAAGCTTTGTGCTTACGATTTTCAGTTTATGTTTTAGGTACTTCTAACTCAAAAGGGAAGGGTCAAACTTGATCATACCGCATCTTCCCATGTTTTCTGCATTATGTGATTTTGGGATTTATATTGTGGTATTATTCACAATGATACACTTTCGTTGTTTTGACATGATTATTTGATGTTTGAAATGAATTAAAAGTAAAATTTTTGTCTGAAATATTTTAGGATGTTACAAGTTTGTATTAGAGCCTTGGTTTGAGGGATTCGAGTATACTCTCGAGAGTGCCTGAACGCAAATCAAGGGTTTTATATATTTTTCCATAAAAGAAACATTTTAAGTAATGGATTTTAATAAAATAAAGTGGTGTGATGCGTGCAATTAGTCGAGCTCAAGTAAGTCTTCCCAAAATTCCATTACATGTTATATGATATGAGAGTTTCATGCTAAATTAGGGATAAGGATTTGCTCAAGATTGCATGATAGAATGCTAGGAAAGATGTCTTTATGTTTCTATTGTATGAGCTTATAGATTTGCATGCTAGTATGAGATCAGTTATCTGATAGGATGGCATGTTTAGGTTGTGTTCTGATTTGAATTGCTTGATGCTCGAATGTTGCATGCATTGTGCTTTTAGGAATTTTATTAGTACCAACTGACTAGTAGACGAATGCGTTTGGTTACATATTATTGAGATTAAATAACTTTAGAAGGAAAAGATTAACTTTATTACGTAGCTCTTGTTTGAGTCCAACCATTGTACATATAGTATGTAATTGTATCCGTGTGGTAGTTAGATGGAATTAGTGCTAGCTGCTTTTGCATCTAATAGTAGAAAGTGGTGAGGAAAGGAACCCTAGGAAGTTCCTGGAGTATGTATTGGCATGTAGGATGCCTTATAGTATTAGGAGAGTATTATAAAGGAAGGAGTTACTTGTAGAAGTCGAGGTAGTCCTTGAGGAGGGTATATATAAGTGTGGAAAGTAGTATTGGGCTCGTGCTACTAGAAGCACAAGATTTATACTCGCGACCAGGAAGACCACGACGAATCTAGGAAGCTTGAGAGTGTGATCCTCTTCATGTGTTAACTGTTTGTTTATGTGGTTATGTTTCAGCATGGCGGTGACACGTAATGGAGCTGGGGTTCAAGATCTGGATCTGGTTCGGGCACTGGCACCAAACCGATTGATAAGGGATTACGTGAGTTTATTTTGTTAAAGGTTACTAGAGGAATCCATGATGAGACCCCGATGATGTTTGGGTCGATCAAGGAGGGTATCATCAAGTTGATGGAGGATCGCTTTCGTATCTTTAGGGATGACCTGGCCGCTAGCTAGTCTAGGCCCATACTCTCTCTTTCAAGGATTTCAGGGGATGTTGGGCACCAGAATTCTTTGGGGTGAAGGCCCTATTGTTTCCAAGCGTTGGCTAGCAGATATTGAGTGTGCCTAGATGATGAGATTCTACCCCCGGGATGTCGAAGGTGAGGTTCGCTACAAGATGACATACCCCCTGCCTGGCCTTTGGCGGAAACACCGAGCAGCGTGATGGTATAAAGAGCTCTAGTCCTATTAAACTAAGAATACATGCTTTTTGAAAGTAAACATAATGTTGGTGACTGCATGAGTTTTTATTTTGAATTTCTTTTAAGAATACTTTTCTTTTGTGAAAACCTTTTTTATTTATTTACCTACCCTTCTATCTTTTTAGGGTATCTTTTATAAATCTTAAATTACTATCTTTTCAGGATATCTAACGATCCTAGCGTATTTTAATTTTGAATATCTTTTGTTAACCCTAATTTACTATCTTTTATGGATTTATAATGATCCTAAAGTATTTTAATTACCATACTAGGAGACCTTAATATTAGTATAAGCTCTAAGGTAATTTACAATGTATTAACATGAGCCCCTATAATTGACGCTACAACCGTAAATGTACCCATAATCACGACGCTTCATCGGACGTCGAACAATGACATATATGGAAGGTATCAAGCCAAGATTTTAGTTAGTAATCGCAGGTGGGGTTGTCATGGCCCCGAATAGATCTATACATAACTTCCAAGTTCTCACAAGATTGACGATTATAGGTATTGGGGATCTGCTGAATTTAATCAAGGCTTTTGGATGAATAACTAACTCACTAACACATTAACCCTAGGCTTTTGTCTTTTATCTTTTAGTTTTTTTATCTTTTTCATAATTACCCCTATATATATATATATACATACATATATATATATATATATATATATATATATATATATATATATATATACTCTAATTATGGTTAATTTTGACAGGATATTTGGGCAGCGTAACAACTAAGTACAGTGCATGTCCTAAATCTTGTCTAGCGTAACTCCTAGGTACATAATGTTTCCTAGGGATTGGCCATTATAACATCTAGATAATACATACTCCTATATTATTAGGCATCATATCCTTTAGACACAGATCATAGTTTAAATCTACGCATAGTATCAATAGTTATACTATACTAAGGCATGTAGCTTATTATAAAATGACTTAATATTTATAAAATAAATATTTTTATAAAATCATTTGTTAATCATATATTCCCCTCCTAAAAGCATTTTAAAACAATAGAATAGGGGTCGTGAACTCACTCTGATAGCGTATCGAGAAGCGCCGCAACTGTTGTAACCGGAGTTTCTTGCCATCAAGAGGGTATTGAAGTGTATATATATATATATATATATATATATATATATATATATAGAGAGAGAGAGAGATTGCAGGTTGGTTTAAGATGAATGCCCATGAAGCAAGCACCTTTATTTATAGTGACAGTTCGCGCCATGCACTCACCCGTGCGGCGTGCATTTGCTTCTTGTCCAATCCAAATCTTGCCATGTGTCACCCTTCTGGTGTTCCACATTTCCAAATCTCTGATGAATCTGGGGTCTAATGTGCGCAATGGGCATGGCGTGCACATTAACGCGCACACTTAACTTGTTGTTACAATTTCATATTTTCTTCATATGATCTTTGTTTCTTACTCTCTTTATATGTTTGTGTAGCCATTTCTTAGAACTACAAATTTCGGTTAGGTTGCATCTTCTAATTTTAACTTTCATTTTTAATCCACATTTTTATATTTTATGAAAATTGTGTCTCCTTCATACGACGTCCGTTTTTGCCCTTCTTCCTTCCAAGTTCTTATCTAATGCTTTACTACAAATTTCCTTTTTCTAGTGTTAGCCGAAGCTCAATCGTTCTCTTCTCGCTATTTTTGACGTCAATATTGTTATTAATGTGGTTGTTTTCTATTCGTCATAAAATCATAACTCTTCCAAATCAGAGTAAGATTTTGTCGAAGTTTAAATTTTTGGAATCATTAGGTCGCGTATTTTCCAAATACACTAATCATTTTAACTTTTTGATTACTTTATTTTTGACGCAACAAGTTTTTGTTATTAGGAGTCGATTCTAACTCCTAGTAACACTCAATGACAAAACATTCTCAATTGTTACATTCTCCCCCTGTTTTAGGAATTTCATCCTTGAAATTCGACTCTTATCTAAACTTTAAATGGGGAAACCAATTTCTTATAAAGGAAGTTGATTCCTTTTTTTTCCTATTCATTAAGTTAACTAAATTATGTTTTTAGTTTTCTACTTCTAATTCTTTAATTTCATCCATAGTAATCTACTCATACCTTATCATATTTTCCACTTATAGGAAACCTAAAATTTCTATCAAGCTTTGGTTAAGTATTTCTGTAAGGATTTATATGTTTTAATTAATCGTTTTAAATCTACTATTAAAATGAACTCTTTATTAAAATATTTAAACTTCTGGGATTCATGTCATCCTCGGAAAAATCTTACAATTATTTTGTGGGGTTTCCTTTCCCCTCACATTCATATCCTATTATTTTTCAGTATTCCTTTACTGGGATTTTTGACTCTTGCCGACATCTGCAATATGTATAGCTTTCCACACTCCTTGCACTTGAATCTTCACAGTTATCGAGATGGTGCAGTTGACTCTTACTACACAAGGGAAATCTTCCCAAGTATCCCTTTTGGGGAACAACCATTGGAGGCTTCCTTTCCTCCTTTCTCTTGTACAAGGATCGACTTAGTCCTTCCTTGTTAATTTTTCCCCATTTTCTTCCAAATTCCTTGGCCTTAATCATGTCATCTAGGACTTTGGTTTCCCTAAAGTGGAACACTAGCTGCTTAGTTTCCTTGTAGGTATGAGGCTTGTATGTATGTATCTGCTTCCTGACATGAGGTGCTAGTCCTCGGAGATATGCACTAGTTTTCTTTCTCTCTAAGCCAATCAATTCTAAGCATACCATGGCTAGCTCATCAAAGCATATGGTGTAGATGGCTAGACTGGACTTCCTAGTGCTTAACTGACTAAATTCATGTTCTACTTGAGCTAAATCTCCTGTAGAACATAATTCTCTTATCATTTGCATTTTCAACTCCTCCCAAGAGATTGCATTGGTATGACAAGCTACTATCAAATCAAGTACACACCAATTATAGTTATGGGGTTAGACACATAATCCAACATATATGTGATTAGTGGTTTATTATTTGTTTTATACTTATAGACTATGTATGGATCGGCCAGGTAGGAAAACACGATGGGTATGACCATTTTGGCATATAGCTATTTTGAAATCCAGCAACCTAATACGACCAGTTCCAGTCTAGTCACCTTTCCAATACATAATCTATAGTCGTAATTCCTAGAGAAAAACTAAGTTGATATTCCTAACGAAATACTAATTCCCTATAGCTCAACCTATGCTCTAATACTAATTCAGCTAGTATGATAGTATAAAGAGTGCCAATCCGATTAAGTTGAGAATACATGCATTTTGAAAGTAAACATAATGTTGGTGAGTTCAAGAGTTTTTATTTTGAATTTCTTTAAATAATACTTTTCTTTTGTGAAATCCTTTCTTATTTATTTACCTAGCATTCTATCTTTTTAGGGTATCTATTGTAAATCTTAAATTACTATCTTTTAAGGATATCTAACGATCCTAACATATTTTAATTCAGATTATCTTTTGTTAACCCTAATTTTTAAGGATTTCTAATGATCTTAACTTATTTTAATTACCATACCAGGCGCCCCTAAAGGTAATCTAAGCTCTAGGTTAGTTTCTAATGTATTAACGTGAGCCCCTTTAATCGATACTAAGAGCATAAATGTACCCCTAATCACAACTCTTCATCGGACGTTGAATAGTAACTTATATGGAAGGTATTCTGTCGGGATTGTAGCTAGCAATCGCAGGTGGGGTTGTCATGACCTTATATGCATCTATACATAATTTCATAGCTATCGCAAGATTAAAAATTATAGGTATTGTAGATATGCCAAATTTAATCAAGTCTTTTGGGTGAATAACCATCTCACTAACACATTAACCCTAGACTTTTATCTTTTATATTTATCATGATTACCCTTTATATATATATATATATATATATATATATATATATATATATATATATATATATATATATATATACACACACCCTAATTATGGTGATGGTGTGCGCGGGGCATTCTCCTGCATGACGTGCACTTTCTTCAAGGCCCATCCAAATATTGCCATATGTCACCCTTCTGGTGGTCCACATTTCCAAATCTATAAAGAATCTGGGGTCAGATGTGCAGTATGGGCATGGCGCGCACATTGACGTGCACCCTTAAATCCTGTGAGAACAAGGATATGATGTGTAGGGAAAACGTTTGAAAACTTAAACCTTAAGCTAATGCTTAAGATAATTGTCTGCTTTTAATTGCATGTTCTGGTCAAGTCTGGTAATACCAATCGAGACTTGAAGTGAGAATCAACAAAGTACTTAAGTAATAAATGAAGAACTATGAGTATAATCAAAGTAAAGACAATAAATGAACAAGAATAATGTTTTGAAAGAGTTTGATTTGAGAGAAAATTGAAAGCGAAGTAAATTCAAGTATAGCTATCTTTGGAGTAACAATATGTGATATTCTTGTCATTAAAATACTCCTTATATAGGAAAAGGAGGTACATCGTACAATCTACTGAAAGAAATAAAGGACTGGATAATAAACAGCTTCTAACAATTGATTATCCATAGTTGCACAAAATTACTCAGTCCTATGAACATATCACATAAACGAAAAGAATAATAAACACATGAATAGACACTTGATCTTAGATCATTCCTTCATCTCGGAACTTGCTCCACTTCCGACTCTTACCACAACTCATTTCGGACTCAAGACTAATTCGGATCTTCAAAAGTTTGAGATTGCTAGAGATGCACTTTCAGTTTCCAACAAATCCTATTAAAAATTCATATTTTCTTCATATGAACTTTGTTTCTTACCCTCTTTATATATTTGTGTAGCTCTTTTCTAGAAGTACAACATTCCTTTAGTTTGCATCTTCTAATTTTAACTTTCATTTTTAACCCATATTTTTATATTTTATAAAAATCGTATCTCCTTCATACCACTTCTAGTTTTTCCTTTTTTCCTTCCCACATTCTTATCTCATTATTTACTACAAATTTCCTTTTGGTAGTGTCAGTCGAAGCTCAACCTTTCTCTTTTTGCTATTTTTGATGTCAATAACCGTTCTCTTTTTGCTATTTTTGAAGTAGAATTGTTCTCTTTTCTCAACATTTATATTTTTGGGATCATTCGGTCACGTATTTTCCTAATATGCTAACCCTTTTAACTTTTTGATTACTTTATTTTCGACTCAACTTTCCATTTTCTCCTTCAATATGGGAAGTTTTTGTTATTATGTGTCGATTCTAACTTCTAGTAACAATCAATGACGAAAAATTTTCAATTGTTACATAGGATGTCTGAGGGAGCGAGCTTGGGAGTGGTGGAAGGATGTTGGCTATACTCAGGGAGCCCCAGCCGTTGAGGCCATGACCTGGTCAAATTTTGTGACCTGATGCTGAGCAGAGTTTGCACCAGCTGTTTAGGTGCAACAACTAGCGGTGGAGTTTTTGGATATGCGACAGACAACTGAAACCGTGGCGGAGATCACCACCGAGTTTAGAGAGAGAGAGAGAGAGAGATCTATTAGTACCTCAATATGTCTCATACGAGGAGATATGGAAGACTCGGTACCATGACATGTTGAGATCAGATATTTGGGAGTTTCTCAGTTTTTCTAACTGCCTAACACTGGATGTCATGATATCGACGACCTGAGAACAAGAGATTGATTTGGAACAAATAAGGAAGAGGAAGGCAGATCATGGGCAGATGACAGTGGTTTCAGCAAAGAAACATATAGGTTTCGATTATAGATCGAAGGGCCATTAGGGAAAGAGTCGAGGTGGCAAGTGCGGCAGGTCACATGAACAGGTCTACCGAACAGGTAGTTTAGGCTACTATAAGTTTGGAAAGACAAGGCATTTTAGCAGGGATTGTACTGCTACTACCACCACCACCACCACCGAGACATGAGATCTGATTTTCTCCCATTACAATAAGAGGGGCCACAATAAGGCCAATTTCCCGAGTTTAGCATTACGAGGACGAGTATCATCACTTGATCCAGCGACTCTAATGACCAATTGTAACGCATGTGTTTCCGGGCTTGCCATTTTTAGCAATGTAATAGTCTAGGTTAACCTTTGTAACCCGTTTTGAAATAATAAGAGTGTATTATTTGAGTAGTATGTGTTTTGTGCTTAATTGCATAATTATGTGGTTTGATTAATTAAGAATAAAAATAAGCGTCAAAATTTAAGTGTAAAATAAACTTAATATCTTTGGATAATGTTGTAGTAGTTGAAACGAGGTTTCCGAATATATATAGAACGCCGAAATCTGACTTCGTATGAGGAAGTTATGATTTATCGAAGTTTCGACTTTGCGGTATGCAGCCTGAAATACTTGATTTGAGATCGAGCGGTTTTTAGCCGAAGAATTCTAAACGAGGATCGAAGGTCTCGTTATTGGTATCGAAGCGATAAAAGGTTAGGCGAGAACGGACGTCAAACGAAGAAGTTATGAATTTATAACGAAGTTTTTCTGTCGCGGCCTATTAAAAATCAATAATAAAAATAAAGTCGAAATTAGCCGACGGAGTCTAAACGAAAGTTGTAGAGCGTAGTCTCACCTTCGCGTGGATATAAAAAACGTCGAAAACGGAGTTCGTATGAAGAAGATATGAATTTCCGAAGTTTATTAATTAATTTGTATTTATTTTTAATTGGAAAATCCGACATTATCCGAAGAGGAGTCAGCGGTCCGATCCGAGGTACGCCCCGCGTACGTCGAGGATGTTGACAGTCGCAGCAAGTGGCTTCGGATGACGAACGCAGTGACGATTTCGGACGCGTACGCCCCGCGTACTCTGAGGCTTCAGCCTCCTATAAATAGGATGCGAGGGCAGCCGGCTCTTTTGCTAATTTTCTCTCTTCTCTCTCCCGTTTTGCATCGTTTTGCGTGCCAAAAATACCCCGAAGCCCCGGTATTATTCTCAATCCCCGAGGCAAGTCCCGAGATCCCGAGAAGTGCGGTTCCCGAGTCGAAGCTCTGCCCGCGAGAAGTTCGATTTTTGTGAAGATCTTCCAGATCTGCTGAGGATTACTACTTCTGCAAGTCGTAGTGCTGTCCGATCATCTTCTGATCAAGTGAGTGTATACTACCTTTCATAAACACGATAATAATACAAGTATGGTTCGAGTGTATTATGTATATTGTTGTTTATATGTGTGAGTGTGTAGTTACTTTCTTCTAACGCATGATTATGGAGTATTTTATACGAAATACGTGTTATGTGTAGAATTTGTTGTTATGTGTGTGAATGTATGTTCACCCTCTTCCATCTCATAGATCTGAATTGATTTCTGTGAAATACGTGTTATGTGGCTATGCCTCATCTGTTATGTGGAATATATATTGAATGAAAATGATATACAGGTTTTAAACTATGTATGAAAATATATATTTTATCTACTAATATGTTGGGTAGAACATGGGTAGATAGTTGGTGTGTAATAAACAGATGAGAGGCCTCGATGTTGTTGTTGTTGTTGTTGATCTAGTTATTCAGCGGAGTATGGATAACGACCACGGACTCTTTCTAGACAGTCCAGTGGAACGCTAGCAGGTTCATAACCTGTAGGTGTTGTGAACGATGTGTTCACCGGTGTACTCTATCCCCCTCATGGTTGCCTTTAGGATATCTATTGTTGAGGAAACCCCTTAACAGTGATGTCCGTCCCGATGAAAATCGTAGATTAGGTCCCTTGAGATAGATGTTATTTTAGGGACGTAAAGTGAGGATAACGGGAATGGGTAATCGGGATAGTGATTGGTTGGTGAAATTAAATATAACTTATTTATTGTGGGTTGAAAACCCTATATGCTCACCAGGCTCCCAAGCCTGACCCACTTAGTTTTATTTGTATTACAGGTAGTGGCGCGAGGGCATAAGATGGTTGAATCATCAAGTTGTTTTGTTTACAAGTCTATATATGTATATATTTGTTGAATGACTTGTAATGTTATCGTTTGTGCTTTATGGTCTGTATCGGAACATGACATCTCGAGTTTTGTCTATATAATGAAAATGCATCTCTTGATGAAATGCTTTGATAAATATTATTTTATCATGTTTTGTTTTGGGAACAAATTCCGCAACTCTTTTAAATCAACGGGATTTACTCTGAAATTATTTAAAAAGCATAAATGAAATCGGTCTTTTCTGGCCGAGATTTTGGGGATGTCACACCAATGATGGCTGCCAGGGCAAGGCTAAAGCACCAGTTGTTCGGAGCAGGGCATTTCAGTTGACAACCAAGGAGGCCCGTGCAACACTCGATGTGGTCACTGGTATGTATTTTCTCCTTATCTTCTTATTTATCTTATTTGTGCTATTTATATGTTTTGTATTGTTGATAAGGGTGTGCTTTGTGAATAGTATTCCTGCGTTGGTGATTTGGGGGTTACCCGATCTTTTATATCCCTTGCGCTTAGCATGAGGTTTGACGATGTCCCTAGAGAGTTAGGTTATCCACTAGAGGTTGATATTACGAATGACCTTCCAGTGTGAGTGTTGATGGTTCACTGGGGATGCACATTGGAGTTATTCAGCGAACAACATACGATTGACTTGGTTCCGATTCATGTGCGCTAGAGCAAGGTCATTTTGGGGATGGATTGGTTAAGCCCCAACAGGGAGATGACTGATTGCGGACTTTAGTTTGTACATGTTGGCCCACAAGTGGAGGAGATTTAGTGATCCACGGTGAGGGTGCCCAATATAGGCCAAAGCTATGTTTGGTAGCCAGAGCCAGGCGTTATCTTCAACAAGGATGTTCTGGCCTTATGGTCTATGTATGGATACCCAGGAGAAGGGTTAGATTACCATAAATGATGTACCGATTATTCAGGATTACCCATATGTGTTCCCTAAGGATTTTCTAGGAGTGGCTCTGGAGAGACAGGTGGAGTTTCAGATTTATTTGGTTCCAGGCACGACACTAATAGCCAAAGCACCTTATCGGTTAGAACCTACATAGATGCAGTAGTTATCTACGTAGTTGCAGGAGCTGCTAGACAAGGGATTTATTTGGCTGAGTAGTTCACCATGGGGAGCGTCGATCTTATTTGTGAAGAAAAAGGATGGGACGCATCGGATGTGTATTGACTACTAGGAGCTGAATAAGCTAATAGTGACAAACCAATACCCGCTTCCAAGTCTCGACACTTTATTTGATCAACTTCAGGGCACATCATGGTTCTCCAAGATTGATTTGCATTCGGGTTATCACCAGATGAGGATCAAAGAGGAGGATACGCAGAAGACGACCTTCCGAACTTGTTATCGTTATTACGAGTTTGTGGTGATGCCATACGGGCTCACCAATGCTCCATCTACATTCATGGATCTCCTGAATCACATATGTAGGACCATGTTGGATCAGTCTGTGACTGTGTTTATTGATGACATCTTGGTCCATTCCATGACTCAGGAGAAGAATGAGGAGCATATGAGGGAAGTATTGGAGACTCTAAGGAGGGAGACGCAATATTCGAAGTTCTCCAAGTGTGCATTCTGGTTGCGTGAGGTGAAGTTTCTAGGGCACCTTGTCAACATAGCGGCATCCTGGTCGACCCGACCAAGGTCGAGGCGGTGATGAGGTCTCCATCTGAGATTCAAAGTTTCCTTTGATTGACACTATCAGATATTCATTCAGGATTTCTTTAAGAAAGTCCTTCCTTTGACTCGGTTGATCAAGAAGACTGTCACGTTCCGTTGGGGGCATTAGCAGCAGGCATCCTTTGAGACCTTGATATATAGATTATGTGAGGCGCCGATTATAAACCTACCAGAGGGTGTTGAAGACTTTTTCATATATTGTGATGCATTGATCATGGGCTCGGGTGTTGTTCTGATGCAGTGGGGTCATGTGATCGCTTACGCGTCGAGGCAGTTGAAGCCTCATGAGGCAAACTATCCTACAAATAAAATGGAGTTGCGGTCTATGGTGTTTGCCTTTAAGATTTGGTGACATTACCTCTATGGGGTCCGCTATACTATCTACCCGGATCATAAGAGCCTGAGGTATTTGATAGATGTAGAGTCTAAAAGTTGTAAAAAGTCGAAGTGTTTGTTTCTTTAGTTTCGCATGTTAGTTATTTTACTAAGTCTTCATTTTGTGCGAAGCGTATTGCTCTAGACTTAATATATTTTTTGTACACTCAGGTTGCCTATAAATAGGGACTGAGGTTAGAAGTAGAAAGAGCTTTGGACGAGTATTCATTCTTCTTAAACTTTGTAATCAGTTCTTCATCAATATAAGATCTGATTAATATTTACTCTCTGTGTTCATATTTTTCATTCATTCAATCATGATTGCTTTCTAAATCTCGATAACAATTCTCTTCAATTGGTATCAGAGCAGGATTGAAACTGCATTGATCTGATTTTCGTTTTAGAATCATTTTTCTTTTTGAGTAGTAACTTTACTCAAAATTTTCCGCGCATTTTCGTTTTAAAAATCACTCTTGATCTTTAGATTTTAATCGATTTTTCTTTTGAATTGTTTAGTCGAGTGATCGATTAGCAATCTGTGATCATTTCATTTGATCAATTCTCAAATTCATCAAGTTTTTCAAGCTTTCTAAAATTCTCGTGTTCATCAATGGCGAATTTCAACATGAATACCATGACTTCTTTCTCTCACTTACTTGGTTCTTCAACCAAAATTCCGATGTTAATCCCTGAATACTATGATCAGTGGGCTGATAGAATGGAGGATTACATAAATGGAATAGATGAAGAACTTTGGAATTGTATCAATGGAACAGTTCAAGCTCCTGCAATTGTTCAAACAATTGGACAATCTGCTACAACAGCTGAAGTTGTTGAACAACAAAACCGCTTGAAGAAGAACGAAAAGAGATGCATGAGGGAACTAAGAGGTGCTTTGCCTCCTGTGGTTTACAATTACATTCATAGTTGTAAAACAGTAAAGGAAATTTGGATCACTTTGAAAGAGAAGTATCAAGGTAGCGAAAAGACGAAGATCAACTTATAAAGCAATGTCTTGTTGAACTTAAGGAATTCAGACAAAAGGATGCTGAAACTCTCGAAAACTACTATGATCGTCTGAATGAGTTTGTTTATCGCTGCAATAGGTATAGAATCACAAGGTCTCTCATGGAATTCAATCTAACATTCATCATGGGCCTTCGCAAGGAATGGCGAAGTGTTAGTATGATGATAAAGAATCAACAAAGTTTTGATACAACCTGCTTGAATGGTGTCTACAACCAGCTGAAAACACACGTTAGTGAAGTTTTAGAAATGTTTGAAGAATCAAAACAAAGTCTAGGAGGTCCTTTGGCTTTTGTTTCAAAGGTTTCAGAGGTTGATACTAATGAGACAGATGGTTCAGACAATGAAGGCTTCTTAATGAACTCTGATGATGAAGCTGTTGCATTCTACTCAAACAACAGAGTTAAGAAATTTTTCAAAAAGCCTTTCAATCCAAAAGGAAAGTCAAATGATGTGAAGAGTATTGTCGCAAAAGCTGGAGGTGAGGAGAAGAAGAAATTGGAAAAGATTGATGAAAAGCAAAAAGATGTGAAGAAGTTAAAAGGTGATTCGGGAATTTATTGTCACTACTTCACTGGTGCAAATCACTTCGCAACTGATTGCATGTTGAGAAAGAAAGAGGAGAAGAAGAGCAAAATTAAAGATGAAGCCTACTATTCCGAAAAGCTCGAAGAAGTGCGTGCGAAGGCAAAAGGAATGTCATTAGTTGCAAAAGGAGAGTCTGATGAAGAAGAGAGTGGAACATATCAGATCTGGTCTTCAGGATCTGATGATGAAGAAATGAGGCATCCAACTCATGGTATAATGTTCGCAAGCTTTGAAGACAACTGCGAAGAAAATGTTGCAGGAAGATGCTTTATGTCTAAATCCACAGACAAATCTCCAATGACCACCAAGGTACGTGCTATTCTTGAATCTTTTAATATTCCTTTATCTGCTTATGATGCTGAAATTACTTCATTTGATGATACTGTGGCTTATTTTGATTATGTTATTGTGTCTGCTAGTACTGAAGCTCAAAATTTAAATATGCAACTAGTTGAGACACAGAGAGAATTAGAAATAAAACGAAGTAGAGTAGAGAAACCTGAATTGCAGATCAAAAATGTAAATTGTGATAGGGACAATCTTGGAAATGAAGTTAGGTTGTTACTAGCACAAAGAAATATCTATTGTAACTCTGCTAAGCGTTTGTATGCAAAATTAAGTACTTTACATCATTCATCTGAAATTAGCAAAGAACAACATATGAAACTTTTACCTTTTCTTGAATAAGAATGTGAAAAAGTTGATGTTTCTTATGATTGTGAAAACACAATTGCACAATTTGACAAAATACCTGATGATAGATTCGCATATGGTATTGTCAAAATTGATGAATTCTTGAATGCTGATGAGTTGGTTAGTATTGTCAATGAAAGTTTGACAAAGAATGAACAAGTGAAAATCTTAAAGAAAACCGAAACTTCAACTCTTGATTCTCAACTCAATTATATTGATGTCAATGACAATTCAGATAATGTGAGTGAAATCAGTGAGATCGAAGAGGAAGAAGAGGTTGATCATTGTTCTCAATTGTCAATCATTAATATCACATCTAAGATCAAAGGTAAAGAAATTATAGTTGATTCGATAGTAAAAGATGAAATTGATAAACCCTCTACTTCGCAACATTGTAATTTTGATAATGTGGAAGTTGAAAGCTGGAAGATTGATGAAAGTGATGAAGACAAAGAAGATGTGAAGGTTTCAAATATGACACCTCAACGAGTTGTTGTTGATCAAGTTTTTGGTGATACAAAAGAATTCGACAAAATTCTAAATGACAAAGGTGCACATTATTTGGAAACTAACACTGTGGTTTATCCAAATTTTACATGCACAAATAACACAATTTTTCCAAATCAAGTTTTTGTCACAACTGAGAATGCTAAGAAAATTAAACCTGAATTCAACAAAATGGTTGAAAATGATAATCAAAGGTCGACTACTGAAGGTTTCTTTGCAAATCAAAATATAGTAGCAAACAATTTAACTCAAAATTCTTATGTTTTTCAAGGACGAAAATCATCACAAAAATGGGTGGTTAAAGATGAAAAAGAAAACAATGTTTTTGAAAAAGTTGAAGAACCCAAGATTGAAGTGAAATTAAATTCTCATGAATTTAAATTGATGGTTGGAAATTATTCAATAGAAAATAATGTTTCAAAAAGAAAAGCAAGAAAAGCAATCTTTTGGCAAGTTGTGTACAATGATACTCCAAAAGTTGTAAAAGCACAGATTTCAAAGTAGAATTCATCAAAATTTCAAAGAATATATAAACAAAAGGATACAACTTTTCATAAACCAACAAATTCTGTTGACAAAATTACAATGAAAAACAATGATAAATTTGTTCGGAAATATGACAACATTAGAAAATATGAGACTTCGCAAAAATTTGTGAATGATCATAAGTTTCACAATGTTGGCAAATTCATGAATAATTCATCAACTTTGAATGTCAAAACTCAAGCAAAAATGAAATTTTCACCTAAACAACCAAATTTTCCAAATCCTTCGGTCTCAAAACCAACCAAAGTTTCGTATACAAAAGGAAAATCTGATGTTTATACGACCAACCGTTGGCTTGAATGGAAAGGTAGAAAATATCAAAATGGGAAGTTTTCAAAGGAACAGATAAAGACTGCATTTGAAAAGTTCGTGAATAACTCTTCTACTGGTAGTTCATTATCTCATGATTCGCAAGTTCCAGTACAAAAATGGTAACCAATTATCAAAGTTGCGAATATTGTGAAGGATGAGATGAAAGTCAATGGAAATCTAAAATTGTTGAACAACTATATTTCAATATCTAGATCTGATGATATTGATTTAATGGATAGTGTTACAGACAAAGTGAAAACATTGTTTTTAAATTCAAAGCATTTGTTCAAAACTACTAATGAAGGACCCAATAAGTCTTGGGTTCCTAAATTTTTTGAATGAATGCAGGTGATGTGTGATGAGTAATATGATGCGAAATGGTATATTGATAGTGGTTTCTCTCGTCACATGACTGGAAGAAAGGAAAACTTGCGAGATTATCAAAGCTTGGAAAATGCAGGAGTAGTCAAATTCGGAAATAATGACAAGTGTCAAGTAAAAGGCTATGGAAAGGTCACAAATGGACTATTCACAGTTCACAGGGTTGCTTATCTTGAAGGTCTTCAACATAACTTGATTAGTGTTTCACAACTCGTTGTGGGTACTAGAAATCAGGTTATATTTAACGAAGAAGGAAGTATCATTTCAAATGCGAAGACAAATGAAGTACTTCTCAAATCCAAAAGATATGGTGATATGTTTACACTGGATATCAAACCAATCGTAGGCAAATCTGCTGTGTGTTTACTTTCAAAGGCATCTAATGATGTTAGCTGGCTTTGGCATCGATGATTGTCGCATTTGAACTTTCACAACATTAACAAACTTGTCAATGAAGATTTAGTTCGAGGTTTACCTATACTAAAATTTGACAATGATACTTTGTGTTCAGCTTGCGAACAAGGAAAACAACATAGAAAAGGTCATCCGATTGTGATAGATTCAAAAATCGTGGAACCATTGGAACTTCTTCACATTGACTTATGTGGACCGTCGACTATTGCTACAATCATTAAAAAGCGGTACATTTTAGTTAGTGTTGATGATTTTTCTCGGTTCATATGGGTAATTTTTCTCAGGTTAAAGTCTGAAGTTATTCAGACAATGATTGATTTTATCAAAAAGATTGAGATTAGTCTTAAAAAGAGTGCTTGAAAAATTAAAAGTGATAATTGTTATGAGTTTAAAAATCAAATACTGGACTCTTTTCTCACAGACAAAGGCATTTCGCATAATTTCTCATCACCATATACTCCATAACAGAATGGTGTTGTTGAAAGAAGAAATAGGTCTTTATGCGAAGCAGCCAGAACCATGTTAGCATATGCGAACATACCTCAATATCTTTGGGCTGAGGCTGTATCAACTGCGTGTTTTACTCAGAATCGGTCATTCATTCATCGCAGATTCAATGTCACTTTATATGAAATACTCAACAATCGAAAACCTAATGTCAAATTTTTCCATGTTTTTGGTTGCAGGTGTTTTATAATGAATCTAAAAGATAATTTGACAAAGTTCCAAGCTAAAGCTGATGAAGGCATCGTCTTAGGATATTCGCAAAATTCAGTTGCATACAGGGTGTTAAACAAGCGAACAAGAAAAGTTGAAGAAACTTTCAACTTAACCTTCGATGATTACTATCTTAAACAAACGGATAGTAAATTTGAAAATAAATCAATTCTTGTTGATTCAGATACTCAAATTGATAATTATGAAATAAATGATTTTGATTATGACTTAATTTTCGGAATTCCTGACAGGGCAATTGATGCAGAAGTTAATGCTCCTGATAATCAAACATCAGAATCCTCAAAACATATTGATGATTCAACAATAACTACAACGTCAATATCTTGCGAAAATGTGCCTGAAGTTCGTATGGAGGGAGAGCATACGATCATCCATGTACAAAGAGAGCAAACTTTCGAGGGGGAGAATGAAAATATGAATCATCAAGTTGAGGGGGAGCATTCGCAAATTCAACAGGAATATCATTTTGAGGGGGAGCATCAAGATGAACATCATGTTGAGGGGGAGCATGATGCAACAGAGACAATTAATCTTGATGAAAATGATGAATTTCATGAATTAAATGATACTTTTTCTGTTGCAGGATCTGAAAATGAAGATATGTACGAAGATGCACCATTGGAATTTAATCCTGATTTTCCACCACTTGAGAAATGGACAAGAAATCATCCCAAAGAACAGGTGATTGGGAATCCACAAGATGGTGTATTGACAAGAGCTCAATTTCGTGCGAAAAATGAGGTACTGAATGCGAATCAAGAATTGTGTATGTTTAATGTCTTTATTTCGAAAATAGAGCCAAAGACAGTAAAGGATGCTATGGAACACTCAGATTGGGTTGTTGCTATGCAATCTGAACTGGCTGAATTTGAACGAAACAAGGTTTGGAGATTAATTTGTAAACCTTCTGATGTTTCAATTGTCGGATTAAAATGGATCTTTAAAAATAAAACCGACAAAGATGGCAATATTATTCGAAATAAAGCTAGACTAGTTGTTAAAGGATATTCGCATAGACATTTGCTCCTGTTGCAAGACTCGAAGCAGTTCGCATATTTTTAGTTTATGCAGCTCACAAAGACTTTGATGTTTTTCAAATGGATGTTAAGTGTGCGTTCTTAAATGGAGAACTTGAAGAAACAGTTTATGTTGAACAACCACCAGGATTTATAAATGAGGAACATCCTGATCATGTCTACATTCTAGACAAAGCAGTTTATGGGTTAAAACAAGCACCAAGAGCCTGATATGCAACACTTACAAATTTCTTGAAAAAATCCAAATTTAAATAAGGATCAGTTGACCCCACTTTGTTTCGCAAGAAAGTTGGGAATCATCTCATGCTTGTTCAAATTTATGTTGATGATATTATTTTTGGCTCAACTGACCTAGCATTGTCAATTGAATTTGAAAATCTAATGAATAGTCAATTTGAAATGAGTATGATGGGAAAAATCAATAATTTTCTTGGTTTGAATATAAGACAGAACAGGGATGGAATTTTAATCAATCAAGAAAAATACACAAAGAACTTTCTTGAAAAGTTTGGAATGACCAACAACAAGAAGCTGAGAGTACCTATGGCAGTGGGAACAAGACTAACTCCTTCATTAGATACCCTGACTGTTGATTTAAAACTTTATCGAAGCATGATAGGGTCTTTATTGTACTTAACTGCAAGCAGACCTGATATTATGTTTTCAGTATGTAATTGTGCTAGATATCAGGCTAATACTAGAGAAACTCATTTAACTGCAGTGAAAAATATTTTTCGTTATCTTAAGGGGACTGTTTCGTTAGGACTTTGGTATCCTTCAAAATCGGGATTCCTCATTCAAGTTTTTTCAGATTCTGATCTACGAGGATGTACTTTGGATAGGAAAAGTACAAGTGGTGGATGTCAACTATTGGATGGAAAGTTGGTGAGTTGGCAATCGAAGAACCAAACTTGTGTTGGTATATCAACTGCTAAGGCTGAATACATTTTAGCTGCTGCATGCACTTCGCAAATCATTTGGATTCAGAGTCAACTTCGTGATTATGCTATCAATATGAAAAAGATTCCCTTGTATTGTGATTCTCAAAGTGCAATTCACATTTGTCATAATCCAGTACAACACTCAAAGACAAAACACATAGCTCTTCAATATCATTTTATCAAAGATCATGTGGAAGATGGGAATATTGAAATTCATTTTGTTAAAACCACTGAACAACTTGCTGCTATTTTTACTAAACCTCTTGATGAAAAATCATTTGTAAGAATTTTAGCAGTTTTGGGGATGATCGATGTGAATTCAGTTTCAAAATCAATAATTCAAAAATGAAAGGTCCATTCAGCAGCTCTGAGTCGGAATCGTTTAGAAGTTACTATGCAATCAGAGGCTTCGCATCCGTACAACTGGTAACTAAGATTCAATTTTTTTTTTTAAAAAAAAGTTGAAAAATCAAAAATATTTTTTTGTTTTGTTTTCATTTTCAAAAATACAAAAATCCAAAAAGATTTTATTTTGTTATGTTTTTATTTTCGAAAAATTCAAAAATCACAAAAATATTTTTTCTTGTTAACTTTGTTCTTCCAGTATTGTGTGTTTTTAGTTTAGTTTAGAGCTTAATGCGAAGAGGTCATTCTTGTATGTTTCTATGGGAAGGTATTATCTCTTTCAACTTTGTACTAGTTAGGATGTCCCTTGAAGCATGTTGCAGCATGTTGACTCAAGCCACGTATGACTCTATGTGTAAGAAACGAAAGCCTTAATGAAATTATCATATGAAAATTTCTTCCCAATAAGGCTTGTATTCGCATTAGTCAAAAGAGCTACCTTACTCTTCTCATATGAGTTAAGAGTTTTCTATTTGGTCCACACATAACAGAGGTACATTCGATCTTATAACCAATCTTTTTCATCACAAAATTCTTCACACAAAGACGTATGTCCAAGAGGTCTCTGATCAAACCCATCGAGACTTAGATATACAAAAATTCTGTGTTTATGATCTAACATCATGAGTCCGTGATGAAAGTGAAACCCAAACATTTTACACATTAAGGAATTGACTGGGAACATTGTTCCAGAAATTAATGAAACTTTTGTTTCAGTACCAAAATTTTGAAACTCCAAATCATATTCAATTCGCATGAGTGGTCTTGATCGAACATTCGAAACCCACGATGTTTGTTACCCAACAAGGTCCAGTACAACAATTTTTTATGAATATGATTTCAGTGTGATGTTCATTCGCATATCCTAGTCATGATAAACCTTTTCAAAAGCCGACTTGTCACTGACTACACTGGTCATACAAGTAATTTCAGTTACAATTTCTCACCTTATGTTAAGGTTGATATGTAATGAAATTTTAAACCAACCCAACACTAACTTTTCAAAAGAAGCCCTTTGATACTTATCAAAAAGTATTCGATTGTAATTCACGGGAACCTACACAAGCTGTTGATCATCTCTCTTGATGATTAACGAAGAAACCTTTGCCCGAGGTTTAACTGCCTTCGTGTCAAAATATATTTTTGACATCACAGAATTCCAAATTCTTTTTAACTTGCTTCTTATCTTATTTCTTTGATTCACATTGCACTCACGAAATCCTTGAGGTTCTGAGTAATACCAACTCAGGCTGATGATTTCAAACATCTGGCATATGACTTCGCTTTTCATCCCAAAAGTGAAAGAGCCCAGCCTCCATGCGAAGGGTCATAACGGTTACAATTTCAAAAAGGGGATATTGACAGGCTGTGTATACGTGACGTATGGAATTCTGCCCGATTTTCAAGGTGAAGTGACTATTGTTTTTTGATGCATGGCTATCTTTTCGCAGTAATGGTCCGATTTTCAAGGTGCCACGTCGGATCTCATTAAATGCATCCCGCTTCAAATTCAAATCGATTCGGGTTACCTATAAAAGGGGATTAAAGAGTGTTGTATACGGTTATGCAAACAAACACAAAAAATCCTAAATTTTCTGATTCTTCATCTTCTTCAAACCCTAACAATGGCTGCTACTCAATCCAACACTGAAGAAGTTCTCTCACAGGATCTTATGATGATCCAAAGCACAAACTACCAAGTTGATCCGAATGTCTCATCCTACCCTGAAGCATTAAAAATGTTGATCGTTGCACTCAAAAGGTCTCTATTATCAACCACAATTCTCAGTTCTTTTCCGGTTCCGATGACATGGTTGTCCATGGCGGCATCATCTGCATCCTACAATTATGCCACTGATGTTATCACCTTCAACATGATGAGCAACAAGAGGTTTTGTCTTAACAAGAAGATGTTCATTGACTTCTTGAACATTCCCAATAACCCTCTGTTCTATAAACCCATCAATTCCCAAATTATTTTCATGTTCAATGAGATGGGACATCAGCCATCTCTTGAAAAGATCAGTGATTTCAGGAAATCTGGGTTACCCTGCATGTGGAACTTTCTCTTTGATATTTTTCTAAGGTGTTTGACAGGGAGGACTGTTGGTCTTGATAGGGGTCACATGGAAGTATATTCAATGGTGATGGGTGTGTACTATGATATTAGTGTTGATTACGGAACTCAATTATGGAAGGAGTTTGTCAAAAGTCTTGAAAACACAAATGCTGAGAAGGGTATTTCGTGTGCCCGGTACTGGAGTTTAATTCTTGAAAAGGTGTATGAAAAAGAAGGTATTCAAGTTCCAGAAGGTGGAGAAGTTGCAGAATTTTCATTGTATCAATTCCCAAAAGTTGTTGAAGATGATGAAAATATCTTCACCAGTGTAGCTCGCATTCCGGATGCGATGCTTCGCAAAGTGCACTCCACACACAAAGTTTTGGTTAGATATATGAAAAATTTTGATCCAACTGTGCAAACTGGAGTATTACTGGAAATTAGTGTAGAATCCTCAAAGAAGAAGAAGAAAACTCAGAAGGAAGAACAAATTCAGTCTTCCAAAGTCTCACAAGCTGAAGAGGTGGAGAAAGAAGAGATTTCTACAAAAACGAAGAAGGAGATTATACCCTCAAAATTTGGGGTATTAAAGAAGCTTCGGAAATCTTCACAGACAACGACTTCTTCTCCTAATATTCGCAAGACAGAGGTCAGTAGTAAGGGGGTAGTGTTTCGCGATGTTCCATCTTCGGTTTCTCCTAGCTCAAAGCGCAAAAGAGCTAAGAGGTTGCGAAGCATATAAAACAAACGCTTTCCAAGAAACGCAAGATGATCATTCGCAACGAATCCTCCGATGAAGAAGTTGTTCTGGAGACTCCACCTGTGGTAACTGTTTCCATTCCTCTTACTTCGCAAATTTCTACCACCACATCTATTCCACTTGAAGTAGTCAATACCAAATCAGTACCCATCTCTTCAGCGAATGTCTCTACTTCATTACCACCATTTTCTCTTCCAACCACTACAATCACTACTTCATCAATTTTTGATCATCCTCTACAACATCCATTTACCACCTTATTTCCATCACAATCACCCGAAACTCCTCAATCCTCGCAACCAATGTCTGATGATGAAACTGAAGGAGGAGGTTTTGGAAGGACTTTTGAGGCCCTACATTTTGATTCAGAAGCGTAGGATATACCTAATCATATGCTTATGTCAGGTAAGCAATTTAAAATTATGAATCGCAAATTGAATGCCATTATTCAGTCACAAGCAGATTCTGGTTCAAAGTCAACAATGTCGGGATTGGAGGTGGAATATCTGATCAAAGAAGCTGAGAAGATAATACTTGAGGAAGTTGATCAATCTGACAAGAACAATGAGCTTCGCATTCAAGCTCAAGGAAAATCATTCAATGGAGTTGTTTCTGAGTTGAAATCTGTTACAAAAGAACGACATGTTCTTTTTGTACAGGATGTTAAGAAGGTCCGGGAAGATATTAATCTGAAGGTGGAAGAGTTAAAGAAGGAAATTGCGAAAGAGCTTCTAGATATTAATTCTCAACATTTGGAGGTACAAAAGAAGGTTGATGTGGTTGCAACTGATCTTAATAAAATTCTCATTGATTATCAATCTCCTGCTCCACTTATCGAAGCCAAACAAAAGAGAATAAGGACCAGTTTGATAAACTTATTCAGTTGGTGATTGAATTAAATACATTAGTTTCGCAAACTACTCATCAGACAATTTTGACTCCTGAATTCTTGTCTCTCAAAGTCAATACCTTGGAGCAAGCTATTCAGAAAGCATTGGCCCCGATTGCAAACTTTACTTCTTTGTTACTGAAGAATGCCCCACCTGCTTTCACAGGGGTTCAAGGGGGAGAGAGAAAAGTAAGTAAAGATGATGATGCAAAAACAGTGGGAAAGGTGATTTCTACTCAACTTAAAACCACTCTGCCAGTGACAAGACCAATTGCCAAAGGAATTTCAATTGGGTCAAAAGAAGGAGGAACCTCAAGTGGGAAACCTCTAACAGACGACGTTGGTAAAGGGAAAGGGATTGCATATGAAAAATAAAAGGAGGAAAAGAAAGCAGAAGCAGAAATGGAGAGATTGAGGCAAGTGCAGAGTATCATGAGGCAAAGGGCAAGTGATCCACCAACAATGAATAAGGGTGATCCTGCGAAGTTATATTCGTATGAAACAGTTGAATCCAAAGTGTTGGGGAATCACTTATATGAGTTCGAGAAAAAGCCAAGGAAGAGTTATGATGTTGCGAACTCAGATAGAAGCCAACTTGATTTTCCGATAAACGAAATGATGTTTATTACGGCGTAGTACAAGATAAGTGAAAAGTTTGATAATGTTGATGAATACACTTATTTGAAGATAAGATTTCATGCTGTACTTGTGAAGGATCAAGAGGAGGTGTGGTATTTAATGAGGATCAAGAAAGTTTTAACAATTAAGAAGGATGTGATGTTCGAAGATATGCTTCAAAACTTTCGATATTTTGTGGTTCGAGTAGACAACAAGGCATTAGACTTCACCATTGCTGATTTTCCCTTAATAAATCTAAATGATCTCATTCAAGTGGCATCCATTCTCAAAGACAAGCAAGAAAACAAGCTCAAAGGACATGATACTGATGTGTTCAGATTTGGTTTCGCACATATCAAAATATTCATAGATAACTACTAAGATTGCTTGGTGTTGACTGATGAAGAACTTGCAGTGGGTCTTGGAAGAAAAGTTACAGTCACTTGGGAATCAACCTTACCTCAAACAGAGTTAAGGAAGTATGCTGATGGAGAAATATGCCTGAAACCTTTGGGAATGGTTTTCGCAGGTAAAGATACGTAAGGAAAGCCCAAGAAATTTTTGTTTAAAGTCTCAGGGATTGACAGATATACTTCTTTTCAATATACGAATTTTATTGTTCGTATGAATAACTGCAAGAAGAACAATGAAGGAGACAAGAAGGAGCTTAAGAAGATAATTACTTGGTATTCTGAAATTCAAAGAACAATGCACTCAGCTATTCAACATCTTACAAACTGAATAGTTTCGACTGTTTACAAAGGGGGAGAATGTAGAGTTTAAAAGTTGTAAAAAGTCGAAGTGTTTGTTTCTTTAGTTTCGCATGTTAGTTATTTTACTAAGTCTTCATTTTGTGTGAAGCGTACTGCTCTAGACTTAGTATATTTTTTGTAAACTCAGGTTGCCTATAAATAGGGACTAAGGTTAGAAGTAGAAAGAGCTTTGGATGAGTATTAATTCTGCTTAAACTTTTTAATCAGTTCTTCATCAATATAAGATCTGATTAATATTTAGTCTCTGTGTTCATACTTTTCATTCATTCAATCATGATTGCTTTCTAAATCTCGATAACAATTCTCTTCAATAGATCAGCCAAAACTGAACATGAGGCAGTGTATATGGTTGTATGTGGTGAAGGATTATGATTATGATATCATTTATCACCCGGGGAAGCCTAAAGTGGTGATTGATGCTCTCAGTCGCAAGGCGTAACGCTTGCAGATCCGGCCTAGTCAATTTAGAGACAATAAGTGTCGAAAATGACTTTTTGATAGAAGATTATTTAGAATAAATAATCTTCACAAAGTTGTAGAATATGTCACAAGGGTTCCGTACATATAAAGGATGCCGAAATCCGAGTTATAGCGAAGAAGTTATAGCTCATTGAAGTTTCGCGACAAAACCAGCACGAAACTGCGTGATGTAAAAAGTGAATTTATGATAGAGTGCTTTTTAGCCTTAGTAATCTAGAAGAAAGTCTTAGTGTTCGGTTAAACGAAGAGCATGCATAAAAAGAACGCCTAAATCTGACTTCGTATGAAGAAGTTATCATTTTTCTAAGTTTCAACATAGCAGTATGTAGCCTGGAGTTCGAATAGTAGTTCGACCCAATTTTGGCCGACACAACTTAAACAAGAATCGAAGGCCTCATTAATAGTAGCACAACGGTAAAAATATAGACTAAGACGGACATCGGACGAACAAGTTATGAATTTTTAACAGGCTTTTCATGTTCTGGCCTACGTGTGGATATAAAGAACGTCGAAAATGGAGCTCGTATGGGAAAGTGACGAAGTTTGGAAGTCGAGTGTGTTATTTGCGAAGCTTTTTCTAGGGTACAGGGTACACCTCGCGTACTAGCCCTGTACGCCCCACGGTCTAGTATACTCGGTACAGGAGAATCCATGTCGCACCAAGTCACTTCGGTCACGTGTTGTACGAACTTCGTCTTACCTCCAACATTTGCAGGAGTGCCCTGCGTTCCGAAGTACACACAGTGTATTTCCACAGGTAAGTCCTGCGTAGACCGAGGAGTTGCGCCTATAAAAGGGTGCAAGGTGTAACCTTCTTTCATCACTAATTCACTATCTCTTTCTCTCTCTACTCTCTCTCTATCTCTCTCTAGCCTCCCAAAAAACCCCCCAAGCCTAGGGAATCTCCCTAGCACTAGAAGGAAGCCCTGGAGCGCCCGAAGGCTCTGAGAAAAAGAGATTTTTGGCTCAGAAGCTCTGCTCCAGCGGAGCCTGGTTTTTAGCAAAACCCGTTGTAAGTGAGATACACCTACCTACTTTAAATATAACTTATATTTAAATATAACATCGTTATCATGAACCTATAAATAATATTTATCAGTGATTCAAATTCGTTGTAATGATTGATCTACTTACGGGAATGATGTCTAGGATGTGATTTAGTGAGATGTTTAAAGTGGGATTTCTAAACAGTATACTTCGTATACCAAACAGACCCTACCTCCGATATGATCATACCTGGTTGTTCCTTACTTGATAGATCATGAAGTAGACTCTGAGTCAAGGATGAATCTAGACTAATAATTAGTCGCAATAAATATTAGACTAAAATCTAGTGGTAATAATACTAGGTTTCGTCGAAGGAAATCATATTGTTAAGAAGCGAAGCGCTGCTCAAATTTTGAGTCGTCACTCTAACAAGTGAGTGCATAGTATTTTCGTGAACATGATTTTAATACAAGTATTAATTGAAGTATTAAATATATGTTTATATGCGAGTTATTTGATGTTGCCTGAAATACGTGTTAAAGAACATACCTGATTATATATGATGATTTAGGATAAAGAGTAAACCTAAATTAATTATGAGGATTATTGGGTAGTATCTTCTTATGAGTACGAGTGAGTTGTACACAGAGAATAGAACTTTAAAATATGGCATTGATACGGGAGCATGGATTAGACATAGTCATATATCCTTAGTCCGAGAGTATGGATAGGTCATAGTTATTTGTTATTAATCTGGGAGTATGGATTTAGATATAGACAACTGTCCCAAATCTGAGAGTATGGAATGGGCACAGTTATTGATCCTAGAGCATGGATAAGATCTGAGAGTATGGATTAAGTAATGAGGTAAAATATTAAGGTCCAGGAGTATGGATAGTGTCGTTATGAGGATTGAAGTGGTGGTGTAAGAGTTGCTCATATATGGTGAAATTGTATATTTTGTGAGTTCTATAATATATATGACATAACGTTGTGGGATTGAAAAATTGCTATGTACTCACCAGGTTTCCCAACCTGACCTACTCAGTTTATTTGTATCACAGGTGTCGATATGAAGTTACATTACACTGAGAGATTAAGGAGATGTAAATCACTAGTGATAATAAATGTAAGTTTTGTTTATGCTTATGTTTCTTTATTAATGATGACATCCTAATGTTTTAAAATGAATAAAATACATTTCTTCGGAAATGCTTTGATAATGTATTTATTATGTTTTTTTGGGAACAAATTCCGCAACATTGTTCTTTAAAAGGATACTCTGATTTTAAAAATAAAGCATAAACAAATAAGTCTTTTTTGGTCGTGAAATTGGGGATGTCACACAAGGAATTTGTGGCTTCGATCAGGGATATGTATTTGAGGATGATGGTGATTACTCCACTTTTAGAGCAGATTTGAGAGCCTCAGGTAGAGGCTATGAAGGAAGAGCATCAAAAGAGTGAGCGCATAGTGGGCCAGGTGGCTTCCTTCGATTATGATAGTCGGGGGTTAATGACCCTTCAGCGGAGGGTGTGGGTCCATATTTGGGTGGTGCACACCAGGTTTTGATGGAGGAGGCGCAAAAGTCGAGGTTCCCGATCCATCCCAGAGAAACAAACATGTATAGGGATCTTTGGTTCGACTATCGGTGGCCTTGCATGAAGCGAGATGTGACCTGGTATGTAGAGAGGTTCTTGACTTGCTGGAAAGTCAAGGCTAAGCATCATCGATCTCATGGAAAGTTAAATTCGTTAGACATTCCTGTTTGAAATGGGAAGAGATTATTATGGATTTAATCACGAGGTTGCAACGAACAACGCGCATAGTGGATTCGTTATGGGTCATCGTGGATTGATTAAGGCGTGCAGTTCCTTCTGATTCAAGAGAGTATCTGTTCAGATAGATTGGGTGACATTTACATCAGGGAGGTTGTGGCACAGCATCGGGTGTCGGTTCCAATGGTTTTAGACAGGGATTTCTGGTTTATTTCTAGGTTCTGATAGAGGTTTTACGAGGAGTTGGGTATACATTTGCTTTTCAGCGCGGATTTCCACCCGCAAATCGATGGACAGATTAAGCAGACTATCCAGACCTTGGAGGATATGCTTCGGGCATGTGTATTGGATGTCAGTGGGAGTTGGGATACATATCTCCCTTTGGGGAAGTTTTCGTTTAACAACAGTTATCACGCCAACATTAAATGTCCTCCTTTTGAGATACTTCATGGGAGGAAGTGCAGGACCCCGATATGTTAGGGTGAGGACAGTCAGCAAGTCATGGGGAGTAATAAGGTAGTACCCAAGACTACTGAGCCGATTCAGCAGGTTCGGGGTAGACTTCAGACAGTAGAGAGTCAGCAGAAAAGCTATGCCGACAAGCACCGATCAGATCTAGAGTTCTAGGTCAGGGACATGTTTCTCCTTAAGGTGTCACCTTGGAAAGGTGTCGTCCGTTTCAGGAAGACGGGTAAGTTGTGCCTTAGGTATATCGGTCCTTTAAGGTTTTTTCCCAGGTGGGCAGGGTTACTTATCGCTTAGATCTACCCGAGGAGCTTAGTCAGATGCATAGCATGTTTCACATCTCTTAACTGTGGAATTGTTTGGTTGATGATTCTGTGATGATTCCATTGGAGGATATCCAAATGGATGATCGCCTGAATTATATTGAGAGACCGATGGCGATCCTTGATCGGAAGATGAAGGCCTTGAGGAAAAGGGTCGTGGGTTTGGTGAGGGCGTAGTGGTAGAGCCAAAAGTGTTAATAATGGATGTGGGAGCCTAAGGATTAGATGAGGGAACATTATCTAGAGTCATTTGCAACGGATGACTTCGAGGACGAAGTCTAATTCAAGCAGGGTAGAATTGTATCATTCAAATCCTTAAGGTACTTAATTTATTGAATTCCTACATTGTGGGAGGATTCTTAAAACTTGAGCAATAGTGGTCACGACGTGAGTGACCATTGACCATTTGACCCGCATTCTTGAAGACTCACAATGCGAGGCATCAGGTCTCACGACGTGAGCAACGCCTGATGACCCAAAAACCTAATTTATAAGTATTTAATGGAATGAGAGAGATAGGGTTGCCCATCCTCTAGCCTCCTGAAAACCCTAGATTCGACCTCCTTGAGACCTTTGTCCATTGTTGGTGACCTTGAAGTACTTATTTTGTGGTTTTCGGTCCATTAAAGTCGAAGAGGACTCTGGTGGTGCTTCATTTTGGCAATCTAACTTTAACCTCTTAGTCATGTTGAGCTTTTGGACCTATGTAATTCATGAAGCTCTTACCTTTTTGCCTCTTGCGTGCTAGATCTAGGTTTTGGAGCTTTTCTTTGCATGGTTGGGTTGTGTAGCATGCATGGGATCCATAAAGTTGGCAACTTTATAGATCATTAGGACATCTTCTGTATATAAGGCTTTTCATCTGAGTTTTGGTTTGGTTTTAGACTCCAATCATGAGTCTTGATCCTATTACCTTTCTTTTGACCTAGTTAGTATGTAAGTCATGCGTTGGACATGCATGACTGAAAAGCTACGATTTTTATAGTCCTTAGGGTTGAGGAAGGTCTTCTGGAAGGTCCTAAAGAATGCCTTAAAGGATTAAGAGCTTAATGTTCGAAGTTGGTTAGAACTGGTCTCACAACATGAGAAGTGGGAATCTCACAACGTGATAAATGAGGCTTTCCTGATCTGAGGAATTTGGTTGGAAGATTTGTGACTGAGTCAACTCATTGAGTGGGGCTGGGTCGAGTCCATTCTCACGATATGACCAGAGAGCAAGCCACGTCGTGAGGGTGAGCTGATGGGAATATTGACCTTTGACCTTAGGTTTTGAGTTTCGATCCTTTGGTCAAATCGTGGTTTTGAAAGGTAGAATAAATGTTTTCCTTCTATAATTATCTAGGTGTGGTGTAGCACCAGTGTAGCTGACTGTGAGAGGAAAAATAGGACATTATTGATCGAAAAGTGAATTTCCTCTACTATACTCGTGGGTTGAAGGCACCAATGTCGGCCCACTAGATTATGTTAGTAAAATGATAGTTGTCTTCATGACAATTGTATGCTATGTCTGTCTCTACATGTATCTTCGTGACTTCTGTTGATGTGATTGTATGCTTAACTGTAAGGCTGAAATAGAACCGATACCATTTGAAAGATACTGAAGGGGGTCAAATAGACCCAATATCGGTTGAAAGATACCAAATGGGGTGAATTAGACCAATACATGTTGAAAGATACAGAAGGGGGTAAAATAGACCCAATACTGGTTTAGCGATACTGAAGATGGTGAAATAGACCCAATATGTTTTGACTGTTATGCATGTATGGTATGGGGTGTTTTGGGGGATCTCACTAAGTTTTGTGCTTACGGTTTTCAATTTATGTTTCAAGTAGTTCTAGCTCAAAAGGGAAGGGCCCGACTTGAACGCACCGTATCCGTTCATTTTTTCCGCATTATGTGATTTTGGGATTTGTACTATGATATTATTCACTATGATACACTTTCGGTTGTTTTGATATGATTATTGGATGCTTGAAATGAATTAAAAGTAAAAATTATGTCTGAAATATTTTGGGATATTAAAGGTATGCTATGTGGCAACTGGAAAATTCTAGACCAAAATAGGTCTAAACTTTAATCATGTACCAGTGAGTTCATAACGTAATCATCCTAAGGGAGAGATAATTATAACCCTCGCAGATTTGGGCTAGTCAATTTAGAGATAGGAAACGTCAAAAAGTGACTTTTTGATGGAGGGTTATATATAATAAATAATCTTAACAAAGTTGTAGTATATATCACATAGTTTCCGTACATATATAGAACGCCGAAATCCGAGTTATAACGAAGAAGTTAGAACCTGTCAAAGTTTCGTGACGGAACCGGCACGACGCTGTGTGACGTAAACAGTGAATTTGGGATAAAATGCTTTTTAACCTTAACAATCTAAATAAAGTCGTAGTATACGTTAAACCGAGAGTGTGCATAAAAAGAACGTCTAAATCTGACTTCGTATGAAGAAGTTATGAATTTTCTAAGATTTGGAATAACAATATACATCCCAGAATTCGAATTATACATTGAGCGATTTTTAGCCGATAGAACCTAAACGAGAATCGAAGATCTCATCAATAGTAGTTCAACGGTAAGAAGGCAGACGAAACGGACTTCGTACGAAGAAGTTATGATTTTTTAACGGACTTTTCCTGTCCCAGTCAGTTAAAATTTGACATTAAAAATAAATTCAAAATTAGCCAATGGAGTCTAAACAAAAGTCATAGAGTACAGTCTCATCTACGCGTGGATATAAATAATGTCGAAAATGGAGCTTGTATACGAAAGTTATGAATTTTTGAAGTTCAAGGCCCAAATTATGAGGCTGGTCCGAAGAGGTACGCCCCACGTAGAGGGTTACGCCCAGCGTTCACGTTCCATGGTCTCAGATTGACCACGTAGACTCAACCAGATCCGGACACCTGTTCCCCATATACGTTCACATGGTGGACCCATGTCCTAGCTGTGACATGTCCGAAGCTCAGATACCCATTAGAGACCGCGTGTCTTTTACGCCCCGCGTAATGCGAGACTATGCCCCGCGTACTACGAGGCATCGGCCACCTATAAAAGGGTGCGGGATCACTCGGTTTATTTTACGATTTTACTTATTTCCTATTTTACCCCCTCTCAAGCCACTTTAAAACCTCCCAAAGCTTCGGGAACCTCCCTAACACCCGAAGAAAGCCTGGAGCACCCGAAGTTCCCGAGAAAAGAGTCTTTTCGATTTGAAACTCAGCCCGTGTAAAGCCCGGTTTTCAACATAAACTCATAGTATCGTCAACAAAAATCATTTTTGGAAGCAAAAGATTGTCCGAATCACCACCTTATCAGGTGAGTTCATACCCCTACACTTTTTATAAACATTTTCCATGTTTTAAGTGGGGGGGGGGGGGAATACAAGTAAAACACATGGAAACTTGTGTTAAAATACATACCATTGTTTATGTTTTCTTACATTTTATGTATCTATTACGTGAAAACATCAAATATGTGAAACAACGTTATTACCAAATTTACAAACGCCTACATGCAAAACATGCTGAAATGAAACGGTTATCATTTTCAATGAAACATGTATTTTTTTATACTATAATAGGTATAGTTTGCAAAACATTCTCATTATTTTACCCTTTCAGGGCAAAGAACCGTTTATATAAAAATACAATTATTTTTATATCTTATAACTATTACGAAAGAGGTAACAATTTTATATACAATCGATTTCATTGCAAAAACACGTAAAATCATTGGAAATTTCGAGACATCGTTTTCGTTATACCTACTTAGGTATACATGGAAGTCCTACTTTATAATCCGAGTCTCCTCCCGGAGAGCGTGATACTTGTGTATATATCTATATGCGATTGATAACCCCACACCCTTACTGTTAGCTACAGCCTAACCAGCAGGTTATGGGTGACAAATATCAAACATAACGACGCTTGAAGAACACGGTTATGAAAAATCACATGATAAACGACAATACGCTTTTTAATTTCGAATAAAACTACATGTGATTAGCTTTTAGTATGCTAATGTACTTACACTTTTCGGTCTTGGAGTAATTAAGACTACAATTCAACTTTTAGTGTGGTAATATACTTCCACTTTTCGGTCATGGATTAATTAAGACTACAATTCAACTTTTAGTATGGTAATATACTTACACATTTCGGTCTTGGAGTAATTGAGACTATAATTCAGCTTTTAGTATGGTAATATACTTACACTTTTTGGTCTTGGAGTAATTAAGACTACAATTCAGCTTTTAGTATGGTAATATACTTACACTTTTCGGTCTTGGAGTAATTAAGACTACAATTCAGCTTTTAGTATGGTAATATACTTACACTTTTCGATCTTGGAGTAATTAAGTTTACAACTCATTTTTCTGGAAAATATAGGATTTTCCGAGATAGATACGATTACTTTACAAATAAACAGTTTACAACTCAGTTTTATGGAAAATATAGGATTTTACGGGATATATACGATTATTTTATAAATAAACAGTTTACAACTCAGTTTTACGGAAAATATAGGATTTTCCGAGACAGATACGATTACTTTACAAATAAACAGTTTACAACTCCGTTTTATGGAAAATATAAGATTTTCTGGGATAGATACGATTACTTTACAAATAAACAGTTTACAACTTAGTTTTCTGGAAAATATAAGATTTTCCAAGATAGATACGATTACTTTACAAATAAACAGTTTACAACTCAGTTTTATGGAAAATATTGGGTTTTCCAGGATAGATACAATTACTTTACAAACAAACAAGTTTACAAATCAACTTTAAGGAAAATATAGGGTTTTCCGGAATAAACGACAATACATTGCAAGCAAACAAGTTAACAAATAAGCTCTAGGGAAAATATAGGATTTTCTAGAGGAACACAATATCATTTTCAAAGAACAAATAACTTATCTTTGAAAATTAAATACTTCTGAACTCACCAAATTAAATGTTGATACATTTTCAAAAACACTTGTATTCTCAGGTATCTATTAGACAGGTACACACATAGATTCCGAGAAGATGGAGCATAGTAGCTTCAAGTCTTTTTTCTGTTATCTACTTTTGGAGTCAATCAAGTTGTGATTCGAATAAAATGTAAGCACTTTATTATTAATAAAATGGTTTTTGTTGCTTTGATTACTATTATATAAATGTTATGATATTGTACATGACGTCATCCGCCTCCGAATGTTTCATCCGTTTAGGTTTAGGGGTGTGACATACTACACGAACATCACATGGATCCTTGTATGAGCTATGATATTCCCGCTTCAGACTCGGAACAACTTGATCTGCCAAGATCTCTTTATGCGAGTAATCAGGTTAAGTTTAATCCACTATATCCGACAGACGAACAATAAATTCTCTTCCTAATTCCCTTCCTGAAAAGATTTTTTTGTCAAACCGAAGAACCACATAGATTAATGGATGCAGAGTGAAAGTGTTGAGCAAATTCGGACAAGATTGCCTTCTCTACATATAATACATCATTCAAAACACTCAAAATAAGATCACAATCTCGGATTCTGACTTTCCAAACATCAACCCAAATGATGTTCTTGTAATTACTGGTCACCTCAAGGATAAGAAAGACTCTGAAACTGTCATTGGAGCCTACAATGTGGCTTTAAATTTTTTGAAAGATTACATTGCTGATTTTGGCCATTCAAATGTTGAGTTTGCTTCTTTGTTTCGAACTGAGAAGCTCTTGCTCTTATTGACACCGAGGTAGAAGAAATTGATCTATTGGATGAAGGACCTATCACGGATCCAGAGCTCAGATCCATCTACAAGAGGAAAATTTTAGACAAGAAGGAGTTCTTTAGGGTTGTGCAAAATCACTTGGTTCATACCAGTGTGCTTCAAAATATCATCTCTAAAACTGCCAAGTCTTAAGTTTTTGAACAAGTAAAGCAAGACTTGATCGAGCAACTCAGTTAGTGGATTGAAGTTACAAGTTGGTTGTAAATGATATATTTGTTCGACAAGATGTGAAAGCTCATTGATTGCCAAGATCACTTAGGGGGTGATTATTAGTTCAAAACAAGTGATCCTCAGGTAATCCATGTTATCATGTTCTAAAACTGATGATTGTTGTAATGTAGTATAGGTTAAAGTGATCCGAGCTAATAGTGTGAGCAGATCTGAGGGACGTTTTGAGATAAAGCAAAGAATAAATGATCTGAAATTAGCATTGTTTTGTCTACATGTATTTTGTCTTACTTTACAGTAACTCTTGTAGGAGACAAAGTTCAACCACAATGATGTGTTAGATGGTTGATCTGCAGTTAGCTTTTTGTACACATGTCTCCTTCTGTGATTGGTTTTAGGTTAGTATAAATAGGACCATCACCCCATGTAAATCGTTAACCTTTTAAGCACTTTTTCATTCATTAAGTATCAATCAAGAATCATTCATTCATATTGTTCTCTTTGTTCTTAAGTTTGTTTGTTATTCATATTGCATCTTCTTATTATATTATTGAATACTTTTTTGTTCTATCTTCCTCAAGGCCTTATTGGTTCCATCCGGACTTGACTGGAATCATTATCTGCCTCCATTGTTGTCCCAATCACAATGTGTGAGCTCTCAAACCTTGTGAAATATATTTAAGAATATCCTCGTTCTGTCACAATCTGACTTCGTATGGAGAAGTTATGATTTTTCTAATTTATGAATTCAACCCTATGAAAAGAGGAGTGTCGTAATTAGCGAAAAGGGGATCGGCCGAAGAAAATAAGTGTACTAATCGAGCATACAAGATCATAGATGTGGAGAACGCCGAAAACAAAGTTCTTAGGAGAGGGATACGAATTTAACACTATCGATTTCTTTTCGCCCCTTGTAAAAATATGAAATAAAAATAGGAGCCAAACTAGCTAATGGAATCTAAAGGAAAGAAGTAGTACTCGTCGATAGCTATGAGTAGATATAAAGAACGTCGAAAGCAAAGCTCGTATGAGAAAGACATGAATTTGAGAAGATCTAAACTTTTACCCACTAAAAGAGGTACGTGGAATGCCTAGAGCGTTCCATGAGGCTATGGAACTGACGAATTCATAGGAGATATAACGATGTGGTCCATCGATAATTCGAAATGTGGCAGCATTATACTGGAAACAATGTTTTAGGATGTGGCGCACCCTAGACCTTGGCACGGTTGGACTCCATTCCCAGCAACCTATAAATAGCAGGTTGATCTCAGCCATTTTCGCACCAATTCCTCATACCTTTCTCTTGATTTTTCTAAGGTTTTTCCTCCTTTGAGCCAAATAATTGTCGAGTATTTAGGCGCAAGATATCGGGGTATAAAGTGCAATGCGAAGGTGAGTTCACGGCCCCTTAATATATATATATATATATATATATATATATATATATATATATATATATATATATATATATATATATATATACTTTGAACAAAAGAAGAAGTATGAAAACTATAGTTCCCATAAATTAGAGAATACTAATTTTAAAAACAAAGGTACCCTAACATCTAAGTCAAAAAATACTTATATAAAACTAAATATAGTTAGCATAAAAAGGTATTCTCGAGTTATAACGATTCAAACCTGTGGGCATACCGACATTGAGTTGACCTTTTAAATACCACATGTATTCCTAGGAAATAACTAGATAGAAGCTTGCACTCCCTGTAGTCAAGACGTGAGCCTCAATGGTAGAACTATCTACGTAACCACTAGAGGCGCTGTTACTATTATAATTTATTTTTATGCCTAATTGTCAAGGCACCATTTGTATCTAAATCCATAGCACTATAAAACATAGTTCGATGTAATGTTTATTCTATAGTGGAAGTGATATTTATGTTATACCTTCTGTTTACTGGTCAATGTAAGTTCGATGACTGTGACGAGCTATGAACGTCACACAGTCACATGTTTCTGCTGCCGGCCATGGGTGTCTTAACAGCGTGTCGCGACGCATAACAAACACATAATATAAATAAAAATTCTACTTTCATACACTAAGAGGTAGTACAAGAAAGCATGGTCGAATCCACAGGGGCATGTCATAAGCTCTATGTCTCTCTTGCGTAAGGCACTCACTAAATTAACAAAAATTAAAATTGGGGGATTTGTTGACTGATTAAAAATAACATGGGCAGGAAGTTATAAAATAAAAATGCAATTTAAAAACTAGAATAAAATTCAAAACGTAAAAGCAATTTCAGTTTCGCAGTGACTCTCCTACTCATACAAATAAACTTTAACACGATACTTCAGTTGTGTAATGTTTAAACTGGTACAGAAAATCATTAATAAGTTGTAACAATTTTGATTTACTAAAATTTTCAACCAAAACAAGCTCTTTGACTTAAACTTCACTATTTACTGAATTAACCAAATCAGCTCATAATTAATTTAGAAAAGGAACATTAAGCACAGTGTAAAAATTCCCAGTAAAGTCCAATACTTCTCACAAGCCCGGAAGCGTAAAGACTTGCTTGATCATTTATATTATAATTAACCCTAACACAAAATTAATCTAATATTTATTACTTTTATTGATTAATAAAGACAATTACGGATGTAAACGAATCAGATAACTTCATTGATTATTAACAATTAAAGTGGCCAACAAAAACTGAATGAAAATCAAACGTTCTATTATGCATAGAACGATCAACCTAAAGAGTGAACACAATAAAAAATCATGCCTAATGATTACTTGTACAAAAAGTCGAGTCGTTTGCTAAACTGAAATCTATGTTTTTTAGTCTTACATGGCTAAAAACGAATTACAAGAAGTAAAAACGAAATCTATTTGATAAATCTTACTAAACAAAAGTAAAACTTGAATTGTGTTCTTCGGATCTATATTTGGCACTCAAAAACATCTGAAAATCGCGACTCAGTCGTCTGGAATCACGAATGGTCGAAAGTTAGCGTTGTAGGAATGTTAAGGAGGCTAATTTATACGATCTAAAAAATTCGAGTTATAAATTCGATTGAACCATTTTCGCCATGATCCAATTTTTGCTCAAATTTCAAGTTTTCTGATTTTTCATGAATTTTTGACTTCGAAGACCTAATTCGATCAAATTTTTATGGGAAATTCGATTGAATTTTTTTTCTTTCTTTGTTCTTCGACTAAAAATGAATCTTATAGATCCTCGAAACATTAATTCGATCAAACTTATTGAACTTTGACCGAAACATCGATTTTTCCTCGATTAAAGCAACTTCCAGGCATTCCTTAGCATCCTCCACTAGTTCCAAGCTCCAATTTATCTCCAAAGCTCCATCAAATGCATCCTTAGTGTGTCGTATTCTCAATCGTTGCTAATTTGCTCTGGAAATCATAACAAAAGTGTGTAGTACAGGCATTATGGAAACATAATGAAAAACACACAATCTATAACAAAACAAGGGAAATAGTTAGCATTTTATAAGAACATAGTGACCAAAACATGCTCATAAATGCATGTAAAGTGCATCTAAAAAACCTCTGCAAGCTTAGCCCTTACTAGTCCTCGAGTAAGGAAAGGATAGTTATCAGAAATGGGTGTGGGGGAAAAGGGTAGTGAGGGAATAACTTAGTCGAAACTAAGAACTTAAATCTAACTAGCAAGATCAACAGTAAAAGAAAATAAGCAAAGAATATGCATGCAAGAAAGAAAAATAATAAAAAATAAACAGCGAAACGGAAAATGAAAATAAACAACCTTAACTAAAAATTTCTCTCTTTTTTTTTATATGATCAGAGTCTACACTGAGGGAGCTCTAATGGAATCACTAACTAGATGACCATCCTGCTACCTTTCATGTATCATAGACTCCTAATGTGAGGAACACCTGAAACTTTATACTTTAATTAGCCTTGAGAGCAAAAATAACACAGTGCAGAATCTCATGTCCTCAAGACTAGATAGTCAAAAACTAGAATTGACGCTTCCTTAAGAACTCGTCACGTCAAATCAGCTTTCACTAAATCAGTGGGTTGCACCCATAGGGGCCCAACTCCTATTCTTTCACTTTTTTTAGAGCCACAAATATCATATCACACAGTTCTTCATTCACCAGATTTGACTTTGGGATGACTTCTAATTTGATTGAATTTGAATTTGTATCTTTATCTTTAGCATGGGTTCTTTAATCATCTTCTGAATTTCTTGGGATTTCTTTGATTAAGTGCTTGAAATTTTGACTTGGGTACCAAATAAGACAGTCTTCTGAGTTTCATGTGATTTCCTCGATTAAGTGCTTGAAATTTTGACTTGGCTACCGTATAAGACATTCGTACCCTTCCTTTCTTCATGATTATGTGGATCTGATACTAGGGCTATCTATTATCGCAAGGGTAACGTGTGTCAACAAATAAGTTCGTGTTATGTGGGTTCAGACTCATCGATAAAGGTTCTTTTTTAAACATTCAAAAGCAAATCATTCCAAATATGTTATTACCGCCCATAAAGTGTTTCGTACGCCATTGTTTTTTTTTTATTTTCTAAATTCAGGGTCTCAGATTATGGTGTATAGGTCCCTTAGTTATGACAACAGATTCAACACTTCCAATAACGATCTGGTCATTTTAGACATTCATTTTCCATCTTCGCAGAGCTATCAAATGTAAAGAGTATCCTCATCTTGTGTATTTTTTTTCAAACTTAACAAAACAGAAAAAAAAATTACGCAAATGCAAACATGCAGAAAATATGACCATATATATTTTTTTATAAAAACTAAAAGTAAACACAATGAAAATATATATTTATCTTAAAAAAAACTAAGAAAAGAAAAAGAAAACTAAAAACTTAAAGGAAAAATCTTATTGGATTTTTAAAACTTTTTTAATTTTTTTGTAAAACTAATGCAGAAGAAAATAAATAAATAAATAAATATATATATATATATATATATATATATATATATATATATATATATATATATAAAAGACGAAATCCCCTCCCCAATATTAAAATAAAGCATTGTCCTCAATGCTTGGGAAGGAGAATGAAAGATCTACTAAGGAGGAGGTGGAGGCAGGAGACGACGGAACAACTCTTGTTGGAACAAGTCGAAAGAAGTCTGAAAATTCCAGAAATTGGTCTTCATGTAGCCATTGTCGGTGCAGATATCAGAAATATCCTAATGGATGCTAGAAATATCCTTGCCTTTTCCAGTAATATCATGTCGGGTCTCGAGATAGTGTTAGTAAGTGACAAGAAAGGCATGGTGAAAATGAGGTGGTAGGGGTAGGGTGGATGGCAGATCCTGAAAGTCAGCCTGGAAGTCAGGTTGAAAGTCAGCCTACATAGGGTCGACCTGCTAAAAATTGTCATCATAAATAACGTGAAGAGTATCATCATCTTGATAGTTGGGATGCACAGTAGATTACAAGGGGACGCCAAGATGTCGTGAAGATGAATGGTGGGTGGAGTGCAGCTACAGAAAAGATGGTATAGGAATACTAGAAACATTCGGTAAGGGTAGCCAGTTTGTGGAACTGATAGGATCTAAAAAAACAATAGTGGAAGAATATGAAACGTGTAGATATTTTTCACGCCCGTGAAACCAGACGTGGCCTCGTGGGGTTCGATGACAGATAAATATTGATTCCAGATTCTAAATAGTTAGCGAATTTTGGTGATCAATGACCCCTATAAACTGAAACTCCTCAAGTATGTGATCTGAATGATGCATGTCAATAAGAATGACTAAGCCACCACATATAATCGTGCTCTTTGAAGCTTGAGATATTTTGATGAGTTTCTAGACTACCAGAAAACCGAGATGTGGGCGAGCTTCCTGGGTTATCATACACCAAAGTATTTCTAGCTTGACGACACCAACTTTGGAGGTTTCATATTGTGGAAAGATGATATTGCAGATCAATCGGAATGTTAGCTTCAGAACATGATGAAGGATACTGGATGCTAAGCATGAAGAGGGTTTCTAATCATCCAGTATTGAAAGATATTTCCAAAAACTATATATGTCAAAGTTTTGGGGTCGGAGATGACGGGTTTTAGGGGGACCATAAGTTTGGTTTGTAAACGCATCAACCATCACACAAACATGGTTCATATGGACATGGTGTGTGACACTTAAGCAACGAAAGGTAAATTTTCCATCTAGATTAAGATTAGATAGAGTCATGGCAAAGTCCCGATTCAAAAGCACAAAAGTAGGATAATGAATCCTCAAAAGGCCCTCCCAGCCAAGATTGGCAAAGAGGGCCTGGACCTACTTATAAATATAAAGCTTACGAAGAGTAGTAGAAGTGCGGGAAAAATGTTGGAGAGAGATATCCCTTGAGCTAAGAAACATTGTGACAACCCGTAACTTCTATCTTTTATAGTTAATCAATTCAATCAATGTCAAACTCGATTATGTTACCTTTTAACACTGTTTAAGGGTTCGTTTAAGTGTTCTAAGCTTGAGTACAACCAAGGATGAGATTAGGGATGAGTTATCAACTCGTAAAAGTAGCAAATCGGGCCATACACTCCTTTAGGAGGAGTATAGGGCCGTACACATGCGTGTATGGCTGTACACCCCCTCATGGCCGCACAATCACCCCCATATATAGGAGTAGACCCCTTCCTTCATTCCTTTCTCCTCTTGGCTGCACACTACTTCTTCTCTCTCTAGTTTATTCAACCATGAACTCTCCAATGCTTCAAAAACATGAGTATTCCATCCTCTAGCTTGTTAAACTTGAATGACTCTTGATTCAAGCCTTAGTTCATCAAATTCCATCATGTTCTTCACCCCTTTGAAGGAGTACGGCTGCACACCCCTTTGTACGGCCGTACACCCATTTAAAGGCTCTCCAAAGTGAGAGTTTGGCCCCTAACATCAAGTGGGACATGATCTTAGCTTTGATACACCTTAAAGTCGACAACTTTGACATAAACATGAAGAGTGTACGGCCGCATACCCCTTTGTATGGTGCACACACCTGAGGTCCGTACACCCATTTTGATGAACATTTTAGGCCTCAAACTTGTACTACAACCAAGTATGGGACCTAGAACTCTTCCTTGATGCTTCTTAGGACCTAGAAACACCTCAACATGCACACTTTTTATGAGTGCATGGCCATGCACTCATGGGCCGAACACCATGGCCATACACACCCCTAGGGTAGTCGTAGACCTCTCTCACTCAATCATATGTGAGTTTAGCACTTAGTCCAAGTGTTTCCAAGTCCTTAGGGTGGTTTTCTATCATGTCTAGTCGTGAAATACCCTAATTTGAATCATATTTGTGTTATTACATGATAATTAGGATCCAATTGTGTTCGAGGCTTCATTTGACACTCAACATCTCTTATCGATCCTTCATACAAACCACTCACTCGAGGTGAGTTCATACCCCTACGCTTTGATGATTTTTAGACGATGTTAGGGGAAATACAACCCAAACACAAATGTTTTTGCGAACTAATACAAAGAACTCTTAACAAGTATAAAAATCATGGAATTGATTCAGACAACGATTTTCATATATCTAGATATCTTATCCATTTTGTACTATGTTGAGCATAAGGGACGTTTTCAACTTACCACCAAAATTGCATAGTTTTTCAGATTCAACATTCACAAAATAGGTATAGTTTGGGGTTTCAAATCATAACTTTTAAGAATTCATAGTTAATCACCACTAAACATATAAACTATGGCAGATTTAGTTTATCGTGTTCGTTACTACAAGGGCATGTCATTTAATAATTATCTATGTATAATTATTACCGTATACTGCATCCAACGAATTCTAATACAAGAAAAAACTTTAGAATTACATGTAAACTAGATTGTACAACATTGTGAGACTTTACTTCAAAATTGTACCCTTAGGGTATTGAATTAAATCCTATCCTAGTATAACTAGAGTCTCCTGGAGGGAGAGCGTGAGATTTGTGAATAGATCTATTCGGGATTCACAATCCCACACCTGAACTGCTAGTTACAGTTAGGCATGCTTGCCCGGGGTGACAAATTTCATTGAACCACCACTTGAAGAACGTTTTAAAGGTCTCTAGGTCATATCAAGCATGGTTATACGACTCACAATAAGTATAAACTAATCATTTGTTTACGGGATTTCACTCTTCAATGGTTTTATTTTAAGTACTAAACCTAATATACATACTGGTATTAACCAGGGTTTTCACACTATATGATACTTATGTTACTGGTGATAGCCAGGGATCTCATGCAAGTACTTTCAAAAATAAGAACCAAATTCAATAACCAACTTACCATGGGTCTTAGGGTTTAAGGCTACTTTTCATTATTTAAGAAAATATTGGATTTTCTTTGAAACATACAATCATTTCTACAAAGTCTGTAATAGATTTTGATTACAAAACTTGCTTATGAACTCACCGACTTTATGCTTATACTCTTTGAAAACTGCTTGTATTCTCAGGAAATCTATAGACAGGTACCTCTTGGGATTTTGAGAAGTTGGAGCAATTGAAGTCATGTCTTTAAATTTTATTTTCATTTTTGATGTATTTAAACAAGGCTAAAACAGATGTAAATACCTTTTCATATATTTATTTAATGTAATGGTTGTGTTTACTATGATTACTATGATGCAATGGTTGTGATACTGCGCATGACGTCCTCCGCCCCTAAACGTTTCCGCTTTTCCGGTTTGGGGGTGTGACAGATTGGTATCAGACGCCTTGTTTATAGTGAACTAAGTATACCGAACCTTACATGGTATACAACTATAAACACTAAGGGGCTTAAGCGTTCTGTAAATAAAAGTATGTTAGTATTTTATAAGAAATATACAAATATACATACTTAACAGAACCAGAATCATAGGTAGTACAAAACAAAAGTATTTGGATGTTGGACATTATGGTTAAACCTGGATAGTTATGTAATCATGTCTAGGGTCAATATAGCCTAATCAACTATATTTATTTGAGACATGACCAACATGTGCTAGGGAGTGGCTGTAGTGTTGCAGCAAGCCTAAAACGTACCAAGTATATATACATCAGGTATCGGTAGAACAAAAAATACTATAGGAGTATTTTAGCTATAGCCAAATACAATGTAGAGATTCATTTCAATTGTTACTACATATTCTTTCTTAGCGATATTTACTTGCAGTAGTAACTCTCCTCTCTCTATATATAGCTTCATAGAAAAGTTTAACTTTCAGAATGAGATATATCTTGTTTCACCTATCTTGATTTAAATTCAGGGGACTTATCATCTTCTTCTTCCTGATTGTTCTACACCAAGATGCCTCCCCGAAACAGACCCATCAGAAGGAACAACAACACCCCGCCACCGCCACCTCCACAATTTGATCTTGCCATGTTCCAGGCAGTAGTTACTATCGCAGTAACTGTAGCAATGGCGCAAATAAATCAGGGAAGCTGTAGGGGATCAGGAGATGGACCAAACCACCAAAATATTGGTGGAGCAAGGGACACCAGAAGGAGTGTTCCTATAAAGACTTCATGAATGCCAAACCCAAGTCCTTCGATGGCAATGATGGAGTCATTTCTATGACTCGATGGTTCGAGAAGATCGAATCCATCTTTGAAATCTGCACCTGTTCCGAAGCAAACAAGGTTATGTTTGCCCCTTACACCTTCACCGACCAAGCACTGACCTGGTGGATTGGTCGAGTGTGACAACCCGATATTTCGAGACAATATGATGGATCACAAGTCAAATTTAGATAAAATATTTAACTTTCCTAAAATCTTATTTGGGTTAAATAAAGTAGTAGGAATCGTATCAAGGTTTTCGTACATATAAAGAACCCTAAAATCCGAGTTATAACGAAAAAGTTATGACTAACCGAAGATTCTCGGCAAAACCGGCAACACTAATAGACGTAAAACGCGAAGTTTCAATACAATAATTTTTAGCCTAAGGTATCTAAATGAAAGTTTTAGATATCCCAAAACCGTAAGCATACATAAAAAGAATGCCCAAATCTGACTTCATATGAGGAAGTTATGATTTTTCGAAGTTTCAGACATAGTAGTAGACAGCTAAAAACTCGAAATCGAGATCGAGCATATTTTTGCCAACATGACCTAAACGAGAATCGAAGATCTCATCAATGGTATTACAACGGTAAAAAAAGTCTGGCGAAAACAGACAGCGGATGAAGGAGTTATGAAATTTTAACGGACTTTTCCTGTCCCGGCCTATTAAAAATATAATATTAAAAATAAAGTCGAAATTAGCCGACGGAGTCTAAACAAAAGTTAGAGATCATAGTCTCACCTACGCGTGGATATAAAGAACGTCGAAAACGGAGTTCGTATGAGAAAGATATGAATTTTTGAAGTTTATTAATAATTAAAATATTTAATTTAATTATAAATACCCGATATTATCCATTGTAGGAGGAGTCACCGGTCTGATCTGGATTACGCCCAGCGTAATACCTTGGTACGCCCAGCATAATCCGAGGATTCAGACCCTATATAAAGGGTGCGAGGATGCCGGCCATTTTTGCTCAATTCTTCCCTTTTTCGCGCCGAAGCTCTGCGTTTCAACCCTCGGAGTCATCCCAAAGGCCCGGTTTTCATATCCATGTTTGGAAGGAAGTTTTACACTCCCGAGATTCCCGAGAATCCCAAGAAATCCGCTTTCTCGAGTAGAAGTTCTGCTCGGTTTTCGTCTCGCTTTCTTCAATCAATCATGTGAGTTCATACCCCTATAATCCACACTTTTAAATGTTTTATAAACGCTTTTATATGCTTTTAAGGGGGGGGGGGGAATACAAGTAAGACACACGATTATTATCGTGTGTTATATAAAGTTTCATTATACGCTTTTTATCAACGGAATCATATGTGATTTATAACTATTATAGGGAAACTTTCATATGCAAAATATATCACGATAACATCATATCTTTTGAAATGAAAAATGTTGTTATATATGTATAAATCAAACACTCTGCTTATACTGTATGTATATGTGTCCATCTTAGACACTATAAAAATTATACTTTTCATAACAAGTGAGCATTTTACTAGAGATTACTATACAAACGAGATACACTTAAAGAAAACTATAATAGGTATAGTTTTACGAGAACATCACGAACTTTTACATACTAGAAATACTATTTCAAGGAGATACATTCGTATACAAGAACAAACGAACATTTTCATATGTACTTCAAATAGTTTTCTCAAACGTTTTTACATGTTGAAATACTTTTTGAAACTGTCTTACAAACTGTAGGTTTCCTTTTTGAATCTGTTATAGTTGTGCTTCAAACAAAGGTTTTCTCACACTTAAACTGTTTTGTCAAACGGTTTTCGATTCGATTTATAAACTGACATCAAGTCATAAATTCTTATTTATTAAACTTTTTAAAGGTTTTGCAAAACTTCTTTTATGCTTTTGTATTATAAATTGCATGCCTCTATATGTATAGTTATATAAGAAATGTTTAAAAGACTTAGGAAGACTATCCACCCTGTTTCCTTTTCCTTGATTTGGATGTGGTCTGATGGGATATTGGGTACTCGTCCGAAGGCCGTTTAAATATTAGTTATATATCATATTTGCATGTATAGTCATAAATGTTCCATCAGTTAATTCAGTTCCGAGACTCTTGGGTAGCAAGGGTGTATAAACCTACTTGGACACTCATCAATTACATTCTAGTAAACTATTATAGGAATAGTTTAGGGGATACAAAACATTATCCCTATTACAAGAAATTACACCAGAGTCAGTTCATTCATGAGTCTAGACTACATGCTATATGAAGGGATACTCTTACAGAGATTCCTCTTACATGGATACACTTATATGGATACTCTTAAAAAGATTCCTCTTACATGGATACACTTATATGGGTACTCTTACAGAGATTCCTCTTACATGGGTACACTTATAGGGATACTTTTAGATAGATACTATGTGGTAAGAAACAATAAGGGACTAACCATTCCTAAACCCAGTTGTTAGCAACAGAGGTAAATGGACATCTATGAATGTCTACGGTTGATACCATTATAGGTATACTTACGGGACTAACCATTCCGGAACCCACCTGTTAGCAACAGAGGTAATGAACATCTACTGATGTCGACGGTTAATACTTATACTAGGAAGAAATTTACGGGACTAACCATTCCTTCAACCTGCTGTTAGCTACAGAGGAAAATGAAAATCTACGGATATTCACGGTGAGAACGTTTTGGCAGTCGCGATTTCGTGTTTATCCTAATACCAAAGGATAATACTTATATGGCTATATTTTCTCTATTACTTTTATTTTGTAATACATTCACGTAAACGATGAAGTAGACTATATATATTGTTAATAGTAGTCATAAAAGGGAAAACCATAATTGTTACAAAAAAACATATAAGTCTTGATAGAAGACTACTTTCAAAACAGTCAGGTCTTGGTTAAAGACTACTTTAAAAACATTCAGGTCTTGGTAGAAGACTACTTTTTATACTAGTAGAAAATATGGGATTTTCTAGGAGTTTTCAAAACATATACAAACAATTACATTGAACGATTTCAAATGTTATCATCAAGCTTATACGAACAATGACATTAAATACTTATGAACTCACCAGCTTAAATGTTGACCTACACTTTCAAAATAACTTGTATTCTCAGGTCACCAGTAGACAGGTACGATGACCAAGTTTTGCGAAGACGGAGTAGTCAAGACTCGTCTTTTATTTTGATTACTTGTTGTAATGTCTTATTACTATGAAAGAACACACATGTATTAAACTATTACTATTAATGCAATGGACGATGTTGCTGCTTGTTTACTACTTCACATTGTTGTGATACATACATGACGTCCTCCGCCCCAGAACGTTTCTGCCGTTCTCGGTTTTGGGGTGTGACATCGAGTCAAATCCCTAACCCTGGCGATCGCCAATGTCATGGGTTAGGAGTGCTTGAAAGAACTTATGCTGGCTGAGTACTGCCCAAGGGGCGAGATGCAGAAGTTGGAACATGAGCTTCGGACCCTGAAGATGAAGGGTTCTGACATTGCTGCTTACACCGCTAGGTTCTGTGATCTGGTTCTCCTCTGTCCGGGAATAGTCACCCCGGAAAGCAAAAAGGTTGAGAAGTACATATGGGGACTGACGACCCGAACCAAAGGAAATGTTTTGGCTGCTAGACCCACTACATTTGATAGCGCCAAGTGTCTGGCCCAACCGTAATAGATCATAGAGTCGATCTTGATGAGGTGACAGCTGCTCCCAAACCATAATAGAAGAGTGGAGAGAAGAAGAAGAAGTTTTGGAACAAATGCTAGGGGCAGTCTTCACAGGAGCCCTCCAAGAAACAACAATCAGTGGCAGTTCATGTTGCTACTACTCCTGCTGCTACTCCAACTGTTGTTCCAACCACTGAAGCTCCTATTGGTGGTTATGCTGGAAGCCTACCTCTGTGCAAAAAGTGTAACATTCATCATCACGGACCCTATCGTGAATTGAAGTGCAACAGCTGTGGAAAGAAGGGACACCTGACTCGATATTGCAAGACACTCGTTCAACCAACCAACCAGGCTCCTGGGGTGAATGCTGGTCAAACCTGCTATAGATGTGGAGAGGTTGGTCACTTCAAAAGAGATTGCCCCAAAGCAACAACAGCTGGCAACACAGGGAGCGTACTAGCTATGGGCCAGGAGAAAGCGGTCGTTGATCCTACCGTTGTTACGGGTACATTCCTCCTTGACAACTCTTATACATACAATCTTTTCGATTCTGGTGTGGAGACAAGTTTTGTTAGTCATGCATTCAAGCATCTTCTCAAACATAAATCTCAACCCTTAACTGAAACATTTAGCGTCGAGATGGCTAACGGAAAGAAAGAAAGCACTAACGACATATTCATAGGTTGTACTCTTACTCTAGATGTTCATTCCTTTCCCATCGATCTTTTGCTTGTATCCATAAAAAGCTTCGATGTCATAATCGGCATGGATTGGTTTACCTCCAATTATGGTGTATCCTTGTAAGGTTTTGAGCATTCTAACACTCCTCAGTGTACATGCAACCCAAAATACCTTGGATCTATGTTTTCTCTCTTATACATGAAAATATCAATATTCCAAGGTATTACCCTATCTAGCATACAATCTCTTAGATACTTGGGTAATAAAAAGGATATAATACATACCTTGTTGATGTAGCTTGACTCCATGATGCTCTAGAGCCTAGTGCCTTAAGTGTGACACCTCAAATGGTTCACACAACACCAAATGCACATGGAATGACTTGAGAGAAATGGAACACTGCAGAAAAATCGGCTAGCCCTTTCTATCACACATAGTGCCCGATTTTTCTCCAAGAATAAGATCATTATATAGTTAGGGTTACACCATGTAAACCCTAATTGTCATGGCCTTTCATTTCCATGATCCATGGGTACAAATACACCATGGAGCATCTTATGGGTTTTAGCCAACTTGACAATCCATGGAGCATTAGCCCACTATATAAGTATGGATGATTACACAATCAACCCATATATTTAATTAGTCTTCTTTGGATCACTTAATTAATTCCAAATTAATTGTTGATCAATACTATTTAAATAACCTTATTAATATATTAAAACTTTTAATATATTAACCAACCTTAAGTGTTATTTCTCTCATTATAGTTTATCCAAATGCATAACCCAAATGGACCATGTCGGGCCGGGTCAAGTCTTACCAATTACAGTTATGGACTTAGACATTAATCCAAGAGTCTCCCACTTGGATAAGTCTAAAACTATTATTGCGTATGACTTCAAGAACCGACTGGCAATCGTAGCTCTCAAAAGTTTCTGTCGAACTCTGACCTTGCCAATGATCTCTGACCTTTTTCAATGATTTGTCCATTAGATAAGTGATCATATACTCCTCCATTGTAGATATTATATGGACTGAAACATGGATTATAAATCATTCTCTCAGTCCATCTGCTGTTTCCCGATTTCCGATTCATGATGACTAACTGATTGAACAGATCAGATCAGTCCTGGCTTGGCCAAGCAATCACATGTATCATCATTAAATCATCGACGGGCCCACAGATATCGCTTTTATCTCGAAGGTAAAAGGAATGGATAAAATTCGACTCATATGGCTTGTTCTACTACTTGTTGAATCATACACAAGGGCACATTTTATAACATCGGGTTACCAATGTGTTTTCGTGCAATGAATGTACAACCAACTCCTAGTAACAACTCATATCTCTAGGTTTGAAGAATATAAGATATTATCGTCTCATGATCACTTGTGATAAAATCCATGAAGTGACTCCAATGAGCATGGGTTGAATCCAATACTCAGAACTTATGAGCACTCATGAGTGTTGTAGGACAACCTTGTCCAACATCTTAGACCTCTACAAGCCCAACTCATGACAGTCTTGATTCATATCTACTTCCAACATATGACAGACCGTGGATGGTTTGAATAACTTAGTCATTCCGGAAGACTAACCTAGTTATTATGGAAGTAAAACATGCAAAGTGAAACACAAGAATAATTGAATCCAATATGGTATCAAAACCTATGAATATAAATAAAACACCTTCTATTTATGACCATATGATTACACATTATTCATTGCATACTATTTCAGCTATCAACTTTATTCTTGAATTAAAATAATAGTTGTCCCATGCTCCGAGCATGTACACTATGTTTTTCTAAACAATAGCTTTTCCATACACCAAGTATGCACTCTATGTTTGTCTATGATCCTTACTTTGTGAAATAAACCAATTGACCAAACTTTCAATGATTCTAATTTCACACTCCCGAATTCTTATGGAAAATGCAGGAATTCCAAATTCATGCCATTTTACCGAAATATGTTAGATTCTAAACTTATATGTAATGATTCTCTTGTAATGATTATGCACAAAGTCACAAAGACATGAAAACAAACATTACAGAGCATTCCAAAGGAGATCAAATCCTTGGAAACATCCTTCTTGCATTAAGTTTCCTAATCTTACGAAGATTTATTGAACAACTTCCACCTACGGGATCATTTCCATATTCCCCTTTTGACTATCACTTTTGAACAAGAGTTGCCTCTTTTCAGAATATGTCAATATGGTCCTTCCAATAATTAACACTATACTTCCAACTGTCCCTAAGCAACCAATCTTTGGGAAACCTTAGATTGTCCTCAACAATTGCTTAATCCTTTTAGTCATATCCAATTCTAGACGTTTTCCCTTCTTAATGCCCCAGGCATTTGGAAAATTTTAGAAAGGACGAATATAACACATGTTATTGATCCTATATCCGAAGCATATGGGACACGATTCATGATGTCTCACATAAAGACTAAACCAGTTTTTTGCTATAATATTTCCATTTCAATTTGCCAAGTTCTCATAATTCAAATTATGAAAAGGGATAGTGGTCTTTACCTGAAGTAGAGTCAAACTTAATGACTTTAACATCCTTAGGTAAAAATTTGGCAGCTTCGCAATCAGTGCCCCTTCCTTTGGCAATTTAACATATTGACCCTTTGGTAATGGTATATTAGACTATCACAGACTTAGTTTTTCTCTTTACCATTTGGTCAACCTAGTTGACTATGGTTAATCCCTTTCCTTGGGAAGAGAAGGTTTTTCTAGATATCCAATCTTACCATTGTCAATGTCCATGGTAGTTTGGGAAGTTGATCTACTAATCAAATTTGCTCTCCCAGTGCTGCTGATTCAGCAGCACCAAGCATATAGATAAGATCATTAAGGGTCATGTCATAGTCTGTTTCATAGGAGTCCCAAAGGAACTCACTATGTGACTTAGAAAGTGATTGAACCACCAACTTTCTCAAGACTTTGACACGTAACTCTCCCGGCTTGTGAATATGTGACTTTATCTCCAAGATGTGAGCACACCTAGACCTTGCGTTGCCAATAGGGATTGAGTGACCTTGAACTTGTGGGTTAGGGAGAACAATTGGAGGAGGCAGAGGAAGTGTGAAGTTCGAAGAGATTTGGGAAGAGCATAGATGTCTGAACTAGACATCTTTTAGGAGATATTCAATATAGTTGATTTAAAGTCCCTAATATAACACCCAATATGAAATATTAAGGCTAGGACCCAACAAACTATTTTATAACTCGGAAGAGGGATGCCGTAATCCAAGCTATAAAATATTTGAATGTAGGTGAATGATGATTGACCAATTTCCAACAAGATAAACGAAATGTATTATTAGGTTTTAATTGGTTTTTGAAACTCCTAGATTCTTTTGAGATTCATTGAGCTGTTCAATGGCATGTTTCAATCTCGAGTGTGCCCTTCAGGTTTTGTGACTGGGATGCCGAGGATCACAAAACAAGGTGTGAAGTAACCATGCAAATATACTTGGTACCCTTAATATTTACCCCTTAATCGATGTGCCGGTTAACCACACACGCTCCACCAATACTATGATACATATTAAGTTACCGTTTACCTACCTTGTTAAGTCCAGTTTAGTATGTCGGTTAACCACACATGCTCCACTAACAACTTAAAAAAAGTGCAAAGTGTAATTTCATGGATTAGCACCTTATTCACATTTTCCTAAGTAACTAAGATTGGGTATTCATAAGAGTGTAGTTACTTAGTATTTATCATTAATACTTTTAATGAAGGGAGAATTCTAGTCCTTGTCTTTCCCGTTCGGCTAACGACCCTCCACCGGTCAAGGAAGCATTGGGTGAGACTGGACACCCATTAAATTGCCATTTTATAGGAAGTAACTTTATACCCCCCTTATAGACCGGCTTCGTGAATGAGACGTACTAATGGTAAGAATGACTTGCTCTTATACATATATATATTATTAACTTATAATATTATCAAGTATAAGGGTTGAATTTTAACTTTTAAAATTCTAAGGGCTAACTTGGAATTAAAGTATTCATAAATGAAAACTTTTTCAAATTCCAAAACTTGAGGGCAAGTTTTGAAACTATTCAAAACTAATTAATTCCATAACTTATGTGTTTAAAGTAGTTTTAACTAAAAGACTCTTCAAGTTCCATAACTTGAGGACAAGTTATGGAAGACTTTAAACTAATAAAAGAATGTAACTTTTGTTTATTTTGTAACTTATGGAATTAATTAAGGTTACAAATTTTATTACTTAATGACAATTATCTTTGAAACTGAATTAGTATGAACATTACCACATCAAAAATAAGTTTATAAGTTCAAAAATAGCTTAGGGTAATGTTCCTAGTCCATTTCTAGCCAAAAAAACTCGAAAATATGCTGTCTGGGGCTCCTACTCGTCGAGTATATCAACATACTCGACGAGTAGGATGATTTTCTTCATGGACTCGGTGAGTTCATCATTGGACTCAGCGAGTCCAGTGCCCAGTAAGCCAGAAAATCGATTTTTTCAGCATTTTTCAACAATTTGCATCAAGTATAATTGAAAACAAGCCTAGGCTCTGATACCACTATAGGGTTTTGAGCATTCTAACACTCTTAAGTGTACATGAAACCCTAAATACCTTGGATCTATGTTTTCTCTATTATACATGAAAATATGAATATTCCAAGGTATTACCCTATCTAGCATACAATCTCTTAGATACTTGGGTAATAAAAAGGATAGAATACATACCTTGTTGGTGTAGCTTGACTCCATGATGCTCGAGAGCCTAGTGCCCCAAGTGTGACACTTCAAATGGTTCACACAACACCAAATGCACATGGAATGACTTGAGAGAAATGGAACACTTCATAAAATCGGCTAGCCCTTTCTATCACACATGGTACCCGATTTTTCTCCAAGAATAAGATCATGATATAGTTAGTGTTACACCACATAAACCCTAATTTTCATGGCCTTTCATTTCCATGATCCATGGGTACAAATACACCATGGAGCATCCATGGAGCATCTTATGGTTTTTAGCCCAACTTGACAGTCCATGGACCATTAGACCACTATATAAGTATGGATGATTACACAATCAACCCATATATTTAATTAGTCTTCTTTTGATCACGTAATTAATTCCAAATTAATTTTTGATCAATACTAATTAAATAACCTTATTAATATATTAGAACTTTTAATATATTAACCAACCTTAAGTGTTATTTCTCTCATTATAGTCTATCCAAATGCATGATGCCATGCAACCCAAATGGACCATGACAGGTCAGGTCAAGTCTTACCAATTACAGTTATGGACTTAGACATTAATCCAACAATCCTATGCTACAAGAAAGCCATCCGTCTCAAATTTCCCTCTGGCGAAGCTCTCAATATTTTCGGTGCTAACTCAGTTCAAACCTTCGTATCATTTCATCCATCAAAGCTCAGAGGTATCTGTGGAATGAGTGTCATGCATTCCTAGATCATGTTGTTGACGAAAAGCAAAAAGTTAAAGACCTCAAGAGCATCCCCGAAGTCTGCAACTTTCTTGATGTCTCCCTCGAAGATCTTCCAAGAATTCCTCCCGAGCGCCAAGTTGAGTTTCATATCGACTTAATCCCTGGAGCTACTCCTGTAGCTAAATCTCCCTACCGTCTAGCGCCGGCAGAAAGGCAAGAATTATCCAGCCAGCTTATTGAGCTGATTAGTAAAGGATTCAAAAGACCAAGCTCCTCACCCTGGGGAGCCCCAATATTATTCGTGAAATAGAACGATGGATCTTTTCGGATGTGCATTGACTACCAAGAGCTAAACAAGCTTACCATCAAGAACCGTTATCCCTTACCCAGAATCGACGACCTTTTCGACCAACTTCAGGGAGACAGTTATTTCTCGAAGATAGACCTTAGATCAGGGTACCATCAGTTGCGAGTTCACGAGAATGATGTGCCCAAGACAATATTCTGAACTTGTTATGGACACTATGAGTTTGTAGTAATGCCCTTCGGTCTAATCAACGCACCAGCAGTATTCATGGACCTGATGAATCGGGTGTGCCGCCCTTTCCTAGAAAATTTCGTGATCATCTTCATTGAAGATATACTTGTCTATTTGCAGAGCGAAGATGATCATAAGCAGCACTTGAGACTAGTGCTAGAAACATTAAGGGCAGAAAAGCTATATGCAAAATTCTCAAAGTTTGAGTTCTGGATCAGGAAGGTAACTTTCCTTGGACACGTGGTTAGCGAGGAAGGCATACACATGGACCCTTCTAAAATCAAAGCGATTGAGAATTGGTCAGTACCAAAGACACCCACAGAAATCCGCCAATTCTTGGGTCTCGCTGGCTATTATCGCAGGTTCATCCAAAACTTCTCAAAAATCGCAAAGCCTTTAACCACCCGAACGTAGAAGGGTGTAACCTTTACTTGGGGAGATAAACAAGACACTGCGTTTCAAACATTGAAGCAGGCCCTATACAGCGCACCTATCTTGTCCCTGCCCAAAGGGACGAAAGATTTCGTTGTCTACTGTGATGCATCCAATTAGGGACTAGGCTGTATGCTCATGCAACGAGGAAAGGTTATCACCTACGCCTCGAGGCAGTTAAAAACACATGAAGTTAATTACACAACTCATGATCTAGAGTTGGGAGTAGTTGTCACACCCCGAAAACCGAAGGCGGAAACATTTTCGGGGTTGACTCCATGTTGAGTATCAAATCCAATGTACATAGTAAGTAAAGTGAAACAAACATTACATTACATATTAAAATTTTACAATTTGTTTCAAAAGACACAGTTTATACAATTGTGATACATAATATAGATATAAACAAAACGAACGAGCCTTGCACGTACACGATCCTGGACCAAGTAAGTCTTCGGGTACCTGTACTATCGTTGACCTGAGAACACAAGTAGTTTGAAAATCAACATAATGCTGGTGAGTTCATAAGTAGTTTTGTTTTGTGAAAATGTTTATGTTTCCTTTCTGTTTCTGAAAATGTAACACACGCCAAGAAAATCCCATATTTTCTTAAAAGTTGGTTGTTGTTTCACAAAAGTAAAGTATAGTTTGATTATCCAATTCATTGTTCTATTTCCTTTATGTATCAGTGTATTCCCAGGAAAGTCCCATACTTTCCTGAATGTTAGTTTTTCAATGTGAAAGATGTATTCAGTTAAACCTGGTTATGTACAAAGTTTTCCCCAGGAAGGTCCCATACCTTCCTGAATGTTGATTATCTTATGTAAAAGATGTAAAAGATGTGAAAGATGTAAACTGAATCCTGGTTATCTGTAAAATGTAGTAAGTGGTTCATTATTACTATAAGTAAATCTCTGTTATCCTAATTGCGAGTTCCATAACCATGTTAAAGACTGAACATGTGGCAATAAGTAGTCCACAACCTTGTGGCGATAAATAGTCCACAATCTTATGACTTTCGTCACCCTTGAACCATTTCGATTCGGCTGTAGCTAGCAGCCAGGTGTGGGGTAGTCAGCCCCGTATAGATCTATACACTCAAGTCACGCTCTCTAAATCCCAGAGATTCTGGTTACGAGTGTAGTCCTCCACTCGCGTATCTCTGTGGAGTGTTCGCTGAGGACGTGTCTCCAATCATACGGAATAACAAATTTACTAGTAATAATAGGATAATCCTCCATTCGCGTATCTATGTGGAATGTTACCGAGGACAAGACAGTGTACGAATTATATTGTTCATGTGTTATAATGTCATGCTTTTAACTGATAAAATGTGGAAACCATTTGTGAAATATATAAGACATAACCGTTTATAAAATCCATTTCACAAATAAATGTTTAAGTGATCTGTATGTTCTACTGGTTATCAGTTATGTATATCAGTATTAAAAGCATATGGAATGTGAAACACACACACACGAAAATAAGTTTTGAGTACAAGAAAACCCTTGTACTTTGCTTGTGTTCCCCCCTGAAAACAGTGAAAAACAGTGAAAAAGGTAGGGGTATGAACTCACCGGACTCGGAAATGTGTCGGTTTTGGATACTAGACGTTGGTTCGGGGATTGTTTACTCGCGATGTACCTATGTAAAATGTAATAATGTCCATATAATACTAATTAGATTTACAATCACTAATTATTTAGGACATTACACTCCAACGAGGTTAAACACCTCAAAACGAGCGTTTGGAGTGACCCGGGTGACATCTACGGACGAAATATGGCACTAGGGACTTGGGACTTGGGACTTGAGTTTACTCTCCATAAGTAAACATTTAAATGAGTTTACAACCACAAAACACACCCACACATGAGTTTACGGCCGTAAACTCATGTTGGTGTGATTTTGAGGGTTTAATGGCTTAAATGGACATGGGGATTGCTAGAATGGATAACTAAAATGCCTTGGAACACTTGGAATGAATTAACATCATTTAAAAGGGAGTTTACGGCCACACTCTTGGAGTTTACGGCCGTAAACTCACCCATGGCCAAGAATGATTAATTTGAACTACAAAGGACAATCACATGTGATTCTAACTAATTTTCTAAGCATTGTTATGAATTTAGGTTACCATTTAACAAACTTTTAGGAGTTTACGGCCTAGAGGCATGATCTATGGCCGTAAAATCTCTTTATGCTCTTGAAAAATTAGTTTTTGATGTTTAAAACACTCATATGTAATTCTAGAAAATTTTTCCATGCCTTTAGGGTGGTTTATAACATCATTTGACACACTTATAGGAGTTTACGGCCTAGGAGGAGTTCTTTGGCCATAAACTCACTTATGTATGGCCTTTGGTGTGTTTAAGGTCTCCAAATCATTTTTAGTTGAATCTAGGATTTACCACAAGGCCATTGGTTGAGTTTCAAAGCATTTGGACATATTTAAAGGCACTAAATCCCCATTAAAGAGGAGTTTACGGCCCAAGAACATACCTTGGCCGTAAACTCTCTTTTGTCCCTTATAATTTATGTTTTAATTGATTTAAGTCTAGATTTGCAAGCCTTATTGTCATATTTAAGTCCCAACTTTGATTTGGAAGGGTAATTTGGCTTAAAAACCCCATATAATGGAGTTTACGGCCCAAGCTTGCTCCTTGGCCGTAAACTCATGTTCTTGGTCCCAAAACTCAAATATTTCATCAAATTGAAGGCTAAAGATGTTGAATAACATGCTAGGGAGGTTACCTCAAAGATTTGAAGCCTTAAACTTGAGATTTGGACCTTAATTCTAGCTTGAGGAGAGAGGTTGTGAGAGTTTAATGGGAAATTGGCCAAAGGCTTCAAATGAAGTCTTAAAACACTTTATATAGTGTTTGGGAATTAGACACGACGGAATTCTACCCGATACCGACGTTAAGTGGGGTTTTTGGTCATACCCGACCAAATTGTCGTGACTTGATATGGTCAATTCTATAATTATTCCGATTACTAAAGTGGGGTGTTAAAATGATTTCTAAATGTATTAAGACACCCATTAAGTCATTTTAGGTTGATATAAGCTAATGACTTAATAAAATGACGAAATCGGAAACGAATTTGGAAATGACGTTTGGTTGATCAAATTGGATTACAAGTTGAGTTACAAGAAGTGATATGAAATTTCGGGTTGTTACAGTAGTGGTCTTCGCGTTAAAAATCTAGAGATATTATCTCTATGGAACCAAGTGCACTGTATTCACCGACCATAAGAGCCTACATCATATCCTCAATCAGAAATAGTTGAACATGAGACAGCGGCGATGGGTAGAACTACTCAGTGATTACGAGTGCGAAATACACTACCATCCCCGCAAGGCTAATGTGGTAGCAGATGCCCTTAGCCGGAAGGAGTATGCAGGTCGTAAGGTGAAGGTATTGACAATGACCATCCATTCCCAATTATCCATGCAAATCTGAGAGGCTCAGCTGGAAGCCTTAAAACCAGAGAACATGTCGGATGAAGCCTTGAGGGGAATGGATAAGAACTTAGAGGTCAAGGGAGACGGAGTTTACTATTTCAAGAACCGGATCTGGACCCCAAAGTACGGCGGGTACAGGGAGGTTGTCATGAATGAAGCTCACAAGACTAGATACTCCGTTCACCCAGGTTCAGATAAAATGTATCTGGATCTCAAACAACTCTATTGGTGGCCAAACATGAAAGCAGAAATTGCTACCTTCGTGGGCAGGTGCTTGACTTGCGCCAAGGTGAAGGCAGAATACCAAAAGCCTTCAGGTTTACTTCAGCAGCCACAAATACCTGAGTGGAAGTTGGAAAGGATTACAATGGATTTTATCACTAAGTTACCCAGATCTCTAAGTGGGTACGACGCCATCTGGGTAGTTGTCGATCAACTAACTAAATCCACACACTTCCTACCGATCAAACTTCAAGATGGAGAGACTCACACGAATATACCTTCGAGAAATACTTCGCCTTCATGGGGTACCTATACCCATTATCTCCGATCGAGATAGCAGGTTTACCTCGAGATTCTGGCAATCAGTACAGAAAGCTCTCGAAACTCAGTTGGATATGAGCACGGCTTATCATCCACAGACAGACGGACAGAGTGAGAGAATAATCAAGACATTGGAAGATATGTTGAGAGCATGCATCGTCGATTTTGGCATGTCATGGGACACTCATCTACCCTTGGTTGAATTTTACGACAATAACAGCTACCATACTAACATTAAGGTTGCGCCGTTTAAAGCTCTTTATGGACGTAACTGCAGATCCCCTCTATGCTGGGATGAAGTGGATGACACGCAGCTAGTCAAGGGTCAAGTCCCCGAAAGCACTCTCACGGATCCTGAAATCATCCGAGAGACGTACTGAAAAGATCGTACAAATCCGAGAACAACTGAAATCATCAAGAGCTAGACAAAAGTGTTACGTTGATAAGAGACGAAAACCCTTGGAATTCCAGGTTGGTGACTATGTCCTTTTGAAGGTCTCACCCTGGAAAGGCATGATATGCTTTGGAAAGAATGGAAAGCTAAATCCAAGATACATTGGACCATTTGAAATCTTCGCTAGGATTAGTCCCGTAGCATACAAACGCTAGTTACCTTGAGAACTTAGCAACGTACATCTCGTTTTCCATGTGCGAAACCTAAAGAGGTGTATGTCCGATGAGACACTTGTGATTCCCCTCGATGAGATCGAACTAGACAAGAGCTTGCACTGCATGGAGGAACCAGTTGAAATCATGGACCGGGAAGTCAAACGAATGAAACAAAGTCGCATCCCGATAGTGAAGGTTCGCTGGAATGCGAAGCGGGGACCTAAATTCACTTGGGAGCGTGAGGAATCAATGAAACAGAAGTACCCTCATCTTTATCCAAGTCCATGATTTGTATCTCTATTCTTGAATTTCGGGACAAAATTCCCTCTAACGAGGGGATGATGTGACAACGAAGAACTTCTCTCTTTTAGATTTAATCAATCCAATCAATGTCAAACTCAATACTCTTACCTTTTAGAAATGTTTAAGGGTTCGTTTAAGTGTTCTAAGCTTGAGTACAACCAAGGTTGAGATTAGGGATGACTTATCATGTCATAAAAGTAGCAAATCGGGACATACACTCCTTTAGGAGGAGAGTACGACCGTACACATGGGTGTACGGCCGTACACCCCCTCATGGCTGCACACTCACCCCCATATATAGGAGTAGACCCCCTTCCTTCATTCCTTTCTTCTCTTGGCTGCACACTACTTCTTCTCTCTTAAGTTTATTCAACCGTGAACTCCCCAAGGATTTAAAAACATGAGTATTCCATTCTCTAGCTTGTTAAACTTGAAAGTCCTATTGATTCAAGCCTTATTTCATCAAATTCCATCATGTTCTTCACCCCTGTGAAAGGGTACGGTCGCACACCCCTTTGTACGGTCGTACACTCCCTTAAAGGCTCTCCAAATTGAGAGTTTGGCCCCTAACTTCAAGTGGGACATGATCTTCGCTTTGTCACACCTTAAAGTCGAAAACTTGGACATAAACATGAAGAGTGTACGGCCGTACACCCCTTTGTATGGTCGCACACCCACCTTAGGGTCGTACACCCTTTTTGATGAATACCTTAGGCCTCAAACTTGCACTACAACCAACTACGGGACCTAGAACACTTCCTTGATGCTTCTTAGGACCTTAAAACACCTCAACATGCACACTTTTTATAAGTGTATGGCCATACACTCATGGGCCGCACACCCATGGTTGTACACACGCCTAGGGTGGCCGTACACCACTCTCACTCAATCATATGTGAGTTTAGCACTAAGTCAAAGTATTTCCAAGTCCTTAGGGTGGTTTTCTATCATGTCTAGTCGTAAAATACCATAATTTGAATCATATATGTGTTATTACATGATAATTAGGATCCAATTGTGTTCGAGGCTTCATTTGACACTCAGAATCTCTTATCGATCCTTCATACAAACCACTCACTCGAGGTGAGTTCATACCCCTATGTTTTTATGATTTTTAACCGTTTTTAGGGGGGGGGGGGGAACACAAGCCAAACACAAATGTTTTTGCAAACTAATATAAAAGAGATTTTAACAAGTATAAAACTCATGCAATTGATTCAAACAACGATTTTCATATATCTAGATATCTTATCCATTTTGTACTATGTTGAGCATAAGGGACGTTTTCAACTTACCACCAAAATTGCATAATTTTTCAGATTCAACATTCACATTATATACACGTAAACTATAATAGGTATAGTTTGGGGTTTCAAATCATAACTTTTATGAATTCAGATTTAATCACCACTAGATATATAAACTATGGCAGATTTAGTTTATGGTGTTCTTTACTACAACGGCATGGCATTTAATAATTATCTAAGTATAATTATTACCGTATACTGCATCCAACGGATTCTAATACAAGAAAACACTTTACAATTACACATAAACTAGATTTTACAACATTGTGATACTCTACTTCAAAACTGTACCCTTAGGGTATTGAATTAAATCCTATCCTAGTATAACCAGAGTCTCCTGGAGGAGAGCGTAAGATTTGTGAATAGATCTATTCGGGATTGACAATCTCACACCTGAACTGCTAGCTACAGTTAGGCAGGCATGCCTGGGGTGACAAATGTCCTTTAACCAACACTTGAAGAACATTGTAAAGGTCTCTAGGTCATATCAAGCATGGTTATACGACTCACAATAAGTATAAACTAATCATTTGTTTACAGGATTTCACTCTTCAATGGTTTTATTTTAAGTAATAAACCTAATATACATACTGGTATTAACCAGGGTTTACACACTATATGATACTTACATTACTGGCGATCGCCAGGGATCTCATGCAAGTACTTTCAGAAATAAGAACCAAATTCAATAACGAACTTACCACGGGTCTTAGGTTTTAAGGATACTTTTCATTATTTAAGAAAATATTGGATTTTCTTGGAAACATACAAACATTTCTATAAAGTCAATAACAAATTTTCATTACAAAACATGTTGATGAACTCACCAGCTTTATGCTGATACTCTTTCAAAACTGCTTGTATTCTCAGGAAATCTATAGACAGGTACCACTTGGGATTTTGAGAAGTTGGAGCAATTAAAGTCATGTCTTTAAATTTTATTTTCATTTTTGATGTATTTAAACAAGGCTTAAACAGATATAAATACCTTTTCATATATGTATTCAATGTAATGTTTGTGTTTATTATGATCACTATGATGCAATGGTTGTGATACTACACATGACGTCCTCTGTCCCCGAATGTTTCTGCCGCTCCGGTTTGGGGGTGTGACAACCATGTAATGGGTTACTACTGCTTCACAACCCAAGTCAAAAACACGACCCTCGAAAACAACATTAAAGTTCTTGTTTTGGGGAGGGGTTTCCTTGGCGATTGGGTCATATATATATATATATATATATATATATATATATATATATATATATATATATTCAGATAAGAAAGAAAAATTATATAAACTAATATATAACTATTCCCAAGCAGATACGCAAGCCCGCACAAATACATTTGACAAAAAGATAAACTTTTTTGAGTTTCAGAACAAACATACCTGAATGTGCGTTAAGCAGCAGTAAATTTTTCACATGAGAATTTTTTTATTTTGCATCTTCTGCTCCGATGACCCTCTTATGTTTTTAGTGTAGAACAAATGATTAAAAGCTCGAGTTCTGATTCGTTCTTGAGAAGTGTAGATCTTCCGTGTTTAATTCTGACAAAAAACGAGAATCTTGTTGAATTACTGGAGAATTTTTGAATTTCAGAGAGCAAGTGAGAGGTTTCTGGAGGTGAGAATTCGAAAATGAGGCCAAGACTCGAATTTATAGTAGTTACCAAAAATTTGATCTAACTTTTTAATGTGGCGATACAATTTCTTTTTTTCATTTTATTTTTGAACAAAAAACCTTGATGCATTGATCGAATTTTTTTGACAAATTCGATCAAATTTTTTTACAAAATTCTTATTTTCAATTTTTTTTTCATCTTACAAAACCTCGATAATATTATTCGATCAAATTGTTTATAAAATTAGATTGAATTTTTTTTCAAAAATCATATTTTCAATTTAAAAAAAATATATTTTTGCTCCCTTGCTTTGAAAAACATGATTCCTCTTTTTGTTAAATACCTAATAAACTTATAAAAGAAATCACACCAAAAATAAAGAAAAGTTGCAAAAAGAATTTAAAACATCAAACACTTGGGTTGCCTCCCGGTAAGTTGCACGTTTTTACTGTCGTTGGCTCGACGTTGTTACTTGGTTCCTTCATTTGCGGTAAGTCGGGACCTCTACAAGCTCCACTTCTTCGTTCGTGACTTGAAAACCTTCATAAAAAGGTTTGATCTGGTGACCATTAACTTTGAAAATTTTAACTGTTTTGATCGATTGTAAATAACTTTTGTGAGATCATCTTGTCATGAAGAGGCTTCGTTTTTTCCTTATAAGTTGCTTCATTCTCGTAAGCATCGTTCCAGATTTCTTCCAACTCTTGAATATCCATCCTCTTTTTCTTTTTGGCTTCATCCATGCTCATATTAGGCTTTTTAACAGCCAAATATTCTCGTTGCTCTAACACCATAGGAAGTGGACATGGATTCCCAATAACGATTCGATAGGGCGACATTCCGATTGATGTTTTATACGTCATCCTGTGAGCCCATAATGCATCATCCAACCAAATACTCCAATATTTTTTAATTAGGTTGATCGTTTTTTCAATGATACCCTTAATCTGTCAGTTACAAGCTTCATCCTCCCGTTAGGTTGCGGATGATAAGAAGTTGACACCCGATGCATAACACCAGATTTTTTCAAAACAACGTCGAGGGTGTAGTTGCAGAAATGCATTCCCACTCACCAATGATGGCTTTTGGTGTCCCGAGCTGAGCAAAAATATTGGTTTTAACGAAATCAACCACAAGCTTCGCATCATCTGGTCGAGTAGCTTTTGTCTTAACCCATTTTCTCACGTAATTTATTGCTAGCAAGATATACACAAACCCAAAGGATGGTGGAAATGGACCCATGAAGTCTACGCCCCAAACATAAAAAATTTCACATACTAAGATCAAAGTGAGTGACATATCTGATTTCGAAAAGTTAAATATCATGTCATTTGGCACCGGTCACAGGTTTTTCAAAATAGGAATGAATCGTGAAAAATATCAGGCCAACATAGAACGTTGTCCAAAACATTGTGTGTGGTTCATTGTGGTTTATAATTGATGGGTTTTGAGGATTACATCAATCCTATGGTGCACATGCAAACCCTTAAGCTTTGGATCTAGTTGCACATGCAATAATCATCCAAACCTCATAAACCCTAGATCTAGCATACTATAATCGAAATTAACATGTAATTAGGGTTTAGATCTTACCTTGATTGTTATGTAGCAATAACAATCACAAACCACAATGTCCTTGACTCTTGAAAGCTTAGTGCCCCAAGTGTTGCACTTCTAATGGAGTCACAAATAGCATAAGCAACAAGATGAACAAGGAGAGAGGGAAGAGGCACCAAAAACGTCCTAGGGCTTCTCTTAGAAGGTTAAGGACGTTTTTGGCTCGCCCAAGGGTTCCTTTTATACTTAGGCTTCTAGGGTTATCAACTAGGAAACCCTAATCCAATTACTTAATCCTTAAGCAGCCCAAAGACCCTTCTAAAAGGCCCTTGGACAATTTCTATATGGACCTCCATATAGTATTCATCCATGCTTCCTTTATGGATCCTAAGCCCAACTTTGTAACTATCTTATAATTACAGTATCACTACCCTTTATTTAATTAATCTCTTTTAGCGACAAAATTAATTCTTAATTAATTCTTGACTAATACTAATTAAACATTATGATTTCCCTTTTAATATAATATTCATACAATATATCAATAAATCATAATTAATCCTTTTTCTCTTTAATTCATCCTATCAATTCCTATGGTGAAGGCAACCCAAAAGGACCATGCTCATAATCAGGTCAAGTATATACCAAAATATTTATGGGCTTAGACACCTAATCCAACAGTGTCCCACTTGGATAAGTCTAATAACTATTTTCCAAGTACGACTTCAGAACTTGATCAACAATCTTAGCTTTCAAAAGCCGCTGTCAACTCTGATCTTATCAGTAACGCATCCTTTAGATAAGGGATCATATATTCCTCCATTCTAGATATCGTATGAACTAAGACATGGATTTTAATCATACTCTCTATTCATGTGTTGTTTCCCGATTTCCTATTTATGACGACTGACAACAGACAACAATTAAATACATCAACTTAGTCCCGACTTGGCCAAGCGCTTAGGGCATCATCACTAAATCATCAAGGGGCCCACATATATCGCTTTTATCCAACTTTGGGTAAAAGGAACGGATAAACTTCGACTCAAATGCTCGCTTGTACTTACTCATCAAATCACACACAACAATATGTTTTATAACACCAAGTTACTGGTGCGTTTACATACTATCAATGTGCAACCGACTTGTCAATTACAACTCACATGTCTCGGTTTCAAAAATGTATAATATTATCGTCTCACTAATCGCCCATGATAAAATCCATGAAGCGATTCAAGTGAGTGTGGGTTTAATCTAATACTCAAACATTATTTCATAAGTACTCATGAACGTTGCAGCAGACTTTTGCTCTGTCTAATACACTTTAGACAATCTGCAAGCGAATTCATGTCAGTCTTCTTTCATACCTACTTCCAAAGCATGAGCGACTGTGGATGGTTTGAATAATCTTATTATTCGAGAAGTCAAAACATGCAAAGTGAAATACAAGAACAATCCTAATCTTATATACTTTTGAGTATAAATAAAACACCTTTATTTAATCACCATATCGATTACTCATTATTCATTGTATAGTGTTTCGGATAATCAACTTTTTACTTGAATTATAACAACAGTTGTCCCATGCTCCAAGTCTGTTTTCCTATGGTCGATACTTTGTGAAATAGATCAATTGAAAACATTTCCAATGATGCTCATTTCACAACTCCTAATCCTTATCATTAGCGTAAAAATACAAGATTCTCACCATCACTAGAATATGTTAGATTTTAACATTTTATGCAACGATCCCTTCATAATGTCACAACATTAAATCCAAAAAGACTTTGCCAATGATATTACAAAGTGCTCAATCAGAGATTGCTACAAGGCAATTCGACATATATGAAGTCTCACATTCAAAGTATATTCCTTTGAACATCCTTCTTGCATAAAAGTTTCTAATCTAGACATAGATTATCGATATCCAACTCCTAATATGGAAACATTTCCATATTTTCCATATAAGAACTCATTATTATTAGAATTGTATCTAATCATAACAATGTTAGTATGGTCCATTCTTTACTATACTTCCAACTGCCCACAAGTAACCAATCCTTGGCGAACCTTAGTTTGTCCTTAACAGTCGTTTAATTATTTTAGTCAAATGCGGTTCTAGTTTTTTTCCCTCTTAACACCCTAGGCATTTGGAAAATTTAGAACGTGTGAATATTACAGCATATGCAATCGATCCTATACCCGAAGCGTATGGGAGACGATTCATAATGAAAAACGTGATACTTTACCAGTTTCTTGCTATAATATTGCCATATATATAATTCTTTTAAGTTGAATCTTTTCAACATACCATTCATATATGTCCTTTGAATAAATTTGATTAAAATATCTCGATCCAAGCTTTTAGATTTTGAAATGAAGTATAATATTCTATCCCTTAATTATAGCAAACCAACTTTTCAACCGCTGCAACTTTGTAAAGTGAAACTTTTGTTTTCTATAATTAATATTGCTAACTTGCAACACTTAAAACAATAATCACGCTCCCGCTAACATGATAATTATATCCATACCAACATAACATTTATACTCCTACTGGTTTTGACACGTATTCAGAAAACAGTTAAACTTCTAGAAATCAATACTTATTGACTTTCAAAGTTCATATTTCTAACACGATATGCTTCGATAAGATTTTATCTAAGTTTCCCAGCCTCATACACCTTTCCTTAGATAGCTCATATGTATGTCTAAACTAATTTATAACTTATAGCAATAAGTCCTAAATGTTTAGACTAATTGCCAAATCTCACAATTCGAACTAGGAAGAGGGATGTCGTAATCATAATCGAATTTGAGAACGCAAATATCACAATTGCTATCTCTTTAAAATCTCTCTTAGTGAAAGCGTTTCCTCACAATCAATTTCATGAAACGGAGAGAAGCCTTATCACTTAGATTTTATAGTGTATGTGTTCCTATCCATGTGAATTGTCATAACCATAATCGTAAGACAGGGTTTAAGACAAATCGAAACTCATATGGACTAAACTTGTTCATTCTTAATTTCTTGCCGTGAAGGGTCCCACCATTGCTTTTAAGTTATTTAACAGCCCACCTATACTAGTAAATGTACTTTCATTGAACAAGGTGCTATACTTTATGCAGTCTATTGAGATCTTGTAGAACTCATATGCATAAGTAACTTTGCTGGAATGGCACAAAAACAAGAATATGTCAACATGATATGTTACAAACCTCAAGTCGTGTGCTAGTGTCTAATGAGTTTACTCTTGATTAGTTCTGGAACCTTTTCAAGATCATTTTGACTCCCACTGACCTCTTGACATATAACATTCTCTTGTCAAGAAACATTTCATGACAAACAAATATTCAGGAGTTAGTGAGGTTTCTTATCAAGACAAACACTACACACAATTGGCTTTAGTTGGTCTTTTTCTTATCCAAGACATCACAACTTACCAATTTCAAACATGCAAGAGTAAGAAAAACATTTTTATACTCCGCATTTGATGAGTGTGTTAAAAAACTTCTTAAGATGTGTCACTCAAGTCACAATGTCGGAGTATGACTCCAAGACTTGATTTTGGAACGAAGTATGATTCACCTTTTGATTTAACCATTTCAACAATTTCATATTCCTCTTCTTAGCCACACTAGTGCAGTAAGGTGTCCTTAGAGGATCAATTGTGATATGGTTTCATAATCAATAAGATGATCATAAAATATGATACTAAAGTACTCTCCCATCTTTTTAGAATGCATAAAATTTTATCTTTCTGCCTAATTGATTCTTCTTATTAGTTCTACCATCCATGGAAACTTTTCAATGATTCAGAATTACACTTAATCTTGTAAGTATAACCACATTTACTAGAATTTTAGTAAATCATGACGAATAATCTTATTGTTATTTGTGGTGGATTTAACCAGTGGACAACATTGTGTACCAGATCTCCTAGTCTTTCACTCGACACACATACTTATGTGAACAAAGAATTAATCTTAATTTTCTAAGTACGTAGATTTCCATACATCACATGACTCAAATCATAGGATTCCAAGCTTCTGTCCAATTGAAACTTGGGCGATGGGAATCCTTCCTTACTTAGAAAATTACGACACTACCATAAATTACATAACCAAGAATCACATTCAGTTAATATTGCTTATAATAGAAATACACAAGCATCAATTTTCACAAATAACATTGCAAGGAGATATAAATAAGACAAAACTCAAAATTTAGTTTCTTTATAAAAGCTACGGAAAAATTTTCCTTACAACGCAAATTCGAATGAAATCTATGCTATTACATATTCCTAAGCAATCTATCATAACTCTAAGCAGTAGCTCAAAAATCCGATCATCGAATCGTGCGATCGAAATCCATTTCTTCGCGATCAGACTCAGCTTACTTCTTCCTTTAAGCTTCCTTTCTTTTCTTCAATCCAACAAAACATAAAAATGTAATCTTATCACATCATGTATTAAGAATCTAAAATAGAAAACTTAATAGAGTTAGATAGTGGACTTTACCTGAAGTAGAGACATACATCTTGACTCTCCCATCTCTTAGATCTCTCAGGTAGTTAGGGCAGCTTCGTAACCAATGTCCCTTCTTTTGGTAGTAGAAACATATGGATTCTTCTGGAATGGTACACGGGACTATCTCAGACTTAGCCTTTCTCTTGTATAGAGAAATTTTTTTCGACTTCCAATGTTGCCACTTCCCATAGAAGGATGGGACATTGATTGACCAAACAAAATTTCTTGACCAATGCGCCAAATCATTGTTGATTCAGCATCAATAAGTAAATAGGTCAAATCAATGAGGGTCACGTCATGGTCCATCATATAGTACTCTCTAATGAACTCACTGTATGATTCAGGAAGAGACTGAAGAACCAAGTCAACAACCAACTTCCTTGAGACATCGACACCCAACTTTTCAAATCTATCAATATGCAACTTCATATCCAAGACATGAGCACATACAGACTTTCCATCTTCGTGTCTTTTTGCCAATTGGTCTTGAGTAACTTTGAACTTTTCAAATATTAAAACACGTGGGTCAGGGAGAATTATTGGAGGAGATGGAGGAAGTGAAGAATGATTTCCAATTCCACAATCCAATCGTGGAACACCATCTTCAAATAGAAACATTTTTCCAACGGATTCAGGAAGACCATAGTTGTTAGACTTTGACATCTACAAACGGGAAAAATTCAAGTTAGTTGATAAAATCCTCAATATAGCACCCAAATGAAATAATGAGGCTAGGATCCAACATAATATTCTACAATTTAGAAGAGGGATGGCATAATCCAAATTGCAAAACATTTGAAGGTAGGTAAATGACGATTTACCAATTTGCACCATGAAAAAAAAAATTGAAAGTCAGGTTTTAAATGAATTGAAACTCCAAGATCCTTTGAGATTCATTGAACTTTTCAATGGCATGTTTAAATCTCGATTATGCCCTTCAAGTTTATGACTGGGATGCCGAGGATCACAAAAAAGGTGCGGATAACCATGCAAATTAGCTTGGTACTCTCGAAGATGTCTATCACCTAATCAATGTGTCGGTTAACCACACATGCTTCATTGATCTATGATAATCTACGAGCTATCCATTGCCAACCTTCATTGGTCCCATATTAGTGTGACGGTTAACCACACACGCTCCACTAACGACCAACAAGGTGCAATGTGCAATTTCATGGATTAGCACCAACTCCACATTTTTCCTAAAGTAACTATGCTTTGGGAATTTATAAAGGCGTTTAGTTACTTCGTATTTCTTTATACTTATAGTGGAAGGTTGTGTCCTATCCTACTCGTTCAGCTAACGACCCTCCACTAGTTCAAAGTGCGGTAGGTAAGAGTGGATACCTATTTAATTGCCATTTTATAGGCAGTTTCATTAAACACCCCTTATAGATCAGCTTCCTGAATGAGGCCTACTAACGGTAAGACTGGCTATTTACTTATACATATATAATATTAAACTTTTGATTTTATATACTATAAGGGTTTATTTTACACTTTTAAAATACTTTGTGGTCTAATTTAACAAAATTATACTTTTAATTTAATTAAATGCAAACCATATCATGATGGATTTATTACCTCTCTTTTAATTGTACACTTAATTAATTAAATAAAACCATAAGGGTCTAATTTGAACTTTTCAAAATACTAGGGTTTAGAATTTAATATGTTCAAAATTAATACATTTCAAATTAAATGTTAAATTTCAATACTTGAAGACAAATTTTGATACTTTTCAAAACCTTCGGGATTAGAATTTAATTATTTCAAAATTAAACTTTTAATCAAAAAATTTTAATTCCAACACTTGAGGGCAAGTTTTGAAACTTTTCAAAACTTCCTAGATCAAATTACAAATAATTCATTTAACCAGATAATTGGTGATTATTAAATTTTACATAATTCAATTTCCTTACAAGTTAATTCAAATTAAAACTACAAATAATTAATCTTTATCTTATAAAACAAGTAATTATCTTAATTTGGACAATTATCTTCTATTTGGATTAGGATAATCAACACCATAATGAAAAAAATTGGATTTTATCTATTAAAAAATGTTTTTTGATAATTATCCCAAGCCAAAATAGGTCAAATTCCCGAAAATACAGCCATATGACCCGACACCATGTCGTGGTGACTTTTACCACATCGTGATGGCCCACCACCTTGTGGTGATTTTCAGCACCTCGTGATGAACTGGCAGAAAGCAAAAATGAAAATTTTTCAACTTTAAACAATTCACATTAGCATCAAATACATTATATAAACAGCCTAGGCTCTGATACCACTAATGGGTTTTGAGCATTACATCAATCCTATAGTGCACATGTAAACCGTAAAGCTTTGGATCTAGTTTATCTAGTTCTACATAATCATCCAAAGCTCATAAACCCTAGATCTAACATACTATAATCAAAATTAACATGTAATTAGGGTTTAGATCTTTCCTTGATTGTTATGTAGCAATAACAATCACAAACCACAAATTCCTTGACTCTTGAAAGCTTAGTGCCCCAAGTGTTGCGCCTCTAATGGAGTTACAAACACCATAAGCAACATGATGAATAAGGAGAGAGGGAAGAGGTACCAAAAAACGTTCTAGGATTTCTCTTAAAAGGTTAGGGACGTTTTTGGCTTAGCCAAGGGTTCCTTTTATAATTAGGCTTCTAGGGTTATCAACTAGGAAAGCCTAGTCCAACTGCTTAATCCTTAAGCAGCCCAAAGATCCTTCCAGAAGGCCCTTGGATGATTTCTATATGGACCTCCATATAGAATTCGTCCATGCTTCCTTTATGGATCCTAAGCCCAACTTTGTAACTATCTTTTAATTACAGTATCAGCATCCTTTATTTAATTAATCTCTTTTAGCCACAAAATTAATTCTTAAATAATTGTTGACTAATATTAATTAAATAATATGATTTCTCTTTTAATATATTATTCATATAATATATTAATAAATCATAATTAATCCTCTTTCTCCTTAATTCATCGTATCAGTTGCTATGGTGAAGGAAACACAAAAGGACCATACTCATAATTGGGTCGAGTACATACCAAAATAGTTATGGGCTTAGACACCCAATCCGACAATAATGCCCTCCACATGATTTAAAATGACAAGTTTAGAACTGATTTTACTTCATCTTGGGGCACACATCTTCTAATAACTTGATCAGCGTAGTGTTTCCATAAATATGGCTTGTCCAAGACATATCTTTTCGCCTCCTTCTTTGTCTTCTCTTTCTGAGCTCGAGTGAGATACGAACAACGAAAATATGCTGATCAGGAAAGGTTTCACGGATCAGTGACAGGTCTTCAGGTGGTATCAGCCGGCTTAGATGATCAGCTACAAGATTTTCTCACCCACTCTTGTCTGTGATCTCTATGTTGAATTCCTGTAAGAGTAGAACCATTTGATTAGCCTTGGCTTTGAATCATTCTTGGCGAGAAGATATTGAATGGTTGCATGGTCAAAAAAAATATGACTCTTGTCCCCAACAAGTATTGTATGAATTTCTCCAAGGCGAAATGATTGACTGCATCTCTTTTTCTATGGTAGAATAATTTGATTGCGCGATGTCAAAAGTTTTTGAAGCATAATATATAACATAGGTAAGCTCCAATCTCAAGCGTGAATAATGGGATCCAAAGTTAGTAGATTTTTCAGCGAGTCGAAAGCCGTTTTGCACTCTTCATTAAAATCAAACTCTACATCTTTTTGTAGTAGCTGGCACGTGGGCATAGTGATCTTTGAGAAGTCTATAATAAACCTCTTGTAAAACGTGCATGTCTAAGAAAAGGACGCACTTATCGAACACTCTTCGGATACAGTAAGATTTTGATAATATCTATTTTTGCCTTGTTTACTTCTACACCTCTTTTTGAAACAATATGACCCAAAATCAGACCCTGGTCAACCATAAGGTGACATTTTTCAAAATTTAAGACCAAGCAAGTTTCAATGCATCTTTGAAGAATTTTGATGAGGTTTTTAAGGCAAGTATGAAAGGAATCTCCATAGACAATAAAATCATGCATAAAGACTTTTATGATATTTTCTATATACTCAGAAAAAATACTTACCATACACCTTTGGAAGATGGCAGGAGCGTTGCACAGTCCAAAAGGCATATGTCCATAAGTAAAAGTTCCAATTGGGCAGGTGAAGGTTGTCTTCTCCTGATGTTTTGGAGCGAATGAAATCTAATGAAATCGTGAGAATCTATCCAAACAATGATAATTTGACTTTCCAACAAGTCTCTCTAACATCTAATAAATAAATAGAAGTGGAAAGTGGTCTTTTCGGGTAGCAGCGTTTTACTTCATGTAGTCGATGCAAACACACCATCCATTCTAAACTCAAGTTAGGACTAATTCTCCTTCTTTATTTTCCATGACTGTCACTCCAGATTTCTTCGAAAGCACTTGAAATGGACTGACCCATTTGCTGTCAAATATCAGGTATATTATTCCATTATCCAAGAGTTTCATAATTTCCTTCTTTACCACTTCCATCATTAGTGGGTTTAGTCTTCGTTGGGCTTCCCTTGAAGGCTTAAAATCTTCTTCCATTAGTATTTTTTGCATGCATAAATATGAGTTGAGTCCTTTTATGTCAGCTATGGTCCATCCAATCGCGTTCTTATACTAAATCAAAATCCCAATCAGTTTAGATTCCTCATCTTCTAAAAGCTTGTTTCGCATATTTTAGATGTTCTGGTAGAGTCTTCTGCTCCAAGATGGTTTCTTGCACTACAGAAGGAAAAGTTTGGAGTTAGAATCAGGTAAATTCAGAATCTAATTTTCATACTCGAATTTCTTTCTCTAGTCCATGTAAGTTGCCATTTCTTTCACTTGCTAGTTAAGAATATATATTTCTAATAAAACATGGGTTGTATTACAGACAAATTTCTATGGAGCTCTAAAGTTAGTGAGTCTATTTTAGTAATCTCAAAGTGTTCAACGGTTAATGGTTCGATTACATCAATAAAATTAAAAGATGAAACATCATCACGATAACGCATGGCATCATAAATATTGAACTTGATAACGTCACCATCAAATTCCATGAAGAGAGTACCATCATAAACATCTATTATTCCATTCTTTAGACATGGTCTCCCCAAAAGAATAGAACTGGAATTCGGTGAGTTGTCATCTCCCATATCTAAGACATAAAAATCAGTTGGGAATATCAGCTCATTCACCTGGACCAGAATGTCCTCCAGCACACCTTTTGGGTGTACCAATGAGCGATCATCCAACTGAATGATGACACATGTTCTTTTTAATGGCCCTACCCTGATAGTTTTAAAAAGTGAATATGGCAAAACGTTTATTGAGGCCCCTAATTCCATCATGGCACGTGGCACTGAAAGATTCCCCAACTTGCAAGGAATAATGAATACTCCTGGGTCCTTGCACTTTGGGGGTAATCTTTTTTGTAAAACAGCTTAAACATTTTCATTAACCTTAACTGTTTCATTACCTTTTAATTTTCTTTTTGATGTATACAGTTCTTTTAGAAATTTCTTGTAGCAGAGTTGCTGCTTTATAGCATCAAGAAGTGGGATATTTACCTCATCTTTTCTTAAGAAGTCCATAGTCTATCTGTCCTCCTTCTCTTTTTTTGTATTTTTTAGTCTTGAGGGAGAAGGAGGAGGACTAATTTTTACCGCAGCTTCTACAGGTTTGTCTTTTTTCTGCACCTCTTTAGTCACCTCAGATTCTTGCTCAATTATAATATCTTTTTCTTCATCTACTTGCTGATCTAGTCTCTTGTAGTTTTTACCGCTTTCGAGATTTATAATACAAGCTTTGTTCTTTTGGTTTTTTCTTAGTCTGGGATGGGAACTTTCCTTATGTTTGTACTTCCAACTTACTCAGAGTTCGCGAGTTGTGACACCTGTTGCTCCAGGTTTTTTATACTAGAAATGGTCTCATTCTGAAAGCTTGGGTACGGGTAGCAAGACTTGTAACATCCCAACCGTCAGGTGTTGTTATTATTCCATTTAGATTTCATTTTTCAAGGTCTACTTGATGACTTGACGATGTGGCTCGTCAAGAAGCAGCGGGCCAAGACATGTCATTTAATGAGTGACTCGTCAAGTCGGCATGGGGGACTCGACGAGTAGGAACTGGCAGTAGAAACCCTAAATTTCAGGGTTTTTGCATCCTATATATTGGACCATTAGCGCCTCCCACTATCCTCTATCACCCCTTGAGAGTCAGAAACCCTAATTTCCGTGAGTGTGAGCTTGGAGAGTGTTTGGAGCTTTGAGAAGTGACTTTTTATGAAGGAAACTTGTAGATCGAGAGGCTAGAATCAAGGATTTTGTATGGATCCTTAATCCACTCCAGCTTGGGCACGTTTTGGAGGTAATAAGCTGTTACCTTAACCTCTTTTCTTCTAGAGTCATTCATATGTGGAGGCTAGGGCTTTCTTGGGTTACTCATTATGGGATTTTGTTATGGGGACTAGATCTGAAGCTGAAACTTCATATCTGAACCTCTTTTGAGTCCTAAGTCCATAAAGTTTCCAGCTCTTGCAAGGATGAGACTCCCCTATGGTGTAAAGCTCTATTAGAAATTTGGATTGGACATTTAGAGCCACTAGGGCCTTGCATGAACGTAAAGTTTGCAACTTTACGTGATAAACATGACCTAGAGGCTTGCATCTACAATATGGAGCCGCTGCATGGCTTAAAAAGTGTCTATATGGATGATGGACTGAAGGGACTCGATGAGTCGCAAGGTCGACTCGGCGAGCCACATGAAGATGGCCATGTACTCAACGAGTTGGATGAACAACTTGGTGAGTCCGTTGAAGATTGCCTTGAACTCGACGAGTTAAAGGGGAACTCGATGAGCCATTCAAGGACTTCACGACTTCTCGATTCCAGGGAGGACTCGACGAGTCGGTCAGCTACACTCGATGATTCGAGTCAACATGGATTGTTGACTTTGACTATGGACTTTGACTTTGACTTTAACCTAGAGTTGACCAGTTGACTGTTTAAGGGTATTCTGGTAATTTGGAGATTTATGAAAAATGGGTTTTTTGGTAACTAGGTGGTGAAGTTCGTGTTGGTGATCCGGGAGTTGAGATTTCTACTTTCAGACGACAGTTGCGTGGTGAGTTATCCTCACTATACTAAGGGGTCTAAGGCACCAAGGCCAGCCCATTGGATATGTTATCCTAGCAGTAAGATGTTGAGTATGAGTTAGTATTGCATGTTAGAGGTTATCCCTATTAGGCAGATCAGTAGGGCTACCTATGATGTTATATGATTATTACATACTCAGTAGTTATGTTATATGTTACATGTTATATGAGATGGGTTGAGGTTGTACTGCTCCGTGCGGTAGCCGACAAACCCTACAGTATTCCAGATATGAGTTGAGGGTCGGGCAAGGCATTCCAGACTTGTACTGAGCGATCGATGGCATTCCAGATACGAGCTGAGGGCCCAGTAGGCATTCCGGACTCGTACTGAAGGCCCAGGAGTAATCCAACTCGAAAAGTTATGGACCCATTGTATGTTGTTTCAGTTTGTTATGATATGTTATTGTTGATATTGTTATGTGGACTGTATGTGTATCAGTATTTTGGGGATAACTCGCTAAGCTTTCGGGCTTATAGTTTCAGTTTATTGTTTCAGGTACATCAGGGGATCGCGGCAAGACGAAGGCATGATCGTACAGCTCCTCATATTATGTTTATGTTTCTAGGAAAAATCTGATAACTAATATTTTGAAAACAAAGTTGTAATGTTTTGATGAACATGACATGTTTTTAAAAAGTTTTAATTCGTTTGAAATTTTTGGGTGTTACAAGACTTTTAACAGTGTCTTCCAGATACATGCTGGAACTATTGGCTTGTTGCTAGATAAGTGGTTGTTAAAAGCTGGTTTGATGCTGATTTTGTAGAAAAGGTTGCTGAAACCCAGTTGGTGGTTGATACTAATTTCTCTGCTGAAATTTTTTTTGGGGTTTTGGTTGGAAGTTGTTCTAGAGTCCTCCCTACGCTTGGTTGTTGCACAGTTGATCGAATTGTCTTTGTTGTGCTTGATAACTTCGCATGGCATGTACAACTTCAATATCTTCCTGTAATATTGGGCACATGTTTGTTGGGTGCCTAGTTTTTGCATATATCTCACATGTTCTAATCTTTTGTTCAACACATTTTTCTTTTGTAAGTAAAAGAACAACTTTTGTTAAATCCGATATTTGAGACGCAAGGTGGGCATTGTTGGTCTCTTTCACTCCTCGTGGATAGTCTAGATACGACTCTTCTTTATTTTCTGAGTGTTTTGATTCGATGGCCAGCTTCTCTATTAATGCTCGGATCTTAGTTGCCATCATATGTGCAAGTGAACCACCACCCGAAGTGTTGATCAGTCAGCTTTCCATTAGAGTCAGGCCTTCACATAAATGTTGATATAGCTGATAGTCACTGATCCCGTGTTGTGGGCACTAGACCAACAACTTCTTCAAACACTCCCAATAACTATGAATGGCACCACTTTTTTCTTGCTTTATGGCAAGGATTTTTCTACAGAGGTTGGATACTTTCACTTCTGGAAAATATTTTTCCCGAAAGAGCTTAGCTAACTCATTCCATGTAGTGATTGATACAGATGGAAGGTCATACATCCTCTCTTTTGTTAAGTCTTGTACGGAAAATGGGAATTCCCTTAAGTTGATCTGAACTTCGGTTATAGTGTGTGGCTTCTTCCCGGAACATACTACGTGAAACTCCTTGAGAAACTTACGCGAGTATTCGTTCTCTAGGCCTCGAAAAGTCTGAAGCAGCTAAATCAGATCATAATTCAGCTCAAAGTTCTGAGCTTCAGGGAAAATGATACACAAAGGATGTTGTGTAACATCTTGTGTCGCCCACTCTCGAAGAGTCTTTTCAGAATCGTCTATGTGTTCGCTCATAGCTAGTTCTGCTTCAGGATCTAAATCAGAAGGTCCAGGTGTTTCAGATTTGTTGGAAGATGTAGGTAAGTGATTTTTAAATGTATTGTGGGAATGCAAGGATGGAGGTTCTTTGGGAAAAGACAAGAAGGTTGTTTCAGGATCGTTCCACAAGGGAGTGCCTTGTGGATTTATTTGCTCCAAAGCTGGAGAAGATGTTGATGTAAAAAAACCCTTTAACTTTTTCTATTGAAGTGCTTCTTTTCAGAGTTTTCTTGTTGTCTTCTCTATCTCCGGATCAAACTGTGGTGGGGTACCTGTACGTGTAGATCTTTTAAATAATTTGATCGAATTTATTGAATTCTCACCTAAACGTCCATTTTTCCTCAATTAAAGCAGCTTCCAAGTATTCCGCACCATCCTCCACTAGTTCCAAGCTCCAAATTAGCTCCAAAACTCCATTAAATGCACCCTTAATGTGTTGTATTCTCAATCCTTCCTATTTTACCTGAAAATCATAACAAAAGTGAGTACTACGGGCATTATGCAAACATAATGAGAAACACACAATCTATAGCAAAACAAGGGAAATACTTTGCATTTTATAAAAAAAATAGTGACCAAAACATGCTAATAGATAAATATAAAATGCATCTAACAGATGTGACAGATTGGGTTATCCCTAATCCTAATAATCAAATCTATTGGCTATAGAGAACTCATACTTTCTTGGGAAACTATGATTATAGCCAAAGGCTTACACTCCGATTAGGTTATCCCTAATCCTAATAATAATAGTATTATTATTATTAATTACAGTGCTGATAGACTACCTACAGCAGAGGTGTCTAGGATGGACATGTTGCCTAGGGTTGCTGATTTTAGAATGGGTATATGTTGTAATGGTCTTGCCATGCGACTTTTCCTACTTGGCTAATCCTTACTTGATAGTCTTGAAAGTACAAAAAAAAAATAATAAAAATACAAACAAACTTCATATGTAGATTATATATATAAACTCTAACCCTCGATGAGAATATATATATATATATATATATATATGTGTGTGTGTGTGTGTGTGTGTGTGTGAGTGTGTATACACATACGCACACACACAACAAAACCCCATAGAAACCCAAACTTAAGAGTATATGTCAAGTTCGATATTAGAGTTTTGCATAATATATGGGCCAAACCACAACTAGGCATAGGTTGTGCGCCTATTTTGAATATGGTTAGACTAATGTACAACTAAACATGGATATAGTAATTGATAGCCTAAAGGCTCGAGAATCCCATTGAACTTCAAAACCAATGATTCTGACTATTTCTTTTGGGAAGGATAGAACTTCATATCCACAAGATCACCGCACGAGTATGGTAGATCTTGGAAACAGGGTAATGTACCCATTTCCAGGGAAATATCAAGTTCTTCCACACTCTCTTGAGCCCAAGGATACCCATATTCTTGAGGGTCCTATACTGTTATCTATTTTGATCTCCGACGAGGAACCATACAGGGAGGAAGATTCCTTAGAAACAACTAAGGAGGCAAATGGATCATCATAAGAGCCCTCCGAGGATCTATAAGAGTCCTCTAGGGAATAAGATCCTATAGAAAAGCAGATAAATTCCATGAAGGAAGAAGATGATTTTTCAAAGTATGAGAGTAAAAAGGTTGAGGTTGACGATAAATTAACTATGGAAGGGGTCGAACGCCATTCTAAGAAGGAACCAGAACAAGAAGGGATAAACCCATCAATAATTAAAGAGGCTCTATTACCTGTCTGTCCCTTCAAGGCATCATTAAATCCGGTCATACCTATCCTAGCAAATCGCATCACACGCCATGCCAATCTGATTCACACCATCAATGATGACTTAAGGATCATTAAAGGAAGCATCATAGTCCTATCTAACATTGCCCAAAGCTTGGAAGAGGATCGAAATCCAATATATAAATGATTCAGATCCCAAGCACAATTTGGGAGAATAGGTCGATCGCCGCAAATACTAGTGCATGTGCGACAAAGATAAGATCCCACTTCACTCAATAGTAGCTCTCTAACCTAGTATCCATACCAAGTACTCCTTTTAAGAAATGGTATGCTTACTCAGGCAAGTTATGTCGTAAAACTTTTGAATTTCGAGTATAATAAGAAGTCTGAATATGTAAGAGTATAGTATCCTTGCTATGTATTTGGAAATAATTTTTTAAGTATATCGAAGTTTTCCACCCCTAATCTAAAACTTTTATGGTATTCATAACTAGTTCATAAAAATTTTATACTAAGCCATGCGCTTATTCATCATTGTACGCATTCGTAAGACTAATGAAAGGCGTCAATCATAACTCTCATTTTACACTAATTATAATAGGATACAAACATACCTCCGAGAAGAGCCACCGAAAGGAACCCCATAGCACAATCAAAACAAGCCTAATAAACATGGACTCAACAGCCATCAAGGTGTTGATCACCCAAGGGATCACATATGATATAGCTAACTTGGAAACCAATACGAGCGTCGGATATGGGTAAGGCAAAGGAATCGGTGGATATAGTATGCATGGCAATAACAGAGCCCCTCCCCTCTCCCCAAGGGACTATACTTAAAAGGATTTTATAAACTACAAGACCAAGACTTTCTACATGAATGATGGGGTGGTTGGAATGACTCACTACATCGGGAATATAGAGTCAGTGTTTGAGATCAACCTTTGTACTGAAGACTACAAAGTTAGATTCGATGTTTGTACCTTCACTGATTCAACCTTATCATGGTGTAACATCCATGCCAAAACCATGGGCATTAGCACTGCTAACGCCATGCCATGGGAAAAATGGAAACAATTACCTATTGACGAGTACTGTCCCAGAAACGATATGGAGAAGATAAAGAAAGAGTTATGGAACTTAACCATGTAGGATGCAGACATAACAACTTATACCAACCACTTCAATGATCTCACCACTTTCTTTCATAGCTTGGTTGCCCAAAGTATAAAAAGGTGGAAAGATACATATGCGTTTTTGTTCAACCTATTCAAGGCTTGGTCACGGCTTCCAACAAAACTATGTATCCTAGTTCCAAGAGGCTAGCCTTAGCCTAACCAATTAGGAAATCCGGCAGGGTACTATGGTACATATTGTTGGCTTAGTGTCTAAGTCCATAACTATAATTGGTATGTACTTGACCCAACTCGGAATGGTCCATTTAGGCTGCATGGCATTGGAACATTTGGATAGACCATTTGTGAGGAGAGGACGTTTGTGACATATTAATATATTATAAGTTCTAATATATTAATATGAAATCATGGTAATTAATTAGTATTGATCAAGAATTAATTTGAACTTAATTTTGTGATCAAAAGAGACTAATTAAATATATGGGCATTGATTGTGTAAATCATTCATTCTTATATATGTGGGCTTATGATCCACGATTCCTTATGTTGGGTTTAACCCATGTGGTGACCCATGGATACTCCATGGAGGTTAAAACCCATGGAGCATAAGGAATGGGTAAAGTCATGGGTTACATGGTGTAACCCTAATGTGCACACTATATAAGGACCCCTTTAGCTCAAGAAATCGGCACTAGTGATACATATATGAGGGCTATCCGATTTGAGCATCACGGTCTTCTTCTCATGGTTATTCCAGTTGTTGCTGATGTTGTGTGAACCATTTGAGGTGTCACACTTGGGGCACTAGGCTCTCGAGCTTCATGGAGTCAAGCTACATCAAGAGGTTTGTAGTCTAACTTGCTATATTACCCAAGTATCAAAAGATTGTATGCTAGATAGGGTAATACCTTGGAATATTCATATTTGCAAGTATAATAGAGAAAACATAGATCCAAGGTATTTAGGGTTGCATGTACACTTAGGAGTGTTAGAATGCTCATAACCCAACACATATGACTGATCTTAAGAAGTTTGGAAATAATAATAGAAAGTCTGATAGAGATTCACAACAGCCATCTTTGAAGAAAGAAGACTCAGGGAAATCTTACGCAAGATCCATCCCATCACCCATTCCACTAAGATGGTTTATAGAAGATCATACGTTATGGAATAATTGCCACTACTACCACTTGAGTGAGTGCAATGAACCGGTTTGTAAAAACTATGATGGGAAGGGATACACCGCTAAGTCATGTAGGAGTTGTACCCACGCCGCACAACAATGAAATGGTATTGGCAGAAATCCCAATTGTTAAAAATGTGGAGAAGCTGGCCACTTCAAATAGGATTGTCTAAAATTAATTGTTCAAGAAGGTAATGCTTAAGGAAGAGGATTTTTCATTACGGTTAGTGAAGCTACCTAGAATCTACCGATGGAAATTGGTACATCCTTGTTAATAGCTTGCATGCAAAATAAATAGATTTTGCCCACAAGAACCAAACCATAGGATCAAAAACACATAAGGATTCACCAACCAAGAAGATCTAGCGAAGGAACCATCAAGCTTGGAGCTTTTTCCCTTCTGATGAAGCTAGATGAACAACAAAATATAGATCTACAAGAAATGTACTCCCAAGAGCTCCGCCAATGATCACCCTCTTCACAAAACACATAAAATGTCACTCTATAGGCTCAAGAACCTCACAAGGTGGCTAAGGTTTTTGAAATGGTGCTTTGGGACAATGAGGGCTAGTGATGAAAGAGGAATCAAGGAATTAATGTCCATTAAATATGGTTCAAACCCTAAAAATTAGGGTTTGGGATCTACATGTGTACACCCTGCGTACCCATCACGTACGCTCTGCTACTCGATAAAATCTATGTTCCATTTTAGATTACCTAAGCCCAGAATAATCATCATGTACGCCCTGCGTTAGGAATGTTTTGCACTAAATTGTTAATTTATATTGGAAAAGAAAATACCTGAAAGTGGATGTTACAACAATCCCTAACTTGAAACAGACTTCAGACACTCGTCCACTTGAGTTTCCTCCAATGGAACCACTACAGAGTCATCAACCAAAGACTTCCGCATATGAGAGAAATGAAAAGTGATGTGGATCTGACTAAGCTCCTCGAGTAGCTCCAAACGATATGCAGTTTTGCCCACCCAGGCAATAACCCTGAAAGGACCAATATATCTGCGACCTAGTTTGCCTCGCTTCCTAAACCGAATGACACAATTTCAAGGTGACACTTTTAGGAGAACGATGTCCCTAACCTAAAACTCCAAATCTAATTAGAGCTTATCATCATAACGCTTCTTTCGGCTCTATGCGGTCTGCAACCTCCCGTGCACTTGCTGGATCAACTCAGTAGTTTGGAGCACCATCTCCGTGCCATCCATCAGTCGCCGACAGACCTCGCCCCTACAAATCGGGGTTCGACACTTACTGTCATAGAGTATATCAAAAGAGGTTGAACAATACTTGTGTGGTAGTTGTTGTTGTAAGAAAACTCATCGAGTGCGAGATACGTATCCTAGTTACCGCCAAAATCTAGCACATATACCCGAAGCATATCCTCTAAGATCTGAATAGTCTGCTCACTCTGCCCATCAGACTACAGATGAAAAGTAGTGCTGAAATGCAAACAAGTACCCAACTCCTCATGAAACCTCTTCCAGAACCTAAAAGTGAACCAAACATCCCGATCCGAAAACACTGAGAATGTAACCCCATGACATGCCATAACCTCCCGAATATAAATATCTCCTAACTTCTTTGCAAAGATGTTATCTTGAATAGGAATGTAATGAACACTCTTGGTCATTCAATCCACGATGAACCAAATCAAATCCACCCCACGCGTAGTCCGAGGTAGCTTTGTGATAAAATCCATTGTAATCTCTTCCCATTTCCAGATTAGAACACCCAATGACTCCATCTTATTGTGACGTCGTTGATGCTCGACCTTGACTTTCCTGTAAGTCAAGAACCACTCCACATACGAGCCCACATCCCATTTCATGCAGGGTTGCCAATAATAAATTTGGAGGTCTCTATACATATTTTTTGCACTCGGATGAATAGAAAACTTCGACTCATGTGCCTCATCCATCAAAATATGTCGTGTACCCCCAAAATATGGAACCTACCCTCCGATGAATGTTTAACAATCCTCGAATATAATAATCAAAAGAGGACACCTAAACCACAATGCATTCACTCTTTCGGTGCTCCTCTTTCATAACGTCACCCTGAACCTCACATATGTGTTCCAAGAGTCGGGTAATCACTAACATCCTGAAACATACATCCCTGATAGGAGTGTTGTCCACCTTTCAGCTAAGAGAATAGGCTACCATGTTGGCCTTCCTAGGGTGACAATGGATCTCACAATCCTAATCCTTCGCCACAGCAAGCCAGGTTGCCGCATTTTCAGATTTGGTTGATCCATCAAATACCTCAAACTATTTTGGTCGGTATAAATGATACAACGAAAACCATACAAGTAATGATGGCAAATCGTGAGGGAAAAAACCATTGCCCCCAGCTCCAAATCATGGTTTGGATATTCACCTCATGAGGCTTTAGATGCCTCAAAGCATAAGCTATCACATGACCCCTCTGCATCAATACTTCACCAAATCCCGAAATTGATGCATCGCATTATACCATGAAATCATCCACACCCTCTGGTAGTGTCAAAATTGGAGCCTCACATAACTTTTGCCTCAAAGTCTCAAACGTTGTTTATTGCTCAGGCCCCCAACTGTAAGTAACCAACTTCTTCGTCAACCTGGTCAACAGAACTACGATCATGGAGAAATTATCAATAAACCTTTAATAATACCCGACTAAACCAAGGATAATCTGAGTCTCATATGGAGATTTCAGAACCTCCCACTGCATCATGTCCTCGGTCTTTTCTGGGTCAACCAATATACCCTCCTGATTGATGAGGTTCCCCAAGAACTACACCTTACGCAACCAGAACTCCACTTGGAGAATTTGGCATAAAGCCTCTCCCTCCTAAGGATCTATAGAAACTCTCGCTGATGATCTTCATGTTGCTCCTTGGTCTTAGAATAGACCAATATATCATCAATGAAAACAATCATTAACCAATCTAACATTGGCTGTATAACCTGTTCATAAGCATGAACACTGTTGGTGCACCGGTGAGCGCAAAAGGAATTGCCACAAACTCTTAATGACCATAGCACATTCTAAAATCCATCCTAATAACATCCTCATCCCTAACCCACATCTGATGATATCCTTAATGGAGATTAATCTTCGAGAACCAAGACACACCCTGTAACTGGTCGAACAAATCATCAATCCTTGAAAGCGAATAACCATTCTTTACTGTTAATTTGTTCAGCTCCCGGTAGTCGATGTACATCCTGTGGTATCCATCTTTCTTCTTCACAAGCAGTATCAGTGCTTCCTAGGTTGAACTACTCGGTCTGATAAACCCCTTGTCTAATAACTCCTAAAACTATGTAGACAACTCCTTCATATCCGACGGTGCTAACCGTTTTCCTCCACTTCTCTCTGGTATTTATTACATAAGCCACAAAACCAGAACAACCCCCCCCCCCCCCGAAGGTACCTCCTAGCTCTTGCAGATGAACATAGAGTCGGCCCACACTGGACACTCTTACCATGAATGACTAGTTCTCCCCCCACTTAAGGTTTAGACACAAACTAACTGCTGCTTGAAATTGATCATCACCCTGTTAGTTCTCAACCAATCCACACCCGCGATTACCTTGCTCTTGCATAAAGGTATAGGAACCAAATCAATCGGGTATCGCTCATGAAATAACTCCATAACACAACCGCTATGAACCCTTGATATATGTACTAGACGATCAACATAGATCTCTACCTCTAGCGGATAATCAAGCTCCCCTGGAGCGTGACTGAATCTCTTGCTCAGCACAAGATATATGAATGTTCGGGTGCTGCCCAAAGCAAAAAGGACAAAAGATGGAACATCGTTCACTAGGAACATCCCAATATAATATCAAATATATAATAAGCATAAACATCAAAGAAATCAATGAAATAAGGGAAAGATAAGTATTGGTAACCAAATCTGTCACTACACGAGCATCCTCGACTGACAGCCGGAAAGATCGACTCCTCAAAATTGGTGCATATGCCTTGCCCTAGCGGTCATTAATGATCCTCAATATCGCCGGACCGGGGGCTACAATCGTTCCTCTTTCCAAATTATGATAATCGACCTTCTTGTAGCCTATTTGATTACAGTGGAAGGAAATCAAACTTAGTCCCTGAATCCGGTTCCTGCTAAAGTGACCGGTCTTGCTGCACTTTTAGCAGTGATAACCACCCATCCTGCAAACACAATCGTGAGCCTTTCCACACTTTCCATAGCAGCCCTAACCCTACTGGCTTCTCGAACGCGAATCAACGACATTGGGCTTTTTACCCGAGCCCTCCAATAATTATGCCTGAACCAACTTCCTCTTCCTCATTGGCTCCAGATCTATTCCCGCTCGCGGGCCTAAGCTCTCATGTCCTGCAATGTCTTGCGGCTAAACATTCTCACAAACTCACATATCTCATCCTTCAAAATATCATGGTACCTGGCATTCTTCATCTCCTTGTCTACTACATACTTTGGAACCAACAAAGCCCTCTCTCTGAACACAATGATAATCTACGCCACTGACTCAGTAGTCTGACAGAATTCCTGAAACTCTCTCTCCAGCTATTGTACCTCAATTATTGGTGCATAATCAGCCCTGGATCTTGTAAAAATTCATCCAAATTCATTGTCTCAATAGTTGCGCCTCCTAATGCAATGCCTACCTTCTCCCACCAATCATTGACTCCGTCTTTCAAAAGACAGGATGCAAGTCTAACATCTGCCTCCTCGGCACATGAGCTAGTCCGTAAAGCATTCGTAATGTTTTCCAACCATCTCTTTCTAACAATGGATACCTTATTCCTGAAGAACCCAGGAGACCTACATACACAAAACTCTCCAAAATTCAGAGGTCATGGACCCACAATAGTCACTATCTCAATACAAAATACGCCGAAATGCTCATCCAAAATATCCATAATTCCCTCCTTGATCATACCAAAGAATTATAGGATCCTACTTCATAATAATGTGCATAATCTTAGACGAAATGAACTCTCACATCTGATCATCCAAGAGTCCGAATCCAGAACCCAAACCCAACCCGTCACTAGGAGATGCACCACCTAGAGTGACCACGATACGAAAAGCAAACAATACAAATCCTCGTAAAATAGTCGAAGAATCTAACACCTTGTGAGTTTCTTAGTGTCCTCGTGACTCCCCTTGAATCGAGTAGAGACCATGTTCTTCCAGCAGTACGGTCCTAATACTAACATCCACACTTATCTATACTTTCCTCAAGAGTTTTTCTGATTCCCCTACGTGACTCCCTTATTACTAAACATTCTCCATTCCAGCAAAATAATGCATCTACCAAGCTAACATGCTTCAAAGGTTCTCTTAGGATTCCCTTCCACCACTCTCTGCCATGAGCTACAAAAGAAACCCCCACTAACACCTGCTAACTATCTTACGAATCTGACTACATGCAACAGACACTAGATAATTCTTTGACTGCAAGGTCTCACATAACAACGGTTGGACTCAAACAAGAGCTGCATAATAGAGTCCAAACCTTCTAAAATTATCTTATTTATGTAACATGTAACCTACCATATTCGTTGACATCTAACTGGTATTAATAGTGGTTCCTTAATGCACAAAGCAAGCAACATTCAAGCATCGATTTTTGACCAATGCCCTACCTAATCAGGCCGCTCTATCATATCATCTGAAATCCTTACTGGCATGCAGTTTTAAGGGCTTATACAATAGGCGTACAAAAGAATCTCTCCTAGCACCCTATCATGCATTTATGATCATACCCTTAGCCTTAATTTAGAATGCTATTCACATATACACATACTATAAAAAATAAACATGTATGGGTATTTAAGGAAATACATACTTCAGCTCAGCTGATTGCACACATCACACCCCTTCTTTTATAAAAAAAAAATTGCAACAATATTTTTTTCCTTTTTACCAATTCCTCTGTTTGAGTTAAGACACACCCAAGAGTGCGCATGAATCTATCAAACCAAGGCTCTAATACCAACTTGTAACATCCCAAAATACTAAGTAAATTTTTTTATTTCAACCAAAACCATCAACCATGCATTATAAAACCTTTAAAGTATGCCAATGTAGAAAATGATTTTTAGAGTAAAATCAATTAACATAGAATGTAAAACACTAGTGGATAATGTGCGATCATGTCAGGCACTTCCCCTTCGAACCATGAATACCTGAAAATATTTTGAACATATACCTTGAAGTGTAGGATTGATTACGAACTCAAATGATATTATGAAACTAAAAAGAACACATGATCAAAATATGATCTGGTTTGATCGATAACAGTATGAAAGAGTACAAGAGTTCGACAGTACCATTTGTAAAATGACACTCAAGTTCTTACTCTAATCTGTGTACCTATCCTATTTATAGGATACAAACAGACTCACAAAAAGTTACAAGGACTAAACTCTAACTATTTTGACTCCTCACTATACACATTCGACCACTCCAATCTCCCCTTAGTAAGAGTAGTAAAAATTAAACAATCAGCTTTGTAGTCGTCAATAGTTCTCTTCTAATCTCCATGCACCATAGAATGGTTTTTCTAATCTCATCTTTTTCTTCATTGTCATTCTTCTTGCAATTATTGATTCAAATGAGAAGATTAGTATAATGAGAATTTGTGTACCTCTCAATATCACTAACTTGAATCAAAAATTTATTCATTCACCCTTTGTTGTTCTTTCCAAGAAACACAACACCAAGAGGTTGATGAATAATTTCACCATCTTCATATTCATCAGTATTCATCTTTCCCTTAATAAAGATTGAGGTGGTTTTGTTGACTTATTAACAGTTGTGGCAAGATTAATATATTTGATTGTAAATTAGTCCTAGTAATTGTCAAGAAAGGCTTTGATATGAGCAAACCGAATAATAAAATCATCCTCATTGTTCTATGATATCTTCGACACATTTACAGCTCTCAATATCTTCGTGACCGTGATCAAATAATTCTAGTTCATCAATGTAAAATCTGCTATTGTGAACTTAAAAACAACTTTATTTGCCCTTACAACAACATAACGAAAGTTGTGTAGCCAACCTTCGAACATGCTATCACGAATAATGGTCATCACTTTTACTATCTTCAATGAAGGCCACACGTCTTCCTCATTCTTCCGCAAGAATGCGTGAATGTGAATCTTCAATCTTCTGAATTCTTTCTTATGATGTTTTCTAGAATCTTGAATTGAGAAGAAGTGAGCATCATATGACTGATCGGAAAGTTAAGCTGATTAAAATCAAAATTTTCTGTGTTGTAGCTCTTCTTTGGCACTCTTCGAAAATCATCATTCATTTGAATAGAAACAATGTCGTCTATTGTTTCATAACACCACTACTTGTTGGGATCACCCTTGTTCAAGCCAGGTGGGTCATTTGCTCTTTGCCTTAGAATGTTGTTTATCTTCCTTTGTTTTTCAATTTTGTTGGCTTGTTGCTTTTTCTTCTCTTCATCTGAAGGAATAACTAAGATTGATTTCCCTTTAGCATTTTGATCAACATTCGAAGTTAATTTGTTTGGGATTGAAATTGAACCTCCTACAACTTCATTTATCGAAATTCCTTTTTATAAACCCTCATTGTTGTTGTTCTTATAGAAGTTGTAGTCGAAGATACCATTATAGGTTTCATGGGAAGTGAGGTTGGAATTTGAGTGGAAATTACTTTCCCAACAACTACTCCTTTCTCTTTATCAGAATCATTTAAAAACCCAATTATTCCAACTCCTTTTTCTCCCCTAACGACACTTGCATAAACCGTGGAGAATTAGTTGGAAAACGAAGTACCAAATCAAGTATTGGAGAGAGATTGATTTTAATATTCGACTCAATGTTCGAAATCATTTGTGAAAGAGATTCTTGAGATACGACTAATCGAATCGAAAGATGAACCATTGAAAGAGATTCCTTAATACATGACAAAAATTCCTCCATCTTGAAAAACACCTTTTATATCATTCTCTGACTTGGCTTCAAACTATTTCGTGTACTTAGTATTGAACTCAACCAACTTAGTGATGGCACCAACAATGACATCGATTTTGCCATGCAACAATGTATTGTTTTCCAATCTTATTGACTTCTTTTGAGAACAAGGATTTGAGTTCAACAATTTTGATATCAAGTTAGTCACATGCTCTAAGAAGAGATCATGAAGTTCTTTGGCTATATCACAAAGATTTCTTATCTCATAATCAAAGATCTTGGAATGAAAAGCAAGTCTTTCAGCTTGTTTTTGCTCAATTCCCTCTATCAAGTTTCGCAAACGAGACTATTGAGCTTTAATCAAGTATTCCATTTTGATTCTAGTTCATAGTTCTTACCTCCTGTATCTACTTGTATCTGGAGAAGAGAATTGATATTTGAATTGATTATTTTGAACTGTTTACCTGACATGATTAATCTATCAGGAATATTTTCCTCCTCTGGATCAAAATAAAGATCAACAAATGATAACAGGATGTCATCATCATTAGGTTCCATGTCTTGAATCACTTTCTCAACCTCAGTTCATTGAGATGACAAAAGATTGATGATTGGTTCTTGCATAATACCAGGAAATGTTGGTGAGATAGTCAAAGATGGAACTGAAGTAGGAATAGTTGATGAAGGTGGTGCTAAAACTGTTAAAGTTGGAATGAAAGTTGTGGCAATAGATTCGTTGTTGAACATCCCTTCATCTATGTTGACATTTGTGTCCTTATTACATAAGTTCACATTGATGTGTACAGTTCAAACCTCCTCCGGACCGGACTCAGTATTCGAAACCTCGGATGGTTTAACAGTTTCCTTCTCAGGGATATTGATGTTTTGTTGATCACTCGAATTGATGTTTGTATCCATATCAGATATGTTTGCATTTTCATCGGGATCCCTTGTCTCCTCGAGATTCTACTCGACATAAGAATCCCTTTAAGGTGAACCAATTAAAGAATCTTCTATGCAAACATCAAACTTGTCGCTACCACTGTTATGCTCAATTATTACCATCACATTCACAAGCAGAACTTGAACTTTAAGCTTCTTCTTGTGTAAATTTTAAGTCATATCTATAGCTTGATGCTTCTTAGAAGCTAGTGAACCAGGAATCAATACTTCATGAAAGAGAACACCCCTCCTAGTATATTGAGGCCTTCAAACCTTCGTTGGACCACCCTTAGAAGAGATCAGATTTGAAGTTTAAACATCCTTGGGGTTAGCAGTTTCGACTACAAGTTCTTGTGTAGTTGGCTTGATTGGTAATTCAAAAGGTTTCTTTGATCATTTCTTCATTCTTTTGAGAACCCCAGTTTTCAAGGAAATAGACTCTTTAACAACTTCCTCCTCCACATTTGGTGGTTTTTCGGCTTGTTTCTTCTTCTTTGGAACCTTTGAAGCTTTAGTTGTTCCTTCTACCCCCTTTTGTGGAAGAACCCTAGCTGAATTAGAATAATCAATCAAGTCCAAGTATTGCACCAGTAGTTGACTTTTGGGATCCATAAGCTTGAGCATCGCATCCAAAAATCGAGAAACAGTAGGAAAAACACTAAGATCATCGACAAAAACCCTTGGAGCAACTATTGTTAGAAACTCAATAGTTTCGACACCAGATGGACCAAGAATATGCTCTTGATTATAAACTTCCTATAAAATTAAGCTCCAAAATCGAGTGCTCGAAACACCATTTGTTAGATTTGTTTGTGAAATCGAATTTCCAAACTCCTCCCATACATGTGAAGCATAGTCGACATCCATACCATAGTATACCCCCCCACCCCATTATAGAATAAACTTCATGCTTGGATTTATCAAGCCCTAAGCTTCATCTTGTCAAGCATTAGAACTATCCCAAAAAAATGACTTATTCCAATGAGAGTCGATTGTTGCCCCATTTCATTAAACATATGAACCACCTGATCATTTGTGACTTCATATATTGTACTTGAAACTAGTAACTTCAGAATTTAGTCAAATTGCTTCCAAATGTACCTTAGTAGTTTTGTTGAATACAACAATTGAAGTAGCAAATGAAAGCCATTACATGGGGATTGCAAACAATGATGAAAGTGCAGTCGATAGTACATAGTTATTCAAAGTTTTAACAAGCATCCATAATTCCTTCGGATATTTATCAAGTAATGGAACAAGACGAAGATTAGAGGTCTGGATCTACATCATCGGTTGCGAGACTTATTCATCATTAGTAGTTGTTAGATTAGCATTATGTTGAGAAGCATCCATTACAAAGAATTGTGAAAAATTTAGAAACGATGAATAGTTAGGGTTCTTTGAGGTTTGATCAGAGAGCATAAAGTTTGATAAGGAAACAATCATCTTCCTTTTATAATCAGTGTTATGTTCAAATTTCAACCGGTACCCAATAAGAAAAAGCCACGTATTTTGTTGGTTACTTAACCGTCATTGTAAAAAACTCCATGTCCTCAAAGTGATCATCATGTTCTCCTTGATTCCCGTGAAAATCCTGAACCATCACGTCAATCGGATTTTTCGTTATTCCCAATTGTATAAGAATGGTCACAAGTTTCAAGCATCAAACAAGTACGCCATGTGATTCAACACCAAGGTAAGACCAATCCTTCGGTATAGAGGCTGGGCTCATTCAATTTTGGGATTTGGAATAAAAATCATATGCCATACTTTGCAAAATCTAAGTTTCGAGTTGGTTATATCCAAAACCTCAAGGATGAGATAGAAGCATTTAAAACAAAATGTGGATATTGTGATATCAAATTTCATTTGATACGAAAGAAAAATGATCCTGGGCAACGATCTCTTCATTCGACATCAGGAGAGATGAAGAACTAGTTGTGTGCAATTCACCAAGGGCGTTACCACAAGAGGCTTGGCAATTCAATTGAAAGTTTCTTAGACTAGTCCCAACGGAAAAACCGTAAATACTTCTGCTACAAAAAAAAAAGGTTGTGATAAGAAACACTCAACTTTTCGCCCTCTTGCTATGGTTAAATGATCCTCTTCGGATAATTCGTCCAATCCAAGAATAGCTATAATATCTTGAAGTTCTTTGTAATGTTGTAAAGTTTGCTTAACCTCTTGTGCAGTGTCATAATGGTTAGAGGTGCAACTAGAAGAGTTGGCCCTATTTCTCTTTTTTGATTAATTTGATTACAGTCTCCGAAGTCCTTCTTGATCGATGGTCCCCAGTAGCATTAGTGCTAATTATTAGCCACTTTTTTTGGAAAGCGAGATACTAGCAGTTCTTCCATACCAACTTAGCTGCCCGACGTTGCTATTGGCATAACAACCGGTACACCATAGGTTGGCCCAACCCAGTCCTCTCGTATGATGGTTGGCTTATCGTAGTTCTCTCTTTAATACCAATGGTAGATAGGAACCGAACTGTCTCGCAACGTTCTAATTCAAACTCACATACCACTTGAATTAGCGAACAACCGAACCCTTCGGACCGTCAAGTCGGGTCTATTTGAAAATAGCTAGAATACATTGATCCCGTGATTACTACAACCTTCCTCCCCAAAATAATCACGGGAAGTATGAGGGGCTTGTTCACAATAACTTCGAGCAAGCTATTGATGTGCCCCATTATAGGGCCATACTTGATAGAGAATATTCCTGTGAATTACAATCGAATACTCGTTGATGAACATCGAAGGGTGTCACACCCCCGAGCTAGAAGGCGGAAACGTCCGGGGGCTTGAGCGTGACTCCACTGTTGTAGTATCACTACATAGTATATAATTGAAACATAACATCATCATCATCATACATGTAACATAACAACATTCATTGTTTATATTGAGTATTGTATTGAATATTACATGTCAAAATAGTCAGGGTATGATGAAACAAAATATAACAAAATATCCATTAGTTTTTTCCGCTCAACCTGCTTCAACGATTTCCTGAGAATACAAGGTAATTTAAAAAGTTCAACACAAAGATGTTGGTGAGTTCATAAGTATGTTTGTGAAAATGAGTTGTACAACTTTGAAAACCACCAAAAAATCCTATATTTTCTAAAAACAGTTTAGTATGTTTGTATAAGATCTCTTATTAATGCATGTGTGTTTTTGTTTATTAGAATGTATAATGATAATGCATAAAACGTGAAGAGCATGCCCCAGACAACCCGATGTTGTCTGTAATAGAGAATGCTACCGTACCAACCCTCCAAGTTGAGTACCAGTATATGTATGTTCCTGAGTAATCCAAAAAGACAAGAAAAGAATGGTCTTCCGTAAATTTATAACGTTAATTCCTCTAAGTGAGCCGTTACACCCATACTTGATAATGACAAATTCACCTGTCTTGAAGTCTGGAAGACGCCGACTTGTTGAAGGTACGGTTTGTCACCCTAGACTGGACTAGTCTAACTGTAGCGAACAGCTCAGGTGTGGGGCATCACCCCCATATAGATCTATACACAAACTCACGCTCTCCCTCCAAAAGACTCTGGTTATAACTACAGGCTACGATTGTACACTCAATAGGTGTCAACCGACAAAACTCACTATATCCTTAATCGAATTTACATGAAGAAAAATGTATAAAACTCTTCCCAGGCCCAATGAACCATGTAAGTGAACCACTAAGGCATCGCTAAACATGTAAGTCATTTCAAGGCCCAATAGGAATAAGATTTATATAACATGGGCTCGAAATATATGTAAAAGGACAACGAATGCCCATTTCACATGTAAGGTATTTACAGGCCTAAGTAGCACGCAAATAGTATCCAAGGTCCGTCGCACATGTTAATGGGCCGATAAGGCTCCATAAACATATAAATAGTATTTAGGGACCCATCAAACATATAAATGGGCCACTAAGGCCCAATAACATGAAAATGGCAAAATTAGCCCGTTTATTATTATATTGCCAGTTTTAGCCAAATTATTTACTGAAATAGCAAAAAGAGCCCACTTTTTGTAAAAATGACATTCTTGGCCCAATAAGCCAAAATTTTACAATTAAGGCCCAATCTTAGTAAAAACAACACTTTAGTCCCCATTTTGTTCAAAACTGGCATTTATGGCTAGTCTTTGGTAAAAATAACATTTTTAACCCATTTTTGTCAAAAATTATCATTTTTGGCTTGATTTTTGTGAAAATACACATTTTTCTAGTTTTTGACTTTTCTGACCCGGTTGTTGGAAAATTTGTAAAAAAAATCATCGTGAGTCGAAATTTGGATCTGTAAACTCTGGAAGTTTGGAAATTTTATCTACCTTGTTCACAATTTTTCTCATAATTTTTAATGGCCTCAAACAAGTGCGAAATTGCTCACCTTCACAGGCTGGTCCGAAGTTATTTCAAATATGACAAGCAGTTTTGTAAAATTCGCCAAAAATTGTAATAAATCGTATGAAAATGTGAGAGTAGCCATTTTAAAGGTATAAAACTGAAGTTTCTGCATATAAAACAGTTTTGAAAAGTATTATCATTAAGGTGGTCAAAACAGTCTGAGATTGGGCCAAAACTTTTCTGTCAAATGCTGATTTTTGAGTTTAAGTTATCCATATTTGTACACAACACTTGTTTTAGCTATTTTAAGTGTATAAATATCAGATCTACAAGTTTACATGTATTATATGTGATAACACATATTTTTCTCAAGGTTCTTGTGAAGATCCAAGTGATAAACTTCATGTTCTTAACATATTTTTAGATTAATGAAGTAAGCAACACATAATCACCAAATAATTCATGGAAACACACATAGTCATGCATATACACATAGATCTATACAAAACAGCTTGTATTCTCCCCCAACACCCAGTAAAAATCAAAAACAAGGGGGGGTATGAACTCACTTTGCTTTGAAGTTCTTCGTTTGATGAAGAGATGTGATGAGATAATGTGATTCTCAGCCCTAGCAAGCTTCTTGAGAGGTTTTTGAGATCAGATGGGTTCGAAGATGCAAGATCACGAAATGACTTGAGTCAAGAGGAGATTTTTGAAGTAATCAAGAAACTAAACCATGGATCTAAGAAAAAACATACCAAGGATGATGATGTTGGCGAAGAATCCTCTTGAATGCACCCACAAATCTCGAAATTTTGATGGAAGAAGGAGGAGTTCTAGAGAGTGTTTTGAAGTAGCTTGAAATGAGAAAATGGAGGTGGGTGGTGGGTGTCTTGGCCGTGAGTAGAAGAAGGGGGGGGGGGGAGGAGAAAGATTTGAGGTGATGTTGCATGGAAATCCACCATGCAACAATGAGGTGTCAAGGGAGGATAATCCCTCTTTTTTTTGTGTAAATAACTATATTGGCCGGGAATTTGGGCTACGAGAAAGGAATTGAAGTGATTTGTACCCAATCTTGGCTTTGCTCGATTTTTTTGAAGCTTAATAATATTTTTCGCCCCATTAGGCCCCTTGTTAAGGTTTTCGGCCCAATGAAACCCAATTAAAGAGTTTACGGCCCATTAGAGGTAAGATGTATTATTCTAGGTTCTCATGGTCCAAAATGCTAAAGTTTCATGAAGGTGGGTCCAATTAGAGCCCAATTAGGGTTCTTATGCCCAAAATAGTCAAATTGAAGGTTTAATGGTACATTAGGCCCAATAAGAGCATCTTAGTCCATAATACTTGGACCGGGATTTCTAGAGTTTTCAATCCCATAGTTGAACATATGAGGTGTATTGTATTAGGTCTGGAACCTCTTGAGTGAGTTTTGATTTAAAATGGATGATTTTGATTGAGCATAGAGTATGATATACACTTAGAGTACAAGTTTTACAATAGATGATGTCTACATGCGAGTAGAATTTCCTTGCAAAAATGCTAGTTGTGACAAAGGGCTTCTTTTGCTTTGGTTTCAAAGGCAGCTTCAATTTTGCACAAAGTCATAACTTAATATAAGTGTGATTCAGTTGAGCAAAATAACTTGGATGAACAGTGTAGTTAAGAACAAGTTTGGTTAGGATTAAAAGGATTCTTGAAGAATTTATTCACTTTGATGTTCGAGTAGTAAGCAACAACTTCATTATCAGAGTTAAACCAGAAACCTTCATCATCATTTTTGGCTTCTTCAACAAATTTGACTTTAGATTCCTTTGTTGTAACTTTCGACGCCAATGACCAGGGTTCACCCAAACAGAATTTACTTTCTTCAGCAATATCATTGATTTCACTTGCATGAGCTTCCAAGACATTATACAAATTTGCTAGTAAGTAACCGTCAAAACTTTCTTGAGTCTTGATCATCAAACTGATGTTTCTCCACTCCTTTTGTAATCCCATAAGAAAAGTGAGATTCAAATCCAGGAACGAATGAGTCACTCGATATTGAGAAGATTTGACAATCATTTCATTCAATCGATCATAGTATGATTTGATCGACTCATTGTCCTTCTACTTGACCTCTCCCAACTCTAGAAAACACTGTTTTACAGAAATCTTCTTCGTCTTCTCATTACGTTGATAATTCTCCTTTAAGGTATCCCAAATCTTCTTAGTTTTAGAACATCCATGAACATAGTTGTAAACTAATGGCGGAAGAGCATCACGTAATTCACATAGACATTTCTTATCATTCTCCTTCATCTTGTTTCCATATGCGATCATATCTTCATTCGCAGTAGTAGTTCCAAGATTAACAAGCATCTCAGGAAGAAATGGACCTTTATTGACAGATCCCATTAAATCTTCATCGATCCCATTCATATAGTCTTCCATGCTATCAGCCCATTACTCATAGTACTCAGGAATCAGCATCAGAATCTTTGTTTTTTATCCAAGGAAGTGAGAGAAATTCTTCATTATGTTCAAGTTGAAATTCGCCATTGTTGTATGAAACTTTAGAAGAAAGAGAATTTTAGATTCAAGTAGAAATCTAAGAACGAAATCTATCAAATATTAATAAGATATCAATCGATCTAACATGCAGAGTATAGAATCTATTCAATACAATCAGTAAACATATGTTTCTTGATTCAAAATGCGGAATATTTTAAATCAAAAAGAGCAATTTAAAAAATTAAAAACAACGAGAAACTTCCATTTGATTGAATCCTGCTCTGATACCAATTGAAGTGTTTTAGGATTGATTACAAACTCAAATGATATGAAAACTGAAAGGAACATAAGAGCTAAATATGTTATGGTTGGCTCAAATAAAAGTTTGAAAGAGTAGAAGAGCTCGAGAGTACAATCTGTAAAATGACACTCAAGTTCTTATTCTACTATGTGTGCCTATCCTATTAATAGGATACAAACAGACTCACAAAAAGTTACAAGGACTAAACATCAAAGTGTCTAAAAATATATGCCTTGTAAAATAGATAATGAGTCTAAGTCATGCAGATTTCATCTCCTCATCAACTCTAACTATTTCAACTCCCCACTATACACATTCGACCCATACAAATAGTAAGCATAAAGCCTAGTGAGATCCCAAAATGCCACACACCATACATACATTGCCACGGGTTATCCTTTGGTCTTACATACAAGTGTCATTGGCTACCCCCGTGATCTTTTCCCTAGAATGCCATGGGCTACCCCCAGGGTCTTACAACTAAGTGATGTGGTCTACCCGCATGGTCTTTCTTTGAAATGTTGTCGGCTACCCCCATGGTGTAACATCTAAGTGCCATGGGCTACCCCCATGGTCTTTCATGCAATTGGCATGGGCTACCCTTATAGTCTTTCATACAAATGTCGCAGGCTACCCCCAAGGTCTTCCATGCAAGTGTCGCAAAGACAACTAGAATCTTACATAGTATAGTGAAAAGGCTTACCTCATCATGATAAATCACACACTCGAGCTAATGCTACAATGGCACCTCACACTCAACATATCTAAAAGCATCCTTAGTTAATAATTAGGGTAATAACCCATAATCAAAGGTCCAAATGATATTCTTTCTTACTAAGGGTAAAAGATGATTTTACCCTTCACGTACTTGACCCAACTAATCATGGCCCAAGACCTATAATGGACTAAGGCCCAAAAATGGCCAAACAGGATTTCTGGAAGTACGCCATGCATACCCATCCATTACGCCCTATGTATTGAGCTTCAAAAAAAAGGGATTCAGAGCTAAACATGTTACGTCATGTGTACCTAAAGTGTATGCCCGACATACTACTTTGTTACCCAAAAATCACTTTTAAATTCTTAATTCTTAAATATTGTAACATCCAGAATCTAGAAGGTCAATTTTGGAAGTAAACCCCCATTTCTTAAGGTCAACTTGTCGAGTATGGACAAGAAACTCGGCGTGTTGGAAATTTAGGTCGCGTGTTTTTAGAAGACCAACTCGACGAGTTAGGGAGGATCAACTCGACAGGTTGAACAGGGTTTGGGAAACCCTAATTTCAGGTTTTGCACCCTATTTAAACAACTTAAACCCCATATGAAAACCCTAAAGCATTTTGAGTGTTGTAAGCCATTTTGAGTGCATTTTTGGTGTCTTTGAAGCCATTATGAGGAAGAGGAGCTTGACACAAGTTAGTGGTTCAAGGGGAAGCTCCTAGATCTCGAGTCCTTACTTCACTTTCAACACTTTTCTCGTATAAAGTCTCAACCTCGCTAACTATATGCTTAGATCTCCTTTTTGGGCTAGTTTCCATGTTTTGGGCCAAGTTTGACTGGTTTAAGGAGTGTTGGTTGTCCCAAGGGTGTAATCCTTTCAGATCTGGGATCCTTAGGAGCTCTTTTGGCATAAAGGTGCCAACTTGATAGCCCTAAGAGCTCCATGCATCTTTTAAGCCTTTCTCGTAGGTTACTTTGAGCTTTTGAGCTCTTTCTAGCTTTGCGTAAGAGTAAAGTTGGAGATTTACTCATCAACACAGCCTTAAGGGACCAGATCCACAATTTAAAGGCCTTATCTTGTTGATTAGTGGCTTAATAGAATAAGTGGGTTGTGTTGAAGAAACAACTTGGTGAGTTTATGGGAGAACTCGGCGAGTTGGGAGGGTTTTTCCCGATTTCTGATGTATACAGAGGAAACTCGATAAGTTTGGGGTGAAATCAGTGAGTTGGAATGTTTCTTCGCAATTATAAGTGTTGACGAGAACTCGGCGAGTTGAGTCACCTGGACTGTTGACTTTGGCGTTGACTTTCACCCTTCAAATTAAGCTTTTGACCAAATTTGTCCCCAAAGGGTTTTTGAGGTAACCTGAAGAGTATAGCAGGAGAACATGGGCTTAGGATAAGACCCATATGGGATTGGGCCCAATTTGGAAAATTAGGCTAATGGTGGGCCTTTATGGATCTTATGGTTTTAGGATTAGGCCTTGGTTATGAGTCTTGATGGGCCAGGGGTAAAGGGACCAATTTACCCTAAGTATCTGTGACAACCCAAAATTTCTATCTTGTAAAGCCAATCAATTCAATCAAAAGTCAGACTTGTATCTGCGATCTTTTAGCATTGTTAAGGGTCTGTTTGAGTGTTCTAAGCCTAGTACATTCAAGAATTGTGTCTAGGTATGTGTTAACTTAAGTTCGTTGTGTTGCAATCGAGCCGAAAACTCCATCACAAGGAGTTCACGTCCGCAAACTCCATGTTGGCCGTGAACCCCTTCCTATAAGTATAGTTTTCCTTCATTTCTTCCTCATTTCTCACATCTTCAAGGCTGAAAACTCATTTCTCTCTCAAGTATCATCAAGAATACTTCCATTTGTCTTCAATGTTGTAAGTGATTCTTTCATTATTAGTTGATATCCTTCTTGATCTAGTAAACCCTTTGATTTCATCCGTGAATTCATCTCTTTTGGGTTAGATCTTCAAATCTTCATCCATTCCAAAAGAACACACACTTTTTCTTGGTGGCCGTGAACCCCCAAGGGCATCGAAATCGAAAGTATCCTTTCTATATTCTTGTTACCCACTAGAAACACTTGAAGCTTAGCATGATCAAGAACCAAAATGCATGATCTTCAAGAGTTTACGGCCGTGAACTCTTCCTTTGGCTGTAAACCCTTCATAAGATCATTTTTTAGCCGTGAACCTTCTTAAGACTAAGATTAGGACTACAAACACTTTATAAAATCAATTTGGGTGGTGAACACATCATGTTTTCTTGGCCATAAACTCTACTTTGGCCATAAACACACTTGGTGTGTCTGTGAACTCCTTTAAATCAATCATATGTGATTGATACACTCCATTGAGAGTGATTCCTAGTACCTAGGGATGTTCTCAACACATGATTACTTGTTATATACACTAATTATATACATATATGTGTCATTATATGCATAATAGGATCCGTTTGTGCACAAGACATCACTTGGCATACATAGCATCTTATATCGATCTTTCATTCGAATTACTCACTACATGTGAGTTCATACCCCTAACTTATCTTTTAAATGATTTTAAATTCTTTTATTGGGGGGGGGGGGGGGCAATACAAGTAGAAAACCATATAGTTGTATAATCAATCGCGTCTGATTTATAACTATCAAACGAAAGGATTTCTTATACTTCAAAACTATGTTGTCAAACAAACTATTTCAAATCATTTTATAAATTGACATCAAGTCATTAATAACCATTCAAATGGACAAAACTCTTTTATATAAACTCTTTATCATTTTACAAAACTCTTTGAAACTTATATTGTCAAAATCATGTCTATATAGATATAGTTATATAAATAAGGTTTAAAAGGCTTAGGAATGATAACTCGCTTTATTTCCTGTTCCTTATTTGGTTGTGGACTTAAGGTATCGGTTGTTTGTCCGAGTGTCATTTGAATCTTAGTTATATATTATGTATATGTATATAGATATAAAAGTTCTTCCAATCAGTTCAATACCTTTGGGTAGCAAAGGTGTAAAAACATGATCGGTCATTCAAACAATAGTACTAGTAAACTATAATAGGTATAGTTTAGAGGATTACTACTCATTATTTCTAGAACAATGAAACTTACAAGATTCAATTCATACACGAGTCAGTTCAATCATACTATAACAAGAACAGAAAGAACATACTATACACTAGAACAGAAGGAAACAAACCATACTCTAGAACAGAACGAACGTACTACACTAATACAAGAACAATATAACATTAATGTGAGCCACTAATTCATGGCATGGCAATATACTATTTTGTCATGTTTTTTAACCAGAGTCTCCTGGAGGGAGAGCGTGAATTTGTGTATAGATCTATAAGGGATTGACCATCCTACACCTTGTTGCTAGCTACAGTGGGACCTACAGGTCTATGGATGACGAATGTCATACCATTTTGACGTCTTTGATCTTCGTATTTTTCTAGTCCATAGAGTATGGTTCTAATCTCATCACATTTTACGTTAATTAAACAATTGGTTTAAGGTAGTTAGTATAATGGTAGTTACTATATGAAATACTACAGTACATCTTCATTTTCCCATTACATTCATATAGTGATATTCTCACATAAACGGTAATGTAAACTATTTTCTGGCAATGATAGTCATACTTGGGGAAAAACACTCACTTTTACAAAAGAACAAACATAGAGAACAGTTCGGTCTTGATAGAAGACTACATTTCATTATAAGTAGAAAATATAGGATTCTCTAGGAGATACAAACATTTACATCAAGCACTTACAAACATTTACATCAAACACTTACAAACACTTTCATCAAACTTACAAAAACATTGACACTAAAATACTTATGAACTCACCAGCTTAAATGTTGATCTACTCTTTCAAAATAACTTGTATTCTCAGGTCACCAGTAGACAGGTACACTGGACCAGGTTTTTGAGAAGACGAAGCATATTTGAGACTCGTCTTTTGTTTTGATTAATATTTTGGTTTATTTCAAATTATACACATAACACACTTGTATTAAATTATATTATTAATGCAATGGATGATGTTGTTGCTTGTTTACTATTATGATTTGTTATGATATTGTACATGACGTCCTCCGCCCCCCCCCCTGAATGTTTCCATCGTTCTGGTTTAGGGGTGTAATAGTATGGATTTTGGATCATGGTTTGGTACCCAATTGCTAATTGGATAATGTTTTGGAATTGATTGTTCGAGGAGAGTTCAGGGCGGCAGCTAATGATTTCTTGTAGTGGGTTTCGGCGCATTCGTTTTATGTATAGTAGGAAGAACTAGGGGTTAGCCCTTCGCATTATGTATGAAAGACCAGGAGGTAGCTCCTGGCACACTGTACGCAACACCAGAGTTAGAACTCTGGCAAGTAATCAGTTAAGTATTATAGTTCGTATGAAAGACCAGGATGTGGCTCCTGGCATACTGTATGCAAATTAGCTAAGTAGAGTAGTGTGTATGCTACTTGTCTTTTCTATGCTTTCATGGAAGACCAGGAGGTGGCTCTTGGTACTTGTCTGTAATACCCAGGGGTGGCCCCCGACTTGGCAAGAAAGAGCACGAGGTGGCATGTGACATAATGGCAAGACAATGTGCGGCACATAGCACCTTTATTGAGTATGATATATGAATGATATGTATGGCTCACAGTTATGTATGGCATGAATGGATCAGTAGATATGTATGGTATGTGGTAATTAGGGAACTCACTATGCTTCGTGCTTATGGTTTTTAGTTTTGGTTTCAGGTACCTCGAGTTCTTACATGAAGGAGCTCGGGTCGATCGCAGCGCGTGCACCTTTGTTTTCTGCATTATGTGATTTCTGGGAATTAACTCTGATAAATGTTTTATTTAAAATAGTTTTCAATGTGTGAACAAAGTTACAATAGTGTTTTAGATATATTTAAAAATGAAATTTTTACCCTAGATTTTTGGGTTGTTACAAATACCATACGTCCAACTCATACATCTTTTTCTTAGGAAGGTCTTAACAGATAAACCTGGCAACTTTAAGGTTTTGCATGGCTTAATAGAGCCCAAACCAAACCCTAAGTACATAACACTCTCACAACCTCATATTATGGCACGAATGAGAAATAGCAACAAAGACTACATTTTTATGACACAAGATCCTTAAAAACAACATAAAGTGAAAAATATATTCCTCTAAAGTTAACGAGTTTTTCGATTAGAACAAATACTAGCTTTATTAGTAATTGAACAAAGACAGGGTTTAGGGCCCCCACGTAATCCAAATACTCAAAACCTCCAATACCCATGTCTTAATCCAGTTAAGTGCATCTCTTCTACAAGTGATGATTCTTCTTCTTCTACATTCTCAGAATCTGATTAACATTTCTAGGCTTCTTCTTCTCGATTCTTGACCACTCTGAACCGCTGAAATACATTATCGTCTATTCTTCTTCTTCCGTCTCTATTCTTGGTTTCTCCATAACTGACAACTCCATTGTTCAAACATTTCTACTGATTCAAGACTATCACTAAAACGGTATGTGCAGTTCTTTCACTTTTCACTTTTTATTTTTCCATTATATATCATATATTCATATGATTATCTACTAAGGGTTAATAATAAAAGACGATTTAGGGTTAATACTTTTCATTTTTTAGTTTTTCAGTTATTTGATTTTTTGAGTCCATTGGTCATTGATTACAATAGATTACAAAATAATTCTATTTTCAAATATGTTTTCCCTATTTCAGTTCTTATTTTTTCACTGAAACGGTATTTATTTTAAGCGAAAAAGGGAAAATATAACAACAAGAGGATAATCTAGTTGGATAATCAGATCATTAAATGATATGATTATCAAGCGAAAAAGAGAAACAATATGAATGTTTTCTTTATTTCTAGTTTTCAACTTTTCACTATAACGATATTTTTTCACTAGTCCAGCTTTGAGCTTTCCATTATCTTCTATAGTTATATTTTCATATCTAATGTAACAAGTTATATGTATAATCCTAATCCATATTTGCTATAGTAGTTGTCTTCATGATTGTTCATTGTTATTATTAATCAAATATTTAATAATCACTTCAAAGATAAAATACTAATCAAGGACTTTAAAAAGGAAATGGAAAATGCAACAAGAAGCTTTTATAGAATCACAAAATGGTCAGTTTTAATTTTTTTTAACTACAAACAATCATGTTGATAATGAACAAGAACAAACTAATGTTGAAAATAATGATCATGAACAAACTAATATCGAAAATGATAATGAACAAACTAATATTGAAATTGATAACGAACAAACTAATAGTGAAAATGATAACGAACAAACTAACGTTGAAATTGATACCGACATAACTAATAATGAAAATGATAATGAACAAACTAATATTGAAAATGATAATCAACAAACTAATTTTGAAAATGATAATGAAGAAACTAATACTAAAAAGGATAATAAGCCTTTAAACATATATAATCCAAGTAGACTGAATAATATTAATACTAATTTAAGAGATTTAATCATAGAAAAATGTCCTATTAAGATTTATGATCTTAAATATCCAAAAGATCAACATTTAAGAAGCTTTCTTACATTTGTTTACTTGCAAAAATACCAAATGGAGAAAAATACAAACAAACATTCTTGGTTTATTCCATAGATGTAGATAGAGTTTTTTTGTTTTTGCTGTAAATTATTTAATGTTAATATATCTATATGTTCATTAGCACATAAAGGTAAAAATGATTGGATCAATATTTCTAGTATACTAAAATACATGAAGCAAGTAATGGAAACATTCTTAATATGTAGGTATGGATTGACTTACAAACTAGATTAGCAAATAATAAAATGATTAACAACCAAACCCAAGAACAAATAAATAAAGAAAAAGAACATTGGAAAAATGTATTAATAAGAATCATCGATGTAATAAAAACTTTATGAAAAAGTAATTTAGAATTTCATGGAACAAATGAAAAGATTTATGAAGAAAATAATGGTAATATTTTAACTATAACGGAAATGATTGTGAAATTTGATCTTATATTCAAGAACATATTAGGGGAATTAAGGACAAATAAATTCATAATCATTATCTTGGACACAATATTCAAAATGAACTTGTTAGTTTATTAGCAGAAGAAATTAAAATTAAATTATTAAAAAAATAAAAGAAGTTAAATACTTTTCAGTAATACTTGATTGTACTCCTGATACAAGTCAAAATGAACAATGTCAATTATCTTACGATACTCAGATCTTTCAACAACTCCTATAGAAGTTAAAGAATACTTTATAGGACTTTTAATTGCAAATAATACAACCGGTAAAGGCTTATATGATGCTATAGTTGATGAAATTTAAAATATAGGCCTGGATATAAATTATGTTAGGGGTCAGGTTATGACAATGGATCAAAGATGAAAGGAAAACATTAAGGCGTATATAAATGATTGTTAGATATCAACCCTCGAGCATTTTACACTCTTTGTGGTTGTCTTATTTAAATTTGGTAATTTATGATATGGTTAATTTGTGTGATAAAGCTAGTGAATTTTGTGGAGTTATACAACATATATATTCTATGTTTACTTCAGTAACTAAAAGGTGAAAAATATTACATGATAATATATCAAACCTACCACTTAAATCATTATTGAAAACTCATTGGGGAAGTGGGGTAGAAAGTGTAATAGCAATTAGATTTCAAACATCACAATTAAGAAATGAACTTTTAGAATTATCCAAAAATTAAAAGTGATGTTAAATGTTTAGCTACATATGAACTTGAAAACTATGAATTTTTGTTAGGAATGATTACTTGGTATGGTGTTTGATTGCTATAAACACTACTAGTATAATCTTGCAATCAAATTATATATGTATCAAAGATGCTATAGGTCAGCTAAATGGAATTTTGTGTTTCTTTGAATATAGAAAAAACGGATTTGAAAAGGATTGAGATTATGAAAAAGAATTGTCTTTAAAAATGAAAGTAAAACCTGAATTTCGTGAAAAACGTATTATTCAAAGAACTAAACAATATGATTAAAATGTTGCTAATAAAACTATTAAAACTCCTCTTGAGCTATTTAAAACTGATTACTTTTTATATATAGTAGATAAAACTGTTACTTTACTTAAAAGTATATTTGATCAATTTAATGAGTTCAAAAATATTTTTGTTTTTCTAATTAGTATAAAAAATTAAAATCATTTGACGAAAATACTTTAAAAACATTGTTTAAATCATGAAAAATCATTAAAGCATGATGATAGCTTAGATATTGATGGTTTAAATTTATTTCATGAACTAAAACTTTTAAGAAATAATATACATTAAGAACGTAATATTATTATTAATATACATAATTACATTAAAATGTTTAGTTCTATTCTAATGTATATGTTACCTATAGGATTATGTTAACTATTCATATAACCGTCGTCTCTACATAAAGTAGTTTTTCTAAATTAAAATTGATAAAATATTATTTAAGATCTACAATGTCACAAGAAAGATTAAATGGATTAGCTATTTTGTCAATTGATAAGCATTTAGTAAATTATGAAAATTTCATTAAAGAATTTTGTATCATAAAGGCTAGAAAAATTAACTTTGTCTTAAATATATCCACAAAAAACATATACATAATAAAAAATTAACTCAGCCATTTATAAACTTTTGTAGTTTACTATTGTTGGTCCCAAACCCAGATAAAGGAGGAGGGTTTATAATATTAAGTATAGTAAATGCCAAAGGACCCTAAATATTTGGTTCGATTAGAGCCCCCAAACTGTTTAAGTCGCCCCTGAGTATTGTACTCTAATAAATCTATAAAAGTATTTCAAATAATACAAATATAGAACATCTTTTATTCTTAAAAATAGTAATAAAAAAATTAATAAAGAATATAATGCTATAATTTGATAACCTTTTCAAATACAAGAAAGCAAGGAGCAAGAAAGAAGGCCTAGATCAAGAGTTATCAGACTATCCTACGTGACTACATGTAGCCCCTGAGCTCCCCACTAGACAATCACAATCCTACTGGTACTCTAACCAGCACACCACCTCTCCTACATCCTAACATACAAGGATATACATTGTAATACATAGCACGGTGAGGAAACACACCTGAATCAAAGACCCAAGGAAACAAATAAACATGCTCACTCTGTGCAATAATCGTTCCCCCGATCTGAGTAGCACCAAACCAAGGTGGAAACATAAATAATAATCCCATTCTTAAAAGTTTGACTCAAAGTCAAACTAGTCAAAAAGTCAATAGTTGCAGGTCAACAAAAGTCAACGGTCAACAGTCAATAGGTCAATGATCCCCATGTGGTGGCAATAGCTTAACTATGTCGTAGCCAACTAAGGACAAAACAGTCGATCATCAGCGCACCACCACGACATGGCAAGCCCTCGGCTATGTCGTACGATTTAGCAAAATGCCCAATACTTACTTACGTGCTTAATCCCTACAGATCTAAGACCAAAACTTTAGATCCACTTCTTTTTAATGGGTTAATGGATTAAGTGTCCAAGTTTATCCATTAGGACTCCATTCAAACGCTAGATCTACAATCCTAATTCCATTAAGTCCTTAACGAGGCTATAACTTGAGCATGAAAACAAGATACACCAAACATGGTCCTTTTTCTTATTCAACAGAAGTCTAATGACCTAGAAAATCCATCACAAGTTCTGGAGTTCTTCAAACTCCAAAGCATCCAAGGAAGAGACCAAAACCTTACAAAAAGGATTCAAACTTGCACCAAGAATAACATAAGTCAAGATGAGAATTTTATACCTTCTAATGCTTAGAAATCTAAATAAAATAATGGATCCATGTTCACTCTTTGACCTTTTGCACCAAGATGGACTTCTCCTTTCCTCAAGCTTTAACTAAAATCCAAAGTATAAGCTCTCAATCAAGAATCAAGCCTTCATTTATACATGGGGGCTAGGGTTTCATTTGGAAGGGATGGAAGCTGAAGAGGATGCCCTAAACCTTGAGTTTCAGAAGAAACCCTAAAAGATCATTGGCCTAGGCTATAACACATGCCACGTCGTGTCCTTCCTCTTGTCACATCATGGTAGACACCTGATATGTAATCCATGCATTAGAAATGCCACGTTATGGGGCCCATTCACGACGTCGTAGGAAAAGGTTTTTTCCCAAAAGCTTTACCTTGGCTTCCTCCAAGACCTCAACCAATATATCTTGTGAAATAGGTGTTACAATTATCCCCCAGTTAAATTAGACTTCTTCCTCGAAATCAATTCTCCTATTTCACTCTCGTAACACCCTTCGAACCCATTGTAGGCTCTCCAAACCTGACTCTGAAACCATTAATAAAAAGGGTTCCAAAAATGAGGCTCATATGCCAATCCGATCAAAGACTCCAAAGGTATGAATCACATCTACCGCATCATCTATTGAGCAGTCGACCACCTCCTGATACTTATGCCAACACTATTTTTAGCAGGAAATTCTCAACATGACGAAAAACAAACTCCACATAACCTCATTAGCCGAAAGTGAGTAGAACTCACTCCTTCGTCCATGACCTGTAGACCCTAAAGTTATACCTAACATATAGTTAGACAGGTCCACCCTATACGCCACCTCTACAGAGCAAAATCTCTCCAACCTAATTCAATTAAGACTTCCTGTCATGGTGCCGCCTATAAAAACTGAAGAAGGAACCTACAACCAACACCATAGCTGACAACCTCGCACAATGATGCATCATCATCAATTCTAGCAAAAGCCTAACAAGCAAAGGATAAAATAACCTATACATCAACCATGTTGACCAAAAAAATACATATTTGATCGGACTGAGATCTTATTGGCTACACACCATCCTAATGCATAGCAAGATATGGAACCCATAACCGACCGCCGTCATCAATACCTCAGATATAAATTCACTAACTACACTTGAATGAAAAAATCGATCACAAACTAAACTAGATCATATTCCCACTATGAACTAACAACCCTTCTCTTTTATCAACTAAAAACACTCGGGTTTAACCTCGTCCCACCAACCACTAACAGCTCTCGAGCTTACCCTCGATCCACAAACCACTAACAACTCTCACACTTACCCCTGATCTGCTAACCACTAACATCTTTAAGGCTTACCCCCAGTCCACTAACCACTAGCAGTTATCCCATCCTAACATAGCCTCACATCAATCCTACAAAGCCTAACTATCCTAATTAGGCTTATGGGTCGTGACTCGGACCTCCAGGTCCCAATTAGATAAGAACAACCAAGGAAGTCCTCCTCATAACCCTCAACCAGAGCTCTCATCATCCTAGGACCCTAAAGTACGATGACTACCTATGGAATACTAACACAACTTCAACTAAGACAATTCGAAAGGGAATTGAAAAACTGGTGATGACCATGATGGCGAAATCAGAAGATTAAGCAATTACAAGAAAGTCTTGGACTTGAGCAATCTTGCTAAAAAATGATTTCTGGCATGAAGCCCTTCTGCAATGAAATCTCCAAACTCCCCCACATGGAATATACTAATCATCTGAATGCAACCAAAACAATACTAAAGATCCAACACAAACCAAATAAAGCACTACTTATTCATTCCCTAAAGAAATAACCAAAATGGAGAAGATATCCCAGAGTCTAAGTCATCCTAACAATGCAATCCACCAAGGACCCCGCAACATTACCAACACAAATGTATACACATGACAACTTTTAGTCAGAAGGAAACTTCCAAAAGCAAAACCCAATTCATAAATTCAAGACATAAATATAAAATTGAAAACGTATCCACAGTTAATATAGTCGCCACACCTGGATCCTCTATGACAAACTGGTAGGGTCTTCCTCAGCCTTCCCTGACGCCCATTTGGCATCTGCCATGCTAAAGGTGTGGGATTTTTCACTTCACTGGAAATGAGAAAGGGGAAATGAGCTTTGATATGGCCGTCGTAATGGAAACAAACTTGCCTGCTCTGCGTGCAATCCCTGCCGAAATTCCCCTCCTTACCACACCTGCGATACCCAAAGCACCGACATCTTCCATCATGAAACTTACCACTCCTATCACAACTAGAACTCCTATGCTCCGGTGCTCCTAATCTCGAGTCAGCGGTCTTAAACCATTTGGCCGCTGGAAGCAACTATAATGAAATAGGCCTCTCCTCTTTCCTCTGGATCTCTAACTCAATCTCCCCCTCCTGGCAGTCGACTATAACTCAGTCAATTACTAGTACAACTAAGTTGATACGAACTCTCGAATCTCCGTCTTGAGTATACTCAAGTATCGTAACATCTGCATCTGCTCAGAAGCGACATACTCTAGGTAGAAAATGGTTATATAAACATCATGGAGATCTAGTTCACCTACTCATTCGCCTGCTTGAGTGACAGGTTATCCTATTTCAGTTGCTCTCTCTCTGTAAGTGTAACATACTTTGCACGAAAAATCTCCTGAAAAATCTCCCAAGTCACTTCGTCTCACTCTGCATGCGAAAAGCTTTGCGTCACAGACTCCTACCAATCTTTTGCACCCCAAGGAAGAGGATTCAGCGCAAATTTCACTTTCTGGTCCTCGAGGCACGAACACGGGTAGAAAGATCCCTCTATGTCAGATATCCATCACAAAGTAATAATCGGTTCCTTTTCACCTCTAAACTTTGGAGGCTTCGTATTACTAAATTCCCAGTACTACACCATCTAGCCTCTCTAAAGTCTTGTCACTGCGATGGAAGTAGTGGCTGGGGCGGTGCGGTCTACATGATGGTGGCATAGATCCAGTCAAACTCCTCAATAATCGTGATCTTAATCGACCTAAACAACTTCGAATTTTCCGCCCTAATCACCAAGGCTACCTTGGCAGCATTGATCACACAGATTTCCTCATCACTCGGACCCGTCCTCTCGATGTAGTCAGCAACTCATCCTGAACCTCTAATAGCCTCCATACTAACACACACAACATAAAGGTTAAACATTAGGACACAATTCTCAACACCGGATTCTTTCACCTACTGACTCCTTAATAGCCTTGAGATTCCTTCTGACTCTCATACAAATCCTACACTTTTGGTAGTACAGGCCCATACTACATTCCACATCTATCCGTATTCGACCCATAATTCATCTCAAGGTCCAAAGTTATTGCACTAGACCACCCCTAGGTGTACTCACACCCACATACTCCTAAGTGCAACGACTAACTTCCTAGGTGCTCCTCCTAGTATTCTCCTCAATCATGCTTCCACACCGTTGGCTTCTTTATGCATGCTAGTTGTACACAATACATGATTAGATAGACTGTCAAATAAACGACTCTACCCTAAGGCCACTACCAAACAAGGAACATGAAATAAGGCTAGGTCTATCATTCTGAGGCTATGTAATGATAAACGTATACAACTATACAGAATACACTTAGCAATTTACATAATCAAATAACATATAACGAGCAATTCCCTAGACCATAAGGTATCACAAAAATCAGGCAATACTATCATATAATTTCCGAAGGAAGCCTTAGCCTATCCACTAAAATGAATTTCTAACAATTCACATATCATTAGGTTCAAATTTAACATATATAACAAGTATAGGTATTTTAGGAATCACTTTCCGGATTGGGCTTTGTGACCATACACATCATACATCCTTGTAAAACCAAGGTCAAGTCAGAGGTTCGTGTTCATGATTCTAAGTCAACAATAAAACAAGAACATGACAAGGTACTGATCCCATGTGTCTAACACAACCATTTTATTAAAATTTAATTTTCAAAAACGTTTTGTAAAAATTCTCGGATCCTAGTTTGAGTTTGGATTCATACAAGTGTTCCTCCAAATCCCTAAACCCATGGCACTGACACCAATTTGTAACGTCCCATTTTTACAATAAACTTTTCATATTTAATTAACATGCAACTTCAGATTTACAAGATCTCAGTTAAGAAAACCATTTGTTCTAAAAATATATTTGTTTAAAATCAAAGTAATTTAATAAAGGTGGAATATCCATGGCTACTGATGAGTGTATACGGTCACACCACAGCCTATCCATCCGACGATGACCATTAGTACCTAAAAAACATTTAATCCAAAACTATAAGACAAATCTTAGTGAGTTCCTCCAAAATACAACACACCACAATATACATACAATGCATGCACATACATGAGCCTTCAATCTGTCTGGCCCGTCTCACGAGGCCTACAACATGCATGGACCAGTAAAGAGCCTACAATCTCACTGGCCTGCCTCAGAAAACCTACAATAACTTGGGCCGCTCCCTCTCTCAACATACAACTGACCTACTATTGTCCTATAACATATTGTTTGCTCGCCCGGGTATGTTGGCCTTTAGCACAAAGCAGGACCACATCAACCCACACCATTTTAGTATATCAACATATGAAACAAACAAGCCATTAAATAAACACATAAGCACATGCAACTATTGTTGGATTTAGTGTCTAAGCCCATAACTATACTTAGTATGTACTTAACCCGATTGTAGCATGATCCATTTGAGTTGCATGGCACCGGAACAATTTGTATTGATGGACTTTTGAAAAGAGTATATTTATGATTTATTAATGTATTATAAGTTCTAATATATTAATATGAAATCATATTATTTAATTACTATTGATCAAGAATTAATTTGGAATTAATTTTGTGATCAAAAGAGACTAATTAAATATATGGGGAATGATTGTGTAAATCATTCATTCTTCTAAAGTGGTCTTATGATCCATAGTTCTTTATGTTGGGCTAAACCCATATGGTGACCCATCGAGGTTAAAACCCATGGAGACTAAGGAATTTGGAAAGTCATTCATATTAGGGTTTTCATGGTGTAACCCTAGTTGTGTCACACTATATAATAAACCTCATGGCAACCAAAATCGACACTTAAGTAAGATACTAGAGGGCTAGCCGATTTTTGTGTGTGCAAGACATCTCTTCTCAAGTCCTCCATTGTTGGTGGTGTTGTGTGAAGCATTTGAGGCATCACACTTGGGGTGCTAGGCTCTAAAATACTTAAGGTTTCAAAGCTACAACAAAGGTAAGTCATCTAACTAGATTTTTGTAGTGTATATACTCCATAGTATGCTAGTTAGGATGATGCCTTGGAAAATTAAAAGTTTGCATGTATAATAGAGAAAACATAGATCCAAGGCATCTAGGGTTGCATGTACACCATAGGAGTGTTAGAATTCCTAAAACCCTTCAGTGGTATCAGAGCCTAGGCATGTTTTCTATTATACTTGATGTTTTATTGTTTTTCAAAGATAGAAAATCAGCCAATTTCGTTTCTGCTTGCCCACCACGACATGGCAGCTATTACCACGACGTGGTGATGCATCTGTGAGTAGAATTTCGTTTTTTGGCTAGCAATTGGATTAGGATCATTACCCTAAACTATTTTTGGAACTATGAAACCTATTTTTGTTGTGGTAATGATTGTGCTTATCCAACATAAGAACTCTTTAATTCCAAACCCTAGAATTTTAACAGTTTAAAATTCAACCCTTATACTTTATAGTATTATAAGTTTAATAATATATATATATATATATATATATGTATAATATCAAGTAAGTCTTACCGTTAGTAGGCGTCATTCACGAAGCCGTTCTATAAGGGGGTATAAGGTTACTACCTATAAAATGGCAGTTTAATGGGTGTCCACTCTCACCCATAGCTTCCTTGACTGGTGGAGGGTCGTTAGCCGAATGGGAAGGATAGGACTATAATTCTCATTAAAAGTATAATGATAATAATAAAGTAACTAACTGTTTTATTAAATTCCCAATCTTAGTTACTTTAGGAAAATGTGAAATTGATGCTAATCCATGAAAAATGCACTTTTCACCTTACCAAGTCGTTGATGGAGCTTGTGTAGTTAACCGACACATTAACTTGGACTAGTAAGGGTGGCAAAAGGTGGCTTGATGTTTATCATAAGATCAATGGAGAGTGTGTGGTTAACCAGCCCATTGATCGGGTGATAAATGACATTGGGAGTACCAAGCACATTTTGCATGGTTATTCACACCTTGTTTGTGATCCTCAGTATCACAGTCACAAACTTAAAGGGCATAATCAAGATTTAAACATGCCATTGAATTGTTCAATGAATCTCAAAGGATCTAGGAGTTTCAATCCAATTAAAACTTAATAACTATTTCAGTTTTCATGGCGGAAATTGCTAAATCGTCATTTACCTACCTTCAAATTTTTTGCAAATTGGATTACGGCATCCCTCTTCCAATTTGTAAAATATTGTGTTAGGTCCTAGCCTTAATATTTCGTTTTGGCTGTTATATTAAGGACTCTTTATCTAATCTAAGCTTTTTCTTTCTTTCTTTTCAGATGTCTTCCAACAGTGCTTTTGGCTCAAACCCTACTGGCTCCTTCTCTCTCAAGAACCTTTGTGGGAGAGTCATCTTTGATGGTTCCAAATTCAATGATTGGATTAGGAACATCAAGATGGTCACTCACTATGAGGACAATAAATATGTCCTAGGAAAGGAGCTTAAGGAAATCGGGGAGTCTTCTGTTACTCCTGAGGAGATCGCTGAGTTTAGGACTCGTGAGAAGGATGCCACCAAGGTGTCTTGTATCATGTTGGCCACCATGACAGCTAAACTCCAAAATTCCTATGAGGACTTCCACCCTTTTGAGATGCACCAGGTGTTGGGTTTTAAGCATTCTAACACTCCTAAGTGTACATGCAACCCTAAATACCTTGGATCTATGTTTTCTCTATTATACATGCAAATATGAACATCCAAGGTATTATCCTAATCTAGCATACAAAACAATGAATATAACAAGATAGAATACATACCTCTTTGGTGTAGAATGTTCTCAAGAAGCTTGAGTGCCTAGTGCCCCAAGTGTGACACCTCAAATGGCTCACACAACATCAATTGCTTTTGGAATAACCTTGAGAGAAATGTAGAACACTTGAAATCGGCTAGCCCTTCTCTATCTCACTTAGTGGCCGATTTTTCCAAGAGTATGATCTTTATATAATGTTACAATTAGGGTAAACCCTAATTGTCATGACTTTCCATTTCCTTGGATCGATGGGTTCAAATACACCATGGAGCATCCTATGGGTTTTAGCCCAACTTGATAATCCATGGAGCATTAGCCCACTATTGGCCTAAGTTACCAATGTGGTTTCGCGCAATCAATGTATCAAGACAAACACTTCACACAATTGGCCTAAGTTGGTCTTTGTTTTATCCAAAACATCACAACTTACCAACTTCAAATGTACAAGATTAGGACACTTTTACTCTTACATTTGACACGTGTTTTTAAACCTTTCTTTACGATATGTCACTCAAGTTACAATCTTAGAGTATAACTCTAAGGATTGTTTGGGAACGAAGTATGACTCATCTTCTTGATTTAACCACTTCAACAATTCATAACTCCTCTTCTTAGCTATCAGAATGCTCTTAGAGGATGAATTGTGTTAAGGTCTCTTAATCATTAAGATGATCATATATCATAAAATACTCTCCCATCTTTTCAGATTTGAGAAAATTTTATCCTTCTGCCTAATTTGATTCTTCTCATTCGTTCTGCCATACATCGAGACTTTTCCAATGCTTCAGAATTATACATAGAATTATAAGTATAACCATATTTACTAAACTTTAGTAACTCATGAAGAATAGTCTTATTGATTATTTGTGGTGGGCTTGATCAATGCACAAGAATGTGTACTCGGTCCCTTAGTCCTTTACTTGACATACAAATCCATGTGAAACTTGGGTGATGAGAGTCTTTCCTTATTTGGTAAATTTAGACATTACCACAAACGAAAGAATCAATATCATATTCCATTATTGCCATCAATGGAATCATATAAACAACAATTTCATTCACAAATGCCATTGTAAGGACATTTAAAATAAATAAAATTAAAAACTTTTCTTTTATTTTAAAACTTTGCGGAAAAATTAATCCATACAATGCAAATGTATATGAAAACTTGTTGTTATTTATTCCTAAGCAATATCTCATAACTCCTAAGAAGTAGCTCAAGAATCCAATCTTCAAACTATGCGATAGAAATCCATCTATGTGATCAGATTCAACATATTCTTTCTTTAAGTTTCTTTACCTTTCTTTGATTCTTAAAACACCAAGATGTGACCCAGTCAAATCATGTAATAAGAATCTCCAAATAGGAACTTAATAGAGTTAGACAATGGACTTTACCTGAAATAAAGTCAAACTCATTGACTTTACCATCCTTAGGTAAGCTTGGTAGCTTCGTAATCAAAGCCCCTTCCTTTGGCAATTTAACATATGGGCTCTTTGATAATGTTACATGGGACTATCACAGACTTAGCATTTCTCTTTACCATTTGGTCAACTGAGTTGACAATGGCCGATCCCTTTCCATTGGGAAGAGAATGCCTTTTCTGGATTTCCAGTGTCACCATTGTCAATGTCCATAAAGTTTTGGGAAGTCGATCTTCTAATCAAATTTGCTTTACTAGCCTTCCAAATCATTGCTGATTCAGCAGTACCAAGCAAATAGATAAGTTTATTAAGGGTCGTGTCGTAGTCTGTTTCATAGGAGTCCCAAAGGAACTCACTATGTGACTTAGAAAGTGGTTGAACCACCAACTTTCTCAAGACTTTGACACCCAACTCTCCCGACTTGTCAATATGTGACTTCATCTCCAAGATGTGATCACACCTAGACCTTGCCTTGCCAATAGGGCTTGAGTGACCTTGAACTTGTGGGTTAGGGAGAATAATTGGAGGAGGTGGAGGAAGTGAAGTTCCAAGAGATTTGGGAAGATCATAGATGTCTGAACTAGACATCTTTTGGGAGATATTCAAGTTGAGGTTATTTAAAAGTCCTTAATATAACACCCAATATGAAATATTAAGGCTAGGACCCTACAAACTATTTTATAACTTAGAAGAGGGATACCGTAATCCAAGCTATAAAATATTTGAAGGTAGGTAAATGACGATTTACCAATTTCCACCATGAAAAACTAAATATAATTAAGTTTTATTTGGATTTGAAACTCCTAGATCTTTTTAGATTCATTGAACTTTTCAATGGCATGTTTCAATCTCGAGTGTGCCCTTCAGGTTTTGTGACTAGGATGCCGAGGATCACAAAACAAGGTGTGAAGTAACCATGGAAATTACTTGGTACTCTAAAATGTTTATCACCCAACCAATGTGCCGGTAAACCACACACGCTCCACCGGCCTATGATTAAACTTTAAGAAACCCTTTGCCTACCTTGTTAAATCAAGCTAGTGTGCCGGTAAACCACACACGCTCCACCAACCGACTTAAGCAAAGTGCAAAGTGTAATTTCATGGGTTAGCACCTTATTTACATTTTCCTAAGTAACTAAGATTGGGAATTATAAGTGTTTAGTTACTTAGTATTTATCATTAATACTTTTAATGAAGGGAGAACTTATAGTCTTTGTCCTACCCGTTCGGCTAACGACCCTCCACCAGTCAAGGAAGCGGTGGGTGAGAGTGGACACCCATTAAACTGCCATTTTATAGGCAGTAACCTTATACCCCCCCTTATAGACCGGCTTTGTGAATAAGGCCTACTAACGGTAAGACTGACTTTTACTCTGATTCATATATATAAATATTATTAACTTATAATATTATAAAGTATAAGGGTTGAATTTTAACTTTTAAATTTCTAAGGGCTAACTTGGAATTAAAGTATTCATAAGTGAAAACTCTTCAAATTCCAAAACTTGAGGGCAAGTTTTGAAACTATTCAAAACTAATTAATTCCATAACTTATGTGTTTAAAGTAGTTTTAATTAAAAGACTCTTCAAGTTCCATAACTTGAGGAAAAGTTATGGAAGACTTTAAACTAATAAAAGAATTAACTTTTCTTTATTTTATAACTTATGGAATTATTTAAGATTACACATTTGTTTTATTTATTTAATGAAGAGACTCTTGAACCTCCATAACTTGAGGACAAGTTATGGAGTCATAAAACCATTTAATTAGAACTAGACTCTTCATTTTGTAACCTTTGCCAACTTTTATGAGTTTTATGATTCTTAAATGTGACTTTTCATATAACTTGAGGACAAGTTACAAAAACACACTTTGGAATCAACTCTTAGATTAAAATGGATTGAAATGAACTATTTCACACAACTTTTCTATTAATCTAAGAACAAGATAATTCACATCATCAATCTTCAAGAAATTAGCATGAACATACAAACTAATACAAATCTTGAAATTATGACAATTATCTTAGAAATTGGATTAGCATGAACAATACCACATCAAAAACAAGTTTATAAGTCCAAAAACATCTTAGGGTAATGTTCCTAGTCCAATTCCAGCCAAAAAAGTCGAATATATGTTGTCTGGGGGTCCAACTCATCGAGTGCGCGAACCAAATCGGTGAGTTGGATGCATTTTGCCTTGGACTTGGCGAGTCTGCTGGGCAGACAACATCAAAAGTCGATTTTTTCAACTACTTATGCAAGTATAACAAGAAAACAAGCCTAGGCTCTGATACCACTGTTGGGTTTTGAGCATTCTAACACTCCTAAGTGTACATGCAACCCTAAATACCTTGGATCTAAATTTTCTCTATTATACATGCAAATATGAACATCCCTGGTATTATCCTAATCTAGCATACAAAACAATGAATATAACAAGATAGAATACATACCTCTTTGGTGTAGAATGTTCTCAAGAAGCTTGAGTGCCTAGTGCCCCAAGTGTGACACCTCAAATGGCTCACACAACATCAATTGCTTTTGGAATAACCTTGAGATAAATGTAGAACACTTGAAATCGGCTAGCCCTTCTCTATCTCACTTAGTGGCCGATTTTTCCAAGAGTATGATCTTTATATAGTGTTACAATTAGGGTAAACCCTAATTGTCATGACTTTCCATTTCCTTGGATCCACGGGTTCAAATACACCATGAAGCATCCATGGAGCATCCTATGGGTTTTAGCCCAACTTGATAATCCATGCAGCATTAGCCCACTATACAAGTATGGATGATTTACACAATCAACCCATATATTTAATTAGTCTTCTTTTGATCACATAATTAATTCTAGATTAATTCTTGATCAATACTAATTAAATAATCTTATTAATATATTATAACTTATAATATATTAACAAACCTTAAGTGTTATTTCTCTCATTATAATCTATCCAAATGCATGATGCCATGCAACCCAAATGGACCATGTCGGGTCGGGTCAAGTCTTACCAATTATAGTTATGGACTTAGACATTAATCCAACAATCTCCCACTTAGATAAGTCTAAAACTATTATTGCGTATGACTTCAAGAACCAACTGGCAATCGTAGCTCTCAAAAGCTTCCGTCGAACTCTGACCTTGCCGATGATCTCTGACCTTTGTCAATGACTTGTCCATCAGATAAGGGATCATATATTCCTCCATTCTAGATATCATATGGACTGAGACATGGATTGTAAATCATTCTCTCTGTCCATTTGTTGTTTCCCGATTTGCGTTTTATGATGACTGACTGATTGAACAAATGAAATAAGTCCTGGCTTGGCCAAGCACTCACATGTATCATCATTAAATCATCGACGGGCCCACAGATATAGCTTTTATCCCGAAGGTAAAAGGAATGGATAAACTTCAACTCATATGGCTTGTTCTGCCACTTGTTGAATCATAAACAAAGACACGTTTTATAACATCGAGTTACCAATGTGGTTTCGCGCAATCAATGTATAACCAACTCATAATAACAACTCATATCTCTAGGTTTGAAGAATATAAGATATTATCGTCTCATGATCACTCGTGATAAAATCCATGAAGTGATTCAAATGAGCGCGGGTTGAATCCAATACTCAGAACTTGTGAGCACTCATGAGTGTTGTAGCACAACTTTGTCCACCAACTTGGACCTCTACAAGCAAACCCATGACAGTCTTGATTCATATCTACTTCCAACATATGACCGACTATGGATGGTTTAAATAACTTAGTCATTCCGGAAGAATAACCTAGTTATTATGGAAGTCAAAACATGCAAAGTGAAACACAAGAATAAATGAATCAAGTATGGTATCAAATACTATGAATATAAATAGACCACTTCTATTTATCACCATACTGATTACTCATTATTCATTGTTTCGGTTTCATCAACTTTATACTTGAATTAAAACAATAGGTATCCCATGCTCCAAGCATGTACACTATGTTTTCCTAAATAGCTTTGCCATACACCAAGTATGCACTCTATGTTTATCTATGATCCTTACTTTGTGAAATAAACCAATTGACCAAACTTTCAATGATTCTAATTTCACACTCCTAAATCCTTAATGCAGGAATTCCAAATTCATGCCATTTACTGAAATCCGTTAGATTCTAAACTTATATGCAATGATTCTCTTGTGATGATTATGCACAAAGTCACAAAGACTTGACAACAAACGTTACAGAGTATTTCAATGAAGACCTACTCCATGGACACAAAGCCTTATGTTCAAAGTCTGCATTGCTTTGAACATGCTTCTTGCACTAGGTTTTTTTTTTCTAATCTTACACAGATTGCTTCCATCTATAGACACAACTCTATTTCCCATTTTCGCTACTACTTCTGAACAAAAGTTGCCTCTTTTCAGACTATGTCAATATGGCCCTTCCAAACTTCACACTATACTTCCAACTGTCCTTGAGCAACCAATCTTTGGTAAACCTTAGATTGTCCTTGACAATTGCTTAATCACTTTAGTCATATCCAATTCTAGACATTTTCCTCCTTAATTCCCCAAGGCTGTTGGAAAATTCATAAAGAATAACTATATAGCACATGTAATCGATCTTGTACCCAAAGTAATGGGACACGATTCATGATGTTTCACATAAAGACATGGTTCTAGACCAGTCTTTTGCCATAATAATTTTTGTTTGCCATATTCTCAAAATTTTACTATGAAAAGGGATGTCGTAATCATAATCGAATTTTGAGAACGCAATATATAGAATTTTCTTAAGTTGAACGAATCCAACATGAAATTCATATACATATTCTTGACTAAAGGTGATTAAAATCTCAGTATAATCTCTTTAGAATGATTATAGACTCAATCTAGGCTTTTCATAATTGAAATGAAGTATAATTTCCTCTCCCTTAATTATAGCAAAACAACTTTTTCAACCCCTACAACCTCACGAATTGAAACTTTTGTTTTCTATAATTAACATTGCTAACTTGCAATACTTATCATAATTATCATGCTCTTACTAACATGATGATTATTAGCATAACATTTATGCTCCCACTAGCTTTGACATATACTCAGAAATCAACTATTGACTTTTTTACCAAAGTTCAGATTTCTGATACTAGATTGCTTTGATAAGACTTTATCAAAATCATATACCTTATCTTAGATAGCTCACAGGTGTGTCTAAATAATTTCAGAACTATGAAAAAGGATTCTATAATCATAGTCTTAATTGTTTAGACCTTTGCTATTTCTCATAAGTCCATGCTAGTGTGCCTACTAACAACTTTGAGAATGCAAAGATTACTATCTACTTACAAATCTACTTAGTGGAAGTGTTTCCTCACCATCATTTTCATGAATCAGAGAGAAAACTTATGACACTTCAATTTTTTATGGTGTATGGGTTCCTACCCATATGAATTTGTCAAAACCATAATCACAAGACACGGATAATGACAAATTCAAACACATATGGACTAAACTTATGCAATTTTAACTTCTTGCCATTTGGTAGCACAAGGGCCTGCCATAGCTTCCAAGTAGCTGTGCAACTAATTGAGGAATTTAAGAACTAATATGCAAAGCCAACTTTAACTGGAATGGGCACAGAAATGCCAACACGATAGGTTATAGACCTCAAGCTGTGTGCTACTGAATAATTCCAGGTTTTATTAGACCTTGAGATTTGCAAGACCTTTAAGACTCCCACTGTCCTCTTGACATATAAGACTCTCTTGTCAAATATTCAAGGGATAGTGCGGATTCTGTATCAAGACAAACACTTCACACAATTGGCCTAAGTTGGTCTTTGTTTTATCCAAAACATCACAACTTACCAACTTCAAATGTACAAGAGTAGGACACTTTTACTCTTACATTTGACACGTGTTTTTAAACCTTTCTTTAAGATATGTCACTCAAGTTACAATCTTAGAGTATAACTCTAAGGATTGTTTTGGAACGAAGTATGACTCATCTTCTTGATTTAACCACTTCAACAATTCATAACTCCTCTTCTTAGCTATTATCAAGAGACCGGATCCCCATTTCAACCTTTAGAGAGATACGTTCCGCAGCCATTCTCTCACACGTTTCCAGGCATTCAATCCTTTCCATCTGGGGCTACGGTCGAGGAATATCTTCTGGTTACGGTTGAGTTGGCGTGACCGCAGCAAGGATTTAATGAACCTTGGCCTGAAGACTTAGAAATTCCTTCCTGGTTACAGCATTCTTCTTCTCTTTGGGCTTAGAAGTTGAGTGATGAGAACCACTGGATTCTTCATCTTCGTCAAACATCATGAGGTCGTCATCAGAAGGAGAGGGTTTGTTTACCTCTTGTAGTTCAGCATCATCAAAACCAAAGATGGGATCAGAAATCACTTCGATTTCTGGTCCTTCATCTTGTGAACCTTCAGCAGTGGGAGTGGGAGGAACTTTGGAGACATGTTGGTAAGCAGTGGCTTCCTAAGTCTTGTGGAAGGTTTTAACCATTTGAGCTTTAAGGATGGTGGCTACGATATTGGCATTATTAATGGCATCTACCCAATACTTAGCCACAGCTTGTATTTCTTGTTCCTTCAGCTGCTGTTGTTTGATTTGCTGATCCTTGCGAGCTTGGAATGCCCTACAAAAAGCAGCATATTTCTTTGCTTCGGCCTCGTTTGAAGGTTGATATTTGCTCCAAAAATCACTAGAGTTATCACCGTCAATTCCTTGTAATCGCACCAAGGTGTCCCTTGGGTTCACGGATCCTTGCACGTTTGTGCTCACCGTGCCTAAACCACCTGTTTCTAATGAAAGCAGAGTAGGATTTCCTGAGCTTCCTTGGTCTCCTTGACCCGTGGTCAAGTTTGGCCTCGGCTCAGTTCTGGCATGGGCAGAAGAAGTGCCCTGCGGTTGGGAATGTGTTTGAAGTGTTTTGGTGACATTCAATAGGATGGAGTTCAACTCCTCAAGTGAAAAAAAATGCAGTCGGGAAGCCCTGGAGACTTTAGGGCGAGAACCGGTATTATCCCTTTGGGAATGAACTGGGGGGAGTCTCCTCTTTGTTGTGAATCAGACTCACTTTCCGAGTCTGAAAGGAAAAAGATAGTGGTTTCGAATGGATGTGCAGGCATCCCAAGGATTATCGGAGCCTGTAGAGAGGCTGAGGTATCGGTCCGATCATGCATTTGGCTAGAAGGATCAGTTTTACATTTCTTGAGGATTGATATGGGTTAGTTGTCCTCTTCAGAATCACTGTTGGAGTCATGATGACTTGGTTCCACACTTGTGATTACGGGTGGTGTTTTCCTTTTCTTGGAAGGCTTGGAGGGTTTGGAAGCATCCTTTTTAGGAGTTCCAGATTTCTTTGTGTTGCGGGGGCCATGAAGGGTAGAAACTTTGTGTTTACGTCTTTGGGAATGAGAGACATTAGAGAGAGTTGTAGAGGAAGGGACTGTGGTACCTTCAAGGTTTATGACTGCGGATGGAAGAGGCGGGGGTAGGAAGGTATGGGTCAATACCTTCCGTAGCCTCAATGTGGTCTGAGACATCAGTAGTCTCAAGACCAAGGGTAGAGAGAATATGGGTAGGAAGTCTACGGATTGGACCAAAGATTATTTGATCAGAAGAAGGATTCAACCTTTTAAGATCCTTGGTGACGAAGAAGTTGATGTCACCGCCCATGTCTATCCCTGCGTCAACATGTAAGTCCGAAATGCAGAGAAACCAGAACCTAGCAAAGGTAAGTTCGGTTGGGTTCTGCCTTGAGCTCTCTTTAGAAATGTATTGTAGAAAATCATCCCAAAGGATCTATCCGTAGTTCACATCGTGGCCTGCGAAGATGCTCCAAACCAATTCCAGTAGTTTAAGACCCATGTTGTCAGTGCCTCCGGTTCTGCCGGATAGACTGCGGATGATAAAGTGGCACACAAACTGCCAGACTGCAGGAAATTGGTTCTTCTTGAATTCACCAATTCCTTTGATTTTTTCTGATAACCCATCTGATAGAGTGTTGAAGTGATGTCCGCCATTTATGGGGTGAATATCTTGATAGAGGGATGAACAAGGAGTTTAATGGCGATGAGGAATTTTTCTTTGGACAGAATAACCAAAAATCATTGATTAGATGTAGGTGAACTTATTGGGGGTTATCAAGTGGACGATAGGCGGAGAAGGCACACTTAAAGAGGGTTGAAATCGGGACAATGTCTGTGAAAGCATCGAATGGGCCAACCAAAGGGTGATTTTTCAAGAACTTGATCATAAGTTTTGTGGGAGCATTGTAAGAAGGTTGTTCTTCGAAGATGGCTCTGAAATTGCTTGATGCAATTGTGGGAGAGTTTGAACCAGTTGGGTTCACTGATCCAAAAGCTTTTGATTGTTTCTATGACACACCGGATTTCACCATTGTTAAGTTTGAGAGAGCTTTGAAGAATGCAGGAAAAGATTAAGGGTTTAGAGAGCGTAAACGTGTCTTTGTGGAGAAGAAAGGGGTTTTATAGTGGCTTAATGAAGAAGGAAACGTTTTTGACCTAAGTGAAATTGGGTAAAAAAAACGTTTGGGTTTATCTTTTGAATTAGCATCTTTAATCTTAGCCACATATTGACAAAAGGGAGATAAAAACTGAATTTGGGATGAACCAAAAAAGGGACTCTGTATTTAATGAAATGTCAGATTTTGTATCACGTCTTGAGAATGTGTGGTGGGGGAGAGATTAATCTGTTGGATAAAGGGGAAGTTGTAACAGATGTGATAGTTTGGGGGTAATAGGAAAAGACATATTAAAAGGATTTGATTTGGAAGATCTTTATTTTGTCATCATACCTAAAATAGGTCTGACACGAGGTTTAGAGAAAACGAATGAGACAGTATCTCAAAGGAAGGTTTTTATTTAATGTTTTATTTAATGAATGATCATTAAATAGCAGACTATTTTTGTTTTTGGATTTGAAAAAGAATGAACAGCCTGAAACACAATTAATGTGACTGCGGATGGACACATCATTGCGGATGACTCCTTTGCCATTGCGGATGACTGCAGTGGGAGAAACTGAGAAGAGCACTTGTACAAAGAGTTAGTAATAACAAACAAGAAAGACCCGGGAAAGATATATATAATATATGGTTGCGGTACATAGATTGCGGTACACATGTTATACCAAAACCATCTATTATAAATGACTTTCAGTCAGGACCGCAATGGAGACCAAGAAGGTCTACGGTACCTATCAATTCAAGAAGAATTGAGGGTTCGGATTCATCATCCCTAAAATTTGTAAGAATGCATTGAGTTTGGTAGAGTCAAGTGCTTTTGTAAATACATCAGCAATCCCTTCATGAGTAGGGACAAAGATGAGTTCAATGTTACCTTTCAGAATGTGGTCTTTGATGAAGTGATATCGTAGTTCAATATGTTTCGTCTTCGACTGCTGAATAGGATTATGAGAAATCGCTATGGCACTTTCAGAATCACAATAGATTGGTATCCGCAGCATTCTGTATCCGTAGTCTAACAATTGTGTCTTCATCCATAGAAATTGAGAACAACAGCTGGCTACGGCCACATATTCAGCTTATGCGGTAGACAAAGAAACACAGCTTTGTTTTCTTAAGGACCAGCTGATGAGTCTACCTCCCAAAAAATGACATCCACTAGATGTACTTTTTCGATCAAGTTTGCATTCGGCATGATCCGTATTGGTAAATGCTTGCAGACTGAAATCATTGCATGAGGGGTACCATATACCAAGAGATTTGCTTCCTTTCAGGTACCGGAGAATTTGTTTGGCTGCGGTCATGTGTGACACTTTTGGGTTAGCCTGATACCTTGCATATACACCAGTAGCAAAGACAATGTCCATTCGGCTTGTGGTGAGGTACATTAGAGAGCCAATTACACCTCTATAAGTCTTGTGATCCACAGATTCGCCAAAAGGATCAGCAGAGATCTGATATCCGAAGGCCATATGGACCTTAGCTGAGGAGCAGTTGTCCATAGAGTATTTATTCAATAGTTCAGTGGTGTATTTCTCTTGATGAATGAATATCCCTTGCTGATTTTCTTTTACTTGAAGACCTAGAAAGAAATTAATCTCTCTATTCATGCTCATTTGAAATTTGTTTGTCATGAGCTTAGCAAATTCATCCACCATTCCTTGATCATTCGATCTGAAGATGATATCATCCACGTATATTTGTACAAGCATAAGGTGGTCACCGTTTTCTTTTCTAAATAGTGTGGGATCAATCACTCCTCTTTTGAAGCCTGAAGAGTCTAGGAATTCAGAAAGAGTCTCATACCAAGCTCTAGGGGCTTGCTTCAGACCGTAGACTGCCTTTTGAAGCTTGTAGCAGTGGTCAGGGAATTCAATACTTTCAAAGCTGGGAGGTTGCTGAAGATAAACCTCTTCTTTCAATTCCCCATTGAGAAATGCACTCTTAACGTCCATTTGGTATACCTTGATGTTTTTGTGGGCAGCATATGCTAAAAAGATTCGGATAGCTTCCATTCTTGCCACCGGAGCATATGTTTCATCGTAGTCAACACCTTCTAGTTGACTGTACCCCTTTGCAACCAATCTTGCCTTATTTCTGATAACCGCACCAGATTCATCTAACTTATTCTTGAACACCCATCTTGTTCCATCAATAGTATGGCCTTGCGGTATGGGAACGAGTTGCCACACCTTGTTCCTTTTGAATTCTTCTAGTTCTTCTTGCATTGCAGAAATCCAATCAGGTTCCAATAATGCTTCTTTGATCGCTCATGGCTCGATTGCGGACATAAATGTTGTGTAGTGACAATGATCAAATAATTCCTTGGCAGATCGAGTTCGGATACCTGCGGATGGATTGCCAATAATTTGACCTGGTGGGTGGTCCTTCGTCCATACGTGTAGACGAGGCATCAGATGATCAGCAGCTACGGTAGAAGGAATGTCTTCAATATCAGAAGTTTCTTTGGTTGGTGATGGTAGTTCCCCCTGGATTTGAGAACATCCTGCAGAGTCATCTTGGCTTGTTGTAGCGAGAGTGAAATTTTCTTGAGCATTCCGGAGAGGTTCCCCCTGGATTGCTGATGGGAATTCCTCTGGAACCTGAGAAGGTTCCCCTTGGACTACTGATGGGAGAGAAATGATCCTTGAATCGGTTCGAGTGTCAATGTTCTCTATGATTTCATCATCCGAATCCGAAGATACATTTGATGGTAATGATTCTCTGCGAATAGGAACTTGAGCAGCATCAAGTACTGGAACCTCGATGGTTGTTGCTTGATCCGGAGTAGAGCTTTCCCACTCAACCGGAGAGGTGAAAGTATTGAGAGATGCTACTTCTGATAGAGATGGACCAGAAACATCAGCGTGTTGTTGTTGAGCGGTCGGTGACACAAGAACTTCGGATAGAGAAGGACCAGAAACATGGTCAAAAAGATCGTCATAACTGACTTCAACTAGATTTAAAGGACCTGAAGAAGCAGGAATGTCACTTACCATGATTGCGGTGGTTTCAGTTGATGGAAGGGCATTGCGGATGTAAGAATCATCGAATTTCACATCGAAGATTTTAATGATTAGTCTCATACGTCTGATAAGAACCTGGTAAGCAACCTTTTTCGTAGAATAGCCAAGAAAAATGCCTTCATCAGACTTCGGTGCAAATTTGTTAAGCTGATCTCTGTTGTTGATCACAAAACATCTACACCCAAAGATGTGAAAGAAACGAACATTTGGTTTACGGTTGTTGATGCCCTCATATGGTGTTTTATTCAGGCGTTTGCATACAATGCTTTGGTTTTGAACAAAGCATGCGGTTGCTACAGCTTCAGCCCAGAAGTAAAGAGGAGGTGTGCGAAGTTGAGCATGGATCTGGCTGCTTCGACTAGTGTATGGTTCCTTCTCTCTACTACACCATTTTGTTAGGGTGTATAAGGAGCTGAAAAGTTGTGAGTGATACCTTTAGACACCAAGAAGTTGTTGAGTGGATGGTTAGTGAATTCGGTTCCATTATCACTAAGGACGCGTCTTACATGCAGCTTGATCTGGAGTTCTATTTCTTTGATGAAGTTGATGAGAATTTATGGTGTTTCGGATTTGAGTCTGAGGAAGAAAACCCATGAGAAGCGAGTGAAGTCATCAACTATAAACAGTATGTACTTTTTGTGATGAAGACTGGCTACGGTTGACGGACCGCAGAGATCAATGTGCAGAAGCTCAAGTGGTTCAGATATAGAAGAGTCAATCACCATGGGGTGACTTGCTTTGGACTGCTTACCACATTCATAAGCAGGACATAGAGTGTCATTACTGAACTTGAGAATAGGTAGTCCTCTGACCATCTCTCTAGTAACCAAAGTGTTGATATACCTGAAGTTGAGATGAGCGAGCTTGCGGTGCCATAACCAGCTGACTTCAGATACAGCTTTGGAGAGGAAGCACAGCTGTTGTTTTCCAATGATGAGAGAGACATCCATAGGATACATGGTACCCTCGGATCGTGACTTGATCAAGCAGGTGCCCCTATCACTTGTCATAACGTAACAGAATTGATCATCAAATTCAACTCAATGGCCTGCCCTACATAGTTGGCCAACACTGATGAGATTATGTTTAAGGCTTTCTAAATAAGCAACCTTCTGAATTGAGAAGTTCTCCGTAGTGACTACATTGTAACCTCAGATGATTCTATTCGCATTACTTTCGAATGTAACATTTCCACCATTTCATATAGGCCTGAAATCCCGAAGGTATTCTAACCTTCCAGTCATGTGCAAGGAGCAGGCACTGTCAATTAACCATTCATCTTCTTGTTCCTCCTTACACAAAGCTTGTTCGACGATGTTTAGAGTTCCAACCTTTTCCATGTAGCAATAGTTTTTGTTCATCTTTGTAGACCATCATCATTCGCAGTTGCCAACATGCAGATTTTCCCTTTGCCATTAACATTGCAAATGGTTTCATCTTCATCTCCGGATGACCAGACTTGGTGGTCTCTTTTGACATGGGCTACGTATGCTCTTGCTTTCTCCTTTTCTTCCAGCTCTTGAGCCATTCTAACATAGAATGCTCTGTCTTTAACTACATTGGCCTTACAATCTCTTGCAAAGTGATTCTCTTTGTTTCATTTGTGATAAACTACAACATCAGTCTTGTCTTCTAAGGGAGTACCGGAGTCAGTGGTTTGAGTAGGTTGCAGTGCTTCCTTAGGTTGAGTATTGTGAGATTGAGGTGGTAAATGAGAACTTTTAGGATAATGTGAGTGATTTGTTTGTGGGTTGAAGTTACAATTGAAGGGTGGTTTGTTGAATTGTTGATTTTTGCGAAAGGAGTGAGGTGGTAATCAATTGAATTGTTTGCTGACGAGAGCGATTGCCTTTTGAAATTCTTCTTCATCGTCATACTCTGAATTAGCTTCGTATGACTGCGGTGAAGTATCATACGAGGGAGTGTAAGATTGGTTTTGTGGAGTTTCTGCTATGAGAGCAAGAGGTACTCCGAAGTCAGCACAACCTTTGAGTACGTTGGATTCATGTGCTTGAAGTTCCCCATAGAGTTTGTAGAGTGACAAGGAATGAATCTTGCTATCACCTTGGACTATCATCTTGGCCATAGTCTAATGTATTCCCAAGCCATTAAGGAACTGAAGGTTTGTTTCATGGTTACTGCGGATGGTGCCCGCATTGGATAACTTGGTGACAATCAGGTTGAATCTTTTGAAGGAGTCTTCAAAACTTTCGCCAGTGTGAGCTTTGAAATTGTTGAACTCATTGAGTGCAGTAGTGAGCTTCTTGTCTTGAGCTTGCTCTGAGCCTTCGTACAGATTCTTGAGAACATCCCAGATCTCTTTTGCTGATTTGCAATTTATGATAATATCGAAGTTGTCAGGAGCAACTCCACAGGAGATTTCATAAAAAGCAACAGCATCATTTTCCATTTTATCAAGATCATCCTTGGTGGGATGGCTCATAGATGGTTGACCTCCACCTAGTCTTGTTGTAGCTCCGTCAGTTTGGACTGGTGTAAGGACTGGAACATGTGGTCCTTCTTCAATGGATCCCCATACATCTCTACCGAGTCTCCTTAAGTATCTTTCCATTCTTTGTGACCAGTGATGATATTCATTTGCAACCAGTATTGGGGCTCGATTAGAACCACCAACACAGTTGGAAACATTCAGAGATAACGATTATGCCATGTTTTGAAGTGTTTTTTTTGTTTTAGAAATAAGCTTCAGTGGTATAGAAGGCTCTTCGAAAAATCAGAGTTCTGATTTTCAAAAAGCAACCACTATGGATCTGATACCAATTGTTGAGACAAAACTTAGAGACACACTTGAACAAACATTAGAACAAGTATAATGCGGAATAGTTAATCTCGAAGGATCTAAAAGCTCAACAATAATATTTAGAGTTCGATGTTAGAGAGTTAGTTGCAGAAAAATAAAGAAATGTAAATGACAACAATTGTTATATCAAGTATAAACTTAAGCTGATTCATAACGAGGAATGCATTCAAGCCAAGTTAATAAGTGAGATCAGACTTTAGTGATTAAGTCACAGAAGACTTGCTCCGAAGAGATATTGTGATCGATTATGAGAGTAAGAAAAGTGAATAAGTAAGATAGAAAGATAACTTCTAAGATGTGTATTAGAATTAGATGCGATACACTTCTTGCACACGCTTTTGGTTACATGAGAATGAGCTCTATTTATAGAGACTCACAAAGATCACTAGATTACAACTCTAAGAGTAGCCATGCAAGGCATACTGGAGTGTATTACAGAAAAGACAAAGTAACGTAATCTAGATAGAGAGTGCGGTAGATAGAGACTGCGGTTGTTGATTGCTGATGAAGCGGCTTGACTGCGGTGGCATATTGACTGCGGTAGCTGAAGTTCAAGAGGGTCACTTTTTATGATTCAAAATTATTTTAAAGCATTACCTTGTAATGGTGTATATGAAATTGTGAATGTTGTCGACAACTTAGGAAATAATGTGTTGCATATCGATTCTTCCAATGAATTGGATAAAGCATGCTTGTGGCATTGTCGTCTTGGACATGTCAGAAAGAAGAGCATAGGCCAACTCCAAAAGGTTGGAGTTTAGGAGTCATTCGACTTAAGTTCGGATGACACTTGCGAATCTTGCTTACTTGGAAAGATGACCAAGTCACCCTTCATTGATACTTGTGAAAGGGGTGAAGGTTTATTGGATCTCATACACACCAATGTGTGTGGGCCTATCAGAATCGCCACAAGGGATGCTAACCGCCTCTATGTGACTTTTACTGATGATTAAAGTAGATATGGCTATGTCTACTTAATCAAGAATTAGTTAGAAACATTTGAGAAATTCAAAGAGTTTGAACAAGAAGTGGAGAATCAGTTGGGCAGGAAGATGAACATTTGTCGATCTGATCGGGGTGGTGAGTATCTTAGTATCGAGTTCCTTGACTATCTTAAGGAATGTGGAATTGTTTCATAGTTGACGCCACCTAGGACACCACAGCTTAATGGTTTTGTTGAGAGGTGCAACTGAACCTTGTTGGGCGTCGTTCATTCCATGTTGAGTCGAGCTTTGTTACCAATCTCCTTCTGGGGGTATGCCTTGGAGATTGCCACCCATATCCTTAATCTAGTCCCAACTAAGAAGGTTGCAAAAGCACCTCATGAGACGTGGACTGGGAAGGCTTCCACATTAGACCACATCAAGGTTTGGGGTTGCGAGGCTTTCGTGAGACGCAAAGACTCACGACAAGCTCGAACCTCGTAGTGAGCGGTGTATTTTCATCGGCTACACATATAAATCCTTTGGTTATCTCTTCTACAGAACGAGTGAGAATGTTTTCTTTGTTGCAAGGAGACGAGTCTTTCGCGAGAGAGAGCTCATAGGCCAAGGAGACAGTGGGAGGCAAATTGACCTTGAAGAACTTCAAGAGTCAAACGGTGAAGGAATCTCAAACACTTGTCATCAACCTGAGGAGGAAACTCAGGTTGAGCCAATTGATGAGTCTGTACCTTTGAGGCGTTCCAGTAGAATTAGTGTTCCACCTGAGTTCTATGGTTTCCATATTACTGCTGAAGGTGATACATTTATCAATGATCGCACACTAGTAAATTTGGATGAACCTAACAACTACAAGGAAGCCATGGTAGGCATTGAGTCTGCTAAATGGAAAGAGGCTATGGACAGCGAGATTCAGTCCATGTATGACAATAAAGTTTGGAACTTGGTTGACGATGTACCGGGTCGTAAGACAGTCGGGTGCAAATGAATCTTCAAGAAGAAGACCGACATGGATGGGAAAATACACACTTATAAGAAGCAGCTAGTTTCGAAGGGCTTTACTCAAACTCCGGGAGTTGATTATGATGAGACCTTCTCACCAATATCGAAGATTAATTCTATTAGGGTTATGCTAGCCATAGTTACATTTCATGATTATAAAATATGGCAAATGGATGTCAAAACCACTTTCCTTAATGGAAAGTTGGCTGAGGGTGGTTACATGAGTCAACCAGAGGGTTTTGTCGATGCAAGGTACCCTAATAGAGTGTGTAAGCTTGAGAAATCCATTTATGGAGTGAAACAAGCATCTCGCATATGGGATCTTTGTTTCGATGAGAAAGTCAAAGATTTTGGATTTTTGAGAAGCGACGATGAGTCTTGTGTATATGTCAAAGCTAGTGGGAGCATAGTTAGCTTTTTGGTATTGTATGTGGATGACATACTACTCATAGGAAATGACATCCCAACCTTGCAGGAGGTTAAGTCCTAGCTTGGGAAGTGTTTCGTGATGTAGGACCTCAGAGAAGCTGCCTATATTCTTGGGATAAGGATATTGAGAGACAAGAGTAAGAGACTAATTGGACTTAGTCAAAGTACCTACTTGGATAAGGTATTTAAAAGATTCAACATGCAGGATTCCAAGAAAGGTGACTTACCGATGCAAAGCAATGCCAAACTTAGTAAAGCTCAGAGTCTGAGTACAGAGGCTGAGATAGCTGAAATTTGTCGAATACCATATGCTTCCGTTGTTGGCTCGATCATGTATGCTATGACTTGTACTCGCCCTGATATTGCCTTTGCTTTGAGCATGATCAGCAGATATCAAGGGAATTCGGGCAAGGCTCACTGGACTGCAGTAAAAAACATTCTCAAGTACCTGCGGAGGACTAAGGACTGGGTCCTTACCCTTGGTGGGAGTGATCACTTGAGAGTGGTGGGGTATAGTGACACCAACTTTCAGACTGACAGGGATAATTTCCGATCTCAGTCGGTATGGATCTTTACCATGAATGGAAGAGCAATAACTTGGAAAAGTTCCAAGCAGGAGACTGTAGCCGATTCAACTAGCAAATCAGAGTACATAGCAGCAAGCGAGGCAGAGATGGAGGCAATATGACTGAAGAACTTCATTGGAGACCTTGGAGTTGTACCATCTATAAAGGAGCTTATGGAGATTTTATGTGATAGTGAGAGTGTTGTTGCCTTAGCCAAGGAACCAAGGGATCATGGCAGATCCAGGTACATTGACAGAAAATACCACTTCATAAGACATCGAATATAAGGACTCATTGTGGCAAAGAGGGTATCGTCTGATGAGAACCCAGCAGATCCCCTCACGAAGGGACTGAGTAGGGTTAAGCATCTACAGCACGGGAGGCGCATCCGGGTGAAGGACGATATTAGTTTTAATAATTAGATAGATTTCGAAACTTGTAATAGTTGAAATGTAATTGACATTTTATGCTTAAATAAAAGGTGCTTTTTATTTACAAGTATGGCACTATCTTGTGTCAATCAATTACTATTGTTTCATTTTGCATGTTTTGACTTCCAGAATAATTATATTATTCAAACTATCCATAATTGTTGTAACACATTTCGCAAAATCTCATTTATTTACAAATCGCAACTCCATAATTGTTTGATTAAAATCCAGGATCCTCAAAACATAACTCTTTCACTGGTGTGTACAATCAAGTTGGTGTCATCCCGTGATCCTGAGAAAAACCTGAAACACATAAAACATAACACGGTAAGCACGAAGCTTAGTTATTTCCCCAAAATACCACACATATTCCATTAGCCACTCTAGGCTATAACACAATAAGACCCTCCGGTCAATGTGTCTCAGTGGGACCCTCCGGTCCCAGAACTCGGGTGGACCCTCTGGTCCTAACTCAGTAAGCACATAATAATACACAACATAAATCACATAGACATAATGCAGGATATCACAATACTCAGTATAACACATAAGACATCTTTGTCACATAAAGGTACCACTCATGGTAAGTTTAGTGAGAAGACTCACCTCGCAAGCAACAAGCAAATAACCTCGTACTCAAATCTCGAACTAGCCTCCACCTAACACGAAGGATGAATATCTCTAATTAATACTCTTTTCACGACTCTAATAACTGAAGGCTATTCTTTCTCTCTCTAACTTTGGAAGTGGACAAAATACCAGTTACCCCTCCATGGTCTCCATTACTCATGTTTGACCAAACCCTATGTCAACAGAAGTAAAACTCGAGTCAACAGTCCATGTTTGAACCGACTCGCCGAGTGCACCTATATGAATCGTCGAGTCCACTCGTTTCCTTAGAAGTCTCGTGAAGGTCCAGCTCAGCTCGTCGAGTTGACACCCAACTCACCGCTTTATCGCATGATCAAGCTCATCGGGACAAACCCTCACCGACTCATCGAGTCGGCTCATCGACTCGGCAAGTCCATTCAAACTCATTTCTCATTCAGACGATTTAAAGCAGATCTACCACTCCAAACACTAGATCTATCATCTCAAGACTCAATTGTTACATAAAGCTTCGATCTTTACGCCCATGTATGGTAGTTTTGCTCTAACATACCAAAACATGCTCTCACAAGGTGTTAAGCACAATAACCCTCGTGTTGATGAATAAAGTTGGGACCTTTGGACTCCAGGGACCTCACAAGGTCCAGATTTGAGGTCTACACCCCATGATAACTTTATATGCTCGAAGCCCCAACAAACGGTGGAAGAAACCCTAATCTTCCATAATAATGATATTTAGGCAAATAAATGAGAAAGGTGCAAGCGTTTACCTCCTACTGAAGCCCTTGCATGAAGATGCACTAGATCCAACCGATGCTATTGCTTCCTTGTTGAGTAATATCCTCTCCTCCTCAAATGATGCACTAATTTACTCTAATTTTAGCTTCTAAAACTATCATAGCTCACTACACATGTTTAGGGTTTCACACAGAAGGGTTAGGCAACTAGTGAGGCAGAAATGGGGGCATAAGTTCCCTTATATAGGCCCCAACCCTGGGAAATTAGGGTTTCTCTGCCCAGCACCTACTCGGCGAGTCGACTCTCTGGTTCGTCGAGTCCATTCATTAATCCCACGCGGACTGCTCGACTCTAATCGACGAGTTGAACTCACAACTCGTCGAGTCACTCCATAAACCTCAAAATTAAACACCCAATAATATACCTGAAATTCCAGATGTTACAATTCTCCCCCACTTGAATTAGATTTCGCCCTCAAAATCTCACCTCAACGACACATAGATCGAATCCAATAGCCCGAAAAGCACCGCCGAAAGGATCTCATACCACAATGCTATCTTCCTCCATGGACACCTGAATCCAAACAGGAACTCCCAAAATCAGAAAAGGACACACCCTAAAGCCACTACGTTACCCCCTTCTGACTCTCAAGAATCTGGAAACTCTAGTGGCCTGTCTCACTGCTAGATCGCCCTCTCAAGATATCACCATGTTATTCGCTCTTCGAATAACAGACCCCGATAAATCACTGCCCCTCTGATTCTCTTGTTGCGACTGATAGAAACAAGTCAATCCCTAAAAATTGGCTAGCAGTCACTCATACCAGACACATTAAACAATCTAGATCATACTCTAAGGAAGGAAAGGGTCACATCACACCAGGGACTCGCCCATTGAACTGCAATTAGAACGCATCTAAATAATGAACTCTCAACACCCTATCCTTAGACACAAAAAAATGATCAAGTTGGCTCAGAAGTGTCCTCTGACACCTAATAATCATAAGCCCCAGCTCCTTTGTCAAATATCCCTTTCAACACTACGAACCAGATCAGCTCCCAATCCAACAGTTGAACCTCCAAAGGTTGCCCATTGCATACCCCAAAACGTCTCATTGACTTCTTTCTCGCAACAACTATCTCGGCCCGTTGTGACACACAAGTTACGATGTTCTCTCTACCCCAAGCGAATACTACAATCCCAACTGAAATCGTCTCACCCTCGACCTCTGTTGTCTACTACTCATTAGCTCCATGCGCCTCGTGATCCTTCCCATACAAATAAGCTGACCCACTCAAGTCTAAGACATCAAATGAAACACAATACCCTTCAAAATGGAACCCACCAGTGAATCCGGAATCTCATTTTCCTTCTCAATACTCCACTAGAGCCAACTCAAACTCGAGAGTCTAGCCCGACGCAGAATTGGAACCACTCGTCCTAATGAAGCACTCCACCCATAACTTTTGTCCCGCAACTCACGTGTACATCACTTCTCCAATTCTTTCTGATTGCGCTAACCACGCCTTAACTCAGAACACAACGATTCCTGACCATTAGGGAGATCCCAGTCTCGCCCCTGGGACGACCACCAGGTTCCCACAGACTCAATTGATAAGGGTACCCAAGCCTAGGAACTCCTATGTGTCATGTTCTGACTAGCAGACATTATGGCTCCCCATAGATTCACAACGCTTTTCCCTTATTCATTGACTGGTGAAAGCTATGGCTCCCCGTAGTTCCACAATACTCTTCTGCTGACAAGTAAAAACTACGGCTCCCCGTAGTTCTACAACGCTCTCCCTCTGACCAGTGAAAGCTACGGCTCCCCGCAGTTTCACAATGCTCTCCCTCTGACCAGTGAAAGCTACGCCTCCCCACAGTTTCACAACGCTCGCTCGTTGCTTGGTGAATACTACGACTCCCCGTAGTATCACCACACCCTCTCGATGATTGGTGAATTCTACGGCTCCCCGCAGTATCACCCCACTGACTCGTACTAACTCAAGGATGCTACAACTCCCCGTAGTCTTATAGCACTTTCTATTATCACCCCACGAACTCATCCTCACGTCGACACCACACAGAGTTCACTAACTCAAGCTTCGCGGACCAACATAGATAGGTGCACACACCCATCCAAAAATAAGCATCACTACTCCTGACGGCAACCGCCATGATAAAACCCCCTTTCTCGCCGCAATTCACATTCTTAGATAATCCCACTTGATGTTAATTAGTCGAAGGGATCCCACTGGAACCATAGAACTTGATACACCACTTGCCATCTCATAACTTAGGAATCAAAATAATCCGAAACTTAGGACATCGTACTCGAAAACCTCGGTACACCTTCACAGAACCTCCCAATGTCTTTCCTCAACCACTAATCTCATATTTACGGAATCATACCCAGATACCACAATGTACCCTCTCAGAATCTCACAACCGATCTTCCTCTCGCACAACCTGTAACTTAAGAATATTACCATCTCACAAATTGAAACACAGAAGAATCGTCACTGACTGAAAACACGTTGACGAAAATTTGAAGCTCCACCCTCTACTGATCACCGCCCATATGAACTACTTAGACCGACTCTGAAATTGGTTGAAAAATCAATTGATGCCCCTCCTAGAGTATAGATCACAATCTATACCCACACCCGCAAATCTCAGTTATTGCACCCTAAACTCGGCGACCCAATCGCCTTGAACTCAACAATTGCAAACCCGAAAAATCCCTAGCCATAATAATTTCTCAGGCCAACGGCCACCTGTCATGGATTCGCTCATCCTTCCTTAAGTACATACCCATGCATCATCCCGCCTTACACCTCGCCTCATCCGCCAGTAACCCAGGTCTCATGTGTCCGCATCGCAGATCTCCATAACTAGTTCTCTAACCGCACTTTGAACAGATCGCTGATCCTCTCAATAGAATACCCAGTTCTCTCCTACTCGGGGTTCCAACCATTACCAATTGGCACACTAACAATCTACTGCATAGACTGTTTCACCAGGTATATCACACTTGTCTCTTGGAACATACCATATAATCACTTCAATGATCTTCCCGATGGAACCAAGCAACTCCAAATATCCCGCAACTAAGACAAGAATCTCACAATCCTCCCAACATGACTGCCTCTAGTCATCTCGAAGCCTCACACCGATATACCGCCGGATACCCCAACTGTTCTGAATTAGTCCCGAATCTCGGTCCGGAAATGATGCGCTATCACACACTTTGTCTTTGACTCCCCGAACGGTCTACCATCGCGGGAATCATCATAAAAGTAATAGACCCCACTCTCACAGTCGACACGCCACGAAGACAACGAGGGACAGCGCCCCGATATGCTCCACTTAACCACCTGAAACTACCGCTAAAAGTATGCCTCCTTTAGCAGGCACCTCCCTGTTCACTTCCATCATAGCCCCTCAAATGACTCTCTCGTGGTATAAGAAATACCTTGCAGTAAACATACTGCCGAAAATACTCTGGTGAAAAGGATTGCAACCCTATGCTACCCCACAAGGTTTACCCCCATACTTTGAAACCTAGAAGCTCGTTATCACTTTTACTTCTCCCACGAAATGGGGGCAGCGCAACTCTTGCCACAGAAAATGTCACGTCAGCCTTCAGTCAATTGCTTAACTCAGATTGGGGTTCTCCAATAAGCATCACCTCCACTCATCTCTGAGTCTTGCGACTCCAACTGGCATCTCATCAAAAATCTCTCGGTCACTAACTTGATTTCCCCCCATCAAGGTATGCTCTATTGAGACTCGCTCAACATAGCCCTCAAGCCTCACATTCTATCACCTTTGATCCCAGTCTAATCAATCACAACCGGATAACTGGTAAAACCAAAAGCACTAACCACCACGAATCATGGTACTCGAACCATGTGATCATTTCTCAGTATGATGCGAATCATGGTACTCAAACCATGTTATCATCTCTTGGTCTGCTGCGAATCATGGTACTCGAACCATGTTATCTCCTCTCAATCTGCTACGAATCATGGTACCCAAACCAGGTTATCTCCTCTCAATCTGCTACTTAGAACCTCTGGAATTCTCCTAGTTTTGAGTACGGATCCTCTACTTTCAGTAGTACTGGCCCATACTACCTGCCACATCTACCCATACTTTCCACACGGATCATCCCAGATTTCCTAAGTAGCTGCTCAACCTTCTCGATCACCAATCCCGTTAGACCTGGTCGCTCCCCAGCGAACACTCTCCTTCTCAGTGCACTAATCTGACTAAAATCACTCCTTAGGTTCTTCCTAGGTTCTCACACCTCTCTGCCATCAGCTGCTGAAGAACTCCTTATGATACCAGCTATCTACCTCCTGAATATCGTCATATTCACCTAATAGTTGACTCTCATCATCAACAGTTCCACAAAGCACGAAGCAAGCAGCATTCGGGCATCGAATAATCTCCATTGGCACATAAGACCACTCTAGGTTGCAACTCTAATTGCTCTACTCACACTCAAAAGGTAGCACCGAACTCAAGTAACCTTACCTCTCGTAGGTATCGAACTACTCCCTTAGTAGGCTTCTCCAATGCTCATCTAGGTATCTCTCCTAGATTAGTCCTTTACTCAAAGCTCTCACTAAAAGATTCCTACTGGATACTCTTACTCCGCACATACTCAAAGCACATCACAGGAAACAACAATTCCTAGGCTAAGGCATCACAAATCAGGTAACTCTAGCCCTAATATATGAAATACCTAGCCTATCATCTAGCATGCATCACTATATCTCAATAATAACTCATAACACAAATAAGTAAGGGTATTTTGGGAAATCACCGTTCGGGCTCTGGCTGATTACATACACTACTCCTTCTCGTTTCTCTTAGAAACTCTTACTCGTTTTAGAAAAATCATTTCTTTTGAAAATTTTTCTCAAATCCCTAGTTTGAGTCCAGATATACCCGAAGGTGCATCCGAATCCCTCAAACCAAGGCTCTGATACCAACTTGTAACACCGTAAATTTTCAAACAAATTTTTCATTTAAAATTATATAATTCTCGTAACACATTTCGCAAAATCTCATTTATTTAATTTACTAATCTCAACTCCATAATTGTTTGATTAAAATCCAGGATCCTCAAAACATAACTCTTTAACTGGTGTGTACAATCAAGCCGGCGCCTTCCCGTGATCCTGAGAAAAACCTGAAACACATAACACATAACACTGTAAGCACGAAGCCTAGTGAGTTCCCCAAAATAACACAGATATCCCATTAGCAACTCTAGGCTATAACACAATAAGACCCTCTGGTCAATGTGTCTCAGTGGGACCCTTAGGTCCCAGAACTCGGGTGGACCCTCTTGTCCTAACTCAGTAAGCACATAATAATACACAACATAAATCACATAGACATAACACAGCATATCACAGTACTCAGTATAACACATATGACATCTCAGTCACATAAAGGTACCACTCATGGTAAGTATACTGAGAAAACTCACCTAGCAAGCAAGCAAGTAACCTCGTACTCAAATCTCGAACTAGCTTCTGCCTAACACAGAGGATGAATATCTCTAATTAATAATCATTTCACGACTCTAATAACCGAAGGCCATTCTTTCTCTCTCTAACTCTGGAAGTGGATAAAAGACCATTTTACCCCTCCATGGTCTCTATTACACATGTTTAACCAAACCCTATGTCAACAGAAGTCAAACTCGAGTCAATAATCCATGTTTGACCCGACTCGCCGAGTGCACCTATATGACTCGTCGAGTCTACTCGTTTCCTAAAAAGTCACGTGAGGGTCCAGCTCAGCTCGTCGAGTTGACACCCAACTCGCTGATTTACCGCATGATCAAGCTCATCGGGACAAACCCTCACCGACTGGTTGAGTCGGCTCATTGACTCGGCGAGTCCATTCAACCTCATTTCGCATTCAGACGATTCAAAGCAGATCTACCACTCCAAACACTAGATCTAGCATCTCAAGACTCAGTTGTCATGTAAAGCTTCGATCTTTACGCCCATGTTTGGTAGTATTGCTCCAACATACCAAAACATGCTCTCACAAGGTGTTAAGCACAATAACCCTCATGTGGATGAATAAAGTTGGGACCTTAACCTCACAAGGTCCAAATCTAAGGTCTAAACCCCATGATAGCTCTATACACTCGAAGTCCCAACAAAAGGTGGAAGAAACCCTACTCTTCCATAATAATGGAATCTAGGCAAATAAATGAGAAAGTTGCAAGCTTTTACCTTCCACTGAAGCCCTTGCATGAAGATGCACTAGATCCAATCGATTATCTTGCTTCCTTGTTGAGTAATCTCCTCTCCTCCTCAAATGATGCACTAATTTACTCCAAGTTTAGCTTCTAAGACTCTCATAGCTCACTACACATGTTTAGGGTTTCACACAGAAGGGTTAGGCAACTAGTAAGGCAAAAATGGGGGCATAAGTTCCCTTATATAGGCCCCAACCTTGGGAAATTAGGGTTTCTCTGCCCAGCACCTACTCGGCGAGTCGGCTCTCTGGCTCGTCGAGTCCATTCATTAATCCCACGCGGACTGCTCGACTCTACTCGACGAGTTTGACTCACAACTCGTCGAGTCACTCCATAAACCTCAAAATTAAACACACAATAATATACCTGAAATTCTGGATGTTACAATTCTCCCCCACTTGAATTAGATTCCGCCCTCGAAATCGCGCCTCAACGACACATAGATCGAACCCAATAGCCCGAAAAGCACCACCGAAAGGATCTCATACAACACAACTATCTTCCTCCATGTACTTGACCCGAGAGTAGCATGGTCTATTTGGGTTGCATGGCACCAGAACAATTTGTAAGGATGGACTTTTGAGAAGAGCATATTTATGATTTATTAATATATTATAAGTTCTAATATATTAATATGAAATCATATTATTTAATTAGTACTGATCAAGAATTAATTTGGAATTAATTTTGTGATCAAAAGAGACTAATTAAATATATGGGATTGGTTGTGTAAATCAATCATTCTTATTAAGTGGGCTTATGATCCATAGTTCTTTATATTGGGCTAAACCTATGTGGTGACCCATGGATGATCCATGGAGGTTAAAACCCATGGAGCCTATGGAATGTAGAAACTCAAGCACATTAGGATTTACATGGTGTAACCCTAGTTGTGTCACACTATATAAGAAACCTCATGGCAACCAAAATCGAAACTCAACTAAGATAGTAGAGGGCTAGCCGATTTTTGTGTGTGCAAGACAACCTCTTCTCAAGTCCTCCATTATTGGTGGTGTTGTGTGAAGCATTTGAGGCATCACACTTGGGATGCTAGGCTCTTAAAGGCTTAAGGTTTCAAAGCTACAACAAAGGTAAGTCATCTAACTAGATTTTTGTAGTGTATATACTCCATAGTATACTAGTTAGGATGATGCCTTGGAAAACTAAAGTTTGCATGTATAATAGAGAAAACATAAATCCAAGGCATCTAGGGTTGCATGTACACCATAGGAGTGTTAGAATGCCCAAAAAACTTTGATTATCTACCCTAGTCTACTTGTGTAATAACTCATTACTGCATACTAGGTCTCATACAATACATTATGCTACTAGTGGCAGATCTCTAAGGAATGCTTAATTATATGTAACCGGAGGTGAGATAGACATTCGAACAGGAGATCTTACTCTAAAGCCACAACCAATATAGGAATATGCAACAAAGTCTAGATCAAGAGTTCTCTGGTCATCCTATGTGACTACATACAACCTTTGGGGTTCTCCGCTAGATGATCACCATCCTATCGGTACTCTAACCAACACATCATTACTCTTACCGCTAGATGATCACCATCCTACCGCTAGATGATCACCATCCTACGTGGTAAGCTCTTGGCCATTTCGTGGCTAACTAAGGACAAAACAGTGGATCATCAAGGCAACACCACAACGTGGCAAGCCCTCAACCATATCGTTGGATTTAGGAGAATGCCCAATACTTCATTAAGTGCTTAATCCCTACAGATCTAAGCCTAAAACTTCAGATCCACTTCTTTTCAATGGCTTATTATGACTCCATTAAAAGGCTAGATCTACAACCCTATGTTCATTAACTCCTTAATGAGACTATAACATGAGCATAAACACAAGATACACCAAACATGATCCTTCTTTTTATCCAACAGAAGTCTAATGACCTAGAAAAGCCATCACAAGCACTAAAGTTCTTCAAACTCCAAGAGCATCCAAGGAAGGGACCAAAACCTTACAAAAAGGACTCAAACTTGCACCAAGAAGAACAAAAGTCAAGATGAGAACTTTATTCCTTCAATCTCTCAGAATTCTAAAGAAGATAGTGGATCCAAGTTCACTCCTTGATCCCTTGCACCAAGATGGAATTCTCCTTTCCTTAACCTTCACCTAAAATCCAAAATATAATCTCTAAATCAAGAAATCAAGTCTTCGATCATGCATAACCATGCATGGGGGCTAGGGTTTCGTTTGGAAAGGATGGAGGCTAAAGAGGATGCACTAAACCTTAAGTTTATGGGCTTAAATATAGAAGAAACTGTAAAAGATCATAGGTTTGGGTTGCATCAGATGTCACAACGTGGCCTTCCTCTTGCAACATCGCGGAAGACACTGATACCCAATCCATGCATTTGACATGCCACATCATGGTGCTCAATTCACCATGTCGTGACACAAGGTCTTTCCTTATTGGCTTCCTCCAAACTCTCAACCGATCTATTCCGAAAAACGGGTGCTAAACAATTGTTATAATTTTAATCATGACTTATTAGAAATTCAATTAATAATAAATATTTGTATCAAATTATGTTAAATAAAATATTGCATTCCTTAGACAATGAACGAAACAAGAAGGTGTTACCTCCTGTTAGATTTGTAGATATTGTCAAATAACATTTTGTTTTTTCTCTTGTTTTGTTTATGTTTCTATCAAAATACATATTTGATATAAAACTTTATTTGGCAAACAAAACAACTACGTTTCTACAAAGCCACAATCGATTTATAAACTTTCATAAAAAAATAAACAAATAAAATAAAATATAATAATAATAATAATAATAATAATAATAATAATAATAATAAGAAAACTCTAAGTTGTAAGATTGATCATTGGATTTTGTAGTTCACAAAACTCATACTATAAAATAACACACACGTAATCATTGACTCGATACCCATCTCACATTGCCTCCCTCGAATTTGGTTCACACTCATGTCCGCTAAACATGATCCGATTCGACATTTACCTCATAACTATGGTTGTATCATGTATGGTTTGTTGTCCACCATTTATCCAAATTAAAAAGATTTTTATTTATAAAGACGTTGTAAAGAAGAGATCAGATTTACTTCCTTTTTCATATAAAGGGTGGGTGTGACAAGGTTAAAAGAAATGAAGATTCTCACTTATTATTTGAAATAGAAAGACAAAGTTGCATTTACATCTACTTTAAATGATGCGTTCATGTCGATTTGGTAAAGAAGGATTTAAGGTTCATCGTTAAATTTAATCTCTAGCTTAATCAACAAATGCGTCTAGTTGAGGGGTAAGAGACAAGAATCCATAAAAGATGCATGATATTTAAACCCTGTTCTGCAGATAGTGTAATTTACTTTCTCCAAATAAACTGTAAGACCCGTTGGCAAGGATTGGAGTGTCTTTTTCTTTTACCCTTTTAGTCTAGGCAAGTGAATTCCTTCCATCGATGTTTTTCATGATAGTTTGGTGTCTATTGAGCTTTTTTTGCCTCTCTATGACGTGGTCCTAGTATATGTTGTCATGTAATGGTCTTACTTGATGTAATGTGTCTTGCTTTTGGGTTTCAAGGGTCTCTCATGTTTTGTCCTTCATTATATATATCATGGAACGATTTTATTACGTTCCATATGTAGTTTGATTATTTTATATATCTTCATGTGATCATCTCCCACTCATTATTTCTTTCAATTCCTTTTATTTAGTGCAACTTTTGATTCATAATCATTTAGTAGTTACTTTAACGTTCATAATCAATTGCGTTCATCAACATCAAATTTTGAAGGATTATACTGGTGTGTATTTATTCATCTAGTTCATAATCCATGGTGGTTATGAAATCCATTGGCGAAAAACGAGTTTTAATCCTTGAATCGAGTTAGATTCTTATTGTAGTAAGAATCATGAACATGTGTTTAACGTGCATGTCCGCCGTCGAAAATTATGATATCATATATCGTTTGAATAATAGAAAGGTTTCAGAGATTATTTAGATTCTATAATGGGTCAATGGTCAAATCAATAATATATAAAAATTTGGAATAGGAAAAATAATGAGTATTATTTAGAAATAGTCTGAATATGTTTTTGGAAGCAATGACAAATGTCGTATATATACTTTGTTTGGTCATCCATTTTTCAGGGGTTGTTATCGAAATGGGACCCATGGTGGTCGCCGGTCTTGCCTCGGCTCTCGTTAAAGGGAAAGGGACGCGTAAATCACTTGACTAGTCTTCCATGCAAAATCTTCAAATACTCCCTTTATGTATATATTTTTTTCATTTGAACTATTACTTCAAAATTATTTATACTTATAGTAAAATTTTATAATTTACTTTCCTACAAGTAAAGTACGTTGGCTGGATCGGTCATCAAACGATTCTTAGAAGTGTGGTTGACTTATTGGCATGTATTATCGATTATTTATAACGAATAATTATTATATTTATTAAGAAAAATCTTATTATTAAAAAGTAATATAATTTTCATTGGTAACAACATTTATAAAGTTGCAATTACCTACATACATATCGATTAACTTCTTAAATTGGTTTATCTACACGTCAAAAATAAATTATAATATCATCTTGTTTTATTATTCAATATACATGTAAAATATTTTTTTGAGAGGTGATTCGTATACAATAACTTTTCTTTATAAATAATAATTTGTGTTTTAAAATGTTATATATTATACAACTCTATAAAATATAAATTATTGTGTATTAAAAAAAAACATATGTTACGTATTGAGCTTCTTCTTATATTTATTTACTAGGTTTATAACCCCGTAGAAACCACAATTCATAAAGTAAAATAACATAGTTTTTAAATAAATAACATAATTACGTTTGTCCAATAAAATAAGATATCATAAATTTTGAAAATATCATGATTCATAAAAATGTTTTTTTATTAAATTCAATTAACATTGTCATTCTTAAGTATTAAGTATTAAAAAAAACAAAAACAAAAAAAAAACCTTATACTTACCTACTGAAGTCCACTAAATAATTGTAATTTTTTTCCATTTTATATATATAGAAATCACGATTAATAAAAAAAAACATTATTAATAATTTGAAAGTGTAATGACTAATCAATATTTGGAACAAATATATTAATTTACAAAGATAGAAGTATTGTTAGATAGTTAGATGCTTTGTTTGTAACTGTATAATTTTTGTAAAATTGATTGAAGATATGAGCAATATTTTTTATTTTTAGACTCATGATAGTAAGTCTATTTCAACCCCAAATGAATGTTATAGGACAAATCCTAGTCTTACAATTACTTCATGCCATGGGAAAACTCATGGTCTTACATGTACAAATGTTAGGGGCCAGATCCCGGCCTTCTATACAATTTTCAGGGGTCATATCCTAGTCTTTCATACAAATGTTATGGGCCAAATCCTAATCATTCATACAATTGATAAGAGTCATACCATGGTCTTTCACACAATTTCTAGGGGCCAGATTCTAATCTTTCATGCAAGTATCACAAAGACAATTAGCACCCTACATAATATAGTGAGAAGACTCACCTCACAAACGCAATCAACAGCTGACAAATCACACGGTCAAGAAGTGGCTTGAAATATCCCAAAAATCATGCCCAAAAATTTCATTTTTAAATAATGAATAAAACCGTAGTAATCAAAATCATCTCATCAAAACATAAGTAACAGTATCTCAAAACATCATATCATAACACATGTCAATATATCAAAGTAAGACATCCCAAGCTAATATCATGGTGTGTGCAGTAGTCATCCCGAGCTCTTCCATTTGCTACCGGAAGTACCTGAAACCAAAACTAAAAACTGTAAGCACGAAGCTTAGTAAATTTCCCCCAAACTATCACATACCATACACATAATCATGCTACTACGATATATAAGCCCCGCCCACACTCGTCTAACTAGGAGATACGGGTCTCGCCCACAATCTGCTATCCATGAGATACGGGCCTCGCCTACACTCAGTTATCTATGAGATACGAGCCTCGCCCACATCCAGCTAACTATGACATACGGGCCTCGCCCACACCCAACTAACTAAGAACACATACAAGTATCACACAGAAAACAAGTATAACCAAAATCTACCAATCCATTCCATATCCATACTCAAGTAATGCTAAGATACGGGCCCTGCCCACACTTAGCTACTAATCAACATACATAACATACACGGGACGACATTGGTGCCTTTGACCCGTACAATCCAAGAGGAAACTCACCTCAAATGTCGAATGATAGTTGGAATGTGCCTGTCCAGAAAATCAGTTCTACACACTCCTTGAATCAAAACCACCTCTTAGATACCATTTCAGACTCATACCCCTTTAGGGTCAACTGCGGTCAAACTCAAAGGAAAGTCAAAGTCAAATTCAACGGTCCGAGTTGACTGAACTCGTCGATTTTTCCTCCAACTCGTCGAGTTCTTCCCTTTAACAGAATCGGGACATTTCGACCCACCTCGTCGAGTTCTTCAGTCTGATAAGCCTTCTTAATGCATTAAGTCACTATTCTTCAAACCAGGTCCCTAACTTCTGGATCCAAGCTGGAAGTACGACTAGAAGGGTAAAGTTTCCAACTTTACCCATTAAGAACTTCTCCTCAAGGAAAAAACTCAAACCCTAACTATAGATGATTTAGATCCGAATTCAAAAGCCATCAAAACTTCAAGATAGACCATAAGGTCATAGATTTGGACTTTAGGGACAATTTGGTCACATAAAGCTTCCATCTTTACTCACATGCATGACCTTACAGGGCTTAAAAGACCAAAAAGATTTTCTAAAAGTTGCATGGGACTTCCATGGCCATAAAGTTGGCACCTTTATGCCATGAAGTCCCCTCAAGACCCTAGATCTGAAGTGTTCTCCACTTGGGACGTCCAAGTCCCAAGAATCACATCATTTGGATCAAAACAAGCAAGATAATCCCAAGAAAGAGATCTAAAAACCTAAAAGGCAAGGTTTTAGCTTTATACCAGCAAAAATTTCATGGATGAGGCAAGAGTTTTGGATCTACAAACTCCTTCTTGTGTCCTCAAGCTTCTCATTCTTCCAATGGTTTCAATACACACACTAAAACATTTAGAATGGCTCACAAACACTCATAATAGCAATAGGGTTTCGAGATTTAGAGTTTCGGACTTGGAAGTTGTAAATGAGGCCAACATGAAGGTTTAAGGAGCTTAAATAGGCTGCAAACTCCAAAAATTAGGGTTTCACCTCTGCTGGCCTACTTGTCGAGTTGAGGCCTCTCAACTCGTCGAGTGGGTTACTTAAATTACGTGGACCATATGATCTCTACTCAACGAGTTTGGGGTTTACAACTCATTGAGTTGCTCTTATAAATTGAACAATTAATGAATTAAATACATACGAAGAACCAGGCGTTACAATTTTCCCCAATTTGTCTCAGACTTTGTCATCGATGTCTGATGCCTAAAACAACTCTGGGTAATGCTCCCTTAGCTCCTCCTCTGGTTCCCAAGTCCACTCCGAGCCCTTACGGTGTTGCCACTGCACCTTCACCAATTCTACCCTCTTGTTCCTCAGATTCTTCGTCTTTCTATCAAGGATGGCTACTAGTCTCTTGATGTAATTCAGGTGGTCGTCCAACTGAATATCCTCCAAAGGCACAACTGCGGAATCATCCACAATACACTTCCACAGTTGTGAGACATGAAAAGTATTGTGGATCTGACTAAGCTTGGCTAGAAGATCTAACTGATACGTCGCCTTGCCCACTCGGGCTATAAACCTGAAAGGTCCGATATACCTGGGGCCCAGCTTACCCCGCTTCCTGAACCGAATTACCTTTCCAAGGTGAAACGCCTTTAAGAGGACCATATCCCCTACCTAAAATCTAAGTCTGATTGGCGCTAGTCGGCGTAGCTTTTTGCCAACTCTGAGCATTCTGGAGCCTGCTCCGGACCTGCTGGATCTTCTCCGTGGTCTTAAGTACTACCTCAGTACTCCCCATGACTCTCTTACCAACCTCACCCCAACATATTAGGGTCCTACACTTCCTCCCGTAGAGCATCTCGAAGGGAGGTCGGTCTATGCTGATAAATGTTGTTATACGAAAACTCCGCTAACGGAAGATATGTATCCCATCTGCCGCCAAAATCCAATACACATGCGTGCAGCATGTCCTCGAGTGTCTAAATTGTCCTCTCACAATGCCCATCCGTGTGAGGGTGGAAATCGGTATTGAAGTGAAGACGAGTACCCATCTCATCATGAAATTGCTTCCAAAACCTGGAGGTGAAGCGAACATCTCAGTCTGACACAACTGACACCGGCACTCCATGACGTGCCACCACCTCGCGTACGTAGATCTCAGCTAGCTTCTCAACCGATATACTCTCCTGGATCAGGATGAAATGAGCACTCTTGGTCAACCGATCCATGATGACCCAAATCGAATCCACTCCACGTGCGGTCTTGGGAGCTTCATGATGAAATCCATAGTGATATTTTCTCATTTTCACATGAAAATATCCAATGGCTGCATCTTGCTGTGAGGTCGCTGGTGTTCGGACTTGACTTTCCTACAAGTCAAGCACCGCTCCACATACCATCCTATGTTCTGCTTCATGCAAGGCCACCAATAATCAGGCCGAAGATCCAGATACATCTTCGTCGCCCCGGGGTGAATGGAGAATCTTGACTTGTGCACCTCCTCCATAAGAATCTGGCGCACTCCGCCCCAGTAAGCAACCCAAAACCTCCGATGTAGGCTCAACAACCCACAGCTTTCTTAATCAATGAGGCCATAAACTTTCGACGCTCTTCCTTCATACCCTTAACCTGTGCCTCCCGAATTCGTTCTTATAACGAAGTAACCACTGTCATCGTCAGGCATATGTCTTGGATCAGAGTTGCAACCGCTTTGCGGCTAAGAGCGTCGACCACCACATTGGTCTTCCCCGGGTGATAAAGGATCTCACAGTCGTATTCCTTCACCACGTCCAACCAACGACGCTACCTCATGTTCAGATTCGGTTGATCCATCAGGTACCTCATTCTCTTGTGGTTCGTGTAAATGGTACAATGAACCCCTTAGAGGTAGTGTCACCAACTATTGAGGGGGAAAACCACATCCCCGAGCTCCAAATCGTGCGTCAGGTAATTCGCCTCATGAGGCTTCAACTGCCTCGCATCGTATGCTATCACGCAACCCGGCTGCATCAGCACTGCGTCCATACCTAAGAACGAAGCATCACAATAAACCACGAAATCATCTACACCCTCCGACAAAGTCATAATTGGTGCCTCGCACAACCGCTGTCTGAGAGTCTCGAATGCCGCCTGTTGCTCGGGCCCCCAGCGGAATTTCATCGACTTCTTGGTCAGTCGGGTCAAGGGAACAACAATCATGGAGAAATCCTGGATGAATCTCCGATAATAAACTGCCAGACCAAGAAAACTTTGAATCTCAGATGGAGACCTCGGAACCTCCCACTGCATCACGACCTCTACCTTGGCTGGATCGACTAGAATACCCTTCTGGTTGACAAGGTTCCCCATAAACTGCACCCCGCGCAACCAGAACTCGCACTTATAGAACTTTGCGAAAAGTCTCTCTCTCCTCAGTGTCTCCAGCACCTCCCTCAGTTGCTCCGCATGCTGCTCCAGAGTCTTGGAATAAACCAAGATGTCATCGATAAAAACTATCACAGACCGGTCTAGCATCGGTCTGTACACATGGTTCATGAGATCCACGAATGCGGCAGGAGCATTCGTGAGTCCAAACAACATCACCACGAACTCATAGTGACCATAGCGAGTTCTAAAGGCTGTCTTCTGCACATCGTCGTCCCTGACTCGCATATGGTGATAACCCGATCACAAATCAATCTTGGAGAACCAAGATGAACCCTGAAGCTGGTCAAATAAGTCGTCAATCCTCGGGAGGGGATAACAATTCTTTACCATTACCTTATTCAGCTCAGGGTAATCTATACACATCCGATGTGACCCGTCCTTCTTCTTCACAAACAGGATCGAGGCTCCCCATGGCGAATTACTCGGCCTGATAAATCCCTTGTCTAACAGCTCATTCTGCTATGTAGACAATTCCTGCATCTGGGGAGGAGCCAACCGATATTGTGCCTTGGATATTGAAGCCGCACCAGGAACTAGGTCAATCATGAACTCTACCTGCCTCTCCGGAGGTACCCTAGGCAAATCCTCTGGGAACACATCTGGGTACTCTTGTACAACCGGTACATCGTTCACAGTCGCCATACCCTTTTCCCAGGTATCCATAACATAGGCGACATAACATGCACAACCCTGCCGAAGGTTGTGTCTCGCCCTCGCTGCCGAACACAAAGTCGATCCACACTGTGGCCTCTCGCCCTGAATCACCAAGTCTCCCCCACTTGGGGTCCTAACTCACACTAGTTGTTACTCATGGTCGATCACCACTCCATTGGGGCTCAACCAGTCCATACCCACGATAACCTTATTCCCTCATGGGGGAATACGGACTAAATCCACAGAATATTGCTCATCAAACAACTGCAGTGTACATCCCCGTGAACTCTCGCGACTCGAACAGTCCTATCATCATCTATCTCTACATCAAGGGGACATTCCGGCTCCCCCAGAGCTTCAACAAATCGCTTGTTGAGCGCGAGAGATACAAAGGATCGAGTAGCCCCCGAATCAAATAATACCATAGCAGATATATTGTCACTAAGAACGATCCTACAACAAAGAAAATACACATAAGTGACAAATCAATATAAATAAAGAGATAAGGAGAAAATACCTACCGGTCACAACATCGGGAGCTGCTCGTGCCTCCTCTACTGTTAGCTGGAAGGCCATGCTCTTTGCCACAGGCGCCTCTGTCCGGCCCTAATGGCTATCTGTAATCTTCAATGCGGCAGGAGCGGGTGTCACCACCTGTCCCACTACTGCTAAACTTGGGCACTGAGACCTCTTGTAGCCCCTCTAATTGCATTGGAAATAAATCAGATCCGATCATGTGGTGGTGGTGGTAGCAGTACAATCCCTGCTGACATGTCCAGTTCGGCCGCACTTAAAGCAGCCTGAACTACCCGCCCTGCACGTACCCTCGTGCGTCCTACCACACTTGCTGCAACAGCCTCGGACCTACTGGGCCTGCCCTCGGGAATCTACCTTGGGCTTCTTTCTCGATCCCTCCACGCCAGACGCCGCCTCTGGCTTCCTCTTCCTTTCCATCTCTAAATCAATCTCCATCTCCCGAGCCCTCGCTATCAAATCCTCCAACGTCTTGCAGTTGGATCGGCTCAAAAACTGCCGAATGTCGCTCCTCCGTATCTCATGGTACCAGGACTTTTCATCTCCTCGTCCACCACATACTACGGAACAAGAAGGGCCCTCTCCTAAACATAGCGGTGATCTCCGTCACCGTCTCAGTTGTTTGTCGGAGATCATGGAACTCCCACACAAGCTGTAGCACCTCTATCACAGGTGAAAACTCAACCCTGAACCTGGTTGAGAAGTTACTCCAGGTCATAGTGTCAAGGGCATCATCACCAACCACGTGCCCAACCTACTCCCACCAGTCGCGTGACCTGTCCTTTAGGATACAGGAAGCAAGTCGGACCTTGTCCCCCTCGGGACATCTGCTGGTGCGAAAGGCATTAGCGACATCCGCCAACCACCTGCTGCTAGAAATGGGGTCCCTAGCCCCATGATATTCTAAAGCCCCACAAGCTCGGAACTCCCTGAAAGTCATCGTCTGCACCCCCATCATGGCCTCTATCTTAGTGCAGAATGCACCCAGTCTCTCATACAAAATCTCCGAAATGTCGTCCTTGATCGTACCGAAGATCATAAGAGTCTAATCAATGATATTGCGCATGATCTCAGATGAGATGAGCTCCCTCATCTGGTCATTGAGTTGCCCGGCTCCAGAGCCCGAGCCTGATCCCTCGCCTATGCCAGAACTACCAACTGACCTAGTGTGTAGGGTCACTATATTGAAAATAAACCATAACAAACATTAGAATATTCATCATAATTCGAGGGATCTCACACACTACAAGTTCCTTAGGTTCATCTCAGCCCTCCTTGACTCAAGTACGGATCCTCTGCTTTCAGTAGTACAGGCCCATACTACCTTCCACATCTATCCATACTTTCCTCAAGAATTTCCTTGACTCCACCAAGTCCCTTTCACTACTACTACTTCATGCGCTAATCTCATCCTAGGTTTACCCTAGGGTAATCTCCGATCCACTCTCTGCCATCAGTTGCATAAGAAGTCCCTGCTACCTTTCCCAAACTAACTTGAGAATACTATTACATATTACTAAGAAAAGATAATTTTTCGAATGAGAGGTCGTACTCTACAACGGTTGGACTCTAATAGGAACTGTGAAATAGGGCTAGACCTAGCCTTCCGAAATTATTTAGTCCTCGTAATATGTAACTTAAGGTATTCGTTTATTAGTTAATTAAAGATACCTAGAACTCCTAAAAGTACAAACGAAGCAGCATTCGAGCATTGAGTAAACCAAATCAAGCATCTCTGATTAAGGCCATGATATCACTGACTAATCAGCACAAGCATGCAGTTCAATAAGCTCATACAGTGGCATACAATGCATCCTTCCTAGATCCTTAGCCGTAATCTAGCATGTAGTTCATATATTCACACTTCATATCATAACATAACGTGTATGGTTAATTTGGGAGAACTTACTTAAACTCGGCTAATTGCATGCAGGACTCCCTTTTCTTTCTCTTTTAAAAATCCTTTTTATAAAAATGGTTTTCTTTTGAAAATTTTCGTACCAAGTCCTCAGTTTGAGTTCAGACACACCCGAGAGTGTGCCCGAATCCCTCAAACCAGGGCTCTAATACCAACTTGAAATATCCCGAAAATCATGCCCAAAAATTTCATTTTTAAATCATAGTAATCAAAATCATCTCATTAAAACATAAGTAATAGTATCTCAAAACATCATATCATACACATGTCAATATATCATATCAAACAACCCATGCTAATATCATGGTGTGTGCAATGCAGTCACCCCGAGCTCTTCCCCTTGCTACCGGAAGTACCTGAAACCAAAATTGAAAATTGTAAGCACAAAGCTTAGTGAATTCCCCCATACTACCACAAACCATACACATAATCATGCTACTAGGAGATACGGGCCCCACCCACACTCGGCTAACTAGGAGATACGGAGCTCACCCATACTCCACTAACTATGAGATACGGGCCTCGCCCATACTCAATTATCTATGAGATACAGGCCTCGCCCACACTCAGCTATCTATGAGATACGGGCCTCACCCACACTAAGCTATCTTTGAGATACGGGCCTCGCCCTCACTCAGCTAACTAAGAACACATACAAGTATCACACAGACAACAAGTATAACCAAAATCTACCAATCCATTCCATATCCATAATCAGGTAATGCTAAGATACAATTCATGCCCACACTTAGCTATTAATCAGCATACATAACATATACGGGCCGACATGGATGCCTTCAACCCGTTCAGTCCAAGTGGAAACTCACCTCAAATGTCGAATGATAGCTGGAATGTCCCTGTCCCGGAAATCAGCTCTACACACTCCCTGAATCAAAATAACCCCTTAGATACCATTTCAGACTCATATCCCTTTAGGGTCAACTGCGGTCAAAGTCAAATTCAAAGTCAATGCTACGAGTTGACTTAACTCGTCGATTTTTCCCTTCAACTTGTTGAGTTCCCATGAATCGAAGAATCATGGAATCACGATCCAACTCATCGAGTTTTCCTGCAACTCACCGAGTTCTTCCCTCTAACAGAATCGGGTCATTTCGACCCAACACATCGAGTTCTTCAATACGCTAATCCTTCTTAATGTATTAAGTCTCTATTCTTCAAACCAGGGCCCTAACTTCTGGATCCAAGTTGGAAATACGACTAGAAGGGTAAAGTTTCCAACTTTACCTGTTAGAAACCTCTCCTCAAGGTGAAAACTCAAACCCTAACCAAGGATGATTTAGATACAAATTCAAAAGCCATCAAAACTTCAAGATAGACTATAAGGTCATAGATTTGGACTCTAGGGACAATTTGGTCACGTAAAGCTTCCATCTTTACTCACATGCATGACCTTACAGGGCTTAAAAGACCAAAAAGATGGTCTAAAAGTTGCATGGGACTTCCATGGCCATAAAGTTGGCACCTTTATGCCATGAAGTCCCCTCAAGACCCTAGATCTGAAGTGTTCTCCACTTGGGACGTCCAAGTCCCAAGAATCACATCATTTGGACCAAAAAAGGTATAATAATCTGAAGAAAGAGATCTAAACAACTACAAGGCAAGGTTTAACCTTTATACCAGAAAAATGTCATGGATTAGGTAAGAGTTCTGGATCTACAAACTTCTTCTTGTGTCCTCAAGCTTCTCCTTCTTCCAATAGCTTCAATACACACACTAAAACACTTAGAATGGCTCACAAATACTCACAATAGCAATAGGGTTTCGAGATTTAGGGTTTGCGACTTGGAGGCTGGAAATGAGGCTAACATGAAAGGTTTAAGGTGCTTAAAAAGGGTGCAAACCCCAAAAATTAGGGCTTCACCTATGCCAGCCTACTCGTCGAGTGGGTTACTTAAACTACACGGCCCATATGACCTCTGTAGCAAATTTCGAGGAAGAAGTCTAATTCAAGTGGGGGGAAAATTGTAACATCTGGTTTTGAAGCACTTCCATCGTTGATCCTTATATTGAGTTGTATTGAATTTTTTGTCCCTAAGTTAAGAAAGAGTGGAAAAGGGGGCCCTTCGTGGCATTTTTGCAAAAGTTGAGACGGGATGAGTACATCATGCGCACGTATGTGTACACTAAGCCTACTAAGGCGCGCCTTAGTACGCTGGGCGTATACATCGTATGCAGGGCGTACGTGGAATGCATGAAAACCCTAATTCTAGGGCTTTAGCTCATATTTAAGCAACCTTATGGACACAAACCCTCTACTTACCCAGCCTCCTTCTATATTTTCGACACTCAAGCAACCGCAGATAAAGTGAGAGAAATTTTGAGCCTTAAAGTGAGATTTGTGGTGTTTGGAAGAAAGAAGAAGGTGATTAGAAGATCTTGTAGTTGAAGTGCACCTGAGATCTGAGATTGTTACTATTGGATATAGTGTCTAAGTCTATAACTATACTTGGTATGTACTTAACCCGACCCGACATGGTCCATTTGGGTTGCACTTCACCCGAACAATTTATGGATAATCGTTTGAGAATAGTACAAGTTATGATTTATTAATATATTATAAGTTCTAATATATTAATATAAGATGATATTATTTAATTAGTATTGATCTAGGATTAATCTAGGATTAATTTAGAGATCAAAAGTATTACTAATTAAATATGGGCTCCTATATTTATATAGTGTAGGCTAATGCTCATTTGGAATGGGCTAGGCTTGCATGGAAAGTCCATGGATACTCCATGGAGCTTTAACCTATGGATTTCATGGAAATGAAGAGACATGGGTATTAGGGTTTACATGGATGTAACCCTAATCCACCACACTATATAAAGGAGGCTTTGGTTCTTGAAATGATACTAGTTGTGGTGAGTAAAGCAAGAGGGACGATTTCAAGATAGTTGTGACTATTCTCTCAAAAGTTCCAAGTTTGTGGTGATTTGTGATTTCCATTTGAGGCATCCACACTATTGGTGCTAGGCTCTTAAAGTCCAAGCAATCAACTACAACTACAAGGTAAGTAATTCTACTAGCTTTATTTGATTCAAGTTCCCCATGCCATGCTAGATAGGATATGAACCTTGGAAAATAATTATCTGCATGTATCTTAGACAAACATAGATCCAAGGTTTATTAGGGTTGCATGTACATTTAGGAAGTGTTAGAATGCTCAAAACCCATCAGTGGTATCAGAGCCTTGGTTTGTTTGTTTGATACTTGATGCAAAATATTGGAAAAAAGTCGAAATCTTGCTGTCTGCCTGATGAACTCACCGAGTCCATGGGGGGGACTCGCCGAGTTCATGTGTATCTTCATCCTACTCGCTGAGTAGGTTCGTGCACTCGACGAGTAGCAGCCTCGGAATGCAGATTTTCGACTTTTGCTGCTGGAAATGGACTAGAAACATTACCCTAAACTGTTTTGGTTTTATAAAACTTGTTTTATGGTGTAATGTTTATGCTAATCCATTTACAATGGCTATAATAAAAAATTACAAGATTTATGAGTAATTTATGATTCTTGAAATGTTCATATTCATGTTCTTGAACTTTTGAAGATTAGATGATCATAGGAATTGTTTGTAACCTACTTGGTAGTTTAATTCTTGATCATAATGTGTTTTAATGGAGTCCATCACTTGTCCTCGAGTTATTGAAAACCAAGAGTCACACTTGAATTAAAACCATTAAAAGAACACAAGAGTTAGAAAAATGAAGAGTCTTCATTTTAATACTCAATTAACTTCATAAGTTATAAGAAATGAAAAGTTTTGAAAGTTTACAAAATTTGCCCTCAAGTTTTGGAACAAGTAAAGTCATGATTAAAACTTTAGTTCCAACCCTTAGAATTTTAAAAGTTAAAATTCAACCCTTATACTTATAATATTATAAGTTAATAATAATAATAATAATAATAATAATAATAATAATAATAATAATAATAATAATAATAATAATAATAATCATAATATATATATATATATATATATATATATATATATATATATATATATATGTATAAGATCAAAGTCGTCTTACCGCTAGTAAGCCTCATTCACGAAGCCGGTCTATAAGGGGGGTATAAGGTTGTTGCCTATAAAATAGCAACTTAATGGGTGTCCACTCTCACCCACCGCTTCCTTGATCGGTAAAGTGTCGTTAGCCGAACGGGTAGGACAGGGACTTATAAATTCTCATTAAAAGTATAATGATAATACTAAAGTACCTAAACTTTATTGAATTCTCAATCTTAGTTATTTTAGGAAAATGTGAAAAAGGTGCTAATCCATGAAATTACACTTTACACTTTGTTTAAGTCATTAGTGGAGCGTGTGTGGTTAACCGGCACAGTAACTTGAACTTAACAAGGTAGGTAAAGGGTGACTTAATGTTTATCGTAGTATCGATGGAGCGTGTGTGGTTAACCGGCACATCGATTGAGGGGTAGTACATTAAGGGTACCAAGTAATTTTCATGGTTACTTCACACCATGTTTTGTGATCCTCGGCATCCCAGTCACAAAACTTGAAGGGCACACTCGAGATTGAAACATGTCATTAAAGGAAGTTCAATGAATCTCAAAGAATCTAGGAGTTTCTAAACCAATTAAAACCTAATTAAAATTTCGTTTTTTTTCATGGTGGAAATTGGTGAATCGTCATTCACCTACCTTCAAATATCTTATAGCTTAGATTACGACATCCCTCTTCTAAGTTATAAAATATTGTGTTGGGTCCTAGCCTTAATACTACATTTGGGTGTTTTATTAAGAACTATCTCTAAATCTAATCTAATCTATTCCCTCTTCTTTTCAGATGTCTTCCAATAACAATGCTTCTGGCTCTAACCCTACTAGCTCTTTCTCTCTCATGAATCTTTGTGGGAGAGTCATCTTCGATGGATCCAACTTTACTGATTTGATCAGGAACATCAGGATGGTCACTCGGTATGAGAACAATGAATATGTTCTTGACAAGGAGCTAAAGGTTCCCGAGCCAACTGCTACTCCTGAAGAGCTTGTTGAATATGAGGTACATGAAATGGATGCTACAAAAGTAGCATGCATCATGATGTCCACCATGACAGCCGAGCTCCAAAAGTCCTATGAGGACTATTATCCTTTTGAGATGCACCAAGATTTGATGGACCGTTACCATCAAAGTGCTCGTCAAGAGCGATATGAAATAATCTCCTCCATGATAACAACCCGAATGAAGGATGGTGAACCCATCACGGGCCACATGTAGAAAATGCAAAGGTATGTGGACCGTTTACTGATGCTGAATGTGAACTTCCCCGAGGAGTTAGCAATAGACATCATTTTGCACTCCTTACCATCGTGTTATGATCAATTTTGTATGACATATCACATGAACAAGGAAGAAGTCACCCTCAGCAAACTTCAGGGACTCTTCAAGACCGCGGAAAGTGGTCTAAAGGGTAAGTCGGTTGTTACTACTCCTACTCCTACTCCAACTGCGGCCAATGTCTTGGCAATCGGGCATGGCAAAGGGAAGAAGAGAAAGAACGGGTACCAAGGGTAAGACCCTTGAAGGCTCCTCTTCAAGCAAAACCAAGAAAGGTTTTGTCACTCCTTCTGCTAACCCTAATGAGGTTGAATGCTTCTATTGTCATGAAAAGTCACACTGGAAGCAAAACTGCCCAAAGTACCAGCAAGATGTGAAGGATGGGAAAGTAAAACCCAACCATGCATGTATATACACTATATTGTCTAATAACTCACCTCATTCTAAGTCTTGGGTCCTTGGTATAGGTTGTGGTATTCACATATGTTGTGATTTGCAGGGACTAAGAAGAAGTGAGAATATGGAGCAAGGAAAGATAAACTTGATCATGGGAAACAGGAAAGCTTCACCTGTCACCAAGATAGGAGTTTATTCCTTAATGCTAAATAGTGGGTTTACATTAGATTTGAATAAGTGTTATTATTCGCCAGAAATGGAAAGAAATGTTATTTCCTTTCATGCATTGTAGAAACAAGGTTTTAATTTTTATTTTGATAATAATAATGGTAGTATTGATGCTTTCTTTAATAATGTTCATTATTTTAAAGCATTACCTTGTGATGGTGTGTATGAAACTGTATCTGTTGTAGATAATCTAGGAAATAATGTATTGTATATTGACTCTTCCACTAGCTTAGATAAAGGATCTTTATGGCATTGTCGTCTTGGACATGTAAGCAAGAAACGCATAGGCCAACTCCAAAAGGATGGAGTCTTCGAGTCATTTGACCTAAAGTCAGATGATAGTTGTGAATCTTGTTTGCTTGGTAAAATGACAAAGTCGCCTTTTACTAGCACTTGTGCTAGGGGTGAAGGTTTGTTGGACCTCATACACACGGATGTGTGTGGACCCTTCAGAACCGCCACAAGAGATGCTAATCGGTTTGATGTGACTTTCACTAATGATTTTAGTAGATATGGATATGTCTACTTAATCAAGCATAAGTCAGAAACCTTTGAGAAATTCAAAGAGTTTAATCAAGAAGTGGAGAATCAGTAAGGTAGGAACATTAAGATGCTTCGATCCGATCAAGGTGGTGAGTATCTTAGTATTGAGTTCCTTGACTATCTTAAGGAATGTGGGATTATCTCACAATTGACACCTCCTAGGACACCACAGTTGAATGGTGTAGCTAAGAGGCGCAATCGGACCTTGTTGGACATGGTTCATTCCATGATGAGTCGAGCTTCGCTACCAATCTCATTTTGGGGGTATGCCTTAGAGACTGCCGCCCATATCCTTAATCTAGTCCCTACAAAGAAGGTTGCCAAAACACCTCATGAGATGTGGACTGGAAAAGTTCCCAATCTAGACCACATCAAGATTTGGGGTTGTGAGGCTTTCGTGAGACGCGAGACTCACGATAAGCTCGAACCCCGAAGCGAAAGGTGTATTTTCATCGACTATCCACAGAAATCCTTTGGCTACATCTTCTACAGACCCAGTGATAATGTGGTCTTTGTAGCAAGAAGAGGATTCTTTCGAGAGAGAGAATTCATGATTCAAGGATACAGTGGGAGGCAAATTGACCTTGAGGAAATTCAAGAGTCAACTGATGAAGGAACCTCAAACCCTAGCCCTCAACCTGAGGAGGAAACTCCTGTTGAGTCGAGTGAAGAATCTATATCTCTGAGGCGTTCCACCAGAATTAGGAATGCACCTAAGAATTATTATGGTTTCCATATTACTGCAGAAGGTGAGACTCTTATCAGTGATAACACACTGGTAAATCTAGATGACCCTAACAGCTACACAGAAGCCATGGCAGGCCCTGAGGCTGCTAAATGGAAAGAGGCTATGGATAGCGAGATACAGTCCATGGATGACAATCAAGTTTGGAACTTGGTTGACAATGTACCTGATCGTAAGATAGTTGGGTGCAAATGGATCTTCAAGAAGAAGACCTACATGGATGGTAATGTACACACTTATAAGGCACGACTGGTTGAAAAGGGTTGTTCTCAAACTCCGGGAGTTGATTATGATGAGACCTTTTCACCAGTGGCCAAGATTAAGTATATTAGGGTTCTGTTAGCCATTGCTGCATTTCATGACTATGAAATATGGCAAATGGATGTCAAAACCGATTTCCTTAATGGAAAGTTGGTTGAAGATGTTTACATGGTTCAGCCAGAAGGTTTTGTCAGTACAAAGTACCCCAATAGAGTGTGTAAACTCGAGAAATCCATTTATGGATTGAAACAGGCACCTCGCAGATAGAATCTTTGCTTTGATGAGAAAGACAAGGAATTTGGCTTTTCAAGGAGTGAAGAAGAATCTTGTGTCTATATCAAGGCTAGTGGGAGCATAGTCAACTTTTTGGTACTGTATGTGGATGACATACTACTCATAGGAAATGACATCCCAACCCTGCAGGAAGTAAAGTCCTGGCTTGGGAAGTGTTTCACTATGAAGGACCTTGGTGAAGCTGCCTATATCCTAGGGATAAGGATTTTGAGAAACAGGAGTAAAAGACTAATTGGACTTAGTCAAAGCACCTATGTGGACAAAGTGTTGAAAAGATTCAACATGCATAACTCCAAGAAAGGTGAGTTACCCATTCAGAGTAATGCCAGATTGAGTAAGACACAAAGCCCTAGTACTGAGGCTGAGATAGCAGAAATGAGTCGACTACCTTAGGCTTCAGCTGTAGGATCGATCATGTATGCTATGACGTGTACTCGACCTGATGTAGCCTTTGCTTTGAGCATGGTTAGCAGGTATCAGGGGAACCCTGGCAAGGCACACTGGACTGTGGTAAAGAATATCCTCAAGTACCTGCAAAGGACTAAGGACTGGGTCCTTACCCTTGGTGGGAATGATGACTTGAGACTTGTAGGGTACAGTGATGCTAGCTTCCAGACTAACAGGGATAATTTCCGCTCTCAGTCGGGCTGGGTCTTTACCCTAAACGGAGGAGCAATTACTTGGAAAAGTTCCAAGCAAGAGACAGTGGTTGATTCCACTTGTGAATCAGAGTATATAGCAGCACGCGAGGCAGAAAAGGAGGCTATATGGCTAAAGAACTTCATCGGAGACCTTGGAGTTGTACCAGCTATAAAGGAGCCAATGGAGATTTTCTGTGACAGCAATAGTGCGGTTGCCTTAGCCAAGGAACCAAGAGATCATGGGAGATCCAGACACATTGACATAAAATATCACTTCATCAGACATCGAATAGAAGAAAGAATCCTTGTGGCAAAGAGGGTATCATCGGATAAGAACCCAGCAGATTCCCTCACGAAGGGAATGACTCGGGCTAAGCATCTCCAGCATGCTCGGAGCATAGGTATGAAGGATGATATTAGTTTTAGTAGTTAGATAATCTCGAAATTTGTAAAATGTAATTGACATTTGACGATAAATAAAAGTTGTTATTTATGAGTAAAGTGTTGCTATCAGTTGTAAATCGTTTACTATATTTCTTTTGCATGTTTTGACTTCCAGAGTAATTATGTTTGGTATATCATATTATTCGAACCTCCACAGTCGGTCATATGTTGGAAATAGGTACGAATCAAGACTGTCATGATTGGTTGCAGAGGTCTAAGATGTTGGACATGGCTACAACAATCATGAGTGATCATAAGTTCTGAGCATTGGACTCAACCCACGCTCACTGGAATCACTTCATGGAATTTATCTCGAGTGATCGTGAGACGGTAATATCATATAAGTCTTAAAACCTAGAGATATGATTTGTTGCCTATGAGTTGGTTATGCATTGATTTTACGAAAACGCATTGGTAACTCGATGTTATAAAACGTACCTTTGTGTGTAATTCAACAAGTAGTAGAGCAAACATATGAATCGAAGTTTATTTGTTCCTTCTAGGATTAGAAGCGATATTTGGGCCCCTCGATGATTTTGTTTTGACCTATGTACCGGGCCCGGTCAGAACTAAATTGATGTGTTCAGTTAAGTTCTATGTCAAACAAATCGGAAATCGGGAAACAAATGTTGGACAATAAGTAAGACCATGTTCCATGTATTTGTCCGACTGATATCTAGAACAGAGGATTATATGATCACTTATCTAAAATGGCGCGTTCTAGTTCAACAGAGTTTAAAGAGCTATGATTGTTGATCGGTTCCTGAAGTCATACTTGCAACTATAGTTATTAGACTTATCCAAGTGGGAAACTGTTGGATATAGTGTCTAAGTCCATAACTATATTTGGTATGTACTTGACCCGACCCGGCATTGTCCATTTGGGTTGCACTTCACCCGAACAATTTATGGATGATCTTTTGAGAATAGTACAACTGATGATTTATTAATATATTATAAGTTCTAATATATGAATATAAGATCATATTATTTAATTAGTATTGATCTATAATTAATCTAGGATTAATTTAGAGGTCAAAAGTATTACTAATTAAATATGGGCTCCTATATTTATATAGTGTGGGCTAATGCTCATTTGGAATGGGCTAGGCTTGCATGGAAAGTCCATGGATACTCCATGGATCTTTAACCCATGGATCTCATGGAAATAAAGAGACATGGGTATTAGGGTTTACATGGATGTAACCCTAATCCACCACACTATATAAAGGAGGCTTTGGTTCTTGAAATCACACTAGTTGTGGTGAGTAAAGAAAGAGGGCCGATTTCAAGATAGTTGTGACTATTCTCTCAAAGTTCCAAGTTTGTGGTGATTTGTGATTTCCAATTGAGGCATCACACTATTGGTGCTAGGCTCTAAAACTCCAAGCAATCAACTACAACTACAAGGTAAGTAATTCTACTAGCTTTATTTGATTCAAGTTCCCCATGCCATGCTAGATAGGATATGAACCTTGGAAAATAATTATTTGCATGTATCTTAGACAAACATAGATCCAAGGTTTATTAGGGTTGCATGTACACTTAGGAAGTGTTAGAATGCTCAAAACCCATCAGTTACTTGGTTTGGGACATCTTGAAGGTATAAAGCTTGCATCTTTACTCCTTTATCTTGTAGATCTAGATTTCGTTCTATTAAGATACTTTTTGGTCCCAAAATATTGATTCATGAACACCGCATGTTTTTGACCCATTAAGTTGTCCTTTCACACCCTTGGAAGTGTCTTGAGTCATAAAAATGGATTCCAAGTCGTTAGTTTTGTACCATGCATCATATAGAAGGTCTTAATGGATTAAGAATTCGAAATAAGCACTAACTGGGCCTGCACATTCATAAAGTTGGAAACTTTATGACTCTTAAGAGTATTTTAGCCGAAGATCTGAAAAGGAGTGAGTGCTTAAGCCCTTAAGCACTTAATGGATTTTTGGACTTTTGGGAGTACGCCCCACGTACTCGGAGTATGCCTTGCGTACAAGGTCAACCACCTCGATGGTGGCCAACATATGAATGCGAGAGTACACCCAATGTACCTTCGGAGTACGCCTCGTGTACTCCCTCAGAGTCGATTTGGCTGAGTTGACTCAGTTGGGTTGCTTAGTTGACTTAGTTGGTTTAACCAAGTTTGACCTTAAGGGTATTTTGAGTATTTTGGGATTTTGATGGTGATTGGTCTTTTGGTTGGAAAGGTGGTAGTTGTAGTTAAGATTCGTATTCAAGACCTCATTTGCTATTGTCCAGTCTACAAGGTGAGTTTTCCTCACTATACTTACGGGTCAAAGGCACCAAGGCCGGCCCATTGATTTGATATCTTGCTATTCACTGATACGCTGAGTATGGAATAGATATGCATGATTATCCTAGTTACTGATATGATAGCCTAGTAGATCTGTAAGATTATCAGTGATTCTTTATGCATGATTATTTGTATATGTTTGTTATCTGTTATATGTTGACATATTGGGTTGAGTTGAGTTTGTATTGCTTTGTGTTGTAGCTAACTAACCCTGGAGCCTTCCATATATTAGCTAAAGGACCGGATAGGGTATGCCACACTCATACCTAGGGCTCAGTATCATTCCAAATATGAGTTGGGGGCCAGGTAGGGCACGCCAGACTCATATTGAGGGCTCAATAGCATTGCAAATACGAGTTGAGGACCGGTTAGTATGTCAGACTCGTACTGAGGGTTGAACATTGGTATTCTAGTCCGATGACATATTGGGTCATGGAGCAATCCAAACATAAGATGTGGGCCCAAGGGTAATCTAGACTTATGTTGTTGGTTCAAGGGCAAGCCATATATGAGTTGTGGGCCTGATAGGCAAGCTAGACTCATACTGTGGTCCCAGGGGTAATCCAGTCTTTTTGATGTGGACCCGGTATATGTTGTATTGATATATGTGATATGTTTATGCACTGGTATTTGGGGGAACTCACTACGTTTCGTGATTACAATTTTGGTTTAGAGTTTGAGGTACTTCAGTTGACTGTGGCAAGGCGAAGGCGTGACCGTACACATCCTAGATTATATGATTGATTGGAACTTGGGGGACTCTCATTTTAAATAATGTTTTGGAAATAATAGTTTGTAAACACTTTTATTAATAAATGGGTCGTTTTTGAAAGGTTTGAATTTGTTCAAAAAATTGGGATGTAACACATTGTGATTCAGTGTAATAACTAGGTGTAATATTAGCTAAAAGCTTGGGCAGAGTATCTACATGTAGGGTACAAACCAAAAGTCAGCACTTCGAGAGAACGAGTGTAAGGGATGAGCAAAATGATATGCCAAAACTTGGTATTTATAGCAAGTTTTGGAGTGTGTGTCGCACTTTTACGCGTGAGCCACAGGGGGGCTGCCAGGTGTTGTCATCTCCTTGTACCACATCATCCTGTATCCAGGATGGTCAACTGTCAGAATGCGTGCGGCACACTGAGCGTGAGTGCGCGTGATAGTAAAAATACAACTTTTAAATTTCATAACTCTCACATATGAACTCCATTTTTAACTACTCTTATGTATCTATGTAGGTCTCGTCGTCTTCTAGAACTTTCCTCTTGGTCATTTTTGGCTAGTTTTGACTTTCATTTTTCGATAGTTTTTATTTCATTATGATTTTACAAAAAATCATAAGTCTCTCATACGGCTTCCATTTTAGGTGTTCTTTGTCTCATAATTCCTACTTTAAGTAGTACTACGATTGCCTACTTGGTGACTTTTTCCAGAAGTCAACCATTCTCTTTGTAGTTTTCGACGTTTGTAACTTTTTCTTACAGTAGATATTTATTTACTATAAAATCCATATCTCACCCATATTGAGTCGGATTCTTGCGAAATTTATATCTCTAGAATCACGGTGGCTTAAAGAGTCAAAATATGCTAACCTATATGGTTAGTATTTTCTTGAAATATGTCAAAAACATAATTGAAGTTTTATGGATGATTTTACGGTATACCGAAACTCCTTTCAATAGTGATTGACTAACCTCACAAAGATTTTAAAGAGATGCATTGAAACAAATTTGGTTTTGAATTTTGAAAAACTCCATTTTATGGTAACTCAAGGTCTAATTCTATGTCACATTGTGTCAAAGAAAGGGATCGAGGTAGATAAGGCTAAAATTGATGTTATTCAAAGCTTACCTTATCCGGCTTGTTTTCAAGAAGTTCGTTCTTTTTTAGATCATGCGGGTTTCTACCGAAGGTTCATCAAGAATTTTTAAACATTATAAGACAAATGTGCTAACTCTTGCAAAAGGAAGTTCATTTCAAGTTCAATGAGGCATGCAAAGACGCTTTTGACAAGATCGGGGAGTTGCTTACATTCGCCCCCATCATAGAAGCACCATATTGAATCTCCCCTTTGAAATCATGTGTGATGCAAGTAACTATGCTATAGGTGCCATCGAGTTTGCTTTGGAGAATTTTAGGCAATATATACTTGGTAAAAAAGTCATTGTGTATTCGAATCATGCGGCTCTCAAGTTCTTGATGACAAAGAAAGATGTGAAGCCACAACTCATCTGGTGGATATTATTATTGCAAGAATTCGATTTGGAGATTCAAGACAAGAGTGGGTGCAAAAACCTTGTTTCCGACCATTTAAGTCAGATCATTTCAAACGAAACGCCTCTCCCATTACGGGGTGATGTTTTAGATGAGCATCTCTTTTCCCTTACTCAATCTATTCCTTGGTATGCCGGTATCTTTAACTTTTTGGTCACAAAAGGTATCCCGACGCATTTACATGTCTCAAATAGATAAATTGAAGAGTGATGCAAAATATTATGTATGGGATGAACCTTATTTGTCGAAATATTGTCCCAATAAAATCATTAGGAGATGTGTACCCCAACAGTAGAATCAATCCATTTTGAAATTTTGTCATGAACTTGCTTGTGGGGGACACTTCGGACCTAATCGAACTTTGAGAAATGTTATTAAACATGGATTATTTTTGCTAACCATCATGCGCGGTTGTTATTTATTTTGTAAAAGTTGTGAACGGCGCCAAAGAACGGGGAACATTTCTCAAAAGAACCAAATGCCACAAAATCAAATCCTTGTTTGTGAAGTTTTTGACATATGAGGGATTAATTTTATGGGCCCATTTCTAGTTTCATTTGGCAACATTTACATCTTTCCCGTGGTTCACTATGTTTCTAAATTGGGTTGTAGCCAAAGACACAAGATCGGATGATGCCAAAACGGTTATCAAGTTTTTAAAATCTAATGTTTTGTGACATTTGGTGTGCCTAGGGCCTTGATTAGTGATAGAGGGGCATATTTTTCAAACAAGATGATGGAGGCTTTATTTAAGAAGTATAATGTGACCCATCGCGTCTCTACCTCCTATTGCCCCCAAAAGAACGGTCAAGTGGAGGTTTTGAATCGGGAAGTCAAATCCATCCTTGAGAAAACGGTGAATCCAACAAGAAAGGATTGAAGTTTAAGGCTTGATGAGTCCTTGTGAGCCTACCAAACCGCTTACAAGACTCCGATAGGCATGTCCCCATTTAGATTGGTATTTGGAAAGCCATGTCATCTTCCCGTGGAACTAGAGCACCATGCATTTTGGGCAGTCAAGTTATGCAACTTCAACATTGACGAATCGGGAACACATAGGAAGCTCTAAATTCAAGAGTTAGAAAAATTAAGAAATGATTCTTACGAAAACTCAAGAATTTATAAAGAGAAAACGAAGCTTTTCCATGACAAGTTCATCACCTAAACGTATTTTGAACCGGGGCATAAGGTCTTATTTTACCATTCATGCATAAATTTCTTTCCGAGCAAATTAAGATCAAGATGGATTGGCCCTTTTGTTGTGATCAAGACCTTTGACCATGGAGTGTTATAGATACAAAGTGAAGAAATGGGAAAACTCTTCAAAGTCAATGGGCATCGTTTGAAGCCATTTTATGAAGGTTTCAATGTAAATGCCCTTGATATCATCCATTTGGATGTCCTGAGGTGCTAAATCAAAGCGTGGAGGACGTCTTGCCAAGGACGTTAAAGGACATTTTTGGAAAGCATTGTGCTTTGTGTTTTAAAATCCAAATAAAAAGATTTAAGATGTTCTTAGAATCCTCATGGAGTTATTTTTGAAGAATTCAAGTGTCTCTAAGTGATTGGGACCTTTCCATGCAAAAAAAAGTATGAAAAATAAGTGGAAAACAGAGCAAAAACGGGATTTGGGAGTTGCATCCTGCGCGTGTGAGGACAATAATTAAGATCGATAGATTCTATAATGAAGAACGTAAATTAAATGACAAGAAAACATAGCTCTAGAAGATTCTATAATTAAGATCGATAGATTCTATAATATCAAAAGAGTGTCAAATGATTTGATTAACATAGCTCTGGAAGAGTTCACAATGAAATAACTTCTCTGTGAGAGCTAGGTAGGGCTACCAAAATGTTAACCCTGATGATACATGAATGCAATATATATAGGTTGGACTAGATAGCTAAGCCGAGAATGGACAGGCCCAAACCAGAATGAAATAAACTATAATATGCATATATTTGATACAATAATATTGAACCTAACAATCTCCCCCTTTGTGTCAAATTCAGAAGGAGTATCTTCATTATTGTCTTCTCCGCACGTTGAATAATTTTGGAATCAAGTTCAGAAGCATGTCTTGGACAACCAGCTACCATCTGATCATATCTGAAAAGCACTTCAGATCAGCAGTAGATTTCACCTTGCAAGCTTCAGTCATTCTGAGTATAGTCTTCAGACCAGAGTACAAATTTTTTCCTTGCAAAAAGAACATGCTCTTCTGAACTGTTTCACCTTCCTTTCGATTATACACTATGCTCCAGTCCTCCTTTAGGATTTTTCCAACCTTTAGCTTGAGGGTCCTTTGGTTCCTCTTATGGCTACAAAATTATCCTTTTCGTCATAATAGAAGCAATCTCTACATCCATCTTCGCTATTTCTTGAATGTAGAAGATGAGCATCCTCTTCAAATGTGCAACAATAGGCTCGTATTTCTGCTCATCTTTCATCACAATCAAGAACATGGAGATCCAATTGTATGGACTAGTCGAAAAGAGTCAGCCATGGTTAAAGCTTGAGCCAGTGGCGAGAACTCTAGGCATTCAATCATCGGCCTAAGAGCTTTACTATAACGTGATGAATCATGATCAATTATAAGATTCTAGTTGGGTTTCACATTTAGCATGATGACGGAGGCTAATTGATCGGCGAACGAAGCGGTTTCTAATGATCCTGCCATTGAAGCAACAAAGAACACGATGAACAATAGAGAGATAACACGGTTTTTGCTTTGAGGGTTTTGAATACTGTTTGAGCGGTGAGAGAAAGTAAATCATCCAAAACCCTTGCTGAGAGAAAAACGTTGTTTAATGTTCATGTACCCCTTAAAAGTAGCCTAGAAAATTGTGACAGCTCATCAATGGTGCCATACGTCGTTGTAACTGACATGCATGATGTCAACAAATTCAAAAAACTGCGCCTGATTTGAAATCTTATCTCCAGGAAACTGTCATTTCGGTTTTGTCTTATTCGGAGTTATCAACCAATCCACCTCCTTTTAAATCAAGACCTATTCTCATAATAAATGTAACCAATCGGAATTACAACTAGATTTTGAAAAATCACAATGATTTTTGTGCAAGATTGTGCCAAAGAAAAAGAAATAAAGCAAATTAAATTTGTGGGATTTTGTGATGTCAAACAAGATTGACATGAAAATCAGATGGATCCCAGGAAACAATCCCTTCCTTCTAAGTCAAGCGAGACCCCAAAGTGTTTTTGTGGTTTCCCGTTGAATTACGACCACCCATTTAATAAGAAACTATGAAATGATTCTTTTAATAGGCTTCATGGGTGGCTAAGCTTCAACTAGATTCTGAAACTTGACATAAGTCCGAAGATCTGAAAGAAGTACTTATTTGACCAGTGTAGCCATAAGAACAAGTAAGCTTTGGAAATTCTTTAAGTGATTGGATATGATGGAAATCTCAAAAAAGAAAAAGAAAAAAGGGGATCTAGTTGGGCATTAAATGTCTTGTGTCGAAAACATTTCATTAAGATCACTAAAAAAAATGAGATTTCAAACTATAATGGTACTAACCAAAAAGGATTTATTCATCAATTCCTTGGTGAAAATATCTAGAACATTTAATGTGTTCACCGTCAATTCAAAAATAGGTTTTGGATCTTGAGTCTCACTTAAACTCGTGATGATAACGATTTCAAGATCATAGACACAGATGTTGTCTAACCATAAACCTCAGTGGTAATTTCTGAGAGTCTCAAGGGTTATCTTTATGAACACGAAATTAATGGAGTAAGTGTAGATTGGTTCCGAAGAAGAAAGTGTACCTCTGCTATAAATGAATGACAAAGCAGTCAACTCTTAACTCGATGTGAAAAGAGTAAGGTAGCTTAACGACTTATGTGAATGAATAGCCTGATTGGGAAGAAAGGATCGGAATGAAAGTTTCAATAAGGCTTCAAACATAAAGTTTTAGAGGCTTGGGACAACATGAATCAGCATGCTTCTAGAGACACTTAGCTAGGACAAAATTTCAGAGTTATACCTGCCCCATTGTTTTGAATCGAGGTGATAAAGAATGTGTACCTGAGAAAACAACGTCAATCTTTAGAAAATTCAATGTTTTTGCTATTTTTGATTTTTGAGAAAAATACTAAAATTAAAATAAAGAAAATGTTTTTGTGATTTTTTATTTTCTAAAATATGATGATATGAAAAATAAAGAAAAATATCAAAGATAAATAAGTTTAGAAACATAAATGAATAGTAACTTCCGAACAATTCCGAAGCTCAAAGCCAGTCGGAAGAGACTTAATGTCCAAAGGATACAAAATATTTCGAAACCCCGATGAATAGTAGATTCCGAACCATTCTGAAGCTCGGAACCATTCAGAACATGAACAATAAATTCCGATTATGAGGTAGGATTCAGAATTGAGTCAGCTTCAATCATTCCTAACACTTTTAAAATTCGATTGAATGTGGTTTCAGGTAAGACCTTTGTGAAGATGTCAGCCGACTGATCTGAGGATCTTACAAAATGAATTTCAACATTACCATCCATGACATGATCCTTTATGAAGTTGTATCGCAGTCTTTAAGTGTTGCACGGGATTATGACAGATTCTGATAGCACTTTCGGAATCACTATACAGAAGGATTCTCTTCACATTAATACCATAATCCCTAAGATGGTTCTGAATCCACACAACTTGGGATGTACATGATACAGCTGCTATATATTCAGTGTCAATAGTTGACAAAGATACACATGTATGTTTCTTAGATTGCCAACTAACAACTTTTCCATCCAGAAACTAACATCCCCCCGATGTACCTTTCCGATCGAGTCCACATCCACCTAGCCCAGCATCGGAACATGCTTGCACAAAGAATCCTAAATTCAATGGATACCATAGTCTACGACAAGTAGTCCGCTTCAAATACGGAAAGATGTTCTTGACTGCCAACATGTGAGGTTCTCTAGGGTTGGTTTGAAATCTGGAATATCAACACACATCAAACATGATATCGGTACGATTGGAAGTTGAGTATAACAAATATCCAATCATTTGACGATACAAAGTCATATCAGCTGGTGGTTTATCAAGAGAATGTGTGAGTTTTGTTCCAAACGTCATTGGAACTTTGATTGACGATACAAAGTCATATCATCCACCATTCCAAATTTTGCCAATAAGGTCTTTGTAAAGGCTTCTTGATTAATGAAAATACCTTCTCAACTCTGTCTTATATTCAATCCAAGGAAAAAATTAATCTAACCCATTTAACTCATTTCAAAAGTAGTTTCCATTAGCTTTCGGAATTCAACTGTTAAGTTGGGATTAGTAGATCTGAAAATAATGTCATCAATGTAAATTTGAACAATCATCAGATGGTTACCCTCCTTCTTACGAAAGAAGGTAAGATCAACAGTACCTTGTTTAAATTTAGATTGCTTAATAAATCGAGTCAGAGTTTCATACCATGCCCTCGGTGCTTATTTGAGACCATATACCGCTTTATCTAGAACATAGAAAAGATTCGGATAATTTTCATTCACAAAGCCAGGACGTTGTTCAACATAGACGGTTTCTTGCAGTTCACCATTCAGAAATGCACACTTCACATCCATATGATATACATCAAAGTTTTAAAAGTTGTATAAGTGAGAAAAATCCAAACAGATTCCAGTCTAGCTACTGGTGTGAATGTCTCTTCGTAGTTGATTCCTTCTTCTTCACAGTAGCCTTTAACGACCAAGTGTGCCTTGTTACGGATTACATTTCCCTCTTTATCCATCTTATTTTGAAATACCCATTTCATTCCGACAACTGAAGCATCCTTGGGAGTGGGAACCAATCTCCATACTTTATTTTGCTCAAATTCTTTGAGTTCTTCCTGCATTGCTTGAACCCAATCTGCATGATCAAGAGCAATTTTCACAGTTTTAGGCTCAATTTTAGAAATGAAAGAATTAAACATACAAAAATCCAATTATGAAAATAATGTTGTTTGTTTCTCTTTTTGTTGATCCCTTGTAAGAACTCCTAAATATGAGTCTCCGATCACTTGAGATTGTGGATGATCTTTGGTCCATTTAAACATGGGAGGATAATTATGATCATGTGTGGGATCAATTTCAGCATACACTTCTTCAAATTCCGATTGTATATCCAAGTCATTATTTTCATTCTCACCCTGGAAGTTTGCATGTGACCCTTTATTTGGAATCAGATTCTCCCCCTGGAGAGGAGTATCAGTATTTGGGTGCAAATTGGAACCCTCCCCTTGGATTGGAGCATCGGTAGGTTATGGCTAAGGTTCTTTTAGAATTGGTGGCCACTGAGAAGTCTCGATGTGTTCAGTAGCTTCATCAACAATCTTCTTCAATTCATTTTCTTGATTTTCCCTGACCTTTGATTATGGGGAAACGGCTTTTTCAGGCTCATCAAACAAATTTAGAAATTCTTCATATAAATTCATAAGAGGAATTGTCATGGAATTTGTCGACGGAAAGATTTCCGCAGACTAACAATCTTCTTTCTGATATCTCTTCATGTAGTTATCATCAAAGGTAACATAGTAGGTTTCTTCAATTTTTCTTAATTTCTTAATCAGAACCCTATTTTCCTTTGAAGTTAAAGAATAACCCAGAAAAATTCCTTCGTCTGCTTTCACATCGAATTTATTCCGACTTTCTTTACAGTTGAAAAGAGCACACCTGGATCCAAATGCATGAAAGAATTTAACGTAAGGTTTCCGATTGTTCAAGATTTCATAAGGAGTAATGAGAAATCTTTTGTTGATGTAGGAATGATTTTGTATGAAACAAGCAGTTGTAATAGTGTCAGCCTAGAAATAGAGAGCAAGATTCGCAAATGTTAACATTATCCTTGCAGCTTCACTAAGAGATAGGTTACGTCTTTCAACTACCCCGTTCTGCTATATAGTGTAAGGTGAAGAAAAGTTGTGAGCAATCCCTTTTTCCAGTTAAAATTTCTTCAAATGCTTAGTTTTTGAATTCCGAACCATTGTCACTGCGAATTTTCCGAACATGCTTTCATAATTGTAGCTCAACCTACTTGATGAAATCTATCAGCTTTGGAGTAGCATCTGATTTTTATCTAAGAAAGAGCACCTATAAAAATCTAGAAAAATCATCAACAATAACCATAATATATTTATTGCCACCAATACATTAGATGGCTGATGGACCAGAAAGATTAATGTGCAATAATTCTAGTGGCTCAATGATTTTGGTGTTGACGATTGTTGAGTGAATATTCCTACTTTGTTTTCTGAGCTCACAGGCAGCACATAAATGTTCTTCTCGAATTTCAGAAGAGGTTGACCATGAACAAGATCACCAATAACGAGCTTGTTTATATCCTTGAAGTTCAGATGGGAAAGTCTTTTGTTCCATAGCCAACTATCACCCAAAGATGCTTTTGTAAATAAGAAAATAGATGGCTTCCCTTTGATTGGATTTACATTCAGAGGATACATATCTCCCTTCCTTTTGGACTTTAGAAGCACTGCCTTAGATTTCTTTTCAATTATCTCCGGACCTTCTTCAACAAATGATACCTCCAGTCCTGTACCTACAGCAATTTATGAAACACTTATCAGATTGTGTTGCAGACCCTCAACATATGCTAACATCCTAATTGAGAATTCGCCATTCGTAATCATCCAATAGCCTTTCATCTCCCCAGTGGCGTTGTTTCCAAACTTCACTCTACCGCCATCCTTTAAAGATTTAAACTCTTCTAATTCCCAATCATGTGACAAGAACACCCGCTATCAATATACCATTCTGAATCATAATGTTCGTCATGCATAACCTGCAAAATTTAGAGAGATTTAGGAACCCAACCCAACTTGGGTCCTTGTGAGGATTTCTTTTGAACAGGAAATATCTTAGTTTTCTCGACCCAAAATGATTTTCTTTTCAAAACATGATTCTTACCTTTTTCGATTTTGAAAACTTCCACTTTGTTATCACAAAGATTAATTTCAACAAAATTGGATTTTCGTTAAATATACTCTTTGATTTTTGGTGCCATTCTTTTTAAAAATTCCTTTTCCTCCTTTTTTCAAATTTGCTTCGTATTCCTCGAGAGTAATCTCTGGTTTCGAAAAAACTTTACTTTTACCCTTAAAATCTTTTGATTTGTTGATAGGTTTTGAAAACGGTGTTTTTAGAGAACACTTTGATTTTGGCTTTTCATTCGGTTTCGAAACTTGTGATTTTGGAGAAAAATTTGACTTTGGTTTTGGATTTTCAGTGGAATCAACTTTATGATTAGAAGATCATTTTGAGTTGAATGAACTTTGCTTTGAATTCTTTTATTCCAAAAACAATTTCTTTCTTTTAAATTCTTCCTATATCTGGCATTCAACTACCTTTTCTTAGCAATAAGTTCTTTAGCAGACTTACGAATGTTAGATTTTGGTTTTTCTTTTCTGACTGGCGTTTCGTGTTGTTCTGAAGAGGTCTCACTTGAAACATCTTTTGTGCCACTAGGCCTTTCCTTACCATCACAAAGGTCCACACAATACAGTGGTTCTCAAACGGATTTTCCTTTTGTTTTACAAGAGGTCATTTTTGAAAGACCTTTTGTATCGTCGGCATTATCTATTGGCATCGAATAGAAGAATTCATCGCATCCATTCGCATTATCATCACCAACCAGGGATGTTAGTTTATATGTATCATTTTTGTTCAATCCTTTCTTAACAAAAACCTGATTTTGTACAGTTTGGACTTTTGGAAAACAGTTGCTTTTTCTTTCAAAACATTAGAACCTTTGTTTTCAATAATTCAAACGAATTCGATTGAGTTTTTGGAAATCAAATTTTTCTTAGGTTCATTAACATTTTTCACAAAAACAGAACAACCAATTTCAACCTCTACAAAAATTTCACTCATATCATTTTCATCAAATTCAGAAATGTTTTCGAAACTAAAAGTATTCTATGAATTTAATTTCTTGCATAACTAGTCATATTTTTGCATAGTATTCAATTTGATTTGTTCTTTATCTTGTTCGTTTAACATTTCTTTCAACATATTTTTATGGTCTTTGTACTATATGTATTCCTCGGTTTTCTCAAGTCCAACCCTGTATGAATCAGAAACGCCATCTGATCAAACAATATATTCGCATTTATAGCAACAAGCATTGATTTCATCCTCTTTTAATTCAAGAATGGTTAAAATCATTTTATGCATACCTGTACCTATTTCACAATCTAAATATAATTGAGTAATATTGAAATATAAACGCTTATCAATTAAACCAAAAATATACCTTTGATTCAAAAGTGCAAGACTATCTCTTTTAAGATAAATGATATCATCATGTGATCTAGCAAGCTCTAATTCCAAAGCCTCTATTCTTAATCTTCTCTCTTCACTTTTAAGTGTTACCCTGTTAAGTTGCTCAGTCAGATTAGAATTACCGAGACGAGTTTGTTTTAAACTATCCCTAAAATTAGAAATAGTATATTTTAAATCGTCTAGTTCAGAATCATATCATGAGATGGGAATGTTAAGAGATTTGAGTATAGAATGTACCTTATCAACCACCTTCTCGCATTCTTTCACTTGCTCTGAAACTATCTTCACAGCAAAACAACTTTCGGAAGCTTGACCACCGTCAGTAGCATATCCTCTTTGTTCTGAAACCCCGTTCTGAACCATTAACACTCCGTTCCCGAGTTCAACTTAATGAGAGAAAGGAAAGGAAATGAGAAAAAAATAAAAGAGATTGGTGTTCCCGAGTTTCATTAAAGGAGGGAAGTGGAGGGAAATGGGAGGATCATTTTCCCTCCTAACTTTCCTTCTGGTTTGGGGGGTTTTGGAAAGAAAAAACAAAATGATTCATTTTCCTTCCACCTCTCTCCAACTTGGGAACACGAAAGAAAATTTTTCTTTCCTTTCCTTTCTCTTCTTTTCTCTCATGACTTTCTTTTCTCTTCTCTTCTTTTCTTTTGTTAAACTTTGGAACGAGGTGTAAGCACTTGCCTTCATAACCTTGCCATTCTGAATTTACCACAAAGAACCCGCCATGTGTGGGTTTCCTGACCTCGTCATCCTCCGAGTCTATAGAACACACCTCGACTCGTCCATCATCATCATTGTATTCCTATACGATCAACGTCGGCTTCGCATTAGTTGCATTCTTTTTTCCTAAGCTCCTCTATCTTCTGAATATAGTAAGCTTCGTCTTTTTCTTTTTCACTCTACTCATTTTTCTTCCTTAACATGCACTCCTTTGCAAGGTGATTCTTGCTATGACAGTAATTTCAATCATAACCTGAATCACCCAACAACTTCTTTTCCTTCTTCTCGTCCTCATTCCCAAAGTTCTTAAAAATCTCATCTTTAGGCTTTTCTGAACTAGAATTACCCTACCTAAACTTGTTTTTGTAACGAGAGAAATACTTCTTATAGAACTTCTTGGTATTGGACACCAAAAGAGCCTTGTCTTCTTTTGAGATTTCGCTTTCCAAAAGGTCTTATTCAGAATCTTCTTCTGCTAACTTCTTTCCTTTCGTAACCAGTGCTAATGATCCAATGCTTGAAACAAGCTTCACTTCCCTAGAGACTTCATCTTCGTGAGATCTCAAAATGCCCACAAGTTTGGCCAACGAATAGCTTTTAAATTGTTCGTTTTCCTTAACAGTGGAAACAACAACCTTCCATTCGGATCTAAGTCCATTCATAAATGTGACTTTTTTTTCAATTATTTCACTCTTAAGATTGTTCTTGAGCATCCTGCTCAATAAATGCTTGAAACGATTGAACGTCTGATCTAGCTTCTCATCAGGTTTTTTGTACAAACAATCCAAACTCTAATAAGAGCAAGGTTTGCACGGAATGTTCAAAATCAGCATTACTTGAATAGAAATCCTTCAACCTATCGGAAATACCTTTAGCAGTATCGCATGTACTCACGAGAAGAAAAGTGCCTAGAGGAAGAGCAAATCGAACTATTCTCATTGCTTTTATATTACTCATCAGTTTATTCATCTCATCTAGTGGAACGGTGTGTTCAACAAGTGTATTGTAGTCAGCCAGAGTTTTGATTTCCTTTATGGTATCCGTATATATGTACGTCTCTTGCATAATCGCACGCCATATGGTGGAACCATGTTCTTGTATTCTAAGAACATAATATTCAAAGTGGAGTGCCCACACTTCATAATCGTTTGGAAAGAGAGTTGGAATCCTTGTCGTGGATCCAATACTGCTTGAGAGATTGAATGAAAGAGAATGAGGATCTTCGTTAGCCATATTATCAAGTATTCACTAAAACAAATATAGAATCAGATGTGTAAAATGTGAATCGAGTTCAAGGGAAAAACCAAAGATCTAGATCTAGAATCTACAATCGATTGAGAGGATTGAGACAACAAGAATAGATATCAGATAAACATAAAACCCTAATCAAACCTTATACTCGATAGAAGAATAGCGAATTAATTACACTATCTCCTGCTTTGATACCAATTGTGAGAACAATAATTAAGATCGATAGATTCTATACTAAAGAACGTGAATTAAATGACAATAAAATAAAGATGAAAAGAGTGACGAATTCTTTGATTAAAATAGCTTTAGAAGAGTTCACAACGAAAGAACTTCTTTGTGAGAGCTAGGTAGGGATACCAAAACGTTAACCCTAATGATACATGCATGCAATATATATATATATATATATATATATATATATATATATATATATATATAGGTTGGACTAGATAGCTAAGTCGAGAATGGACAGGCCCAAACCGAAATAAAAAAAAACTATAATATACATACATATGACACAATACTATTAAACCCAACAGCGCGACCCACGCATGGGTGCGCGACTACCCTGCGCGGCCAAGATCGATCCAAGAAAAAAAACTTGCTTGACACCCTCTTCAACATGATGAATTTACGCGACCTATGTGGGGGTCTATGTGATCCCCGAAAGCTGCTGGACTATTTGACAAATTTCGTTGACTTACGTTGAACAGACTTAAACGATTTGACTTTCGTTGAGTTCGTTGAGCAAATTGGTTAAGAATACATCAGCTTCTTCATGTGTTACCTTTGTTTTTCCTTCCTCCATAAACCCTCCCTCTCTCTCAAGAACATAAGAACACAACACCCTCTAAAAATAATTTTTCCTTCCTCCATAAACCCTCCCTCTCTACACATCTTATTGAACAAAACCGAAAATTTTCACCAGAAATTTTGCACCACCACGATCCGTCGTTGGATTTTTAGCAATAATTAAGTTGGAAACTTTGTAGTATTGAAAGAGTCTTGCATTTTGGCACTTATGAACAAGCATTAAGCTTGGGGTGCAAGTGAGCGGATTTCGGATTCAAGCAACAAATTTCTGGGACAAAAATCGAATACCTTCTTTCCTTGGTTTTACTTACATTTCATGCTCTAATATGATAATTGCAAAGGAATATGCTTTGAAATTTACCTAGGATTGTTAGTTAATACCCATATTATTTAAAAGGCTTGGTTTGAGAGTTGATAAATATGTTGATATTGCTTGGGAATTCGATTGAATATTGTCTATAGTTTGGTTGGAATTTGTTGAACTTTACTAGAATTGTTGCAAGATTTTAGTTGGAATTGTTAAATAGAGTCGGGTGGTAGAGTCTGGTGGTATACTTTAAAAAAATTTGAATTATCAAAACTTGGGTGCACTTATTTGTTGGAATTGTTTGTGTTTAGTTCAAATGTTGTCATATTAATTTTGAGAGTGATGAGAAAAGGGATTACTGTGTGAATTGGGTTTGTTTTTGTAGGTCTTCAAGAATGGCCAGAACTCATACAAAGACACACATCCATGGATTAACCATTGATACTAACCCGAAAAAGAATGTTGTTGATACATCACGCAGGGCATCCAAAAAAATGAAAGACATGTGGAGACAAGGGAGGCAATCCTTTCCTTACGATCATGGAAACAAAAAAAAGTATCACTCTAACCTTACCGATCAGGAAATCCGGCCAACAAAGTTCTACTATAAGGAGTCAATGGTAAATCTTCGGGTCGATGACGGTTTGGCGCATCTGTTTCAAAGAATGGAGTGAGATAACTTTCTTAACCTCTTTGATAGAACTTTCAAAGAACCAACATTGGAGTTCCTTAGCACATTCGCTAAGGATAATGAAGCAAAAATCCTTACATTCCAGTTGCAAGGGTTAAGTCACAGACTCACCTACAAATAGCTTAGCACAATCATGGGTACCAACTACACATTTCATACTTGCTCCTTGTGACAACCCGAAATTTCCATTCTGAACAAACCATTTGAAGCCAATAGAAGTAGAACAGTTACAGTGAAAACTCAGATTTCGAGTATAAGTTTGGCAGTTTTCAGGACTTTACACCTAAGGAGATATTAGGAGAGTGGATGCACTAGGGTTTTGTGCAACACTGTAATTCCAATAATCTAGGACATTAGAGTTCATTCCGATAATAAAAATATTTTCTGCCAAAAATCTCAGGACTATAAATAGAATTCTGAACCAAATTGGTTCATTAGTTGAATTCCAATTAGAGAAAAGCCAAATTCTCTCCACGGATCTTCGGGTTTTCATCCCAAATCGTGAGTACACTTCTCTAGTTGTGTTATAATGCTTGTTTTATGCTTATTAACATAGATTGTATGTCAAATATATGAGATCCTGGAGTTTACCGCCCAAGAACGTTCTTGGGGAGTAAACTCCAAAATGAAGCTTAAAGGCCATCAAGTCCCATTTCCTTGTTAGGTAACTAGCTTAGGATAGTATGTATGATCATTTGAGACTAGAAATCAATCAAGAACACCTAGCTTTAGGAGTTTACGGCCCAAGAGTTTCTTGGACCGTAAACACCAATTTCAAGGGCTTAAATGTGCCCTAATCACCCCCAAAGGCTTAGGCTTTATTATAGACATGTACCCTAAAGTGTTTAGAACCAAGAAAACATAAGAAAGCACAAGTGTTGAAGAGTTTACGGCCAAGAGTAGTTCTTGGGCCGTAAACTCCTATTAAGGGGTCAAAGGACACCCTAACTCCTTCCTTAAGCCAAGAGACAAATTTGGGCATGTACCTAAATGAGTCATGGACTATTTAAAACACTTAGAACACCAAGAGTGAGGGATTTTACGGCCCAAAAGGTTCTATGGCCGTAAACTCCATAAAATGGTGCCAAATGGTGCCATAAACTCTTCTAAAGCCAAGTACCAAAGCCTAGTTTAGTTCCTAGAAATGTTTGAGACTTGAAAACACCATAAAAACCCTCCCAAGGGAGTTTACGGCCGTAAACTCCAAGGGAATGTGGTCTCTGGGCCGTAAACTCCCCAAAGGAGTTAATATGGCACCCAAACACTTGTATAGCCTTGAAACAATTCCCCACTAGAGTTGTAGTAATTCTAAGCTTCAATTAGGGACCCTAAGGAGAGTTTACGGCCAGGAGTTTACTCCCCTGGGCCGTAAACTCCAAAACATATGGTCATTTGACCATAAACTCCAAATAGGGGCATTGCACTCCTTTGTTGCAACCCATTAGCCTCCTAGAACTTGACCAATAGTGTTTTCCTCGCGCTTAAATGTTTATACTTGTATAATTGGTGTTTTAATCACTAATTATTTCTATACATATGTTTTCATATGTAATTAGGATCATTGTGTGTGTCTAAGTCTTCACTTGACACCAAGCACTTGCCCGATCCTTCCTTACGATAACAGTCCGTTAAATTCCAGTCACTTACTGCAGGTGAGTTCATACCCCTTAACTAATGTTTTAAACTACTTTTAAATGTTTTATGGGGGGGATACAAGTAGAATCATGCTACTTATTATATCAATCACATGTGATTAATAAGTAGAATTATGCTAGTTATTACATCAATCACATGTGATTAATATACAGCATTCAAATGATTTGGCTACTCATTAGCCGTTTTGCCAAACAGTTTTCCTTCAAATGATTTTTATAAACATTTTATATGTTTTAAACTCCTTATTGCACTGTGCATCTTACTCTGTACAGCACCTTTCAAACTTATTTACAACTGTGTTTCAAACAAATGTTTCCTTACACTTAAACTGTTTTATCAAAATATGCCTTCAAACTGTTTTATAGATTGACATCAAGTCGATCTTTTCTTAAAATGATATTTATGTTCAAATGTTTTACAAAACTTATTTATGCTTTTATATTACAAATTGCATGTCTCTATATGTATAGTTATATAAGAAATATTTAAAAGACTTATGAAGGTTATCCACCCTATTTCCTTTTCGCGCTTGAGATGTGGTCTGGTGGGATATCGGGTACCCGTCCGAAGGTCGTTTAAATATTAGTTATATATTCTGTGTACATGTATAGTCATAAAAGGTCCTTCCAGTTCATCTCATGCCCTTGGGTAGCAAGGGTATACATCCATGTTCATACGTACCAGTTAGATTACTAGTAAACTACCATAGGGGTAGTTTAGGAAGATACTAGAACTATTACTAGAACACAATATCATACTATGAGTCAGTTCATTCATGAGTCAATACTTACTACTATGTGAACATATACAACTATACTAGAGAGAGAACATATACAACGATACTAGAATGAGTACATTACTATACTTGCTAGGTAGAGAGCACGTACAATACTAGTTAGAACATTACAGTACAATACCATACTACTACATAGATATGGTCACATGATTATACTTACATGAGTACACTTACAAGAATTACTAGTACATTATAAATGTATAGATTCTGTTATATGATCCTCATTCTTATCTTTACCTTGTGATTCAATCACATAATCGACGAGATAGAATGGATTTAATATCCTAGTACCCAAGGATACATTGCGGGACTAACCATTCTTATAATCTCTGCTAGCTACAGAGGTAAAAGCACATCCACGGATGTCAACGGTTGATACCATTACAGGTATACTTTTGGGGACTGACAATTCCTATACCCAGCTGTTAGCAACAGAGGTAAATGTACATCTATGGATGTCCTCAGTTAACATTGTTAGTTGCCCTTGTTCCAAAGGGTAATACTAATGCAGCTTGGTCTTGGTAGAAGACTACATTCAGAACAGTTAAGTCTTGGTAGAAGACTCCTTTTGTTACTAATAGGAATCATAGGGATTTCTAGGGTTTTTCAAACGTTTACAATTGTTTTACAAACATTTTCAATACTTACAATTCATATACTTACAAATTCTTACATACAAATTCATTCATACAAATACTTACTTACAAATTAAGACACTAAATACTTATGATCTCACCAGCTTCAAAGCTGATACTCGCTTTCAAAATTACTTGTATCCTCAGGTCATCATAGACAGGTACCGATGCAAGGAGAAAGGAAGATGGAGCTTGTTCAAGACTTATCTTTCATTTTGATTTATGCTTTAGTGTTTATCAAAATTTGACAGAACACATTTGTATAATAATCATATTATTAATGCAATGGATGATGTTGTTGCTTGTTTACTACTTTACATTGTTGTTGATATTATACATGACGTCCTCCGCCCCAGAACGTTTCCGCCGTTCTTGGTTTTGGGGTGTGACACTCCTATACCAACCGCTACCTTAATTTTCTATGCAATGTCGATGCACATTTTTGGGGACAGGTCATCGAACTGAACTAAAGAATATTGTGCATCCTTGTTGGCAAATTTCATATCGGATCCTCTCTACAAGAGTATTTGGTTGCCTCAATCCTAGTCAAATTAACTGATGTGAACTGTTCTTCCTCATCTGCATGTACGAGGGAAAGGTTCCTTGTTTCTCCACGTTCTTCCTTGACAAGTGTAACTCGGTACGACAACGATCCATGGGGGAAATTCACATAGTGGGGTTCATTACTATTATAGGTTGAGCCATCGGCCTAGAGCTCCATGTCGTTGTATACATACATGTTGATAGCATCCAGCCTACGCTCCTACTCGATCGTGTCACTCTAGAGCATATGGAGATGTTGCAAGACTGTGGCAAAGACAAATACAGTTGGCATGATAGTGAAAAATCCCCAATCTACATACTCTCAATCTGGGTTGGTGATTCATTTAATGCACAAGACCCATACACTTGGCATCCCCTAGACTATTTAACCCCCGCAGGTGTACTGCCTAATTTTGAGGATGAGGAACAAGAGGAAGAGGAAGATGATGATGAGATGCCTAAGTCGGGAGTCTATTTTGACCAGCCATAGATTTAGAAGCCCATGTATCAGTAGGACCACTTTCAGGTCCCTCCACATCAATTTGCTATGCCTCAGTACCAACCACAGCAGCAGGGAGGACACGAGATCCCAACATATTTCCTCCCTACATTCTTTGACCAGTTTTCCATGATATTCTCAACTGTCCAGCATATCGACACTCAAACTCAGGAGAAAACCCATGCCATTTAGGATGTGGCAACCCGAGTTAGTAGGCTAGAGTAGTCCTTTCCCTCCACTTCCAATCAGGTGCAGGACACGTTGGACTTCCACTACTACCATGGACGTTTCCCGCCATTGAATCCTCTGAATTAGGTCATTTCTGCCCTTACCTTAAGCATTGAGGATAATGCTTGTTCTTAAGCTTGGGGTGGGGTATTCCTCTTTACATTTACTTTTGCATGCATTTTTTTAGTTAGGTTGCATAACATATTAGTCTTTAAATAACTTGCATTCATTTTTTTATAAAAAAAAACTCTAAAAATATTTTATTTTCTTCTTTTTCACTTTTTATTTTAGCATAACATTTAACTTAGGACATTAGAATGCATGCATTTTTGTTATCTCTTTATTCTCATCCCCGAATATCTTTATTTGAAAGACTCGAATCACCTTAATTACAATTCTTTTGGAAACTCACATAAAAAGATAAGAATTGATTTTAGGGACTTTCAGTTGTCATGTCTTCTTTTATATATGTGTGGGGGGAGAGTGCAAGTAGTTATGCCGATGAATCAACTTATGGCAAGTATGACATAAGTAGAGGGACAATTTAGCCTCAAACAAACTGGTTCCTTACTTACATGTTCCTTACACACCACAATCAAACCTCAAAGAAAGGAATAAGAACTAGATTTTGTCATTTTAAGATCCTTAGTGTCTATATGTTGCATTTCATATCATATCACAGGACCTTATGATATAGACACATTTTAGCCATTTGATCTCATTAGCTTTTGCATTTAGCTTTGCTTGATTTTTTTCATTTATCTTTTTATTTGGGTCGGATTTAGATGTCGTTTGTGGTTTGTATATAGTTGTGCTTTATATTTTTACTTGAAGCAACCTATGTAAAACTCTTTGGTAAACCAAAAAGTGAGCCAAAAAAAACAAAACAAAAAAACACATCCCCTTTATAGTATTTTCCCTTTTTAGTTATTTGATGTCTCATAAATCATAGGCTTTTTGTTTAAAACGTCCTTCGAAAAGTTTTGCATCAATTTTTAACAATTTTTGGTAAAAGCCTAAGTTTTGTTACGTGTTACGTGAAATGTCAAATGTTCTTTTATGTTAGAAGATTCAAATCTTGATCATTTGAAAAGTTGAAGTTTTATTTTTATTGGTTTTGGTTATTAAAAGTCTTTAAAATTCCTTAAAAAGGTCAGATATTATCATTCTACCATCCCGATGAGAAGGGACTTCTAATTTCAACCCTATAATTTAATTATGTTGCACTTTGGTCCCTGAATTCAAGAAAGTGTGCAAAAGGAGCCCTAGTGGCATTTTCGTAATTTGGCCTCGGGGAGTACATCCTGTGTACGTGTGTACGTTAGGCGTACTTGCCAGACTTGGAAACCCTAGTTTTTAGGGTTTAGCTCATATTTAAACACCTTTATGGCTTCATTTACCCTCACCTCATCATCCTCCATCCCTTTTGAGATGTTTTGCAACTCTAGTTCACCGTGAGAAGCTATTTCAAGCCTAAGAGTGTGTGTTTTGTGCTTAGAAGAAGAAGGAAGAAAGCCAAGCTCATCTTGGAAAAGTGAAGCATTTTGTATCTGGAGTTTCTACATCATTTGTAACCTTTCTAAGGTAAAAAGCTTGCAACTTTATTCCTCTAGCATATAGATCTAGATTTGGATGTTTTATGGAGCTTTTTGGTCCCAAAATGTTAGATCTTAACATGGCATGTTCTTGACCTTTAAGTTGTCCTTTCACACCCTAAGAGGGGTCTTAAGTCACAAAAATGGGTTCCAAATTGTTAGTTTTGCTTCATGCATCATTTAGAAGGTCTTAATTGAATAAGACCTTGAGTTAAGCACTTATTGGACATGCTAAGTCATAAAGTTGGAGACGTTATGACTCCTAAGAGTATTTTAGCCATTGATCTGAATTATGGACGTAAGAGCTTAAGCCATTAAGCTCTTAATGGACTTTTGGACTTCTGAGAGTTCGCCCCGCGTACTTAGAGTACGCCCTGCATACGAGGTCAACCACCCCGATAGTGGTCAATGTGCGAGGCTGCATGTACACCCAGTGTACCTTTGGAGTACGCCTCATGTATGCACCCTAGTTTAATCGGTCGAGTTGACTCGGTTGGGTTGACTCGGCTAGGTTGACTCAGTTGACCTAGTTGGTATTATTAGTTGAATTTGACCAAGTTTGACCTTGAGGATATTTTGATTATTTTGGGATCCTGATGGAAAATTGGTCTTTTGGTGGGAATAGGTGTCAGTTAGAGAGCTGAGATTCGGAGTTGAGACCTTATCAGCTTTTGTCTAGTTTGTGAGGTGAGTTTTCTTCACTGTACTTGCGGGTCGAAGGTACCAAGGTCGGCCCTTTGGATTTGATATCATGTTATGTATTTTATCATGCTATGGTGATCTATTAGATCGGTATCCTAGTGTATAGGATGATGTTATGCTTAGTGATATGTAGATCTGCCTAATTATCTATAGACTATTGTTATATGTTATATGTTATATGTGCACATATTTGGGTCGGTAGTTGAGGCTTTACTGCTTTGTCCACAAGCCAACAGGTTGGGAGCATACCAACCCGATGGTTGAGTGGGCCCGAGGGTATTCCATCTTGAGGATGACATGACCCGTTGTGTATTGGCATTCCAACCCAATGGCCGATAGGCCTGGGATATTTTAACCTGATGGTTGACTGGACCCATAGTGTATTTGCATTCCAACCCAATGGTTAATGGGCTAGGGGTATTCAAACATGACGGTTGATTGGACCAGAAATGATGTTATTATATTTGTTATATGTTTATGTATTGGTACTTTAGGGGATCTCACTAAGCGTTGGCTTACAGTTTTGGGTAATGTTTCAGGTACTTCAGATGACCGTAGGAAGGTGAAGGCGTAACCATACACTTCCTCATGTTTTTAAGATATGAGTTTGGGAGACTCTGATGTTGAAAATGTTTTTTGAAAACTATGATTGTAAACAAATTGTGAATTTGTTTTGTTTTAAAAAGTTTCAATTTCTTGTGATTTTATGGGTTTTACAAGTTGGTATCAGAGCCTTTGTTTGAGTGAATTGGTGGAACACTCATGTGAATCAATTCTCAAACTATGGAAAAAGATTTTTAAAAAAATAATTTTCAAATGGTTTTCAAATTAATCAAGGAGGATGTGATGTGTATGAATCATCGGAGCCAGTAAGTAGACCCCAAATTAGCACACTATTATTTGATCTTGTGATATGCTAGAACAGCATGCTAGTTATAGTCTAGGGATCTTCAAGAATTTCATGATAGAATTTCCTGATTATATGATGCCTCATAACCTAGGGTTCTTCTTTATATGGAATTGACATTGTTACTGTAGTTGCTTTGTGCATGCATCATAGTTGTTCATAACTAAGATTCTATAGCCTAAGAACATTTGGTTTGGCCTTATTTCATGTTCTTGTTTAATGAAGGGATTAGGGTAGGATCAGATATTCGACTATCTATATGGTCCAATGTTATGTATGATTAGCAATCACGAGTGTTGTAGGGTTGTGGAAGTTTCATGTATGACTTGTGTGGGGTCGGTCGGCCAGTTTCGTGATATTTAGCCTTCCTCTAGGGAGTGACAATTGAGTGTATGCATATTCTAGTTTATATTTTTAGGGTTGTTGTGATGATCCTTGAGACAAATATGGGTAGGTGTGGAAGGTAGTATGGGCTCTTACTACTGGAAGCACGGGATTCGTACGCATAGCAGAGAAGTCATAACCCCTAGGGATTTGTTGGGAGTTGTTTCCCCTAGTAGGATATGTGATTTATTTGATCTCTCTCTCTCTCCCTCTCTCTCTCTCTCTGTTTTATTTTCAGTATGGTGACAACGAGACGATTTAAGACGGGATCCAGATCGGGATCAGGAGCTGGTAGCCAGGGTGGGCCAGCTGTGTCCGAGAACAGGATTAAGGAGATCCTTCAGGAGGAGGTTGCAGCTCACTTTCGAGCAGTTTCCAGAGATATTTGGGTCTATTAATACCTCCATGGTGGAGTGCTGCAAGGTTTATGATGGAGCTTGTTGATCTTCTTCGGAATGCCACAACTGTGGCAAGCAGAGCCACATTGTGAGGGACTGCTGGTAGTAGGCTCCAGCTTCTAGCATCAGACTTTGTTATCATTATGATCAGGTGGTCCATATGAAGGCCAAGGGTCGCTTGCAAGCTACCAGTCCAACACAGGCTCCAATGTTGTCTACTGTGAGGATTACTGATGGGATCCGGGGCAAGGTGGAGCCCCCGAGGGCTCGAGGTCGCACTTTCCAGCTCACGAAAGAGGAGGCCAGATTGGCACCAGACGTCGTGACTCATATGTTTCTATTTATTATTCATTTGATTATGCTTTATGTTATGATCATATATATGTTCCTAATAGGTACGTTCCTATTAAACTCTTTGTCTACTCTTCTGTTATTTAACTTAGGCGCGAGTCGGTCTTTTGTATCTCGGTCATTTAGTAAGGAGTTTGATATGCCTATTGGGGAGTTAGAGTGTCTGTTGCAGGTTTCTATTTCCAACGAACACGGGGTTTCTGCATCCACAGTGTATCAAGGTTATATATTGGAGATCTTTAAGGTGCCTTATCCGGTTGATCTTATCTATATGCACATGGGAGATGTATGCGTGATAGTGGGTATGGACTATTTGACCAGTTTTCGTGCCATGATTGACTGTCAGGGCCAGTGAGTGGCAGTTTGAACCCCAAGTTGAGGAGAACTAGTTATCTATGGGGAGGGCACCAGGGTTGGTTCAGGGTTTTGTTCACACTTAGGGCTCGTCGATATAGTTAACATGGATGTGCAGGTTACTTGGCTTATATGGTTGATACTCGAGTTGGGGATCAGATTTCAGGTTCAGAGGTTCCAGATGTTAGGGAGTTTGCTAATGTGTTCCCGGAGGAGTTACCCGGTGTGCCACATGAGAGGTAGGTTGAGTTCATGATTGATCTTGTGCCAGGTGTAGCATTGATTTCCATGGCGTCGTACCACTTGGCACCACCTGAGACGCAGGAGCTATCATCTCAGCTGCCGAACCTGCTAGGCAAGCAGTTCATCAGACTGAGTAGTTCTCCATGGGGAGCGTTGATTCTATTCATCAAGAAGAAGGATGGTTCACATCGGATGTGCATTGATTATCAGGATTTGAACAAGTTAACGGTGAAGAACCGTTATCCCTTTCTGTGGATTGATGACCTCTTTAATCAGCTGTAGGGTACATCTTGGTTCTACAAGATAGATATCATCAGGTGACAGTGAGACAGAAGTACATAGAGAAGAATGCGTTCCAGAATCATTATGGGCATTCGTAACATCCCGAATTATCAAGAGTAGAGTTGAAGGGCTAAAAGTGTAAGTGTGAGAGGGAAACTCGGCGAGTCAACGAGTGGACTCGGAGAGTAGGGTCGCGACTCTAGTTGCATGTTAAGTGACCAACTCGGCGAGTAGCTTGGGTGGACTCAGCGAGTTGGTGCTGAGTGGAGAAAACCTTAATTTCGGAGGTTGAGCCCTATATAAAGAACATAACATTTCTTCCCCAGCCTCTTTACCATTCCTTGAGTTCCAGAAACCCTAAATTCGTGAGGAGACCCCATTATTGAGTGAATTAGAGTTTGTAGAAGGATCTTTGGTGCTTTAAGTTTGAAGATTTGGAGGCTTGTATTAGAAAGCTTGGGGAGATCAGGAATCTACAGTTGGTTGGGCTCATTCCAGGGGTAAGGAACCATTTCCTTAAGCTTTTTCTTCATGGGGTTCATGTGTAGTGGTTGATATGACATCTAAATTGAGATAGAAGCTTGGATCTGAGGATGCTACTTCAGATCTAAGCTTGTGATGGTCCAATATATCATAGAGTCCCAATTTTTGAGTGATTGGTGAAGCCCTTTTGTCCCAAACCCTAGCCTTAGAGTGTAAAATGCCTAGATCTCCTTGGATCAACGTAAACTTTGCCACTTTACGTGATGGATGGCTTGTAGAAGAGTAGATCTATGGTTTAGAGCTTCTGCATGGCTTGGAAAGCCTCTGTATGGTTTCAAATCTAGGGGGTGCTCGGCAAGTCACAAGGATGTACTCGGCGAGTTGCTTGAAGATAGGCTGGAACTCGACGAGTTGGAAGAACAACTCGGCGAGTTGGATGAATATGGTCAGGAACTCGGCGAGTTGGAAGAACAACTCGGCGAGTTGGTTGCAGATAGCCTTGGACTCGGCGAGTCTATTCTTGGACTCGGCGAGTCTGGTCGTGAGGTCCTAACCTTTCTTCTGGTTGAGTTGTGAATCGGTGAGTCGAGTGTGAAAGGACTCAGAGTTGTTGGATTCGGCGAGTTGAGTCGCGGATTGGGGAACTTATGTGCATGGGGACTCGGCGAGTCATTGGGTTGACTCGTCGAGTAGAGTCAGTCAGGGGTTGACTTTGACTTTGACCAAGGGTTGACCAGTTGATTTCCAGGGGCATTTTGGTAATTGTTGGCATTTGTTTTGAGTTCAGTGTTTTGGTGGTTGGCCAGTGGTGGAGATCGTATCAGTGGTCGGAGCAGCTTGGGTTTATCTGTTCAGTCGGCAGTTGCGAGGTGAGTTATCCTCACTATATCAACAGGGTCTACGACACCAAGGCCGGCCCTTTATCGGATTGTGATCCGGGTATCGTTATTATGTTATTGCTTTGCTATGTTGCATTCTGGTAGTTAGGATGGTATATGTTAGATGCCTGGTTAAGGTCGGAATCCTGGTATATAGGATGATGCTATGCTAGTGACCGGTTAGGTCGGTATCCTGGTTAAGATGATGTTATGCTATGTGATCTGTTAGATCGGTTTGATTGGATGTGATTTGTTATATGATTGAATGTTTATGTGCACATGGTTGTTGGACTGGGGTTGGGTTGAGGCGGGACCTGCTTTGTGCTATAGGCCAACATACCCAGGGCGGACCAGTTATCCCGAAGGCCCAACGAGCGGTCCGGATAGGTTGTAGGCCCCAAGAGGGCGGACCAAACGTGCCGAGGCTCGGAGAGTGGACCAGGCCGACTGAAGGCCCAGTGCGGGCGGACCAGTCATACTGTAGACTCAGAGAGTGGACCAGGTGGATTGAAGGCCCGGTGCGGGCGGACCAACCACACTGTAGACTCGATGTATGTGGTTAGACTCGGAGGGTGGACTAGGTGGACTGAAGGCCGGTGCGGCGGACCAGTCACACAGTAGACCCGAAGTGCATGGCTGTTCTGTGTTCTGTTATGATATGGCATGTTATGCGTGTATGGTATATGTGGTTGGTATTTTGGGGATATCTCACTAAGCTTTCGGGCTTACAGTTGTGGTTTAATGTTTTTCAGGTTCTTCAGGAGACCGTGGCAAGGTGAAGGCGTGATCGTACCGCTCCTCGTGATTATGTTTTGTGATGTAATTCTGGGAAGACTCTGAAATAATTATATTGAAAACCTTTTTGTAATAATTTTATGAAATCGGGTTGTTTTTGAAAAGTTTAAATTGGTTGAAATTTTATGGTCGTTACAAGGGCATTATGAGTTCTTGGTGATTCCATTTGAGTTTACCAATTTGTCTGTTGTGTTTATGGATTTGATGAATCGGGTATGCAGGCCAATGCTCTACTAATCTGTCGTTGTGTTTATTGATGATATCTTGGTGTATTCCAAGACCAGAGAGCGGCATGAGGAGCACCTTCAAGAGCTTTTGGGTGTTTTGAGGCTAGAACGGCTTTATGCCAAGTTATTGAAATGCGGGTTCTAGTTACGAGAGGTTCAGTCCCTTGGGCACCTCGTTAACCAGAATAGGATTCTGATCGATCCGGCCAAGATCGAGGCGGTAATGCAGTGGGAGATTCCAAAATCTCCCTAAAAAATCAGGAGTTTCTTGGGTTTGGCAAGGTACTGCCGGAGATTCATTCTGGACATCTCCAAGATTGTGGTACCCCTCACTCATCTGACGAGGAAGGGGATAGATTTCTGATGGGGTCCTGAGCAGCAGTCAAAATTTAAGACTCTTCGGCAGAGGTTATGTGAGTCCTAAGTCTTGACCCTCCTAGAGGGGGCCGAGGATTTTGTGGTATTTTGTGATGCATCCATCACCGGTTTGGGGGCGGTCCTCATGCAGAGAGGATGAGTGATTGCTTCTGCTTTGCGACACCTAAGGCCTCATCAGAAGCGATATCCCACACATAACCTGTATTGGGGGCAGTGGTGTTTTCCCTCAAGATTTGGAGACATTATCTATATGGGGCCCATTGTACTGTATACATGGACCACAAGAGTTTGAGATATTTGATGGACCAGCTGAACCTAAACATGAGGCAGCGCAGGTGGCTGATTGCTGTTAAGGATTATAACTGTGAGATCCTTTACCATCCAAGGAAAGAGAATGTGGTGGCGGATGCTTTGAACCGCAAGTCGGTTGGGTCTTCAGTCGAGGACATGTGTATAAGGATATCTATGGATTCTCTACTTTTAGGATTGATCGGAGAGGCCCTGTTAGAGGGGGTTTGGAAATAGAACTCAAAACAGGAAAGGATCATGGGTGAAATTGATAGGTTTGTCATGGATAGTCGACGATTGTTGACCTAGTGTGGTCGGGTTTAGGTTCCAGTTTCTGGTGGGGTCAGACAGATTGTGTTAGAGGAGGCTCATAAGTCTCGATTTTTTATACACTCGGGACCCACCAAAATGTATCGCGATTTTAGATTGAGCTACTGGTGGCCGTGTATGAAGGGGGAGATAGTCTGGTATGTCGAGAGATGCTTGAACTGCAAGATGGTCAAGGTTGAGCATCAGAGGCCGCATGGAAAGCTGCAGCCTCTAGAGGTTCTCATATGGAAATGGCAGCAGATCTCCATGGATTTCATCACCAAGTTTTCGAAGACGGAAAAGGGTTTTGATGCTATATGGGTCATCGTGGATCGATTGTCCAAGACTGCCCACTTTTTGGCCATCTGGGAGAGGTCTTCGGCCGAACAGTTGGCCGATGTTTATGTCCGAGAGATTGTCGCTCGCCATGGGGTTCCGGTTTCCATTGTTTCTTACCGAGATTTTCGGTTCACCCCCCCCCCCCCCGGTTTCTAGCAGAAGTTCCACGAGGTTGCATTTCGGCACCGCATATCATTTGCAGACCGACGACCAGAGTGAGCGAACGATACAGACCCTTGAGGATATGTTGCGAGCATGTGTTATTGATTTTGGTGGGAGTTGGGATTCTTACCAGCCTTTGGTGGAGTTCTCGTACAACAATAGTTATCACTCCAGCATTGGTGCTCTGCCTTTTGATCTCTTATATGGTCAGAGATTTCATACCCCAGTTTGTTGGGGAGAGGTTGGTCACATGGTTATGGGATGGACTGAAGTAGTCCTTCAGACCACTGGTCTTATTCAGCAGATCAAGCAGAGACTGCAGACCGCTTAGAGTCAGCCAAAGAGCTATGCCGACAGGCGCCGATCCGAATTGGAGTTTCAGGTCGACGATATGGTACTCCTAAAGGTCTCACCCTGGAAGTGTGTGATACGCTTTAGGAAGAGGGGGAAATTGGGTCCCCGGTATATTGGACCTTTTTGGGTAATTGCTAGGGTTGACAAGGTGGCTTACAGGTTGGATCTACCTGAGGATCTCAGTCAGATTCATAGCACCTTGCATGTTTCACAGTTGCGAAAGTGCATATTGGATGATGAGGCAGTAGTTTCCTTGGATGATATTCAGGTTGATGAGTGCCTAAACTAAGTTGAGAGGCTGATGGCTATTCTAGAAAGAAAGATGAAGGTCCTGTGCAACAACGAGATACCTTTGGTAAAGGTATAGTGGCAACATCGCAGAGGCTCCGAGTGGAGCTAGGAATCAAATGAGGAGATGTAGGAGCATTATCCTGAGTTATTCGTTGCGAAAAACTTCGAGGGTGAACTCTAGATCAAGTGGGGGAGAATTGTAACATCCTGATGATAAGGTACTTCTAATTTCATCCCTATAATTTAATTATGTTGCATTTTTGTCCCTAAGTTCAAGAAAGTACGCAAAAGGAGCCCCAATGGCATTTTCATAATTTAGCCTCGAGGAGTACGCCATCTTTACGTGTATACACTAAACGTACTAGGGCATGCCCTAGTACGTTGGGCTTACATGTTATACGTTGGGCATATTTACCAGACTTGGAAACCCTAATTTATAGGGTTTAGCTCATATTTAAACACCTTTATGGCTTTATTTCCCCTCACCTTATCAGCCTTCATCCCTCTTGAGATGTTTTGTAACCCTAGTTCACATTAAGAAGCTACTCAAGCCTAAGAGTCTGTGTTTTGTGCTTAGAAGAAGAAGGAAGGAAGCCAAACTCATCTTGGAAGAGTGAAGCATTTTGCATCTGGATTTTCTACATCATTTGCAAACTTTCTAAGGTAAAAAACTTGCAACTTTATTCCTCTAGCATATAGATCTAGATTTAGATGTTTTTATGGAGCCTTTTGGTCCCAAAATTTTAGATCTTGAACATCGCATATTCTTGACCTTTAAGATGTCCTTTCATACCCTAAGAGGGGTCTTAAGTCACAAAAATGGGTTCCAGATGGATAGTTTTGCTTCATGCATCATTTAAAAGGTCTTAACGGAATAAGACCTCAAGTTAAGCACTTATTGGGAAAACTAACTCATAAATTTGGAGACTTTAGGACTCCTAAGAGTAATTTAGCCATGGATCCGAATTATGGACGTAAGAGCTTAAGCCAGTATGCTCTTAATGGACTTGTGGACTTCTGAGAGTACGCCCCGCATACTCGGAGTACGCCATGCGTATGAGGTCAACCACCTCAATGGTGGTCAACGTGTGAGGTTGTGTGCACGCCCAACATACCTTCGGAGCACGCCCCACGTATGCACCCTGAGTTGATTCGGTCGAGTTGAATCGGTTGGGTTGACTTGGTTGGGTTGACTTAGTTGAGCTAGTTGGTTTGACCAGTTCACTTTGAGCAAGTTTGACCATGGGGATATTTTGGAATTATGATGGAAAATTGGTCATTTTGTGGGAATAGATGTCGGTTAGAGAGCTGAGATTCATATTCGATACCTCATCAACTTTTATCCAGTTTGTGAGGTGAGTTTTCCTCATAATACTTGTGGACGAAAGCACCAAGCCCGGCCCTTAGGATTTAATATCCTATTATGTATGTTATAATGTTGTTGTGATCTGTTAGATCGGTATCATGGTATATAGGATGATGTTATGCTTAGTGATTTGTATATCTACCTGACTATCTATAGACTGCTGTTATATGTTACCTGTTATATGTACACATATTTGGGTCGGTGGCTAAGGCTTTATTGCTTTGTGCGTAAGCCAACAGGATGGGGGCATACCAACCCGATGGTTGAGTGGGCCCGAGGGTATTCCATCCCGATGATGATAGGACCCGATGTATATTGGCGTTCCAACCCGATGGTTGATGGGCCTGGGATATTTTAACCTGATAGTTGACTGGACCCATAGTGTATTGGCATTCCAACGCAATGGTTGATGGGCCTGGGGTATTCCAACCGGACAGTTGATTGGACCCGACATGTTGTTATTGCATTTGTTATTTGTCTATGTGTTGGTACTTTGGGAGATCTAATTAAGCGTTAGCTTACAGTTTTGGGTTATGTTTCAAGTAATTCAGATGATTGCGGGAAGGCGAAGGCGTGACCGTACACATCCTCATGTTTTCTACTTATGATTTTATAGTGAATTTGGTTGATTTTAAAAAGTTTAATTTCTTTCAATTTTTATGGGTGTTCCAATCGCAATCACAAAATGTGAATATAGTTTAAAGTTTTTGGTATTTTCTCATTTTATGTTTAAACGTTTTTATGGCAATAGTTAATGTCTTTATATTTTTAATTGTAATTGTATCTTGGGGTTATATATATATATATATATATATATATATATATATATATATATATATAGGTATCGGTTAGAGAGCTAAGATTCAAATTCGATACCTCATCAACTTTGGTCCAAGTTGTGGGGACTTGTAACATTCTAAAATCACAATAAAAAATTTCATTTTTAAAATTAGGAGAAATCATTGTTTTCAAACAAAAACCATATCAAAAAAAGTATCAAATATAAATATCCCAAGATCAGTATCTCATGAATTCCAAAATATGTCATCGAAGGATGTGTACGATCACGCCTTCGCCTTGCCACGATCATCTGAGTTACCTGAAACAATGGACTGAAATTGTAAGACAAATCTTAGTGAGTTCCCCCTGAGTACCACCACACAAACATATAACGATGGTGTGCCTAGGGCAGCACAGCAGAGTTGCATCCAAGCCCTAGAGCCGGGCACACCAGCCAAATCCAGCCCAGCAGGCTCAGCATCCGCTGGCGCCCTCGGGAGCGGAACGCCCAGGCGAAAGGCTCGCACCCGCCAAGTGACGCTCTTCGCTCCAAGACAAAAGTACGGTCAGGAGACAAATAGTGGGATCAGAGCATTACCGTCAAAGCCAATGAGAGCACTCTGACAGTGGAAGGCACATGACCCTCCAATCAGCCCCTCAGATCCTGTCTCCCCAAAAAGCGATCCTGTTTAGTACGGACTAGGCAGAAGCACTAGGTATAAAAGCACGTATTCTCATACTAGCGAGGTAAGCTCTCCAACCGATCTAGAAATAACAAACACAAACCCTAAAGCCATCCTAACTTGACCGTCGGAGCGTTCTCCCGGGAACTCCTCCCCGGAAGCAGCTGACGGGCCTTGTTCTTTGTGACCTTGCAGATACATCCAGGCAACCAAGAAGGTCCCACCCCAGAGTTAGAAGCGAGGTCTCATCAAGAGCAAGGTTCCATCATTTGGCGCCATCCGTTTGTGAGACGAAGAACACAAACAAAAGCACGAAATCAAGCATCAATGGCGTCCAACGGTAGCGAGGGACAACCAGTTAGTCCCATACGTCCCATGGCGACGTTGGACGAAACGCCACCGCCTACAGCGACCAATAGGCCAGTTTTGGGTGAAGGAAGTTCTACAGCAGCCGCCAGAAATATTTCGCAACCGTTGTCTTCTCAGCAAAGAGAAACTCCGACGGAGCTACTTTCGCCCACACAGCTTCAGACGCCATCGTTCTTTGCGCCGCCGCTGCAACAGACGCAGACAGTCCACTCAACTGCACCTCCATCGAGCCACATTTTCAACCTTTCACCGTTGTTTGTAACACCCACATCGTTCCAGACGACTGGTGGACAGAATTCTGCAACTCTATTACCACCATTGGCGCAAATCATGATGAACAACTCACCACCCGTATACCCAACGGTCGGAGCATGGACGGGACTGACTATTCCCCCGAACAACAGCTTACAACAACCGATAATGATCAACCCTGTTACGTCCATGCACCCTTTCTCCACTAGCCATCCCCTCCAGTTACCATTCCAACCATACCCCTTTTATGGACCAAGCCCAACCTACCTTACGCCCCTACAGCATGGAATGAGTTCGCAGTACCAGCAAGGGATGTCAACTGCTCCAAACCAGGATGGTTTTTCCCGGAGTGTAACATCTCCGTTCGTTAAAGAGCTGCTGGATTACGAAATACCAAACACCGCGAAGCTCCCAACGCTTAAAACGTACAATGGAACCACTAACCCAGATAGCCACATTGATACGTATGAATGGACGATGACGTCGTTAAAACTTACAATGGTGCACATACTTCCCGACGACGCTCGATGGCAACACCGGTACATGGTTCAAAACGCTACAACCGGGCAGCATTTCAAACTTCGCTCAGCTCAAATACCTCTTCCTCACCAACTTCATGCAGCTACGTAAATACAAAGGCGATTCTCATTCAATTATAGGCTGCAAACAAAGGGAGGGGGAGACTGTTCAAGAATACTTTACATTGTTCATAAACGCTACGCTGAATGTACCGGGGCATGACGAAGGGATCATTGCTGGTGCTTTCACATGGGGACTCCTGCCTGGGCCCCTCTCGCAGAAACTCATGGGAAAGAAGCCTCTAACACGAGCTGAGTTGAAAGAAAGAGTGGAGCGGTACCTACGGCAGGAAGAGAGTGAGGCAGCCAAGCAGGCCTACTTGAAGGCTATGGCGACTAGACATCACCACCCGACCCACACGGACTTCCGAGGGGGAGGAAGACACCGTGGCCAAGCAAGAAGACCATCACCGCGTTTCCGACCATTTATTAAAGACGACAGACGGAGTCGCCGCCCAGAAATATATGCAGTGTTTGAGAAACAGCAGCCAGCCAATTCGCCTAAGAGTCGGTACTGTGAGTACCACAAAAGCAAAACGCATGATACAGCTAGCTGTTCGGTGCTAAAGAAGGAGATGGAGGAGAAACAACTTAAGGGAGACCTAGTGGAGGTGGCGCGAAGCCTACGTGCCAAATTCGATGCTGAGAACGCCAAGGGTCCATCCCGCGAAGGAGTTCAGCCCAAGGAGATATTCATGATACGCAGCAAAAGAAGTAGGGAGGAACAGCGAGGAGAGCAAATCATTGTTAAACTGCCAGCACGCGCGCTCATGTTCTCCATACAGGATCCTCGGCCAGACGGTTGGAAGGGCGACAACCCTCTGATAATATAGGCATCCATCAAAGACGTGACTATCCATAGGGTCTATGTCGACACCGGGAGCTCAGCAGACATCATATATGAGCATTGTTTCCGGCTCCTCCCGGATCGCTGGAGAGACAATTTGCGACCTACGATGGGTAGGCTGGTGGGATTCACCGGCCACAGCCTGTGGCCGTTGGGCACGATTCACCTCCCCTTAACAATCACTAGCCACAACAAGCAGCGGAAGAAGACCGCCCTGATAGACTTTGTGGTCATCCGGCACTCGGCGGAATACAACATCATCTTGGGAAGGACCGCCCTCCTGAAGCTAGGGGCCGTACCTTCAACCATGCATGGGATCATGAAATTCGACACTCCAAAGGGCAAAGCCACGATTCTAGCCACTCCGCCCAGAGAATTGCGGTGCTATACGATTATGGAGCCATCAGAAATAACCAAAGGGCCCAAGAGGCCCAGGGGCAGTCTGACAAAAGGGAAGGAGGTAATCAATGAGGGATATACCGATCAGCCGATCGATGTTGGAAGCAACCTCCCAAGCCACACAAGAAGAGCACTGGTTGACCTGCTCAAACGCTACAAACATGTATTTGCTTGGACCCCCACGGATATGGTGGGGTAGAAAGGAAGGTCATCGAACATAAGCTGATGATCAAACCGGGGGTAAAAGAGGTTAAGCAGAAGAAAATGGTACAGGGAGGAGACTGTAACAGGGCAATCAATGCAGACGTGGCTAAGCTGACGGAGGCCGGAATAGTAAGGGAGGCGACGTTCCCAACATGGATCGCAAACCCAGTTATGGTCCGTAAGCAGGACGGGTCGTGGCGCATGTGCATCGACTTTTCTGATCTAAACAAGGCATGCCCTAAAGACTGCTACCCACTCCCAGAAATCAATCAGAAGGTAGAGTCGCTACAGGGATACAAGCTAAAATGCTTCTTATACGCATACAAAGGGTATCACCAGATATTGATGAGCAAAGAAGACGAAGAGAAAACAGCCTTCTATACAGACCATGGCACGTTCTGCTACACCAAGATGCCTTTCGGGTTAAAGAACGCAGGGGCGACATACCAACGGCTAGTTGACTCGATATTCGCCAAGCAGATTGGAAGGAATATTGAGGTATATGTAGATGATATGGTGATCAAGAGCCCAAATGAAGAAAAAATGATGCAAGACATCGAAGAGACTTTCAAAACATTAGAGGTAACCAAGATGAAACTAAACCCAGCCAAATGCACGTTTGGAGTGGAAGAGGGGCAATTCTTGGGTTACTATGTTACTAGACAAGGCGTCCAGCCCATCCCGACCAAGGTCAACGAGTTCATCGAGACGCCAACCCCAAACTCTCTTAGAGATGAACAAGGTCTGAACGGGAAGCTCACAGCTCTAAGTAGGTTCATCTCAAAATCTGCCGACAAGGCTATGCCACTGTTCCACACCTTAAAGGGATGCATCGAAAAAAACAATTTCCAATGGACGAATGAAGCTGAGAAGGCGCTCCAGAGAATCAAGGAGGCATTGCACAAGCTGTCGACCCTAGCAACCCCCATCCCGGGAGAAACATTACAAGTGTATCTATCGACGTCAGGTGAAAGGATATCATCGGTATTGGTTGTGGAAAGGGAAGGAGAGTAGAGACCGATATACTTTGTTAGTAGAGCGCTGCAAGGACCATAACTCAATTATCCCACGCTGGAAAAATTGGTGCTGACACTCATCTACGCTACGAGACGATTAAGGCGATACTTCCAGGCACATCAAATCGAGGTACTCACAAGCTACCCCATTAAACAGATCTTGCTTAAGCCGGAACGTCGGGTCGGTTGGCCAAGTGGGCAATTGAACTGGGAGAGCACGACATAAACTACCGCCCAAGAACAAGTATCAAAGGGCAGGCGTTGGCTGATTTCTTACTAGAAATTCCTGACGGAGGGAATCCGGCAAAAGAAAAGGTGTGGATAGTTGAAGAGGCCCCTATCGGCGTTGGTTCATGGACCCTGTACACGGACGGAGCGTCCAGCAGGGAGGGCTCAGGGTCGGGTCTGATCCTGACTAGCCCAGAAGGAGAAGAGGTAACCTACGCCCTCCGTTTCGACTTCCATACATCGAACAACGAGGCGGAATATGAGGCATTGCTCGCAGGATTGCGACTCGCCAAACAGATGGGTGCGAAAGCTGTAACAGCGCTAACCGACTCAAGGTTAGCAGCGAACCAAGTAAATGGGAGTTTTGAGGTAAGAGGCCAAAGAATGGGAAGGTATGTAAAGATGGTAAAGCAACTGGTAGGATCATTCAACCAATTTACAATCAAGCAGATACCCAGAAGTGAGAATAAGAGGGCAGACGCTTTGAGCAAGCTAGCGTCCACTTGTTTCGACCACCTGTCAAAGAAAGTTTTAGTGGAGGTGCTCCGGGAGAGAAGCATTGATGAACAGCAGGTGAACATCCTAACCCCCGCAGGACCCACATGGATGACGCCGTTCCGGGAATACCTCCGGAGAGGGGTGTTGCCGGACGACCATGACGAAGCCAGAAAAATACGTATAAAGGCGCCCTCATACGCAATGGTGAACGGGGAGTTGTACAAGAAGGGGTTCACGTCTCCATGGCTAAAATGTTTAGATCAAGCCAAGGGGAGAGAGATATTGCAGGAAGCACACTCAGGGCAGGTAGGCGCACTCAAAGGAGCGAGGGCTTTGACAGGAAAGGTGCTACAAATGGGGGTATACTGGCCAACGATACATCAAGACGCAGTAGAAGTAACCAAGAAATGTGGGGAGTGTTAATCTTACGCCCCAGTCCATGCGGAACCCCCGGCGCCGCTAAGCAACATATCCAGCCTGTGGCCTTTCTACCAATGGGGCATAGACATAGTGGGTCCATTCCCAGAAGCACCAGGGAAGCTGAAGTATATGGTGGTAGTCGTGGATTACTTCACATAGTGGATTGAAGCTGAGCCATTGGCATGCATATCTGGGAGGCACATGATAAAATTTGTGTGGAAAAACATCATGACAAGATTTGGAACACCTAAGGTTCTCATCAGTGACAATGGTTTGCAATTCGCTGAGAACCCATTCAGAGAATGGTGCACTGCCAAAGGAATAAGCCAACGCTTAACATCGGTGGCACACCCCCAAGCGAGCGGTCAAACAGAGGTGTCCAACCGAACCATTGTCAATGGGATCAAAAAGAGGTTGGGCAAAGCAAAAGTGAATTGGGCAGAGGAGATACCAATGGTGCTATGGTCATACAGGACTACACCATGGAAAAGCACAAGGGAAACCCCCTTCAGCTTGACATATGGAACTGAAGCCATGCTCCCCATGGAAGTGGCAGTGAATACGCTAAGGGTGGCCAACCAAGATGAGGAAAGCAACGTACAAGGCTTGAGGATAAACTTAGATATCCTAGAGGAAAAGCACGAAGAGTCGGGAGTACGCCAAGCTGCATATAAACATGCAACAGAAAGGTATTACAACCAAAGGGTAAAGGAGAAGGCCTTCAAAGTGGGCGAGTATGTTTTGAGGAAAAATGAGGCCAGTCGGGCACAGCCCCAGGGAAAGCTAGGCCCAATGCGGGAAGGCCCATACAGGGTCACAGAGGCAAACAGGAACGGGGCATATGTATTAGAGACGATGGAAGGAAGACCCATTCCAAGAACATGGAATGCTAGGAACCTAAAGAAATATTTTTTCTAAGGAAGAGGAAAGATGTAACCCTAGTTGGTTGATATCCCATTGAGTATATTGCACCTTAGAGGTACTTAGAGTACATTTATCCATGCTAAGTGACATGAGAATTGATACTCAGTGTATTCCTATATTTAAAGGCATGAGTTTAGTACTCGACATATATAAAATTTCATGCATAAGCGACATGAGCTTAATACTCAGTGTATTTAAAAAACCCGCGGTTAAATAGTAATGCAATTGCTGATTTCTCATACTTAGTGTAATGATCTCCAACGATTGAATAATGAGTGCTAAGCGCACTCAATGTGAACACTTAGCGTGTCAATAATAACAAACAAGGCAAAATATTTGGCACATCTTGAGCAATAGACAAGAAACGAATAAGCCAAGCACAAAACACAAAAGGAGATAATAGATAATGCTTAGTGCATATCAAACACATACATATAAAAGAAAAAACATTGTTCTGGGCAATCCAACCATTGCAAAGCAAAGCACATAGACTAAACAAAACAAGGAAATATTACGGCTTCGAACCATCACCAACAGACTTATCACCAACCACAACCTCCTCAACAACATCATCCGCACTCACTTTCCCAGCCAACCCATCAGAAACTTCCCTATCATCTGTCACCTCATCAACATCACCACCTCCAGCACCTGCTCGACCATCACCATCTCCAACACCTGCTCGACCATCACCACTAGCACCACAATCCTTACCATTCCCTCCCACACCAATGCCATTCACAAGCACCATTTCATGACACGCAGCATCCTCAGGAGTGCCCTCTGAACCAAAAGAACACAACTCTCGAAAACCATCAATACCCATCTCTCCCAGACCCAACAGACATGCGTGATCCATACTAGCAAAGGATAAGAGAGCATCACTTACGCTAACCACAGGCCCGACAGACAACGAACTGGCACCCGCCTCCCCACTTTCACCGCCACTTAAAGCTTTCTGGACAGATTCAACCCCGTCCACATATGCAGCATGGCGGATAAGACTGATAGCATTGGTAAAGTCAGGAAGCTCTATCAGCTTATCAACGATACGCACAACACCAATTTGCAGCAGCCAATCCAAATCTCGACGAACAGCGCACACATCTGCTTGCAGCGACGACACAAGCTTGTCACGGTCAACGACGTCACGCTCGAGACTTTCAACCTGGATTATTAAGCCTTCATTCGTTTGAGTGGGAGAATCAACCTTGGCCTCTAATGCAGCCCTAGCCTCATCAAGAACATTCTTCTCAGACGCCAGCAATTCACATTTCTTTTCGGAGGAGCAAAGATCATCGCCAAGCTCATTCAGACGGCGCTCCAAGCTTGCCACACGCGATCCACAGGTGGCATGTGTAGTCTCCACCTCACCCAGGGCGTGGATACGCCGAGAACCTACAACAAGATAAAACATCGCATGTGCAGCAGCATAAGCCATATTGGAAGCAAGGGCAGCATTACCCATCGCTCCCATATCCTCAACAGCAGTTGGGGGGAAGGCATGACGTGAGAATTCCAGAGCGTTGGCACGAACAGACAAACGGGAACCATCATGAAGATTCCAAGATGGCACAAAGACTGTAGGTTCAGAAACATCGCCACCAGTTCCACTGTCATTGGAAGCCGTAACCGGCCCAGGAGGGCCGGATTCCTTCGCCGAGGAAAGCTTCGATGGAGCAAACAGAATAGTCGGAGAAGGAATGGAAGAGAAATCCGGAATAACGGGCTATTCAGTCGCCCTATTGACCCCCTCAGACTGTTGCACATCATCATCGGGAATCACCACCACGCCAGCAGAGGTGGAGTTTACTGGCGTGGAACTCATCGAGCTCAGCAGGCGAGAAAAGTTGCGCCTAGTATACACTCTCTTGGGGGCGGGAGGAGCGCCAGTCACCAGCTCACCCATCGCCTGCATAGCCTTCTGTTTCGCCTGCATAGCCTTCTGTTTCGCCTGCATCCGCCGAACGTCAGCAATAATACCCTCTTTGTTGTCCTCACAGTCCTCCGGGGAAGAGGAAGAAACACCGCCCGTTGGCATAACAGAGGAAATTGGGCGGGCAAACAACGGATCTCCCCCAGGCGCCGACGAGCCCGCTGGAGGGACTGAAGGAGTAGGGGTGTTGGGACGATATGCCCGACGAGGAGGGGGAAGATGCTCGAACAGATCCACCTCACGAAACTCCAGTTTGCCTCGATCGCATTTACGCAATACCTCATCCATGGATAAGGAAGACTCAACACCTAAATAAAAATAGAATGAAATGCAAGTCACATGGAGGCGGTTAAAAGAAACACCAAAAGTAAAATAAAGAGAGCGAATGTGACACTCACCATCAACGACGGAGTAGAACACCGCCATCTTGCCACGCCGCCTCCAGGAGGGGCTCATCCCTACCCCGGACAGGATCGCTTCGGAGTAATCTTCAGCGGTTACTTGCACACTTTTCAAGTAATCAGCGACTTCTTGATTGTGAGGAAAGAGCTTGGGGACAGTATCGGCGAAAGTGTTAGCACGGTAACGACCACTCCCAACCAGTTCCTGATTCACCCACAACCACTTGTCTTGCCAATTCTTGGGGGTACGCCCATCAAGAACTAAGGCATGCCCTCCTCGCCGGGCCGAAAAAGTACACTTGTCACCGGTAAGGCAGAACCGGAAAAAGAACTTGAAAACAAAATAGTCATGAACATACCCATTGGCTCTACAGATTATCTCGAAGGCAACCACTTTGTTAACAGCGTTAGGGGTCAACATCTGAAGACTACAACCATCCTTCTGAAGAACCTCCTCTTGGAAATCTGTCAGAGGCAATCGTATGCCAGCATCTAGGGTTTTTAGTAAAACCCTAATTTTTCCAGGGGGGAGAAGAGATACTAGAGCCAGCAGAGGGAAATTCCACACCTTCTAAGGAGGATAAGCCATACATGACCTCCAACTTTCGGTACTCGGCAGAAGAAGGGACGATCCCAGGAAGATTAGCCATAACAGAGAAAGTAGAATGAACACAAAGAGAAAAGAAGAACAGAGGAAGCAAAAGAAACTGTGCAAAGATCCTCTTAAAGAAGAAGAAGAGGCGGGACATTTAAATGACTGATGTGATGATGCAACTGCCAACAGTCACGTCACCATTAAAAACAGAGCGACGAATAAAGAAAAACGAGCACGCATCATTCAGTTAAGTCCAGAACATCGTAACTAGCGCTGCAATGCTACGGCTACTAGACTGGGGGACTTGATGGCGTGCCTAGGGCAGCACAGTAGAGTTACATCCAAGCCCTAGAGCCGGGCACACCAGCCAGATCCAGGCCAGCAGGCTTAGCGCCCGCTGGCACCCCCGGGAGCGGAACGCCCAGGCGAAAGGCTCGCGCCCGCCAAGTGACGCTCTTCGCTCCAAGACAAAAGTACGACCAGGAGACAAACAGTGGGATCAGAGCATTACCGTCAAAGCTAATGAGAGCGCTCTGACAGTGGAAGGCGCATGACCCTCCAATCAGCCCCTCTGATCCTGTCTCCCCAAAAAGTGATCCTGTCTGGTATGGACCAGGCAGGAGAGCTAGGTATAAAAGGATGCATTCTCATACTAGCGAGGTAAGCTCCCCAACCGATCTAGAAAGAACAAACACAAACCCTAAAGCCATCCTAACTTGACCGTCGGAGCGTTCTCCCGGGAACTCCTCCCGGGAAGCGGCTGACGGGCCTTGTTCTTTGTGACCTTGCAGATACATCCAGGCAACCAAGAAGGTCCCACCCCAGAGTTAGAAGCGAGGTCTCATCAAGAGGAAGGTTCCATCATATAACAACATGCATACTAGTCCCACAGCTAATAGACTGGATTACCCCTAAGTCCACAACCTGAGTCTGGCTTACCTTCCAGCCCATAGCTCATGTATGACTTACACTCGAGCCCACAACATAAGTCTGGCTTGCCTTTCGGCCCACAGCTTATGTATGGTTTGATCCTAGGCCTATTGGCTTCCGCACCATGTCGACATATACATAACAGATAACTTATATCTAGAAAATAGATAATCATATAACCTGTTAACAGACGAACAAGCAGATCTACCAATCACTACTGCATAATAAGATCATATATAACAAGATACATAACCTAGTGGGTCGGTATTGGTTTCTTCTAGGGTTGGAAATGGGTACGGGTATACCGGGTTTCGTGTTCCCCATCCCCATACCTGAATCCCCATCCCTATCCCCATACCCGACCCAATCCCCATCGGGGACTAAAAATCTATCCCCATCCCCATCCCCAATGGGTAATCTGGGATTTTTCCTCGTTACAAAGTTTTCAACTTTTATGAAAAATAACTCATAATTATATATTAACTGACAAAACAAAACCAAACAGAACTAATAGAAAACACTATAATCACTAAATGTCTTCAAACACAAACAATAACATTCAAGGTTACAAATTAAATCATTCTTTGAAAAAAAAAAAAAAGACATAAAAAGTCTTCCCAAAACTATATGTTTGATTGTTAAAAAACCTTACTTTGTCTACTGAACATTTTCTTATGCATTATTAAAAATAAAAACATAAGTAATATATATATATATATATATATATATATATATATATATATATATATATATATATATATCGTCCGGTTCCTGGTACGTAATATAAATATACATTTTTGGCACAATTATTCTAGGACTCGGCGAGTTGGAGGCCCCAACTCGTCGAGTAGACGTTAAACTTTGGACGCGGGAAGAAGAGCCTACTCGACGAGTCAGATGCCTTGACTCGACGAGTGGGCTTGTCATGATGAAACCCTAATTTAAGGCTTTGCACCCTGTTTAAACGCCTTAACACTCCAGTTGCGGCCTCCATCATCGCCTCCCTGTGTCCAGAAAGCCCTAAATCGAAACCCTAACTTTCTTAAAGTGTTCTTGAGCCATTTTTGTGTGTTTGTGGTGGTTGTGAAGCTTGGGAAGGAAGAAGGAGCTTGGGAGTTCAAGTGGAAGCTAGTAGATCTAGAGGTTGTGTCCCATTTCCAGCTCATTTGAGGTAAAAAGCTTCAACCTTGACCATTTATCTCTTAGATCTCTAGTTCGGGTTCATTTCTACATTTTCTAAGCTTTTATAGAGTCACATTCTAGATTTTGTGGTTCTAAGAGGGTGGAACCATTGAGGGTTCTTATGGCATAAAGGTGCCAACTTTATTACCATAAGCAGCCCATGCATCTTGTTGACTCCATTTTAGGGCCATTGGAGCCAAATACCCCAAGCATGGATGTCAAGTTTGGGACTTTACGTGTAATATGGACCCTAGGAGGTTAGATCTATGTTGTGGATGCATTAAGACCAACTGAAATCGAGTGTATGGTTTTGGACATAAAGGGACTCAGCAAGTCACTTATGTGACTCGACGAGTCAGGTCGTATTTCCCACCAAATCCCTTCTGATAATGGACCATGTGTTAAGTTAGAAGAACACTCAGCTGGTTGGGCTCATTAAGGACCTATAAATCATGGGACTCGGCGAGTGTATCAATTAACTCGGAGAGTCAAGGAAGAACTCGGCGACTCCAGCACTAAGAGCATCACCTTGCATGAAGATGAACTCAACGAGTTCATGAGAAACTCGACGAGTCAAGGACTAAACGTCCCAACTAGCATGAAGATGGGCTCAGCGGGTTAAAGGATGAATTCGTCGAGTCACTTGCAAAGGGTCCCGACTCTGTATCAGGGAACTCGACGAGTTGGTGGACCAACTCGGCGAGTTGACCGATAGTTGGCTTTAACTTTGACTTTGACCTAAGTTGAACATGAAATGGTAACTAAGGAAGATGATTATGTGTAGGATTTGAGAGGAGTTGATCTCGGAAGCGAGGACAGTTCAGACACTTCATGACACTAAGGTGAGTTACCTTCTAGTATGCTATAGCAGAGATAATTTTCTTTGTGATAATTATCTGGTATGTTGCTACATGTTATGATTAAGAGCTAGTATGCTATGATTTTATGTGATATGTGATATGTGATAGGAGGGGTAGGTTACACCCCATTACCGGTCAAAAGGACCGAAGGGATAGTTAGTACCCAGTTATGTTAGACAGTTTATGACATATGTGATATGATATTGTCTCGTAGTGGCAGGGGTGAAATAGTCCCCGGATACCGGTCGAAAGGACCGAAGGGGTAGGCCAGCACCCTAATATGTTAGGCAAGATACCGGTCGACAGGACCGAAGGGGTAGTTAGTACCTAGTTTTGTTATGCATTATGTGTTATGTATGGTATGTGGTTTGATGGGCGAACTGTGACAACCGGTAATTTCAAGTCAAGTCAAAGTCAATAAAAGTCAACAATTCAAACCGATCAACTCAATTAACCCTTGTATATTAGGGATTCATTATGTTTAAAGTTGTACAACTCGCTATGTTAATACAAAGTACCACTTGAAAGTTTCATGTGTTCAGAAATGGTAAGCCCTAATCAAGGTAATGATGGAACTACTCAATAAAACGTTATTTCATACCCCTCAGAGGCGTATAACATTCATAACGAGGCTTAACGGGGTTTTCAAAACTTGCATTTCGAACCTAAGAACTCGCAAAGGTCACAAACAAAGTCTCTCTCTCTCTCTCTCAATCTCTCTCACTCTATCTCTCTTTATCTCAAATCTATCTCAAATATCTCCCAAATCTATCCCATAATCTCCCTCAACTTTTATTAATCATTTGGGGCATCTCGACCCTTAACAGAGCCAAAAATTGCACAAAATGGGAAGTTTATTGGTAAAACAAATCTATAGAGGCGAAATCCAAACAAGCGAAACCCTAAGAAGCCTCCTAGACCGAAACCTCTCATAGACCGAAACCTCTCAATGACCGAAATTGCTTGGACCGAAATGACTTGGACCGTACCTGTCCTAAGAACCGATCCTCTGGCAAACCGAAGCTGGTCCGAGACCGAACCCAAAAACCTTCACTTCTCGCTACCTTCGCTTTCGGTTCCCTCTGACGTTTCACCTGCGAGATTCCTTGGCCGAACCACCTCTCGGTTCTCATCAGCAACCAAAACTCCCTTCGGTTCTAAGCCTCCAAGGACCAAACTTCGGTCCTGAACTCGGATTTTTCGCAGATCACGCATTTTTTCCTGGTTTTCGACTATTTTCACGTTTTAAGCCTGTTTTTGGTCATTTTAACGCGAGATTTTAACCCAAACTCGTATTTTGGCATCTGAGACCCTATATATTCATATTTTAATCAGTTTTGAGGGAAAATCTTAGTCTAAGAATAAAATCTATATGATAAGATATTGAGATGGAGTGTTGACTTTTCCATAAATCCATAACACAAGCAACCTCCCATACCCACTCCATGTCACTATTCCCACCTTACTCTAGTCAATTCGAGATCATCCCATACCTCCATCAAATCTCTTCCATCAGCCCACTCTCTAATCCCTCACTCTTCCATCTATAAAACCCCACTCTCCTCCTTCCAAGATACACTTTTACTTCCTCTTATATTCTCTCTAGAAACTCGAAGTTCCTCCAGGAGACCCAATTATTTCCCCTGTTGCTGGTAAGTAACTTCATCCTACACCTTATTATCTTACTTCCTTTCACTAAAATCATGGATTCCTTACACAAATATCGTCATATTTATTACTAGATCTTCAAACCTTCAAGTATCTTCCAAGTGTTTTTCACTTGGAAACTTCTTCCCTTCATCATCCATCCTAAGATATCACTCAAGATGAGTTCATACCCCCTATTTTCACGTTTTTAACTCATTTTATGGGGGAGAATACAAGTTAAAACATCAAAACTTAACTAAACTCTAACATCAGCTTTCAACAGAAAAGTTAATGTTCATTCACGAACTGTTTTGACCAACTTAAACTTAAAATCTTTCAAAACTGTTTAATATTAAAATATATCAGCTTCATACCTTTAAAATGACTACTTGCACATGTTCATACGAATTTTCTACAATTTATGGTGATTTTTACAAAACTATCTATCATTGTAGCTACGAATTCGGACCAGTTTCTGAATATGAACATTTTTACACTAGTTAGAGACTTCTAAAAATCATAATAAAATTTATGAACATACTAGATACATTTTCCAAACTCTCAGAGTTTACGGATTTAGTTTTCGACTTTGTATGAATTTTTTGAGATTTTCCTAAAACAGTGAAAATAAGTTGAAAACTAGTTCACAGATTTAAATTTTGTTAACACTTTGTAATATGTTGAGCAAAGTGTTTACCTTTAATAACTTCATTTTTCACATGTGTTTTTCCATTGAGTTATGCTTAGACCACAGAAAATATTCATTGTAATGTAAAGGTTCTTTGTCATCACTAATAATACAAGATGAAACATAATAAGAATAGTTATGCTCTGCTAAACTACTACGTATACCAAAAAGGGTTTTTCTCTCGATACCAACGGGTTTCAATTACTACATGATAAACTATGTTAGGTATAGTTTATGGATTTCACCTTTCAATCATACTACACAAAAAGGGGATTTAAATTCGACCACCAAAAAGGGTTTTACACATACACTACACATAAACTCGTTATCGTAAATTGTGAGACACGTCTTCATTGCGCTCTTAGAGTACATGGTTTAAATTTCCTGAAATAGTTATAATCAGAGTCTCTTGTAGGGAAAGCATGATAATTGTGTATAGATCTATATTGGGATTGACAACCCACACCCATGCTTCTTGCAACAGCCCGATTGGCCGATCGGGGGTGACAAATGTCATTTCATTTCCGACGCTAGAAGAACGTCGCAGCAGGCTTCTCTGTCATAGTATGGTTATAGCGACTCATATAGGGATATAACGACACATATAGCTTACGGGGGACTACTACGTTAAAAAGAATTATTTATTTAAATCCACTTACATTTTCTTTACAAGTACATTATACATGCATATACACGGTCTTGGGATTTAAGACTGCATAACATTTTTAAAAGGAAAATATTGGATTTTCTTGGTTATTCATATCATTTACAAACAAAGGATTTCAAATTATACATCCAAAAGCTTTTGAACTCACTAACTTAATTGTTGACACTTTTTCCAAAACTACTTGTATTCTCAGGTAATCAGTAAAACAGGTAACTACCCACTTTTGAGGATGGCACGTTTCGGCGTCAGGAAAAACACTTTGTCATTATATTGTAATCGATTTTGAAACATGTAAACTTGTGAATTCATGTAACTTTCTCGATTATATTTATAATTGTTGTATTTACTTTGAGCACTATTATACTTGTTATTATGATACTACACATGAAGTCCTCCATCCCCGGACGTTTCCGCCATCCTTGGTTCGGGGGTGTGACAGGAACTCACTAAGCTTTGTGCTTACAGTTTTCAGTTTTGTTTTCAGGTACCTATTCGTCGAAGGAGGAGGAGCTGGCACGGTAGCAGCGCATCACACACACAGGATTTTCACACTATGATGTTCTTGGGATTGTACTCTGATGATATTTTGTCTTTATGATATGGTTTGAGACATGTGATTGTGGTTTTGATGAATGATGTGATTTGACTATGTTTTTCTTATAAACGGTTTTCTAAATTGTTATATCAAAAATGAAATTTTTGGTCTTGAAAATTGGGATGTTACAATATATATATATATATATATATATATATATATATATATATATATATATATATATATCGGGTACCCATCGAGGCCAATTTTGGGTACCGGTATGGGTACCCAACAAGTATAACCATCCCCATCCCCATCCCCATTTTTTGTATTCGGGTAATACTCATATCCCTTCCATGTCCCCGATCAACTCGGGGATTTACCCGGTCAACTCGGGTTAGGGTTTCGGGTACCCATCGGGTAAGAGTTTTTTGGCCATCTCTAGTTCCTTCGACCCACAAGTACAGTGAGGAAAACTCACCTCATAGTCTGACAAAATAGCTGAACAATACGTTTCTCTAAATGAAAACTCTATCGGTCACGTTTTCAACAATCAGTGACAGAATATTAGACTACAGCTCGAAATTCCCAAAATACCCCTAGGTCAAACTTGGTCAAATGCAACGTCAAAAGTCAACCAAGTTGATTCAGGCTGAGTACACCCAGCGTACTCAGCATGTACGTTTGGCATACACACAATCTAGATATGGGGGCTTAAGGGAGTACGTGCAGCATACTGAGAAGTATGCCAAACGTACTCCACTGCCAGCCTTTCCTTCTAATAAGAGCTTAATCTGATAATTCCTTTCATTCAAAACCCAGATCTAGTCCCAAATAGTGTTCTAAATCATAAATCTTCCAACTTTATGACCTTGCATGGCTATTAAGTGCCCAAACCTTAAAACCCTAACTTCTTAACCTATCAAGACATCATAATCTTTTCAAGGAAGAGCTAGAAGGGCCAAGATCACATTTCTATCACTCTAGACACTCTAAAATGTCCAAAAGGACAACTCCTTTGGTTTAGAGTAGCTCATACTCAAATAGACCAAGATTATGGGGCTAAAAACTACAAAACTCCATATATAGCAAGATCTAATGAAATAACAAACAAGTTCAGAGCTTTATACCTCTACATGATGATTGAAGGCAAGATGCTTTTTGATCCAAAGAGGTCTTAAGATTCTAAGGTGAATTCACTTCCTTCTTCCTCCTTCAAGAACACCAAAAACACATTGTGAGGCTAAAAATGCTTCTAAAGGTGGATTAGGGTTTGCAAGATATGAAATGGGACTGGAGGCTGATGAGAGAAGGACTATTAGGGAGCTAATGATGCTTAAATAGGGACTAAACCATAAAAATTAGGGTTAGTCCTTCGGCCACGTATGTTGGGCGTATAAAGAGTATGCCCAGTATACTAGGCAAAAAGGAGCCTTTCCTCATTAAACCACCATGGGACCAATTTTCCAATAACTTTCATGTATAAGGATCAAAAATGTAATTTACCTGGATTATGTATGTTAATTCTCCCCCACTTGAATCAGACTTTGTCCTTGAAGTCCGCTACTACGAATAACTCAGGGTAGTGCTCTCGCATCTCCGCCTCGGTTCCCAAGTCCATTTGGAACTCTTCCTATGTTGCCCTTGGACCTTGGCCAAAGATAACTACCTTGTTGCGTAAGGCCTTAATCTTCCTATTCAAGATCAACACTTGTCTCACAACATAATTCAGATGATCATCAACTTGAATATCATCCAAAGGAATAACCGATGAATCATGAGCCACATAATTTCAAAGCTGAGAAACATGAAAGGTGTTGTGAATCTAACTGAGCTCCTCAGGCAGGTCCAATCGATAGGCTACCCTGCCAACCCTGGCAATCACTCGAACGACCCAACATATCGAGGACCCAATTTGTCCCTCTTCCTTAAGCATATTTAACCCTTCCAAAGTGATACCTTTAGTAAAACCATGTCGCCAACCTGAAATTCAAACTCAAAACAATGTCTGTCGGCATAACTCTTCTGCCGACTCTATGTTGTCTACAATCTCTACCTGATCTGCTAAATAAGCTTTATTGTCTGAAGAACTACCTCTATCTTCCCCATGACCTTGACACCGACCTCTCCCCAACAAACCGGGGTATGACATTTCCTCCCATAGAGAAGCTCAAATGGCAGCGCACCAATACTGGAATGATAGTTGTTGTTGTAAGAAAACTTAACTATGGGAAGGTAGGAGTCCCAAATCCCACCAAAATCTATCATACAGGCTTAAAGCATATCCTCGAACGTCTGAATGGTCCTCTCACTCATGTGATCAGTATGCGGATGATAAGTAGTGCTAAAGTGCAACCTTATACCCAGTTCCTCGTGGAACCTTTGCAAAAATTGAGAATTGAACCAAACATATCAATCTGACACAATGGATACTAGAACTCCATGTTGAGTGACAATCTCACGCACATAAACATCGGCCAATTTTTCGGTCGAGGAGCTCTTTCAAATAGCTAAGAAGTAGGCACTCTTAGTCAGATGGTCCACTATCACCCAAATTGCATCAAACCCGTTAGTCGTCCGAGGTAACTTGGTGATGAAATCAATGGTGATCTGCTCCCATTTCTACATGGGAACCTCCAAATGCTGAAGCTTGCCATGCGGCCTCTGGTGCTCGACCTTGACCATTCGATAGGTCAAGCACCTCTCAACAGACCAGGCTATCTCCCTCTTCATGCACGGCCACCAGTAACTAAGTCACAAATCCTAATACATCTTGGTGGCTCCAGGGTGTATCGAAAATTTGGAATTGTGTGCCTCATCCAGTACAGTCAGCTTGATCCCACCAAAATATGGTACCCAAACCCGACCGCACTGGGTCATCAATCTATGGCTGTCAGTAGAAAACCTATCAATCTCGCCCTTGATTCATTCATGGTTCCAATTATCTTTCTTGACTCCCTCAGCCTGCGCCTCCCTAATTAAAGCCAACAATGGCGAATCAATCGAAATCCTCATACATTGGCTCCCAACAGAGGAACTAGCCGAGTTGTAGCTCAAAGCATCAGCAACCACATGCACTTTCCCCAGGTGGTACAAAATCTTGCAGTCATAATCCTTGACTACGTCAAGCCACATAAGTTGTCTCATGTTCAAATTCGGCTGATCCATGAGATATCTCAAACTCTTGTGATCTGTGTAGATGGTACACTAGACCCCGTATAGATAATGCAGCCAAATCTTGAAAGCAAACACCATTGCTCCCAACTTCAAATCTTATTTCGGATACCGAACCTCATGCGACTTTAGCTGCCTTGAAGCATACGCAATAAACCTTCCTCGCTGCATAAGAACTGCCCCCATACCAGTGATGGAAGCATCAAAATAAACAACAAAATCATTAATACCCTCAGGAAGGGTCAATATTAGGGCCTCACATAACTTTTGCCTCAGTGTCTCAAATTCAACCTGCTGCTTAAGCCCCCAACGATAATCCACGCCCTTCCTTGTCAGAAGAGTGAGGGGTACAACAACCTTAGAGAAATCCTAAATGAATCTCTAATAATACCCTGCTAATCCCAGAAAACTCCTGATCCCCGAAGGAGACTTCAGAACCTCCCACTACATAATAGCCTCAATCTTCGTCGGGTCGACCAGAATCTCATTCTGGTTAATGAGGTGTCTTAAGAATTGGACCTCCCGTAACCAAAACTCACACTTCAAGAACTGGCATACAACCGTGCCCACCTCAGAACTCCTAATAGCTCTTGCAGATGCTCCTCATGTTGCTCCCTTGTCTTGGAATAGACCATGATATCATCAATAAAAACAATGACTGATCGATCGACCATTAGCCTGCACACTCGATTCATCAAATCCCTAAATGTCTCATGCACATTGGTGACCCAAACGGCATCACCACGAACTCGTAATGACCATAACGAGTCTGAAATGTTGTTTTATCCATGTTTTCCTCTCTGAACCTCATCTGATGATACCATGACCTCAAATCGATCTTGTAGAACCTAGATGCACCATGCAGTTGATCGAAGAAATCATCAATCTGTGGAAGTGGGTAACAGTTGTGACAACCCGAAATTTCTATTCTGAACAATCATTTGCTTCAATAGAAATCATGACTGTTCCTGCTATATGTTAAGCATTTTGGAGTCAGTTTAAGTGTTTTAAAGCTTAGTACTTCAAGGAATAACAGGAGAGAGGATGCCCTAGGTTCATTGTGCATCATTTTCGCAAAAACTCAAAGAGTTAGGAGTTTTCGGCCCAAATAGTGTTTGGACCGAAAACCCCCATGAGTATATATATATATATATATATATATATATATATATATATATATATATATATATATATATATATATATATATATATATATATATATGACACTTAGCCATATTTGTCACTTTTCACTCTTTCAAGAACAAGAACCGAAATCCTCTCAAGTATCATCCGATTTTTCCTACTAAATCTTTAAAATGTAAGTGTTTCTTACCCTATCTAGTTGATTCCTTCCATATTTAAGTGTTTTTTACATGATTTCATCTATGAAATCATTCCATTTATATATATCTTCAAGCGTTCTTAGTTACACCAAGAACAAACACTAGTGTTTTGGGCCGAAAACACCCTTCTTTGCTTCCATATTGTAAGTATCTATCACCTATGCTTGTTATCTAGTAAGGATACTTAATTTAGAGCCTTAAAAACATCCATTTATCCAAGAGCAAAGGTGTTTTCGGTCTAGTGCATCTCCTTAGACCAAAAACCCTTATTAAAGGTGCAAAATGACTTTAAGCCTTTCCTTATGCTTAGTATTGTGTCTAGAACTCTTCTTTGCTGGTTGAAAGCCCTTGGAAATCACCTTATGCATCTAAGATCAAAAGTTTTCGGCCAACCTTTTGGACCGAAAAACTCTTGGACCGAAAGCCTATTGGACCAAAAACCTCTTGGACCAAAACCCATATGGACCGAAAACCACAAGAAACATACCACGTGGACCGAAAACTCCCTTAAGTGGCTATACAACCCTTATATGCAACCCTTGGTACTTCTAGCACTTGAATCAAAGTGTTTTCCATGTCCTAGGGTGTCTTAACTTGGTTAATTAGTTGTTAAATGACTAATTGGATACATATATGTATTATTATATGATCAATAGGATCCATGTGTGTGCTCAAGTCTTCACTTGACACTTAGCATCCTATACCATCCGTTTATCCATACCACTCACTACAGGTGAGTTTATACCCTTTAATTAACCTTTGAAATGTTATTAAATGTTTTTAAATGCTTTTATGGGGGGGTACAAGTTGAATCATGTTAGTTATTAGATCAATCACATGTGATTTATAACTAGCATACAAATGGAATTTCTATACTTTAAACTGTTTTACCAAAAAAATGACTCCAAACTGTTTATCAAACTACTTTACATGTCAAACTCTTTATCAAATTCACTTTTGTATACTAAACCTTTCTTTTACAGTTCTCAAACTTATAAATTGTTAAAACCATGTCTACTACATATATAGTTATATAAATAAGGTTTGAAGGACTTAGAACTGATAACCCACTTTATTTCCTGTCCTTGTTTGGTTGTAGTCTTAAAGTACCTGGTTGTTTGTTCGATTGTCGTTGAATCCTTACTTATATATTATGTATATGTGTATAGATATAAAGACTTTTATCTTAGTTCAATTCATTCAGTCATACAAATGATTCTACTAGTAACTATAATAGGTACAGTTAGGGATATACTACTCATTACTACTAGTTCAATGAAGCATACAAAGAGTCAGTTCATTCATGATTCAATACTTACTATTATGAGAAACTATACAACTATACTATGATGAGAACATATACAACGATACTATGATGAGAAACAATACATTCATTACACAAGTACATACATTACATATACAAGTATACTATAACATTGATATGTGTATTTTTATATATATTTTTATGCATTATATCTTAATATTATGGCCTTTATTATTCTCTTTTAGAACTAAAAAGTACTCATAATGCGTTGAATTATGTTTTGCATCTCTTCGTTGTCGATAAAGCACAAAAGAAAATACTGAAGCGGAAACCGGGCTTAGAAGCTAAAAGTAATTAAAAATGTTGGAGGAACAATTACGCCCCACGTAATACATCTGTATGCTAAGCGTAGCGACCAAAATCATATTACGCCCAGCGTAATTCTAGGTTACGCCCCGCGTAATGGCTGGCCTCGGATAAGTTCAATCGCGTAGAAATCTTCAGTACGCCCAGCGTAATCCGACTTACGCCCAGCGTACGTAAGTCGGCTACAAAGGTTATAAAAGTCGATTTTCAGCTAACCAGAAGAGAGAATTCGACTTCCAACTTAATTTAGTCGATATTAAACTTTTGTTAAGCCGTTTTGAGGGTCTAGAAGGCGGCCGGAAGGCCGTTAAGCTAATGGGAGCGGAGATCGGAAGGATTGGAGAGCGGATACGTGTCGGTAATCATATGGGTTGCTAACGTGACCATGTTTAGCATTCCATTGTGTTACTATTCTGTATTTAGTTTCTGATTTGGGTGTAAAAACCTTTTATTGTGTGTTTATGATTGAATGAAGCTTTGATTATTAGACTAATTGCTATATTGAATTATTTGTTTATGTTTAATTTATCTTGCCAAGCTTGTTAGAAGATCCTTACGTATTAATGATAATTATTTGCTGTTAATTATTAAGTAAATTGAGTTGTATGAACATCTGCTTGATTGCTTGTTGCTTATGATTTTGATGATCATCGAGATTATAAGTCTAAGAATAACGAATGTGAAACTAGGATTAACTTGGGAATAAGTAAGTTAATGTGTGAGCCTTGTTTGATGACCATCAACAAGAGGTTAAATTGAATTAGTAATTTGATTAACTATATTTACAAGTCTTGCTTGATACGAACTGAACACTAGGAAGCATGTTAGTTTAATCAACTGATCACTGTTTGAATTGACTTGTTTGCTAAAGGATTAGTTGTAGTGAACGCGAATCTAATCATTTTAGGAATCGGTGAACATAAATAAATGAATTTATGTATGCAATTGTCTATGTTTTTAAGGTGTAATTTATCTAAACCAAAGTACTAGAAGAGATTTGCTTCCCTGTTAGTTTATCGAGAGTTGTTAATTGCTAGTTTGAAATTTATTAAACCTATTTCTTTATTCTTTCATGTGACCTGTAACCTATAATCAAATATTTTAAATTAATTCACCATCGTTCCCTGTGATCGACACCCGACTTACCTAAGCTATACTGTAATCTGACTAGGTACACTGCCTATAAGTGCATAGTTAGTCTAAGTTTGTTAGGTCATAAATATTAAAATTAGTGGGTACTTTTGTGCACATCAAACATCAATGTGATCCACTGTATCGGAGCATGCCTTCATTGTCATGGCCCGAGTTGTAACCAGAATCTCCTGGAAGGAGAGCGTGATTTTGCGTATAGATCTATACTGGATTGACTATCCTACACCTTGCTGCTAGCTACAGCGGGACCTGTAGGTCTTCGGGTGCCAAATGTCATACCTTTTGACGACATACATTGTCGTGGTTCCCATTCGATAGTATGGTACAATTAATCACATAATACCTTGATATAAATCCGGTTTAAGGTAGTTAATACAGCAGTAGCTCCTATAATACAACACTACAGTACTACATTAATTTACCCTTTACATTTATTTGGTGATTATTTCACTTAAACATTAATGTACAAACTATATTTTGATAATGATAGTTACACTTGGGAAAATTACACACTTTTACAAGAAACAAACATACAAAACAGTTGTGCCTTAGTAGAAGGCCACTTTTAGTAGAAAATATAGGATTTTCTAGGAGTTACAAACTTTTACAAACACTTACAAACATTCACATACTTTTACTACAAACGTTTACAAATTCGTACATCAAACACCGTTTCAATCATTTTGACACAAACATAGACACTAAATACTTATGAACTCACCATTTTTAATGCTAATAAACTCTTTCAAAATAACTTGTATTCTTAGGTCATCAGTAGACAGGTACCGATGCCAGCTTTTGAGAAGATGGAATGCATACTAGACTCATCTTATACTTTGTTTTATATTTTGGTGTCTATAGCTATACACAACACACTTGTATTAAAATTATATATTTAATGCAATGGATGATGTTGTTTACTTGTTTACTATTATATTGTGTTGTGATACTATACATGACGTCCTCCGCCCCCATAACGTTTCCGCCGTTCTTGGTTTAGGGGTGTGACAACAGTTCTTCACTGTCAGCTGGTACAACTCCCAATAATTAATACACATTCTATGAGATCCATCCTTTTTCTTCACAAACAAGGTTAGTGCTCCCCATGGTAAACTTCTCGATCTTGTAAAGTGCTTGCCCAACACCTCCTGAAGCTGAAAGGACAACTCATTTATCTTTGGTGTTGCCAATCGGTATGGCACCTTAGCAATCGGGGCCGCACCAAGGACCAAATCAATCAACCTACCTATCAGGAGGCACACTAGGCCGTTTCTATGGAGACACATCAGGGAACTCTCTGACCATGGGCACATCTAAAATCAAAACCTCCTTCCCAACCAGGGTGTCAACCACATACGCAAGGTAACCCATACACCCATGTTGCGGATGTTGTCGACCCCTGGCAGCAGAACAAAAGGCCGATCCAATATTGGTACCCTCTCCATATATAATCAGTTCTCCCCCACTTGGGGTTCGAACTATCATCCACTGACCCTCACAGTCAATCATTGCACCAAACCTGCTCAACTAGTCCATCCCTACTATCACGCACACATCCCCCATGGGGATAGGGATCAGATCAATCAGATAAGGCACCTCGAAAATCTCCAAACACAACCTTGATAAATGCTCGATGTAGAAATCCTATGTTCGTTGGCGATAGAATCCTACAATAGAGACTCTAACTCTCCAAGAGGCATTTCAAAACTCTTACTGAAAGACTAAGACACAAAAGACCGACTCGCACCCAAGTCAAAAAGCAAAAGAGCATGAAAGGAGTTCACTAAGAAGGTTCCTAGAATAATCATAAATATAAGCATACCATAAAATAGTTGACAGAATAGTAAATGAAATCATACCAGTAACGACGCTCGGTGCCGCCCTGGCCTCCTCCACAATGAGCTAGAAAGTACGACCTAAAGCCCTCGGGGGCTCTGACCTACCCTGGCATCCATCCGTGATCCTCAAATTGGCTGGTACTGGAGCTTGCACTAGCCTTGCAACAAGCAAGGGACAGTTGGCCTTCACATGACCAGCTTGATCACAGTGATAACAAATCTTGGTGCTTGGTACTAGGGTCTGTTGACGACAATCCTTTACATAATGCTCTGCCTTGCCACAATTGTGGCACCTAGAAGAAAAAGATTGACAAACACCCTCATTAACTTTGTTGCACTTGCCACAAGTGCAACCCCTCTGACCTCCTGATCGTGAATTAGCAGGATTGAACTGCTTCGCTGCAGGCTGGGACTGAACTGGAGCTTGATTTTACTCCCTCATCTGGTTCTCTATCTCAATCTATCACCTCCTCATGACATCCTGAAGCTCAAAGATGGTACCGTAACGCTGGGTAGACACAAACTGTCAAATATTCATCTTGATCATGCTAAAGTACCGATTCATCTGAGTCTAATCCGAAGCAGCAAACTCAGGATAGAAAAGATCCCTCTCCGTGAACATCTTGGTAATCTACATGACCGTCTCAGTCGTCTGTCTCAGATCCAGGTACTCTTGAGCCAATATATCCCTCTCCACCATAGGAATATATCTCGAACGAAACATCTCCGGGAACTGCTCCCAAGTAACAGCAACCCTCTGCTCAGGAGTATACAAACCGGTCACCAATCTTCACCAATCCTATTCCCCTAACCGGAGAAGTTCAAAGGCACACTTGACTTTCTGGTTATCCGGGAAAGAACATGTGAAGAAGCAATCCTCCACATCAGACAACCACATCATCACCACAATTAGGTCCTTGACCCCATCAAACTCTAGGGACTTTGTTATCAAAGTCTAGATACTGGAATGCTCTCTCCCTTCGAATCCCCGCACTAGCAACAACCATGGTAGCTACAGCAGCAGCAGCCTCAATGAGGGCAACATAGCGATCATCGAATAGCTCAACAATAATAGTCTTGATAGACCCAAACAGCTTTAGAATAGAACCCATGACAGCAGTATCCACCTCGGTGGCGATCAGCTTACAAATATGATCATCAGTCAACCCTGGCCAATCCTGGCTACCCATTCTAGATCCGAAACCAGATCCTCTCGTGAACATCATACTGAAAATGAACCAATAAATGTATCAAAAAATGCCACCATTCATACTATATAATCATCACATGGAGGCTAAACCCTCGGGGTTTGTGACTTCCTTGTTACACGCATGGGTCATGTGCTTTCAGTAGTACGAGCTCATACTATGTTCCACACTTACCCATACTTGTCTCAATGGATCATCACAAACTACTTCAAACAACTCACAACTAGACTCACTCTCTCTCTCTCTCTCTCGATAGTGGCTAATCACTCCTCATCTGGTTGGTTGCTCACATACTCACTCATAAAACTTCCATCAACCATGTAGTCAATTGTGGATGCTAATCATAAATAATGTTGGATTCCATAGACGGTCGAATACTTGATTCAACCCTAAGTGCACAACCAGACAATGAATAGGAAATAAGGTTAAACCAAACATGCTCAGGCTATAGAATTTTAGTTACGTACAACCATGACATATACACTAAGCAACTACATTAATGATATCATTTTTACATATCATATAGAGAGTTCTCCTATGTTATTGGGAATCATACATCAGGCAAATCTATCATGCAATTTCCGAAGATCTCTAGCCTATCACTAGCATGCAGTTATTCTAGACTCATAGTACGTGTTCCCATGTTTTTGAAAACATAAAGAACGTCTAAAACGGAGTTCGTATGCAAAAGATACGACAGTTTTAAGAAACCAAACCGGTATAACACTGGGTTTACCTATTTTAAGTAAACTGTTTCACACCGTTGAGGTACTTACACACTGCCGACAAGATTTTGAGAGTGTTTTTGGAATCAAACTATAGTCTATTATTAAATTTCATACTCAAAATATTTTTAGTAAAAATATTTTAAAAAATCGTGAAAGCGGACACCGTGAGCCGTTTTGACGCAAAACTTCAAACGCGATTTCCTAGAGTTCCGTAACTCCAAAAATTAATATGTCCGTGTGTTTTGAAATCCTTGAATAAAATCCAATCCGTCCGTATATTTAAAAAAATTTATCAACGCTCAGATCCCGACCCACCCAACTACGAGTACTAATAAGCCACTAATAAGGGTGTAACCCTTGGATGGGACCCACTAGTTTTGAAAAGACAATCATTATGACTTTTCCCCTGAAGATATCCCACGTAATCCCCCATCCCTCTTTTCCTCTTTGGCTCACAGTCCATCCAAAGGTACAAGCATGGTACATGATGGGAGTGAAGGAGTATGGCCTCCTTGGCCACGTGAATACTTCACCATACTATAAATAGAACTCAACTCACATTCATTTTTCGCCATCAACTCATTTATCCTTTCTATCAACATTCTTCAGATTCTTACAAATCTCACCTAAGTTCTTATAAATCTCTCCTAAGTTCTTATAAATCTCTCCCAAGTTCTTATAAATCTCTCCCAAATCTCTTCCAGTAAACAAATCACAAAATGATTCCAATATCCTAAATCACTCCTCACGACACTTAGAACCTCTTCCTTAAACACCCTATCATCCCAATCCTTCAATTTGTTGAAAACCACTCGAAATAGGGGAAGAAAACTGAAAACAGCAAGCCAATTTCGGAGTTTTAGTCATTTAGGACATGCTGACTTCGGACCTTCTCACCTCGGACTCAACAGTCTCGGAGTTTCTTTCTATCTCGGACCCTTTTAAGTTTCGGATCCTGCTCACCTCGGAACCCAGCAGTCTCGGAGTTCTTTCCTGTCTTGGACCCTTCTAAGTCTCGGACCTGCTCATCTCGAACTCAGCAGCTTCGGAACTTCCTTCGGACTTTGGACCATCTACCACTTCAGAGTCCAACTTCGGATTTTGGCAGTTTCAGACTTTTTCTCATTTTCGGAGTTTTTGACTTCAGAATTTCCATCAGGTTTGGATTTTTCTCATCTCGGACCTTCTAACATCATATTTTATACCCATCTCAGAGTTTTTACTGTTTTGGACTTTTCCAATCTCGGAATTTTCACAAGTATCGGAGCTTTTTCACCTCATAACATTTCCACTTCGGAACTTCTACCACTTTGGGTGTTTTTCATCATCATCAAAGACTTATATAGTCTCATCAATCATCAAGACTAAGCTGATCTCAGAAGTTCAAACTCACAACCACACACCTCAGTTTTCGTACTTTTTAAATACAACCCACTAACTGCATATCGAGGTGAGAGTTACGTCCCCTCTTTTATATCTATTCGCTTTAGGGGAGAATACATGTGCTAAATAGTATTTATGATACAAATACATAAGTCTTACATGATATGCATGCTACAAGTTTTAAAGTATTTAAAGTTTCAAAGACTTTTATACATGAATACTTTTATGCATAAGACTTTACACACATATACAAGATCATTACATTAAAATATATTTTTCTATAAAAGCGAGTAATAAACACTTTTATAAATACGTTAACCATACTCGAATTTTATGAACATTATACTATGAAATTCATTACATGAATACTTTTATTCATAAGGCTTTACATACATACAAGTTTAAAGTATTTCAAAGTTTCAAAGACTACTACTACCCTTGAATACTTTTATGCATAAGGCTTTCCACACTTATACAAGGTCGCTATGTTGAACTACATTTCTCTATAAAAGTGAGTAGTTTATACTTTTATAGACACTACAACCATACTCGGCTTTTAAGAATGATATACTACGAAATTCATTATGCATGGAACTTAATTTTAATTGAGTTAGGGCTGAGAGTTATTCACCAACCTTTTAGTTAAGGGGTTTTTAGTGAGATGCTACTTTATTCATTAGTTGAGTTTAATCACTTAGCATGTCCCACACTGCTATAATTGTTAATATTCGGAACGAGGTACATATGTATAGATCTATATGGAATCGAAAACCCCACCTGCGGTTGCTAGCTACAACCATCGACTGATCAATCGTAGCAGGTGATATGTGTCTACGATCGTTACTATGACGTCCAATGAAGCATTGTAGGAAGGGGTACTTTTCGTCCATAGCTCGATTATAGAACTCACTAAAAACATTAACATGAATCTCTCTCACTTTTTCACTACACACATAGGTTTGGTTACTTTCAGAACTATTTTTAAGTATAGTGGTTACTCACACAATGGATATATTTCAACTTTCATGGAGTTATTCAAACACGTTTTCTTTAAAAGCATGGTTTACTTATAAAGATACTTTTTGGATTTTAAAGACTCAAGAAAAGCATTGTTTCAACTATTGTTATACAAGAAAAATACTTTTGGACTTTTAAAAATATTATTATTGTGGCTAGCAAAAAACCTGTGACTCTTACCAACCACATGTTGACTTTCAAAATACATGTATTCTAAGGAAATCAATGAAATTTCGGGTACACTCAGACGTTAGAAAACATGGCTTGCAAGTACTTTAATTTTCTACTTTTGAACTGTTATGCCTAACTATTAAACCAAACTCATATTATTATATTATTATCTATAAGCACCTTGTATGAAAACTTAAATTTGTAATACAAATGTTGTTTTGTTTATTTTTGTACTTGTGATGTATATTCAATTTATATGTGATTCATGAACTTAGTTACACGGCCCGACATGTTCCGCCGCCTCAGCTGGGGGTGTGACATATAATCTGATTGGACTCGATCTACGCCAGTGAACTAAGCTTTGGAGGCCCAAAACTCAAATAAACCCACATCAGGAGCCACTCGTGCAGGCCACTCGCACAAGGATGCGCGACCCGCACACAGACCAATAGGGGTATTTTTGCATTTCTATCTTGAGTGCTATTTGAGAAAGGTTGGTGTGCATCTTTTGCACACTTCTTCACATCTAACAAAAATAGTGACATTATTATTTTATTGGTCTCACTACTGTTGGAATCTTCTGCGTCTGCCTATATATATATATATATATATATATATATATATATATATATATCGAGAGAGAGAGAGAGAGGGAGAGAGAAAGTGTAATAGAAAACCATGAATAATTTCCCTTGAAGCAACCACCAAGATTCTACGTATGAGCAAGTTTAGCCAATTATGGAAAATGTTGAACCTTTAGCATCATACTTTTTAAAACGTATTTGGAAAAGTCCTAAATTCATATAAGTTCGTCTTACTTGTTCCTTTAAGTTAATTGGATAATCCCACATTTGTTTTCATTTAACGGGATCTTTTTCTTGATGTTTATGATCCATTTCATTAGGATTTGATTGTGTAGCTTTAGAAGTATCATTCTCTTGTTGATTTTCATGTTCTTGAGGTTATGGATCATTTTTTTAAAGCTTTGTGATGTTTACTCTCTTGATTTTCATTATGAGTTTCTTCATCATCAACCTTTCTTTTGAAAAAACCATCAATGGTTTTCATTTTTCTCATGATTGTATCTATAAAAATCAAAATAGAGGAACAATTCATTCAATAAAAAACATAAATTAGACAAATAAAAACAAGGGTTATCAATCATTAGCTTATTGTAGACAAACATTAGCAAAAATCTGCAACAATTCATTTAACAATGTGTGAAATCCTAATTAGTTGATTCCTAAATCACAAAAAAATGGAAGTGCAATGCTAATAATTGATAGTTTTCATTGCCAAGCATAATGTCATCTAAAATCTACAACAATTCATTTAAAAATGTATGAAATCCTAATTAGTTGATTCCCAAATCACAAAAACAAGCAAATGGATGAAAATTTCATTCAATAAAAATCAAATGTTTGAGAAATGAGATTCGTGAATCGTAATTCCACTATTCCAGTGGAGAAAACGAGGAAATGGAGAGAACTAGAGAATAGGAGCTTAGGAGCACACCTGATTTCCAGTGGACAACAACACAACTTTATACTGGTGTTGTGGTGGTAACTAGTGAGATCAGATGTGACATCCCCAAATTCACGGTCATTTCAAAAAATTTATTTATGCTTATTTAAAATTAGAGTATCCATTTTGAAAAGTAGTATTGTGGAATTTGTTCCCAAAAAAACATGATAATAATATTATCAATGCATTTCTAAAGAAATATATTATATTTATATTAAAACATTGGGATGTCATTGTTAATACATAAACATAAGCATAAACAGACATTACATTCATTTACACTTAATTTACATCCTTGTTAATCTCTCAGTGTAATGTAGCTTTGTAACGACACCTGTGATACAAATAAACTGAGTGGGTCAGGTTGGAAAACCTGGTGAGTATATAGGGATTTCAATCCCACAATTTTATATCATATATATTTTAGAACTCACAATATATAATTTCACCTCACATAATCAATTTTACCCCACCCCGTCAATCCTCACAACGATACAAATCCATACTCTCGGATCTAAAATTAATGGATTTACCTAATCCAAACTCCCAGATCAGGTATGTCAAATTCATGCTCTTGGATCAATGACAAATGACTTTGCCCAATCCATACTCTCGGATCTAAAATTAATGGCTTTACCTAATCCATACTCCCGGATCAAGTATGTCAAATCCATGGTCTCGGATAAATGACATTTGATTTTACCTAATCCATACTCTCAGACTAGGGATGAATGACTATGTCTAATCCATGCTCTCGGATTAATGACAAATTTTAGAGTTCGACCCCCTATGTATATCTCACCTGTACTCATAAGGAGATACTGCCCGATATTCATCGTAATTAATTTAGGTTTACTATGTATCCTAAATTATCATATATTATCATATATGCTCTTAACATGTATTTCATGCAATAACAAATATTTCACACATAAACATATATTTAATATTTTAATCAATACTTGTATTAAAATCACGTTCATAAAAGTAACTATGCACTCACTTGGCTAGTTAGTGCAGACTAACTATTGTCATGGCATGAAGCTTAGCACTGATTTCCAACTTATTATCTTGCCGAAACCTTATCTATTTTTTATACTAATTGGTCTCTCAAAACTTCTTTACAACATATTTATTTGTTTTATAGAAACTATTGATCGTTTGCCTATTTATACTCAAAATTTGATTATCCTCCATATAATCTAAATGTAACACCCGGTTTTGAAAGTGTTCGATTTGTGAATTCGGATGTCAAGGGTATAAGCGTAATCTCACGTTTTGGTCTTTTATGGGTCTCAGGTTTTATTCGGAAGGTTTTAAGGCTTGGGTGTGTAACTAAGAGTGTAGGGCTTCTCGCCACCTTTTCGTGGATAGAAAGTTCGTTGGAAACAAACTTAGGATGAGTGAGTTATGATACTTTGAAGGTTTTGGCAGAATTACCCCTAATGAAAAGAGTTGGCGGATCAATCCCATGCACGCAAGGAAGCATGCACGTGCTTGGCTGGGTACGCCGAACGTATAAAGGAGATGAGTCGCAGATGGTTCACTAGTACGTCGGGCATACAAAGAGGTACGCGTGGTGTACTCCCTTCAGACCAAAACCCTAAGTTTTCTAGCTTGTACCCTATTTAAGCAGCATTATACCACTCCTTAGGTCATTTCATGTAAGCCACCACCCCTTTTCACATCCTGAAACCCTAAATGACCTTGGATGAATCTTGGAGCTTGAAAGAAGAAGTTTTAGTGTGTGCGCAAGAAGAGATAGGTAAGGTTCAAGTGTGGGTCTTGGAAGGATCTTGTAGATCCAAAAAGTTCTTGTATTTTGCAACTCATTGGAGGTAAAAAGCTCTGATCTTGTCTTCTCATTTCATAGATATCCTTTTTGGGTTATTCTTAACCATTTAAGCATCTTTTGGGAGGTTTTGTGAGCTTAAGCCATTTCAGAAGTTAATATTCTAGATTTGTATGTTTTAGGTGTCCCAAAGTCATAAAAATGCAATATTTATGGTTCATTTGGACTCATGCAATTGTTAAATGTAACAGCCCGGATTCCCAGGTATTATTCATTTATTTATTTTGGTAAATTGTGAGGAGACTCGGCGAGTTGGAGCCTAGACTCGCCGAGTAGGATCGCGGATTTGGATGCGGGTTCGCGTCCGGACTCGGCGAGTCCACGCTGTTTAATGAAACCCTAATTTCCCGGCCCTGAGCCTTATTTAAAGGGCCTTATAACCCTTCATTGCGGCTACCTTCGACCTTGAGAGCACCAGAGCAGCTGAGAGTCCTTGTGAGTGGGATAAGAGGCCATTATTCACCATTTTTGTGTGTATTTGCAAGAAAGGAAGAGGAAGACCAAGCTAGGAGAGTTGGGGAGCTTGGATCTACTTCCATTTCGGCAGAGGAAGCCATTTGTGGTAACATTCAGAGCTTATTCTCGTGTTTTTCTTGATATGGTCAAATTTAGGGTTTCTTCATGCCTTGTTTGCCTTGTATTTGGAGTGTGAGAGGTCCCATGGGGAAATGGTACCTAGATCTGGACCTTAGTAGGTCCAGAGAGTCCCAAATGCTCTGCTTTATGCCTTTCCTTTTGAGTTGGGGGCTTAGGTTGCCATTTTAGATGTCATTTCACCAAAAGAAGCCTTGTAGGCGTTGCATGGTAGCCAAGATTGTGACTTTACGTGATGAATGTGCTTGGGAGGGCTAGATCTATGAGTTGTTGGAGCGGATCTGACCTCAGGAGCGAGATTGAGTTGATGAATGGCATGGACTCGCAGAGTCCGAAGAACAGACTCGGCGAGTAGCATGAAGATTGTCCTTAACCACTCAGCGAGTGGTCGAAAAAAAATTTAACGAAAAAAAAACTGAAGTGGCTTTTGTTATAATTCAATGTATTTATGTAGATTGTAAAAGTCTACAACTCTTCTTTTTTGCCATTGAACGCTTTAAATTCAGACGGTTTATATATATTATTTTCATTATTTAATTTATTCAAAATAAATAAATAAATAAATAAAATTAAAAAATCATCGCTTTTTTTTTTAATATGAGTGAAATATTCTAATAAAATATTACACTGTAAATAATCAAATCGAATTTTTAGAATGTTAAAATATTCTAATATTCTACTAAAATTGGTGTATGTTAAAATATTCTAATATTCTACTTGAATTTTTAGATTTGTTAGAATATTCTAATATTCTATTAGAACTTTTTTAATATTTATAGTTTAATATTCTCGCAGAATATTCTAACATTCAAAAAATTCAATTTGAATATTTAAAGTATCATATTCAGTTAAAATATTTCATGTATTTTTTGAAAAAAAAAACAGTAAATTATTTATTTATTTTTTATTTTTTATTTTTTTTTTGAATAAAAAATGACGAAAATAATATTTTTAAAAAAATTGAAAATTTTCATTTATTTTGTATTTTAATTTTTTATCTCCAAAATGAATGGCTAAGATTGCACTCCCATTTCGCACAAAATATAATGGTCTAATATGAACCTAACCCTATACAAATATATATATATATATATATATATATATATATATATATATATATATATGTATGTGTGTGTGTGTGTGGGGGGGGGGGGACGGTTCACTTGAGATAAAAAAAAAGTAGAGATCTTGAGATTCAACCTCAGTCACATGCTTCTAATTTGTCGTTCTAATGCTTCAGCGTATCGGCAGCAACGGGGTATGCCTAATCATAAATGATTATATGTCAGAGAGGTATAATCATATAGGATTATACATGTTTATTCGTATATGCCTAATCATAAATGATTATACATATATGTATGTTCACAGATTGAGTAATCATAAATGATTATGACAATTGGTGGCAGAAGAGGTGGTGGCGGTAGTATAAGTAACGGGAGTGACAGTGGTGGGGTCGGTAGGTGTCAGAGGTAGTGAAAGTGGTGGTGGCAGTGGCGGTTATGGTGGTGGGGATGGTGGCGAAGGGAGAAAGGAACAGGCGACACTGTATAATCATTTATGATTATACTAGACCTGCCATGCCGGTACGCTAGAGGGTTAGAGCGGAAGATGTAAAATATGTGGTTGAGATTGAATCTTAAGATCTCTATTTTATTTTAATTTCAACGGCACACACACACACACACACACACACATATATATATATATATATATATATATATGTATATATAGAGAGAGAGAGAGGTAGGTTTAAATTTGGATTGACATCTATTGTGTGGACGTGTGAATAATACTATTCTGTGAGAATTACAAAGAAAATATGTTGTTTGATAATATAAATACGTTCAGTCTTATATAATTATTTTAATTATTAAACATTTTCACTAATTAAATCGTTTATAACGTTATTATATACTTTTTTAATTATTCTCATTCTGTCAAAATGTTATCAGGATGTTTATTGAGTCGTATTCTGTAAGAATTAAAATAAATAAAAAACGATGAATGAGAACAAAAATAAATTAGAATTGATGAGAATCCATTAAAATAACAATAGTTATGTGAGATTAAACGTATTCACATTACTAAACAACATATTCTCTATACGTCAACACAATAGTTGTTCATCCACATTATAACCTAGCCCTTTATATATATATATATATATATATATATATATATATATATATATATATATATATATATATATATATATATATATATATATAAAAGCAAAATGCAGTTTTAAAAAAATATCTTTTATTAAAAAAAAACTAGATTTTTATATATAAATTTGTCATAAATATAGGGGAGGTTGCATTAAATTACATATATTCTGTTTTCATCCTTTCTCCATTATCTGTAATTTGCTTTTAACTTTGGTTGGAAAACCAAATGGCCACCGTATTTTGTTGGTGATCCCATTGATTCACAGGGCAGCTGTTTCCGGTCAGTTGACCCACTTTGCCCCCACCACCTTGGGCCGGCCCTGAGAAACATTGCCATTCCTCTGTCCTTCCCTGCACTTTATTCCATTCAAAATCCTCGATTCCTTCTTTTGTTGCTGCGAAGAACGAGGGCATGTCTGGAGAAAGAAACTCTCTCACTTTAATGTTTGCCTCGGAATCTAACTAATCTCACTTCCACGCATTAAAGGAGATTGTCCCTCTTTGATCCTCGTGCCCTTAATTTCTCTGGGTTCCCTGTCTTTATTACATATAAAGATTTCATATCTACACACGCCGCAGCAGTTATAAGGATCAACATTGTGTTAATTAACTCAGGGGTTTGCCGACAATACGTGTTTCTGAACCGAGGAGGGTGAATTGGTTTCGAGTAGATTTCAGTCTGCATGAATTGGTAGGGAGAAGAAATGAGGGATGCGAATTCCAAAAGCAACAAGGTTTTAATTTTACTTGATTGTTGATTCTAATTCATTCATAAGATGAACTTTTTCGAGTTTAATTCTTGTTTTACTGTATGGGTTTTTGTGGCTGATCGTTGTTTTTCTCGTCTTTGAAGTTCTCTTGGTCGAAGAAACTGGTCCGAAAATGGTTCAATATCAAGAGCAAAACCGATGAATCTCAAACCGATAATGTTGTTTGTGGAGGTACGTATCTAATAGGCGAAATATTTTCAAACAAAGTCACTAATTTTGTTGTTTCTTATTTGCACACCAACTGTTTGTTTCAATTCTTCTTCCAAAATTTCGGTAATCATTTCATGTTTAAGAAAAGAGAAGCAGGTAACTGTTTCAATTTCACTAATTTGGTAACTGAAAAGCTTCATACTATATGATCACAGGTAGCTTCTGTGAGAGGGAACCCCCTGCAATCAAGAAAACCAAAACAGGTAAAAAAAAATTCTCAACATACTTTTTTCTCGATACAATCAAAGTCATGAAGTTAAACAATCCATCATTCATTGATTGGTGAAATGATTAACATATGGTATATATCACTTCAATGAACAGAAAAATCCAGCAGGAGTACAGAAGCTCGTAGGTGGTCAACAGTTGATCTTGACCACCCTCAGATCATAAACATACAGAACTATAGGTATCCTTAACTCATATTGATTCCCCCTTTTTGACTTTCCACTTATGATTTCTAATAATCATTTACTTATTTTCGACCTTTGAATTCTTGAAACAGCATTTTTTCAGCTACATGGAACGTAGGAGGAAAATCCCCTTCCAACAAAATGAATCTTGATGATTGGTTACATGCTGCTCCTCCTTCTGACATTTACGTTCTTGGGTATGATTCAAGTTTCTATTTTGACTTATGAGATTTGAATTCTAGATAACTAACTTCAATTCTTGATTTATACCTTCAGATTTCAAGAAATAGTTCCTCTAAATGCAGCCAATATTTTAGGAGCTGAAGACAACGGCCCTGCAAAAAGATGGTTATCTCTAATACACAGAACCCTAAACAACCGTCCAGGTGGCGGAAACGGGTGCTACACACCTTCACCTGTTCCCGATCCGGTGGCTGAATATGATGCTGATTTTGAAGGATCAACAAGACACAAAAACTCCTCATTTTATCATCGTCGTTCTTTTCAAGCACCTCAAAATGAAAATTACCAGTCAACACCGCCGACTCATCTTGAGCGGCGATACAGTGTTTGTGACCGAGCAATCTTTGGTCCGAGACCATCTGACTGCTCGAGTCACAGACCGAGTGACTATTCGTCATCCGGTCACAGGCCGAGTGATTACTCGGCCAGTCACAGTCACAGACCAAGTGACTACTCGGTCTGTAACAGTAGTTACAGACCGAGTGACTACTCGTCTAGTCAGCGGCCGAGTAATTACTCGTGGAGCCAAAGACCAAGTGATTATGATGATTATGGCCCCATGGAAGATATACCTAATCCTAATGGTAATGGGAATTCTTTCTCACCAATGTCAAATTGGGGAGCCAATAGTGTTGAAGATGGGTATAGAGTGGGGCCCACCCATTCAAGTTATTGTTTGGTTGCAAGTAAACAAATGGTTGGTGTTTTTCTTGCGGTGTGGGTGAAGAGTGAATTAAGAGAACATGTTGGAAACATCAAAGTGTCTTGTGTTGGTAGAGGATTGATGGGTTATCTTGGAAATAAGGTATTAATCTCTATGGACATATTTTTTTTTTTATAAAAAAAAATTGAAATGAAACAACGGGTATTGATTTTGTATTTTGTATTTATTTGCAGGGATCCGTATCCGTGAGTATGTTGTTGCATCAAACAAGTTTTTGCTTTGTGTGTAGTCATTTGACTTCTGGACAAAAAGAGGGTGATGAACTAAGAAGAAATTCTGATTTCATGGAAATTGTTAAAAAAACAAGATTTCCACGTGTCCAGGGCATAACAGAGGATAAATCCCCAGAGACAATACTCGAACACGAGTAAGCACACAAATTATCCTCCAAATTTTTTTTCTTATTGTTCCAACTTTTATACTCTTAATAAGATTCTGATAAAGCTAATTTCTACATTCACTTCAGTCGGATTATATGGCTTGGGGATCTGAATTACCGAATCGCCCTCTCTTACCGCTCAGCAAAAGCACTTGTTGAGATGCAAAATTGGAGGGCATTGTTGGAAAAAGACCAGGTATGCAACATCATGTTCTACTTTCAAACATTTTTGTCAGCTGATTGATTTTTAATTTCTTATTGCAGCTGCGAATTGAACAAAGAAGAGGGCGTGTGTTTCAAGGATGGAATGAAGGGAAGATATATTTCCCTCCAACATACAAATACTTAACTAATTCAGATCGATATACAGGGGATAACTTGCACCATAAGGAGAAAAGAAGAACACCTGCATGGTAGGGATTAAGGATTATTTGTATGAATGAATGAATGAATGATTTATATATAATGGAGAATTATTTGAATGTGAAGGTGTGATAGAATCTTGTGGTATGGAAGAGGTCTACATCAGTTATCATATGTTCGTGGTGAATCGAGGTTTTCAGATCATAGGCCAGTATACAGCTTATTTTGGGCTGAAGTTGAATTAGTTCATAGCCGTTATAGAAGAAGCATGAGTTGTTCTGGCTCTAGGATTGAGGTGGAGGAGCTTTTGCCTTATGCAAATGGCTACACTGAACTCTGCTTTTTCTAACCAATCACACCAAATGGTATGTATGTATATGCTCTTGCTTCCCTTCATCTTCATTTAATCATTTTCATCATAAATATTTAAATTTAAACCCCCCTTTGTTACGCAATATTGGACATAATAGTTTATATTGTGCATTGGACTGTAACCGAGACATGTAATTGAGACAGACTGATGTCAATGGGACAAAAATGTGTTACAAGGTGGGACAATGTCACGATCTCGATCTCTCGTGTGTGCAAAAGACTTAAATGCCCCCCTCATCCTTATCATCGAGAATTTCTCTTAAAAGCTTGTTTAGTCCGGTCCAATTTCATCCCATCTAACAAATTGCATTTGTTAGACTGGACGAGACTGAACAGGTTTTCTAAGGCTATTTTCGATGAAAGGATGAGGAGGGTATTTACGTCTTTTAACCATACATTGTCCGACCCTGTACCACATTTTTTGTCTCGGTGATATCGGTCTCAGGATGTCAAATGCAGTACAAAACCATTCATATGTTAATAAACACAAATCTTGAAAATTCTAATTGTTTTTTTTTTTGTTCATGTTTATGTAGGGGTAGATGGGGAAAATGGGATGATGAGAGATGAAAAGGGGTGTAGATAAGATAACTAACTACAAGATACAAGATGTTAAATTTTGTTGGTAGAATTAATTAATTTGATTTTGATGTAAGTTTAGAAATGATGACACACATGTCTAAGAAACTTGAGTATAGTCTGCCCAAATAAGGGTATGCAGACTCTGAAGATTCTTTAATTGTTGTTAGGATAGGAAGTAGAAATGAGTAGTAATAATGATAGCGATTAAAGCATAGAATATTAGAATTGGTTTGTTTATGGGGTATCTCTCTATAGCCTGCTTTTTCCTGTCTAGGATGAAAAGGACATTAAAGTAATTTTGGTGGGAGGTAGGTAAGCCTTTTGCAGAAACTCATATCGCTTTTGTTACTCCCTATATGGCAGATTTTTAATTTTGATTTTGATTTATTCTTTTGTCCTTGTGTTCAATTTTGGTAAGCAAAAGTTGTACAATGTTGGTTAAAGACTAGATATAATATATTATTCTCTAATTATATATATTGTATAATATTTTATTTTAGTTTGGATTTTATAAGTTAAAAAGTTTGTATTTGTTTGGGGAAATGGGAATTTAAATTTGTCCTTTTACGATTGGTTAGCTACCAAAGGGCAAGAGTGTGAGGAAGGTAATCATTTGGTGCTTTCACATGTTTCTCGATTTCTTCATTTTTTATTCATTGCTCAAGTGAAGCTTTAAACAACAAAACAAAGTTAGATCTGACTTATGATAAAGTAACACTCTATAATTAACAATTACAAAATATGAACTACTTTTTTTCATAATATATTGCTAATGTCAAATTAATTGTATTTTACTAGTCTTTTATCCCACTGGTGTAGTGAGGACCTAAAAAACGATAAATAACCTAAAAGAACAAAACCATGTAATATTGGTTGTTAGAACTCGTTATTATAGGGAACTTTGATTGTCAATTTTATTCAATTGAAATTTACTCCACTTTGTAATAAGAATCTAATTTTTTTTTAATAACCTACTAAATACAACTTAATATAAATTTTAATAACCTACTAAATACAACTTAATCTAAAAAACCATGTAATATAAATTTTAATAACCTACTAGATACATAACCTAAACAACAAATCATGTATTATTGATTGCCATTTTATGATCTTAACTTAATAGTATATAAATAAAAGTGAGAACTCTTTATTAACTAAAGAACAAATCATGTATTATTGGTTGTCATTTTATGATATTAACCCAATAATATATAATTAAAAGTGAGAAAAAAAAATTCTTTGGTTGGTTATATAATTGTTTTTATAATCCATATTTAATATGATTTCATACGACTGTTTTCGGTTTTTTTTTTTTTTCATTGTTTAACATTTTTTTAGATATTTGATAATTTTTTGAGCTAAGTTAAAGTCGGATATTATTATTAAGTTAAAGTTTTTTTTAATAACGTTAAAAGTGCCCCTTAAAATTCTTAAATCTTTGTTTATCCATGTAAAGATTTTGTTGGATTGTGGGGATATTTTAAAAATTGATCATAATACCCCTATGAACTATAAAGTTAGGATGATTTCATAAATGCTCAAAACTTATTTAAAACTTTAAAGTTGCAATGTGTCACTTGTACAGCACAAATCGTCAATAAAAATCTTATATGAACACCACAAGATCAATGAATGTAAGAAAAAACATTGATCATGATTAATCTTAAAAATTAAAACAAAAACAAATCACTTATGGTTGTTATTTGTTAACCTCAAAACAAAAGAAAAACCATCAAATCAGGCTCGATTCTCTAGATATGCTTCGTTTCCTTCATGTTTGTTGGATATGTGGTCCTTGTTCACAAATCAATCAACTGTTGTTTTGTTTCTTTAGGCCAAATGCAACCGGCAGACAAACTTGTGGGATGTCATTGCCGTTGTGGTGTGACTTGCTCCAACCAATCGGCAAGATAGTGTGTTATTTGGTAAAAAAAACAATATTGACCCAACAAATTTGTTAAATATTAATATAACATTTATTATATATTAAAAGATTTTGTTTTAAACACACACATACATGTTTACAAATTTGCGGAATAACCTACAAACAAACTAGTTAGACCCATCATGTGATAGTAAGACCAACCTAGTTAGACCTATAATGTGATAGTTACACCCATCTTGTGACTTGTATATTCTTAATATAGTCACATGAATATATGCCCTAACTAATGAGAAGCTCTCGAACTTTATGCGAAAGTTATCCGAGTTTTTTTTATCAAAATTGGATGATTGAAAAAAGCATTTACCATTCTAGTGTGTATTTTTAAAAATATTTACCAAATTAGTACTATCTCTATCTAATATCTAATATTTGTTGTTTATTCTTTAAATTTAATCTTAAATATTTTTATTAGTGTTATATATTACATAATAAAACTTATAATAATGAAAAGACATTTAAAACACAATCCATTCATATATTTTATTTCAAATATTATATAACAAAAACAAAAATATTTAAAGTCAAAATTGAAAAATAAAGACTCTAAAAATCAAAAACAAACAAAAGTATAGATGGAGAGAGTATTTCTTTTCATTTTTCTTTACTTTTCAGTTTTTCTTAATATTTTTTTTTTAAATATCCGATTTTTCTTCCTTTTTTATTTCACATGTTTACTGTTTTTTTAATAACAGTTTTTAATCGTTTTTTATTGTTTTTTAAATAACAGTTCTTTTACTTATTTTATTTCTATTTTTTTTTACATATCCGTTTTTCTTATACAAACATTTTACCATTAAATATTAGTCATCATAAATTAAACATAAAATATAAACATACAATATATTTTAAGGTATAAAAACTTCAATATTACACATACAATATTTTTAATGTAAAAAAACTCAACATTGTTTGTTACAAAAAGAAAAACACCACAATACGTTCGAATTTGAACTGGTAATAAACCTGTAAAAAAGAAAGATAAAATAAAAGAATAGCCACAACAATACCATAAAAGATATTGTCTTTTTAATTACCTTGGCTTAATCAGACATCATTTTTTATTATTGCCCGGTTGCCAATAAATTCCACAAAGATTGACATTTCTTCCTTCTTTAATATCCATACCATTTTTTAGGCTTGTTGAACGAGGACGATCTTTTTTAGTCCGTAATAGTTCTAAATTTAGAAGTAATTCATTAAATAGCGATTGTGGCCAATACGCTTCACGTTTGCAATCAATTCAATCTACAAAAATATAATTAAAAAAATTATGATAAAATTCATCTACAAAACAATTAAACAAATGCAAAAGTTGATCAACAATTCATCCTAACTAGTCATGGTAACAACATAATCAATTGTAGAAAACTGAAAAAAGAAACGAGCAGGATGAGTCGAGAAAAGCTTTACATACATTGAAACTGTGTTGGGTATGAATCGATTGTTGACGACAAGTTGGGGAGCCGGCAGGTGGCCGGCGATAGGTGGAGGAGCCCGCATGTGGCCGACGATGGGTGGAGGAGGCTGCAGGCGGAGGAGTGACAATGAAGTGACGGGAGTAGAGCCCTAGTTTGACTGTTTGCTTTTTTTTATTCGGCGTCCTCGTTCCAGCGTAATCAAAAGAAATGTGTTTTTTATAATAATAATAATAATAATAATAATAGTTTTCAATTTAAAGTAATACTATTTTGGTAAATATTTTGAAAGGTATGTTAGTTTAGTAAACAGTTTTCAAATAATCTTCTTATAGTTAAAAACTTCAGATTATCTCTACCTAATCTTTGTCTTTTCCTGTTACAACATCAGTGGTGATGCCCTTCTGCAACAAACATAACCCCTCCTTCCAATGTTCAACATTAACCCTAACCACCACCACTAGGGGCGGAGCTTAAACAATTAATTTGGGGGAGCCGAAAGTATTATAAATTAAAATTACCGTTCTTACATACAAACAAAAAATATTTTTTTTTCAGTAAATAAACACCAAAAATGCCTAGAAAAAAGAATTGCAAATCAGTATGATGACTTTTAAGGTCTTTAAAATCATATATTACTGACTTCGAATCAATGTTTTTAACAATTTCTTTTTCTGTGTAAATCACCAAGTTGATTGTGAGAAAGTTATCTGACATCTTATTGCGAAGACGGTTCTTAAATATTTTCATTGCTAAAACTCCCCTCTTTGCTGTTGCGGTAGAAACTGGAAGTGTCAAGATTAACCAAACCACTCTATTAAGCAAATAATATGTCTCACATGTCTGAGTTTCCACAAGAACCTTGCATAAGTCGGCAATAGTTGATACACCACTTAGCCTGAGATTCTTTATCATATCAATATTAAAACCTACAATTGACATCATAATTGAATTCTCACTTGCTCCGTAAAATCTTCAGGATAATATTTCTCAACAAGAAGACAAATTTGATCAACGTTGATCACTTTATAGTGTTCTTTTGAGGCTAAAGTAGAACTAAGACTTACCAACTCCATCGCCTGATCATTGAATCTATTATTCACCTCATGTAAATGTTTCTCCAATATGGATGTAAACAAATCTACTCGATAAAAATGTTCAAAAGTAACATCATTATCTTTCTTTCGAGGCCAGTATCGAATAGAAGTATATGGAGCATTCATATCCAACAAATATATTTGATGCTTCTCACAAAAAAAAATTTACGTGTTCAAGTAAAGAATCTCATCCCTTGTTTCTGAAATCATTTAGACCCTCCTTTGTTGTTGAAACTAACTCCATGGCATTAAGAATATATTGGGATTTCTTTTGTAGAGCTTGAGAAAGTATATCGGTTTTTCCCATTACTTCTTTTATCAAGTGAAAGAATAAACACAAACTCAAATGATTTCATATAACAGAAAATTGCATCCACATATCCACGTTGAGAATAAGTAGCAGATATGTCATCAATTATTTCATGGAGAACAACACGAGTACAATCAAACATGTTAAGCAAACTGCAAACGGAACGAAAATGAGAATCCGAATGTGTCTAACCAACTCTTCTTAATGTCCCAACTTGATCCAAATTCGATTTCACCAAATTCCAATAATTGTTTAATCTCATTTGCCTTTGCCTTGTATAACTCATCATGACACTTACTCGAAGCACAAACTACATGAATTGTAAAAATTAAGTTTTTAAAAAATTGGTGTATGTGAATAATTTCCCTTAAAGCAACCACCAAGATTATACATATGAGCAAGTTTAGCCACTTATGGATACTCTTTAAGACGCATTTAGAGAGGTCCTAAATTCATATAAGCTCGTCTTACTTGTTCCTTTAAATTAATTGGATAATCCCACATTTATTTTCGTTTAGCGGGATCTTTTTCTAGATGCTTATGATCCACTTCATTAGGATTTGATTGTGTAGCTTCAGAAGTATCATTCTATTGTTGTTTTTCATGTTCTTGATGTTATGGATCATTTGTTAAAGCTTTGTGACGTTTACTCTGTTGATTTTCATTATGAGTTTCTTCATCATCAACATTTCTTTTGAAAAAAGCATCAATGGTTTTCATTATTCTCATGATTGTATCTATAAAAATCAATATGGGGGAACAATTCATGCAATAAAAATAAAAAATTAGACAAACAAAAACAAGGCTCATCACTCGTCAGCTTATTCTAGACAACATTAGCAAAAATCCGCCACAATTCATTTAACAATGTGTGAAATCCTAATTAGTTGATTCCCAAATCACAACAAAAAATGGAAGTGCAATGCTAATAATTATGAGATCTAGAAGGGTAAAGTTTCTAACTTTACCCCTAGGAACCACCGAAATGGGTCCAAGTCCAAACCCTAGACTTAAAAGAATGAGGGCTTAACAATTAACCGCTTAATACTCAAAGACAAAGCCTCAAACTGCAAATCTGATACTCTAGAGCTGGAAGACCACATAAAGTTTCCAACTTTACGCTCACACATGAGTAGAAGAGGCTCAAATGCTCAAAAAGGGCTTAATAAGGGACTTAAAGAATGCATGATGTAACGACCCAATTTTCACATCCAAAATTTTCATTTTTGATTAAGTGATTTGCAAAACATTTGTAACAAAATATCATCCGATCATATCATTTAATAAAAACATGTCTCCTATCTGAAAACCGAATCGTAAAAACATAATAACGTCAGAGTACAAATCCCAGAATAACTCTTAGTGTGGAAAACAAAGAGTGTGTGTATGATGTGCCGCTACCACGCCAGCTCCTTCCCCTTCGCTGAAGAGGTACCTGAAACCAAAACTGTAAACTGTAAGCACGAAGCTTAGTGAGTTCCCCCATCGTACCACATACCATACAATCACATAGCATGCATACTGTCGGGCAACTCTGGGGTGCCCGACCTACCTGGTACGACCATTCTGGGGTGCCGACCTACCCGTACGGCCATTCTGGGGTGCCGACCTACCCATGTCAAGCCATTATGGGGTGCTGACATACCCGTCGGTCCTAACAACCGACCCTCGGGGACTAATCCACCCCTACTGCAGCTATCACATATATCATAACATAAACATACTATGAAACATATCTGGGGTGTCCGAACTACCCTTCGGTCCTAACAACCGAACTTGGGGACTATTCCCCTCCTACTACCACTATCACATATAACATATCATGCCAACATATAAACATATCATCACATACCGTCAGACATATCTAGGGTGTCTGACCTACCCTTCGGTCCTAACAACCGAACTCTACTACTATCACATATAACATATCATGCTAGCATATAACATATTAGGTAGTAGAAAACCTAGATGATATCACAAAGACAATCATCTAACATACAACTCCTACTAGTGGGCCGACATTGTGGCCGTAGACCCACCGTTATTGGAACCTCGTAGTAGCTGCTGATCTGTGCGGGAATCCTCCGACTGCTGTCGTTGCTGCTCCGAAAATCCTCCGGCTATAATTCCCACAAAACACTAAGTCATACATTGCTAACTGTTCTTAGGGTAAAATGACCATTTTACCCCTGACCAAATCAAAGTCAAAGTCAACTTCTAGTTGACCTGACTCGTCGAGTTGGCTCGTCAACTCGCCAAGTCCCTATCCTTCCATTTGTCCTTATACCCGTCTCTACTCGTCGAGTTAGGCGATGACTCGACGAGTTTTCCTTCTTAATGAACATCGACTGAATCCTCATCCGACTCGTCGAGTTGTATGAAAAACTCATCGATTTCATCTTCAACTGATACACAAGTCCTGTCCTTGACTCGTTGAGTTGTATGAACAACTCGTCGAGTTCATCTTCATCCTTAAGAAGATTGCCTTGGACTCTCCGAGTCTGCTCATGCACTCGCCGAGTCCCATGAACTTCCAGAACAATGGCTGTGACATCCCCATTTTCATGGCCAGAAAAGACCGATTTTGTTTATGCTTTGTAAAAATCAGAGTACCTCTTTTAACAAAAATGTTGCGGAATTTGTTCCCAGAAAAATACGATAAATACGTTATCAAAACATTTTCGAAGAAACGTATTTTATTCATTTTAAAACATTTGGGATGTCATTGTCAATACAGGAACATAAGCATAAACGGAACTTACATTTATTTACACTAGTGATCTACATCTCTTTAATCTCTCAGTGTAATGTCACTTCATATCGACACCTGTGATATAAATAAGCTGGAGTGAGTCAGGTTGGGAAATCTGGTGAGTACATAGGGTTTTCAACCCACAATAATATAATTATTATGCTCAATCATCAAACAATTAACCCAATTACCCATCCCCATTATCTTCTTTATTCCTAAGTACCTTCCCTAAGGATTTATCCTAAGGGTCATCTCCTACATCATATTTACCTCTCATCTCCTTACATCGCATTTCCTTATATGTTTGTTCCTAAGGACTCTCCCTAAGGATCATCACCTACATCGCATAGAAAGTATTGATTCAGGGATTAATCCCTCAGTACGTGCCCAACAAGGGTTAGGGTATCATCGCATGAATACGTAGTTACAACATCGCCTGAACTCGTAATTCATAGTAAGGGGTTAGAGTATCATCGCATGAATACGTAGTTACAACATCGCCTGAACTCGTAATTCATAGTAAGGGGTTAGAGTATCATCGCATGAATACGTAGTTACAACATCGCCTGAACTCATAATTCATCACCTACAGGTTATGAGCCTGCTGGTGTTTCCACGGGGTTGTCTATATTAGTCTGTGGTCGCCATCTATACTCTGGTAGATGACTACATCTCCAAATTGTCGGACAAGGTTGTAGTATCCTACATCACCGATTCATCATCACCTATCTATCCTCACCTAAATTATCATCACCTATTTCTCATTATTTTATTTCATCACACACCAACTATTTCATCTACCCATGTTTTATCCCAACATATTAGTAGATATAAATATACAGTTTAAATCATTTAAAACATGTATAAAACGTTCATCCAACATAGACAGCAAGTATTCAGATAATATGCACACATAGCACGTAGTTTATATAAAATACTTCATATTTATGTGTAAGATGAAAGGGACAATGCACTCACCTGAAAGGTGGTGACTCAGCACTCGGACAACGCTTCGATACTCTCAAAACGATATTCCTTCGATAAAACAGCGAATTTTATCGAAAACCGAAACTTAATTGGAGCAGCGTTTCGAAACCGAAAGACACTTTTTCTCGGAACTCCGGGAGCCTCGGGGCTTCCCTCGGGAGCTAAGGGGTTTAACTAGGGCTTAGGGGGGGTTAGAAACCCTAGAGAGAGAAAGAAATCTAGAGAGAGAAGGAAAATTGTGTGAGAAATGCGGAGACCCTCGTCCCTTTTTATACCCTGCGAGGCCTCGGACTACGCTGGGCGTAATCCTTGGCTATGCGGGGCGTAACTTCGAATAAAGCAGACAGGCGTGTTCCAGCTGGCTCGCACTCGGACAAGACCCGGATAAGACCGAAGCTACGCGGGGCGTACCGAACCTCGTACGCGGGGCATAATGTGAAGGCTTCGTGGCATGATCCGAAGCGAGGTCTGATCAGCGATGGAGGGTCCGGATGTTGCCACGTCATCTCAGTTTCACAAATTTCCTTCTCGACTTCTAAAAATCATAACTTTCGCATACGAGCTCCGTTTTTGACGTTCTTTATATCCACGCAAAGGTGGGAACGTACTCTACAACTTTCGTTTAGAATCCGTCGGCTAATTTTGGCTCGATTTTAAATTTTATATTATTAACAGGCCGGGACAGGATTGGTCCGTTAAATTCTCATAACTTCTTCATTCGATGTCCGTTTTCGCCCATCTTTTTCTGGTTACGCTACTCTTAACGAGATCTTCGATTCTCGTTCAGTTCGTGTTGGCTAAAAATCACTCGATCTAATATTCGAATTTCGGGCTGTACACTGCTAGTCCGAAACTTCGAAAAATCATAACTTCTTCATACGAAGTCAGATTTGGGCGTTCATTTTATCGATGTTCTTAGTTTAACATATTCTACGACTTTCATTTAGAGCGCTAAGGCTAAACTCGCTCTATTGTAAATTCACTATTTACGCTTCCTGGTGCCGTGCCGGTTCCGACGCGAAACTTCGACGGGTCATAACTTCTTCGTTATAACTCGGATTTCGGCGTTCTTTATATGTACGGAAACCTTGTGACATATTCTACAAATTGGTTAAGATTATTTATAATCTTTTGTCAAAAAGTCGTTTTCGACCCCTATTGCCTCTAATTTGACTAGCCCCGATCTGCGGGCGTTACTATGGCTTAGTCCAGAATGTTGGGTCACTCCCCGGGACCCCCCCCCCCCTAAAACCTTTCCACACTCAAGATGGGTCCTTATGACTCTCAAATGATATGAGACAGAAACCTTGGACTCGCCGAGTCCAAGAGTGGACTCGTCGAGTCGGTCACATTCTCTCACTAAATCTTCGATTTCTGATGTACAACCCTTGATCAAAAGATAAATATATGCTTCTACAATCGATCTAGCACGTAAAGTTACAACCTTTACGTGCTTGCATGGGACTTTGAGCTCAAAAGGTCCTAAAACAACCTCTTACAATGCATGGGGCCTTTTTTGAGTGCAAGAGCCACTCCTTTATGCCTTGTAACCCCTCTAAGGGTCTAGATCTGAAACATCAACCCCTAACCATGCTTGCAATCATGGTTGGTGGCCAAAATAGCTTAGAAAAGCCCTAAAACTCCACAAAATGGGATCTATCAAAAGAACAAACAAGGTATAGACTTTATACCTTCTGTAGACTACAAATGATGCTCAAAATCGGATCCTCCTAGCCTCCTCTTGATCCTTCAAGCTTTTCCTTCCTTCCTTGGGTTACAAAAGCACCAAAATCACTCCAAATGCCTTGGATTGCTTCAATAACGGCTAGGGTTTGCTATGGGGTTCTTCTGGGAGAAAATGGGACGAAGGAGGCCGAGTTAAGGTGTTTAAATAGGGTGCAAACCTTCGGGTTAGGGTTTTTGTCAAGACAGGGCCTACTCGCCGAGTCCAGGACTCGACTCGTCGAGTCCACTGCTTAAACCCCGCTTCTCATCCCGCTTCTACTCGGCGAGTTGGTCCTTCAACTCGCCGAGTCCAAGGCCAAAATGCAAAACATTTTAAAGAATTAATAAAAGAATACGTACCAAGAACCAGGTGCTACAAATCTCCCCCACTTATTTTAGACTTCGTCCTCGAAGTCTGCTGCTCAATCCTGAAACAGCTCGGGGTAATGCTCCATCATCTCGTCCATCGGCTCCCAAGTCCACTCCGACCCCTTCCGGTGCTGCCATTGCACCTTCACGAGTTCCACTCTTTTGTTCATCAAATCCTTCAACTTCCAGTCGAGGATTGCCACCGGTCGCTCAATGTAGTTCATGTTGTCATCAACCTGAATGTCCTCCAAGGGTACCACTGCCGAGGCGTCCACTAGGCACTTTCGACGCTGAGAAACATGGAAAGTGTTGTGTATCTGACTGAGTTTGGTTGGCAAATCCAGCCTATACGCCACCTTTCCCACCTGGGCTATAACCCTGAACGGTCCAGTATACCTGGGGCCCAACTTGCCCCGCTTCCTGAATCGGATAACGCCTTTCCATGGCGACACCTTCAGGAAAACCATATCCCCGACCTGGAACTCCAGGTCTGATCGGCGCTTATCGGCATAGCTTTTCTTCCGACTCTGAGCAGTCTGAAGCCTGCTCCGGACCTGCTGAATCTTCTCTGTCGTCTTGAGCACTACCTTAGTGCTCCCCATTACCCTCTGGCCAACCTCGCCCCAACATATCGGGGTCTTGCACTTCCTCCCATATAGCATCTCGAAGAGAGGACGATCAATGCTCGCATGATAACTATTTTTATAGGAGAACTCTGCCAATGGAAGGTAGGTATCCCAACTACCTCTGAAGTCTAATACGCATGCTCGCAGCATATCCTCTAGGGTCTGGATGGTCCGCTCGCTCTGACCATCTGTCTGCGGGTGAAAGGCAGTGCTAAAATGTAGACGAGTACCTAGCTCGTCATGAAACTTCCTCCAAAACCTGGAAGTGAACCACACATCCCTATCTGAAATCACTGAAACTGGCACACCGTGCTGCGCCACCACCTCCCGGATATAGACGTTGGCCAACTTCTCGGCCGAGATGCTCTCCTAAATCGGGATAAAATGGGCGCTCTTGGTCAATCGATCGACGATGACCCAGATCGAATCCACTCCCCGCGCGGTCCTGGGAAGCTTGGTGATAAAATCCATCGTGATGTCTTCCCATTTCCACAGCTGAATATTCAACGGCTGCATCTTTCCGTGAGATCTCTGATGCTCAGCCTTGACCTTCCTGCAAGTCAAGCACTGCTCCACGAACCATGCCGCATCCCGCTTCATGCAGGGCCACCAATAGTCCAGACAAAGATCCCTATACATCTTCTTCGCCCCGGGATGAATGGAGAACCGAGATTTGTGTGCCTCCTCCATCAGAACCTGGCGCACACCCCCGTGGTATGGCACCCACACCCTACGGTGTAGTTTCAGTAATCCTCGGTTGTCATAGTCAAAGGAGGAAACCTGCTCCACGATCCACTCGCTCTTCCGATGTTCCTCCTTCATGGCCTCTTGTTGGGCCTCCCGAATCCGCTCCAACAATAGAGTCACCACTGTCATCCTCAGGCAGATATCCCTGATCGGCGCTGCCTTGCGACTAAGCGCGTCGGTCACCACATTGGCCTTACCCGGGTGATAAAGGACCTCGCAATCATAATCCTTTACCACATCCATCCACCGACACTGCCTCATGTTTAGATTCGGCTGATCTATGAGGTACCTTAAACTCTTATGGTCTGTGTAAATGGTACAGCGAACCCCATAGAGGTAATGACACCAAATCTTAAGGGCAAATACAATAGCCCCCAACTCCAAATCATGCGTCGGGTAGTTCGCCTCGTGAGGCTTCAGCTGCCTCGACGCGTAGGCGATGACATGCCCTCTCTGCATCAATACTGCACCCAAACCTGAGATGGACGCATTGCAGTACACAACAAAATCCTCCATACCCTCTGGCAGGGCTAAGATTGGCGCCTCGCACAATCTCTGTCTCAGTGTCTCGAACGCGGCCTGCTGCTCAGGCCCCCAACCAAAGACCACGACCTTCCTTGTTAGCCTGGTCAGAGGTACGACTATCTTGGAGAAATCCTGGATGAATCTCCGATAGTATCCGACTAATCCTAGAAAAATCTGAATCTCGGATGGAGACTTCGGAACCTCCCATCTCATCACGGCCTCCACTTTGGCCGGGTCTACTGAGATCCCGTTCTGGTTTACGAGATGCCCAAGGAACTGCACCTCGCGCAACCAGAACTCACACTTGGAGAACTTAGCATACAAGTTCTCCCTCCTCAAAGTCTCCAGAACCTCTCACAGATGCTCCTCGTGCTCCTCCTGCGTCTTTGAGTAAACCAAGATATCATCAATAAACACTATCACAGACCGGTCTAACATCGGTCTACACACGCAGTTCATGAGGTCCATGAACACGGCAGGAGCATTGGTGAGCCCGAAGGTCATCACCACAAACTCGTAGTGGCCATAGCACGTCCAAAACGTAATCTTCTGTACATCCTCCTCTCTGACCCTCATCTGATGATATCCTGAACGCAGATCAATCTTGGAGAACCAAGATGCCCCCTGTAGCTGGTCAAAGAGGTCATCAATCCTCGGGAGTGGGTAACAGTTCTTCACCATTACCTTGTTCAGCTCCCGGTAATCTATACACATCCGATGCGACCCGTCCTTCTTCCTCACAAACAGAATCGGGGCTCCCCAGGGAGAGCTACTCAGTCTAATGAATCTCTTTTCTAACAGCTCCTGCAGCTGTGTAGACAACTCCTGCATCTCAGGAGGAGCCAACTGATACGGTGCCTTGGCTACCAGAGCTGCACCAGGGACTAGGTCGATCCTGAACTCCACCTGCCTCTCTGGAGGTATCCCTGGAAACTCCTTGGGGAATACATCCGTAAACTCTTGCACTACGGGCACATCGCTCACTGTCGCCTTACCTGCCTCCCGGGTGTCCATGACATAAGCAACATATCATGTGCAACCCTGCTAAAGGTAACGCCTAGCTCTCGCTGCTGAACATACCGCTGGTCCTTGCTATGGCCTTTCGCCCTGAACTACCAACTCTCCCCCACTTGGGGTCCTGATTCGAACCAGCTGCTACGCGCAATCTATCACTGCCCCATTGGGGCTCAACCAATCCATGCCTATAATCACATTGTTCCTTCTCAACGGAATAGGAACCAGGTCCACCAGATAACGCTCCTCGAATAATCTCAACACACAGTCTCGGAATACCGTCGATGCTCGCACCGATAGGTCATCTGTAACCTCTACCTCTAAAGGGCAATCCAACATGCCCGAAGACTCAGGAAACTTCTTGTTAAGCGCAAGAGAGACAAATGATCGGGTAGCCCCCGAATCAAATAGTACCTGAACTAGGATATCGTTCACATGGAACGATCCTAAACAGAGCACATACATAACATATCAAACTCACAACAGCGCATCATAAAGCATAAAGATAAGAAATCATACCTGTCACCACATCGGGTGTAGCGCGTGCCTCCTCGGTAGTCAACTGGAATGTCTGGCTCCTCACCATTGGAGCCTCTACCTTGCCCTGCCGTGCATCAGTGATCTGCATGGTTGCTGGAGCTGGCGCCTTCACTGGCGCTGATGCTGCTGTCAACTGGGGGCAGTTGGCCTTCTTGTGGCCCCTCTGGTTGAAGTGGAAACATAGCAACTCAGACATCTAAATAACCGGTGCAAGGGCAGTACAATCCCTGCTGAAATGCCCCATCTTGCCACACTTGTAGCAGCCCGATGATCCCAATCTACACGCCCCCTCACGTGGCCTGCCGCATTTCCTGCAGCGGCCCAGTCCTGACTGGCCTTTCGGCCTACCGTCTGATCCCTTGGGCTTCTTCCCCGAAGCCCCAGTCGTCTGACCCTCCTCTATCTTTCTTTTCCTGACATGCTCCAGATCAATCTCTCTCTCCCTTGCCCTGGCAATCATGGAATCCAGGGTAGGGCACGCTGAAAAACTAACATGCTCCCGAATGTCGGCCCGTAGCATGTCGTGGTAGCGGGTCCTCCTCATATCCTCATATCCCGCATACTGGGGCACCATCAATGCCCTCTCCCGGAACTTGGTGGTTATCTCCGCCACAGTCTCCGTAGTCTGTCTCATGTCCAAAAACTCCCTGGCCAGATGCTGAAGCTCTACAGCTGGCGCAAACTCGGCTCGGAACCGGGTCACAAAATCTGACCATGTCATATTCTCAACAGCCTAGGCTCCCAGAGAGTCACCAACCGACTCCCACCAATCCCTGGCCCGGTCCCTCAAACACCCCGCTACAAATCATACCTTCGACCCCTCAGGGCAGAAGCTGGTTAGCTGCGCGGACTCAATGTCTGCAATCCATCGTCGGGCAGCAATGGGGTCCTTCGCCCCGTGGAAATCTGGTGCACCACTGCCCCTGAAGTCCTTAAAGGACAGTATGCGGGATCCTGACTGGCCAGACGCCATGTCTGTAACACCGCAAATTTCAAAACAATTTTTCGCATTTTATAAAAACATAATTCATTTAATATTCATAAAAACATCAATATTTGAAACTCAATCCATGACATATAAAAATCCCAAGATCTCATAACATAAAAATCCCGTGTGTGTGTACTGATCAAGCCGGCGCCTTCCCACGGTCATCACTAGTACCTGAAACAAATAACACCAAACATTGTAAGCACAAAGCTTAGTGAGTTCCCCAAAATACCAAACATAACACATATTAGCCACTCGAGGCTATAACTCTGTGGGTCCGTGGACCCTACTTTGTGAACCCTCTGGTTCTATCTCTGTGAACCATCCGGTTCCAGCTCTATAAACATGCACAACATAAATCACATAGAAATAATGCAGCACAACACATAACATACATATAGCATACAAATACTCTGTCACATAACTCTAATTACCTACTCAAGGTAAAGTATAGTGAGAAGACTCACCTCGCGTATCTCGATAACTCGCAAATCCCGGAAATCACTCGCGCTCGATCCCCCGAGCTATAATTCTCCTATAACACAATATATCTCTAATTAACACTTTCACAACTAAGGTTGACTAACCCTATCAAGTCAACACTGGTCAACTCTGGTCAATGGTCAACGGTCAACTTTGACCGGACTCGACGAGTGCACTAGAGCGACTCGGCGAGTCTATACGTTTTCACTGACTCCCTCGGATCCTCTCTTGACACATCGAGTACCTCCCTAACTCGACGAGTTCCACCTGGCATGAATCACGGGGCCACCACGACTCAACTCGCCGAGTCTCAAGAACAACTCGGCGAGTTCCGGCTTGACTCAGCCCCCTATTGACTCTCCTTGACTCACTAGGTCATCCCCCAACCCGGCGAGTCTACTCTCTGAACAATTTACGTGAAACCCCAACCCTACTCGCCGAGTCTCAAGAACAACTCGGCGAGTTCATGCCATGCACAAACTCTATTGACCTTCTGAGGTCAGATCTGCTTCCCTAAACCATAGATCTGGCCTTCCCAAGCATGAATGTCACGTAAAGTTTGAAACTTGATGCTTGTATAACCCCCACAAGGCATCAAAAGGAGATTTGGTCCCAAAAATGACAACTTAGGTCCAATAACTCCATAATAACCCAAAAAGCTCCAAGGGTTAGGGTCTCTGTACCTCTTTGAGTCCAGATCCAAGGCACAAACTCGAAGAGGGACCATTTGCTGCACATAATCACTCTCCAAAGAGGTTAGAAAACCCTAACTCTAAAGATCAACCCTAAAACTGAAGGAGGTTCGAACTATTACCTCAAAATGAAGCCTCTGGACTCTGGATCTGCTGTAATCTCACCTCCTCCTTGCTATTGCCACCTTCTTCTTGCTAAACAATGAATACAAAGGCCCAAAAGTGACTTCCTCTCTCCCAAAACGATTTAGCTCTCTTAGGGTTCTCTCAAGGGACTGGTAGCCGCAATGGAAGGCTATAAGTTCCCTTAAATAGGCTCCAAACCCGGGGAATTAGGGTTTCATTAAACAACATGGACTCGCCGAGTCCACTTTTGGACTCGCCGAGTCCAGATGCGAACCCGTGCCCATAGTCGCGATCATACTCGGCGAGTTTGAGCTCCAACTCGCTGAGTCGCCTCACAATCACCACAATTATAAAAAAAGAATAATACCTGGGAATCCGGGCTGTTACAATTCTCCCCCACTAGAACTAGACTTCGCCCTCGAAGTCTCGCTCTGCAAATAACTCCGGATGCTGCTCACGCATCTCACGTTCCGGCTCCCAAGTCATCTGGGACCCCTTCCGATGCTGCCACTGAACCAAAACCAAGGGTACCTCCTTGTTCCTCAGGACCTTGATTTTCCGATCTCTGATTGCCACTGGTCTCTCGGCATAATTCAAGCTCGCATCCACCTGAATATCCTCTAATGGAACTACTACCGACTCATCGGCTATACACTTCCACAATTGCGACACGTGGAAAGTGTCGTGAATCTGCCCCAACTCTGCTGGTAATTCCAAATGATAGGCTACCCTGCCTACCCTCGCGACCACTCGAAATGGACCGATATATCAGGGTCCCAACTTGCCCCTCTTCCTGAATCGAATCACTCCTTTCCAAGGAGAGACCTTCAGGAGCGCAAAGTCGCCGACCTGAAACTCAAGCTCGGACCAGCGTCTATCCGCATAACTCTTCTGACGACTCTGAGCGGTCAACAACCTCTATCTGACCTGCTGGATCTGCTCTGTCGTTTGGAGCACGATCTCTATACTGCCCATCACACGCTGTCCAACCTCTCCCCAGCAAATGGGGGTCCTACACCTCCTCCCATACAACAGCTCAAAGGGCGGCATACCAATGCTCGAATGATGGCTGTTGTTGTAGGAAAAATTTGCCAAGGGAAAGTACGTATCCCAACTCCCCCGAAATCCAACACACATGCCCGGAGCATGTCCTCGAGCGTCTGAATCGTCCGCTCACTCTGTCCGTCTGTCTGGGGGTGATATGCGGTACTAAAATGCAGCCTAGTACCCAACTCCTCATGAAACTTCTTCCAGAATCTGGAAGTGAAACGTACATCCCGGTCTGAGACAATCGAGATCGGAACCCCACGCCGAGATACCACTTCCCTCACGTACATCTCTGCTAACTTCTCTACGGAGGAGCTCTCACTAATAGCAAGGAAGTGGGCGCTCTTCGTCAACCTGTCCACAATCACCCAAATTGCATCGACTCCCCTAGCAGTCCTTGGCAATTTGGTGATAAAATCCATGGTGATCTGTTCCCACTTTCATTCGGGAACCTCCAACGGCTGTAGCTTACCATGCGGTCTCTGGTGCTCGGCCTTAACCCTACGGCAGGTTAAGCACCTCTCAACAAACCACACAACATCCCTCTTCATACAGGGCCACCAATACTCCCTCCTCAGGTCCAAATACATCTTAGTGGCCCTAGGATGGATCGAGAATTTCGACCGATGAGCCTCTTCCATCAAAATGGTACGCGCCCCTCCCACAAACGGTACCCATATACGCCCCTGAAAAGTCATAAGCCCCCGACCATCGGTAACGAACTCCGATACCAACCCAACAACTCGCTCTCTCTTCTGGTTCTCCGATCTCACGGACTCAGCCTGTGCTCCACGAATGGTGTCCAACACCGGAGCCATCACGGTCAATCGCAAACATACACCTCGCAATGGGGCGCTCTCCGCCCTGTGACTCAGGGCGTCGGCTACCACATTAGCTTGCCCGGATGGTATAGAATCTCACAATCATAATCCTTGACCACATCCAACCACATCCTCTGCCGCATATTTAGGTTGGGCTGATCCATCAAATACTTCAGGCTCTTATGGTCCGTATATATCGTACACCAAACCCCATACAGATAGTGACGCCAAATCTTAAGGGCGAACACCACTGCCCCCAACTCTAGATCATGGGTGGGATACCTCGTCTCATGAGGTTTCAGCTGCCTCGATGCGTATGCTATCACATGCCCTCTCTCCATCAGCACCGCTCCCAACCCCAAGATCGATGCATCACAGTATACCACAAAGTCCTTTATCCCCTCCGGGAGGGCTAACACCGGGGCTTCGCATAACCTTTGGCGAAGCGTCTCAAAGGAGGCCTGCTGCTCGGGTCCCCATGAAAAAGCGACACCGTTCCGGGTCAACCTGGTGAGTGGCACTGCGATTTTTGAGAAATCCTTGATAAATCTCCGATAATAACCTGCCAACCCTAGGAAACTCCTGATCTCGGAGGGTGACCTCGGCACCTCCCAACTCATCACCGCCTCAACTTTGGCCGGGTCGACCAATATCCCTTCCTGGTTAACGAGATGACCCAGGAACTGAACCTCTCGCAACCAGAAATCACACTTGGAGAATTTGGCATATAGCCTCTCCGATCTCAGAACTCCGAGGATCTCCCTCAAATGCTCCTCATGTTGCTCTCTAGATCTCGAATATACCTAAATGTCGTCGATGAATACAATCACCGACCGATCCAGCATCGGCCTGCACACTCAGTTCAAGAGATCCATGAACACTGCCGGAGCATTGGTGAGCCCGAAAGGCATCACCACAAACTCGTAATGCCCATAACGCGTCCTGAACGCTGTCTTCTAGATGTCCTCATCTCGCACCCTCACCTGATGATATCCAGACCTCAAATCGATCTTGGAGAACCAAGATGCTCCTTGTAACTGATCGAACAAATCGTCGATCCTCGGCAACGGGTAACGGTTCTTGACCGTCAGCTTGTTCAACTCCCGGTAATCAATGCACATCCGGTGTGAACCATCCTTCTTCTTGACAAACAGGATAAGCGCTCCCCACGGCGAGCTGCTCGGCCGAATAAACCCCTTTCCCAGCAGCTCCTGAAGCTGCGAGGATAACTCTTGCATCTCTGGTGGTGCAAGGCGATAAGTCACCTTAGCGATAGGCGCGGCCCCCGGAACCAAATCGATACTGAACTCCACTTGCCTCACAGGAGGCACACTCGACAACTCCTCTAGAAATACATCCGGGAACTCACGCACTATCGGAACCTCCTCAACTGACCTCGGCCTCTCGGAATTCACTCGCGTATCCATCACATACGCCACAAAACCCATACAACCCTGCTGAAGACACTGCCTCACCCTAGCGGCCGAACAAAACACTGACCCAGAACGTGTACCCTCGTCGTACACCGTAAGGACTCCCCCACTAGGGTCTCGTATGGTCACCAGCTGTCGCTCACAGTCGATAACCGCACCGAATCTGCTCAACCAGTCCATGCCCACAATGACACAGACATCACCCATCGCAATAGGAACCAAATCAATCGGGAACTCAACACCGAAAATCTCGAACACACACCCCCGGAGAACCTTTGTGGCATATATCACCCTCTCGTCAGCTATGGAAACTCTTAGAGGCCGACTCAACGCCTCACGACTAACACTGATATGCTAACTAAAAGTCAAAGATACAAAAGACCGACTCACACCCGAGTCAAATAACACCAAGGCAAGTACAGAATTTACAAGAAAAGTACCTACGCATAACATAATATAAGCATAATATCTCAACATCAAAATAAATACACGAAAGAATACATACCAACCACGACATCGGGCGCTGCGCGGACCTCCTTCGCGGTCAACTGAAAAGCTCTCCCTCGTGCCCTTGGCGCCTCGGCCTTTACTGGCCGACTCTCGGTAGCTCTGATGGCGGCAGGGGCAGATCCCTGAGCTGATCCCCGCAACTGCGGACACTCCGCCTTCCGGTGTCCGGTCTGGTTGCAGTGAAAACACACTGCAAACCCCTTGGGGCAGTCCTTGGCCATATGCCCCTCCTTGCCACACTTGTAGCAAGATCCAGCTCTACATACTCCATCATGACCCTTGCCGCACTTACCACAAGTGCGGCCCTTCTGGCTCCCCGCTTTGGGATCAGCGGGCTTGGCTGTCGGCTGGGACTGTGCCGGTCGTCGATCCCTCCCCTGAGACTCCGCCTCCTCCCTGGCTTGAGTCTCTAGCTCGATCTCCCTCTTCCGGGCATTTTCCTGAAGCTCGGCAAATGTCCGGTACGAGGAGTTCGCCACGAACTCCTGAATGTCTCTCCTCAAAATACTCAAATATCGGCTCATACGTGCCTGCTCAGTGGACACGTGCTCAGGGCAGAACATCGCCCTCTCGTGGAACATCCTGCTAATCACCGTAACAGACTCAGTACCCTGCTTGAGGGTCAGAAACTCCTGGGCCAAACGCTCCCTCTCCACCTGGGGAACGTACTCATCTTGGAACATGGCAGTGAACCTCTCCCAGGTCACTGCCGCAAGCTCAGCCGGCGTAAAGTGCGTTGTCACAAACTCCCACCAGTCCTTCGCTCCCAAGTGAAGCTGGTTCAGCGCGAACCGAACCTTCAAATGCTCAGGAGATGAGCAAGTGAAGAAACACCCCTCTATGTCAGAAATCCATCTCATAGCCACCACCGGGTCCTGGGTCCCATCAAACTCCGGCGGTTTTGTGTTGCTGAACTCTCGGAACAGCAACGCATCACCACCCTGCAGCCTCGCGGCAGCAATAGCGGCGGTGGCCGCTGCAACAGCAGCCTCAGAAAGAGCAGCATAACGCTCGTCGAAAGTATCAATCAACGTGGTCTTAATAGACCCGAACATCTCTAGTATCTCTGCCCTGATGGCCGCAGCCACCTCCTCATGGATGATCCGGCAGATCTCCTCATCACTGGCCCCACTACTCTCAGGCATAAGACGTGTCCTCACCATGATCTACCTCTGAAATACAACATACGATAAATTAGAATCCATTCGAGCATACTCACACTCGACAACTGATTCCTCCTTGATCCATGGCATTCCAAAGATTCTTACTTGGGCGGTACACTGCCCCGGTGTTTTCAGTAGTACGGGCCCAATACTACTGTCTGCACCGTATCAGAATACACCCCAAGTCCTCCTCTTCGGATCCCAAATTCCATGTACTCTATTATGCATAATCCACTTTCTAACATATCTCTCACAAGCCCCTCGCTGCTACCTACTCACTCTCAAGCATCTCATAGCAGCTCACCTCTCCCTAGGCTAAGGCATAACAAATCAGGCCACTCTAGTCCTAATAGGAGTACCTAGCTTACTCTAGCATGAGAATACACCATATCAATATCAATATCACATAACATGAGGGTATTTTGGGAAATCATCGTTCGGGCACGGACTGATCGTACACACAACTCTACTCTACGTTTTTCCAAAAATCTTTTACTCTTTTTGAAAATACTTCTCAAATCCTCAGTTTGAGTTCAAATACGCCTGAAGGTGTACTCGAATCCCTCAAACCAAGGCTCTGATACCAACTTGTAACACCGCAAATTTCAAAACAATTTTTCGCATTTTATAAAAACATAATTCACTTAATATTCATAAAAACATCAATGTTTGAAACTCAATCCATGTCATATAAAAATCCCAAGATCTCATAACATAAAAATCCCGTGTGTGTGTACTGATCAAGCCGGCGCCTTCCCACGGTCATCACTAGTGTGACAACCCCAAATCTATTCTCGTTACAAATCCCATTTTCACTAACGGAATGCGTCACTATACGTTATTTTATGTAATACTTGGAATCGTCAATAACCGAATATCTAGTTATATGCATGTCTTGATATTATCATAAGAAATATAACTCGTATGTGTTAACCCCGTTTAACCTAATAGAGTTGTATTACTTTCTCAACCACTTCACCCGGGTAAAAAGTTTTAACCCTGTTAACTTTAAGCATCGGGTAGCCGTGTATCGGGTGCGATACCCGAGACATATGAAATGAGTGTGCACAACATTTGAACACTCTTTACCACACATTCACTCTCTCTCACTACTTTCTCTCTCTAGACCCGAAATCGACCCCGAATCCGCGAATTTCCGGCTTCCAAACGTAAGGATTCATTCCCTATCTTAATCTAAACATACTTTACTGCATTTAGAGTCCAAAATCATAGAAAACAAAGAACAAAAAGGGAGTTTACGGCCTAAGAAGCCCCTTAGGCCGTAAACCCCCAAAATCATGCCAAAGACCATGTTTTTCCTTCCTTTAAGCTCATGAACTAATTAAGGCATATACCTAGGAGAGTTTGGACACTAAAACACAAGAAATTGGAGCTTAAAAAGGAGTTTACGGCCCAAGCTTGTGCTTAGGCCGTAAACACCCCAAAAACCCCACAAATCCTTGTTTAAAGCCCCAAAAACTCATCTAAGGTGTTTGGTAATTTAGACTTGACACTAAGGAAGGTTTAAATGCATCAAACAACTTCATTTGAACACAAAAAGAGGAGTTTACGGCCAAGGCTAAGCTTGGGCCGTAAACAACCAATTTTTTGTGTCAAACAAGTCCCAAAACTCCTCTAAAGCATGTAAGGAATTTAGCTAAGGCCCTTGGATGTGTGTTGTACCATTAAACTTCACATGTTGAGGCCAAATGAAGAGTTTACGGCCAAGGATATTCTTGGGCCGTAAACTCCCCAATTTTCATGCCAAATTGTCCCAAAACTCATCTTAAGGCCTTATAGGATTTATCTAAGGTGAATGAGAACATGTTGTACCATTTAAACAACCATTTTGATGGATTAAATGGAGTTTACGGCCTAAGAACAAGCCTTGGCCGTAAACTCCCCAAAATGTCACAAAAATAAGAGTTTAATCCCTCCATTTTGGTCCAAGACACATACCATTAAAGTAAGGAAGTGAAATAAGGCCTTAAACATACAATTTGGAGGACCACATGAGTTTACGGCCAAGCCTAGGGGGCTTACGGCCGTAAACTCCCAAGGAGTGGCCTTTAGGCCGTAAACTCCAAGGGAGTGAGCTCATGGACCCTCCCGTAAATCATTCTTGGCCTTGTACCACTCCCGGGAACCCCTTCTAGGCCCTAAAACCCCGAAAACGATGCTAGAATGTCCAAATACTATAATGAAAAGCATAAGATGATTAAATTCTTGTAAAATACATATTTCATATGACTTTAGGGTCCTAAAAGGTGCTCAAGTGGTTATTTGGTACCAAACGCTCAACCGACACTTTTACCCGATTTACCCGATTCACCCGAATTACGCGATTTCAGGTGAGTTCATACCCCTTTAATGAACCTTTCAAATGTTTTAAATGTTTTAGGGGGGAGATACAAGTTGCTTATAAATGTTTATGGAAAGTTTTACAGAACGATTTCCGCGTTACAAGGATTAATCACATGTGATTCACTATCCTTAATTCAAATCACATGTGATTTATCACTATGCCTTATAAACAATTTTTTTACATTTTTAAAACGATTTTTGGACAACAAGCCAGATTTTAAATGTTCTTTTGGAAAACACTTTTATTAAATCAATTTACTCATAAATTGTAACCATTCTGATATAGTTATATAAGTAAGACTTGGAGGACTTAGGACCGATATCTCGCCTTATTTCCTGTTCTTGTTTGATTGTGGGCTTAGGGTAGTAGTTATCTGTCCGACTGTCGTTGATTTCTTAATTATATAACTTGTATATTAGTATGGGATACGAATAATTCTTCTTTCACTAAAATACTAAAGTCACTAACATGTCAAGAACCATCCCCACTAAGATAATTATAATAGGTATAGTTACGGTTGCTACTGCTACTACTCGCTAAAGTCATTACTCTCTACACTATAATACTCACTAATACCAGGCAATACACTAGTAAGAGAATACACGATGCTCAATACTATAGGATTTCTACACTATAACAAAAGAGAAAACTCCAAACAAACAATAATACACTAACCCACTACGAGATACTCTATTCGCTATCCACTACGCCCGGAGTTTTCCAGCAGGGAGACGACTCTACATGTATAGATCTATACGGGGCAGACGCTATTATATCCTGACTGTTAATTTCAGTCCGCGCCGTACAGGCCCAGGGATGCCACTACTTCACTATACTGTGCATGATTGGGAAGGTCATGGGATCCTCTATTATCCTCACTATTAGTAATATACAAGGAATACACTACAACTACTCTAAATTACTACACTAAATGCTAAACTACATCCCGAAGTAAGTAAGTATCTATCACTAAAGGAAGCTTGCACCTCTATCACTGATTACAGGCTTAACCTATTCTATCACATTTACTATTTGGAGATTTGCTAATATACTTTTACAATAAACTGTTTCAAGAAAACGAAGAATGCATACTTTTCACAGATTTTCACTTACAATGTATTTTCTGGAAAATATGGGATTTTCTAAGTTTCCACTACTTATGAATATAAATGACACATTATTCGCACTAATGCTTTGTATACAAAAATCTCACACTAAACTCTTATGAACTCACCAGCTTTATGCTGATATTCGTTTTCAAAATAACTTGTATCTTCAGGTCAAAGATAGACAGGTACAGACGCAACATTTTTGGAGAAGGTGGAGCACGCAAGACCCATCTCTTATTTTTGATTACTTTTGGGTGATTGTTAAACATTACAAAACACACTTGTAATTAAATTCACTATGTAATGCAATGGTTGTATGTTTCTTGTTTTTACTATTATGCAATTGTGATGATACCGTACACTACGTCATCCACCCCGAAACACATTCCGCCGTTATCGGTTTTGGGGTGTGACAGATTGGTATCAAAGCATTGTTTATAGTGAATCAAGTATATCAACCTATAAAAGATATACGAACTATAAACACTTCGGGACTAAAACACTCTGACCAAGAATATATACTGTTAAGTATCTAAAAGATCTAACTAAGTATATATATATATATATATATATATATATATATATACACACACATCACTATAAAACACAGGAGTCAGTATTGTCCTAGAACAAAACGAAAGTATTAAGATTGTTGGGCAGCACAATTGGGTTTAGAGACATATAGTCACATTCAGGATGATGTAGCCTGATCAACTACATTTTCCTGAGGGTGACTAGCATGTGCCTAAGTTTGGTTGTGATGTTGCAACAAGTCTAAAACTTACCAACAATACCACAATAACGCTACCATAAGAATACTATAGGAGTATTCTGTATCTCTAGATTATACGTAAGTGTTAACAAAAAGGGTCGTTACTAGTAGGACAATAGTTGCTAAGTGGATACACCACGATTACATGTGATTAGGGCGCTATAGACTCAGAATCTGCAGCCTTTGCTTCATTCCCTGTTCTTGTTTGATTGGGGGTCTGAAGTTAGGGTGGTTTATTCGAAGGACTATCTTGCTTCAGTTACATGTAATCGGTATGCACTATGCAAGTATTGGGTCAACTAGTAATGATTCATCCTATAAGTATCTTAGAATAGTACGTCTATTAATCCTCTTTTCCCCCTTTCTCGCGTAGATAGCATGGTTGGCTTCCACCTACCCGGCGATCCGTATTTTCCGAACCAGGGCAATGGAGGATGGCTCGAAGAGGAGTCAGACGACGATCACCCTATTCCTTTGGATGATCATCATGCTGAAGGCTTCTCGGATAGCTCGAGCTCCGAGCCAGAAGTCAACAACCAACCTCCTGAAGCCCCGAACCCTAACCCCCGACCGGCATTTCAGGGCCCCACTCCTATGTGGGCGATATCCTTGCATCGATGGAGAGAGGAGCAGGGTCAGCCCTTGCCTTACAATGGAGACCGAAGCTTCTACAACATAAGCGAAGGAGGATCGGCGGATCGGGTTCTGCCCATCATGATCCGAAGGATTGCCAGGAATGTTGAGCAAAGTCAAGCTGCTATTGGTCGATTTGTAGAAGTGGATGCCAACTCAAACCTCAACACTGTTCGCATCCGCCAACTCGAAGAAGCCGTGGACAGGACAAGGAGGACCAACGAGGCTCTGCAGCATCAGCTGGCTGCATCCCGAGCTGAAGTTAGGGAACTCCGAGCACGCCAAAGGACTCATGATCGACACCTTCAAGAAGTTATGCGTCAACTAGCGGATCTGAGGATTCGCCCAACAAGCAACCGTCGCCAGTAGAAGACATCTAGTTACCTCACTCTTTTGTTTAAAGGACTAGCCTTTTACCTCTATGTTCCGTAGGTCTCTTATCTGTAAACATTCCTAGTTTAAAAGTACTCTAGTTGAACCCCTAAACTGCCAACATTTTCTCTATGGTATGATGTAAGACCTACTGCTAGGTCAATTTTCATGAACTTGTGTTGCATCATTAATACCAGTATATTGGCAGTTGATTTCTCTATTGCTATAACTCTCATCCTGATCTTGGATTATGTTGATTTAATCCACGAAACACTCTATTCATATTCGCAATAGGCTCTTACTATTGCTATCATTTCTATGATCTTCCAGTGAAGGATGCCTCCACGAAAGCGTCCCAGCAGAGGAAGACCCGCAACTCAAACCCCTCCTCCACCACCTCCTCCTCCGCAGTTCGACCCGGTGTTGTTCCAAACGGCTGTGACTGTGGCTGTAACAGCAGCCATGGCCCAAATGAACTCGGGAGATGCGAGCGGTGGTAACTCCAGGTTCGGTGAAGTCCATCAGAGGGTGCAGGGATGCACTTATAAGGACTTCATGAATTGTAAACCTGCCTTCTTTGATGGTACCGGAGGGATCCTGGCATTATCCCAATGGTTCGAAAGAACCGAAGCTGTATTCGAGATGTGCTCTTGTCCCGAAGAGAGCAAAATCAAGTTCGCTACTGCTACCCTCACTAACAGGGCCTTGTCATGGTGGAACGGCCATGTCAACGCACTCTCTTTGGTCACAGCCAATGCCATGGGCTGGGACACTCTAAAAGATCTTATGAGAGGAGAGTACTGCCCTAGGGGCGAAGTTCAGAAGCTTGAGGAAGAACTCTGGAACCTCAAGATGAAGGGGACCGACATAACGGCTTACACTGCCAGGTTTTGCGACTTGGCGGCTATGTGTCCCAATATGATCCCGTCCAAAAGCAAGAAAATTGAATGGTACATCTGGGGTTTAGTGCCCCCGTATCGAGGAAATGTTCTGGCTTCACGTCCTACCACTTTCGACAGCGCCAAGGAATTGGCCCAGAGTCTGATCAACCACGAAATCTCCTCCACTCCAGCAACAACAACCACAACAACCACTGCACCATCTGGATCATCTGACAGAAAAAGGAAACGATGGGATAAGAAGAAAGGCAAGAAGACTCAAACCGCCTCCAAGGACCGGCAAATTGTGGCGGTCCATGCTGCCACCACCCCAGCCACACCAGCTGCTCCAGCCCCGCCAAAGGCTTACAGTGGAAACTTGCCTAAGTGTCCCAAGTGCCCTTTTCACCACAACGGTCCTTGCCGTGAATTGCAGTGTTCCAACTGCGGACGAAAGGGCCATACTGTCCGATTTTGCAAGGCCCCTCCCAAACCTATCACACAGGTTCCTGGTACGGGAGTGACCCCAACTTGTTATGGCTGTGGTGAAGCGGGCCATTTTAAGAAGAACTGTCCGAAGGCTGCAAATGCTGGGGGAACTGGAAGGTTACTTGCTATCGGTCACAATGAAGCGGTAGCTGATCCCACGGTGGTCACGGGTACGTTTCTTCTTAACAACTCTTATGCCTGTGTCTTATTCGATAGTGGTGCAGAAAGAAGCTTCATAAATCAAAACTTTAAACACTTACTCAAACAAACCCCTCAATCACTAAAAGAAACATTCGTTGTAGAAATGGCTAATGGGAAGACAGAAAGCTCTAATGAAATCTATATAGGTTGTACTATCACGTTAGATGATCACCCCTTTTTAATCGATCTTATACCAGTCTCAATCAAAAATTTCGATGTCATTGTTGGTATGGATTGGTTAAGCTTTCACTACGCTGATATCCTATGCTCCGAGAAAGCCATTCGCCTGAACTTTCCGAATCGAGAGACCCTATTGATATACGGAGATAAGCCAAGTACAAACCTTCGTATCATCTCTAGTATTCGGGCTCAGAAATACTTGCGCAAGGAATATCGCACCTTTCTTGCTCACGTTGTCGACACTAACCAGAAATCGAAAGATCCAAAAGACATTCCTATAGTATGCGATTTTCCTGATGTCTTCCCGGAGGATCTTCCAGGCCTACCTCCCAAACGACAGGTTGAATTCAGAATCGACCTAATCCCAGGAGCTACCCCCGTAGCTAAGTCGCCCTACCGTCTAGCGCCCGCCGAAATGCAAGAACTCTCCGGTCAACTCAACGAACTGCTCAGCAAGGGCTTTATAAGACCGAGTTTCTCACCTTGGGGAGCTCCGGTCTTGTTCGTGAAGAAAAAGGATGGGTCGTTTCGGATGTGCATCGATTATAGGGAACTCAATAAACTCACGATCAAAAATCGCTATCCTCTCCCTCGTATCGACGACCTATTCGACCAACTCCATGGAGCAAGTTACTTCTCCAAGATTGATCTTAGATCAGGGTATCATCAGTTACGGGTGCTTGAGGAAGATGTTCCAAAGACAGCCTTCCGAACCCGCTACGGGCATTTTGAGTTCGTAGTAATGCCCTTTGGACTGACTAACGCCCCCGCAGTATTCATGGACTTGATGAATAGGGTATGTCGTCCATATCTAGATCAGTCCGTCATCGTCTTTATTGATGACATACTCGTCTACTCTCGGAGCGAGGAAGAGCACGGAAATCATTTACGATTAGTCCTGGAAACCCTACGATCCGAGAAGTTGTATGCGAAGTTCTCTAAGTGCGAGTTTTGGATCCGAAGAGTTGAATTCTTAGGGCACGTGGTCAGTGAAGACGGAATCCACGTGGACCCCTCCAAAATCAGAGCTATAGAGAACTGGTCAGCACCAAAGACGCCTACGGAAATTCGTCAATTTCTAGGCCTCGCTGGCTACTACCGCCGATTCATCCAAAATTTCTCTCGGATTGCGAAACCTCTCACCATGCTAACACAGAAGGGTGTATCATTCGACTAGGAAGAGAAACAAGAGAAGGCATTTCAGACCCTGAAGCGAGCCCTATGCACCGCACCAGTATTATCCCTTCCCGAAGGGACAGAAGATTTTGTCGTATACTGTGATGCATCCAATCAGGGGCTCGGTTGTGTCTTGATGCAACGAGGCAAGGTTATCGCCTATGCCTCGAGACAGCTAAAGAACCATGAAGTGAACTACACTACTCACGACCTCGAGTTAGGAGCGGTCGTCTTCGCACTAAAAATCTGGAGACACTACTTGTATGGGACGAAGAGCGTGGTGTACACTGATCATAAAAGCCTCCAACATATACTAAACCAAAAAGAACTCAACATGAGACAACGTCGATGGGTCGAGTTACTTAACGATTACGACTGTGAAATTAGATATCATCCGGGGAAAGCCAACGTAGTAGCTGACGCCCTGAGCAGAAAGGAATATTCCGGACGAAGGACCAAGTCGTTGACAATGACTATACATTCACATCTATCCACGCAGATCCAAGAGGCTCAGCTGGAAGCCTTAAAGCCTGGAAACGTGACGGGAGAATCCATGCGCGGAATGGATAAAAATCTGGAGGTTAAGGGTGACGGAGCCTATTACTTCATGGACCGAATCTGGACTCCACGCCATGGAGGTTTCAGAGATTTGGTTATGAGGGAAGCACACAACACTCGTTACTCCGTCCACCCGGGTTCAGATAAGATGTATCTGGATCTCAAAAAGCTATACTGGTGGCCGAACATGAAAGCGGAGATCGCTACCTTTGTAAGTAAGTGCCTTACTTGCGCGAAGGTCAAAGTCGAATGTCAAAAGCCATCAGGACTCCTCCAACAACCGGAGGTACCAGAATGGAAGTGGGAGCGAATCACAATGGACTTTATCACCAAGCTGCCCAAGACAGCAGGTGGATTAGATACCATTTGGGTCATCGTTGACAAGTTGACCAAGTCTGCGCACTTTCTACCCATCAAGGAGACGGACAAGATGGAGAAGCTCACTAGAACATATATAAACGAAATAGTACGACTGCATGGCGTCCCTATATCTATTATATCAGACAGAGATAGTAGGTTCACCTCTAGATTTTGGCAATCATTGCAAAAGGCACTAGGGACGAGGCTGGACATGAGTACAGCCTACCATCCGCAGACTGACGGACAAAGTGAGAGGACGATCCAAACCTTAGAAGACATGCTGCGAGCTTGTGTGATCGACTTCGGGAAATCGTGGGATACACACTTGCCTCTTGTGGAGTTTTCCTACAACAATAGTTATCATACGAGCATCAAGGCAGCTCCATTCGAAGCCCTCTACGGCCGGAAGTGCAGATCCCCTTTGTGCTGGGCTGAGGTAGGAGACACTCAGTTAGCTAAAGGACGAGTTCCTGACAGCGCCCTCACTGGTCCGGAGATCATTCGGGAGACGACCGAGAAGATTGTACAGATACGTGAACGACTAAAAGCCGCTAGGGATCGACAGAAAAGCTACGCCGACAAACGAAGGAAACCCTTGGAATTCCAGGTGGGAGACCGAGTCCTTCTGAAGGTCTCGCCCTGGAAAGGCACGATACGCTTCGGGAAGCGTGGAAAGTTAAACCCAAGGTACATAGGGCCTTTTGAGATTCTTGCCAGAATCGGCCCTGTAGCTTACAAACTAAACTTACCCCGCGAGCTAAGTAACATACATCCTACCTTCCACGTCTCAAACTTGAAGAAATGTCTGTCTGACGAGACTCTCGTGGTCCCCCTCGACGAGATCGAGATCAATGAGAGCCTCAACTTCGTGGAAGAGCCTGCGGAGGTTTTGGATGGTGAAGTAAAACGGACGAAACAAAGCCGCATCCAAATTGTGAAGGTTCGGTGGAACGCCAAGCGAGGGCCGGAATTCACTTGGGAGCGCGAGGATCAAATGAAACTCAAATATCCTCATCTCTTTGCTTAGTAGTATTGTAATAACGTATCTGTTTGTATTCTAAATTTCGGGACGAAATTCCCCTAACGGGGGGATGATGCGACAACCCCAAATCTATTCCCGTTACAAATCCCATTTTCACTAACGGAATGCGTCACTATACGTTATTTTATGTAATACTTGGAATCGTCAATAACCGAATATCTAGTTATATGCATGTCTTGATATTATCATAATAAATATAACTCATATGTGTTAACCCCGTTTAACCTAATAGAGTTGTATTACTTTCTCAACCACTTCACCCGGGTAAAAAGTTTTAACCCTGTTAACTTTAAGCATCGGGTAGCCGTGTATCGGGTGCGATACCCGAGACATATGAAATGAGTGTGCACAACATTTGAACACTCTTTTACCACACATTCACTCTCTCTCACTACTTTCTCTCTCTAGACCCGAAATCGACCCCGAATCCGCGAATTTCCGGCTTCCAAACGTAAGGATTCATTCCCTATCTTAATCTAAACATACTTTACTGCATTTAGAGTCCAAAATCATAGAAAACAAAGAACAAAAAGGGAGTTTACGGCCTAAGAAGCCCCTTAGGCCGTAAACCCTCAAAATCATGCCAAAGACCATGTTTTTTCCTTCCTTTAAGCTCATGAACTAATTAAGGCATATACCTAGGAGAGTTTGGACACTAAAACACAAGAAATTGGAGCTTAAAAAGGAGTTTACGGCCCAAGCTTGTGCTTAGGCCGTAAACACCCCAAAAACCCCACAAATCCTTGTTTAAAGCCCCAAAAACTCATCTAAGGTGTTTGGTAATTTAGACTTGACACTAAGGAAGGTTTAAATGCATCAAACAACTTCATTTGAACACAAAAAGAGGAGTTTACGGCCAAGGCTAAGCTTGGGCCGTAAACACCCAAGTTTTTGTGTCAAACAAGTCCCAAAACTCCTCTAAAGCATGTAAGGAATTTAGCTAAGGCCCTTAGATGTGTGTTGTACCATTAAACTTCACATGTTGAGGCCAAATGAAGAGTTTACGGCCAAGGATATTCTTGGGCCGTAAACTCCCCAATTTTCATGCCAAATTGTCCCAAAACTCATCTTAAGGCCTTATAGGATTTATCTAAGGTGAATGAGAACATGTTGTACCATTTAAACAACCATTTTGATGGATTAAATGGAGTTTACGGCCTAAGAACAAGCCTTGGCCGTAAAATCCCCAAAATGTCACAAAAATAAGAGTTTAATCCCTCCATTTTGGTCCAAGACACATACCATTAAAGTAAGGAAGTGAAATAAGGCCTTAAACATACAATTTGGAGGACCACATGAGTTTACGGCCAAGCCTAGGGGGCTTACGGCCGTAAACTCCCAAGGAGTGGCCTTTAGGCCATAAACTCCAAGGGAGTGAGCTCATGGACCCTCCCGTAAATCATTCTTGGCCTTGTACCACTCCCGGGAACCCCTTCTAGGCCCTAAAACCCCGAAAACGATGCTAGAATGTCCAAATACTATAATGAAAAGCATAAGATGATTAACTTCTTGTAAAATACATATTTCATGTGACTTTAGGGTCCTAAAAGGTGCTCAAGTGGTTATTTGGTACCAAACGCTCAACCGACACTTTTACCCGATTTACCCGATTCACCCGAATTACGCGATTTCAGGTGAGTTCATACCCCTTTAATGAACCTTTCAAATGTTTTAAATGTTTTAGGGGGGAGATACAAGTTGCTTATAAATGTTTATGGAAAGTTTTACAGAACGATTTCCGCGTTACAAGGATTAATCACATGTGATTCACTATCCTTAATTCAAATCACATGTGATTTATCACTATGCCTTATAAACAATTTTTTTACATTTTTAAAACTATTTTTGGACAACAAGCCAGATTTTAAATGTTCTTTTGGAAAACACTTTTATTAAATCAATTTACTCATAAATTGTAACCATTCTGATATAGTTATATAAGTAAGACTTGGAGGACTTAGGACCGATATCTCGCCTTATTTCCTGTTCTTGTTTGATTGTGGGCTTAGGGTAGTAGTTATCTGTCCGACTGTCGTTGATTTCTTAATTATATAACTTGTATATTAGTATGGGATACGAATAATTCTTCTTTCACTAAAATACTAAAGTCACTAACATGTTAAGAACCATCCCCACTAAGATAACTATAATAGGTATAGTTACGGTTGCTACTGCTACTACTCGCTAAAGTCACTACTCTCTACACTATAATACTCACTAATACCAGGCAATACACTAGTAAGAGAATACACGATGCTCAATACTATAGGATTTCTACACTATAACAAAAGAGAAAACTCCAAACAAACAATAATACACTAACCCACTACGAGATACTCTATTCGCTATCCACTACGCCCGGAGTTTTCCAGCAGGGAGACGACTCTACATGTATAGATCTATACGGGGCAGACGCTATTATATCCCGACTGTTAATTTCAGTCCGCGCCGTACAGGCCCAGGGATGCCACTACTTCACTATACTGTGCATGACTGGGAAGGTCATGGGATCCTCTATTATCCTCACTATTAGTAATATACAAGGAATACACTACAACTACTCTAAATTACTACACTAAATGCTAAACTACATCCCGAAGTAAGTAAGTATCTATCACTAAAGGAAGCTTGCACCTCTATCACTGATTACAGGCTTAACCTATTCTATCACATTTACTATTTGGAGATTTGCTAATATACTTTTACAATAAATTGTTTCAAGAAAACGAAGAATGCATACTTTTCACAGATTTTCACTTACAATGTATTTTCTGGAAAATATGGGATTTTCTAAGTTTCTACTACTTATGAATATAAATGACACATTATTCGCACTAATGCTTTGTATACAAAAATCTCACACTAAACTCTTATGAACTCACCAGCTTTATGCTGATATTCGTTTTCAAAATAACTTGTATCTTAAGGTCAAAGATAGACAGGTACAGACGCAACATTTTTGGAGAAGGTGGAGCACGCAAGACCCATCTCTTATTTTTGATTACTTTTGGGTGATTGTTAAACATTACAAAACACACTTGTAATTAAATTCACTATGTAATGCAATGGTTGTATGTTTCTTGTTTTTACTATTATGCAATTGTGATGATACCGTACACTACGTCATCCACCCCGAAACGCCTTCCGCCGTTATCGGTTTTGGGGTGTGACAACTAGTACCTAAAACAAATAACACCAAACACTGTAAGCACAAAGCTTAGTGAGTTTCCCAAAATACCACACATAATACATATTAGCCACTCGAGGCTATAACTCTGTGGGTCCGTGGACCCTACTCTGTGAACCCTCTGGTTCTATCTCTGTGAACCATCCGGTTCCAGCTCTATAAACATGCACAGCATAAATCACATAGAAATAATGCAGCACAACACATAACATACATATAGCATACAAATACTCTGTCACATAACTCTAATTACCTACTCAAGGTAAAGTATAGTGAGAAGACTCACCTCGCGTATCTCGATAACTCGCTAATCCCGGAAATCACTCGCGCTCGATCCCCCGAGCTATAATTCTCCTATAACACAATATATCTCTAATTAACACTTTCACAACTAAGGTTGACTAACCCTATCAAGTCAACACTGGTCAACTCTGGTCAATGGTCAACGGTCAACTTTGACCGGACTCGACGAGTGCACTAGAGCGACTCGGCGAGTCTATACGTTTTCACTGACTCCCTCGGATCCTCTCTTGACACATCGAGTACCTCCCTAACTCGACGAGTTCCACCTGGCATGAACCACGGGGCCACCACGACTCAACTCGCCGAGTCTCAAGAACAACTCGGCGAGTTCCGGCTTGACTCAGCCCCCTATTGACTCTCCTTGACTCACTAGGTCATCCCCCAACCCGGCGAGTCTACTCTCTGAACAATTTACGTGAAACCCCAACCCTACTCGCCGAGTCTCAAGAACAACTCGGCGAGTTCATGCCATGCACAAACTCTATTGACCTTCTGAGGTCAGATCTGCTTCCCTAAACCATAGATATGGCCTTCCCAAGCATGAATGTCACATAAAGTTTGAAACTTGATGCTTGTATAACCCCCACAAGGCATCAAAAGGAGATTTGGTCCCAAAAATGACAACCTAGGTCCAATAACTCCATAATAACCCAAAAAGCTCCAAGAGTTAGGGTCTCTGGACCTCTTTGAGTCCAGATCCAAGGCACAAACTCAAAGAGGGACCATTTGCTTCACATAATCACTCTCCAAAGAGGTTAGAAAACCCTAACTCTAAAGATCAACCCTAAAACTAAAGGAGGTTCGAACTATTACCTCAAAATGAAGCCTCTGGACTCTGGATCTACTGGAATCTCACCTCCTCCTTGCTCTTGCCACCTTCTTCTTGCTAAACAATGAATACAAAGGCCCAAAAGTGACTTCCTCTCTCCCAAAATGATTTAGCTCTCTTAGGGTTCTCTCAAGGGACTGGTAGCCACAATGGAAGGCTATAAGTGCCCTTAAATAGGCTCCAAACCCGGGGAATTAGGGTTTCATTAAACAGCATGGACTCGCCGAGTCCAGACGCGAACACGTGCCCATAGCCGCGATCATACTCGGCGAGTTTGAGCTCCAACTCGCCGAGTCTCCTCACAATCACCACAATTATAAAAAAAGAATAATACCCGGGAATCCGGGCTGTTACAATGTCACTCCTGAACTCCCTGAGGCGATCCTCCATCTGCTCGACTATCCCTTCCTTGATCGACCCGAAGATAATGGGGGTCGACTCAAGGATGCCTCTGGTGATCTCTGACGCGATGAACTCACATAGCTTCTCATCTACTAGCTCGGAACCTGATCCCGAACCCGATCCCTCTCCTGAACTGCCAACTACTGGCTTTTGTCGTAGTTCCACCATTCTTCAAAACATAATACCAACCGTTAGTGATACCGATACATCTCGAGGGATCACATCCACTACAAGTTCCCTGGTTTTGTCTCAGCCTTCCTCAATTTAGGTACGGATCCTCTGCTTCTATCCATACCTTCCTCAAGGACTGCCCACACTACCTTCCACATCTATCCGTACCTTCCTCAAGGACTTCCTTGACTCCACCAAGTCCCCCTTACCACTGCTAATTCTCTCTTATTCTCATTCTAGGCTTTACTCTAGGGAAAATCTCTAACTCCACCCCAAACCGGTCCTCAGCTGTTGAAGGCCTCCTTGTAATGCCAATTAGCCATTACCTGAATACCATCACATGTGATGAGGCTCATATAATCCTTCGAGTAACAGACTCGTCCCTACAACGGTTAGACTGAGATAAGAGCTGCGCAATAGGGCCAAATCCAGAACTTTGAGATTATTCAACCCTGATCACATGTGACGTGACGTATTCACCTAATGGATAACTCCCATCACTCAGATCCCCACAAAGCACAAAGCAAGCGACATTCGGATGCAGGAAAACTACTCAAGCAAATCTGTCCTCATAATGAGAAGCTGAACTAGCATATAATGCTGAGCTCATACTACCAGGCATAACCTAAACAGGCTATCCTACTACTGTCTACTCAATACTAGCATGCAATTCTCATAAGCTGAAGCACATAAAGCAGGCACATAAGGCATCATTCCTAGATCCTTAGTCCTATTCTAGCATGCTGTTCTACTAAAACTGATAAACATAAGATAACTGGTATGGGTACAATGGGGAATACTTACTTGAGCTCGGCCGGTTGCGCACATCACACACTTTTTCCTTCTCAAAACTCTTTTATCTTAGCTTTTAAAAAGTCATTTTCCTTGTAAAAATATTTTAATCCCTTGGTTTGAGTCCAGACACCCCCGAAGGTGTGTCCGAATCCCTCAAACCAGGGCTCTGATACCAACTTGTAACGACCCAATTTTCACGTCCAAAAATTTCATTTTTGATTAAGTGATTTTTTTACAAAACATTTGTAACAAAATATCATCCGATCATATCATTTAATAAAAACATGTCTCTTATCTGAAAACCGAATCGTAAAAACATAATAATGTCAGAGTACAAATCCCAGAATAACTCTTAGTGCGGAAAACAAAGAGTGTGTGTATGATGTGCCGCTACCACGCCAACTCCTTCCCCTTCGCTGAAGAGGTACCTGAAACCAAAACTGTAAACTGTAAGCACGAAGCTTAGTGAGTTCCCCCATCGTACCACATACCATACAATCACATAGCATACATACTGTCGGGCAATTCTGTGGTGCCGACCTACCCGTACGGCCATTCTGGGGTGCCGACCTACCCATGTCAAGCCATTTTGGGGTGCTGACTTAACCATGTCGAGCCATTCTGGGGTGCTGACCTACCCGTCGGTTCTAACAACCGACCCGCGGGGACTAATCCACCCCTACTGCTGCTATCACATATATCATAATATGAACATACTATCAGACATATCTGGGGTGTCCGAACTACCCTTCGGTCCTAACAACCAAACTTGGGGACTATTCCCCTCCTACTACCACTGTCACATATAACATATCATGTCAGCATATAAACATATCATCACATACTGTCAGACATATCTGGGGTGTCTGACCTACCCTTCGGTCCTAACAACCGAACTCTAATACTATCACATATAACATATCATGCCAGCATATAACATATCAGGTAGTAGCAAACCTAGATGATATCATAAAGACAATCATCTAACGTACAACTCCTACTGGTGGGCCAGCATTGTGGCCATAGACCCACCGCTACTGGAAGGTAACTCACCTCGTAGTAGCTGTTGAATTGTGCGGGAGTCCTCTGACTGCTGCCACTGCTGCTCCGGAAATCCTCCAGCTATAATTCCCACAAAACACTTAGTCATACAATGCTAACTGTTCTTAGGGTAAAATGACCATTTTACCCCTGACCAAATCAAAGTCAAAGTCAACTTCTAGTTGACCTGACTCGCCGAGTTGGCTCACCAACTCGTCGAGTCCCTATCCTTCCATTTATCCTTATACCCATATCTACTCGTCAAGTTAGGCGATGACTCGATGGGTTTTCCTTCTTAATGAACATCGACTGAATCCTCATCCGACTCGCCGAGTTGTATGAACAACTCATCGAGTTCATCTTCAACTGATACATAGGTCATGTCCTTGACTCGTCGAGTTGTATGAACAACACGTCGAGTTCATCTTCATCCTTAAGAAGATTGCCTTGGACTCGTCGAGTCTGCTCATGCACTCGCCGAGTCCCATGAACTTCCAGAACAATGACTTAGTCCAGAACGTTGGGTCACTCCCCGGGACCCCCCTAAAACATTTCCACACTCAACTGGGTCCTTATGACTCTCAACTGATATGGGACAGAAACCTTGGACTCACCGAGTCCAAGAGTGGACTCGTCGAGTCGGTCACATCCTCTCACTAAATCTTCGATTTCTGATGTACAACCCTTGATCAAAAGATAGATCTATGCTTGTACAATCGATCTAGCACGTAAAGTTACAACCTTTACGTGCTTGCATGGGACTTTGAGCTCAAAAGGTCCTAAAACAACCTCTTACAACGCATGGGGCCTTCTTTGAGTGCAAGAGCCACTCCTTTCTGCCTTGTAACCCCTCTAAGGGCCTAGATCTGAAACATCAACCCCTAACCATGCTTGCAATCATGGTTGGTGACCAAAATGGCTTAGAAAATCCCTAAAACTCCACAAAATGGGATCTATCAAAAGAACAAACAAGGTATAGACTTTATACCTTTTGTAGACTGCAAATGATGCTCAAAATCGGATCCTTCTAGCCTCCTCTTGATCCTTCAAGCTTTGCCTTCCTTCCTTGGGTCACAAAAGCACCAAAATCACTCCAAATGCCTTAGATTGCTTCAATAACAACTAGGGTTTGCTATGGGGGTCTTCTAGGAGCAAATAGGACGAAGGAGGCCGAGTTAAGGTGTTTAAATAGGGTGCAAACCCTCGGGTTAGGGTTTTTGTCCAGACAGGGACTACTCGCCGAGTCCGGGACCCGACTCGTCGAGTCCACTGCTTAAACCCCACGTCTCATCCCACTTTTACTCGGCGAGTTGGTCCTTCAACTCGCCGAGTCCAAGGCCAAAATGCAAAACATTTTAAAGAATTAATAAAAAATACGTACCAAGAACCTGGTGCTACACATGAAGCCTTTAATTCCATAAATTTGGCACATTTATGCCAAAAGAGTCCATGAAAACCCCAGATCTAAAAGAATAGGGCATTGGGACGTCCTAATGCCAACATCCATCCAACCCATGACCCACACATAACAATTAACCCAAAAAAGAAGGATCTAAACATCTAGTCATCAAGATAAGAACTCGATACCTCAAACTCCTTGTAAAATGGATAATGATTCTGGATCCAAGACCTCTCCTCCAAGCTTAGAAACTTCAAGATCTTCTAGCTCCTTCACAATGCACAAAATGGACAGCAAACTTCCTTCCAAGGCTTAAATGGTTGACAATGGAGGCTACAACTCGTTTTAGGGTTTTGATAACAATGTAGGCTGATAAGGAGGCCGGTCAAATGAACTTAAGGCCTTTAAATAGGGTGCAACACCCTAGAAATTAGGGTTTCCTTCCCAGCTACCAACTTGCCGAGTTGAGGCACCTTCACTCTTCGTGTTGGCTCATTTAGTCCTCGCGATTCTTCCATCTTCAACACGTCGAGTTGGTTCCTCCAACTCGCCGAGTTCACCTTGAATTGAGTTTATTCTCAACAATTTCTCTTCCAAATTTTAGGTGTTACAGCTCCGAGCGGTGGACTAATAAACCCGAATGGTAGGGTTGAGACTCTATGTCAACAAACCCATGATGGTTGGGTTGAGGCAATGGGCCAACAAACCCTATATGCATGCACTGCAATTGTATTTCCGATATGTTAGGTATTTTGGGAACTCACTAAGCTTGGGCTTACATTTTTAGATTTCTTGTTTCAGGTGCTTCAAATGATCGAGGAAGGACAACGGCTTGATCATACACATCCTCTACATTTTTTATTTCCGTCTGTTTTGGATACTCTGGTTTTGGGATGTTTGTATTTGATAATTATGTTTCGTGACTTGGGTTTTATGAAAACAATGGTTTTATCTAAATGAAAAATGAAATTTTTTTTACCGTGATTTTTGGGATTTTACATATAGATTTTGGTTTGGATCATATTCCATTTTTTGACAATTCTTAAAACTCCTTTTAAGGTATACGTTTCTATTTATGGTTTTAATCATGATCCAGGGTTAATCATAGTGTTATTGTTTTATATGTTTCCGTTTCTTATTTATTTGTTTTATGAAATTCGAAAATACCATTATGATCCAACAAGAAGTTGATATTTAATGATATATTCATGTTGTGCAGACCCTGATTTATTGGTGTTTAGAAACTCATATGAATTGTGTTTGTTCTTAGTTTATTTGCAGATTACAAAAATATTGTATATCATATTTTATATGGCTATCATGTATGTGTTAGACAAAGAGGTTTGGTTTCACTACACCTTTTAAATTATATATTTTCATGCCAACTCAGTGCGGCATTATTTTCCCATCTCTCTTCCTTCTCACCTAGACCTAATAAATACTCACTCGTCCCTCCCTTTTACTTTTTAGATATTTCCAATTAATACACAAGAAATATAATTAATTATCTCAAAATATGATAATATAATATAAAATGTTTAAACTAAAAATAATGTAGTAAAAATGAAAATATGATGATATAATACAAAAAATAAATAAAACGACTGATTTATCTATCTACAATTTCACACCATCTTCATTCTTACAACATCGTTATTCTCACAATATCTTCGTCTACATTCTCACAGAACCTGTCATTCACTCCATCATACTACTCTTCGTCTTCTACTCTCTTTCTCCGTAGGATGAAGTTGATGAACCTAACCATTGGTAAAAATGTCATTTGAGGGCAGAATTTATTTCCTTCCTATTAAACTCGAGAACACATCCATCCTTTCTTCTCTTTTCTCGTTCCATATCTTTCTCCCTTCCTCCTCCTTAATTTTTACATTTAAGAACAAAGGTTAGAAGGTGTCGTTGACACATAAGAATATTATTTGTTTTTTCTTTCTACTATTCCTTAAAAAACTATAATATAAACGGTCTTGGGCTGAATTAAACAACTAAGATATAAACGATCTTGGGCCATAAAAACTTAAACATGAACCATTTTGGGCTGAATGGGCCAGATTCTGAACTCTGAACCAATAAGCTGCATCAAGATACTAGATCCGTAAATTGGTTTAATGGATTAGAAACTAGAAACTAGAAAGTAGAGTGCTGCGTCGATTAGATCAAGCGAATTGTAAAGTCTCCGTGGTTTCTCCAATCAGGTAAAGACTGTATGATTTTTCATCCTATTCTAATTGGAAAGAAAACCCTAAATTTATCGTTGTAGTTGTTTGCTAATTTTAAGCTAAGTGATCTAAGATTTAGGGTATTATATCAGCGATTGCTCCCGGAAGTCATTTAAACGGATAATTTCTGGTGATTTCATCGAAATTATCATTTCCTTACTTTCCAATTCTTTTATATGGTGTTATCAAAATCTTCAAATTCCTGTTTCTGTTTAGTAAAATTCCGGCTGGTTTGGTTGCTTCAGACCTTTTCTGATACTTTTGTTTCTTACTTAGTTGCAGTTTGAAGTCATTGAAATGGAGAACAGAAGGTACAACGGCAGACAAGACATACGTAGAAGACAACAGAAAGCAGATGAGGTCATATGCTTGTGCAAGTTTTTGTTGTGTTATTTGACTGAAGTTTAATCATGGTTAAGTTGATTTATGCTATCTATTTGTATACAAGTGACGCTGTAGAATCATTAGTGTGTTGATTTGGTTCATGTTTTGTAAACTCTACAGGAAGATGAGGCATCTGTTCTTGAGGAATTTGCAGAGGAATTTCGCCTACCAATTCATCACAGACCAACAGAAAACGTAGATCTTGATAATGTTGAACAAGCTTCATTAGACACACAATTAACATCCTCTAATGTTGGTTTCCGGCTTCTTCAAAAGATGGGGTGGAAAGGGAAAGGTCTTGGGAAGGATGAACAAGGTATGCAGATAACATTATTGAATAATTGAATTCATAATACAGACAAAGTTAATTGACATATTTCATTTAAACGTAAGAAAATATAATCAGAACAGTGCATTTGTTCCATCTTTACTTCATGTTATGCCTAGTGTGTTGATTTTTAATCTATTTTTTTTAATGCCTCAGTCTCACCAACTTAAATTTACCTTTTCTGCATCTTAACAAACAAACAAGCCCTAATTCTTTCCATGATGATTCCGTAGGAATCACCGAACCCATCAAATCCGGAATCAGAGATTCAAAACTCGGAGTCGGAAAACAAGAACAAGACGATTTCTTCACCTCAGAAGAAAACATCCAACGAAAGAAACTCGACATTGAAGTTGAAGAAACCGAGGAAACTGCAAAGAAACGAGAGGTATCCCTTTTCACTCTTAAAAAAGAAAAACATATATAAATACATTAAGAAAAAATCTTATCTTATATATAATATAGAATATATAATATAATATATATATATAGCAGAAGACAGCGTATGTCTGTTTTTTATTAGTATCTCTATCTGGTGGCTTCTTCTGCCCCCTCTCCTGCACATTATGAAAATCCAGGTTATGGCAGATCGAGAGCACAAAATTCAAACTGAAGTCAATGAAATCCGCAAGACTTTCTATTGTGAGCTTTGCAATAAGCAGTACAAGTTAGCAGTTGAATTTGAAGGTCATCTTAGCTCATATGATCACAATCATCGAAAGGTATATAAGTAAATTACAATTGGGATTTTTTTTTTTGAGGTGGAGGGTATTTACGTCTTTTGCGGTTTACAGCGGTTTAAAGAAATGAGAGAAATGCATGGAAGCAGCAGCCGTGATGACAGGCAAAAGCGTGAACAGTTGCGCCAGGAAAAAGAGATGGCTAAGTTTGCTCAAATGTAAGCTTTTTATGATAAGGACAAGAAGGGTATTTATGTCTTTTGCACAGAGACTAAACCAAGTTTCTTCTTCCCTACTTTTTTGTGGGTAGGACAAAAAATTGGACTGTTATCCCATTGATAACTCTCTCAGTCTGAGTCTCAGTCCAATGCATGTCAAACACAGTCTGTTATGTTATGTCAGATCACAGATGATTAAATATATTTTACTTTTTTTGATTTAGGGCTGATGCGCATAAGCAACAACAACAGCAAGAGGAGTCTGGAAAAAGTAATTTAGCAGTGAAGAATGCTGCTACAGTTCTTGCTGATCAGGATCAGAGGAAGGTTTTGAAGTTTGGATTTTCATCAAAACTTGGTGCATCAAAGGTATTAACAATTTTTTTTTGAAAAGAATTTTCATGTCTAAGTTTCTCATAGTAGTTTGTTTTTTATTTATGAAAAACATACTTATTGGCTATATTGTGAAAAGGAGTAAAGTATGTTGGTGTTTAATGTAGAGTTCAGGCATGAGTGCAGCAAAGAAGCCGAAAACACCTATTGCATCAGTTTTTGGAAATGATAGCGATGAAGAGTAGTAATATTCATATTTACTCTCTTGTATACTATTTACTTGACTTCATGTGGTTGTATTGTATACTTAAAAATATATTTTTATTTCTCTTGTATACTCCTTGGCTTGGTGTGGTTAAACATTTAACTTGGACAACTATCTATACATTACATGGTTGTTTCTTTTTTACTTAATATGGACAGCATGACCTAATAATGGCTTTAATGTATCAAAACACAAACCCTTTACCTATTTGGACAACTGATGAATGTTGTGAAATTTGTTTTTAAAATGCAAAAGCAAAATGGTCATAGGTAGTCTCATTATGATTCAGAGGGTGGTTTATTCTGGTAAAGAAACAACTAACTCTCATTTACTCTTGGTTATATGTCTATGCGTTGACAAGTGACAACCAGCTTATACATAACTAACTTTTGATTGATCGATTAATTAATGTTATGAAATATTGAAGTCGACTTGAGTTTGTTACTTAATTAGGTTGCTAACTGAGGTTCAAGGTCCTATAAGGCATAAGGTATTGTTTTGGTCGATCAATCTAAGCCATGTTCTAACAAACGATTTAAGATGAATTGATATTTTTAAAACATGCTTAACGTCCCTAGTGTTGAAGCTAATTACTCTATCTTCATTGGTTTAATACAAAATTTCTTTCATTTTTCTTAGGATTAATTTTGTAATCACTCGTCAACATCAATGTTTGTTTTGCATAATTATTTTATAACCATTAGTTTAAAAAAATAACCAAAAAAACAAGTTTTTTCAAAAATAACCATGTAATAATCCGTAGAGGGCTTTCTGCAAATCACATATTAGGGTATTTTGGTAAAATTCAATGAATCTGCATTACTATCGTATCAACGAGTCTGCAGCACTCTCTTTGTGGACTTGATTACATTCTGCAAACTCCATTAGTAAGTTTCTACGGAGAAAACATACTTTTTTTTTTTTTTTTTTTTTTTTTTTTTTTTTTTTTTTTATCTTTAATTTGTTATGATTCAAAAAAATTTATATGATCTAAAATATTAAGATTAAAAGTTATATGATTCAAAATGTTATTATCAAAATATTATGGGAAAAATGTCAGTGTAGCACAATCAATTATTGTCATTTATCCGATTTGGTCACTAAAGTATTTTTTTTGCACAATAGGTCATTAAACTTACAATTTACCTATCTATTAAGTCACTTTCGTTAGTTTTTAACAGATCATTCGTTAACCGGTTATTCTAAATTACACGAATGGTCTTATGACTTATTATTACTATTTTTTTTGCACAATAAGTTAGTTCGTCTCTACTCTCCACCGTTTGCCACTAATGTCGCCGCCTCATCTTTTACGCCAGTGGCACAATAACTCTCTACTGGATTTGTCATTGAATCACTTGACCAGTTCAATTCCTAACTTATCTGGGTGATATTAAGTCTCTTTTTGACTTGTATTTATCAAACAATTCTTTTTTCTGGATAGATTCCTGAATCTCTTACACACTTACAAAGTTTTATTTCACAAGGTATCTCATAAGAAGAATCCTAACCAGATTTCCCATTCTTCAAAAGAAGAAACATGCGTGTTAGACGATCAACGGTGCAATACAATCCGATCATGAGCTTTCCACCAACATCAATCTCTTCTCTAGTGAAATCCTGCCAAAATTTGGCAACTTGGAAAAACGACACATTTTGGATTTGAATCTCAACAATTTATCACGTTGGATTCCTAGTTCTTTATCAGGAATGAAAAGGTGGAGACGCTTGATTTGCCATACAATAATCTCACCGGAATAATCCCTCCATCTTTGGTGAATCTAAGTTTTTTTTTATCCAAATTCAGTGTTGCTCACAATAATCATCTGAGGGGTTTACTCCCTAATGGATGTCAATTTTTAACATTTACAAGCTTAAGCTTCGAGGGAAATCTTGGTTTATGTGGTGATGGACGTACATTTTACCCTTGTGAAACCAGAACAATTCCTGTAACATCGATTAAAAATCAAAGAAAAATATAGGAAAAATTGTTGGTATGGCTATGGAATGGAAAAAAAGGAGAGTGAAGTGATTGATTGGTTTATTTTAATAAAGATCAAGATAAGATGTTATGGGCTCTTGAGGTTACATGTGTTTGTTTAAATGAATCACCAAAGTTAAGGTCTTCAATTCAAAATATCATACATTTTATTTTCATTGTTGTTACTTTGTTAGTTTGTTATCGGTGTCGATTTCTATTTTTGGGTTGTGGGATTTGATCTCTAGTGCGGCGGGTCAATTGAAAGGGGCAATTTTTCTGTCAAATGTGATTCCAAAGGTGACGGAGAGGAGAGACGGACGGAGCTGACTTATTGCACAAAAAAAAGTCATAGGGACCATTCGTGTAATTTAGAATAACAGGCTAATGGAGGATTTGTTAAAAACTAACGAATATGACTTAATCCACAGATAAATTATGAGTTTAATGACCTATTGTGCAAAAAAGTTACTTTAATGACCAAATCGGATAAATGACAATATTTGATTGTGCTATAATCACATTTTCCCTATCCTTAACAATATTTTCGAACCACCAAATCTTCTCTTCACATTATAAGAACTTATTAGTGATGCCAAAAAGCACTAAGCAGAGAAACATCTTAAATAAGCAATCTCAAACACACCCTCAATGTATTAAACCACCGACCCTTCTCTTCACATTAAAACTGATTTATATTGTTAATTATCGACAAAAACTGTTAAAATTGTTTGTTGAAACGTAGAGAGCATTTAATCTCATTCAAGCCTATTTTTTGGAACTAAAAAAATCAACTTTATGTTTACAACTCTTTGTCCAAACACACGTCATTACCCATTAACCACTTTAACCATATACACAATAATACAAGTTACTGAGAAAAAAGGAAACCCGAACTCCAAATCTCCACCAAAATCCCCCACAGCCTTGAAGAATAAACCAACCATATGAAAGCAAAGAAAACATCAAGTTGAAAATTGCAAGATTGCATTAATTTAATTGAAGGTAAGTAAAAAGGTAAAACATCGAAAAGCTCTAAACACGATAGATAACATAAATGTTCCCGAGTTCTAATCTATAACAATAAATATAAGAAGAAAGATAAGATACAATTGATTGATTCAAAGCTCAAACCCGGTTGTATGCAACCGACTTGCTAAACAGGCGACGTATGTAAACCACTTGGAGTCCACTTGCAAGTGCCAACAAAATGTATTCTCCAATTGTGTAAAAGATCACCCTTTTATGCGTGCTCTCATTTGCTACACAACAACCAGTTATACATCATACATCACATGACATGACATGACAGAACAAATTATACTGTGTTTGGCATATAATAAATATGATTGAATAGAATGAGAGCTTTACTATGGCGATGTCGAGCATCACGAGCTTTCAAGTATTTTTGTTCAGCTGTAACAGATTCCAATGCCTCCCTCAATTCAGCAATTTTCACATTCACAGGGTCCAAATGCTCTACAAAACATACAAAAACAATATAAAAACTTGAGCTTTAAAAGATAATGGTTGCAAGAAATAAGAGGGAGTTCAACAAACCATCTTTTGCTAGGTCATGCTCATTGGGAATATGACCAACATGTATGTAGAAAGAGACAGTTTCTGGAGTTGAGTAAGGATTATGGAAACAGAATTGATACATTCCACTTCTTGGAGCTTTGAACTCAAATTTTTCTCCAGATGTTCCTTTCATTGTTTGTACTACGTTTCCTCCAGGAGATGACACCTGAAACAAACCCAAATGAATTAATTTCAGCCTTTCTTCTTCCCTACAATTTTATATTTATATTGCTGTTGAAACACGCTTGATGATGACCTAAATAGTTTTCATGGAAGCCAATCGACAAGGGAGAGTGTCATGGAAGGGATGTTAAAGATCAATATAATCCTTGTTTATAATCCAAAAAGTCTGTTAGCCAATTGTTTTTAGTGTAACTTCAAAAATCAAAAGGCCTAACATGTATTGAAATTGAGAACAAATTATATGAGATCCATACAACAAAAAGAAAAGAAAAGAAAGAAACTTGTCAACTGGATTGCGTAATCACAAATCACATAAACAAAGGAGATAAAATGAATAAGTGTTCGATGAAATTCGATTGAATTCAGAAGTTCTAGCCGAAATAACCCATGGAATTTCATTCCAATTAAAATTCACGTACCGGAGCAGATCAATGAAACATCAAAGGTCGATAAAACAAAACCCCTAAAATTTAACTCCAATCTATAATTTTCGAATAGAACAGCAAAATCCTTTATCGAAATTTCTGATTTAGGTCAACTAGGATCCAATTTTGAGAAATCCAATAGAAGGGGAAAAAACATGGTGATCTGAAGTATAAAGATCCAGATACTCACGATAAAGTCGATGCCGGGGTGATCGGAGCTCCAGAATATATCATGATCGACAACAACAAAGTTGCCTGAAACGGTATCGCCTTCGTAAAGTACATACTCGTATACACATTCGACGTCGTTCACGGTGACTGAAAGAGCCGATACATCGCCGACGAAAGCAGAAAAGAGAAGAAGCCCCAAAATCGCATATACTTTCATTGTTCTCTCTCCTCTCTCCATCTACCGATTTCCTTCCGATTGACAAAACGATTTGCACCCAGACGCTTTTTCAGGGCTTCTTCCGGGTTGGAACAACCCATCCAATTTACTAATTTACCCCTCTATAAGCAACGGGTTGGATTAAACTTGATTGGTCATCTCTACGTAATCAATTTCACTTGTGTTTTTATTGGATGATTTATTCCGAAAATAGGTGTGAGACCCATGTATTATATGAGTTTATTAAAAAAGGTTTTGGTAATGACAAAGACCATGTTCATAAAAAAAAATAAGTACGTTATAAAAGTTATTTTTAGGGTTTAGGTCATTTTTGGTTACTTAACTTTTGGGTTTTTCTTCATTTGGTCACTTAACTATTTTTAAGTTTTAAAAGGTCATCAAACTTTTGATTTTATACTCATTTAGTCACTTAACTTTTGATTTGGTCACATTTAATCACCCAACTTTTAGATTTATGCTCATTTAGTCACCTAACTTTTAAAATTGTGCTCATTTAGTCATTAAACTTTTAAAAAAATTTAAAAGTTGAGTGACTAAATGAACACAGTTTTAAAAGTTTGGTGACTAAATGTGACCAAAAGAAAAGTTAAGTGACTAAATGAGCACAAAGCCAAAAGTTTGATGACCTTTTAAAACTTAAAAAGAGTTAAGTGACCAAATGAGCATAAAACCAAAAGTTAAGTGACCAAAAATGACCTAAACCTTTATTTTTATTTCACAAATAATTACATAAACCACCTTTAGCTTTGAAAAAAATTACAAAAACCAAATGAATGCAACAACACCCTCAATAGGGTATTAGTAGATAGACTACTAGTGTACATTAAATCATCTAGAATGATTATTGGTTGTCATCACACTTCATTCATATTCAACATATACCCCACATGATATGAAATGACTCTAAATATATAAGTACCATGACAACAATACACACAATATAGTATGAAAACTAAAATAAATGCACCACATACTAAATGAATTATTTATGCTTTTGATCTACAAAAAAATGTAAAATCTTTGGTTTTGAGGCGATCACGACAGGAGGAAGTAGACCTCATGACGTGATCATCAAGGCAGAAAAGTGCATCATTTCTTATGGGCCACGACGTGACGAGTAGGTTGTCACGACGTGGCGGTCGTTTGATGGTTAACCCTAATTTTTCCGCGATTTACACCCTATTTAACGGAAGTGAGGGATTAGGGTTTGCACACTCTTAGCCTCCATCACCTCCATTCTTGCCCTAATCAAATATACCCTCCATTGTTTTATTTTGAGAGCTCTTTTAGTGGTTTTTAGCTCCTTTTTGAAGAAGAAGGCTCCTTTGGTGCATTGTTTCAGCAAGAAAGTCTCCTCCTCATCACCTTGTGTTGTTTCTGGACCTTTGTACTTCCTCAAGTTCTTTTCTTTCTCATTTAAGCATGCTAGATCTATGTTTTACCCAATTTTCTCCATGCTTGGGTTGAGTTAAATGCATGGAATCCATAAAGTTAGCAACTTTATGGATCATTGAGGTCCTTTGACGAACATAAGTCTCAGATATAAAGTTTGATGGTGGATTGGACTCCATGCATGAGATTTTGGTGCTTTTCTTCCCATTTTTACATAAGTTGAGCTTTAGACTTGCATTGAACATACATGACTGAACAACATTGATATTTGTGATGTATTAGGATTTAAGAAGGCTTCTGGAAAGTTAGAATGAGTGGCTTAACAAATTAAGAGTTGAATCTGTTAAGTTGTGGGAACCTAGTTCCCATGACGTGACACTTAGGTCCCCACAATATGGCGACTGAGGTATGACCCGATTGTTTTGTCATGGAGTGCCCACGATGTGACCTATAAGTGGTCACGGCGCGGAGACATGTTGAGGTGGACTTTGACTGTTGACTTTTGACCATAGTTGACTTTTGGTCAGCTTAAGGGTTTTAGGGTATAGACTGAGGGAATACTTCCTTATTGTTGAGTAGGTGTTTCGTAGTACCGGTCTGCATTGTGTTAGAGCTGTTGTACTTAGTCGATATCTGTGAGGTGAGTCTGCTCACTATACTATAGGACATTGGGTGTCGTTTTGTGCTTGTTGTCTTTGTGAATTTTGTTGTATGCTTGTATGTTATGTGTATGTAGGTTGATATGGACCCGATGGAGTTGATACAAACTCGGAGTCAATATGGACTTGGGGTTGATATAGACCTAGGGTTGATATGGAATCGATAGAGTTAATACGGACTCAAGGTTGATATGGACACAAGGTTGTTACAGACCCGTTACAGTTATGTTTTGTGGTATACATGTTGTATGTGTTATTTTAGGAAAACTCACTAAGTTTCATGTTTACAGTTGTGGTTTAAATGTGTTTCAGGTTCTTAAGATGATCGCAAGAAGGCGAAGCCTTTAGTGTACACTCACCTCAATAGTTTCATGATTTCCGCATAATTTGATACTCTGATTTTGGGATGATTATATGTTGATACTTCTGATTTTATGATTTGGCTCTTAGAAACCTATGTTTTTGTTGGTTGATTGATTCGGAAACTAGGTTATCACGGATTAGAAATTATTATTTTTTAATTAAATTGTAACTTATTTATTTAAAATAAATAATTGATAATAACATTTTTACTAATTAAAGTGTATATGTTTTGCAGTAATATGATAATGACATAACTATTGGTTGAAATTATGAACCGGTAGTGGTTTGAATATACAATTGACATTTTGTATTTGTAGATATGCAAAAAAAATTATGATTTTATGAAATGAAATAAAAATTTAACGAAAAAAATACCGAATTTATATAAATAATAAAATTGTACAAAGTTTTTTACAAATTTCTAAAAACTTCTTAATACACAACATTAGATGTTTTATTTGTTAGTCTACCATTCTTATCTAAAATCAACACTTTTAATCATTGTCTACTTTGAACTCTGAATAAAACAGCATACAATTGACCATGTGTAATAACACGATCCTTGATAAACAAGCCAACCTTCGATAAAGACTGTCGTTAGCTCTTATTAATTGTCATTACAAAACACACAACCAATGGAAATTGTTTTCCTTGGAATTTGAACGGGATCTTGTCTTCAGAGGGAGTTAAAGACGTTCTTGGAATAAAATTCTGGTTTCCAATATTATTTCCAGATAAGATAACTGCCCCGATAACACGTTTGCCCAAAGATTTAACCTATAGTCTAGTCCCATTACATAAGCCAATGTGATCAATGTTTCTCAATAACATAACCAGAAAACCGAATGAGCTTATGGTTTGGCAGACTTGAGACTTTAAGACCATTTAAAACATCAGGTGAGTATAAATTTACATTAAAATCACCATGAACAAACTCGGATCGGCATAGGCTATCTGAACTTAAGTTTTTTTTTGTTATCCTGGAAACAATGACATCAAACGATCATTTATTTCTTGGACAACTTCATTATTGGGAGCAAGTATTGCTCTTTCTTGAAAATAATCAACAATGTTGAAGTTTTCCAGTATAGAAGGATATACAAAATTGATTAATGAACCTATAGGATCATGTGGATTAGTAATAGCAATATCTTATGGAATATCAACAATCGCTTCACCGTCATTCGGACCACCAAGATCACCTTCTCCTATGTCCAAAAGCCAAGTTGCAAAATCCCTTATTTTTTTTCAATAGCAGATGGATCACTTCTAACAGTTAACCTCATGGTTTTTGTTAATTTATGAATTTTGCATTGTTTCCACAAATAAGAAGAACTTAAAGAAGCATTAATAATATTTTGTCTACTATCAGTTGGAACAACAGGTAGAATTTGTCTGAAATCACCTCCAAAAACAATCACTTTCCTTCCAAATGGAATATTTGAATTTGTAGGATTGACACACTTCAATATATCCTTTAGAGTTCGATCTAAAGCTTCGAATACATGTCTGTGTACCATGGGTGCTTCATCCTAAATGATCAATGATGTTTTTCTTACTAAACTGGCAAGATCACTTTTTGGATTTATTCTACAAAAAGAATCCCTAGTAAGATTTATGGGAATTATAAACCAAGAGTGTGTTGTCCTGCCTCCAGTCAATAATAATGAAGCTATCCTATTTGAAGCAACATTTAAAACAATATGACATTGAGCTCTAATTGTTGCAGAAATTGTCTTCCAAAGAAATGTCTTACCTGTTCCACCATAAGCATAAACAAAGCACACACTTCCCTTATTATGTTTAACTGCATTCATGATATCAAGAAAAATGTCCCGTTGCTCGTTTGTTAATGCAACAAACAACCGATCAAACTCGTTCTTTAAATTTGGTATGTCATAATCTAGCTCCTCAGCAATAAGATGATTGTTTGAAGATGAAACAGAATCAGCATCTGGGTAAGACATCTTTCCATAATTTTTAAGACTGGAATTGTTACAGAGTAAAATTTGTTCTATCTCAAACAAAGTTAAGTTTTTAAGTTGATCTTCGTTTAGTGATAAACCTATACGTAAAATAGCATAGTAATTAGAACGTATAAAAAAACAAATTGATTGGGACGTAAAATATAATTGAATTTATACTGAAATTTTATATGATACTCTTTTAATAATAATGAGATAAATTTAGATTACCTGGAGACTTTAATCTTTGTTGTTGATTGTAAAGAACTACATCTTACAGGTATTCCCAGGTGTTTTGCCAAACAATCTCTGGTTTACATAAACTGTTGGACAATAACATCGTAGCAAATAAGAACCGTCGATAAAAACTAAATCCAAAAAGACTTGCTTCTTAATTGCATCGATAAATTCTTTGTCATCATCTAAAAGGACAAGATTATAACACATTAACACACATCTTTAAATGAACATAGTTCACCATTGACTGTGTGAATTTCTTCGAATGATTTAGGACCTTTCACTTTATTTGAAAGAATTCTTAAGAAATATGCTTCTCCAAGTTTAGATGAAACTGAGTGAATTCTATCAATCACATATCCAACTTCCATTGGTTTCCAAATCAGACCTTTACGTTTCCAAACAAACTTTGTAGAAAATTCAACATATGTAAGTTTTTATGCTTCTTTATTGATTTCATTACACTGTAACACCGTAAATTTCCAAACAAAAATTTCATTTTAAAATCATATAAATTTCATAACGTATTTCACAAATTTTCATTTGTTTAGTTTACAAAACACATCTCCATAATTGATTGATTAATAATCTAGGATCCTCAAAACATAACTCCTTCTCTGGTGTGTACAATCGAGCCGATGCCTTCCCACGATCGTGAGAAAAACCTGAAACACAAAACACATAACACGGTAAGCACGAAGCTTAGTGAGTTCCCCAAAATTCCACACACACAGCTCGTTAGCCACTCGAGGCTATATCACTGTAAGATCCTTCAGTCAATGCGTCTCAGTGGGACCCTGCAGTCCCACGGTTCGTTGGACCCTCTGGTCCGGTCTGTAAGCTCCGCATAACATAAATCACAAAGACATAATGCACAGCAAACAACATAAGGCATGATAACATAATACTCAATGTAAGCACATAAGACCTTCCAGTCACACACAAGTACCACTCTAGGTAAAGTATACTGAGAAGACTCACCTCGGATGAAGAACATCCCCTAAAAACGCTGCTGCTGCGCATCGGCCTCTAACTTTGAGCCAAAACCCATAATTAACCCAATTAGGAACTAAGTCCAGACTCTCACTCATTAGGTCTAAATGAAGACCACTAACCAGCCCATTAATAGCCTAAAACCCATTGGGCCGACCAAGGCTCAATAATAAATGAGCTCACTTGAGGCCCACTCTCGAAACTAAATGGCAAGCCGAACTCAAGGGCCCAAGCATGAATATATACATTCCTCTGGTTCAATACCCTATTGCAACAAGCCCAAACTCCAGGCCCAACAGTTAAGACCTAAATGAGACTTAGCCCAAAAGTCCACAGTGAGGTTACGCGGGGCGTACCTCCCTTGGTACGCTCAGCGTACTCACAATCCATATTGGCCATCGGGGACACTGGTCAGTATGCGGGGCGTACTGGAATTACGCTCAACGTACGTCCAGGATTGTTATCTCCACTCCCTTAGTCTTAATCCATTAAGACCATAGCTATACTCTTAGATCTAGTCTCCATAAAGGCTCATACACAATAAAGCTCATGACTTTAAGCCTTTGCATGGCAGATCAAGTCCAAACACAAAAACTCTTACTCTATACTCCGAAAAATGCTCATATCTTATGCATGAGGTGGTTCCAATGTCCAAGGCCTCATTTTTTATGAATCATATCCACTAGAACACTTAAAGAGACATATATTAGGCTTTGGAGTTCAACAACTCATAAAGCTTCAAGATTTGGGACCAAAAAACCTAAAATGGACCCAAAACAAAAACTAGCACAACAATAAGCAAGTTTCAAACTTTATACCTCTGGAAGATGTACCAACAAGAGAAGAACATAGATCCAAAAGCTAGATGCTCAAGCTATTCTCTTTCAAAGCTCCTTCTTCTTCAAAAGCCAAACATAACAAGTCATCACCCTACTAGATCCACACGAGAAAGCCACCAAGATTTAAACTTTATGCTTTATGGAGCTAGATCAACCTGATTAGGGCTTGGATCCACAAGCTCCAAGCCATGCAACGATTCCTCAAGGAACTCCTTCTTCCACAATATGCACCAAAAACTCACTAAATCACCAAAATGCTCAAGAATCACTTAAATGGAGGCTTGGGGTCGATTTCTAGGGTTTAGAGGGATGGAGGCTGAAGATATTAGGGTTAGGTTATGAGATAAGGAGCTTAAATAGGGCCCAAGACCCTAAAATAGGGTTTAGGTCTGATTAGTGTACGCCCGACGTACATATGGTACGCCCAACATACTCCGAAGAACATTCGCGATCGCCCCTGGTCAGTACACCCAACATTCTCCAAAGTACCCCCCCAACATACTTCCTTTCTCACTAGTACGCCTAGCGTACTCGGCTAAGTCTGAAACCACAAAACTTTTGAAGGTCGTAACTTCTTCGTTATAAATCCGTTTCCGACGATCCTTATATCCAAGAAAAGGTAACGAGAAGCCCTACACTTCTATTAACTTTATTTCTCCTAAAGCTCACTTGAACTCAGAATTCATGAAAATTCCAAACCAACGCTTTTAACAATACATTTGGGCTCTAAAGCACAAACCGAACTCTTTTATCACACAACCTACCTTACCCGCATCCCAAAAGGGACTAAACCTTTCTCTTTTGAATCCTTAAAACCTTCTCATACTTAGATTAAGACCCATGGGCCTTAAATCATAAAACTATCCAGAACTGGATGTTACAATTCTCCCCCACTTGAATTTGCCCTCGAAATCGCTCCTTATCAACACAAAGGTCGAGCCCAATAATCCGAGAAGCACCACCGAAAGGACCTCGTATCATACATCAATCTCTTTCAAAAACACCTAAACCCAACAGGAACTCCCGACCTTGAAGAAGGACAGACCCAACTGTCGCTGCGATACTCGATCTGACTCTCCTTGAAACTCTAGTTGTTTATCTCCCTGCCAGACCACCCTGGCAAAAAATCATCCTGCTAATCGCCCATCAGCTAACAGACCCTAAGAACACTCTTCCAACTCTGATTCTCTAATCGATCCCGATCGCAACTCAAAAGGAACGGAAAGTTCATAATCCCCTTCGGACCCACCGCCTGAACAGCAATCAGGACTCATCGGAAGGAAAGAACCCCAAAACTCAAACACAAGAAAAGATCATGCTTGCTTGGAAGCATCCTCTAATATCTATAGACATAAGCCTCAACTTCCTCTCAATTATCCCCTTCGACACTGAGCATCAGGTCAGCTCCCGATCCAAAATATGAACCTACAAAGGTTACTCATTACAAACCAAAAACGTCTCACCGAGTTCCTTCTCACGATAACTATCTCAGCTCATTGCGACACACAAGTCATGAAGTTTGCTTTACCCCAAGCGAATGCTACAACTCATCTGAAATCGTCTCACTTCCGACCTCTGTCTTCTACCACCCACTGGTTCTGTCCACCTCGTGGTTCTTCCCATACCAACAAAACTGATCCACTCTGGCCTAAGATATTAGATGAAGGTCAATACCCCCCCCCCTCAAAATGAAACCCATCTATAAATCCGGAACCTCATCTTGCCTATTCAATACACGAATGGACCCTGAATCGAGCTCGAGAGTCTGATTCAACAGAAGAAATGGAACCACTCATTTCTAATCTGGTACTCAACTCATGACCCAAAATTCATGGATTTATGCACACACCATCTCTCCAATTCCTTCCGATTACGATAATCCCTACTTAACCTGGGATATAACAATTCCCGACTGACACGGAGACCCCCGTCTCGCCCCTGGTTCGGTAACCAGGCCCCCGAAGACTCAAGCGGTAAGGCTACCCAAGCCTAAGAACTCCTCTGCTCCATACACTGACTAGTGAGTACTACAGCTCCCGGCAGAACAATATTCACCCTTATCGACTACCGAGTGCTACGGCCTCCCCCGTAGTCTTGCGATACTCTCTAACTAAATTGTGAATGCTATGGCTCTCCGTAGTATCACAACACTCTCATTCTAACCAGTGAATACTACGGCTCCCCACAGTATCACGACACCCTCTCGCTGACTAGTGAACACCATAGCTCCCCGCAGTATCACGACACTCTCTCCAACTATCCAGTGAATACTACGGCTCCCTGTAGTATCACAAGACTCTCTCGCTCACTGACTTACCATGGGCTCACTCCACGGTTTCTCCTGATAATCCCAAGTGAATACTCCCACCCGGATCCACTTGCTTTCTTATCACCCCATAACCTCATCATCACGCATCACCATACTGAGTTCACCAATTCATGCTCCGCAGCTTAACATAGATAGGTGCTTACACCCACCTAGCTTATGTACCACCACTCCTGATGTAAGTTCTCGCAAGCAAGGCACTAGTCTTAGTAGGGATATGTTGGATAAGGTGTCTAAGTCCATAACTATTTCTGGTATGTACTTGAACTGACCCGACATGGTCCATTTGGGTGCATGGCACCATGCAATTGGATAGACTAAATGAGAGAAATAACACTTGTGGATTATTAATATATTATACGTTCTAATATATTAATAATATTATTTAATTAGTTTGATCAAGAATTAATTTAGAATTAATTAAGTGATCAAAAGATAACTAATTAATAATATGGGTTGATTATGTAAATCATCCATAACTTGTATAGTGGGCTAAGAGGCTCCATGGATTATTAAGTTGGGTTCTACCCATAGGATGCTCCATGGATGCTCCATGGGAGTTTCAAACCCATGGGTCATGGAAATGAAGAGTCATGACACATTAGGGTTTACATGGTGTAACCCTAGATGTGTCAACACTATATAAGGAACCCATTCTCCACCAAAATCGGTGACACATGAACAAGTGAGGGCTAGGCCGATTTTTGCAAGTGTAAGATTCTTTCAAAGTTTACTCCTTTGCATTTGGTGTTGTGTGAAGCATTTGAGGCATTACACTTGGGGTGCTAGGCTCACAAGGTTTCTAGGATCATAAGCAACAACAAGGTAAGTTATTCTATCTTCCATTCAAGTTAAATATTGTCCCCCATGTATGCTAGATAGGAATATAACCTTGGAATTCAAATTTGCATGATAATTAGACAAAAATAGATCCAAGGTTATTAGGGTTGCATGTACACTTAGGAAGTGTTAGAATGCTCAAAACTCATCAGTGGTATCAGAGACCAGGTTAGTTTGTTTGTTATTTGTGCAAAATTGTTGAAAAAAAAGTTGATTTTGTGCTGTCTGCTTGCTGAACTCGCCGAGTCCATGGGAGGACTCGCCAAGTTCATGTGTAAATTCATCCTACTCGCCGAGTAGGTTCGTGCACTTGACGAGTAGGAGCCTCAGAATGCAGATTTTCGACTTTTGTTGCTGGAAATGGACTAGAAACATTACCCTAAACTGTTTTGGTACTTGAAAACTTGTTTTAGATGGTGTAATGTTTATGCTAATCCATTTTCAATGGCAATTATGAAAATTACAAGTTTTTAAGTGTAATTTTTGATTCTTGAAAGTGTTCATGTTCATGTTCTTGAACTTATGAAGATTAGATGATCATAGGAATTGCTTGTAACCTTCATGGTAGTTTAATTCATGATCATAATGTGTTTTAATGGAATCCATAACTTGTCCTCAAGTTATGGAAAATCAAAAGTCACACTTTTATTAAAGACATTAAAAGAACACTATAGTTATAAAAATGAAGAGTCTTCATTTTTATTACTCAATTAACTCATAAGTTATAAGAAATGAAAAGTTTTGAAAGTTTACAAAACTTGCCTTCAAGTTTTGGAACAAGTAAAGTCTTGATTAAAGCTTTAGTTCCAACCCTTAGAATTTTAAAAGTTAAAATTCAACCCTTATACTTTATATATTATAAGTTAATAATATATATATATATATATATATATATATATATATATGTATGTATAAGATCAAGTCGTCTTACCGCTAGTACGCCTCATTCACGAAGCCGGTCTATAAGGGGGGTATAAGGTTGTTGCCTATAAAATGGCAACTTAATGGGTGTCCACTCTCACCCACCGCTTCCTTGATCGGTGGAGGGTCGTTACCCAAACGGGTAAGACAAGGACTTATAAATTCTCATTAAAAGTATGATGAATATTATAAACTAACTAAATGCTTTTATTAAATTCCCAATCTTAGTTACTTTAGGAAAAATGTGAATAAGGTGCTAATCCATGAAATTACACTTTACACTTTGTTTAAGTCGTTGGTGGAGCGTGTGTGGTTAACCGGCACACTAACTTGGACTTAACAAGGTAGGTAAACGGTGACTTAAGGTTTATCATAGTATCGGTGGAGCGTGTGTGGTTTACTGGCACATCGATTGAGTGATAAACTTTAAGGGTACCAAGTGATTTGCATGGTTACTTCACACCTCGTTTTGTGATCCTCGGTATCCCAGTCACAAAACTTGGAGAGCACACTCGAGATTTAAACATGCCTTTGAAAAGTTCATTGAATCTCAAAAGAATCTAGGAATTTCTAAGAACCAATCAAAAACCTAATATTTAATATTTCGTTTTTCATGGTGGAAATTGGTGAATCGTCATTCACCTACCTTTCAAATATGTTATAGCTTGGATTACGACATACCTCTTCTAAGTTATAATATACTGTGATTGGATCCTAGCCTTAATATTACATTTGGGTGTTTTATTAAGGACTCTCTTAATATCTAAACTAATCTTGTCCTCTTCTTTCATATGTATTCAAACAACGCTGCTTCTGGCTCTAATCCTAGTGGCTCCTTTACTCTTATGAACTTATATAGGAAAGTCACTTTTGATGTCCAACTTCAATGAACGGATCAGAAACATCAGGATGATTACCCGCTACGAGGACAAAGGATATGTCCTTGATAAGGAACTTAAGGAGATTGATGAGACCACTGCCACTCCCCAGGAGATCGCTGACTTCTAGGCACATGAAAGGGATGTTACAAAAGTGGCATGCATCATGTTGGCCACTATGACAACGGAACTCCAAAAGTCCTATGAGGAATTCTACCCTTTTGAAATACACCAAGATCTGATGGAAAGATACCATCAAAGTGCATGAAAAGAGAAGTATGAAATCATCTGCTCCATGATAACAACCATGATGAAGGACGGAGAGTTTGTCACGAGCCACATGCAGAAAATGCAAAGGTATGTGGATCGGTTGCTGAAGCTTAATGTGAACTTCCCTGAGGAGCTTGCAATAGATATCATTTTGCACTCCTTACCATCGTGCTATGATCAATTCCGCATGACATATCACATGAATAAGGAAGAGGTCACACTCAACAAACTTCAGGGACTTCTCAAGACCACAGAAACAGGTCTTAAGGGGAAGTCGGTTGTTAACACTCCTACTTCAAACTCCGCCCCGGTTTTGGCAATCGGGAAAAGTCGAGGGAAGAAGAGAAAGAGCTCCTCGAAGGGTACCAAGGCTAGGACCCTTGATGGCTCTTCTTCAAGTGGAACCAGGAAAGGTTTCGCCACTCCTTCTTCTGACCCAAAAGAGGCTGAATGCTTCTATTGCCATGAAAAGTCACATTGGAAGCGGAACTGCCCAAAGTACCAGCAAGATGTGAAGGATTGGAAAGTTAAACGCAACCATGCAGGTATTTACACTATCTTATCTAATAACTCACCCATTCTAACTCTTGGGTCCTTGATACCGGTTGTGGTATTCATATCTGTTCTGATTTGCAGGGAGTAAGAAGAAGTGAGAATGTGGAGCATGGAAGAATAAACTTAATCATGGGGAATAGGAAAGCTTTACCTGTCACCAAGATTAGAGTTTATACTTTATCGCTAAGTAGTGGGTTTAGTTTAGATTTGAATAAATGTTGTTATTCGCCAGAAATGGAAAGAAATATTATTTCTTTTCATGCATTGTATAAACAAGGTTTTACCTTTTCATTTGATAATGAAGTTGGTTCGCTTAATGCTTTCTTTAATAATGTTCTTTATTTTAAAGCATTACGTTGTGATGGTGTGTATGAAACTGTATCTGTGGTTGATAACTTAGGAAATAATGTGTTGTGTATTGATTCTGTTAACTTGGATAAAGCATCATTATGGCATTGTCGTCTTGGACATATAAGCAAGAAACGCATAGGCCAACTCCAAAAGGATGGAGTCTTGGAGTCATTTGACCTAACGTCAGATGATAGTTGCGAATCATGCTTACTTGGAAAAATAACAAAGTCACCCTTCACAGGTTCTTGTGAGAGGGGTGAAGGTTTGTTGGAACTTGTACACACGGATGTGTGTGGGCCCTTCAAACATGCCACAAGGGATGCTAATCGTTATTATTTGACTTTACCTGATGATTACAGTAGATATGGATATGTCTACTTAATCAAGCATAAGTCAGAGACTTTTGAGAGGCTTAAAGAGTTTAAACAGGAAGTCGAGAATCAATTGGGCAGGAACATTAAGACGCTTCAATCCGATCGAGGTGGTGAGTATCTTAGTTCAGAGTTCCTCGACTATCTTAGGGAATGTGGGATTGTCTCATAATTGACACCTCCCAGGACACCGCCGTTGAATGGTGTGGCTGAGAGGCGTAATCGAACCTTGTTGGACATGGTTCGTTCCATGATGAGTCGAGCTTTGCTACCAATCTCATTTTGGGGGTATGCCTTACAGACTGCCGCCCATATCCTTAATCTGGTCCCTACAAAGAAAGTTGCCAAAACTCCTCATGAGATGTGGACTGGTAAAATACCTAAACTAGACCACATCAAGATTTGGGGTTGCGAGGCTTTCGTGAGACTCGAGACTCATGATAAGCTCGAACCTCGAAGCGAGAGGTGTATTTTCATCGGCTACCCACAACAATCCTTTGGTTACCTCTTCTACAGACCTAGTGAAAATGTGGTCTTTGTAGCTAGGAAGGCGTTCTTTCGAGAGAGAGAGTTCATAAGCCAAGGAAACAGTGGGAGGCAAGTTGACCTTGAAGAAATTCAAGAGTAAAGCGGTGAAGGAACTTCAAACCCTAGCACTCAACTTGAGGAGGAAACTCCTGGTGAGCCAATTGACAAGTTTATACCTCTGAGGCGTTCCACAAGGGTTAGGCATGCACCTGAGCATTACTATGGATTCCATATTACTGCGGAAGGTGATACACTTATCAGTGATGAAACACTGATAGGTCTGGATGAACCTAACAGTTACGCGGAAGCCATGGCAGGCCCTGAGTCAGCCAAGTGGAAAGAGGCAATGGACAATGGGATACAGTCCATGTATGACAATCAAGTTTGGATCTTGGTTGAGAATGTACCAGGTCGTAAGACTGTAGGGTGCAAATGGATCGTCAAGAAGAAGACCGACATGGACGGTAATGTACATACTTATAAGGCACGACTTGTTGCAAAGGGTTTGTCACAAACTCTGGGAGTTGATTATGATGAGACCTTTTCTCCAGTGGCCAAGATTAAGTCTATTAGGGTTCTGTTAGCCATAGCCACATTTCATGACTATGAAATGTGGCAAATGGATGTCAAAACCGCTTTCCTTAATGGAAAGTTGGCTGAGGATGTTTACATGAGTCAGCCAAAGGGTTTTGTCAATACAGAGTACCCTAATAGAGTGTGTAAGCTTAAGAAATCCATTTATGGGTTAAAGCAAGCACCTCGCAGATGGAATCTTTGCTTTGATGAGAAAGTCAAGGAATTTGGCTTTTCTAGGAGTGAAGATGAATCTTGTGTATATGTCAAGACTAGTGGGAGTATAGTTAGCTTTTTGGTATTGTATGTGGATGACATACTACTTATAGGAAATGACATCCCAACTCTGCAGGAAGTTAAGTCCTGGCTTGGGAAGTGTTTCTCTATGAAGGACCTAGGAGAAGCTGCGTATATTATAGGGATAAGGATCTTGAGAGACCGGAGTAAAAGACTAATTGGACTTAGTCAGAGTACCTACTTGGATAAGGTGCTGAAGAGATTCAGCATGCATGACTCCAAGAAAGGAGAGTTACCCATGTAGAGTAACGCCAGATTGAGTAAGACACAAAGCCCTTGTACTGAGGCTGAGATAGCAGAAATGAGTCGAATACCTTATGCTTCGGCTATAGGATCGATCATGTATGCTATGGCGTGTACTCGACCTGATGTAGCCTTTGCCTTGTGCATGGTTAGCAGGTATCAGGGGAACCCTGGCAAGGCACACTGGACTGCGGTAAAGAATATCCTCAAGTACCTATGGAGGACTAAGGACAGGGTTCTTACCCTCGGTGGGAGTGATGACTTGAGAGTTGTAGGGTATATTGATGCTAGATTTCAGACTGATGGAGATAATTTCTGCTCTCATTTAGGCTGGGTCTTTACCCTAAACGGAGGAGCAATTTCTTGGAAAAGTTCCAAGCAAGAGATAGTGGCTGATTCAACTTGCGAATCAAAGTATATAGCAGCTAGTGAGGCAGCAAAGGAGGCGATATGTCTGGAGAACTTCATTGGAGACCTTGGAGTTGTACCAGCTATTAAGGAGTCAATGGAAATTTTCTGTGATAGTGAAAGTGTTGTTGCCTTAGCCAAGGAACCAAGGGATCACGGGAGATCCAGACACATCGACAGAAAATACCATTTCATCAGACATCGAATAGAAGAAGGACTCCTCGTGGCAAAGAGGGTATTATCAGATGAGAATCTAGCAGATCCCCTCACGAAGGGACTGACTCGGGTTAAGCATCTCCAACATGCTCGGAGCTTAGGGCTGAAGGATGATATTAGATTTAATAGTTAGATAACCTTGAAATTTGTAAAGTGTAATTGACACTAGATGATGAATAAAAGGTGTTTTATTTATGAGTATAGTGTTGCTATCTGTTGTCGATTGTTTACTATATTTCTTTTGCATGTTTTGACTTCCAGAATAATTATGTTTGGTATATCATATTATTCGAATCTCCACAGTCGGTCATATGTCGGAAGTAGGTATGAATCAAGACTGTCATGATTGGTTGCAGAGGTCTAAGGTGTTGGACATGGCTACAACAATCATGAGTGCTCATAAGTTCTGAGCATTGGACTCAACCCACGCTCATTGGAATCACTTCATGGAATTTATCTCGAGTGATCGTTAGACAGTAATATCATATAAGTCTTCAAACCTAGAGATATGATTTGTTACTTATGAGTTGGTTATGCATTGATTGTACGAAAACACATTGGTAACTCGATGTTATAAAACTTGCTCTTGTGTATAATTCAATGACTGGTAGAACAAACATATGAGTCGAAGTTTATCTGTTCCTTCTTGGATTAGAAGCTGATATCTGGGCCCCTCGATGATTTGTTTTGACCTATGTACCGGGCCCCGTCAGAACTAAGTTGATGTGTTCAATTATGTTCTTTGTCGAACAAATCGGAAATCGAGAAACAAACTGCTGGACAATAAGTAAGACATTGTTCCATGTATTTGTCCGACTGATATCTAGAATAGAGGATTATATGATCACTTATCTTAAATGGTGTATCATCATCTTCTCAGTTCCGAGAAACCTTGAAAGAGGTATGATTGCTAATCGTTTCCTGAAGTCATACTTGCAATTATAGTTATCAGACCTATCCAAGTGGGAGACTGTTAGATAAGGTGTCTAAGTCCATAACTATTTCTGGTATGTACTTGACCCGACCCGGCATGGTCAATTTGGGTGCATGGCACCATGTAATTGGATAGACTAAACGAGAGAAATAACACTTGTGGATTATTAATATATTATAAGTTCTAATATATTAATAATATTATTTAATTAGTTTGATCAAGAGTTAATTTAGAATTAATTAAGTGATCAAAACCTAACTAATTAAATAATATGGGTTGATTATGTAAATCATCCATAACTTGTATAGTGGGCTAAGAGGCTCCATGGATTATCAAGTTGGGTTCCACCCATAGGATGCTCCATGGGAGTTACAAACCCATGGGTCATGGAAATGAAGAGTCATGACACATTAGGGTTTACATGGTGTAACCCTAGATGTGTCAACACTATATAAGGAACCCATTCTCCACCAAAATCGGTGACACATGAACAAGTGAGGGCTAGGCCGATTTTTTCAAGTGTAAGATTCTTTCAAAGTTTACTCCTTTGCATTTGGTGTTGTGTGAAGCATTTAAGGCATCACACTTGGGGTGCTAGGCTCACAAGGTTTCAAGGATCATAAGCAACAACAAGGTAAGTTATTCTATCTTCCATTCAAGTTAAATATTGTCCCCCATGTATGCTAGATAGGAATATAACCTTGGAATTCAACTTTGCATGATAATTAGGCAAACATAGATCCAAGGTTATTAGGGTTGCATGTACACTTAGGAAGTGTTAGAATGCTCAAAACCCATCAGGATACACCCTTAGATAGTCTCAATCCGACGACAATTAACTGATGGGTTCCCACGGGAACAAAATCCCTCGGTACTCTACTCACCATCTCACAACTTGAGTCTTAACATGACTAAAAATTAGGACATCATACTCGGGTACCTCGGTACACCATCACACCGTCTCACGTTGTGACAATAGTCAAATTCGGGTCAAGTCTAAGCCGGACAAGGTCAACGAGTCAAACCGGTCAACTCAATTAAAACCTTGTATAATAGGGTTTATATTATGTAATTACTGTATAACTCACTATCTTAATAAGAATACATCACTTGGAAAGTTCGTGTGTTTAAATTTCTTTAACCTTAGTGCTAAACAATGAACAAGAACAATAAAACAATGTTGCATACTCATAGGGAGTGTGTAAGATCCTAAAACATGGCATAACGGGGTCTAAGGACCTTGCATTGCGAAGCCGGACACTCACATTCATCACACACGAAAACGCTCTCAATCGTTTTCACTCTATCTCTTCTTATCAAAAATCTCTCCAAGTATGTCAAATCTCTCCCAAATCTCTCCAAGTATGTCAAATCTCTCCCAAATCTCTCTAAGTATGTGAAATCTCTCCCAAATATCTCTTTGTATGTGAAATCTCTCCAAGTATGTCAAATCTCTCCCAAATCTCTCCAAGTATGTCAAATCTCTCCCAAATCTCTCTAAGTATGTGAAATCTCTCCCAAATATCTCTTTGTATGTGAAATCTCTCCAAGTATGTCAAATCTCTCCCAAATCTCTCCAAGTATGTCAAATCTCTCCCAAATCTCTCTAAGTATGTGAAATCTCTCCCAAATATCTCTTTGTATGTGAAATCTCTCCCAAATATCTCTTTGTATGTGAAATCTCTCCAAGTATGTCAAATCTCTCCCAAACCTCTCTGAGTATGTGGAATCTCTCTCAAATCTCTCCCAACTTTCTATAATCACTCGGGGCATCCCGACCCTCGAATTTGGCGAAAACAGCCCAAAAACAGAAGTCTACGCGAAAAACGGACCTTAGGAACCGAAACCCCTCTTAGGAACCGAACCCTCCTGATGAAGAAGGCTGCTGAACCGAACCGAAGGTACTGTTCACTAACCGAACCGAAGGTACTGTTCACTACTGTTCACTACAGTCCGTTCGGTTCTGCCATTCTCGCCTCTTATCTCCGAACCGAAGCTTCCCTGCTGACCCTTCGGACCGAGCCTTCTGACCGAACCCTCGCCTTCGCCCTTCGCCTCTCGCTTATGGCTCGCGCCTTTCGTTCCGACTCAGCATCAGCATGGACCGAGCCTCGGCCTAGGGACCGAACCTCGGCCTAGGACCGAGAGGTCTCGCTGGGAAGCACTTTTCTCCCGGTTTTCAACCAAATTTGCGTTTTAAGCCCGTTTTTAATTGTTTTAACATGGGATTTTCACCCAAAACTTTATTTTAAAATATAAGACCCCTAAATTAATGATTTAATCATATTTTAAGGATAAAACCTTATCCAAAAGAGAGTAGGTAAAGTACAAAGGTAGAGTGTTGACTTTACCTTATTTTATGACACAAGCAACCCCATACCCACTCCATGATTGACCCACACTCCTCCCCACCATACCTTGTCACTTCCTTGTACTTTTTACCCCTCTCACAAGCCATCCCCACGTTCTAGGGCTGGTCACTCCACCCCTTTCCTCATTTTCTTTCAATCACTCTCATTTCCACCAAAGATTCAACTCCAATTTTCTCTCCAACCTTTCTCTCTAATTCAAGATCTCAAGGCTGATCATCAAGTGTTCTTCCACTCTTGGTAAGTGTAATCCATCCTCCTTGTGATTTTTACACTTCATTCTACTCCAAATCATTGATAGCTTATACAAACTCCATAACTATGATGCTAGATTCTCAAAAATCTTCAAGGCATCTCCAAGTGTTCTTGAGTTAAACACCTCCATTCTTCAACAATCATCTACTGAAAACACTTAAGGTGAGTTCATACCCCTACATTTTTATGTTTTCTTAAGTTTTTAGGGGGGGAGACAAGCTGAATCACCAAGAACATAACTAAAATTTTCTAACAGCTTTCATCAGAAAAGTTGGACTCCATTCACGGACTGTTTTGGGCAACTTAAACATTTTTGTTTGAAAAACTGTTTTAGGTGTAAGTAGTTCCAGTTATTAGCTTTAAAATGACTACTTGCACATCTCCATACGATTTTTCTACAATTTATGGTGATTTTTACAAAACTGCCTATCATTTCAAACACAAATCCGGACCAGTCTGTGATTATGGACTTGGTTACACAAGTTAGAGGTCCCTAAAAATTATGGGAAAATTTATGAATCAACTACGCTCATTTTCCAAACTCCCAGAAGTTACAGAACTTGATTTGGACATTTTATGATTTTTCTACAAATTTTCTAATAACAGTTATAAAAAATGTTATAATCAGAAAAGCACTAGTAATTTCATTTCACCTTGTAACATGTTGAGCAAGGTGTATATTATTATGTGTTTATGTATATTTGCAATATATGACATTCTTGTGTTAGTATCTAGACATAAACCTGTTAACAAATGGATTTTTACTAGATAAAGCATAGATTACACAAAGCGTTATTATTGAAGTATACCATTACACACAAACATTTAATAAACTATGTTAAGTAAAATTTACGTACTTTACTGTTACTACCTTTGTTTTGATAAACTATAATAGGTATAGTTTACAATGGATTTCAAAATGCATACATTACAAAAGGGAAACTTTCATTATGTTAAGTGTAAATTCGTTAATAACTTTGTGAGACATTCACTTCGCATAAATCATAAGTCCTGTATTGTAACCAGAGTCTCCTGGAGGGAGAGCGTGATAGTTGTATATAGATCTATATTGGGCTTGACAACCCACACCAGAGCTGCTTGCAACAGCTAGACCGGCAGGTCTGTGGTGACAAGTGTCATTTCAGTTCTACGACGCCCGAAGAACGTCGTTTTCAGGCCACCTAGGTCATAGTATGGTTATAATAGCTCACGGAAAGTATTAACAAACTTAAGAATTTACGAGAATTTCACTAATATCATACGCGTTTGTATTGAAATAAACTCACATTATTTTCTGTAAATAAGGAAGATTTCTCATACGTTTCAGTCTTTGGATACAAGACTACATTATTCATTTTAAGGAAAATATCGGATTTTTCTGGAACAACTATACAATTACATGACGAGCTTTTTCATAATTATATACAAAAACTTATGAACTCACCAACCATTGTGTTGACACTTTTTCAAAGTGCTTGTATTCTCAGGAAATCGCTAAACAGGTAACAAAGTACTTTTGAGGATGGGACGTTGAGGCGTCAAACTTATCATATTTTGTCAATATATTGTAATTGATTTTGAAACATGTAATTCATACAATGATGTAACTCTTTCAATTATATATATGTTGGTTGTGTTTACTTTCATCACTATTACCATTGTTGTTATGATACTACACATGAAGTCCTCCACCCCCGGACGTTTCCGCCATCCTTGATTTGGGGGTGTGACAGATTGGTATCAGAGCACGGTTTATAGTGAATTAAGTATATCAAACAACATAGGATATACAAACTATAAACACATTTGGGACTAAGAGTCTCTGATTTTAAAACATTCTAACCGGTTATACTTTTAGAAAACGAATAGTTCTTGTTTAAAAGTATACCTACATGCATTTCATACTCGCGTAGTGTCATAACTAGGAGAACATAAACTAAAAGAAGAGGAGTTGAACGCTACGAGTATGCCTTGGTATGAGTAATCAGTTTTGGGAAGCATATAGCCTGATCAACTATATTAGTCCGGGAAGTGACTTACTCATATCGGGGGATAGTCGCAGGAGGGCAACAAGTCTAATAACCTAACTTCACCCTACAGAGAGTGTTATAAGAACCAAATCTAAACATTTAAAATACTATAGGAGTATTTGTATGTTGCTATATCGCAATATTATTAATATCTACCGCTATCTGCTTCTTACCCCTCTATTCTCGCGCAGACGACATGGCAGGATTTCACCTACCAGGAGACCCATACTTTCCCAACCAGGGAAATGCCGGCTGGATTGAGGAAGAGCCCGAAGAGCTGATTGAAGAGGATCCCGAAGAGGACCCCGAAGAAGAACCCAAAGAAGAAGAAGAGGAGGTAGACGAAGAAGAAGAAGAAGAAGAGGAAGACAACGAGGTGGACATGGATGAGGATGAAGGTGAAGAAGAGCCAGAGGAGGAAGTCTTCAACCCTCCTTACATTGCGAGGGTACCTGCAAACCGCTGGGGGCACAACGGGCCCGAGCCCCGTTGGGCAACCATGATCGAGAGGTGGAGTCGGCAACAACGCCAGAGGTCACCCTATGGCGACCAACGAGGTTACTATGACCTCAGTCACGGGGGACCGGCTGACAGAGCTCTCCCCGTTATGACCCAGCACATCACAAACTTGGGGAACCAGAGTAGGGAAATGGCAGACCAGGTTCGAAATCTCAGCGCTATTACGGCAGCCACTGATGCACGCACCCGGGATTTGGAGAGGGACTTCTACCCATTGGACCAACTCATCGAGGACCTTACCGCTGCTCGAGCGGAGGTAAGGGAGTACCAGGAGAGGCACGCATCTCTCGAGGAGAGAGTGATCGCGGCCGAACGCCGGATTGCGGAGCTTCAGGGAGCCTCGACCTCATCCCAGGGCCACCATGGACTAGATGCTACCCGCCACGAGTAGTGTTCGCGCTACTTATATTTTGTTATAAATCTAGGATTTTGAGTATGCGTTGGTGCTACTCTTTATTGCGAATAGGTTGACCTCGCGACTAAGTGATCACACTAGTCAAAGGGGCTTTTGTACTGCCAAAACTTTATCTTTTATTATGATGTAATGTAGACCCTTATGAGGTCAAATTCCTCAAAACAATATGTACTAACAAATTATCAATGAATGTGGCGTGTATTTTACTTCCTTTGATGCTGACACAAACCAAGCACCTGACTCTGCTCGAGTCAACACTATTTAATTCATAAGTTTAATTGCATAAACTTGGCGATTACTTGCCTTCTAAATTAATAAACTCGGACAAAATACAATTGAGATGAAACAAGTAACGCTCGACTCGTTATCACCATTGAAGTCTTACAGACAAGTCTTTCTTTTTATTTTCTTATGTCAGAACCATGCCACCAAGGAAAAGACCAAGACCTTCCGGAAACTCAGCACCACCCCCTCCGCCACCACCTCCGGAGTTTGATCCTGTGATGTTTCAGGCTGCAGTAACAGCAGCCGTGGCGGCAGCAATGTCGCAAATGGGTACAAATGGTTCCGGCGGTTCCGGATCCGGGAATACTAACTCGAATCAGGGGGACAGCACGGGGCGCACTAAGGAGTGTTCGTACAAAGACTTCACTAATGGCAAACCCGATCCTTTCGACGGAAGCGGGGGTGTCATAGCGCTGATGCAATGGTTCGAAAGGACCGAAGCAGTCTTCGAAATCTGTGCTTGTCCCGAAGCGAGCAAAGTCAAGTATGCGGCATTCACTTTCACAAGAAAAGCTCTTACTTGGTGGAATGGCCGAGTTAAGTCACTTACTCCTGCAGTGGCTAACTCCATAGGCTGGGAAAACTTAAAAGCGTTGATGTTAAAGGAGTATTGCCCGAGGGGAGAAATACAAAAACTCGAAGAGGAACTCTGGAATCTCAAGATGTCGGGGATGGATCTCGAAGCTTATACCGCCCGATTCAATGACCTAGCACTCCTCTGTCCTGCAATGGTTACTCCAGAGGAGAAAAAGGTAGAACGATACCTTTGGGGGCTATCGTCCCAGATTCATGATAGTGTTCTGGCCTCGAAACCAACTACCTTTGAAAGTGCCAAGGAATTGGCACAACAACTTATCGATCATAGGGCCAGCCGTGGCGCTATGGTCGCCACCACCAACCAAACAAAAGGAGGGAACAACAAGAGGAAGTTCTGAAACATTAAAAAGAAACAACCGGTGCAGGACCCCACAAAGAAGCAACAGAATGTTGCTGTCCGTGCAGCCACTACTGCTCCTGCTCCAGCGCCGCCAAAGCCATATGCTGGAAATCTCCCCAAGTGCAACAAGTGCAACTACCACCACAAGGGTGCTTGTCGGGAAATGCACTGCAAAAACTGCGACAAGAAAGGGCATACCGCTCGTTTCTGTAAAGCGCCAGCACGACCAAACAACCAAGTTGCCAATGCGGGGGCAAGCCAAACCTGCTATGAATGTGGTGAAGCAGGACACTTCAGGAGAAACTGCCCCAAGGCACAAGCTCCTAATGTTGGTGGTGTAGGGAGAGTCCTGACGATGGGACACGGAGAAGCGGTCAAGGATCCCTCGGTGGTTTCTGGTACGTTTCTCCTCAATAACACATATGCATGCGTACTATTTGATAGTGGAGCAGAGAGGAGTTTTGTGAGCCATGAATTCAAACAATTACTAAAACAAACCCCTCATTCATTAAAAGATACATACGTAGTAGAAATGGCTAATGGGAAAGAAGAGAACACTAATGATATATACTCAGGGTGTACCCTCACTCTAGACAACCATTCGTTTAAAGTAGACCTGATGCCGGTCACAATAAAATGCTTTGACATAATCATTGGTATGGATTGGTTAAGTTCACATCGTGCCGACATTCTATGTTACGAAAGGGCCGTTCGCCTTAATCTGCCGAATGGCGAAACCCTCTTCATCTATGGCGACAAACCCAGTTCGAATTTGCAAGTCATCTCTTGCGTCAAGGCCCAAAAGTATCTCCGAAAGGAGTACCACACATTTCTAGCCCACGTAGTAGACACGAAAAAAGAAGTGAAGGATATCAACGACATTCCCGAGGTGTGCAACTATCCCGATGTATTCCCCGAAGATCTTCCAGGTGTACCCCTCGCACGACAAGTCGAATTCCGGATCGACTTAATCCCGGGAGCTACCCCCGTTGCCAAGGCTCCATACCGTTTAGCACCGGCAGAAATGCAAGAACTTTCCAGCCAGTTAAATGAACTGTTGAGCAAAGGATTTATCAGGCCAAGCTTCTCACCCTGGGGAGCACCGGTCCTATTTGTAAAGAAGAAGGACGGATCTTTTCGCATGTGCATAGACTACCGAGAGCTAAACAAACTCACTATCAAGAACCGATATCCCCTACCCCGAATAGATGACCTCTTCGACCAACTCCAGGGAGCAAGCTACTTCTCAAAAATCGACCTGAGGTCGGGTTATCATCAACTACGAGTCCAAGAAGAGGATATTCCCAAGACTGCGTTCAAAACTCGCTACGGGCACTATGAGTTTGTGGTAATGCCCTTCGGATTAACGAACGCACCGGCAGTATTTATGGACCTGATGAATCGAGTGTGTCGACCCTACTTAGACAAATTCGTGATTGTGTTCATCGACGATATTTTAATCTACTCCCGAAGCGAGGAAGAGCACCGTCAACATCTCCGGCTAATCTTGGAAACACTGAGGGCTGAGAAGCTTTACGCCAAATTCTCTAAATGCGAATTCTGGATTAGAGAAGTGAATTTTCTTGGCCATGTGGTTAGCGAGAAGGGGATACACGTGGATCCCGCTAAAATCAAAGCTATCAAAAACTGGTCAGCACCTACAATGCCGACGGAAATTCGACAATTTTTAGGGCTCGCCGGCTAGTACCGGAGATTCATACAAAACTTCTCGAAGATCGCCAAACCACTCACCACCCTGACTCAAAAAGGTGTGGTATTTAAGTGGGGAGATAAACAAGAAGCCGCTTTCCAGACATTAAAACAAGCCCTATGCAGCGCACCAGTTTTGTCTCTTCCAGAAGGAACTGATGACTTCGTGGTATATTGCGATGCTTCAAATCAAGGCCTCGGATGCGTGCTCATGCAGAGAGGGAAAGTCATCGCCTATGCGTCAAGGCAACTTAAAACACACGAAGTTAATTACACTACCCATGAACTTGAATTGGGAGCGGTAGTGTTCGCTTTAAAAATCTGGAGGCACTACCTCTACGGCACAAAATGTACCATCTTCACCGATCACAAAAGTCTTCAGCATATCCTCAATCAGAAAGAGCTCAACATGCGGCAACGGAGATGGGTTGAACTGCTAAACGACTACGAGTGCGAAATTCGCTACCACCCGGGCAAGGCCAATGTAGTGGCTGATGCCCTAAGCAGGAAGGAATATTCGGGCCGCCGAGTAAGATCCTTAACCATGACCATCCATTCCCACCTGGCCACGCAAATCAGGGAAGCTCAACTAGAAGCCTCGAAACCAGAGAATGTGGCAGGTGAGGCATTAAGGGGAATGGATAAGAACTTAGAAGTCAAGGATGACGGAACCCGTTATCTCAGTAACCGAATCTGGACACCGAAGTTCGGTGGGATCCGAGACGTGGTCATGAATGAAGCACACAAGACTCGATACTCCATCCATCCAGGGTCAGACAAGATGTATCTAGACCTCAAAAAGTTATACTGGTGGCCGAATATGAAAGCCGAGATTGCTACATATGTGGGCAAGTGTCTGACTTGCGCCAAGGTCAAGGCGGAATACCAGAAACCCTCAGGACTACTACAACAGCTTGATATACCGGAATGGAAGTGGGAACGGATAACCATGGACTTCATAACCAAGCTGCCTAAGACTTCGGGCGGGTTTGACACTATATGGGTAATCGTAGACAGATTGACCAAGTCTGCGCACTTCCTGCCAATAAAGGAAACTGACAAGATGGAGAAGTTAACCAGGATATACATCAAGGAGATTGTGCGACTGCATGGTGTACCAATATCTATTATCTCAGACCGAGATAGTAGGTTCACTTCGAGATTTTGGCAGTCCCTGCAGAAATCCTTGGGAACTAGGCTAGACATGAGTACGGCCTACCATCCACAAACCGACGGGCAGAGCGAGCGCACTATACAAACCTTAGAAGACATGTTGAGAGCCTGTGTGATAGACTTTGGTAAAGCGTGGGATACCCATTTGCCGCTGATTGAATTCTCCTACAATAACAGCTATCACACCAGCATTAAAGTCGCTCCATTTGAAGCCCTTTACGGTCGCAAGTGTAGATCACCCCTATGTTGGGCTGAAGTGGGGGATACTCAGATAGCTAGGGGGCAAGTCCCTAATAGCACCCTCACTGGTCCTGAAATCATAAGGGAGACCACAGAAAAGATTGTTCAAATCCGAGAAAGGCTGAAGGCCTCCCAAGATCGGCAAAAGAGTTACGCGGATAAACGACGCAAACCTTTGGAATTCCAGGTTGGTGATCGTGTGTTACTAAAAGTTTCCCCTTGGAAAGGAATGATACGTTTCGGAAAACGTGGGAAACTAAACCCGAGGTACATTGGACCATTCGAAATCCTCGCCAGGATTGGTCCTGTGGCGTACAAACTTCGATTACCTCAAGAACTCGATAAGGTACATCCCACCTTTCACGTATCAAACCTGAAGAAGTGTATGTCCGACGAGACACTTGTAATACCTCTCGACGAGATCGAAGTTAACGAAAATCTCCACTTCGTAGAGGAGCCAGTAGAGATTATGGATCGGGAGGTCAAAAGAACGAAACAAAGTCGTATTCCCATCGTGAAGGTTCGATGGAACGCTAAACGAGGACCTGAGTTCACCTGGGAGCGCGAAGACCAAATGAAACAAAAGTACCCGCATCTTTTCCTAAACCCTTAAAGTCCTGGCCAAAGCGTAAATTTCGGGACGAAATTCCCTCTAACGGGGGGATGATGTGACAATAGTCAAATTCGGGTCAAGTCTAAGCCGGACAAGGTCAACGAGTCAAACCGGTCAACTCAATTAAAACCTTGTATAATAGGGTTTATATTATGTAATTACTGTATAACTCACTATCTTAATAAGAATACATCACTTGGAAAGTTCGTGTGTTTAAATTTCTTTAACCTTAGTGCTAAACAATGAACAAGAACAATAAAACAATGTTGCATACTCATAGGGAGTGTGTAAGATCCTAAAACATGGCATAACGGGGTCTAAGGACCTTGCATTGCGAAGCCGGACACTCACATTCATCACACACGAAAACGCTCTCAATCGTTTTCACTCTATCTCTTCTTATCAAAAATCTCTCCCAAATCTCTCCAAGTATGTCAAATCTCTCCCAAATCTCTCCAAGTATGTCAAATCTCTCCCAAATCTCTCTAAGTATGTGAAATCTCTCCCAAATATCTCTTTGTATGTGAAATCTCTCCAAGTATGTCAAATCTCTCCCAAATCTCTCCAAGTATGTCAAATCTCTCCTAAATCTCTCTAAGTATGTGAAATCTCTCCCAAATATCTCTTTGTATGTGAAATCTCTCCAAGTATGTCAAATCTCTCCCAAATCTCTCCAAGTATGTCAAATCTCTCCCAAATCTCTCTAAGTATGTGAAATCTCTCCCAAATATCTCTTTGTATGTGAAATCTCTCCCAAATATCTCTTTGTATGTGAAATCTCTCCAAGTATGTCAAATCTCTCCCAAACCTCTCTGAGTATGTGGAATCTCTCTCAAATCTCTCCCAACTTTCTATAATCACTCGGGGCATCCCGACCCTCGAATTTGGCGAAAACAGCCCAAAAACAGAAGTCTACGCGAAAAACGGACCTTAGGAACCGAAACCCCTCTTAGGAACCGAACCCTCCTGATGAAGAAGGCTGCTGAACCGAACCGAAGGTACTGTTCACTAACCGAACCGAAGGTACTGTTCACTACTGTTCACTACAGTCCGTTCGGTTCTGCCATTCTCGCCTCTTATCTCCGAACCGAAGCTTCCCTGCTGACCCTTCGGACCGAGCCTTCTGACCGAACCCTCGCCTTCGCCCTTCGCCTCTCGCTTATGGCTCGCGCCTTTCGTTCCGACTCAGCATCAGCATGGACCGAGCCTCGGCCTAGGGACCGAACCTCGGCCTAGGACCGAGAGGTCTCGCTGGGAAGCACTTTTCTCCCGGTTTTCAACCAAATTTGCGTTTTAAGCCCGTTTTTAATTGTTTTAACATGGGATTTTCACCCAAAACTTTATTTTAAAATATAAGACCCCTAAATTAATGATTTAATCATATTTTAAGGATAAAACCTTATCCAAAAGAGAGTAGGTAAAGTACAAAGGTAGAGTGTTGACTTTACCTTATTTTATGACACAAGCAACCCCATACCCACTCCATGATTGACCCACACTCCTCCCCACCATACCTTGTCACTTCCTTGTACTTTTTACCCCTCTCACAAGCCATCCCCACGTTCTAGGGCTGGTCACTCCACCCCTTTCCTCATTTTCTTTCAATCACTCTCATTTCCACCAAAGATTCAACTCCAATTTTCTCTCCAACCTTTCTCTCTAATTCAAGATCTCAAGGCTGATCATCAAGTGTTCTTCCACTCTTGGTAAGTGTAATCCATCCTCCTTGTGATTTTTACACTTCATTCTACTCCAAATCATTGATAGCTTATACAAACTCCATAACTATGATGCTAGATTCTCAAAAATCTTCAAGGCATCTCCAAGTGTTCTTGAGTTAAACACCTCCATTCTTCAACAATCATCTACTGAAAACACTTAAGGTGAGTTCATACCCCTACATTTTTATGTTTTCTTAAGTTTTTAGGGGGGGAGACAAGCTGAATCACCAAGAACATAACTAAAATTTTCTAACAGCTTTCATCAGAAAAGTTGGACTCCATTCACGGACTGTTTTGGGCAACTTAAACATTTTTGTTTGAAAAACTGTTTTAGGTGTAAGTAGTTCCAGTTATTAGCTTTAAAATGACTACTTGCACATCTCCATACGATTTTTCTACAATTTATGGTGATTTTTACAAAACTGCCTATCATTTCAAACACAAATCCGGACCAGTCTGTGATTATGGACTTGGTTACACAAGTTAGAGGTCCCTAAAAATTATGGGAAAATTTATGAATCAACTACGCTCATTTTCCAAACTCCCAGAAGTTACAGAACTTGATTTGGACATTTTATGATTTTTCTACAAATTTTCTAATAACAGTTATAAAAAATGTTATAATCAGAAAAGCACTAGTAATTTCATTTCACCTTGTAACATGTTGAGCAAGGTGTATATTATTATGTGTTTATGTATATTTGCAATATATGACATTCTTGTGTTAGTATCTAGACATAAACCTGTTAACAAATGGATTTTTACTAGATAAAGCATAGATTACACAAAGCGTTATTATTGAAGTATACCATTACACACAAACATTTAATAAACTATGTTAAGTAAAATTTACGTACTTTACTGTTACTACCTTTGTTTTGATAAACTATAATAGGTATAGTTTACAATGGATTTCAAAATGCATACATTACAAAAGGGAAACTTTCATTATGTTAAGTGTAAATTCGTTAATAACTTTGTGAGACATTCACTTCGCATAAATCATAAGTCCTGTATTGTAACCAGAGTCTCCTGGAGGGAGAGCGTGATAGTTGTATATAGATCTATATTGGGCTTGACAACCCACACCAGAGCTGCTTGCAACAGCTAGACCGGCAGGTCTGTGGTGACAAGTGTCATTTCAGTTCTACGACGCCCGAAGAACGTCGTTTTCAGGCCACCTAGGTCATAGTATGGTTATAATAGCTCACGGAAAGTATTAACAAACTTAAGAATTTACGAGAATTTCACTAATATCATACGCGTTTGTATTGAAATAAACTCACATTATTTTCTGTAAATAAGGAAGATTTCTCATACGTTTCAGTCTTTGGATACAAGACTACATTATTCATTTTAAGGAAAATATCGGATTTTTCTGGAACAACTATACAATTACATGACGAGCTTTTTCATAATTATATACAAAAACTTATGAACTCACCAACCATTGTGTTGACACTTTTTCAAAGTGCTTGTATTCTCAGGAAATCGCTAAACAGGTAACAAAGTACTTTTGAGGATGGGACGTTGAGGCGTCAAACTTATCATATTTTGTCAATATATTGTAATTGATTTTGAAACATGTAATTCATACAATGATGTAACTCTTTCAATTATATATATGTTGGTTGTGTTTACTTTCATCACTATTACCATTGTTGTTATGATACTACACATGAAGTCCTCCACCCCCGGACGTTTCCGCCATCCTTGGTTTGGGGGTGTGACACACGTGGACTTGCCTCTACCACTGATCTTCCACTTACACAACTCGAAACCTTGAAATACTCCCATCTCCCAAATTGAAACACGGAGGAATTGCCTGTGACTGAATACATGTTGACGAAAATCCGAAGCTCCACACTCTACTGATCACCGCCCAAAGGAACTACTCATACCGAATCTAAAATTGGTCGACGAACGAATTGCTGCCCTTTTCTGGAGTATAGATTACAATCTATACATATACCTGTAAATCTCAGCTATTGCACCCTGAACTCAGCAGCCCATCCGCCTCGAACTCAACATTTGCGAACCCGAAAATTTATAGCCATAATAAATCCTCTGACCAGCGGCCACCTGCCATGAATTCACTCATCCTCCCTTAAGCACATGCTCATACATTATCCCTCCTCGCACCTTGCTGCATCCACCAAACTCCCAGGTTTCAAGTGTCTGCACCGCGGTCCTCCATAACCAGCTCTCTAACCGCACTTGAACGAATTGCTGATCTTCTCAATTGAATACCCAGTTCTCCCCCATTTAGGGTTCAAACCATCACCAGTCAGCATACCAACAATTTACTCCATGGACTATTTCACCAGGTACATCACACTTGACTCTTGGAACGTCCCACGCAAATACTCAATGATCTTCCCAAAGGAAACCAAGCAACTCCAAATATCCCGAAACTCAGAAAAAATCTCAAAATCCTCCCAGCGCGACTACGTCTAGTCATCTCGAAATCTCAGAACGATATTCTACCGGACTCCTCAGCTGTTCCAAAAATCCTGACCCTCAGTCTAGAAATGATGCCCTATCACGCACCACGTCTTTGACTCATCGATCAGCTTCCCAACACAGGAATCATCATCAAAGCACGAAACCTCATTCTCACAACCGATACATAACATCACAACGAGGGGCACCACTCCAATATATTCCTCTTAACCGCTTGAAACTGTTGCTAAAAGCATGCCACACTCTTAAAGGCACCTTCCTGGGTCTCTTCCATCTCAGTCTCCACAAATGACTCCTCGGTACCATAAATACCTCATAGCAGACAAACTGCCCACATATTCTGATGAAAAGGTCTCCACTAATGCTACCCCACGGGGTTTTCCTCCAAACTCTGAAATCGGAACTCGAGATCTCCTTCGCTTCTCCCAGAAAACGGGAACAACGCTACTCTTTCCACAGAAGGTGACGTCTCATTCATCAGCCGACGACTCGACTCAGACCTCGATCCTCCAATAAGCATCATCTCTACTCATACCTGAGCCTTGCGACTCCAACTAACATGTCACCAACAAAATTCCTCGGAATGAACTCGATTTCCCTTTTTAGGTATACTCCATTAAAACTTGCTCGACATGGCCCTCTGGCCCCACACTCTATCACCTAATCTCAGACTAGCAAACCACTATAGCGCCCAAAAATTTACGCCAAATTTAAACTTTTAATACTGACAAAAGAGTCACATAGTAGTCGTTTTTACAAAACTTTTCCAATTCGTTTATCATCAGAGTGTCCCAAAATAGATCATGAGGATGAGGAGCGATACGATCACGCCTTTGCCTTCCATCGCTCTCCTGAAGTACCTGAAACAATAAACTAAAAACTGTAAGCCCGAGGGCTTAGTGAGCTACCCCCAAAATACCAACACCATACTGATAGAAACCACAGCCATAACGAGCAATCTAACAACATACATACTGGGCCATCGGCCGGACTGGTCCGCCCTGCTGGGCCTACAGTCTATCTGAATCTATCCTGAGCCTTCGGCATGACTGGTCCGCCGCGTGGGCCTACAGTCTCCCCGGGCCGCTTAGAGGGTGTGTTGGCCTTCAACACAAAGTAGGTCCGCCTCAACCCAACCAACAAGCAACTAACCATGTACGCATACTATCATATACTGGCATATACACATAGCAAACATATCTATCTCATTGATCATCAATCATATAGTTTTACTCGTAACTAGAGTATCGACCTAACAGGTCACTAACATACCAATCCTTAATGATCATAAAAGCATAACATACTATCTATCCTGATTCCGATCTAACATATCAGAATCATATGTAGCATACCATAACAACCGATCTAACCGATCTCTAGTATAACAACCATCCTAAACAGGATGAATTCTAACAAGGCAATAACATAACACCAATCCTAAACCAGGATGAAATCTAGCATGGCAATAACAAAGCAGCCATCCTAAACCAGGATGAAATCTAGCATGGCAATAACAAAGCAACCATCCTAAACCAGGATGTAAATTATAGAGGGTCGGCCTTGGTGCCGTAGACCCTACCGATATACTGAGGATAACTCGCCTCGCAGATGTCGATTGAAACACAAACTCCAACTATCGGATCACTTGACACCGACACCACCACCTATAAACATGACACAATACACTCATAAGTTCTTACTCTTATGCGACACCCCATAACCTCTTAGTAATTCCTGATCAAGGTCAGAGTCCTCAGTCAAGGTCAACAGTCCATGTTGACCTCAACTCGCCGAGTGCACTCGGCTACTCGCCGAGTCCGTGGAGCAAATTCCAACTCGTCGAGTCATCGGAGTGACTCGTCGAGTCCCTTCGAATCCCGATCAATCCTTAAGGGCCACCCGTCGAGTTTCCTCCTTGATCTCGACGGGTACACACGCATGCCTACCCAAGGGAAAAGCCATCCGACTCGCCGAGTTGTTCTTCAACTCGTCGAGTTTTATGGTGATCTTCATCGGACTCGCCGAGTTGTTCATCCAACTCGCCGAGTTCAATGACCATCTTCATGTGACTCGCCGAGTCCATCCAGTCCTCTTTCCATACACACTTGTTTTGAGCCATGCAGCGACTCCAAATCACAGATCCAAGCTTCTAGAGCATACTTACCACGTAAAGTTGCAAACTTTACATGCATGCATGGTTATAAAGGCTCCAAATGTCTATTTTAAGTTCTTAATGGAGCTTCTAGTCCAAGAGGGACTCCAACCACAACCAATACAACAACTTTATGACTCCAGCATCCAAGGAGGGTCCAGATCTGAAGTTACAACTTCAGATCTAGCCCATAGCACAACATCCCAACTTGAAAGTCCATAAAAAGCCCTAGAATCAACCAAAGGGAAGAAAAGGAAGTAAGAATGGTACTTTGATACCTTCAAACAATGCTAGCTGAGGCAAAACCTGCTTCCCACTCCTTTCTTGCTTCAATTTCCTTTGCACTCTTAGCTTCCTTCCTCCAAGATCCCCTTTTCCATGCTTCAAACCCACACCAAGGCACACACACATGAATTAGGGTTTCAAGGATTCTCAAAGACTGTAAGGAGTCCCAAAGGAGGCTGAGGCTCCTTTAAATAGGGGTGCAAACCCCAGGATTTAGGGTTTCATCTGCCAGCTCCTACTCGCCGAGTCCCAATAGTGGACTCGCCGAGTAGGTCACTAACCACGCGTTCTCACCCCGCTGCTACTCGACGAGTAGGTCGACCAACTCGTCGAGTAGAGCTTTGTCCAGAAATTCTTAATTAATTAATACCTGAGGATCGGGGCGTTACAATTCTCCCCCACTTGAACTAGACTTCGTCCTCGAAGTCCGCTGAAGAAAACAACGTCGGGTAATGCTTGCGCATTTCTGCTTCCGACTCCCACGTCCACTCGGATCCCTTCCTATGTTCCCACTGCACCTTTACTAAAGGTATTTCCTTATTCCGCAGAATCTTCTTCTTCTTTTCCAAAATTGCTACAGGCCTCTCCACATAGTTCAGGCGCTCATCGACCTGAATGTCATCCAACGATACCACTACCTCCTGGTCCATGACGCACTTTCGCAATCGCGAAACATGAAATGTGCTGTGGATCCGACTAAGTTCCTCTAGAAGCCCTAGCCTATAAGCCACCTTGCCAACCCTGGCAACAATCCTGAACGACCCAATGAATCGGGGACCCAAATTTCCCCTCTTCTTGAAATGGATCACACCCTTCCAGGGTGAGACCTTCAGGAGAAACATGTCACCCACCTGAAATTCCAACTCAGATCGGTGTCGATCGACATAACTCTTCTATTGACTCTGAGCGGTCTGCAGCCGCTGTCTAATCTGTTGTATCATCTCGGTAGTTTGCAGAACTACCTCTGTCCGACCCATCACCCTGTGCCCAACCTCGCCCCAACAGACTGGGGTCCTACACTTCCACCCATACAACAGCTCGAAAGGTGGGGCACCAATACTGGAATGATAGTTGTTGTTGTAGGCGAACTCTGCAAGCGGTAGGTGGGAATTCCAACTTCCACCGAATTCAATGATGCACGCCCTCAACATATCTTCGAGGTCTGAATGGTCCGCTCACTCTGCCCATCCTTCTGCGGATGGAATGCTGTACTGAAATGCAGCCTCGTACCTAGTTCCTCGTGGAACTTCTGCCAAAAACGGGAAGTAAATCGGACATCCTGATCGGAAACTATGAAAGCTGGAACCCCATGGCGAGAGACAATCTCGCAGACGTATAGGTCAGCCAACTTCTCCGCCGACGAACTCTCCTGTATAGCTAGGAAATGGGCACTCTTGGTCAATCGATCCACGATGACCCATATAGTGTCGAATCCTCTTACCGTTCTTGGCAATTTCGTGATGAAATCCATCGCGATCCGTTCCCATTTCCACATGGGAATCTCCAGAGGCTGCAGCTTACCATGCGGCCTCTGGTGCTCGGCCTTGACCATCCTGCAGGTCAAGCACCTCTCAATGTACCAAGCAATATCTTGCTTCATACCAGGCCACCAATAACTCAAACTCAAATCTCGGTACATCTTGGTAGCCCTCGGGTGAATAGAAAAACGAGACTTATGAGCCTCCTCCATCACTGTCTGCCTAACTCCTCCGGTCATCGGAACCCAAACCCGACCATATCGGGTCAATAGTCCGCGGCTATCCTGAACAAACCGGGCACTTTCGCCCTTAATCCTAGGGATGAGCATATGGACCGGGGAACCGACCGGAACCGGAACCGGCACCGGAACCGGAACCCGATGGAACCGGTCGGGCCGGGACCGGGACGTTATTTTTGTGGATTTTTGGAACCGGGAACCGGTAAGAACCGGAACCGATTTAATCGGCAAAAACCGGTACCTTATGATGCTATTTTTCAAGGAGCGGTTCCAACATTTGAAGACACGACAAGAACCGGTAGGAACCAGAACCGATAGAACCACCGGGCCAGTTCGGTTCTTGATTTTGGCCGAAGCCGGTTCCCCGGTCCGGTCCGGTTCGGTCCTTTTGCTCATCCCTACTTAATCCTTTCCAATTTCCAGTTTTCCGGTTTCATACCCTCGATCTGAGCATCCCTGACCAAACCCACCAGCGGGGAATCCACCGCTATCCTCATACATCTGGCTGGGGTAGAAGACCCTGCTGACTTGTGGCTTAGAGCGTCCGCAACCACATTCGCTTTACCAGGATGGTAAAGGATCTCGCAATCATAGTCCTTGACTACATCCAGCCACCTGCGCTGCCTCATATTCAAGTTCGGCTGATCCATTATGTGCTTCAAACTCTTGTGATCCGTGTATATGGTACAACGGACCCCGTACAAATAGTGCCTCCAAAACTTGAGTGCGAAGACCACCGCTCCCATCTCAAGATCGTGCGTGGGGTATCTCGTCTCATGCGGCTTCAACTGCTGCGATGCATAAGCTATTACTCGCCCCTTCTGCATGAGGACTGCCCCTAAGCCTGTGATGGACGCATAACAATATACCACAAAATCCTCCACTCCCTCGGGGAGTGTCAACACTGGCGCCTCGCATAACTGCTGCCGGAGGGTCTCAAACACCCTCTGCTGCTCCGGGCCCCACCAGAAATCCACTCCCTTCCTCGTTAGACGAGTGAGGGGGTACGACAACCTTGGAGAAATCACGAATGAATCTCCGATAATACCCTGCTAATCCCAAAAAACTCCTGATGTCTGAGGGAGATTTCGGAGTCTCCTACTGCATAACCGCCTCCACCTTGGCCGGATCGACCAAAATCCCATCCTGGTTAACGAGATGTCCAAGGAACTGAACCTCTCGCAACCAGAACTCACACTTTGAGAACTTGGCATAAAGCCGTTCTCGTTGCAGCACCTCTAACAGCTCCCCGAGGTGTCCTCATGCTACTCTCGGGTCTTGGAATACACCAAGATGTCATCTATAAACACAATGACCGAGCGATCGAGCATCGGTCTGCAGACTCGATTCATCAGATCCATGAATATTGTTGGCGCGTTGGTGAGTCCAAACGGCATCACCACGAACTCGTAATGACCATAACGAGTCCGGAATGCAGTCTTATCTACGTCTTCCTCCCTCACCCTGACCTGGTGGTATCCTGATCTCAAATCGATCTTGGAAAACCAAGATGCACCCTGAAACTGGTCGAAAAGATCATCTATCCTCGGGAGCGGATAACGGTTCTTCACTGTTAACTTATTCAACTCCCTATAGTGAATGCACATCCTGTGCGAACCATCCTTCTTCCTGACGAAGAGGATCGGTGCTCCCCAGGGTGAGCTACTCGGTCGAATGAACTGCTTACCCAGCAGTTCCTGCAGCTGAGATGATAGCTCCTGCATCTCTAGCGGTGCCAAACTATACGGCGCCTTGGCAATTGGGGCCGTACCTGGCACTAGATCAATCCTAAACTCAACCTGCCTCACCGGAGGCACTTCGGGTAACTCCTCTGGAAACACATCAGCAAACTCTCTAACCACAGGGACCTCTGAAACTGAGAGTTGATCCCTAACCTGCGTATCTACCACATACGCCAAATAACCGACACAACCGTGCTGAATATACTGTCGAGCCCTAGATGCCGAACAAAACCCTGATCCTGACCTGGTGCCCTCACCATATACTACCAGTTCTCCCCTACTTGGGGTTCGAACCACTACCCGCTGTCCCTCACAGTCGATCATGGCGCCAAAACGGCTAAGCCAATCTATTCCTACAATCACGCATGCATCCCCCATGGGGATAGGAATCAAATCTATCGGGAAAGACACCCTGAAAATCTCCAACTCGCATCCTCGGTAGACCGAAGAAGTAGAAACCCCGTGTTCGTTGGTGATTGAAACTCGCAACGAACACTCAAGATCATCTATCAGCACACTGAACCCTCTAGAGAAGGTCTGAGATACGAACAACCGACTCGCCCCCGAGTCAAATAATACCAAAGCAGGCAAAGAATTTACTAAAAACGTACCTGATCATAGGCACAACCAATAAGCACAATACAAATACAATAATTGAGATAGAGAATAAGAACATACCAGCAACCACATCCGGTGCTGCCTTGGCCTCCTCGGTCGTGAGCTGGAAGGCGCGACCCTGAGCCTTCGGAGGCTCCATCTTGACTGGCCTCCCATCTCCAATGCTCACAGTAGCTGGCGCGGAACCTTGCACCGGCTTGGCGGCGAGTTGCGGACAATTGGTCTTCACATGACCAACCTGATGACAATGGTAACAAATCCTCATATTCGCTGGAGGGGCGGACTGTTGCTGGCATAGTGCCCCTCCTTGCCACATTTGTGGCATCCCCCTCCTGCTCGACAAACCCCTGAATGATCCTTGCCACACTTTCCACAAGTGTGGCTCTGATGACCCTCCGGACTGTGTATCAACGGTTTTAGACCGCTTAGGCGACGACTGAGACTGTGCCAGTGCCTGACACTGCTCCTTCAGCTGCAGCTCTATCTGCAACTCACGCCGTCGTGCGGCTTCCTGTAGGTCCAGGAGGGTATCACATTGCTGAGTAGACACAAACTGTTGAATATCCGTCTTGAGCATACTCAGATAATGAGTCATCTGAGACTGATCTAAAGCAAACTCCGGGCAAAACATAGCTCTCTCTGTGAACATACGGGTAATCTCCATCACAGACTCCCCATCCTGTCTCAAGGTCAAAAACTCCTGAGCAAGCTGCTTACGTTCCATGCGTGGAACGTAGCGGGTGCGAAACATATCCCGGAACTGCTCCCAGGTAATAGCAGCCCTCTAATCATCAGTATACAAACCCGTCGTCAGCCTCCACCATTCCTTCGCCCCAAGCCTCAATAGGTTCAGGGCACACCTGACCTTCTGGTTAGCAGGGCATGAACACGTGAAGAAACATCCCTCCACACTAGATAACCACCTCATAGCTCGAATGGCATCCTGTGTACCATCAAATGTCGGGGGCTTTGTATTGTCGAAGTCCTGATATTGGAAAGCCCTGTCGGCTCCTCCTCCTCCAACCCCTGCAGCAGTTACAGCCGAAGTGGCTGCAGCGGCAAAAGTCTCTGCTAGAGCGGCATACCGCTCATCAAAATACTCAACCATCACGGTCTTAATCGACCCAAACATCTCTGGCAGCTGCGCTCGGAACCACGGGCTCCAAACATCTCTGGCAGCAGCAATCTCATGGTGCATGATCTCCCGAATCCGGGCATCCAACTCCTCAGTCCCTATCTGAACCACGGGCTCAGGTGCTACCGGCACCTCCAATCCTCTGTTTCCTGACCCTGATCCTGATCCGGACCCCGAAGCAGCACGTCTCGTCACCACCATACTGAAAACACACTCAATGCATCAGACATATCATATAATGACGGAAAACCAATTACCCTCAATCCCTAGGGGTTGTGACTTCCTTGATACGCGTATGGGTCCTGTGCTTTCAGTAGTATGGGCCCCTACTGCCTTCCACACCTACCCATATTTGTCTCAAGTATCACCACAATGCCCTAAACTGTATTTAACATAATATGCGCTTGACCCTCACTAACAGGGGACATCGCCTAACTAGTAACTGATCCTGTAGTTCCGCACCACTCACACATCCATGAAACTTCCATCATCCCCTGCAGCGCTAGTGTACACTGGCTGCACATAGCGCTGGACCCGATAGACTTTCGAATATCCAATCCCACACTAAGGTCGAATCGGACATTCTCAGGCTATAAGATCTTGACTATTCACAGCCGTGGTGCATAAACTAGTCATCTACAGTTATGATGTCAATCCCATGTACAAGAAACCCTAGGCTAATAGGTATCATACAATCAGGCCAATCTATCATGGGATTCCTGAAAATACCTAGCCTAGCACTAGCATGCTGTTCTAACATATCAGAATATCAAATAACTGTATGGTATTTTGGGGCTTACTTACAGACTCCGACTGATCGTACCCTTTGCATCCTCCATCCTTTATTTTGAAAACCAATTTAAAAAAAAACTTATTTTCCGAAAACCTCCTTGGTTTGAAACTGGGTTCAAACGAGTGTTCCTCCAATTCACTCAAACCAAGGCTCTGATACCAACTTGTAGCACCTAAAAATTTACATCAAATTTAAACTTTTAATATTGACAAAAGAGTCACATGGTAGTGATTTTTACAAAACATTTCCAGTTCGTTTATCATCAGAGTGTCCCAAAATAGATCATGAGGATGAGGAGTGGTACGGTCACGCCTTTTCCTTCCCTCGCTCTCCTGAAATACCTAAAACAATAAACTAAAAACTGTAAGCCCGAGGGCTTAGTGAGCTACCCACAAAATACCAACACCATACAGACAGAAACCATAGCCATAACGAGCAATCTAACAACATACATACTGGGCCATCGGCCGGACTGGTCCGCCCTACTGGGCCTACGGTCTATCTAAATCTATCCCAAGCCTTCGGCATGACTGGTCCGCCGCGTGGGCCTACAGTCTCCTCGGGCCACTTAGAGGGTGTGTTAGCCTTCAGCACAAAGCAGGTCCGCCTCAACCCAACCAACAAGCAACTAACCATGTACGCATACTATCATATACTGGCATCTACACATAGCAAACATATCTATCTCATTGATCATCAATCCTATAGTTTTACTCGTAACTAGAGTATCGACCTAACAGGTCACTAACATACCAATCCATATGGATCATAAAAGCATAACATACTATCTATCCTGATTCCGATCTAACATATCATAATCATATGTAGCATACTATAACAACCTATCTAACCGATCTCTAGTATAACAACCATCCTAAACAGGATGAATTCTAACAAGGCAATAACATAACACCCATCCTAAACCAGGATGAAATCTAGCATGGCAATAACAAAGCAACCATCGTAAACCAGGATGAAATCTAGCATGGCAATAACAAAGCAACCATCCTAAACCAGGATGCAAATTATAGAGGGTCGGACTTGGTGCCGTAGACCCTACCGATATAGTGAGGATAACTCGCCTCGCAGATGTCGATTGAAACATAAACTCCAACTATCGGATCACTTGACACCGGCACCACCATCTATAACCATGGCGCAATACACTCATAAGTTCTTACTCTTATGCGACACCCCATAACCTCTTAGTAATTCCTGATCAAGGTCAGAGTCCTCAGTCAAGGTCAACAGTCCATGTTAACCTCAACTCGCCGAGTCCGTGGAGCAAATTCCAACTCGTCGAGTCATCGAAGTGACTCGTTGAGTCCCTTCTAATCCCGATCAATCCTTAACGACCACCCCTCGAGTTTCCTCCTTGAACTCGATGGGTACACACGAATGCCTACCCAATGGAAAAGCCATCCGACTCGCCGAGTTGTTCTTCAACTCGTCGAGTTTTATGGTGATCTTCATCGGACTCGCCGAGTTGTTCATCCAACTCTCCGAGTTTAATGACCATCTTCATGTGACTCGCCGAGTCATCCTTGAGACTCGCCGAGTCCATCAAGTCCTCTTTCCATACAGACTTGTTTTGAGCCATGCAACGGCTCCAAATCACAGATCCAAGCTTCTAGAGCATACTTACCACGTAAAGTTGAAAACTTTACGTGCATGCTTGGTTATAAAGGCTCCAAATGTCTATTTTAAGTTCTTAATGGAGCTTCTAGTCCAAGAGGGACTCCAACCACAACCAATACAACAACTTTATGACTCTAGCATCCAAGGAGGGTTCAGATCTGAAGTTACAACTTCAGATCTAGCCCATAGCTCAACATCCCAACTTGAAAGTCCATAAAAAGCCCTAGAATCAACCAAAGGGAAGAAAAGGAAGTAAGAATGGTACTTTGATACCTTCAAACGATGCTAGCTGAGGCAAAACCTGCTTCCCACTCCTTTCTTGCTTTAATTTCCTTTGCACTCTTAGCTTCCTTCCTCCAAGATCCCCTTTTCCAAGCTTCAAACCCACACCAAGGCACACACACACAAATTAGGGTTTCAAGGGTTCTCAAAGACTGTAAGGAGTCCCAAAGGAGGCTAAGGCTCCTTTAAATAGGGGTGCAAACCCCGGGATTTAGGGTTTCATCTGCCAGCTCCTACTCGCCGATTCCCAATAGTGGACGCGCCGAGTAGGTCACTAACCATGTGTTCTCACCCCGCTTCTACTCGACGAGTAGGTCGACCAACTCGTCGAGTAGAGCTTTATCCAGAAATTCTTAATTAATTAATACCTGAGAATCGGGGCGTTACAACCAACATGGGGCAACTGGTAAAACCAGAAGCACTAACCGCCACAAATCATGGTATTCGAACCATGTTATCTCCTCTCAATCTTCTACTTAGAACCTATGGTATTCTCCCTATTTCGAGTACGGGTCCCTTGCTTTCCGTAGTACGGGCCCATACTACCTGCCACATCTACCTGTACTTTCTACACGGATCGTCCCGAAATTCCTAGGTAGCTCCTCCACCCTCTGTATCACCAATCCCGATAAACTTGGTCGCTTTCCAGCGGATACTCTCCTCTATCAGCATACTCATGTGACTAAGGCCACTCCTTAGGCTCTTCCTAGGTCCCCTCACTTCTCCACCATCAGCTGTTGAAGAACTCATTATGATGCCTGTCATCTACCTCCTAAATATCGTCATATTCACTTAGTAGCTGACTCCCATCATCAATTGTTCCACAAAGCACAAAGCAAGCAACATTCGGAAATCGAATAATCTCTATAACACATAGAGCCACTCTAGGTGACCACTCACATACACTCAAAGGTATCACCAAACTCAAGCAACTCTACTCTCTTGCGGATATTTAACTACTCTCTCAGTAGGTCCCTCTAATACTCATCTAGGCATCTCACCTAGATTACTACACTACTCAAAGTTCTCTCTAAAAGATTCCCGCTGGATACTCTTTCTCAACACATACTCAAATCATATCACAGATAGCAAAATTCATAGGCTAAGGCATCACAAATCAGGCAACTCTAGCCCTAGCATATGAAATACCTAGCCTATCTTATAGCATGCATCACTAATATCCCAATAATAACTCATAACACAATTAAGTAAGGGTATTTTGGGAAATCACTGTTTGGGCTCTGGCTGATTGTACACACTACTCCTTCTCGTTTTTCTCTTAGAAACTCTTGCTCGTTTTAGAAAAATCATTTCCTTTGAAATTTTTTCTCAGATCCTCAGTTTGAGTCGAGATATACCCAAAGGTACATCCGAATCCCTCAAACCAAGGCTCTGATACCAACTTGTAACACTGTAAATTTCCAAACAAAAGTTTCATTTTTAAATTATATAAATTTCATAACGCATTTCACAAAATCTCATTTGTTTAGTTTACAAAACACATCTCCATAATTGATTGATTAATAATCTAGGATCCTCTAAACATAACTCCTTCTCTGGTGTGTACAATCGAGCCGGTGCCTTCCCGCGATTGTGAGAAAAACCTGAAACACATAACACACAACACGGTAAGCATGAAGCTTAGTGAGTTCCCCAAAAGACCACACACACAGCTCGTTAGCCACTCGAGGCTATATCACTGTAAGACCCTCCGGTCAATGTGTCTCAGTGGGACCCTCCAGTCCCACGGTTTGTTGGACCCTCTGGTTCCGATCTGTAAATCTCCGCATAGCATAAATCATAAAGACATAATGCACAACAAACAACATAAGGCATGATAACATAATACTCAATGTAAGCACACAAGACCTTCCGGTTACACACAAGTACCACTCTAGGTAAGGTATAGTTAGAAGACTCACCTCGGATGAACAACGTCCCCTAAAAAACGCTGCTGTTGCGCACCTGCCTCTAACTCTGAGCCAAAACCCACAATTAACCCAATTAGGAACTAAGTCCAGATTCTCACTCATTAGCTCTAAATGAAGACCACTAACCAGCCCATTAATAGCCTAAAACCCATTGGGCCCCACCAAGGCCCAATAATAAATGGGTTCACCCGAGGCCCACTCTCGAAACTAAATGGCAAGCCCAACTCAAGGGCCCAAGCACGAATATATACATTCCTCTAGTTCAATACCCTATTACAACAAGCCCAAACTCCAGGCCCAACACTCAAGGCCTAAAATGAGACTTAGCCCAAAAGTCCACAGTGAGGTTATGCGGGGCGTACCTCCCTTGGTACGCTCAACGTACTCACAATCCGTATTGGCCATCGGGGACACTGGTCAGTATGCATGGCGTAATGGAATTACGCTCAACGTACATCCAGGATTGTTATCTCCACTCCTTTGGTCTTAATCAGTTAAGACCAGAGCTATACTCTTAGATATGGTCTCCATAAAGGCTAATACACAATAAAGCTTGTGACTTTAAGCCTTTGCATGGCATATGAAGTCCCAAACACAAAAAATTTTACTCTATACTTTGAAAAATGCTCATATCTTATGCATGAGGTGGTTCCAACGTCCAAGGCCTCATTTTTATGAATCCTTTCCACTAGAACACTTAAAGGGACATATATTAGGCTCTGGAGTTCAACAACTCATAAAGCTTCAAGCTTTGGGACCAAAAAACCTCAAATGGATCCAAAACAAAAACTAGCACAATAATAAGCAAGTTTCAAACTTTATACCTCTGGAAGATACACCAACAAGAGAAGAACATAGATCCAAAAGCTAGATGTTCAAGCTATTCTCTTTCAAAGCTCTTTCTTCTTCAAAAGCCAAACATAACAAGTCATCACCCCACTAAATCCACATGATAAAGCCACCAAGATTTAAACTTTATGCTTTCTGGAGCTAGATCAACCTGATTAGGGCTTGGATCCACAAGCTCCAAGCCAAGCACTGCTTCCTCAAGGAACTCCTTCCACAATACGCACCAAAAACTCACTAAATCACCCAAATGCTTAAGAATCAGTCAAATTGAGGCTTGGGGTCGATTTCTAGGGTTTAGAGGGATGGAGGCTGAAGATATTTTAGGTTATGAGACTCGCTCCAGTCAAGCTAATCAACCTTAAGTCAGACTCGCTCCAGTTATCTTTTAGCACTGTTTAGAGTCTGATTGAGTGTTCTAAGCCTAGTACATTCAAGGAATGAGTGTTAGGACGTACCTGGTAGAGTCACTATACAACATTCAAGCCTTACTCACCACCAAAAGGAGTTCATGGCCACAACACTTGAGTTTACGGCCGTAAACTCAAGGTTGGCCATAAACTCCCCTCTTAGGTCTCATTTCCTTCACATATCTTTCATTCTTACACTTTCAACTCAAGAAACTTCCATTCTCTCTCAAGTATCATCGAGTTCTTCATCCTAGATCTTCAAAAATGTAAGTGTTTCTTGCATCTTTGAGTTTATATCCTTCTTAATCTTGTAAGCATCTCTTGATTCATCCATGAAATCACCTCTTTTGGTTAGATCTTCAAAATCATCAACTTTCACCAAGAACACCAAGAACACACACTTGTTCTTTGTGGCCGAAAACTCCTCAAAGGACCTTAAAAGTGTGAATATTCCATCTATCATCTAGTTGGACATGTTTAACAATAGATCATAGTCTTGAAACATCATCAATCTCATGAACTTCAAGAGTTTACGACCGTAAAATCTTGGTTATGGCCATAAACACTTGTTTTTGTCATATCTTGAGCCCTAAACACTTCTAAGTACTTTCTATCCATTAGAACACTTGAACCTTTAAAACCACTTTGATTTAAGACCCAATTACCCTAAACATCTTGAGTTTACGGCCATGGAATCTCCCTTGGCCGTAAACCCATGATTTTGACACATTTTGGCCGCAAACCCTTCTCATATCCAAGCATTAGACCTTGAACCCCTAATGGATGATAGATAGGACCTTAAACCACTCTCTTTTGCATAATGTTCATGAGTTTACGGCCGTAAACTCCTTGGTTGGCTGTAAACTCATCTATCTTGGCCGTGAACACTCCTTTGATCAGTCACATTTGATTCAACACTTCATTTCAAGTGTTTCCTAGTCCCTAAGGTTGTTTCCTTGCATCTTAGTTATTTAAAACACTAATTGTATACATATATGCCATTATATGTCATTAGTCTCTCGCTTGTGTCTCGAGACTTCATTCATGGAACTTCTCATCCTTACACGAATCTGTAGTTGAACCACCCACATAAGGTGAGTTCATACCCCTATAATCTATATTTTAACTGTTTTAAATGCTTTTAGGGGGGGGGGGGATACAAGTTGAACACAATGTTAATTGTGTAAATGTTTTGTTATAAACATCTTTTAAAGGATTGCTTATGTATTAATAAGTGATCAAAACATTTCAAGAACTCTTTTAAAGTTATGTTACTTTATAGTTTACAAAACACCGTTTTTAAAGTACAATCATAACTTAGTAGATAAAATGAGTGTTTTATTCAAGTCAGTAACAGTTTAAAACAAACATACTAGTAAACTATAATAGGTATAGTTTAGGTGTTAAAACATACTATAATGAGAAAGAGGGAGGAACATCCTACACACTAGAACAAAAGGAACATACTAAAACAAGAACAAGATAACATTTATGTGAGACTACTTCACAACTTAGCAATATAATTGTTAGCTGGCGTTTTGTAACTAGAGTCTCCTGGAGGGAGAGCGTGATTTTGTGTATAGATCTATAATGGACTGACAATCCTACACCTTGATACTAGCTACAGTAGGACCTGCAGGTCTAATGGTGACGACTGTCATACCATTTTCGATGTCTTTGGAACGTTGTGTCTTATACTAGTCAATCAAGCATGGTTACAACCATCTCACATTTAAACCTTAACTAACAAACTGGTTCTAAGGTAGTGATTACATTCAGTTAAGAGGAGGCCTATAATGCTAACTTTATGATTCCTTAGTTTATACACCAAGGATCTATATTTATCGGGTCTAGCAGATAGTAGGATGTGTGCCTTCCGCTTCATTTCCTGTTCTTTGTTTGGTTGTGGGCTTAGAGAAGATGCACACAGTCTACTATCTATTTGATCTTAGCTTTATATACATAATCCATATACACCCATTAATCATAAGGACTACCAGGTATGGGTCAAGTCATAGTATACAATTTCAATACATCGTTTTCTAGTACAAAAACATACTTTTCAGATAGAACATGTAATAGACAAAACTAGAAACCTACCAGTAAAGGGTTTAATCCATTTTAATTAAACCAATATACTTAAAGGACCTTAGGTGGTTAATTCTATAATACCTTGGTCTATACATCAGATTTATATATAATTAATATCCGATAGGTAGTTGGATGTGTGCTTTCCGCCTTACTTCTTGTTCCTTGTTTGGTTGTGGGCTTAGGGCAGATTTACACAACTAAATATCTATCCGATATTAGAATATATATATATATATATATATATATATATATATATATATATATATATATATATATATATATATATATATATATATATATATATATATATATATATATAGCTAGTACAAACCAAGTGATTATAGAAGGAACCATTGTGGTTACCATTTTTACTAAAAGAAATAAGGGTTTTCCTTAAAGAATGTTTTCTTCAAATATAAAGGAAATATTACAATTAACTCCATGAATACCAAGTGAATACACCAGGGTTATATAAAATGGAGATCTAACAAGCAATGGAATGTGTGACTGCCGCCTCATTTCCTGTTCCTTGTTTGGCTGTGGGCTTAGGGCAGATTCACATAATCAATTGTTTGTTTGATCTGGATTCTATGTAGCTTATTTCCATTTAGCATTCATAGAAAGGATTGTAGAGTCATTTTACTTATCTCTCGTCATATAAGAAGATATAGGATCTTCAAGAGGAACATGCAAAATTTTCTAAAAAGGACTTACAACTTACTTGACATCACTAAAATCTTATGAACTCACCAACTTAAATGTTGATCAACTCTTTCAAAATAACTTGTATTCTCAGGAAACTAGTAGTCAGGTATACGCTCGGGGATTCAGAAGATGGAGCATAATAACTTCATGTATTGTTTTGTTATTTACATATGTAGTCTATGTTTCGTGAAACGCATACTTTGTAAACACATTCTTTCTAATGAAATGGTTGTTTATTACTTTTATTTCTATGATGTATGTCTTGTGATACTAAACATGACATCCTCCGCCCCGAACGTTTCTGCTGTTGCAGTTTGGGGGTGTGACAGATTGGTATCAGAGCATTGTTTATAGTGAACTAAGTATATCAACCAATAAAAGATATACAAGTATAAATACAATGGGGCTTAAGTGCTCTGAGTAATAATATATTTTAAGTATATAACAATACTTTATAAAGGTATACATACATGCTTATATACATATATACATACATACTATAACAAGTATCACAAGAAGAACAGAACATAAGTATTTAATGGTTGAACACTACGGTCAAACTTGGACAGTTATGTAATCATATCTAGGATCAATATAGTCTGATCAACTATATTCATTTGAGATATGACCGACATGTGTGTTGGGAGTGATGTGGTGTTGCAACAATCTTAAAACTTACCTAACACTATTCAAGGGATTTCTAGATTAGAGCAAAAGGTTAAAATACTATGGGAGTATTTTATGATACTATTAAGACAACAACAAGTTTAAAACATACCAAGTTCATTACATTAAAATACTATAGGAGTATTTTAGGCACTATAAATAACTTACGTGAGAACTTAAAAGACCCTTCTGGTAGGTCTATGATTTCGGAGGGTATACTTCCAAGGTTTTATATAATTGAGGTTTTATAGACTTAGAATTTGTGATCTATGCTTCACTACCTGTTCCTTGTTTGGTTGTGGTTATGGAGTAGGATCACTTATTCGAAGGTCTACTTAATCTTAAATTATATACAACTTGTATACTTTGCGCAATTATAGGAGGAGCCAGTAAGGATCACCCCATAATGATACCCTTAATCTTATAGGTTCTTTAGACATTTCCCTGTCTCGTACGCCAAACCCTGATAGATGTAACCACTCTATCATGGCAGACAACAGAGGAGTTAAGGAGAGACAAAGAGAGGTTTCCAAGAAGTGATCAGCCGGAGAAACTAAACCGCCTTAATACGTCACACTAATAAATAATTACCTTACTTGACTAAGTGAGCTAGTGATTTCACTACTCACATTATGTGTTAGGATTATTTCGTTGCATGCAGTCAGTATCAATTATTCAATTCACAGAAATTCATTCGTGGTAGCCACTCCTGATTCATAAAGTCTATTTTGTATATAGTCCCTTTTATGAATTGTTTCCAGAACCCTATGAAAGTTAGAACCAAATACACCCAGAACTAGAATAACGTAGTCTTTCATCTCTCGGCTTATAACCTCTGCTAGAGACTCATTCCATTTCATCTTTCTATTCTTTTAGCAAAAGATGCCTCACGATAGACCTGTAGGGCGCTAAGTCAATAACACAACAGAGAATCCACCACAACAATTCGATACTATTGCCCTTCAAGCAGTAATATCAGCCGCAGTATCAACTGCTCTAGCTCACATCAACGAAGGTGGTACCAATGGAACTGGTAGCGGTACCCACCAAACGAACCCTGGAGCTACCCACGAACACCACGGGAGTGTTCGTACAAGGACTTCATGAACTGCAAACCCAAATCCTTTAATGGATATGGTAGAGTCATTGCACTGAGGCGGTGGTTCGAGAAAACAGATTCGGTCTTTGAAATCTGTTCATGCCCAGAAGGGAGCAAAGTGAAGTTTGCTGCCTGCACCTTCTCCGACAGTGCCTTGACATGGTGGAATAGCCATGTTAAGTCACTGACCCTATCAGTGGCTAACTCGATAGGTTGGGAAAACCTAAAAGAGATGATGTTGGAAGAATACAGCCCAAGGGTCGAAGTTCAAAAGCTAGAACAAGAACTATGGGAGCACACCATGGTCGGCTCAGACATAATGACCTACACTAACCAATTCAGCGACCTGGCAACACTATGCCCTGAGATGGTTACCCAGAAAAGTAAGAAGATAGAAAGATACATCTGGGGTTTATCTACCTCGATTCAAGGAGATGTGTTGTCTTCTAAACCAACTACATTTGATAGCGCCAAACGCCTGGCTCAGCGACTCGTTGACCATGGAGTCCGCCATGGCATAGTGGTTCCTGTTCCCGAGCCATCAAAGGGAGGAGACTATAAACAAAAGTCTAGGAAAAAGAGGAAAGAGCGAAGAACCCAGGAAACCTCTCAAGAGAAACACATGGGTACTATATACGCCGCTACAACACCTGCTACTCCAGCACCTGCCAGTCGATATGCTGGAACTCTCCCAATATGTGGGAAGTGCAACTATCACCACACCGGAGTATGTCGGGAAATGCAGTGCCTGAACTGCCACAGAAAGGGATACACGCTCCATTTCTGCAGGCCACCAGCTAAACTGATCTCCCAATTCCCCAGAGTAGAAGTAAACCAGGCCTGCTATTGCTGTGGCGAGGCAGGAAATTTCAAGAGGGACTGCCCGATAACGAAGAACTCAGGTGCAGATGGACGGATTCTGATGATCACCGTAGGAGAAGTTTCCCCAGAATCCCCTATGACCAGCGGTACGTCTCCGAATTAAAAATTGCTTTAATAACTAATTTATATTTATATAAGATTAAAACTTGGGGAAAACATTTAAAAGTAATTATAATAACTCACTCATCGAAACAAGTCACAACATTCACAGAGGAACTAAAGATCTGTTCAGGGAATCTATGATGACTTGATGTATACATCAGGGTTGTGTATAACTGGGATGTTGTAGACTTAGAGTGAGTGATTCCGCCTTAATTCCTGTTCCTTGTTTGGTTGTGGATTTAGGGCAGAGTTACTCAGTCGACCGTCTTATTCATCCTAATTATACATAACTTGTATATGTCATGTGATCATAGTGGTACTGAGGAGGATCATAATACAGAATATCAACACTAGTTACCAAAACACTGCACTATTAGCACTTGCTCATCGCGGTACGATATGTGGTAGTGTAATATCAAGGGGAAAACAGAAAGCACTAGAACATTTACACAGAGTACATTGTCAAACACACTCGGGATACATCATCGTATAACAAACGTTTCTTTCAAATCGGCCTAACCTTCGTTTCTATAAAAGTCTGGCTATCAATCGTCATGAGTTGGCGTGGTCCTCACCATACTAAGTTCATATGTTTCCAATGCCTCGACCGTCAAGTTCACAAAACCATCGTCATTCGTAACGATAGCCCAACCTAGACCTTGGAATCGTCTACCTAGTATTCTAAACCCCGAAGTACTCTTATGAAGAGTACATGTCCTCCGAAACCTTGCGACCTTATACTCCGCAGACCTTCTTAAACTACCACTCGTCCAGCAAATCAAGTTTAAGCACAGAGGCTAAGGAAGAATACGACCCACCTAACACTACTAAGTGTGTACGTGAGAGGAGTCTATAATGATGATTATGAAGATTTAGTATGTGTGTTTCTGCCCTGTCTCCTATTCCTTGTTTGGTTGTGGACTTGGGGTAGAGCCGCACATCCGACCGTCTTACTAATTTTAAATATATACGACTTGTATACACGAGGTAATGTTAGATGGACCAAGTACGAACCCTATCATGAGCATTAAGTGCAAAGTTGCCCAGATCTACGAGTGAGTATTCTGCAATTCAGAGGAGCACAACCCCAGTAGTACTGCTAAGAAAGCTAATTTCAGGACGAAATTCCACCTAACGGGGGGATGATGTGACAACCCAAAATTTTTTCTCTTGAAAGTCTAGTCAAGCTAGTCAACCTCAAGTCAGACACGCTCCTGCTATCTTTTAGCACTGTTTAGAGTCTGTTTGAGTGTTCTAAGCCTAGTACATTCAAGGAATGAGTGTTAGGAAGTACCTGCTAGAATCACTGTACAACATTCAAGCCTTAATCACCACCAAAAGGAGTTCATGGCCACAACACTTGAGTTTACGGCTGTAAACTCAAGGTTGGCCATAAACTCCCCCCTCAAGTCTCATTTCCTTCACCTTTCTTTTATTCTTACACTTTCAACTCAAGAAACTTCCATTCTCTCTCAAGTATCATCGAGTTATTCATCCTAGATCTTCAAAAACGTAAGTGTTTCTTCCATCTTTGAGTTGATATCCTTCTTAATCTTGTAAGCATCTCTTGATTCATCCATGAAATCACCTCTTTTGGTTAGATCTTCAAGATCATCAACTTTCACCAAGAACAGTAAGAACACACACTTGTTCTTGGTGGCCGAAAACTCCTCAAAGGCCCATAAAAGTGTGAGTATTCAATCTATCATCTAGTTGGACATGTTAAACACTAGATCATAGTCTTGAAACATCATCAATCTCATGAAATTCAAGAGTTGATGGCCGTAAAATCTTGGTTATGGCCGTAAACCCTTGTTTTGGTCATATCTTGAGGCTTAAACACTTCTAAGTACTTGCTATCCATTAGAACACTTGAACCTTTGAAACCCATTTGATTTAAGACCCAATTACCCTAAACATCTTGAGTTTACGGCCATGGAATCTCCCTTGGCCGTAAACCCATGATTTGGACACATTTTGGCCGCAAACCCTTCTCATATCCAAGCATTAGACCTTGAACCCCTAATGAATGATAGATAGGACCTTAAACCACTCTCTTTTGCATAATGTTCATTAGTTTACGGCCGTAAACTCCTTGGTTGGCCGTAAACTCATCTATCTTGGCCGTGAACACTCCTTTGATCAATCACATGTGATTCAACACTTCATTTCAAGTGCTTCCTAGTCCCTAAGGTTGTTTCCTTGCATATTAGTTATTTAAAACACTAATTGTATACATATATGCCATTATATGTCATTTAGTGTCTCGTTTGTGTCTCAGGACTTCATTCGTGGAACTTCTCAGCCTTACACGAATCTGCAGTTGAACCACCCACATAAGGTGAGTTCATACCCCTATAATCAATCTTTTAACTGTTTTAAATGCTTTTAGCGGGGGGGGGGGGGGGGGAGGGGAATACAAGTTGAACACGATGTTAATTGTGTAAATGTTTTGTTATAAACATCTTTTAAAGGATTGCTTATGTATTAATAAGTGATCAAAACATTTCAAGAACTCTTTTAAAGTTATGTTACTTTATAGCTTACAAAACTCCATTTTAAAGTACAATCATAACTTAATAGTTAAAATGAGTCTTTTATTTAAGTCAGTAACAGTTCAAAAGAAATATACTAGTAAACTATAATAGGTATAGTTTAGGGGTTAAAACATACTATAATGAGAAATAGGGAGGAACATACTACACACTAGAACAAAAGGAACATACTAAAACAAGAACAAGATAACATTTATGTGAGACTACTTCACGACTTAGCAATATAATTGTTAGGTGGCGTTTTGTAACCAGAGTCTCCTGGAAGGAGAGCGTGAGTTTGTGTATAGATCTATAATGGATTGACAATCCTACACCTTGCTACTAGCTATAGTAGGACCTGCAGGTCTATAGGTGACAAATGTCATACCATTTTCGATGTCTTTGGAACGTTGTGTCTTATACTAGTCAATCAAGAATGGTTACTACCATCTCACATTTAAAGCTTAACTAACAAACTGGTTCTAAGGTATTTATTACATTCAGTTAAGAGGAGGCCTATAATGCTAACTTTATGATTCCTTAGTTTATACACCAAGGATTTATATTTATCAGGTCTAGTAGATAGTAGGATGTGTGCCTTCTGCTTCATTTCCTGTTACTTGTGTGGTTGTGGGTTTAAAGCAGATTCACACAGTCTACTATCTATTTGATCTTAGCTTTATATATATTCCGTACACACCCAGTAATCATAAGGAGTACCAGGTATGGGTCAAGTCATAGTATACAATTTCAATACATCGTTTTCTAGTACAAAAGCGTACTTATCTCTCATCATATATCAGAAGATATAGGATCTTCTGGAGGAACAGGCGAACTTTTCTAAAAAGGACTTACAACTTACTTGACATCACTAAAATCTTATGAACTCACCAGCTTAAATGTTGATCAACTCTTTCAAAATTACTTGTATTCTCAGGAAACTAGTAGTCAGGTATGTGCTCGGGGATTCAGAAGATGGAGCATAATAACTTCATGTCTTGTTTTGTTATTTACATATGTAGTCTATGTTTTGTGAACCACATACTTTGTAAACACTTTCTTTCTAATGAAATGGTTGTTTATTACTTTGATTACTATGATGCATGTCTTGTGATACTAAACATGACGTCCTCCGCCCCCGAACGTTTCTGCCATTCCAGTTTGGGGGTGTAACATACTTCCTTTTTCACTAGTGTGCCCAACGTACGATTTGTGTATGCCCAGTGTACTCAGCAAAGCCTGAAACCACAAAACTTCTAAAGGCCATAACTTTGTTCGTTATAAATCCGTTTCCGACGATCCTTATATCCACAAAAAAGGTAACGAGAAGCCCTACACTTCTATCAACTTTATTCCTCCTGAAGCCCACTCTAACTCAGATTCAAAATTCATGAAAAGTTCGAACCACTTCTTTTAAAAATACATTTGGGCTCTAAAGTACAAACCAAACTCTTTTATCACACAACCTACCTTACCCACATCCCAAAAGGGACTAAAAATTTCTCTTTCAAAGCCTCAAAACCTTCTCATACTCGGATTAAGGCCCATGGGCTTTAAATCATAAAACTATCCAGAACAGGATGTTATAATTCGTATTTAAAAATCCACCATGATGCTTCACATGCAGAAATATATCTACAACCATAGTATTCTTTAATTTCATCCACTACATCGTTGTTACTGGAATCATTATTGGTTTGCACCATAGAAACGATAGCTCTATCAGGACCCTTGTTTATATATTTTGATCTAGTCAAGGGAAAATACAAGGACAAGCACAAGAGCATTCTCATCTTTTCCATTGAAAGCAGTTTATGTTTGCACCAAATGGTTATTAAGATCGTCTATAAGATAATACAAATTCAATAAAGTAACCAACTTTACTAAATATTCATGATAAAAATATCAAATTATTAATAATAATAACAATAAGAATAATAATAACAATAAATGTTTAAGTACATCTGATTCTTGTAGGACCTGTTATTCTCCAACCCTTTTTGGCTTCCAAGTCGAAGAAAAAACGCCTTCAAGACTTTCACTTCTCAATAACTTGTTTCTATAGGTGATAGCGGAAAGGAGAGGGGGAAAATTAATATTATAGTCTATGTAGGAATACTCGGTTTCTAGGGATTTACACCATTTGCACTCGAGTTTGACTGCGTAGCATGTGGCGTAGGATTTTGTGATTTGGGTTCCATAGTAAACATCTTCAAGGAAATCTTTTACAGATTATCAGACTGCAAAGCAAATTAAAATGAATTTTTTTGGTCAAATAGTACCTAAAATATGTAACAAACATCATATCATATAAAAAACAAAAAACCTGATTTGTTATGGCAGCAGATGTTGTGTCTGATTGTGGAGATAAGGCGGTAGGTCTACATAGTGGACACATGGAATTACGGATAAAATGGTAATTTTTAAGAACATAAGTGTAAGAACTGCTTCACATACCTACATCTCAATAGAAAGTATAGTCTTTAAGAACAAAAGTGTGAAAAATGCTTCCTCGTATAGCTGTTCAAACATTAAACAAATATCATCACAAATAGTTCCCTAAATTTATATGTAAAATTAGATAAATATTTTCAACAATTTCACTTAAAAATGGGGGATGAAAAATATAAATGATAAAAATTAATACCATTCTGTAAAGTTAGCTAAAAGAAGAGTCGTTTGTGATGTACCCTTGCGGAAACCACTAGATTTTAAACCAAATAATTGTCGAAGCTGTCCCTCTGATCTCTAATCTTCAAACTATTGCTACTTTTTAGGGGGTGTCTAGCTCTTCAAACTTTCAAGCATTATTCCTTTCTCAGCTTAAAGTCTTAGTTAACTTAACAGAGTCCCTGGGGCAACAACTTAGTAAAATTGAATCTGATGTGGAAAATATTAAACACGTCGTAACCATTGTGGACAATACTGAAGAATTTAGTCATTCTCATGAGAGCTCCCTACATTGACTAATGATGATAAACGGGGAGATTGTTTTCTAAGAGGGACATTATACTTGTGTCTTGTTGATACCTTCATTCTAGGATGATTCTAAACCACAAAAAATCTTCAAAATGGCACAATCGTTATCACTGAATGTCTCCAACAGTGTTGGTGGTTCTAATCGAGCCCTAATACTGGTTGCTAATGAATATCATCACTGGTCACAAAGGATGGAAATATATCTCAGAAGACTTGGTAGAGATGTTTGGCGATCTATAGAAGAAGGACCACATGTCCCAGTCCTTACACAAGTGCAAACTGATGGAGCCACAACAAGGCTAGGAGGAGGTCAACCAGCTTTAACCATCCCACCAAAGATGATCTCGACAAGATGGAAAATGATGCTATTGCCTTTTATGAAATCTCTTGTGGAGTTGCTCCTGACAACTTTGACATTATCATAAACTGCAAATTAGCAAAACAGATCTGAGATGTTCTCAAAAACCTGTATGAAGGTTCAGAGCAAGCTCAAGACAAAAAGCTCACGACGACACTCAATGAGTTCAACAACTTCAAAGCTCACACCGGTGAAAGTTTGGAGGACTCCTTTAAGAGATTCAACTTGATTGTCACAAAACTATCCAATGCGGGCACCGTCTGCAGCAATCATGAAACAAATCTACAGTTCCTTAATGGCTTGGGAAGACATTAGACAATAGCCAAAATGATTGTTCAAGGAGTTTGGAAGATTCACTCGTTGTCCCTCTATAAGATCTATGGAGAATTACAAGCTCAAGAGTCCACTGTACTCAAGGACTGTTCAGACTTTTGAGGTCCACTTGCTCTTTTAGCACAATCACCTCACACTCAAACATATCCCACCTCGTATGACTCACCACCGCAATCATATGAAGCTGACTCTGAATATGACGATGAAGAAGAGTTTCAGAATGCCATCGCCCTTATAAGTCAAAAATTCAATCGCTTACCACCTTCATTTCATAAAAACCAACAGTACAACCGACCACCTTTTAACCGCAACTTTAAAAACAATCACTTTCGTTCCACCAAGAATCCTCTCCCTCCACCGCATCCTCAGCAAACACAGTCTAAAGATGTACCACCGCAGTCTCAATCAACTGACTCCGGTACTTCTTTAGAAGACAAAAGTGACATTGTTATATGTCACAAGTGCAACAAAGAAAACCATTTTGCCAAGGATTACAAGGCAAACGTAGTAAAAGACAGAGCTTTCTATCTCAGAATGGCTCAAGAACTGGAGGACAAAGAAAAGGGAAAAGCCTACGTTGCTCAAGTGAAAAGAAATAATCAAGTGTGGTCATTAGGAGATGAAGATGAAGACGATCACAGTAAAGGAAAAGGCAAGATCTGTATGGTAGCAACTGCTGATGAAGACGGCTCAACCAAGCTAAAGAAGAACCATTGTTATATGGTGAAAGATGGAACTCTCAGCATTGTGGAATAGGTAAAACTTATGATTCAAACTTTAAATTTTAACATGCATGACTGTCAACCTTTCATAGACACACTCAATGACACATGTGTTGCCGTCCTTACAGACTACAATAAAGCCTTAGATGAGAAGAACATCGCATCTCAGGAGATGTTCCACGTTAGAGGACGTCTGGACAATAAGACACTCAAAATGGAAATGGTAAAGAAGGACTTGATGCTAGAAAAAGATGCTAGAATGTTAAGTGAAACACAACTAGAGATAGCTTTAAATCAGAGAGATTTAGCACATAGTGAAATTGTATGCTTAAATCTTATAATTGAAAAGGTTTTTAATGAAAGTGAAGCCATTGAGAATCTAGTTAATAATGGGAATGTTGATAACACTTTCAATTTGGGTTGGTCCAATGGGTACCCAACCGTAATGGACTCCTCACCTCGGTTCACACCGGAACGTCCCTATGTCCCTCCAGACCGCAACTTTTTGTTCCCAGTCAATAACAAAACATTTCCTGAGGATATCCAAGCTCAATTTGGTAAACTCCATGATCTGAGTAACAACTGTGTTATCGAGGAAATTCTACCTGCATTTTCTAATCATGTTGATAACATAATTTATTCTGATTCTCAGACATCATCAGTAGTTGATGAGGAAATTGTTGTAGAAAGTCCTAAAGTCACATTAAACTTCCCATCTCTGCAGTCTGACCATAGTGTTCCTAACCCCAGTCATTAACTACAATCTGTCCCATTACCTAGTATCAAATGTTCCATAAAAGTGTCCACCAAGACTTACTCTGCGGTTGTTCAAAGCACTACACCGCAGACCATAGTCAAAAGTTCTGTGACTATTGAACCAATTAATCATGAATTACGAATCGAAAATTTTGAATTTGGTCAATGTTCTCAAAGTCCTGAATTCTCCAGTTCAGATGAATCAAGTCCCTATTTTTCAAAATCTCCAAAAGATTTAAGGAAACCGCAATTAAATGTCACTGACTGCGGTTCTCCTAAGACCAAAGCAAAAAGAGCTTTTAAAGAAGAATTTCGCTCCTATGGAAAGCAACGAGAAATTCATTCAAAACAAAAGAAATTTGTTAAATGTCCCAAGTCAAAGAGTCCAGAAAAACTTGTTTTCTCAAATTATCACTTCAAATCAACTATTTCCAAGAAAACAAAAAGGAAGGAGTTCACTGTTTCTAACACTGCTCAAAAATCATCTGACACTATGGATAAGTCTTTTCGATCAAATGGTTTTCAGGTCTGTTCATTAGACAATCCAAAATGGAAAGGTATTCTGCCTACTCCGACCCTTCCCAAGTCACTTTCAAAAACTCAAAAATGGAAACGAATTTTGCCAACTCCGGCACTCAAAAGGTCACCTCAAGAGTTTAGGAAATCACCTCACAAAAGGCCTGCATGTGTCTACACACCTGCAAGACCTGCAAAAAACACCTTTTCAAAACACACAAACAAAAAGGTCAAATATTACAATCCTCGGACTGAACAAAAGCATATTTTTTCGTCAAAACCACAGACCAAGCCAAATGTCAGGGTAAATGATAAAAAGCTCACGTGTCAATGTCAGTGTCAAAAAATCTTCTCTCATGACAAATCTCATTGATCTCAAAAGATTCGTAACTATCCACAATATCACAAAACTCCAAAAAATCTCAAACACCCAGGACTAGGCTTGAAAGTTGACTTAAAACCTGTCCCTACAACCTTACATCATGCATCGATTAAAACATCGTATGTGACTCCGGTTTCCAAACTCGCTTGGTTGCCCAAATTAACCACTTAAATTCTGTAGGCTTTGTGCAAGGAGGATCAAGAAGAAGAATGGTTGATCGATAGTGCCTGCTCCTTGCACATGACCGAAAGGTTAGAATACCTTTGGGATTTTAGGCCTATATGTAATGGTGGAAATGTTACATTCGGCAACAATGTGAATGGAATCATCCGAGGCTACGGTGTACTCACTATGGGGAACTTCTCAATACAGAAGGTTGCTTATGTAGAAAGCCTTAAACACAATATCATCAGTGTTGGCCAACTATGTAAGGCAGACCATCGAGTGTAGTTTGATGATCAATTATGTTACATTATGACGAGTGATAGAAGCACCTGCTTAATCAAGTTACGATCCGAAGCCACCATGTATCCTCTGGATGTCTCTCTCATCATTGGAAAACCACGGCTGTGCTTTCTCTCCAAAGTTGTATCCGAAGTAAGCTAGTTATGGCACCGCAAGCTCGCTCATCTTAACTTCAAATACATCAGCACCTTGGTCACTAAAGAACTGGTCAGAGGACTACCCATTCTCAAGTGCAGCAATGACAATCTATGTCCTGCTTGTGAATGTGGTAAGCAGCCAAAAGCAAGTCACCCTATGGTGATTGACTCTTCTATATCTGAACCACTTGAACTACTCCACATTGATCTCTGTGGTCCATCAACCGTAGCCAGTCTCCATCATAAAAAATATATACTGGTTATAGTAGATGATTTCACTCACTTCACTTGGGTATTCTTCCTCAGACTCAAATCTGAAACACCGCAGATTCTAATAAACTTCATCAAAGAAATAGAACTCCAGATCAAGCTTCCTGTAAGATGCATCCGCAGTGATAATGGCACTGAAATCACTAATCATCCTCTCAATAACTTCTTGGTGTCAAAAGGTATCTCTTAGAACTTTTCAGCTCCATATACACCTCAACAAAATGGTGTAGTAGAGCGAAGGAACCGAACTCTTGTCGAAGCAGCCAGATCCATGCTCAACTTCACACATCTTCCTCGTTACTTATGGGCTGAAGCTGTAGTAACAGAATGCTTCGTTCAGAACCGAAGCATTGTGTGAAAATGCCTCAATAAGACACCGTATGAGGGCCTCAACAACCAAAAGCTAAATGTTCATTTCTTTCACATCTTTGGGTGTAGGTGTTTTCTGATCAACAACAAAGATCAGCTCAACAAATTTGCACCAAAGTCTAATGAAGGCATCTTTCTCGGTTACTCCACAAATAAGGTTGCTTATTGGGTTCTTATCAGACGTACGAGGCTAATCATTGAAAGTTTCGATGTGAAGTTCGATGACTCTTACATCCGCAACACCCCCCATCTACAGAAACCACTGCCATCATGGAAATTGACATTGTTGTTTCTTCAGGTCCTTTAAACCTGGTTGAAGTCAATTATGATGGTCTTTTCGACCCTGTTGAAACGGCAAAACTATCTGAAGTTCTTGTATCACCAACTGCTCAACAACAACACGATGATGTTTCTGGTCCATCTCTATCCGAAGTAGCATCTCTCAATACTTTCACCTCTCCTGTTAAGGGGGAAAGCTCTACTCCGATTCAAACTACAACCATCGAGGTTCCAGTACTTGATGATGCTCAAGCTCCCACTCTCAGAAAATCGATTCCATCAAACGTATCTTCGGATTCGGATGATGAAATCATAGAGAATCTTGACACACGAACCAACTCAAGGATCATTACTCTCCCATCAGCAGTCCAGGGGCAACCTTCTCAGGTTCCAAAGGAACTCCCTTCAGCAATCCAGGGGGAACCTCTCCAAACTACTCAAGAAAATGTCATTCTCGCTCCAACAAGCCAAGATGATTCCGCAGGCTGCTCTCAAATCCAGGGGGAACTACCTTCCCCATCCAAAGCAACCTATGATATTGAAAACATTCCTTCTACCACAGCTGCTGATCATCTGATGCCTCGTCTACATGTATGGACGAAGGATCACCCACCAGGTGAAATTATTGGCAACCCATCCGTAGGTATACAAACTCGATCTGCCAAGGATTTATCTGATCATTGTCACTATGCAGCATTTATGTCCGCAGTCGAGCCTCGATTTATCAAAGAAGCATTATTGGAACCAGATTGGATTTCTGCAATGCAAGAAGAACTAGAAGAATTTAAAAGAAACAAAGTGTGGCAACTTGTTCCCATTCCACAAGGCCATACTATTTTTGGTACAAGATGGGTGTTCAAGAACAAGTTAGATGAATCTGGTGCGGTTATCAGAAATAAGGAAAGACTAGTTGCTAAGGGCTATAGTCAACTGGAAGGCGTTGACTACGATGAAACATATGCTCCAGTGGCTAGAATGGAAGCAATCCGAATCTTCTTAGCATATGTTTCCCACAAAAATATAAAGGTACACCAAATGGACGTTAAGAGTGCTTTTCTCAATGGGGAATTGAAAGAAGAGGTTTATCTTCAACAACCTCCCAACTTTGAAAGTATCGAGTTCCCTGATCACTGCTATAAGCTTCAAAAAGCAGTCTACGGTCTGAAGCAAGTCCCTAGAGCTTGGTATGAGACTCTTTCTGAATTCCTAGTCTCTTCAGGCTACAAAAGAGGAGTGATTGATCCCACACTATTTAGAAAAGCAAACGGTAATCACCTTATGCTTGTACAAATATACGTGGATGATATCATCTTCGGATCGACTGATCAAGGAATGGTGGATGAATTTGCTAAGCTCATGACAAACAAATTTCAAATGAGCATGAGTAGAGAGATTAACTTCTTTCTAGGTCTTCAAGTCAAACAAATTCAGCAAGGTATATTCATTCATCAAGAGAAATACACCACTGAACTTTTGAAGAAATACTCTATGGACAACTGTTCCTCGGCTAAGGTTCCCATGGCCTTCGGATATAAGATCTCTGCTGATCCTTCTAGCGAATCTATGGATCACAAGACTTATAAAGGTATCATTGGCTCTCTAATGTATCTCACCGCAAGCCGACCAGACATCGTCTTTGCAACTGGTGTATGTGCAAGGTATTAGGCTGACCCAAAAGTGTCACATATGACCGCAGCCAAACAAATTCTCCGGTACCTAAAAGGAAGCAAATCTCTTGGTCTATGGTACCCCGTAGGCAATGACTTCAATCTTCAAGCATTTACCGATGCGGATCATACTGGATGCAAACTTGATTGAAAAAGTACATCTGGTGGATGTTAATTTTTAAGAGGTAGACTTGTCAGTTGGTCCTCAAGAAAACAAAGTTGTGTCTCATTATCTACCGCAGAAGCTGAATATGTGGCCGCGACCAGCTGTTGTTCCCAAGTCCTTTGGTTGAAGACACAACTGTTAGACTATGGATACAGAATGTCGCGGATATCAATCTACTGTGATTCTGAAAGTTCCATAGCAATTTCTCATAATCCTATTCAGCACTCCAAGACAAAACATATTGAACTACGGTATCACTTCATCAAATACCACATTCTGAAAGGTAATATTGAACTCATTTTTATCCCTACTCATGAAGAAATTGCTGATGTGTTTACAAAGGCACTTGACTCTACCAAACTCAATGCATTCTTACAAATGTTGGGAATGATGAATCCGGACCCTAAATTCTTCTTGAATTAACAGGCACCGCAGACCTTCCTGGTCTCCATTGCGGTTCTAACTGAAAGTTATTGATAATAGATGGTTTTGGAACATCCTGTGTACCACAGTCAATGTACCGTAACCATATATTATATCTATCTTTCATGGGTCTTTCTTGCTTGTTATTACTAACTTTTGTACAAGTGCTCTTCTCAGTTTTTCCCACTACAATCATCCGCAATACCAAAGAAGCCATCCGCAATGATGTGTTCATCCGCAGTCACATTAATTGATTTACAGACGGTTCATTCTTTTTTGAAAAAAAAAAACAAAAAAACATAGTGTGCTATTTAACGATCCTTCATTAAATAAAACATTAAATAAAAACATTCCTTTGAGAAACTGTCACATTCTTTTCTTCCAAAAACCTAGTGTCAAACCTATTTTAGGTATGATGACAAAATAAAAGATTTTCCAAATCAAATCCTCTAAAATGTCTTTTCCTATTACCCCAAACCATCACATCCGTTACAACTTCTACTTTATCCAATAGATTTTTCTCACCCCCCTCCGCACATTCTCAAGACGTGATTCTACATCTGACATTTCATTACATGCAGAGTTCATTTTTCTGGTTAATCCCAATTTCAACCTTTATTCGCCTTTTTGTCAAATATGTGATTGAGCTTAAAGACGATATTTCAAAAGATAAACCCAAACATTTTTTTACCCAATTTCACTTAGGTCAAAAACATAAACGTTTCCCGCTCCAATAAACCACTATAAAACCCTTTTCTTCTCCACAAAGAAACTTTTATGCTCTTAAAACCCTCAATCCTTTTCTGCATTCTTCAAGCTCTTACCAACTCAACAATGGTGAAATCCGTCGCTTCCAAGAAACAATCCAAAGCTTCTGGATCAGTGAACCCAACTGGTTCAGATTCTCCCAAAATTGCCTCGAGCAATTTCAGAGCAGTTTTCGACGATCAACCCACATACAATGCTCCCACAAAACTGATGATCAAGTTCTTGAAGAATCATCCCCTGTTTGGACCATTCGATGCTTTCACAGACATTGTTCCACTCTCCACTCTCTACAAATGTGCTTTCTCTGCCTATCGTCCAATCGATAACCCTCAAGAAGTCCAACTAAACCTTATTAATGATTCCTTCGTCATCCGGTCTAAAGAAAAGTTTCTTTTAGCCATTAACCTTTTGATTCATCCCACCGTTAAGTTTTTCACACCATCAATGGTGGACATCACCTCAACACTGTATCAAATGGGCTATCATAAGAAGATCAAAGGCGTTGGTGAATTCAAGAAGAACCAATTGCCTGCGGTATGGCAGTTTGTATGTCACTTCATCATCCGCAGTCTATCCGGCAGAACCGGAGGCACGGATAACATGGGCTTAAAACTATTGGAACTGGTTTAAAGCATCTGCATAGGCCGCAATGTGAACTACGATCAGATTCTTTGGGATGACTTTCTGCAATACATTCCCAAGGAGAGCCCAAGGCATAACCCATCCGAGCTGACTTTTGCTAGATTCTGGTCTCTCTCCATATCTGGCTTGCATGCGGATGGAAAGATTGACATGGGTGATGACATCAACTTCTTCATCACCAAACACTTAAAAAGGTACAACCCCTCCTCTAATCAAACTATTTTTGGTCCCATCTGTAGATTCCCTACACATATCCTTTCTTCCCTTGGTCTCGAGACTGCTGATGTCTCAGACCTCATTGAGGCTACGGAAGGTATTGACCCATACCTTTCTACCCCGCCTCTCCTATCCGCAGCCTTAAACCCTGAAGGTACCGCAGTTCCTTACTCCACAACTCTGTCTAATGTCTCTTAAAGACGCAAACATAAGGTTTCTTCTCTCCATGGTCCCCGCACCACAAAGAAATCTGGCACTCCCAAAAAGGATGCCCCCAAACCATCCAAACCCTCAAAGAAAAGAAAATCACCACCCGTAATCACAACTGCTGAACCGAGTCGCCATGACTCCGGTAGTGATTCTGAAGAGGATAATCAACCCATTTCTATCCTCAAGAAACGAATATATGATCCCACTAGCCAAATGCATGACCGGACCGATACCTTAGCCTCTCAACAGGCTCCAGTAGTCCTTGGGATGCCTACACATCCATTCGACAACACTATCTTTTTCCTTTCAGACTCAGAAAGTGAGTCTGAATCATAGCAAAGAGGAGACTCCCCTCTAGTACATTCCTAAAGGTATAATACTAGTTCTCGCCCTAAAGTCTCCAGGGCTTCCCGACTACATCTCTTTTCACCCGAGGAGTTGAACTCCATCCTGTTGAACGTCACCCAAACACCACAAACACATACCCATCCGCAGGGCACTTCTTTAGCCTATGCCAGAACTGAGCCGAGGTGAAACTTGACCACGGGTCAAGGAGACCAAGGAAGCTCAGGAAATCCTACTCTGCTTACATTACAATCAGGTGGTTTAGGCACGGTGAGCACAAATGTGCAAGGATCCGTGAACCCAAGGGACACCTTGGTGCGATTTACAGGAATTGACGGTGAATATTCTAATGATTCTTGGAGTAGATATCAACCTTATAACGAGGCTGAAGCCAAGAAATATGCCGCTTTTCGTAGGGCATTTCAAGCTCGCAGGGATCAGCAAATCAAACAACAACAGCTCAAGGAACAAGAGATCCAAGCCGTGTCCAAGTATTGGGCAGATGCCATAAACAATGACAATATTGTAGCCACCAACCTCAAGGTTCAAGAATGGATGTCCGCAATGGCAGAAAAAGTTCAAAAAGCTTAGAAAACCAGTGCTGATCAGCATGTCTCTCAAGCTCCCCCTCTCCCACTGTTGCAGGTTCACAAGATGAAGAACCTGAAATCGAAGTGAGCTCTGCTCCCATTTTTGGCTTCGATGATGATGAACCACAAGAGGTAAACAAACCCTCTCCTTCTGATGATGTTTGATGAAGATGAAGAATCTAATGGTTCTCATCACTCCACTACTAAGCCAAAGGAAAAGAAAAAGAAGAAGAAGAAAGCAGTCACAAGGAAGGAATTTCTCAGTCTTCAGGCTAAGGTTGATCAAATCTTAGCTGCGGTCAAGCCAAATCAACCGCAACCAGAAGATATTCTTGGACTGTAGTCCCTGATGGAAAGAATAGAAAGGTTAGAAACTAGAGAGAGATAGAATGGCTGCGGAGCATATCTCTCTGAAAGTTGAGATGGGGATTAGATCAGTTGACAATAATCGTCAAGCAAATCACAAGGAATTTATTGCTGCTGCGGAACACCTCATCTCTGAGTTTACCACAATCAAAACCGATCTTCAAGCAACTATTGCGGATCAAGCATCACACTCAGAGAAGTTGATTGCTGAGACTCATACTGCTTATGAGCCTGCAATCTCCGTTCTTCAAATAACGATCAACAGAATGCAACGATCACTATCTGCCAACTTCCATGGTCTGGAAATTCTTCAACTCACCAAGGAGATCCATAAACTACTCTTCAATCCCTCCATTCCCAATAATCAACACTTGGCAGAAGCCCTCAAAGCACAATTTCAAATGGTGTTTGACAAGGTAGATGGCCTTCGTCAATCGCTTGAGGAGGCTCCGGGTCTGAACTCCTCAAGAGGGGGAAGTGAAGAAGTCCATCATTCCAACCAATCCCTCTCACATCATCAAACTCCCCCAGTCTCTACTGAAAAAAATTCCCACACCTCAACCATCACCGCAACCTGAAAAACAACCCTCACCGCAACCATCTCAACACACTCCACCTCACAACTCCCCTCTTCATGTTGAAAATACTCCTGAAAAACCAGAGACTCCCCCGAACTTCAAGAATTTGGAGGAGTATATGTCTTCTCTGAGCTTAAACGACTCAACTGCCACTGCTCAAAGAAAAAGTGATTGGAGGGCAGCCAAGCTTGCTGAAGAAGTATAGAGACTTTGCAGATTTGACACGGTCATGGATGAGTCCTTGATAAACTCTTGGATCAATCCACATAGAAGACTACTTGATGATGACGACTACATCCCTCATCTTACCTATGCGGAACCCCCCTCAGACAGTTACTGGGATGTCCTAATCTCACCAAATGCCAGATACTTCACTGTATTTGAGCAGTTCGACCACAGCCTTCCTGACGATAAAAGACTTCCGATGGAGTTCGAGAGACTTAGCCAATTCTATGCTAAGCATGCCTCTCCCGTCGAACATATATGGTCTAACGATAGACCATCCGCAGTAAAAAATTACAAGATCCGGAAGTTCATGAAGGCTGAGTTCATCCAGTACACTCTGACCAAGATGGAACACAACTACATCTGCACCCAGGCTGATTTTCCATGTATGAACCCTGAAAAAGTTTTTCTCATCACCAAGGTTTTTCAGCACAAGTTTGAGAAGCATCCGAAGATGAAGATTGCACTTGAAAGGGCCAGTACTTTTCTTAAGAAAACAGTCTGTGACTTCGCCAAGATTGACGCAGACATTCATCCCATCATTTCCAAGATTGTTGATTTGCCACCACTTGACCCCGCACCAATGCCTAACGAAGGCTATGAGGAAATATCCTTAGGTGCAACTAACTATCCTGAGCTTGGAGTCATTTTCAAGAGGAAAACTGACAATGTCAAATATTTCATTCCTATGACTGCCATGCATCGTCTCATCAGAAAGCAACTTGAGATCCGCCGAAGCGCAGTTGAAAAGTCCAAGCACACTACCGCAGAGGTCAAGTTCGAGATCCTTAGAAGAATCAACTGGTTAGAGAACATCAGGGAGTTTTGGTGGATCTTGACAAGTTCCTTAAACTTGATAGCTGATCAAAGTTAAAGAGGTCACTTAGCGGGAAATTGTTGAATCAAAAAGTGACCTTCTTGAACTTCAGCTACCGCAGCCTCCAAGCCACTGCAGTCAAGCAGTCTCTTCATCAATCATCATCCGAAGTCTTTAGCACCGCAGTCTCTATCTTCATTTATTTTACTTTGTCTTTACTGTAAAACACTCTAATGTCCAGTATGCCTTGCATGGCTACACTTAGAGTTGTAAACTTGTTTTCTTTATGAGTCTCTATAAATAGAGCTCACTCTCATGTATTAAGTACGAAGTGAACATTGCATCCATTTCTAATACACATCTCAAAGTTCTCATTCTATCTTACTTATCCAATCTTCTTACTCTCATAATCAATTATCATATCTCTTCGGAGCAAGTCTCTTTTGACTTAATCATTAAGTTTGATCTCACTTACTAACTTGATTTGAATGCATTCCTCGTTATTAATCAGCTTAAGTGTTTACTTGAAATAACAATTGTTTTTAATTACATTCCTTTACTTTTCCATGTCTAACTCACTAACTTCTAACTCTTAATATTATTGTTGAGCTAACAAATCCTTCGAGATTAACTATTCCAATATATACTTGTTCTAACGTTTGTTCAAGTGTGTCTCAAAGTTTTTCTCTCAACACTTTCTGTCAACCATGCACGGGAAATTCAAAATTTTAGCTCCACATGGACCGTGAATCATGAACTCCCTGACAAGTAAATACAATTATGGATCATCATCAATATTTGGAATCCCAGCAGAAATAATGGTATCGATATATTAAACTGTAGGAAGCTTACAGTCAGCATGCATAAACACAAGTTAGCAACTAAAATTTGTTTAAATTTATACGTTAAACTATAAATTCAATGGTATAAGCACTATGAGGCAAACCTCTTTTTTTGAAATTCAATGGTATAAACCACTGCATGAAAAATATACAAATAAAATACAAGTTAGCAACTAAAATTTGTTTAAATTTATACATTAAACTATAAATTTAAATATCTTTAGGAAAAATGTAAATTATTATATTTTAATTTATATGTTATGTAACACCCTGAATCAGGTATGACTTAAAACGCTTGAGGTATTTACATTTTGACATAACTGGTCCTTTAAGTATGCTGCGTGTACTTATGTGTACGCTTAGCATACCATGTATAGAGGATCATAGAGGAGTCTTACGTACGTTGGGCGTACACAACAGAGGGCCAAAACCCTAAATCTCGGACTTGACCCCTATTTAAACATCTTTTAGCCTCTTAGACCAATACCTATCAGTCTCTTTAGCCTCATTTCGTCTACCTTCAGCTGAGATATTATGTGAGAGGGTTTTGAGGTTAAGGGGTGGGTTTTTGTGGCTATTTTAGAGTTATTTCAAGAAAGAGGAATTGCTAAGCAAGTTTGCGACAGTTTGATGCTTCAAGAATCTGCACCTTGGTCATCTTGCAAAGCTTTAGGAGGTAAAAAGCCTTCACCTTTCCACTTAAATCTATAGATCTAGCTAGGGTTTTCTATTTTTTCCCTTTGGTTGATTTTGGACCTCCATTTGTGAGTTAAGCAAATCCACAAGATGGGAATTATAGATCTGAGGTCCCTTAGTCCTTTAGTATCATAAAAATGGAGTCTTGGTGGGGGGTTTTGGCCTCATGTATGGGTTAAAGACCTTGTAAAGGTCTTAATGGAGGTGTTGGGTGTATATGAGGCATGCAAAGGCATAAAGTTTCCAAATTTATGCCTTAGGACGTCTTAACAAACATAGATCTGGCTTTTGGACGTAAAGAAATCGAGTATTAAGCACTTGATGTAGAAAGTGCTTATTCTGGTAGTACACTAGGCGTAGCCCAGTGTACATTGCGCGTAGTCCCAAGACCCCAGTACGTTGCGCGTACCATCCGAGCGTACGCATCATAGTTGGGCCCGAATCTATTTTGGGCCTTTGAGCTTTTGGGCCTCATTTGGTTATTGGACATGGTTATATTCTGGGAATTATGAGTCATTTCATCTGTTATGGGCCATGAACATATTGATTGGGCCTTATTGGGCCAAGAGGCCCATTAATGATTTTGGACATGGACTTTGGGCCTATTAACAAGGGAAGGATAATTGGGCCTCATGGAAGGTTTTGGACTTTGGGTATCTTTGATTAAGTAAGGTCCTAACATTGATTAATATTATTATTCAGCACGGGTGGTCACAGACTGTTTGGAGAGCAGCTTTTGTATTCAACAGACAGAGGTGAGTCTTCTCACCATACCCATGGGTCTAAGTGTTGGATAAGGTATCTAAGTCCTTAACTATATTTGGTATGTACTTGACCCGACCCGACATGGTCCATTTGGGTTGCACTTCACTAAAACAATTTGTATGGATAGTCTTTTGAGAATAGTATATTTATGATTTATTAATATATTATAAGTTATAATATATTAATATGAAGTCATATTATTTAATTAGTATTGATCAATAATTAAGTTGGAATTAATTTAGTGATCAAAAGGAAACTAATTAAATACGGACTCTTATATATATATATATATATATATATATATATATATATATATATATATATATATATATATAGAATGGGCCAATGTTCATTTAGGATAGGCTAAGCTTGCATGTAAGTCCATAGATAGTCCATGGAGCTTTTAACCCATGGATCCTATGGAAATGAAAGGTCATGGGTATTAGGGTTTACATGGATGTAACCCTAATCCACCATACTATAAAAAGAGGTCTTTGGCACTTGAAATGGTACTAGTGTGTGAGATAACAAGGGTGGGGCGATTTCAAAAGTGCATCATATTCTCTCAAAGTCTTCCAAGTTGTTTTGGTGATTTGTGATTCCACTTGAGGCATTCACATCATTGGTGCTAGGCTCCTAAAGCTCCAAGCAATCAACCACAAGAAAAGGTATGTCATCCTACTAGTTTTTATATTACATGTACCCCTAATCACATGTTTGTTAGGATGAAACCTTGAAAAAAGAAAGTTTGCATGTATAATAGAGAAAACAAAGATCCAAGGTTTCTAGGGTTGCATTCACACCATATGAGTGTTAGAATACTCAAAACCCATCAGTGGTATCATAGCCAAGGCATGTTTTCAATTATACTTGATGCAAATTGCTAAACAAATCGATTTTTTCTGCTCATTGTTCAGTAAACTCACCGAGTCCATGGGGCGACTCGACGAGTCCATGTGAAAACTTATCCTACTCGTCATGTAGGTTCATGCATTCAACGAGTAGGAGGCCGAGAGTGCAGGATTTCGAGTTTGAATGCTAGAATTGGACTAGGATCATTACGCTTAACTGTTTTTGAACTTATAAACCTGTTTAGATGTGGTAATGATCATGCTAATCTAATTTCAAAGATAATTATCAAAGTTTCAAGTTTTATATTAAGTTGATGTGATTCTTGAAAGTTGTTGATATGGACTATGCATGCTTATGAGTTTTGATAGATCATAGATTATTTGACATTGCATGTTAGTTTAATTATTGATCATGAATGCCTTTTAATGGACTCCATAACTTGTCCTCAAGTTATGGAATTCCAAGAGTCTTTTCCATTAAAATCATTAAAACTCATAAGTTATAGAAATGAAAGGTTTTGAATAGTTTCAAAACTTGCCCTCAAGTTTTGGAATTGGTAAAGTCTCACACACACTAATACTTTAATTCCGATTCCCAAAATTTTAAAAGTTTAAAATTCAACCCTTATACTTTTTAATATTATAAGTTAATATATATATATATATATATATATATATATATATATATATATATATATATATATAAGATCAAGTCAGTCTTATTGTTAGTAGGCCTCATTCACGAAGCCAGTCTATAAGGTTGTTGCGTATAAAATGGCAGCTTAATGGGTGTCCCCTCTCACCCACCGCTTGCTTGACTGGTGGAGGATCGTTAGCCGAACGGGTAGGATATGACATTAATTCTCATTAAGTATAATGATTATTATAAAGTACCTAAATGTTTTATAAATTCCCAATCTTAGTTACTTTAGGAAAATTTGAATTTGGTGCTAACCCGTGAAATTACACTTTATACCTTACCAAGTCGTTAGTAGAGCGTGCGTGGTTAAACGACACACTAACATGGACTATTAAGAGTGACAAAGGGTAACTTAATGTTTATCATAGATTGGTGGAGCGTGTATGGTTAACTGGTACATCGATTAGCTAATAAAATTAAGGGTACCAAGTTAATTTGCATGGTTATTCACACCTTGTTTTGTGATCCTCGGCATCCCAATCACAAACTTGAAGGGCACAATCGAGATTTTAACATGCCATTGAAAAGTTCAATGAATCTCAAAAGAATCTAGGAATTTCAATTCATTAAAACTTAATAATTTATTTCGTTGTTCATTGTGGATATTGGTGAATTGTCATTCACCCTACCTTCAAATATTTTGTAGCTTGGATTACGACATCCCTCTTCCAAGTTATAAAATATTGTGTTGGGTCCTAGACGTAATTTTAAATTTGGGTTTCTTATTAAGGACTCTTTATCTAATCTAAACTTGTCTTTCTTCTTTTCAGATGTCTTCAAACAATGCTTCTGGCTCAAACCCTACCGGCTCATTTTCTCTCATGAATCTTTGTGAGAGAGTCATCTTTGATGGTTCTAACTTTAATGATTGGATCAGGAACATCAGGATGGCTCAAACCCTACCGGCTCATTTTCTCTCATGAATATGTCCTCGAAAAGTAGCTGAAGGAAATTGATGAGTCTTCAACTACTCCACAGGAAATTGCCGACTTTAGGATTCATGAGAGAGATGCCACCAAGGTGGCATGTATCATGTTGGCCACAATGACAACTGAACTCCAAAAGTCCTATGAGGACTTTTACACTTTTGAGATGCACATGGACCTGATGGATAGATACCATCTGAGTGCTCGTCAAGAGAGGTATGAAATCATTTCTTCCATGATAACAACCCGAATGAAGGATGGTGAACCCATCACGGGCCACATGTAGAAAATGCAAAGGTTTGTGGACCGTTTGCTGAAGTTGAATGTGAACTTCCCTGAAGAGCTGGCTATTGACATCATACTACACTCCTTACCTCTATGTAATGATCAGTTCTGAATGACCTATCATATGAACAAGGAGGATATCACACTCAGCAAGCTTCAAGGACTTTTGAAGACCGCTGAAAGTGGTCTCAAAGGTAAGTCAGTTGTTTCCACTCCTACTCCTACCAACGCCCCTATTCTAGCAATTGGGCAAGGTAAAGGGAAGAAGAGGAAGACCCCTTCAAAGGGTAACAAGGGAATGTCTTTTCATGGTTCCTCTTCAAGTGGAACCAAGGGTGGTCCTGCTACTCCTTCTGCTAACCCTAAAGAAGTTGAATGCTTCTATTGTCATGATAAGGGGCACTGGAAGTGAAGCTGCCCCAAGTAATAGCAGGATGTTAAGGATGGGAAAGTAAAACCCACCCATGCAGGTATTTACTCTATATTGTCTAATAACTCACCACATACGAATTCTTGGGTCCTTGATACAGGTTGTGGAATTCACATATGTTCTGATTTGCAGGGCCTAAAAAGAAGTGAGGATGTGGAGCACGGGAATATAAACTTAATCATGGGGAATAGGAAAGCTTTACCTGTCACCAAGATTGGAGTTTATTCTTTATTGCTGAGTAGTGGGTTAATGTTAGATTTGAATAAATATTGTTACTCGTCTGAAATGGCGAGAAATATTATTTCTTTTAATGGGTTGTACAAGCAAGGATTTACTTTTTCATTTGATAATGAATGTGGTGGTATTAATGCTTTTAATAATGGTGTTTTTTATTTTAAAGCATTACCTTGTGATGGTGTATATGAAACTGTGTCAGTTGTAAACAACTTAGGAAATAATGTATTGCATATTGATTCTTGAACTAGTTTGGACAAAGCATCCTTGTGGCATTGTCGTCTTGGACATGTTAACAAGAAGTGCATATGCCAAGTCCAAAAGGATGGAGTCTTGGAATCATTTGACTAAAACTCAGATGATAGTTGCGAGTCTTGTTTACTTGGTAAAATGACAAAGCATCCTTCAAATGTACTTTTGCTAGGGGTGAAGGTTTGTTGGACCTCATACACACAGATGTGTGTGGACCCCTAGCAAAAGTACCTTTGAAAAAGTACCTGTGAAGTCACAAGGGATGCTAACCGCTTCTATGTGACTTTTACTAATGATTATAGTAGATATGGCTATATTTACTTAATCAAGCATAAGTCAGAAACCTTTGAAAAATTCAAAGAGTTTAAACAGGAAGTGGAGAATTAGTTGGGCAGGAACATTAAGATGTTTTGATTCGATCGAGGTGGAGAGTATCTTAGTACAATGTTCCTTGACTATCTTAAGGAACGTGTAATTGTTTCACAATTGACACCTCCCAGGACACCACAACTTAATGGTGTGGCAGAGAGGAACAATCGAACCTTGTTGGACATGGTTCGTTCCATGATGAGTTGAGCTGCGTTACCAATCTCATTTTGGGGGGTATGACTTAGAGACTGCCGCCCATATCCTTAATCTAGTCCCAACTAAAAAGGTTGCCAAAACACCTCATGAGATGCGGACTAGGAAAGCTCCCACATTAGACCACATCAATATTTGGGGTTGCAAGGCCTTCGTGAGACGCGAGACTCACGATAAGCTCGAACCTCGTAGTGAGCAGTGTATTTTCATCGGCTACCCACATAAATCCTTTGGTTACCTCTTCTACAAACCCAATGAAAATGTGGTCTTTGTGGCAAGGAGAGGAGTCTTTCGCCAGAGAGAATTCATAAGCCAAGGAAACAGTGGGAGGCAACCTGACCTTGAAGTGCTTAAAGAGTCAAGTGGAGAAGGAACCTCAAACCCTGGTAATCAATTTGAGGAGGAAACTCTTGTTGAACCAACTAATGAGTTTGTACCTCTGAGGCGTTCCACCAGAGTTAGGAATCTACCTGGGCATTACTATGGTTTCCATATTACTGTGGAAGGTGATACATTTATCAGTGATAGTACACTGGTAAATTTGGATGAACCTAGCAGCTATAGGGAAGCCATGGCAGGCCCTGAGTCTGCTAAATGGAAAGAGGCTATGGATAGCGAGATTCATTCCATGTATGACAATCAAGTTTGGAAATTGGTTGACAATGTACCGGGTCGTAAGACAGTTGGGTGCAAATGGATCATCAAGAAGAAGACCGACATGGACGGGAAAGTGCACACTTATAAGGCGTGGCTGGTTGAGAAGCGCTTCACCCAAACTCAAGGAGTTGACTAGGATGAAACCTTCTCACCAATAGCGAAGATTAAGTCTATTAGGTTTATGCTCGCCATTGCTGCATTTTGTGATTATGAAATATGGAAAATAGATGTCAAAACCACTTTTCTTAATGGAAAGTTGGCTGAGGATGTTTACATGAGTTAGCCAGAGGGTTTTGTCAATGAAAAGTACCTTGATAGAGTGTGTAAGCTTGAGAAATCCATTTATGGGTTGAAACAAGCATCTCGCAGCTGGAATCTTTATTTTGATGAGAAAGTCAAGGAGTTTTCATTTTCGAGAAGCGAGGATGAGTCTTGTGTATATGTCAGAGCTAGTGGGAGTATAGTTCGCTTTTTGGTACTGTTTGTGGATGGCATACTACTCATAGGAAATGACATCCCAACCTTGTAGGAGATTAAGTCCTGGCTTGGGAAGTGTTTCGCTATGAAGGACCTTGGAGAAGCTGCCTAAATCCTAAGGATAAGGATATTGTGAGATAGGAGTAAAAGACTAATTGGACTAGTCAGAGTGCCTACTTGGACAAGGTGTTGATAAGGTTCAACATGCAGAATTCCAAGAAAGGTGATTTACCGATCCAAAGCAATGCCAAGCTGAGTAAGGCTTAGAGTCCGAGTACAGAGGCTGGGATAGATGAGATGAGTCGATTACCATATGCTTCCGCTGTTGGCTCGATCATGTATGAAATGACTTGTACCCGCTCTGATGTGGACTTTGCTTTGAGCATGGTCAGCAGATATTAGGGGAACCCTAGCAAGGCGCACTAGACTGCGGTAAAGAACATTCTCAAATACCTGCGTAGGACTAAGGATTGGATCCTTACTCTTGGTGGCAATGAAGACTTGATAGTAGTAGGGTATAGTGATGCCAACTTTCAAACCGATAGAGATAATTTCCGCTCTCAATCAAGCTGGGTCTTTACCCTGAATGGAGGGTCAATTACTTGGAAAAGTTCCAAGCAAGAGACAGTAGCTGATTCGACATGTGAATCAGAGTACATAGCAGCAAGTGAAGTAGCGAAGGAGGCGATATGGCTGAAGAACTTCATCGGAGACCTTGGAGTTGTACCGGCTATAAAAGAGCCTATGGAGATTTTCTGTAATAGAAATAGTGCGGTTGCCTTAGCCAAGGAACCGATAGATCATGGCAGATCTAGACACATTGACAAAAAATATCACTTCATAAGACACAGGATAGAAGAAGGACTCCTCATGGCAATGAGGGTATCGTCAGAAGAGAACCCAACAGATCCCATCACGAAGGGACTGACTAGGGTTAAGCATTTGCAACCTGCGGGGCGCATCGGGCTGAAGAACGATATTAGTTTTACTGATTAGATAGCTATTTCTGAAACTTGTAAATTGCAATTCACATTTGATGATTAAATAAAATTCGTTATTTGTTTAAGAGTAAGTTACTTTATTCAAACTCTCCACATTCAATCATACTTTGGAAGTAGGTATGAATCAAGACTATCATGAATTAGGCTTGTACATATCTAAGGTGTTTATACATAGCAAAATTTGATGCAACATTCATGAGTGCTCATAAGTTATGAGTATTGGAATAAACCCACGCTTACTTGTATCACTTCATGGAATTTATCTCGAGTGATCGTGAGACGGTAATATCATATAAGTCTTCAAACCTAGAGATATGAGTTGTTGACTATAAGTTGGTTATACATTGATTGTATGAAAACGCATCAGTAACTTGATGTTATAACACGTGCCTTTGTGTATGATTCAACAAGTAGTTAGTACAAGCATATGAGTCAAAGTTTATCAGTTCCTTTCAGTCCTTGGAGGATTAGAAGCGATATTTGGGCCCCTTGATGATTTTGTTTAGACCTATATGTCGTGCCCGGTCAGAACCAAATTGATTTGTTCAGTTTAGTTCTATGTCAAACAAATCGGAAATCGGGAAAGAAACTGCTAGACAATAAGTACGACATTGTTCCATGTATTTGTCTGACTGATATCTTGAGAACAAACGATTATATGATCACTTATCTAAAATGGCACTTCATAGTTCAACAGGGTTGTAAGAGCTACGATTGCTGGTCGATTCCTAAAGTCATACTTACGACTATAGTTATCAGACTTATCCAAGTGGGATACTTTTGGATAAGGTGTCTAAGTCCATAACTATATTTGGTATGTACTTGACCCGACCCAACATGGTCTATTTGGGTTGCACTTCACAGGAACAATTTGTATGGATAGTCTTTTGAGAATAATATATATATATATATATATATATATATATATATATGATTTATTAATATATTATAAGGTATAATATATTAATATGAAATCATATTATTTAATTAGAATTGATCAAGAACTATTTTGGAATTAATTTAGTGATTAAAAGGAAACTAATTAAATACGGACTCTTATAACATCTATATATATATATATATATATATATATATATATATATATATATATATGTATATATATAGAATGGGCCAATGTTCATTTAGGATGGTGTAACACCCGGTCTCAGCTACGCATTTAAATTCAAAGCAACTTCATATTTACCCTTAGACTCAACGAGTTGAAGGCCCAACGCGTCGAGTAGGATCGACTCTGGGTCGGGGGATTAATTGACCTACTCGACGAGCCGGAAGGCCGACTCGACGAGTAGGATCTGTCTGAGTGAAACCCTAAATTGGAGAGTTTGCACCGTATTTAAACAACTTATGAGGCTTCCACCCCAGCCACCATCACCTCCAGAACATTAATCTCGAAACCCTAATCCTCCCTAAGTGAAATTGAGCTTTCTTGGTTCTTTTGAGTGTTATTTGGTGCATCTTGAAGCTAATAGAAGAAGTGGAAGATAGAAGACTCAAGGGTGAAGGAGTAGATCTATGAACGACACTCCATTTGCCATCTTTTATGGTAATCAAGCTTATAACATGATCTTCTTTCTCTTAGATCTATTTTTCCCCATATTAAGAGGGTTTTGGCTCAAAAACCTTCGTCCTTAATGTTGGGACGTCCCAAGTGGTTCATATCTCAGATCTAGGTTCTAGGGAGGAGTACATGGCATAAAGATGCATGCTTTATGGCCATGATAACCCCATGCATCTTGTAGATCTCATTTTTGGGTCTTTTGAGCTTATAGTCCCATGCATCGTAAAGTTCATAACTTTACATGTTATATCGACCTTAGGAGTCCATATCTACCCTTTAGATGAGATTAGCAGAACATAAATCGAGTTATGGGTATGATTATTAGTCGACTCGACGATTCGTTCTTGGGACTCGGCGAGTCGGGGGGGATTGGTTCCCCAACCTTTGCTGAATCGGAGGGACCTAGTTGAGTCCAGACAGTATCTAGATGAGTTCAGAGGAAGGAATCAACAAAATAAACATAGTTATGGACCTGGAAACCATGGGACTCAACGAGTGGATGAACACACTCGGCGATTCCTAGGCAATCTCCCAACCTATGAAGACGGACTCGACGAGTTGTTCATACAACTCGGCGAGTCACAGACTAGACACAGTCATATGATGAAGATGAAATTGCCGAATCCTAGGACAAACTCGATGAGTTAGTTGAAGATTGTCCCGATGTTGATTGAAGGAGAACTCGTCGAGTTCTTGCTAGACTCGACGAGTAGAGTTGGGGTTGGGGCAGATGAAAGATTAGGGACTCGATGAGTTGGTGGACCAACTTGGTGAGTCGAGTCGACTAGAAATTGAATTTGCCCCGAATGTTGAATTTATCCAGGGTAAAAATGGTCATTTTATCCTAACAGTAATTATCAGCTTTTGACTAAGTACCTTTATGGAAATTTATAGTCGGAGAGTCACCGTAGCAGCAGACAAAGATTTCTCACCCAAAGTTGCAGTAGTCAGTTGCACGAGGTGAGTTTTCCTCCAGTAGGAACGGGTCCAAGGCACCAACGCCAACCCGTTATCTGGTTACAGTAAGTCGGGGTTAGCCCGATGCAGTTCATGTGTTCAGTTTATTCCGCACTTCGGTCCGATGTTGGGGTGGTCCCGAGAAGTAGTTTTATATGCCTGATGTCTTTGTGATTCACGCATGTCTATGTTATGTGTTATGTGTTCTGGAATCTGGTCCGATGGCGGGTAAGACCGATGCAGTTTATGTGAGTATGGTATATGTTTGAGCTATATTATGATTCAGTTTATTCTGGACTTTGGTCCGATGCTGGGCGGGGCCCGATGCATGGGCGAGGACCAAGTTATTACGGACATCGGTCTGATGTCGGGCAGGGTCCAATGTTGTGGGCGGGGCCCAAGTTACTCCGGACTTCGGTCCGATGCCGGGCGGGGCCCAGTATTTGCTATATGTGCTTAGTTTGGTATGTGTTAGTTTGGGGGAGCTCAATAATCTTCGTGCTTACAGTTTTCAGTTTTGGTTTCAGGTACTTCAGCTAGTAAAGGGAAGGGCTCGAGTTGATGGCATGGCACACACCACAGTTTTATTAGCCTGGGAGCTTACTCAGATATTTTATATGCGACCGTTATATGTTGACAGTTTTTATGGGATTCTGAGATACATGTTTGATGATTTTATTTTATGGTGATAATACTATGTTTGGTAAATGGTTTTAAAAACAATTTTTTGGCTTATATTTTTGGGATGTTACAAGTTGGTATCAGAGCCTTGGTTTGAGGGATTTAAGCATACTTTCGGGTGTGCCTAAACTCAAACTAAGGAAGTGGTATAAAGTTTTTAAAAGAAAAAAAAACCATTTTTATAAAGGGATTTTGAGCAAGAGAAACAAACCTAGAAAAGTATAAGAGTTTTGAAAGGAGAAAAGGGTGTGGTGCATGCAATCAACCGAGCTCAAGAAAGTACTCCCAAATTACCCATACAAGTTTATGTTATGATTGTCAGCTTTACTAGAACAGCATGCTAAATTAGGACTAAGGATCTAGGAAGGATGCCTTATGTGCCTGCTATATGTGTTTCACCTTTATAAGAATTGCATGCTAGTACAGATTAGTTAGGATGATAGCCTGAGTAGTATATGCTTGATCATGTGTACTCGATGTCCGAATGCTGCTTGCTTTGTGCTTTTAGGAGTTCTAGTTGTCATTCACTAACTAGAAAACAAATATGTTAAGTTACATATTGCAAGGACTAAATAATTTCAGAAGGTTAGGTCTAGCGCTATTTTGTAGCTCATGTTTGAGTCCAACCGTTGTAGGGTAGGATCTCTCATTTGAAGAATTATCTAGCCTGAGTAATATGTGATAGTATTCGTAAGCTAGTTAGGGGAAGAAAGTAGGGACTTCTTATGCAGCTGATGGCGGAGAGTGGGATGGTGATTAACCTAGGGCAAGCCTAGGATGAGAGTAGCAGTAGAATGGGCTTGGTGGAGTCGAGGCAGTTCTTGAGGAAAGTACGGATAGATGTGGAAGGTAGTATGTGCCCATACTACTGAAAGCAGAGGATCCGTACTCGAATCGGTGAAGGCTGAGACAAGACTATGGAACTTGTAGTAGATGTGATCCCTCGAGTTATATTAGTATTATGACGTTTTTCATTATGTGTTTTCAGAATGGTGGTTTTATGCCCTAGACCAACAGTCGGCAGTTTAGGTGCCGGAGAGGGATCAGGTTTAGGCTCTGGAGTTGAGCACTTGGATGAGTAGACTAGAGAGTTCATCTCCTCAGAGATCACGCGTACCATACTTGAGCAGACTCATATGATCTTCGGTTCAATCAAGGAGGGTATTATGGAGCTTATGGACGAGAGATTCAGTGCGTTTCACAATGAGGTGGCGGCCATGATGGGGTCGTGCACGCTCACGTTTAGAGAGTTTAGAGCATGTGGAGCTCCTGATTACCAGGGGGCTCGAGAACCCAGTGCTAGTACCAGATGGTCGGAAGATGTCGCCAACGCATTTCGCACCAGCAGGTGTCCCGAGGGGGACAAGGTTAGGCTCGCGTCCTGTCTTCTGAAGGGCAGGGCACGTGACTAGTGGGAGGAGGTCGGGAGAGCCATTGGAGACGACACTATATTGGATGCTATGACCTGGAGTGATTTCACGACTAGGTTTAGAGTTGAGTTCACACCTGTTATTGAGATGCAGTAGATTGCTAGGGAGTTTAAGGACCTCTAGCAGACGACAAAGACTGTGGCAAAGATTACCACCAAGTTTAGGGAGAGGACCCTTCTTGTTCCACAGTATGCGGCGAACGAGGAGATGAAAAAGGCCCGATATCATGAGATGTTGCGGAGTGATATCCGCCATTTTGTGAGTCGATCCAGCTGCAAGACGCTGGAGGATATGATAGCGAGGGCTCATGAGAGGGACATTGACCTAGAGATGGAGAGGAAGAGGAAGCCAGAGGTGACGTCTGGCGCAACAGGTACAGACAAAAAGCCCAAGGTGTCTGATCACAGGTCTAGGGGATAGCAGAACCACAGTCGGTGTGGCAAGTGTGGCAGATTGCACGATGGAGTGTGCAAGGCAGGGAGTTCCGGCTGCTTCAAGTGCGGTCGGACCGGGCGTATGAGCAGGGATTGTACGACTACGATCACCAACATAGCATCTGATCTGATTTGCTTTCATTGCAATCAGAGGGGACACAAAAAGTCCTAGTGTCCGAGTTTAGCATTAGCAGGACAAGTGGTGGCACCCGCTCCTGCTACCCTGAGGATTACAGACGGCTGACAGGGTTGGGCCGAGGCGCCAGTGGTGAAGAACAGAGCCTTCTAGTTGATAGCAGAGGAGGCACGAGCGACTCCTGATGTGGTTGCAGGTATGTATTTTCTCCATCATCTTTTTATTTTCACTGTTTAATTCTTATGTTTATGTGGGTCGTTCTTAGTGAACGACATCTCAATTATGGTATTGTTTGATTCGGGGGCTACCGGTCTTTTGTGTTGCTCGCTCTAGCAAGCTGTTTAGCAGAGCTCTGGGGGAGCTGGATCGCCCACTCGACGTCGAGATAGCTGATTACAGGACCGTCAGGGTCACGAGGGTTCATAGAGGATGTACGCTTCAGTAATTTGATGAGCAGTTTCCAGTGGATCTGGTTCCTATTCCCCTGCGAGGGAATAAGGTTATAGTAGGGATGGATTGGTTGAGCCCCAATAGGGCAATATTAGATTGTGAGCAGCAGTTGGTTAGAGTTCGTACGTCCAATGGGGGAGGGTTAGGGATTCAGGGAGAGAGGCCACAAAATGAACCAATTTTCTGTTCTACAGTGAGGGCAAGACGCCACATTCAGCAGGGCTGTGCACAATATGTCGCATATGTCGTGGATACCCGGGATAAGGGTAAGGTGACAGTTGATGATGTACCATTAGTATGAGAGTACCCAGATGTATTCCCGAAGGATTTTCCTGGGATACCTCCGGAGAGACGTTGAGTTCTGGATTGACCTGGTCCCAGGTGCGGCTCCGATAGCCAAGGCACCGTATCAGTTGGCTCCTCTCGAGATGCAGGAGTTGTCTACAAAGTTGCAAGAGCTGCTAGACAAGGGTTTTATCAGGTCGAGCTGTTTGCCATGGGGAGCCCCGATCCTGTTTGTGAAGAAGAGGACGGGTCGCACCGTATGTGCATAGACTACCGGGAGCTGAATAAGGTAACAGTGGAGAACCGTTACCCACTCCCGATGATAGATGATTTGTTCGACCAGCTTCACAGAGCATCTTGGTTCTCCAAGATTGATCTACGGTCTAGTTATCACCAGATGCATGTCAGAGATGATGATGTGCAGAAGACCGCTTTTAGGACCCGTTATGGTCATTATGAGTTTGTGGTGATGCCGTTTGGGCTCACCAATGCTCCAGCCGCGTTCATGGATCTCATGAACCGCGTATGCAGGCCAATGCTGGATCGGTCTGTGATAGTATTCATTGATGACATCTTGGTGTATTCCAAGAGTAAGGAGCAGCATGAGGAGCACCTGAGGGACGTGCTAGAGACCTTGAGGAAGGAGAGAATTTTGGCGAAGTTCTCCAAGTGTGAGTTCTGGTTGTGCGAGATGCAGTTTCTGGGACACCTTGTCAACTAGAAGGGTATATTAGTCGATCCGACCAAGATACAGATCATGATGCAGTGGGAGGCCATGAGTTCTCCATCTGAGATTCAAAGCTTCCTAGGTTTGGCAGGGTATTACCACTACTAGAAAAACAGCCTTTTACGACGCTCATTGCGCGTCGTAAAAAGCTCAGACGACGCGCAAATGCGCATCAAGGAAGGCCCTGTCATAAAGAGAGACGACGCGCATTTACGACGCGCAATTACGACGCGCGTTTACGACACGCAATGCGTATCAAGGAAGGCCCTGTCATAAAGGAAGACGACACGCATTCGCGTGTCGTAACCTTACGACGCGCGTGTTAATGACATGCAATGCGTATCAAGAAAGCCCCTGTCAAGAAAGGCCATGTCATAAATGAAGATGACACACATTTTTGCGTATCGTAAATTTAAATATTTAAAAAATATATATATTTATATATTTATTAATTTTTAAATTAAATTTGCATTTAATGTGTCATAATAGAAATAAAATACCATATACAAAAAAATACAATCCATTGAATAAACTTTAATGTCATACAATTCTATTTCTTACAATATATAAATTTGCATTCATCTAATCTACTCTATGTTTCATACTAACAATTGAAATGAAGAATACAACACTTGCATTTTCAGCATCTTATCTCTTTCGGCTTGAGCTTTCTTTTCCACTTCTAACTCGAGAGCTATTCGCTTTCATCAACCCTGTAAACACAACACAACGATTTGAGGACACCACACTGCCATGGTTATTGAAAGAGCCAAGTGTAATATTGAAATATTGGAGACCATGTGGTATTGATGTCTGACAAACTTAAGCATTAAGCTCCAAAATCCTGCACCACCCAAACTTAAGCATTAAGCTCCAAAATCCAATCCAACAAATTCAAAAAAAAAATAAGAGACATACTAACATCAACAAGACCCTCTTGGATAAGCAATTCAGAAAGCTCATCTCCTTTGTTATTGTTGTTCACACGAGCAGCAGCTTCAACCACAGATGAGAACACTACATATGGCGACTCGTGGTGTTCGATCTTCTTAGCCAAATCCCGCAGGTTCAACTACAAACAAAACACATCAGTTTCAGTTTCAGTTTCAGTTTCAAATACGTCATTTGTCATTTTTACGAAACTTTTCAAACAAACCTAAGGAGCACTCGAACTATCATTTATGCTTCTAGGTTGAAGCGGTGGTTGTTGAGGCATGTTTAAACCAGATCCCTCACCACCAAAAGTTTGGGCAACAATCGGCATCATCTGTTGTTTCATACCCGACAGATCAAAACCACCACCGCCACCACCACCACCCATACCGAAAAACATGTTGCTCAGATCTTGATTCCCATCAATCTGTTGAGCAATTTGATTTATCGTGTTCATCATTGCAGGGTTCTGAGTTAGTTGACCCAACATGTTCCTCAATACATCCGGTAGAGTAAAAATGTTGAGCATTTATTTTAATGTATAATCATTTGGCATTTGTAGGTACAAGCTGTTTAGTCAAGCATTTGCATGTGATAGGACTTAAGAGTGTCAATTTGCGTTCCAATAGAGTAAAAATGAGAGTTTATTATTTATGATTTGTTTTTTATTTTTTGTTTACAGGGCTCTGCATTTAAATGTGAACAAACTCACGGAGGAGTTGGGCAACGAAAAGAGATGATTGATTCAACAAAGGTAGAAGACATAAAGAACGAAACGTGAGACCTGCTTTTGTTTATCTTCAATGAATATTACAGAAAAATTGAACTTAAAGAAAATCCCAAGGTTATTTCAGGCCCTGTAATTATATTATTAGTTCTATTTCTAGGAATTAATGAAAATATCAATTCATGATTCCATTTCAGATAATGAAATTGGCTACACATTTAATGATGGTCCAAAAGCATGGATATTTCAAAGGGAAAGTTGGTAAATTCAACAAAGACTTAGTGCAGTCCACCTTAGCGTTCAAGGTGGTGAGAGTTGGGACTTGACAGCTTTGAAGCTATGATATCACATAAAGAGACCTAAAGCAATATTTGTTATAAAAATAAAGTATTTGATTTGGTGGAGAATTTGTATAAAGGGGATAATTATCCAAATGCTTTTGAATATTTAGTTTCTCTTCAAAGGGGTCTATCATTTAGCAGGTAAGGTTTTTTTTTTTTTTTTTTTTTTTTTTTTTTTTTTTTTTAATTAAATCTTGAATACAACTTTCATATTTAGTTAATCACAATATTGTGTTACTAAATATGTTGTACATGAACTAAATCAATTCAAGAATTTCCTAGGCCATCTTTATTGATTCAGTAAGGTAAGTATATTGCTATTTGATTACTTTATTTGTATTCACATATCTTACTTTTTTGTTATGATTTTGCGATGATTGCTCCCCATGCATGAGGAGATGTTCTTATTTTGTGTTCAAAGACGATGTAATCACCAATCCCAGTTTGGCTTGAAACTCCAGACAAGAGACCATCAAGTGCAGGATTTGCCACCATCTGACTCATGATTGCAGTAGGATCCATCTGGCCAGCTGGACTAGAAGTAGGCGACGCATTAACAGGAGGCACAGGGGCATTACTAGTAGTAATCACTTCTGGTTTTGTCTGCCGACTTCGTCTCTAATATCACATCACATTCATAGAACAAGTCAAACAATGGTATATTGGTCATTTTTAAAAAAATATGGAACAAGTGCACACACCTTGGGTTGTAAACCTCCTATCCCAAGTCAAATAGGAACGGTTGGAGCATTTGTTGAGTTATCATTGGCTGGAGTTGATGATGAAGTAGAAGCATCATTTTGAACCTCACTTGCAGACTTTGTTGCACTGCTACTGGTAATGGCAATGGTGTTTCAGCACCTTCTATATCCTGCTCCATAGTCAATACTAGATTAGTGGCATTCTTGTAATTATAAAGTCGATAAAAAAATTGAAAACATACCGTTCTAGTCTCAGATTCAGACACACTTCCATCTAGTTGGCCTGGATGTACAAATATCAAACTTTACACAAATCATTTAGAAAAAAACACCAATTAAACATGTTACGCATATGACGTACCTTGAGAAGCTGGATTTTCACTCCTTGTGCTATCATCAACAGTAATACCTCTACTTTGTTTTTGCACATTAATTCCTGCAGCAGCTAAAATTGTGGAATTTTAAAGAACAACACAGTTAGATATACTAGTTTTTGGTATGTAAAAGGAGATAGCAGTAATGGAATCCCATTTGATTCATGTATTCCAGTATACTACATCATAGCATTTTCACTACAAACCCAAATTTCATGTTATCCCCTGCATCATATTACCCTACCACCAGATTCACCTACAAGATCAAAAAAATTCAAATCAAGATAAACTTTTCAACAGACGCTTAACTACTCTTTCATTTTTATCATCATAATAAAAAATAAACATCATTTAGTTATTTATTGAGTTTAGAATCAACACTTGTCACTTCCTGAATACAATATTCTTCTTTAGTTGGCAGTGTGGTGCATTTAAAATCATTGGATCTTTCAAATTAGATGATAGATGGCATAGAGTGGATTAAAGAATAACAAACTACACACTACTATGTTGTGACTTGGGGAATGGCCAAGTATTCTTTTGAGGCATTTCATCTAACAGGTGGTAGAACCTATAAAAAGGTCTGACAAAAATAATAGAAATGATGATTGGTAATTTCGTATCCAGCAACAAGTGATTTTCAAAGGCTTTGAATGCAGAACAAAGTATTATAAGAATTGAACAATCAATCATTTTATGAAAGTAGGAAGCTTTAATAACCAAACTAATCAGCTTATATTGCTATTCATCCCATAAAATTTGTAGTTTTGTACTGTATAACCCCTGAGAAGATAACGAAATTACCTTTAGATTTGGAATAATCTCCATGTTAAGAGCATCTGGTTGGGGAAGTCTTTCAATAACATTCACATTCACCTACCTATAAGTAACACTCACACTGTCAGTTTCATCTATTCCAAAAAACGTTTTTGGTTCAAGTGTACAAAGTTTATTGAAATATGAACCATAAATAGTATAAATCAATGGCAGGAGGCTTATCGGAATCAAACAAAGGACTCAGTTGAAAATCAAATTCGACCTACTTGACAAACTTACCAATATTTTAGGGCTAAATGCCCTACAAATTGGGGGGAAAGCAACCCATCTCTCTCCCTTTTGAGCTACCTCAGTAATAATGTGGGTTGGCCTTGGAGTCGTTGTGAATCTACTTTCGCCCATCATTCTAAATCGACACCCTTTCTTTCACCTATACCGTACAGGCAGAAGACGATGTTAGAGGCAGTTTTGATTGAGCTATTTGAGTCTTGGGAAGGAGAAATCAAGAACTCATGAACATAAGATCAGAAAACATTACCAGAAGCATATTCATTCAATCACGTCAGATGTTCCAGAGAAAGGTCGTCGTTTTTTTGTACCAATGATTGGGAAGAGTAGTTTCAAAATTTCAGAACTTGGTAGCCATGGTGGAGGCGTGAAGAAGAACAGAGACGGGTGTTTAAATATCAGCGTGAGAATAAACAAGGAAGAAAGGCGGTGGTTAGGAGATCGTTGTAAAAACATGGCCATTGGCTTCACAGGGGAGGCGACGAGAAGCAAAATTACAGTCGGTATCCCAGAAACAGAGACGATATTACTGCCTAAGTGCCAGAAACAGAGACGATATCCCAGAAGCTGCCCTAGCTTCTTTTGATCTTCTATCTTGTGAGAAAGGGGAATTCGAACCTTTGTTTCTGGTGGTGTTGGTGGTCCGATGTAGATGGGGTGTTGGGGGCGGCAAGGATTGGATTTTTTTGAGAAAGCATGTGAGAATGTCTTTGCGGTGGTGTTGGCGGTCTGAATCTTGAAGAGTTAATACTTGGGTGGCCTTCCATATCACGGTTCCTTGTTTCATCGATGCCTATACATCCGAACAGAACACACTACAAATATGGTGGTGTGAGTGATGGCTAGGGTTCTTGAGAGAGAACAAAAGATTTTTTTGAGAAAGCGTGTGAGAATATCTTTGAAGATATTGTGGAGAAAAGAATACAGAAAGAAGCAGGTCGAAGGAATAATGCAAGAACACTGTTGGCGAGTATTCTCAAGAACATCAAAGATGAAGCAGGTGAAATCACAACAGAGATGAAGTAGTTGAATGGAAATCAGAAGCATTTTTTCTTGATTGATATGATGAAGTCGAGTGATGGAGATGAAATTGTAACCTTGGATCTGTGATTGAGAAGTTGCACAACAGTGAGAGGAGAATGAAAGATGCATCAAAACACTTAGGGCAAAGAGGGTAGCGGGCTTTTCTAATTTTTTGGCTTTTCTTTTCCCGCTTGTAGCTAAGGAACGCGCGTTCATAAAATTATAAAGCGACACCTACAGAGAACGCGCATTTAAGATACAACGCACTCCGTGTTTTTAATTTTTTTTCTTAGGGCACTAATTTAAGGGCGCGCAATAATGCGTGACCTAAATCCTTAAATTTTCTGAAGAGATGACACGTTTTTAATGTCACTCTCGGTTGCGTAACATAAGTTAATGAGTGTCGTGGTTTGCGCGTCGTTAAAGGCTATTTTTCTAGTAGTGTACAGGAGATTTATCTAGGATTTCTCAAGGATAGTAGTTCCGCTGACCCGACTGACTAAGAAGTCGGTGGTGTTTCGCTGGGGCCCTGAGCAGCAGACAGCCTTTGAGACGCTCAGGCAGTAACTGTGCGAGGCACCAATTCTTACCCTGCCAGATGGAGTAGATGACTTTTTAGTCTACTGTGATGCTTCGATCACATGTATGGGAGAAGTGTTAATGCAGCGGGGGCATGTGATAGCTTATGCCTCGAGACAGTTGAAGCCTAACGAGGCTAACTACCTGACGCATGATTTAGAGCTGGTGGCAGTGGTGTTTGCCCTCAAGATTTGGCGGCATTACATCTACGGGGTCCGGTGTACTATCTACACGGACCACAAGAGTTTGAGGTACCTCATGGATCAACCGAATCTGAATATGAGGCAACGTTGGTGGTTAGATATGGTAAAGTATTACAACTGTGAGATCCTTTACCACCTGGGCAAGGCCAACGTAGTGGCCCACGCCCTGAGCCGCAAGGCAATAGCGGCTCCAATCCGAGATATCTGTCTAAGGATGACAATGATTACTCCACTGCTGGAGCAAATTAGGGAGGTGCAGGTTGAGGGTCTGAAAGAGGAGTGCCAGAAGTGCGAGAGGATAGTGGGCCGAGTAGCTTCGTTTGATTACGATAGCCAAGGATTGTTGACCATGCATAGGAGGGTCTGGGTACCGTACTGGGGCAGAGTACGGCAGGTGTTGATGGATGAGGCCCACAAGTCTCGGTTCTCCATCCATCTAGGGGCGACGAAGATGTACAGAGATCTTCCACCCGATTATTGGTGGCCCTGCATGAAGCGGGACGTAGCTTGGTACGTGGAGAGATGCTTGACCTGCACGAAGGTCACGGCAGAGCACCAGAGGCCAGACGGCAAGATGCAACTTTTCTAGATATTCCCGTGTGGAAATGGGAGGATATCACTATGGACTTCATTATTAAGCTTCCCAGGACCGCATGTGGGGTTGATTCGATATGGGTCATCGTGGATCGGTTAACCAAGAGCGCTCATTTTATACCGATCCAGGAGAGCATCTCGGCCGAGAAGCTGGCCGAGATTTATGTGCAAGAGGTAGTGGCACGTCATGGAGTGCCTGTCTCGGTGGTGTCAGACCGAGACGTCCGGTTTACTTCCAAATTTTGGAAGCGGTTTCTTGACGAGATGGATACTCGTCTCCATTTCAGCACCACTTTCCACCCTCTGACAGACGAGCAGAGCAAGAGGACGATTCAGACTCTCGAGGACATGCTTCGGGCATGTGTGCTAGATTTCGGTGGCAGTTGGGATACGTATCTTTCGTTAGCGGAATTTTCGTATAACAATAACTATCACTTCGGTATAGACTGGCCTCCCTTCGATATGCTCTACGGGAGGAAGTGTAGGACCCCAATTTGTTGGGGTGAGGTCGTCAGAGAGTCATGGGGAGTACGGAGGTAGTACACAAGACCACGGAGCGGATTCAACAAGTCCGGAGCAGGCTCCAGACTGCTCAGAGTTGACAGAAGAGTTACTCCGATAAGCGGCGTTCGGACTTGGAGTTTCAGGTGGGCAATATGGTCATCCAGAGAGTGTCACCATAGAAGGGTGTTATCAGGTTTCGGAAGCGGGGCAAGCTGGGCCCTAGGTTCATTGGTCCATTTAGGGTTTTGGCCCGGGTGGGTTGGGTTGCTTATCTGTTAGATCTTCTAGCAGAGCTCAGCCAGATCCAGAGAACATTCCATGTGTTCTCAGTTGCGGAAGTGCTTAGTGGATGATTTAGCAGCAGTACCCCTTGAATACATTCAGGTTGATGATAGCCTGAACTACATCAAGAGACCAGTGAATATTTTAGATTGCAAGACAAAGGAGTTGAGGAACAAGAGGGTAGAGTTAGTGAAGGTGCAGTGGCAGCACCATAAGGGTTCAGAGTGGATGTGGAGCCCGAGGAGGATATGAGGGAGCACTACCCAAAGTTGTTTTCGGAGACAGCAGACTTCGAGGACGAAGTCTAAGACAAGTGGGGAAGAATTGTAACACCGGTCTCAGGTACACATTTAAATTTAAAGCAGCTTCATATTTACCCTTAGACTCGATGAGTTGAAGGCCCAACTCGTCGAGTAGGATCGACTCCAGGTCGGGGGATTAACCGACCTACTCGGCGAGCCGGAAGGCCGACTCGACGAGTAGGAGCTTGCTGAGTGAAACCCTAAATTGGAGAGTTTGCACCCTATTTAAACAACTTATGAGGCTTCCACCCCAGCCCCCATCACCTCCAGAACATTAATCCCGAAACAGTAATCCTCCATAAGTGAACTTGAGTTTTCTTGGTTGTTTCGAGTGTTATTTGGTGCATCTTGAAGCTAATGGAAGAAGCGGAAGATAGAAGAATCAAGGGAGAAGGAGTAGATCTAGGAACTACACTCCATTTGCCTTCTTTTCTGGTAATCAAGCTTATAACATGATCTTCTTTCTCTTAGATCTATTTGTCCCCATATTAAGAGGGTTTTGGCTCAAAAACCTTCGTCCTTGATGTTGGGACGTCCCAAGTGGTTCATATCTCAGATCTAGGTTCTAGGGAGGAGTACATGGCATAAAGATGCAAGCTTTATGGCCATGATAGCCCCATGCATCTTGTAGACCTCATTTTTGGTTCTTTTGAGCTTATAGTCCCATGGATGGACGTAAAGTTCATGACTTTACATGTTATATCTACCTTAGGAGTCCAGATCTACCATTTGGATAAGATTAGCACAACAAAGTTGCAGCAGTTTGTTGTACGGGGTAAGTTTCCTCTAGTAGGAACAGGTCTAAGGCACCAATGCCGATCCGTTATGTGGTTACAATATGTCAGGGTTAGCCCGATGCAGTTCATTTGTTCAGTTTATTCCGGACTCCGGTTCGATGCCGGGGTGGTCCCGAGAAGTAGTTTTGTATGCCTGTTGTCTTTGTGATTCATGTATGTCTACGTTATGTGTTATATGTTCTGGACTCTGGTCCGATGCCGGGTAAGCCCAATGCAGTTTATGTGAGTATGTTATATGTTTGAGCTATGTTATGATTCAGTTTATTCCGGACTTTGGTCCGATGCCGGGCGGGGCCCGATGCTGTGGGCGGGGCCCAAGTTATTCCAGACTTCGGTTCAATGCCAGGCGGGGCCCGATGCAGTGGGCGGGGCCCAATATTTTCTATATTTGCTTAGTTTGGTATGTGGTGGTTTGGGGGAGCTAACTAAGCTTCGTGCTTACAGTTTTCAGTTTTGGTTTCAGGTACTTCGGCTAGTAAAGGTAAGCGCTCGAGTTGATGGCATGACACACACCACAATTTTATTAGCCTGGGAGCTTACTCTGATATTTTATATGAGACCGTTATATGTTGACAGTTTTTATGGGATTCTGAGATACATGTTTGATGATTTTATTTTATGGTGATAATACCATGTTTGGTAAATGGTTTTAAAAACGAAAATTTTGGCTTATATTTTTGGGATGTTACAAGTTGCTATCAAAGCCTTGGTTTGAGGGATTTGGGCATACTTACGGGTGTGCCTGAACTCAAACTATGTTTGGTAAATGGTTTTAAAAACGAAATTTTTGGCTTGTATTTTTGGAATGTTACAGATGGGCTAAGCTTGCATGGAAGTCCATGGATAGTCCATGGAGCTTTTAACCCATGGATCCTATGGAAATGAAAGGTCATTGGTATTAGGTTTTACATGGATGTAACCCTAATCCACTATACTATATAAAGAGGTCTTTGGAACTTGAAATGGCACTAGTGTGTGAGATAACAAGGGTGGGCCGATTTCAAGTGTGCATCATATTCTTTCAAAGTCTTCCAAGTTGTTTTGGTGATTTGTGATTCCACTTAAGGCATTCACATCATTGGTGCTAGGCTCTTAAAGCTCCAAGCAATCAACCACAAGAAAAGGTATGTCATCCTACTAGTTTTTATATTACATGTACCCCCAATCACATGCTTGTTAGGATGAAACCTTGGAAAAAGAAAGTTTGCATGTATAATAGAGAAAACATAGATCCAAGGTTTCTAGGGTTCCATGAACACCATATGTGTGTTAGAATGCTCAAAACCCATCACTAAGACCATCTCCAACCCATCTCCATTTCCCCCCATAAATGGAGTAAAAAATGGAGTAACTAGTGTTTCATCTCCAACCCTACTCCATTTTCTACCCCATTCTTACCCCTAAAAGTATATTTCAAGAATATTCCATTTTTATAACTTATATTTATTGTCAAATACACCCCTCTACTAATTAAACTCTATATTTATGATTAATTAATATAAATTAGTATATAACATGATATTATAAATTTTAAATATTGCATTTAAATTATAATTAGTAGATAAAATAAACTGGAAATGTATAAAATAAAAATGAAAGGGACTAAAATTGGCAACCAAAGTTCACCTCCTTTTTTGGAGATATGAATAGTATTCCCCCATATGTGGGGGAATACTATTCATATCTCCAAAAATGGAGATGAAAATGGGGTAGGATTGGAGAAGAATGGGGGAATAAATGGAGTTTGGGGGTGGGTTAGCGATGCCCTAAGGCACCAAGGTCGTCCCATTATGTGATTATGATATATGTGTTAGTCACTCTGTGATTTGATCTGCTATGTGATTGTGTGTTTTTGCATGAAAGACCCCGGGGGGAGCCTGTGGAATTGGATGTAAGACCATGTGGGGTAGCCCATGACATTCCTACGTAAAAACTATCTGGGGTAGTCCATAACATTGGATGTAAGACCATGTGGGGTAGCCCATGGCATTCCTAGGTAAAGACCATGTGGGGTAGCCCATGACATTGGATGTAAGACTATGTGTGGTAGCCCATGACATTCCTAGGTGAAGATCATGTGGGGTAGCCCATGACATTCTTACAAGTTTTATGTATGCATGGCTTATGTGATATATGTGTAGCTTTTATAGCTAACATGATATGTGTATGTGGATTGTGTGTGGTATGTTTTGGGGAACTCACTAAGCATTGCGCTTACAGGTTGTTGATTTGTTTCAGGTACATCTGAGCCCAAGGGCAAGGGCAAGGCGTGATAGCGTGGCGTGCACTCTATCTCTCTTTCACTGATATGGTTTGGGGACACTCTGATGTTTTTATACTAACATTGTAATGAATGTGGATTTGAAAACAATTGTTTTGGGATTTCATGATTTATGCAAATGTGTTTGGTTAATTAAAATGAAAAATTTCTTCGTAAAATTGGGTCGTTACATGTTAAACTATAAATTTAAATACCTACTTGAACCTTGCCAAAAACTTCATTTTCCCTTAAATCTTTAATAAATGCATCCAACTTGATCTTAAATAACCTAGATAATATATCCGGTCTATCTTCTGGATGAAGTGGAGTGTGCTTAAGAAACTTTTGAACTTTTGGCCATTTTGGATTACACGTAAAAGTTATGAGAAAAATCAGGATATCCAAACCATTTATAGAGCGACATGGCATCCAAATAGTTTTGCATCATATAGCGTGCACCACTGGTAAATGAAGAAGGTAAGATCACATGTTGCCCGATGTTAGAAATATATGTACTCCCAAGTGCTTGTTGATTACACAAATTCTCATAAGACCAGTGTTCTAAAAGGCGCGCCATGGCGCGCGCCAAGGCGCGCCATGGCGTGAGGCGTGGCTTCGCCGTTACGAAAAGCTTCATAACGTTGTTGTTAGGCGTAACGCGTGGCAAGGCGTGATATGGCGCGCCATGGCGCGTTATGGCGTGTTATGGCGCGTGTTTTTTCGTTTGAGACACAATTTTTTTCGCTTCATTATGTCTTTTCAAATCGGAGATACAAGTATTGTGGTTTTTGTTAACTTTTTGTTATTAGTTATTGATCTAACACTTCTAATAAGTAGTTATATTTAATATAAATTTATATTTATGTGGTAATATAATTTTAAATTAATACAAAATCGCCGCCTTACATCACGCCTTGAAAAACGCCGTGGCTCGCCATGGCTCGTTAAGCTTGAGGCTTGGCCTTGCCGCCACGCCACGCCTCACGCCATTTAGAACCTTGCATAAGACTCACATGTAAGAATTTTTTGTTGGTTAAGTATGAAAAATAGTCTCTCACTTTCAATCATGGTATAACCATCAACCAAAAATTGCTGGAACAACCTTTTTGCATTAAGAATTAATGAGAACGATTGATCCATGTCTTGAATTCTTTAAGCCAAAAATTCTCTCATTGTACAGGTTGGACGCTTGCTATTACTTGAAGATGTAATACCTCTATAAAGGATGTCAACTCTGTAACCACCATCGCCATATGGAAATAGTAATGGATACTGAAGAGCAGGGTAAGAAGGATGTAATTCACTGATACGTTTGAATAATCCTGATGAAGTTTGAACAACAATATCTCTTTTTTCAATTGAATCACAAATGTCACCGAAAACTAAAGTGGCAACCTCAGAAGAACTTGGTAAGTTATACGTCCTTCCATCTTGTTCTCTATTTCCAATTAATCTTAACTTCAAATTAGCACAAGGATTTTCATGTAGAGTGTCTCTTACCATCCTATAAGACTTGACCAACGCATTGTTTGAATCTAATATATCCTTCAAAAATTCTATAATCTAGAGATCATGTGATCTTGAAGTTGATGTTCGTTGGTCCATGGAAAACATTATAAACAATTATTTAATGTTAGTACAAAAAATCAATGAATTGAACTGATTTATTAAAGTTAATTGTAATAATATACCCAATACTTGTCGATCTATTTGAAATCTCGTTCTCTCTCTCTCTCTCTCTCTCTATATATATATATATATATATATATATATATATATATATATATATAACTAACAGAATTACAGTCTTGAACCAGGAGTAGGTAAAAGACTTCCCATACTATGATAATTTTGACTATTAAGTCTGAATATGTATGGTGCTTTGCCTTTATTGATATATGAATCAACTTTGCCTCCTATCGATGTAAATGAAAACATTGAATTGTACTGTCGAATTTTCTTCATGAAGTGTTTGCTTTTTGAATCTACCGATCTATACAGATTTCGGTAGGATGACGATGCTTCTTTTAAGGATGGTAGCTCAACATTGCTATAACCGCAACATAGGGAATCAGATGTATTGCCTTTGTTTTGCCCTATAATTGATTCAAATTTCCATAATTTTGCATGACAAATCTCACATATAATGTCAAGTCAAACACATGTATAGCAAATATAGATGGATTCTTCCTTTTTAATTGATGTTTTCCTCTTGGTAACTTGATTGACGAAGAATTCTGGATTATTGTCGAACGATTGTCGGATGTCATGGCATTACCAAACACAAAATTATCTTTTTTAATAGATAATGGTGTTTGAAGGTTATTATTGAATATATAACTGCCTAAAAAAAAAATACAAATTACAACGTTAGCATTTGGTATGATTTATATAAAAGTGAAGCATATATTTTTAAATTGGTGTATTTAGAAATACATACCATTTGAAATGTTAGAAAAATGGAGTTCTAACATTTATATTTGTTGAAGGAAAATTATGTATTATCGTAGAACGATTGGTGGATATCGTGGCAGTACCAAACATAGACTTATCTTTGTTAGTAGATAGTGGTGTTTGAACGTTATTATTAAAAATATAATTGCTAGAGAAAATAAAAATACAAATTAGAATGTTAGAAATTGTTATGAATTATATAAATGTGAAGCATATATTTTTATATTTGTGTATATGGAAATACATACCATTTGAAAATTTTGAAAAGGCTGTTGTAACATTTATATTTGTTGAAGATGGATTAATAATTGTATGTTGATATACACATAATTTGACCGAGTTTATATTTTCATTGTCTAATGTACCATCAATATAGTTATCTGTAGATATTAATCTGCGACCACGACTGTAGACATCTCTTATATAATGAGAAAAAATAGTTAGTAATAATCGAAATAATATTAGTTATTAAAAATAGTAAATTAAAGAGTCTCGCAAATTTTATATAATTTTTATATTAAAAAATAAATTAAAAAAAACAAATATAAATACCACTATTCGACTTGTAAGAAACATGTGTAATAGATGAATTTTGATAGGTTGATGTGGTAATATTTTGGATTTTCTATTATCCAAATATAATTTTCTAATTTTTCTCATCGCTTTCACGTTTATAGATTTTGTAGTATTATTTGAACCTGTAAAATAGTAGAAAACAATTTAAAGTCATATTTTATGATATAAAGTTAAATATATTTAATTTTTATTTTATTTAATTTTATTTTTTAAATAATAAATAAATAAAACATATAATCAATGCAAAATAAATTAAGAAAATTACCGTATTGGGTACAATGAATAAAAATGTATAGTAGGTGTACGATGAGATGATGATGTGGTATATTGTTTTTTGGATTTTTTTTATTCAAATATGACTTTCTGTTTTTACTTCTCTTTCTAGCGTCTGTTGCATTCATGTCATTGTTTGGTATGTAATGATAGTAATAGAATACAGTTAAAAAGAAAATTAATAATTTGAAACTAACTATTAGAGACGACTGGTAGGTCATGTAATATGTATAAACTTGAATACATGAATTGATTAATAATGTGTAGCAAAAAAAACTGGGTCCGGAAGACCGGAACCGGTTAGAGTTTTTATGGGATGATCATATTAACGGGTTGGAATCATCTATTCATTTACCAAATATTAAATCTGGTTAGAAAATCCCATTCTGGACCAAGCGGTTAATTTAAAAAAATAATAATAATTTATAAAAACAACCAATAAAAGGGTTAGATTACTCAATTTCGTTTGTGTATGTGTGTGTATGTATGTGTTATATATATATCTACCCTAATAAATAAGAATGATTTTGCCACTTGTCATTTTCACATTCAATTGGCCACATGTCATTTTATCATAATTTTGAGATATATTTATTTTCCACTTGTCATTTACTTCATTTTTCATTTCCAATATATCATTAATTTAGTTTCCATAAATTAAACACTATTAATTTCAAATTTCAAATTCTAAATTTTAATTTCAATTTCAAATAAATTTAAAGTTTAAACCTTTGTGTTTAACATTTTGTTATAATTTATCCATTTGGTATACAAATCTAATAACTAAACATATAATTTTAATTAATTTATTTTTTGCATGTTTTTTTCTCATAATTTTCAGTTATTTTAAATTTCAAATTCAAATAAAATTTTCATCTAATCGTTTATATTAACATTTTATTTTAATTAACCCGTATAATATACGGGTCTCACAACTAATAAAAGAATGGAATCAGTTGTATTTTTTTTTAAATATGGGGACTAAATAAAAACTTTCTCTTGATGGAAAATAGATAACTGAAAAGGAACATACCTTCAGACGATGGATGCCCTTGTGCAGAATCGGAAGAACAGTGGTCGAAGGAGGTTCGATTTCCTGCGATTACAGAATGAAAGCGGGGAACTTTTGGCTAATATTGAACCAATGAAAGGCTTCTTAGCATGCGATTTCAACAGGTTAAAAAATTAGGGCTTTTTTTAGATTAAGATGCAAATTGCTTGAAATCAGGCGGAATACTTTCTCCTTATTCAATTATGAGGTCATAACACTTCTTTATGTATGTGTAAAAATAAATCCTAAATATCTCTCTAAAAAATTTTAGTTCCCGCTAGTGTAATTTCATTTTTGGGTTTCAAACTTCCCGCTTGTGTAATTCAATTTTTAAAGGGGATAAGGAGAAGAGTCTGATGTGATTAGGGATGATATACGTTTTTTTGTTTGATATTAGATACAAATTTTTCTATTTTGTGAATTAGTCACTAATCTGTTAGTTTTAATTTTGCTCAAAAGAGAGATGTGTGTATGAAAATTGCGAAGGGTAGAAACTTTGCTAAATCTGAGTAAATTCATGAATGCCATCAATTCTGAATTCACTGTTTGACCAAAAGTAAACAACCTTTATGTTTTTTTAAAAACTTTTTTAGGGGGTAGTATAATAGAAACAATTAACGACGTGGTTCTCTACATACCTTCAACACCCTTTTTCTCAATCTTCAAAATACCCAAAACCCATTTTGGCTCCAAATCAATGATTTGACCAAAAGTCAACATCTTTATATGTATTTTTTTAATCCTTTTGCTTACATGTCAACTTCTATTCCAAGGCATAAAAGTGGCGCGTGTCTTCAAATGGAGCCAGTGACATGGTATACATTTTATCATTTCTACTCCAATGGATCGATTTTCAATATTCATGTTTCCTTCAAACATGTCTAAATTTCTGTTACATGGTTGTACACAAGGTTAGTATCATAAATAAACAAGAAAACAATGAAGAAAATGTGTTTATAATAACATCCGTTGGTTTGTCTACCTTTTAGCTCTTGCCAGATGAGAAACCAAAACTTACTTCACTTGGGAGAAAGGAAACCATTAGAATTTTACCAATTTACATGTATTTTTTAATCCTTTTCCAGAAGTTCTTACTGTAAAATTACCTATTTACCCAGGTTGTTATTATGAAAAAACATTGAAATTGATTTGTAGTCAACATGACCTTCTTCATTATTGGAGGGTAGTTTGGACTTTTGATAAATAGTCAGGATCTCATAATTATTGAAGGTTATTTTGGACATTTGGAGAGAACACTATCGGTATGTATTTCATATTATAAGAGAAGACTAAGAGGGTGTTTGTTTTTTCTCTGCAGGTCTGCGTGACCTCTTCTGTCTGCGAGGCGCAGACCACGCGCAGACATAATGGTTTGCAGTCTGTTTGTTTTTCTGAAGTGCGCAGACATAAAAACGTCTGCGCGAGGTCTTCACCACACAGATATGGGATAGTATCTTCTAAAGTCTGCAAGCCCTTTAACCTAAAAAAAACGCGTCTTTTTTTTTTTGCTTCCGCCTCCAGTCCTCGTCCAACCCTCCCAGAAAAAACCCTCGATCGATCGATCGTACTCCACCTTGCAGCGACCACCACCGTCGCAACCCTCCTCTCCGATCAAAACCATCGATCGCCGCCTTCCTCTCCGATCCGGCGTCCTCCGATTTTCCGACCATCACAGTCGATTGCAGCAGCCGGCGAACAACAAGGTCACAGCGACAACTTCAACTAGCGACCAAGCGACGACTCCTCCCCTGCTCGCCGCCGTTAACCAGCGCCTCCCCTGTGAAGCCACCGGCCGGAGACCGTCGCCCCCACAGCTACACCGGAGACTTCGACCTCACAGCTACAGGTTCGTTTTTTTTTTTTTTCCTGTTGTCAGTCTTCCTTCTTCTCCCGACTTTCTGTTATTCCCTTCTTATCTGTTGCATTGAAGCTATAGTTCAGAATTTATGTTAATTGATGCATAACTCATAAAAGAGTTGTAAAATAAAAACATTTGTAATGAAAGTAATTTATCTTTGAATGTGAAATTGGATTTGATTTTGAATGAAATACCGAGATGTTAAACCTGTAACATCTCCAGCTTGGTCTGTTTGATCGAAAAAGTCCAATTGTGTATGTGTTTGTGCTTCAATTAGCAATTGAACCTGGATGTTAAACCTGTAACAGTAGCACCCAAATTTTCTGTTTAATTCTGTTATTGTCAAGCCTGGGCATGCCTCCTGTTGTTTTGAATGATGTTCTTATGATGCTTATATGATACCTTGAATGTAATTTAGGTTATGTACACCAACAATGTTAAATTTCCACTCACCCATATTATCAACAATGCTTATAATTAGAATTGATTGTATTACTTAAATATACAGTAATTCAAAGTTGTGTATATATATATATATATATATATATATATATATATATATATATATATATATATATATATGATTATTGATTGTGTATATTTATATGATAGTGTATATGTATATGATTGTTGATTTTGTATGTATATGATAGAAAGCATCAAAAAGAGACATAAGTTTTGTTTATTTGATAGAAGTAAAGTTTTGTCGTTAAAGTGAAGTTTATTTGATTTATAAAGTTTTTTAGAAAACTTTGAATTAAAACACTCTAATTGAGGTTATTTATAATTGAATAAAAAGTTTCACATTATTGTGATTGAAAATAAAACAAAATTACAAATTTGTCGTGAAAATAAAAACTTTTTCTTGAAATAATGATGTTACTTGTTCACTGTTTATTGTTATTTGGTTATTAGAGATGGGAGAAAAACAACAATGGACCAATGAGCACTTAAAATGCTTATTGGATACTTGTATTGAAGAAGTAGTTAGAGGTCCTTCAGTTAGGTCCTTCAGGTAGGCCCTATAGATCCTTTACGCTTTGTCGCATATCATATTTTTGGAGGAACCATGAACATGAGAGAGATGTGGATGCATTTGCCCGATGTTCCCGAGATATTACGAGGGTGGCTTGAGATGACGGGTACCAGTTTAGGAGTTTTGAAGGATGGGAAGATTGTTCGATGATTTTCTAGTGTTGAAAGTATTTGTTATATCTTTTTGCCCTTGTTGGAACTACTTTGTTAAATGTTTTTGCCTTTGTTGGAACTATTTTGTTAGGACTTTTTGCCCTTGTTGGAACTACTTTGTTAAATGTTTTTGCCTTTGTTGGAACTATTTTGTTAGGTCTTTTTGCCCTTGTTGGTACTTGAAATATGATTAATGGAATGTTTATTTGATACTTAAAATATGGTTTATGTAATGTTATTTTGGCTTGAAATATGATAAATGGAATGTTTATTTGATACTTGAAATATGGTTTATGTAATGTTTTTTAAAGTTCTACTTTGTTGATTTTAGGTTCAGATGGATCACGATCAAAAGTTACTTCTCGTAATTCTAATGTACCTATACATCCGTTATTTTTGGAAGAGGGGTGTGAAACGATTGCGGGATAATGATTCGGAAATGACGGGACACGAATACACATTGGAGTTATTACACCGTAATCGTTTACAATGTGTTGAAGTATTACGCATGTCCCGTGAATCTTTTGTACGACTATGTGCTCATTTTAGAGCAAATTACTCATTAAAGGACAACAAACATGTATCAGTTGAGGAAAAGATGGCTATGTTTTTGATGATGATCGGACATAATCAACGTTACGTGATTATCAAGCGGAGATTTCAACACTCGAAGCAAATAATTCATAATTTTTTTTATGAAGTGTTGGAAAAAATGATGCTTTTCGCACAAGATGTTATAGTACCAACATCTTTTAATCTGAATCCAAACATTTCAGGACATAATAGGAGGCTACGAAGGGTTTTCAAAGGAGCAGTTGGTGCACTTGATGACACTTTGATACATGCTGTTGTCCCTGCTAAGAAACAAGAGTTATATAGAAGTAGGGGAAAGGGAGACTGCTACCAAAACGTATTGGCAATATGTGACTTCAATATGATTTTTACATTTGTTGTGACCGGGTGGGAAGAGGTAGCGCATGACTCTAGAATATTATTAGAAGCAGTAGCCGATCCACAAGCATCATTCCCGTTTCCACCACCAGGTAATTTTTTGTTTTTTTTTTAATATTTTCATTTTAATTTGAAAATTGATTAGTGTTTTGCATTTTTTTCAGACAAATATTATCTTTGCGATGCCGCGTATGCACACACTCGAGGATTTATGGCCCCTTATCGTAATGTGAGGTATTGGCTTGGAGATTTTCGTCAAAGATGTGCATTGACCAATAAAGAAAAATTTAACCATGGACATGCAAAACTTCGGAATGTCATTGAGCGTGCTTTTGGTGTTTTGAAAGCACGCTTCCCTATATTGAAGAGGATGACACCATTCCCTAAATTGGTATTAATGGAAGAATGTCTAAAATATGTTTCATTATGCGTAAAAAAACATTATCTATGATAAATATCAAAAAATATTACATTTATATTTTACAAAAAAATACTAAACTTCTTTTAGCCTATATATATATATATATATATATATATATATATATATATATATATATATATATATATATATAGGCTAAAAGAAGTTTAGTATAAACTCGTAAACAATCTTCTATTATATGTGTTTAGGATTATTTTTGGAGTCAAATTGCCATAAAACCTAATGTCATGGGTTACTTTGTTCCACTTTGTATTATATTTAGCTTTTTCTATGTACATTGCATTATGCCTATTGATTTTATAGATGTAATATAATCATCTTTTGTGATTTTGGTAACAGCAAGGAGATATCATAAAAATATGAAGAGTAAATTACTGAAATCGTTCCTGTGGTTTGGTCAAAATTGCACGTTTGGTCCCTAACTTTTTTTTTTGCATTCGGATCGTCCTTGTGGTTTGATTTTGTTGCGTTTTTCGTCCCTATGGTTTGGTAAAAATTGCATGTTTGGTCCCTAACTTTATGTATGTAAGGGACGAAAAATGAAACAAAATCAAACCACAGGGACGAAAAACGCAACAAAATCAAACCACAGGGACGATCCAAGTGCAAAAAAAGGTTAGAGACCAAACATGCAATTTTGACCAAACCACAAGGACGATTTTAGTAATTTACTCAAATATGAAATATCTTTTTTTTTGAGAATATTGGTTATGTGATAATTTAAAGAAACAAAAAATAGTAAATTGATAAAACGAAACACAATAAGAGCGTATTGTGAGTTCTATAAAAACAAATGTAACGCCCGTGTTTTTAGACTAGACATTAATATTGACATAATGGTTTAGGTTAACCTTTGTAACTCATTTAGAAGAAATGAAAAGGAATTATGTGAATTATGTGTTTTATGCTTAATTATTAGGGTTTAATTAATTAAACATAAAAATAAGCATCAAAATTAAAGTGTGAGATAAGCCTGATGTCTTTACATAAAGTTGTAGTGGTTGAAACAAGGATTTCGGGGATATAAAGAATACTGAAATCCGAGTTATAACGAAGAAGTTATGACCTGTTGAAGTTTCGCGACAAAACCGACACGGTGCCGAATGTCGTAAAAAGTGAGTTTTTGATAAACTACTTTTTAGCCTTAGTAATCTAAACGAAATTCGTAGTATTCGTTAAACCGAGAAGTTCGATAAAAAGAACGCCCAAATTTGACTTCGTATGATGAAGTTATGATTTTTCGAAGTTTCAGCTTAGCAGTAGACAGCTAAAAACTCAAATTTTAGATCGAGCGATTTTTAGCCGACACAACCTAAACAAGAATTGAAGGTATCATCATTAGGAGCACAACTGTAAAAAGTCTGACGAAAACGGACGGCGGATGAAGAAGTTATGGATTTTTAACGGATTTCCTGTCCCGGTCTGTTAAAAATAATAATATAAAAATAAATTCAAAATTAGCCGACGAAGTATAAACGGAAGTTGTAGAGCGTAATTTTAGCTACATGTGCATATAAAGAACGTCAAAAACGGGGCTCGTATGCGAAAGTTATGGATTTTAGAAGTTTTTTTCACAAAAATCGAGAAAATTCGCATAGTCACGTTTTGCCACGTGTCCTCGCCTCGCATATGCCACGTGGCGAAATCTGCTGAGTCACCCTCGCATGAACAATAGCTACGTGATCCTCGCATGCAACCCACGTGATCCGACCCGCGTGTCGCTTGCTGATTGGATCGAGGGTACGGTCCAATGATCTTCCGACGCCTCGCTTCTGACTCATCATCCGAGCCTCGTTGGCCCAATCCGCGTGTCCGAAGCTCGCACCCGCCACCTGTCCTCGCTCCGCGGATGCCACCTGCCCTCGCTGACTCTTCCTTCTCGGCCGAACCCTCGCAGCTCTCCCCTATAAATAGTGGCCTTGCGAGATCTTCCGGCTACTTTTGGAAAATGGCCATTTTTCACCCCTTTTTCAATATTTTAGCCATTTTCGCTTCCCCCGATGCCCCAAGATCATTTCCAACGCCCGGAACACGTCTCAGAGTGCCCGAAGGCCCGGAAAATTTATCTTTTTGGTTTTGAAGCCCGACCTTTCGCAGAGCCCGGTTTCTTAATAAAACTCCTGGTTTTATTAAAAACGATCGTTTTAGGAAACGAATTGCTGCCCAATTATTATCAAATCAAGTGAGTGTATATTCACTTTCAATTTACACATAGATATGAAGTATTTACCTTAAAATACATGTTACGTGTAAATATATTAATTGTTTATTTGAGGTGACTGTTGTGTTGATATTTTATACAAGTTTTAAACTGTATATATATATATATATATATATATATATATATATATATATATTTATTTACAAATATGTTGGGTAGAACATGGGTAGATAGTTGGTGTGTGATAAAATAAAGTGATGAGAGGTATCGATGTTTAAGATGATCTAGTCATCTAACAGAGTATAGACAACGGCCACATACTATTTTAGATAGTCCAATGGAACGTTAGTAGACTCGTAATCGGTACGTATGTTTGAACTATATGTTCATAAAGTGTTCTTGAACTATATGTTCCTTAGGTGTTTTTGAACTATTTGTTCATCCGTTAATTCTTCTTTTTGACACTATTACGTGTCGGGGTACGAGAGCGTATGGGAGTACTTTATTAGTATTTTCCCAATGCTTTTATTTTGAAGAGATTTGGAGTCTTTGTTTCTTTTGTGAAGTGATCGGACGAGCTTCATGAGTCAGTGTTTTCCTTTCCGATGCCGGATAGGGGTGAGTCTGGGGGTTCAGACCACAGCCTAGGCATTAGTCAGTGTTTTCCTTTCCGATGCCGGATAGGGGTGAGTCTGGGGGTTCAGACTACAGCCTAGGCATTAGTCAGTGTTTTCCTTTCCGATGCCGGATAGGGGTGAGTCTGGGGGTTATATACCTCACGATATTCAGACCACAGCCTAGGCAAAGTTCGATGCTGGATAGGGTGCGTCTGGGGGTTATATACCTCACGATATTCAGACCACAACCTAGGCATTAGTTAGTGTTTACATTGCCGGATAGGGTGCGTCTGGGGGTTATATACCTCACGATATTCAGACCACAGCCTAGGCAAAGTTCGATGCTGGATAGGGTGCGTCTGGGGGTTATATACCTCACGATATTCAGACCACAGCCTAGGCATTGATAAATACCCCTGACTTAATTGTCTTGTGGTTCTTTCTTTTATGAACAAAGGTGCGTAGTTAAACTTAGTCCATTCATTCAATATCTTTATCAATCCTTGTTTACTGCTAGAGGATTTCTGAAGTAGTTTCGTAGTTAGTTGTTCATATCGATCCTTTAGGCTAGATCTAGTAAGATCACTGTATAAAGTTAGTATGTGGGGATCAATGTTGTTAGTTCCTGTTAAGTAAACTTTGGTGATGATCTGACTTCGTGCCTATTAGGTAAACCCTGGTGACTATGAGACGTAGTGCCTATTGGATAAATCTTGGCGACGATGTGACTTCGTGCCTATTTGACATAAATTGTTGTAGGAAAACAATGTTGTCACCCCTAATGAAAATCCTTAGGCTAGGTCCCTTGTGATAGTTGTTTTAGGGACGTAAGGTGAGGATAACGGGAATGGGTAATTGGGGTAATTTGGTTGACTGATTGATGTTTAAACATAATAAATTTATGTATTGTGGGTTGAAAACCCTATATGCTCACCAGGCTTCCAAGCCTGACCCACTCAGCTTTTTATGATTACAGGTAGTGGACCCCGAGCATAGTCGGATGATGATGATGAGTGATTTTGGATTATAGGCCATTAGTTATAAATAACTGTTGTAAGGCTTATAAGGTCTTGTTTCTGCTTTTGATCTGTATCGGAACATGACATCCCGAGGTTTTATTATGAAATAAAAATATATATTTCTTAAAGCAAGGTTTTGATAAATTTTTATCATGTTTGACTTTGGGAACAAATTCCGTAACACTTTTAATGAAATGATTACTCTGATTTTATTTTAAAAAGCATAAACGAAATCGGTCTTTTTTGGCCGTGAAATTGGGGATGTCACAACAAATATATTAAAGAAACAAATTGCATGTACAACCCTAGAGTAGGATTTTTAATATACCAAAAAAATAGATTAAACAACTAATAGCATTAACAAACACTTTTTTTATAAGAGCAAAATGTGAAAAAATAATGTATAATCCATAATTTAGGTAAGAAACCACTAAAACAAACAATGATGTTTAACTATTGTTTCCACCTTTCAAACCAAGATCTTAAACAACCAACATGAAAAATAAAATTGTTGTTTACAAGTATAAAAAAACAAACTTTTTCAAACTTGCTATTAAAATTAAAACTCAGCAAATGTTTTCTAATGTAACATTCACAATTTCTTTACTGTGTTTCAAAACCTATGCATTAGTCTTGAACTGAAACTTATGTATGAAAATCATCATGCTTACTAACTTGATTAAATTGAATGAGTGTATTTGTATTCGCAGATGAATCAGTGGGATCGTCTCCACCAAAACTAATTTTATAAGAAAAATAACTAATATTAGTCACATAAAGGGTAATTATAGAAATAAAATGATAAAACATAAATTACCTTTTCTTGAAAACATGATTCATCAATATCGGTGTTAATGAAAAGCTTTTTCATGGAAAACTATGTGTTAACTGTGGGATGATCTAAAAAAACTATACAAGTGTTATTTAAATTATTATAAAATAAAATATAATAAGAAAATTAATTAGCTCTCCAAACTTTAAGCATCAATGTTATTTAAATTATTATAAAATAAAATATAACAAGAAAATTAATTAACTCTCCAAACTTTAAGCATCACAAATTGAAGGATGCCAATGATTCGAAGACCGTGTGGATTGTTATCAATAAATTCTTGCATTTTGTAAGCATAATGACCCACAAAGTGACACGAATTTGTAAACCACTGGAAAATAAATTATTAAATTAATTGATATACATACATACATATATATATATATATATATATATATATATATATATATATATATATATATATATATATATATATATATATATATATATATATATATATATATATATATAGAGAATGGTTCACTTGAGATTAAAAAAAATAGAGATCTTAAGATTCAACCTCAGCCACATATTTCTCATTTGCCTCTCTAATGCACCAGCGTACCGGCAGCAACGGGGTATGCCTAATTATCAATGATTATATGGCAGAGAGGTATAATCATATAGGATTATACATGTTTATACGTATGTGCCTAATCATAAATTATTATACATATAAGTCTATTCACAGATAGAGTAATCATAAATGATTATGACAGTTGGTGGCAGAATAGGTGGTGATGACAAAGTTGGCGTTGGTATATGTGACAGTAGTGAAGTCGGTTGGTGTCAGAGGTGGTGATAATGGTGGTGGCTGTGGCGGTTATGGTGGTGGAGGAGAAAGGAATGGGCGGCACTGTATAATCACTTATGATTATACCAGTCCTGCAACGCCGGTACGCCAGAGGGTTAGATCAACAGATGTGAAATACGTGGCTAAGGTTGAATCTCAAGATCTCTATTTTATTTTTAATCTCAACGGAACCTACCTCTCTCTCTCTCTCTCTCTCTCTCTGTGTATATATATATATATATATATATATATATATATATATATATATATTGAAACATCCAAAAATATGGTCACATAAAATTTTAATTTAAATAATAGATAAAATAGCAAAGTTTCATATCATCCAAACATTTTTAATAAACTGGTGTATCAATTTGTCATAAATTAGAGTAAAGCATCATAACAAAATCCCAATGGTGTGTGCGATGCAGTCATCCCGAGCTCTTTCCCTTGGAACCAGAAGTACCTGAAACTGTAAGCACAAAGCTTAGTGAGTTCCACCCAAAATACCACATACCAACCATACAATAAACACACAGTGAGCCCCGCCCAGTCATCAGACCCCGTCTAGTCATCGGGACCTGCCAGGGCCCCGACAGGTCATCGAGCTGAGCTCGGAAAGCATATAAACACATATACATGCAATATACAAATCATATAGATAGTCATCGGGCTTCGCCCGACATCGGACCTTAGTCCAATATCATATAAACATAGGCACATGGAAGAGTCAAAAAGACAGCTTGCATTCCATCATCATAACATAAACATGGGCCGATATTGGTGCCTTCGACCCACTAAACTCGTTAAGGAAACTCACCTCACACTACTGACTCTCATAAACGATCCCTGGCTGTTGGCTGACAGATTCCCGAACTGTTAATCATCAAAATAACCCCCAATTAACAATTGGGTTCCAATTCATAACCATAAATCCATACTTGGGGTAAAAAAGACTATTTTACCCCTAACCTAGATTAGTCTAAAACCAAGGCCTAAACTCACACTCTGGTGGCCCAAAATCCAAAAAAGGTCAACCAACACCCAATTATGGCCCAATTTTCCAAATTGGACCCAAACCCCTTACATTGGCCTTACCCTAAAACCCATCCAAATATCCTAAACCATACACTTGTTCTTAGATGGCCTAACAAGGACCCAAACACCTAAGCCCAAAAGAAAACTCAAACCCAACGAGATTAGGGTTTTCACATAAAATGACGATTAGGGTTTAGGAAAAACACTTAACCAATAAAGACTTAATCCAGTAAGCCCATCAATCTACTAGGTCAATCATATAATGGAGTCAGGCATAATTCATAATTTAATCCAACGGTCCAAAACACGGATCCAGGCAAGTCCCAAACAAAAGTCTCAAAGATTAGGGTTTTCTAAACACTAATTAGGGTTTCCAACCCAAACACATGCCAATTAGTCTAATGGTTAAGTTTTAGGCTGATTAGGGTTTCACTAGGTTGGGCACCACCCACTGCCACCTCGAGCGGTGGTGGTAGATGGTGGTTCACGGTGGCAGCCATCCACATACGGTGGCGACTTGAGGGACAATCCTATTAACCAAACACACACACACACACACAAGCTGAACATCATTAACACACCAAATCACACATAGACAACCACCTCCTCATGGTGGCTGGTTGGCAGTAAAAAGAAGTAAGCTTAGCGGCAACCACCACGGTTGGTGTGACAACCCGAAATTTATTCCGTCATTTTTAACCCCTTCTTCCGTTAATAAGCCTCATTTTTATTTAACTGTCCGTTGACTTTTGGACTGATTAATTAATTTGGGACTTTTTGAATGACTTCATGAGGGTTGAAACAAATTAGAAACACCCACAAAATGCCCTTAAAAATGTTTAGTTTCAACCAAGTCAAAATTTGACCGTTTAATCGGGTGCGACCAAAAAGCCCCGTTTAACGGTAGTATCGGGTAGATTTCCACTGATCCGCGACTCAATCCCCTATCTAATGAGGAGTGGACTTCATTTCCACCCTTTTCACCCTCTCTCTACACTCTCTCTCTACAACTTGTTTTCGAGCCAAAAATCGTCTGTTTCGAGCCCCAAACGAGTAAGCAATCTACCCTAACTTGTTGTATAACTTATTTAGCATGCATATTCATGTTTAAAACATGAATTAGGGGCCAATACATGTGTTTACGGTCCAAGAACTCTCTTCGACCGTGAACACCATTTAATGGGGTTTTTAAGCCCCAAAACCCCTCTAAATTGCCCCTAAGGCTTAGATATGACTTGTAGGCTTACATGTTCGGACTTAGGACACCTTGAAACGAGTTTTTGGAGAGTAAACATGAGTTTACTGCCCAAGAACATGCTTGGGCCGTAAACTCCTCTTCATGGGGAGTAAACTCAATTTTATGTGTTAGAAATGCCCACAAACACTTCCTATGGCCTTGGAAAAATGTCTAGAAGCAACTCCATTGTTGTAAAGGATTAAAACTTCAATAAAACCAAGGGAATAGGAGTTTACGGCTGTGAACTCCCATAGAATTGGTCCATGGGCTGTAAACTCCCATTAAGTGCCCAAATGATGCCTAAACTCCTTCATTTGACTTGGAAAATGCATAGAACTTTATTCCCTACCACTTAAGACCTTAAAACACCAAAGGAATATGTGTGAGGGAGTTTACGGCTGTAAACTCCTGGTTTACTGCCGTAAACTCCAATAAATGGTCCATTTGTGAGTTAAAACCCTTTCCGATGCATTAGACTCAAACCTAGATTTAATCCCCAAGTGTTTCAAGGCCATTTAGCACTCAAGAACCTCATCCATAAGTTTACGGCCGTAAACTCATGGGTATGAGGTGTTTAGGGCCGAAATCTCTCTTAAGAGTTTACTCTTGAAGAGTAAACTCCTCACCCAAGCCATACATGTCCATAAATGTTACCCGGGACACTCCAAACACTTAATCAAAGTGTTTTCCACACTATAGGATGCGTATACCTGTTTAATTAGTATTATATGTACTAATTGTATGTAAACATATTTTTATCATATGTTAATAGGTCACTAAGTGTGTTCAAGTCATTACTTGACACCGAGCACCCAACCGGCACCTTCGTCGGATCCACTTACATCAGGTGAGTTCATACCCCTGAATTAACCTTTTAAATGTTTTTACATGCTTTTATTGGGGGGGGGGATACAAGTTAAACATGCCAGTTATCATATCAATCGCATGTGATTGATAACCCGCATGCACAAGGATTTACTACACTGTTAACTGTTTTACCGAGAATGATACTGTAAATGGTTTTTCCAAAACGTCGTTACTTGTTCAACTTTTACTTATATTGTTTTATCGAAGTTTCATTTAAAACTTGTTTATGAAAGGTTTCCAAAGAATTTCTAAAGGTTTTCAAACTTATTTTATAAAAGAATACCAAATCACGATTTTCTTAAGTATAAATGTTTTCCAAAGTTTTCACCGAAGTTTTCTTCCATGTTTTATACTCCTACTTCGTTAGATTCTACTGCTTCGTTATAATCCAACTTAGTTAATGCTCCTACTTAGTTATATGCTACTACTTGTTAACGCTTTTACTTCGTGATACACTTTTACTTCGTAATACGCTCCTATTTATTAACGCTCCTACTTCACGATACACTCCTGCTTCATGATACGCTCCTACTTCACGATACACTCCTGCTTCACGATACGCTCCTACTTCACGATACACTCCTGCTTCACGATATGCTCCTACTTCACGATGCACTCCTACTTCACGATACGTTCCTACTTGTTAACACTTCTACTTTGTGAAACACTTCAACTTCGTTAAATGCTTCTACTTAGTTAAATGTATGCCTGTGCTTGTATAGATATATATAAATAATATTTAAAGGACTTAGGAAGGCTAGTTCGCCCTATTTCATTTTCTTCGTTGAGATGTGGTCTAGTGGGATCGGATATCCGTCCGAAGGTTGTTTGATAATTAGTTATATATCATGTATACAAGCATAGACATACAGGTTTACATTAGTCGGTTCAGTTGTGAGTCTCTATCATTAGTCAAGTATTTTACATCAAATCTCACTACACGAGATACATCTTCAGTACACGGGCTTCTCCGTTGTCAAGTTGGTAACCAGAGTCTCTTGTAGGGAGAGCGGACATTATGTGTATAGATTTATACGGGATTGACACCCCCGCACCCTGACTGCTAGCTACAGTCCACGGCCTACCAAGCCAAGGGGTGACAAATGTCATACTTACACCGACGCTTGCAGGGCGTCAAGTTCTCTAGTGTCTATCAGTATGGTTACGAGTATCGCGCGGTTACCTTATAATTCATGGCTTTAAGGTAATGGGTTTTTAACACTGTTTTAGACCTTGCTAGACGAATCATTCAGCTGACACTGTCTGGGGTCTGTTCTCACTGTTTTAGACCTTGCTAGACGTATCATTTAGTTGACACTGTCTGGGGTCTGTTCTCACTGTTTTATACCTTGCTAGACGTATCATTCAGTTGACACTGTCTGGGGTCTGTTCTCACTGTTTTTAGACCTTGCTAGACGTATCATTTAGTTGACACTGTCTGGGGTCTGTTCTCACTGTTTTTAGACCTTGCTAGACGTATCATTCAGTTGACACTGTCTGGGGTCTGTTCTCACTGTTTTTAGACCTTGCTAGACGTATTATTCAGTTGACACTGTCTGGGGTCTGTTCTCACTGTTTTTAGGCCTTGCTAGACGTATCTTTCATTTGATACTATCTGGGGTCTGTGTCTCCTCTTGTTAGACTGAGCCAGGCGTACCGTTCATTCGATACTCTCCTGGAGTCTATGATATCTTTTTGCCTTAGTCAGCAGTCCTCACTGCTGAGGCATATGTTATTTTTCCCTGATATTCTTCTACTTTATTTAAAGTCAAACACCATATTTTGATAACGATAGTGTTTAAGGGAAAACTACTTTTTACCACATAACTTTGTCCAGTCTTGGTAGAAGACTGCTTTTAATTAGAAAATATAGGATTTTCTGGAAAGGACTCTAATTCACTGTATACTTTAAAACTACTACTTATATAAAGTTATTTGGATAAAATGACACTAAATACTTATGAACTCACCAACATTTATAAAAATGCTGATACTCGCTTTTCAAATAACTTGTATTCTCAGGTCAGCTTTAGACAGGTACATTCCAGGAGCTTTTGGATGAAGACAGTTTAGTACCAAGCTGCACCTATATTACTACTTGTATTACTTAATGTTTTCTATGTAATGTAAACCATGTAAAACTATTACTATTAATGAAATGGTTGTTGTACTTTGATTACTATACTGCATATGTTGTGATACTTGACATGACGTCATCCACCCCAGAACGTTTCTGCCTTTCCGGTTTTGGGGTGTGACAGTTGGCTGCCATGGTGGTTTGCCTCACCTACGACCAACATAACCCTCCTCCGAATGCTTCATGGGTTCTAGCAGCAACACACATACACATACATGACACGAGACCACAAGCTCTCAACCACCGACTATGCGGCTAAAGACGCTGGAACAAACAGAAATGGTGACCAAGGGTCACCAACGGTAGCAACGACGTACACGACGTCAAACACACTGAGAAGAACGAAGGAAAGCAGACAGAAATGGCAGTTAACCTTATCGGGAACTTCCTGGTCGCTCACGACCCACATAATGACGAACACAACTTCAAACACCGACCTCGGTGGCTCTTCCGGCTGCATGCAACGTCCCACAACAATGGCTATTGTCGAGGTGTTCAACGAAAAGGTAGTAGGAGGTAGGGTGGCGGTCAGACTCGAATTTGCAAGCGATGACTGAGAAGCTTCCAAGATGGTGGAGACTGAAAAGAAAATGAGCTAGGTTTAGGGTTCGGTATCCACCAAAACGAGAGGGAAGGGAAGCGGGTTTAATTTCCGTGTTTTCTTTCGAACATGAGCTCAAAATCCAAGTTTGGCCCTCCTCCACAACACCTTTTTCAAATTAAGTCCCATAAATACCAAACACCCCTTGACTTCTGAAAATCTTTACAAACCAATCCAGAAATTACACTTAACCCCCAATATTCAAAAGTTATGACATTTAACTCCCAAAACCAATGTCTTGCTAAATTATTATGGATTTAGGGCTTCAATAAAATACAATTTACATCTTGGGGTTTAAGATTGATTTATTTACTTCTTTTATATATTTAATCTCAAACGAAATGTTACAATTCTCCCCCACTTAAATTAGATTTCATCCTCGAAATCATCTCTTACCAATCCCAACAAGTCAACAACCTGAGAAACAAGACTACAACCCTGAGCATACCACAATCTTCCCAAAGCAATCGAAACAAACCCTCTTAGGGCTCTCCAAATTGCAATTGAATGAACTTCTTGCAACAATCACATTTACTCAATTTGAAATCTGAAGTCTCGAGATGGTCTGACTCCCTGGCAGACCATCCATACTGAACTATTATTGTTGAATCCCATCCACTTATCTCCTAACCAACTATTCAACTTCTAATTACTTGAATTTCCCAATAGAAAATAGAATCATAGACCAAGTATCCTTACAGAACACTTATACTGACAGAAGGCTCAAATAATCCTTCGAGTAGGAGACTTATCCCTATAATGGTTAGACTCAGACAAGTTGTGCAACAGGATCAAATCATTTACTATGAGATTATTCAAAATCAACTGCAAGTGACCTACATCTCCTTCGAATAACAAGCTACTCCATACACAAGTTCCAAATCAATAATACTGCCTTGACTTATCTTGATTCCCTCCACAAATAAAACCAATCCAAGGCACGGTCACAAGAGTTGTTCTACCATCCAAAACTGAATCCATTTATTACCTTGAACCCTTTGACCAATGCCCTCGACATAAAGATACCCTAATCCTCAACCCACGTAAACGAAGATTCTGCACAAAACACTTGCGATACTTGACTCGAGATCTTACCCAATAACCAACCCGATACTCAACCCATAAACCGAGTTCCACAGATCTGCACTTGCATTTCACCCGAACACTTTCTGATAACGACAACCCTTGCTAGACCGAGATACAGAGGTTCCCAAACCAACTTGCACCTGGTGCAACCACCAGGTTCCCTAGAGTCCAAATAACAAGGCTACCCATCCTATAAACCTCCCTGCATCACACACTGACCACTACCTAATCCTGCGACTCAAGATCCAAATCCTTGACTGAACGGTCTTTACCAGGTCTCACATGTATTGCCAAAATAGCATGGCCCTCACCCACGGGTCCCACCCATCTATATCAAAAAGTTGCCTTGCTTACGGGTCCCACCCGCCTAGTGCTATACATGCATTACTCCGCTACGGACCCTAATGGTCTTCGAGCCAAACAGAGAAATACTCCTTGACAGGAACTAATAGTAGGATCCTCCTTCCTGAAGGATTTTGGGGATCCACAAGCTTTGGGCTCCAGATGAGCCCCCAACTATCTTACTACAATCTCGGTCCGAAATAGGCCTGACAATTCTCGACACGACCCACGACACGACACGAAATAAACGGGGTTGGATTGAGTTTTTCAACCTGCCAACCTATCAACCCGTTTATTAAATAGGTAATATATGGGTTTCTCAAAAAATATATGGGTTGACCCGCCAACCCGTTTAGAATTTTAATAAAAAAAATTATATATTTTTTAAATGTATTAAGTATTACACACTATATATTTTATACTTTATACTATGATAGAATACCTAATATCATTGACCATTTGACCTATGGGTAACCATCCGCTGATTTGCATTGCAACACATTTGGTGTTTGCCATAAATAATCTAAATATTCCACAAAAACGACGACATGAACGATCGAATCATTATCGAGCGACGCCGATGCTTGCAATTGAATTTATCTATGTTTGTATTAATGTTTTAGTTTGAAAATGTTTCCATGAATGTTTATAATTTTCATTTGGATGTTTAAGACTTAAGTTTCTAAAATTCGGATAGGTTTGCATCAAGAATTTACTCATGTTTAATTATCAGTTTTATTTATGGAATCTGACTCACGAACATATGAAGCCAAATTTAACCCACAATCCTGCCAACTTGTAAACTCGTATAAATAAATGGGTTGATGGGTCATATATGAGTTTTTGTTCCAAACCCGCTAACTCGTGACCCGCCAACCTGTGACCTGTATAATTAAATGGGTTATGTTTCGGTTGGTATATTTTGACATGTCGACCCGCCAACCCACGACCCACTAACCCGAACACGACACGATTGCCAGACTTAGCCCAAAAGGCCCTGAAATGATTGTCAAAGAACTCTAAAATCCCTTCCTAGGCTTAACCTAAGACCACCCAGGTCTAGGCTAGAATACTGCTAGTAATCTCCGATGAGATAAACTCCTACATCCACACATCGATCGACTCAATGTTTGCTACTGAGTTGGAACCAAAATCTGAACCCCATACCTGAGTGCTCAACACCATACAGAAAGCAACATGCAAGAGATCCGAATATACCTAAGAATCCTCATCCCACAGGCTTCCTAGATTCTCCAAGGCTCTTCATGATTCGGGTATGGATCCTATGCTTTCAATAGTATGGGCCCAACACTACCTTCCACACCTATCCACACTTTCCACAAGAATCCTCCCGAATCCTCTAAGTCACCTTCAAATCCATACACCACACGCTCTCTAACCAATGCAATGAAACCCACTAAAGCAATTCCTTAGGCTTTCCTAGGTTTCTGACCTCACCTTGCCATCACCTGCTGAAGAAGTCCCTATAATTCCAGTCACCCACCTCATGAATACAATCACATGGATCAAAGCTTAGATAATCCTTCGAGTAACAGACTCATCCCTACAGCGGTTGGACTTAGACAAGAGTTGCGTAATAGGGTCAAATCCATCACTCTAAGATTATTCAATCTTTGTCACATGTGAGTTGACATATTCACTTAGTAGCTAACTCCCATCACCTAGGAGTTCCACAAAGCACAAAGCAAGCAGCATTCGTGCAATATCACTCCAATCCAACCTACTACAAAACATACTAGGAGCTCCCACTCCCTCTATTGATTGCCTTACGCATACTAACCAAACCCAACCTAACATCACATGCTTCCTAGACTACCAGGTACCACATATCACACCAACGTATCACTGGTTAATCAGAACTAGCATGCAAGTCTACAAGCTCATACAATAGGCAAACAAGGCATCTCTCCTAGATCCTTAACCATAATTTAGCATGCGATTCACAATTCAAAATTCATATCATATATATAAGCATGTATGGGTATTTTGGGATAACTTACTTAAGCTCGACTAATTGCACGTACCACACCCTTTTCTCTTTTAGAAATTCTTTTTATGAAAATGTTTCCTTTTTAAAATTTTTCTACCAAGCCCTTAATTTAAGTTCAGACACAACCGAGAGTGTGCCCAAATCTCTCAAACCAAGGCTTTGATACCAAAATGAAACATCCAAAAATATGGTCCCAAAATTTTTCGATATAAATAATAGATAAAATAGCGAACTTCCATGTCATCCAAACATTTGTAACAAACCAGTGAACCAATTTGTCATAAACCAGAGTAAAACATCATAACAAAATCCCAATGGTGTGTGCGATGCAATCATCCCGAGCTCTTTCCCTTGGAACCAGAAGTACCAGAAACATAAACTAAAAACCATAAACACAAATCTGAGTGAGTTCCCCTAAAATACCACATACCAAACATATAGTAATCATACAGGGGCCCCCACCCAGTCATCGGGCCCTGCCCGGTCATCGAGTTGAGCTTGAAAAGCATATAAAGGCATACACATCCAATATACACAAAATACATATAGTCATCGGGCTTCGCCCGACATCGGACCTTAGTCCAATATCATATAAACATAGCCACATGCAAGAGTCACAAAGGTAGCTAGCATTCCATCAGCATAACATAAACATCGGCCGACATTGGTGCCTTCGACCCGCTAAACACGATAATGAAACTCACCTCACACTGCCGACTCACACTGACGATCCCTAGCTGCTGGCTGACTTATTCCCGAACCGTCAATCATCAAAATAACACCCAATTAACAATTGGGTTCTAATGCATAACTCCATAATTGGGGTAAAATGACTATTTTACCCCTAACCTAGCGTGGTCCAAAACCAAGGCCTAAACTCACACTCTGGAGGACCAAAAGCCAAAAAAAGGTCAACCAAGGCCCAATTATGGCCCATTTTTCCAAATTGGACCCAAAACCCTTACACGTGCCTTACCCTAAAGCCCATCCAAATATCCTAGACCATACACTTGTTCTTAAATGGCCCAATAAGGACCCAAACACCTAAGCCCAAAAGAAAGGCCCAACTCAAAGCTCAACAAGATTAGCGTTTTCACATAAAATAATGACTAGGGTTTAGGAAAATCACTTAACCCATAAGGACTTAATCCAGTAAGCCCATCACTCTAATAGGTCAATCCTACAATGGAGTTGGGCATAATTCATAATTTCATTCCAACGGTAAAAAACGCGGGTCCCGCAAGTCCTAAACAAAAGTCTCCAAGATTAGGGTTTTCTAAACCCTAATTAGGGTTTCTAATCCAAACACATGCCAATTAGTCCAATGTTTGAGTTTTAGGCTGATCAGGGTTTCACTAGGCCGAGTACCATCCACTACTACCTCAAGCGATGGTGGTAGACGGTGGTTCACGGCGGCAGCCACCCGTACATGGCGGTGACTCGAGGGATAATTCCATTAACAAAACACATATACAAGTTGAACATCATTAACACACCAAATCACATACACAACCATCTCCTCACGGTAGCTGGTGGTGGAAAAAAGAAGGAAGCTTAGCGTCAGCCACCATGGTTGGTTGCGATGGTCGTTCGCCTCAACTCCGACCAACATAACCCTCCTGCGAATGCTTCATGGGTTCTAGTAGTAACACACGCACATACATGACGTGTGACCACAAGCTCTCAACCACCGACTAGGCGATGAAGATGTTGGAACAAATAGAAACGAAGAAACAGGGTCACCGGCGATAGCAACGGCGTACACGATGTCAAACACACCGAGAGAAAAGAAGTAGAGGAGAGAGGAGTGGTGGTTAGCATTACTGTGAACTTCCTGGTCACTCACGACCCACACAATGATGAACACAGCTTCAAACACCGACCTCGGTGACTCTTCCGGCTGCCCGCGACGCCCGGGAGCTGGGGTTGTTGTGGAGGCGTTCAACCGAAATGTAGCAGGAGGTAGGGTTACGGTCGGACTCGGATTTGCAGGCGACGACTGAGAAGCTTCCAAGATGGTGGCGACTGAAAAGAAAATCAGCTAGGTTTAGTGTTCAGTATCCACCAAAACAAGAGGGAAGGGAAGCGGGTTTAATTCCCGTGTTTTCTTTCAAACATGAGCTCAAATTCCAATTTTGGCCCTCCTCCAGAAAACCTTTTTCAACTTAAGTCCCATAAATACCAAACATCCCCTAACTTCTGAAAATCCTTACAAACCAATCCGGAAATTAGACTTAACCCCCAATATTCAAAAGTTATGACATTTAACTCCCAAAACCAGTGCCTTGCTAAATTATTATGGATTTAGGGCTTCAATAAACTATAATTTACCTCTCAGGGCTTAGGGTTTATTTATTTACTTCCTTTATTAATCTCAAATGGAATGTTACATATATATATATATATATATATATATATATATATATATATATAACATAATTTGCATCTTGGATTTGGATGTTGAGTTTGTGTTTTTTCATATCGGAATTATCTCGCAACATGTCACCAAAAGCAACTACCAATCTAGAAAAGTCATGACACTCCATAAGAATACTGTTATGGACAAAAGTAAGTTTATGATGAAGCCGATTTAACCTCAAACCACCCATCCTTTGTGATGCAAAGACTGGAAATTTTATGTAAAATGCATGCCCATTTTTTAGAATATCTTTGAATTTGTAGATGTTTTTTGTTGATACAATTGCTTGGATCTTGTTTCCCTAAAAGAAGTATGATATAAGTTGGCATTTATAAGTAAATTATATTAGATTTGTATGAGTAATGAAAAAATATTTTTAATTTATATAATTACCTTTTCATCTATTAAGATAATTTCAATTGAGTAAATTTTATCCTTGTTGTATAAAGACATTTTCTTCCACAAGTTTATGACACGAAGTTTGAAAGTCAAGTCATCCCTAGTTACATCCACATCAGCTACGAAGGTAACATTTGGACCTGTCATTTCTGTGAAAAAAAAATTAAAATAACTTCATGACAAATTGTTGTAAGATATTGAAAGTCATGTTTTGTATGTAAAAAATATTTGAAAATTTTAACTTTTTATTATTCTATACAACATAAATAGAGAAGTAAAAGAATACAAATATTATACATAAGAATATATCATTAGATTATGTACTTTGACTTTGCATATGCAATACAGTCAAAGTGTCATTGTATTTTATTTACTTGCATAAAGAACTCCAAATTGATAATTGTTAAAAGAAGTCAACTTTTCAACTATACTACACCAATCTGAAGGAGTTTTTGTGGTAAGCATATGCATATGCAAAAATAGGTTGCCCTATTAGGTAAAAGTATAAAACATGATATCTCATAATTACATATACACAAAAGGACATAATTGTCCTTTTAGTGAAGAGAAACAATATCATTTTTTTCTGCAAAATAGTTCACTAACCATCAGGTTTTTGTTAAGGTAATCAATCCTTTTTAGCATATTGTGTAATAACAAAGTTAATAGAGAAGAAAGGAACAGAAAAGTAACAATAGGAATAACTATATAAGATTTTTGACCATAACATACACAGTCACATTCAAAACCAGTAAACTTTTTGTTGCAATTATGTACCAATAACCATCTGTATAAAACATGGTTGATGGGTAAATTTATAAGAAAAAAGCAACACAATATGTCGTATACAGAAAAATATACACATACCATGAGGAGAAGGCGAACTGTAAACAGAAGAACAATACTTCCTTTAAGAGAAGAAAAAAATATAGATGAGAATGAATTACTAGATTTGGAAAGAAGAAGACATTCAGACAACCAAACTATGAAATACATAAAGGTAAGCAAATGATTTTTGATACATATTTATAAAAATGTAAATGATAAATGATAAAATCACAAACTTGATTACATTCCTATTATAATGCAGATATAATGGGTAAAAGATAAATAAATTCAAAAATGTGGATTAGAATTTGGCAACATAGATGCTAATTAGTAGGAAAACTCCCAAAATTCAGTTTATTTAAATTTGATTTGATGAAAATGTTTTGTATGTAAATTTTTGTAATTGATTTTCGTTATTAATGCAATGAGCGGGAAAATTTTCTGAGAAGTGAGAAACGGACACGTGGATTGATGGATTATATATGTAAATATAAATGTAAATTGATTAATTTTTGCAATATTATATCATAATGTTGTATATGTAAATTGATTTAAATTGATTTTCAATGCAGGAATAGAGATTACACAAAGCAGAAAATTCACCACAATTCGACTGCCGAAGATTATGGAAACACATTTGATATTGAATGATAAATTGTGCGGGAGAAAAAAAATAAAAAGGTGTATATTCAGGTATTAAAATTAAAAATATCATAATAATCAACCTTATCTTTTGGGAATTGATTATCTTTTTTGAAATTGGAATACAACTAGTGATATGATAGCAATTACCATTTTATTGTTTTGATTGTAGGTCATTTAAGATATAATATAAAATCCTTAAATTGTGAAAACTGAAATGATGATTTTTTGGATCCGATGGTGGATTGATGGTGTGAGTTACTACTCTGGACATAATGTTAGATTTACGATTATTTTGTATTATTATTATTTTAACTTTTATTATTATTCATCGTTATAGTTGTGGTGATTATGAACATAGTTTAAGAAAAATATCATGAGAAAATCAAACTTTTATGCATTTATTATTTAAATTGCACAAAATAACTCCACTATTTGAAGTAAAGTAAAACTATAATTTGGACAAAGTTTTGTAGAAAGTAAAATTATAAAAGTATGATGCTACACCATGGTAATAAGACAATAAAAAGTTAAGATTGCCCTGATTGTTATTTTTACCAACAATTTATTATATGACGTTATAATAAGAGTTTCTCTTATCAACATGTTGTAGTTGATTTAAAGAATATCATAAATTGAAAAAATAAATTATATATTATATATTATAACAACTTTACATACTAATATTTTTATGATATAATATGGTAGTTTATAACGTTTTGTTAACAGAAAAAAATTATGGAAAAAAAACATAAGTTAAAAAATATAAAAAAATAGAAAACATGAATTCAGATAATTTTATGAATTTAGCATCAAACAACCATTTAAAAAACAATCATAGGAAACAAAATTTTGAACTATGAAAAACCACAAGGTGAAAAATCTATGGTGCAAATTAAAGAAAGTAATTGTTTATGTAATTGCAAAATGGAACACCTATTCAAATTCCCCGCCGAAGCATAACTCAATCATTTTTCTCCAACTTTACCTTTAACAACTATTTTTTTTGGACAGTTTGGATATACTTTTGGAGTTTTTGATGATGATAAGTGATCATTCAAATCTAAATCGAAAACTTCTTCCATATTTCGCTTTAAGACCGGTGTTGTCTTCAAACTTTTCATTGGACTTGTTGTCTTGTTTTTGTCGATAGTGGAAGGAGTTATGTTATCGTCCATGCAAGAAATTGTGTCCAAAAAAATATAATCGTATATTATTTTTATTGCTAAACTGAAGTATTGTTTTAGAGAATCTGTCAAAAAATTAAAATGTATTTAATCTTTAAATTTTTGATCTTTTGAGATAGCAAATCAGCCGAACCAAAATCTAACGACTATGAATTAGAAGGCTATATAGTACAAAAAATAAACAATAAAATAATGTACTAAAAAGTAAAAGAATATTTAAATTAAAAACAACAAAAAATAAGTAATAAAATAACTTGTGACTCGGTCAACTTATTTTTCAAGTTGTTCGATTAAACTCTCATCATCCCTGATTCTAGCAATACCATATTGGTTGTTTTTGTTGGACACATTGAATTTTATAACATAAATTTTAGAGGCCAATTTCAAACCTTTCAATGCGTTAAGAAACTCTTTCGGTGATTGCTTCAACATATACCTCCTTTCTCTCTCAAAGATGGTTAAGGTTAGAGTTTCAGTATTATCATGCACACGTATAGGAATCATAAACGTATAAAAAAAATAAAAACTGATAATAATATTAATATTGTGATAAACATGGAATATTAGATAGTTCATTATGATTCAAGTGTAATGTAACAACCATGGAACAATCGAAGTGGTAGTTTTTGTGCAGTTTTCATTATGACATTCAGAAGACTTTGTTTGATGGGCATCACTTTCATCTGATGGAACTGCTTTACCGAAATAATTGGTATATGCTTGATAATACCATTTTTGATTCTGTAAAATTCCCTTTAAAACCCACGATTACGAAATTGCATTTCTACAAAAAGGTATGTACTTTAGATTAACATACATAACGCAAATGCAAATGAAATATATTTAAATTATATAACACAAACGTAAAAAAACACAAACACACAGTCAAAATATTTAAAGCAACAAATAAAAATTAAAAAAAGTACAATAAAACATGAAATACCTCGACCGGTTCCTAAACTCCAACGATACCCTTCAAGTTATTTTTTACCATGATATCATCATATTCAAAAATTTGATTGGATGGAATAACTGAAAATGTATTTGTAAATAATCGGGACGATCATCACCATCCAAACTATTATGTATACAAAAAATTAAAAAAGTATTACTCACGTAAACTATAATTGTACAATAAACACAATAAAACATAAATTACCTTTTGTTGAAATCAATAATTTCATCTATGTCAGAGTTAATGAACAAATCGAAAGAAGTAAAGTAGGTGTTTACACTTGGACGATATATATATATATATATATATATATATATATATATATATATATTATTTTAACGAGGATAACATAAATATTAATAACATAATCTGAATAAATCTCCAAACATTAATCTGACCAAACTAAAGAATAACAACAACATGACAATTGTCTGGATTGTTATGTATACACTCAAGCACCTTGTACGCATATTCGCCCCACAAATTGACATGAAGTTGCAAATGTTGGAAAAGTAATTTATTTATAAAAAATGATATAGTAACATAATCAATTTAAAATTTAAAAATTAAAAGATGTAAAAATATAAGAATACCAACTTTGCATCTTGGATGCGGATGTCCAGCCTGTGTTTTGATTTATCTGGATGACCTTGTTGAATCTCCGCAATTACGAAAACCAAACCATAACTTCTATAAAAAGAAAAAGACGAATGAAGGTTATGTTGGGAATTGGAAAACATAATATTATATTTAAACATAAAATGATATGTATTAACCAACAGATGTAACAATGGTTGGTTACATCTAATTTAAAATGTCATCCCATCCTTTACTATATTTTTGAATCGATATATGTTTCTTTTGGAGACCGTTGCTTAGATTTTGTTCCCTTAAATATTTAATACAGTAACAGAAACTTATAAAGTAATTAAGAATAGCGAAATATGTGTAAGAAATATATAAAAATAATTTTAGTAAGATACATGTTCATCCATTAAGATCATTTCAATTGACCAAAATTTATTTTTGTTGTAGAAATACATTTGATGCCAAAGGTTTATGATTCGAAGCATGAAAGTCAAATCATCCCTAGTTACATTCACATCAGCTATCAAGGTAAGATTTAGTGCTGCCATTTATTTGTGAAAAAGGTAGAAACAAGAAAAATTAATTAAATAGAAGAGTTTCATACCATATATATTAAATTATAAATAAAACTACGATTATTTCTATAAAACATAAAAGGACAATCATGCCATTTCCTATTTATGCCAAATTCACATAAATGTTTATTATAAATATATAAATATGTTGTGTGTGTTTTGTCTGTGATGTTTATAAGTAGGATGCTATAAATGAAAATTTGTTATATGGACATAGATACAAATGGTGTACAAAAAAAGACCAATTCTAGTTCCTATACAAACATTTTTTTTTACAGAAATGACTTTTCCATTTGCTATGTGGACATAGATACAGACTGTGTACAAAAATAAATAAATAAATAAATAAATAAAGTCCAATTGTAGTCCCTATAGAGACAACTCTTTTACAGACATGGTCCAATTACAAAAATAAATTCTCATAATTACATATACACAAAAGGGCATAATCATCATTTTAGTAAACAGAACAATATTGTTTTTTTTTTCTGCATCATAGTTCACTAATCAACAAGTTTTTGTTAAGATAATCAATCCTTTTTAGCATATTGTATACTAACAAAGTTAATAGAGAAGAAAGGAACAGAGAAGTAACAATATGAATAACTACATAATATTTTCGACTATAACATACACATTCAAACTCAAAATCAGTTAACTTTTTGTTGCAATTATGTATCAATAACCCTCCGTACACAAAAGGGCATAATTATCATTTTAGTAAAGATAAACAATATCGTATTTTTGATGGAAAATAGTTCACTAATCAACAGGTTTTTGTTAAGAAGAAGAAATATACACATACCATGAGGAGAAGGCAAACTGTAAATAGAAGAACAATACTTAATTTAACAGAAGAAGAAATATAGATGAGAATGAATTACCAGAGTCGCAGAGAAGAAGACGCACAGAGAACCAAACTATGAAAGATGCAAAGGTAAACAAATAATTTTAGATATAGATTTATATAAATGTAAATAGTAAATGATAAAATCGCAAACATGATTACATTCCTATTATAATGTAGATATAATAGGTAAAAGAATTATCAATTCAAAAAGATTGCTTAGAATATGGCAACAGAGTTTCTAATTAGTAGGAAAAATCCGAAAATTTCGTTTTCTTTTAATTTGATTTGATGAAAACATTTTGTATGTAATTTTATTTAATTTTGTAATTGATTTTCGTTTTTAATGCAATAAGTGGGATTTTTTTTTCTGAGGAGAAGTGAGAAACGGACACGTGGATTGATGGAGCATATAAATATAACACGTGGCATGTAGGAGAGGCAATTATTAAGAATGGAGATTGTTATAAAAGTTATTTTTATTTCGCAAATCATTACACAAACCATATTTAGCTTTGAAAAAAAAATTACAAAAACCATATGAATGCAACAACACCCTCTACAAGGTATTAGTAAATAGACTGCTAGTATACGTTAAATCATCTAGAATGATTATTGGTTGTCATCGCACTTCATTCATATTCATCATAATTCTTCTTGACCATACTATATCATTGCAAGGCACATCAACACATACCTCACAAGATATGAAATGACTCTAAATATATAACTACCACGACAACAATCAAACAGGACACACAATATAGTATGAAAACTAAAATAAATGCACCACATGCTAAATGAATTATTTATGCTTTTGATCTACAAAAAATGAAAAATCTTGGGTTTTGAGGCGATCACGACGTGAGGAAGTAGACCTCATGACCATCAATGCATAAACGTGCATCCTTTCTTGTGGGCCACAACATGACGAGCATGTTGCCAGGACGTGGCGGCCGCCTAAGGGTTAACCCTAATTTTTCTACGATTTACACCCTATCTAAGGAAATGTGGGGATAAGGTTTGCACACCCTTAGCCTCCATCACCTCCATTCTTGCCCTAATCAAATATAGCCTCCATTGTTTTATTTTGAGAGCTCTTTTGGTGGTTTTTAGCTCCTTTTTGAAGAAGGTGGTTCCTTCGGTGCATTGTTTCAGCAAGAAAGTCTCTTCATTACCTTGTGTTGTTTCTGGACCTTTGTACGCCCTCAAGTTCTTTTCTTTCTCATTTAAGCAGGCTAGATCTAAGGTTTACCCACTTTACTCCATGTTTGGGGTGAGTTAAATGCATGGAATCCATAAAGTTAGCAACTTTATGGATCATTGAGGTCCTTTGACAAACATTAGTCTCAGATCTGAAGTTCAATGGTGGATTGGACTCCATGCATGAGATTTTGGTGCTTTTCTTCCCATTTTGACATAAGTTGAGATTTAGACTTGCATTGGACATACATAACTGAACAACATCGATATTTGTGGTGTATTAGGATTTAAGAAGGTTTCTAGAGAGTTAGAATGAGTGGCTTAACAAATTAAGAGTTGAATCTGTTAAGTTGTGGGAACCCAATTCCCATGACGTGACACTTAGGTAGCCACAACCTAGCGACTGAGGGATGACCTGAGTGTTTTGTCATGGAGTGCCCACGATGTGACCTATAGGTGGTCACAATGTGGAGACATGTTGAGGTGGAATTTGACCTATGACTTGTGATCATAGTTGACTTTTGGTCAGATTAAGGGTTTTAGGGTATAGAATGATGGAGTACTTCCTTATTGTTGAGTAGGTGTTTCGTAGTACCGGTCTGCATTGTGGTAGAGCTGTTGTACTTAGTCGATATCTGTGAGGTAAGCATTCTCACTATAATATAGGACATTGGGTGTCATTTTGTGCTTGTTGTCTTTGTGAATTTTGTTGTATGCTTGTATGTTATGTGTTTGTAGGTTGATATGGACCCAATAAAGTGTTGGGTTTTGAGCAATCTAACACTTCCTAAGTGTGCATGCAACCCTAATAAACCTTGGATCTATGTTTGTCTAAATACATGCAAAATAATAATTTTCCAAGGTTCATAACCTATCTAACATGGCATGGGGTACTTTTGAACATAAAAGAATTAGATGAGATTACATACCTTTTGATGAGTTTTATTCCTTGGAGTTTGAGAGCCAAGCACTAATAGTATGAATGCCTCAAATGGAAATCACAAATCACCACAAACACTTGGAAAACTTTGAGAGAGTGTATACACACTTAGAAATTCGGCCACACACAAACACACACACTAGTGGCTATTTCATGCAACATAAGCATGCTTATATAGCGTGCATGGTTAGGGTGAAACCCTAATAACCCATGACCTTTCCTTTTCCAAGGATCCATGGGTTAAAAGCTCCATGGATCATCAATGAACTTCCATATAAGCCTAGCCCATCAACAAATGAGTGTTAGCCCACACCATATAAAAATAATAGCCCACAATTTAATCAGTCTTCCTTTTAATCTCTAAATTAATTCATAATTAATTTAAGACTAAGACTAATTAAATAACATAACTTCATATTAATATATTATAACTTACAATATATTAATAAACATATGTGTATAACTCCCATAAAATTATCCATAAATAGTTCGGGTGAAGTGCAACCCAAATGGGCCATGCCGGGTCGGGTCACGTATATACCAAATAAGTTATGGACTTAGACACCTTATCCAACAGACTCCTACTTGGATAAGTCTAATAACTGTATTTGCTTATATTACTTTAGGAACCAACCAGCAATCGTAGCTCTCGAAAACTCTGTTAAACTATGAAGCGCCATTTTTAGATAAGTGATCATATAATCCTCTGTTCTTATGATATCAGCCGGAAAAACACATGGAACTATGTCTTGCTTATTGTCTGGCAGTTGTTTCTCGATTTCCGATTTGTTTGACAAAGAACTTAACTGAACACATCAATTTAGTTCTGACCGGGACCGGTACATGGGTCAACACAAAATCATCGAGGGGCCCAGATATCGCTTCTATTTCTAGAAGGAATAGATAAACTTCGACTCATATGAGTGTTCTACTACTTGTTGAATTGTACACAAAGGCACGTTTTATAACATCAAGTTACTGATGCGTTTACGTGCAATCAATGCACAACCAACTCATAGGTAACAACTCATATCTCTAGGTTTGAAGACTTATATGATATTATCGTCTCACGATCACTCGAGATAAATTCCATGAAGTGATACAAGTGAGCGTGGGTTTATTCAAATACTCATAACTTATGAGTACTCATGAACGTTGTAGCAACCATTGTCATGTCTAAATACCTTTAGACATCTACAAACCCAATTCATGACAATCTTGATTCATACCTACTTCCGACGTATGACCGATTGTGGAGGTTTGAATAAATTAATTATTCTGGAAGTCAAAACATGCAAAACTGAAACAATAGTAAATAATTGACAATGATAGTAACACTTTACTCACAAATAAATCACAAATTTTATTCATCATCAAACATCGATTACATTTTACAAGTTTCAGAAAAGGCTATCTAATCTGTAAAACTAATATCATCCCTCAGCTCGATGCGCCTCGCATGCTGCAAATGCTTAACCCTCGTCAGTCCCTTTGTAAGGGGATCTGCAGGATTCTCATCTGACGATACCCTCTTTACCACGAGGAGTCCTTCTTCAATCTTGTGTCTTATGAAGTGATATTTTCTGTCAATGTGTCGGGATCTGCCATGATCTCTTGGTTCCTTGGCTAAGGCAACCGCACTATTGCTGTCACAAAAAATCTCCATAGGCTCCTTAATAGCTGGTACAAGTCCAAGGTCTCCGATGAAGTTCTTCAACCATATCGCCTCCTTCGCTGCTTCACTCGCTGTTATATACTCTGATTCACAAGTCGAATCAGCCACCGTCTCCTGCTTGGAACTCTTCCAAGAGATTGCCCCTCCATTTAAGGTAAAGACCCAACCCGACTGAGAGCGAAAGTTATCCCTATCAGTCTGAAAACTAGCATCACTATACCCTAATACTCTCAAGTCACCACTCCCACCAAGGGTAAGGATCCAATCCTTATTCCTCCGCAGGTACTTGAGAATGTTCTTTACCGCGGTCCAATGAGCTTTGCCAGGGTTCCCCTGATACCTGTTGACCATGCTCAAAGCAAAGGCCACATCAGGGCGGGTACAAGTCATAGCATACATGATCGAGCCAACAGAGGAAGCATACGGTAATTGGCTCATCTCAGCTATCTCTGCCTCTGTACTCGGACTCTGAGTCTTACTCATCTTGGTATTGCTTTGGATCGGTAAATCTCGTTTCTTGGAATTCTGCATGTTGAAGCTTTTCAACACCTTATCCAAGTAGGTACTCTGACTAAGTCCAATTAGTCTTTTACTCCTTTCTCTTAATATCGTTATCCCTAGGATATAGGCAGCTTCCCCTAGGTCCTTCATAGCAAAGCACTTCCCAAGCCAGGACTTAACCTCCTTCAAGGTTGGGATGTCATTTCCTATAAGTAGTATGTCATCTACATACAGTACCAAGAAGCTAACTATACTCCCACTAGCTCTGACATACACGCAAGACTCATCTTCACTTCTCGAGAAGCCAAACTCTTTGACCTTCTCGTCGAAACAAAGATTCCAGCTACGAGATGCTTGTTTTAATCCATAAATGGATTTCTCAAGCTTGCATACTCTATTAGGGTACTCTGCACTGACAAAACCCTCTGGCTGATTCATGTACACATCCTCAGCCAACTTTCCATTAAGGAAAGCGGTTTTGACATCCATTTTCCATATTTCATAATCATGAAATGCAGCAATGGCTAGCATAACCCTAATAGACTTAATCTTTGCTACCGGAGAGAAGGTTTCATCATAATCAATACCTTGAGTCTGAGTAAAACCCTTCGCAACCAGTCGAGCCTTATAAGTATGCACTTTTCCTTCCATGTCGGTCTTCTTCTTGAAGATCCATTTGCACCCGACTGTTTTACGGCCTGGTACATTGTCAACCAAGTTCCAAACTTGATTGTCATACATGGACTGTATCTCGCTGTCCATAGCCTCCTTCCATTTAGCAGACTCCGGGCCTGCCATGGCTTCCTTAACACTGCTAGGTTCATCCAAATTTACCAGTGTACTATCGCTGATAAATGTATCACCTTCCGTAGTAATATGAAAGCCATAATAAAACACAGGTGTGTTCCTAACCTGTGTGGAACGCCTCGGAGGTACAGACTCGTCAGCTGGCTCAATAGGAGTTTCCTCCTCAGGTTGATTGCTTGTGTCTGAGGTTCCTTCACCAATTGATTCTTGAATTTCTTCAAGATCAATTTGCCTCCCACTGTCTCCTTGGCTTATAAATTCTCTCTCACGAAAGACCCCTCTTCTTGCTACAAAGACCACATTCTCGCTGGGTCTGTAAAAGAGGTAACTGAAGGATTTCTGTGGGTAGCTGATGAAAATACACCTTTCACTTCGGGGTTCAAGCTTATCATGAGTCTCATGCCTCACGAAAGCTTCGCAACCCCAAATCTTGATGTGGTCTAAATTGGGAACCTTCCCAGTCCACATCTCATGAGGTGTTTTGGTAGCCTTCTTTGTAGGGACTAGATTAAGGATATGGGCGGCAGTCTTTAAGGCATACCCCCAAAAAGAGATTGGTAGCAAAGCTCGACTCATCATAGAGCGAACCATGTCTAACAAGGTTCAATTACACCTCTCAGCTACACCATTTAGCTGTGGTGTCCTGGAAGGAGTCAATTGTGAGACAATCCCACACTCCTTAAGATAGTCAAGGAACTCGGTACTAAGATACTCACCACCTCGATCGGATCGAAGTATCTTAATGTTCCTGCCCAATTGATTTTCTACTTCCTGTTTGAATTCCTTAAACCTTTCAAAGGTTTCTGACTTATGTTTGATCAAGTAGACATAACCATATCTACTAAAATCATCAATAAAAGTCACATAATACCGATTAGTATCCCTTGTGGCGGGTTTGAATGGCCCATATACATCAGTGTGTATTAGGTCCAACAAACCCTCACCCCTTTCACAAGTTCCAGTGAAGGGCGATTTTGTCATCTTTCCAAGTAGACAAGATTCACAACTATCATCCGATTTAAGGTCGAATGACTCCAAGACTCCACTCTTTTGGAGTTGGCCTATGCGTTTCTTGTTTATATGTCCAAGACGACAATGCCACAATGATGCTTTATCTAGGCTAGTAGAAGAATCAATATACAACACATTATTTCCTAAGTTGTCTATAATCGACACAGTTTCATACACACCATCACAAGGTAATGCTTTAAAATAAAACACATTATTAAAGAAAGCATTAATACCACCACATTCATTATCAAACGAAAAGGTAAAACCTTGTTTGTACAAAGCATGAAAGGAAATAATATTCCTCGCTATTTCAGACGAGTACACACATTTATTCAAGTCTACTTTTAACCCATTATTCAGCAATAAAGTATAAACTCCAATCTTGGAAACAGGTGAAGCCTTCCTATTCCCCATGATCAAGTTAATCTTCCCGTGCTCCACATCCTCACTTCTTCTTAGGCACTGCAAATCAGAACATATGTGAATACCACATCCTGTATCAAGCACCCAAGAGTTAGAATATGGTGAGTAATTAGACAGTATTGTGTAAATACTTGCATGGGTGGGTTTCACTTTCCCATCCTTTAGATCCTGCAAGTACTTAGGGCAGTTTCGCTTCCAGTGCCCCTTTTCCAGACAATAGTAGCAATCAACATCCTTAGGAATGGCAGAAGGAGTGACAGAACCGCTCTTGGTCCTTGATGGGGTGCCTTCAAGAGACTTTCCCTTGGTACCCTTCGAAGGGGACTTCCTCTTTTTCCCTTTGCCTTGCCCGATAGCCAAAATAGGGGTAGATGTTGGAGTAGGAGTAGTAGAGGCAACAACCGCCTTGCCCTTAAGACCGGTTTCAGCGGTCTTCAAGAGTCCTTGAAGTTTGCTAAGGGTAACTTCCTCCTTGTTCATATGATATGTCATACGAAAATAGTCATAACAAGAAGGTAAGGAGTGCAAAATGATGTCGATTGCCAAATCCTTAGGGAAGTTCACATTCAGCTTGAGCAAACGGTCCACATACCTTTGCATCTTTTGAATGTGGCCCGTGACAGATTCACCGTCCTTCATGCGGGTTGTTATCATGGAGGAGATTATTTCATACCGCTCCTGACGAGCACTCTGATGGTACCTTTCCATCAGGTCTTGGTGCATCTCAAAAGGGTAGAAGTCCTCATAGGACTTTTGGAGCTCGGCTGTCATCGTGGCCATCATGATGCATGCCACCTTAGTAGCATCTCTCTCATGTGTCCTAAATTCAGCGATCTCCTCAGGAGTAGCAGTGGACTCATCAAGCTCCTTTAACTCCTTATCGAGGACATATTCCTTGTCCTCATAACGAGTAACCATCCCGATGTTCTTGATCCAGTCCATGAAGTTGGAACCATCAAAGATGACTCTCCCACAAAGATTCATGAGAGAGAAAGAACCAGTTGGGTTAGAGCCCGAAGCATTAGTGTTGGAAGACATCTGAAAGAAGAAAGCAAGTTTAGATTAGATATATAAAGTCCTTAATAAGACACACAAATGTAATATTAAGGCTAGGATCCAATCACAATATATTATACTTAGAAGAGGGATGCCGTAATCTAAGTAATAACATATTTGAAAGGTAGGTGAATGACGATTCACCAATTTCCACCATGAAAAACGAAATGAATTATTAGGTTTTAATTGGATTTGAAATTCCTAGATTCTTTTGAGATTCATTGAACTTTTCAATGGCATGTTTCAATCTCGATTGTGCCCTTCAAGTTTCGTGACTGGGATGCCAAGGATCACAAAACAAGGTGTGAATAACCATGCTAATTCACTTGGTACCCTTAATATTATCACCTAATCAATGTGCCGGTTAACCACACACGCTCCATTGATCTATGACAAACATTAAGTCACCCTTCGTGATCCTTACTAGTCCAAGTTAGTGTGCCGGTTAACCACACACGCTCCACCAACGACTTGGTAAGGTACAAAGTGTGAATTCCATGGACTAGCACCATGTTCACATTTTCCTAAAGTAACTAAGATTGGGAATTAAAATGTTTAGTTAATTTATAATAATCATTATACTTTTAATGAGAATTTAAAGTCTTTGTCCTACCCGTTCGGCTAACGACCCTCCACCGATCAAGGAAGCGGTGGTTGAGAGTGGACACCCATTAAGCTGCCATTTTATAGGCAACAACCTTATACCCCCCTTATAGACCGGCTTCGTGAATGAGGCCTACTCACGATAGAACGACTTATTCATATACATATATATAATAATTAACTATTAATGTTATAAATAGTATAAGGGTTGAATTTTAACTATTAAAACTCTAAGGGTTGGAATTAAAGTTTATTAAAGTGTGTGAAACTTTACAAATTCCAAAACTTGAGGGCAAGTTTTGTAACTATCCAAAACTTTTCATTTCATAACTTATGAATTAAAGGTTCATAAAATGAAGACTCTTCATTTTCATGTAACTTATGTGTTTTAAATGTGTGTTTAAAATAAGTGACCTTTGGATATCCATAACTTGAGGACAAATTATGGACTCCATTAAAACACATAAATGATTGAGAATTAATTCTAAACAATTCAGCAAATAATTCCTATCATCTTCTAAATTCATAAGAACATGTAACGCCCGGGTTTCAGGGCTAAGCATATTTGTCAATGTAATAGTCTAGGTCAACTCTTGTTACTCTTTTTGAAGTAATAAAGATGAAATATTTGAGTATTATGTGAATTATGTGTATTTATGTGCTTATTATTTAATTATAAATGTATAATTAATAAAGAATAAAAATAAGCGTCAAAATCAAAGTATGGGATAAGCCCGATATCTTTATATAAAGTTGTAGTGGTCGAAACAAGGATTCCGGGGATATAGAGAATACCAAAATCCGAGTTATAACGAAGAAGTTATGGCTCGCCAAAGTTTTACGGCAAAACCGGCACGACACCGGGAGACGTAAATAGTGAATTTATGATGAATGGATTTTTAGCCTTAGTGATCTAAACCAAAGTTGTAGTATATGTTAAACCGAGAACATCCATAAAAAGAACGCCCAAATCTGACTTCGTATGAGGAAGTTATGATTTTTCTAAGATTCGGCTTAGTAGTGCACGACCCGAAACTCGAATTTTAGATCGAGCGATTTTTGGCTTACGCGACCTAAATGAGAGTTGAAGATCTCATTAATAGGAAATCAACGGTAAAAAGACAGACGAAAACAGAGTCCGTATGTAGAAGTTATGAATTTTACACGGACGTTTAACAGTATAATCTCCTTGTACTGTTAAATTTAAGATCGGTCGAGAATTAACCGACGGAGTCAAAATGCAAGTTGTAGATCTTATTATTACCAACACGTGGATATAAAGAACTTAAAAGACGGAGGTCGTATGTGAAAGTTACGGATTTTATAAGTCGGAAGTGTGCTGTGCGAAAATGGGTGATGTGGCACAATCTTGGCCATTGCTTTCTCCCCAAGGCTTGCCACCAGATGGTGACATGTGGCACCAAGTTCATCCACATTTCACCCTATAAATACCACCTCTCCCACCCTCATTTTCTTCACACCTTTCTCATTCTTTCTTCTCTTTACTCTCTCTCTCTCTCTCTCTGTCACTCTAGAACCTCTATCTAGCCCCGAAATCCCCCGAAAAACCTAGGGAACCTCCCTAGCACGAGGCGGAGGCCCCGGAGTGCTCGACGGCTCCGAGAAGAAGAGCTTTTCGGCTCGGGAACACTGCTCCAAGCAAATCCTGGTTTTATATAAAACCCATTGTAAGTGAGCTATGCCTACGCTATTTTTAATATAGCTTTTATTTAATTATAGTAACGTTATTAGGAACTTATAATAAATACTTGGGCTATTATTATGGGTTATATAAGTATTTTTTTAACGCTTATATAATAGTAATAATAGCTAGACTATTAATTAGTCTCAGCGAATAATAGACTAAAACTCTAGTGGTAATAATACTAGGTTTCGTCGAAGGAAATTATTTTAAGAAGCGAAGCGCTGTCTGATTTCGGAATCACCACCTTTTCAGGTGAGTGCATAGTTACTTTCATCTTACACATAGATATGAAGTATTTTATATATTACATGCTATGTGTGCATATTATTTGTATACTTGTTATCTATGCTGGATGAATGTTTTTATACAAGTTTTAAATGATTTAAACTGTATATGTATTTTATATCTACAAAAATGTTGTGGTAAAACATGGGTAGAGGTAATAAGATGATGTGTGATAAAATGATGAGAGGCCTCAATGTTGTTGTTGTTGTTGATCCAGTCATCTAGCGGAGTATAGATGATGACAATGGACTCTTCTAGACAGTCCAGTGGAACACTGACAGGCTCGCAACCTGTAGGTGTTGTGAACGATGTGTTCACCGGTGTACTCCACCCCCCACATGGTTGCCTTTAGGACATTTATTGCTGAGGAACCCCCTTAGCAGTAGTGTCCATCCCGATGATGATCCTTAGGATAGGTCCCTTATAATAGGTGTTTAGGGACGTAATGTGAGGATAACGGGAACGGGTAATCGGGTTATTGTTGATTGATGGAATTAATAAACTTATTTATTGTGGGTTGAAAACCCTATGTGCTCACCAGGCTCCCAAGCCTGACCCACTCAGTTTTATGTATTACAGGTAGTGGTGCTTGAGCATAGATATGATGTTTGGACAAAGGATTACGGATATAGGCCTGTAGATATGAAATAATGTAGTAAGGCTTATATTGTATTGTTTATACTTATGTACTGTATCGAACATGACATCCCAAGTCTTTTAATGAAATACATTTCTAAGGAAATGCTTTTGATAAATCTTTATCATATTATTGTTTTGAGACAAATTCCGCAACCCTTTTTTTTAAAAGATAACTCTGATTTTGAAATAAAGTATAAACAAAACCGGTCTTTTCTGGCCGCGATTTTGGGGATGTCACAGTTGGTATCAGATCATTAGTTTAAGCGAATTAGGAATTTGTAGGCTTTCTAGACTTCAACTTAGAATGCTAAGCGATGATTGTGAGGTGTGAGCACTAGCTTATTTTAGGAATTATGCCTAAAATGCTTTTATATGCTAAATGCTTTGTGCCTGATATGTTGTTAATTGTTCGGATCTATGGTCTATTGCCGACCGGATCTGGAAACCTTATGTGTTTAGGATTCTAAACGTACGACTACGATATTAGAACTAGCATGTAAACGTTTTGGAGTGATAAGGACGATTTAAATATCTATCCTAAATAAAGATCTAAATTCACCTTATTCGGTGTATAGTTCAAGATGGCAAGGACCCGTAGCGGAAACGTGAACGCAAATGGGGATAGGAACCAACCCCCAGTGGTTCAGCAAATACCTGTTGTTGAAGAAGTTGCACCTGATTCAGTCACCATGGCTGGAGTTCAAGCCATGATTCAGGCTATGCTAGCTGAACAAAGGGAAGAAATGAGACGGAAGCTCCACAAGAATAGGGACGAACCTACCATACATGTTGGACCGACGGAGCCAATTCCCGAGCAATCCGAGGAAGGGAACTATAGCCGCCAAGTGAGTCAAATAGGGACTCAAGGTGAGCAAAGGGACGACCTAGAAGGGAGAAACAACAAGGATGGACAGATGTACAAAAATTTCTTGGGTGTGAAACCACCAAGTCTCTCAGGAAGCCCAAAGCCTGTTGAGATCATGGACTGGATCTCCGAGATGGAGATGGTGTTTGAAAGCTGCGACTGCAACGAGAAGCAGAAGACTGTCTTCGCTATGAGACAATTGAAAACTGGAGTCTTGAGCTGGTGGAAGCTATTGGCAGATACAATGCCGCAAGGAGAAGCTCTAAAAATGTCGTGGGATGAGTTCTTGGAACAACTGAAGGCGCAGTACTGTTCAGAGATAGATCTGATTGATCTGAACAATGAGTTCCAAAATTTGAAAAAGGGGAGAATGAGCATCGATGACTATGTTGTTGCATTCACGGAAAAGATGAAGTTGTTTCCATACCTAGTGCCAACTGAACTTTCCAAAATTGAGAAGTTCGCAAACGGACTGTCGGCTGACTTTGGCCCAACAGTCAAGATGGCAACCACTCTGAAATCAGCCGTTCGAGCAGCAAAGAATGTGGAGACCCAACAAAAGGAAAGAGGTCTAGAAAGAGCTGAGGTTGGTGAGAAACGGAAGTTCGATGGATCCTCGAAGTCCAACAAGAAGAGTAGATTCTCGAAGTCTGGTTCGAGAGGAGGAGGATTAGAAGAGAAGTGGTGTGACAAGTGTAAGAAGAAGCACTCTGGGAAGTGTGATGGAGGGGTCACTTGTTTCTAATGCGGAAAGCCTGGGCACTACGCCAACGAATGCACGTTCACTAAGAGGGTCTGCTATGAGTGCAACAAGGAGGGGCGCATTTCAAAAGATTGCCCAAAGAAGAAGGAGGCAGGAAGACCCAACATACCACCGAAGCCGAAGGCGAGATCCTTCCAGATGACACTCGAGGCTGCGAAGGAAGCAACAGACGTCGCTTCAGGTACCTTTCTTGTAAATGGCTTGCCTGCAAATATACTATTTGATTCCGGAGCCAACTACTCCTTTGTGTCGCATAAATTTAGTGGGAAATTAGCATTACCTATAGAAAAACTTGATAATGCCCTGATTGTAGAAGTTGTCAGTGGAAAATTCGTACCTGTTAGTAATCGTATTAGGAACATCGTCATCGACCTAAACGAAAACGAATTCCATGAAGAGCTATTACCCATAGAGTTAAACGGTTTCGACATCGTTTTGGGTATGGATTGGCTTAGCGCCAATGATGCTGAGATTCAATGCCGAAAGAAGATAGTGAGGGTGAACCCACCCAGAAGGGAATCATTTATGGTGTACGGGGACAAACGCAGAGTGAATTCTGGAATCATCTCCCTGTTGAAAGCCAGGAAATGTTTGTCCAAAGGATGTGCATCGTACTTGGCATTCGTAATCGATGCTAAGAAGGAAAAGAAAGAGGTGCAGAATATACCAGTTGTGTGCGATTATCCAGAAGTCTTTCCCGAAGATCTTCTCGGATTACCACCGGATAGACAAGTAGAATTTCGTATAGACTTGTTACTCGGAACAACACCGATAGCGAAAGCACCATACTGATTAGCACCGACGGAGATGAAGGAGCTCACGACACAACTTCAGGAGCTGTTGGACAACAGTTTCATTCGACCTAGTTCATCACCCTGGGGAGCTTCAGTGTTATTCGTAAAGAAGAAGGATGGAAGCATGAGAATGTGTATAGACTACCGAGAGCTGAACAAGGCAACGGTGAAGAACAAGTATCCATTGCCGAGGATTGACGACCTATTCGATCAGCTGCAAGGTTCGAGCTACTTCTCAAAGATCGATCTTAGGTCGGGATATCATCAGCTGAAGGTGAGGGAACGGGATATTGAGAAGACTGCATTCATAACTCGATATGGGCACTACGAGTTCTTGGTTTTGTCGTTTGGACTAACCAATGCTCTTGCAGCATTCATGGATTTGATGAACAGGGTTTGTAAACCATTCCTTGATAAATATGTGATAGTATTCATCGACGACATTCTGATCTACTCGAAAAGCCAAGAGGAGCATGGCAGACATCTACGGATGTGTTGGAAGTGTTAAAGAAAGAGAAGCTTTATGCCAAGTTCTCTAAGTGTGATTTTTGGATCTGAGAGGTCCAATTCTTGGGTCATGTGGTTAACTAGGAGGGAATAATGGTTGACCCAGCAAAAATCGAAGCTGTAATGAAGTGGGAACGTCCAAAGAGTCCCACAGAAATTCGAAGCTTTTTAGGATTAGCCGGATATTATCGACGATTTATCCAAGGCTTTTCTTCGATAGCCGCTCCATTAACAGCTTTGACCTTTATGCCAAGTTCTCTAAGTGTGATTTTTGGATCTGAGAGGTCCAATTCTTGGGTCATGTGGTTAACCAGGAGGGAATAATGGTTGACCCAGCAAAAATCGAAGCTGTAATGAAGTGGGAACGTCCAAAGAGTCCCACAGAAATTCGAAGCTTTTTAGGATTAGCCGGATATTATCGACGATTTATCCAAGGCTTTTCTTCGATAGCCGCTCCATTAACAGCTTTGACCCATAAAGGAGCTACGTATACATGGAGTGAGAAACACGATGAGGCATTCGAGAAGCTAAAGAAGAAGTTATGTGAAGCAGCGATACTTTCTCTACCTGATGGAGTTGAAGATTTTGCGGTTTATAGTGACGCTTCTGGAGTCGGGCTGGGTTGTGTTCTGACCCAAAGAGAAAAGGTGATAGCATACGCATCTCGACAATTGAAAGAGCACGAAAAGAACTACCCCACTCATGATTTGGAGTTGGCAGCAGTAGTTTTCGCTCTAAAGATATGGAGACATTATCTCTACGGCACGAAGTGCAAGTTGTTCACTGATCATACAAGTCTCCAGTATCTCTTTAATCAGAAGGAGTTGAACATGAGGCAACGACGCTGACTAGAACTACTCAAGGACTACGACTGTGAGATACTTTACCACCCAGGTAAAGCAAATGTTGTTGCTGATGCTCTCAGTCGGAAAGTCAATCTTGAAAGGAAAAGGCCAAGAGCGTTGAGAATTGAAGTCGTCTCGACAATTGTGGAAAGAATCAGGAAAGCCCAAGAAGAAGCTTTAGAGAAGAATGACCGAAAGGAAGAACGTTTGGGCAAAACGTTAGTGTTCGGTGCAAACAGTCGAGGACTGAAGGTATTCCAAGATCGGATTTGGGTACCTAAGACGGGAGGAATAAGAGATCTTCTGATGGAAGAAGCACACAAGACCATGTACTCAATTCATCCCGGTAGCACTAAAATGTATAGGGACCTAAAACCCTACTACTGGTCGCCGACGATGAAAATCGATGTTGCGAAGTATGTAGCCGAGTGTGTAACATGTGCGAGAGTTAAGGCACAACATTAGAAACCGTATGGGAGTTTAGAACCTTTACCCGTACCCATGAGTAAATGGGAGGATATCACCATGGATTTTGTGACTAAACTACCCAGGACAAAGAGCGGACACGACATGATTTGGGTAGTCGTGGATCGTTTCACCAAGAGTGCACACTTCATAGCAGCCAACGAGAAGTGGTCTATGGATAAGCTCGCAAATGCTTACGTGAAGGAAATTGTAAGACTTCACAGTGTACCTCTTACGATTGTATCAGATCGTGATAGTCGTTTCACGTCGAGGTTTTAGAGGAGTCTACAAGAGGAGTTGGGTACAAAGTTGTGTTTGAGTACGGCTTACCACCCACAAACCGATGGTCAGAGCGAAAGAACGATTCAAACACTAGAAGATATGCTGAGAGCATGTACCCTCGAAATCCAAGAGAATTGGGACGAGCACTTACCTCTGGTAGAATTTTCCTACAACAATAGTTTCCACTCGAGCATCAAGATGGCACCTTATCAAGCCTTGTATGGACAGAAGTGTCGTACGTCGTCTTGTTGGCTTGAAGCTGGAGAGAAGCAGTTTATGGGCCCCGAGATAGTCCATGAGACTGCTGAGAAGTTGAAAGTGATTAGGGAAAAGATGTTAGCAGCTCAGGATCTTCAGAAGTATTTTATATGTTACAAGCTCGAATTACCCGAAGAACTCAATGGTATTCATAACACCTTCCATGTGTGTTATTTGAGGAAATTCACGGGAGATGTTCCCGAAATAATTCCAATCTCAGAGTTAAGGATGGATGAGTATAAAAGGTTGATCGAAGAGCCCGACGTAATTGTTGACCGTAAGACGAAAAAGTTACGACGTAAGATGGTCGACTTAGTGCTAGTCCAATGGAAACATTCGAATGGGCCGAATCTCACTTGGGAAACAGAGGATGACATAATGAGTCGCTATCCACATCTTTTTGCTGATGCATGATTCCGGGACGGAATCATCCTAAGGGGGAGAGAATTGTGACGCCCGGGTTTCAGGGCTAAGCATATTGGTCAATGTAATAGTCTAAGTCAACTCTTGTAACTCTTTTTGAAGTAATAAAGATGAAATATTTGAGTATTATGTGAATTATGTGTATTTATGTGCTTATTATTTAATTATAAATGTATAATTTATAAAGAATAAAAATAAGCATCAAAATCAAAGTATGGGATAAGCCCGATATCTTTATATAAATCCGAGTTATAACGAAGAAGTTATGGCTCGCCAAAGTTTTACGGCAAAACCGGCACGGCACCGAGAGACGTAAATAGTGAATTTACGATGAATGGATTTTTAGCCTTAGTGATCTAAACCAAAGTTGTAGTATATGTTAAACCGAGAACATCCATAAAAAGAATGCCCAAATCTGACTTCGTATGAGGAAGTTATAATTTTTCTAAGATTTGGCTTAGCAGTACACGACCCAAAACTCGAATTTTAGTTCGAGCGGTTTTTGGCTTACGCGACCTAAATGAGAGTTGAAGATCTCATTAATAGGAAATCAACGGTAAAAATACAAACGAAAACAGAATCCGTATGTAGAAGTTATGAATTTTACACGGACGTTTAACAGTATAATCTCCTTGTACTGTTAAATTTAAGATCGGTTGAGAATTAGCCGACAGAGTCAAAATGCAAGTTGTAGATCTTATTATTACCTACACGTGGATATAAAGAACGTCAAAAACGGAGGTCGTATGTGAAAGTTACGGATTTTAGAAGTCGGAAGTGTGCTGTGCGAAAATGGGTGATGTGGCACAATCTTGGTCATTGCTTTCTCCCCAATGCTTGCCACCAGATGGTGACATGTGGCACCAAGTTCATCCACATTTCACCCTATAAATACCACCTCTCCCACCCTCATTTTCTTCACACCTTTCTCATTCTTTCTTCTCTTTACTCTCTCTCTATCTCTCTCTCTCTCTCTCTCTCTCACTCTAGAACCTCTCTCTAGCCCCGAAATCCCCCGAAAAGCCTAGGGAACCTCCCTAGCACGAGGCGGAGGCCCCGGAGTGCTCGACGACTCCGAGAAGAAGAGCTTTTCAGCTCAGGAACGCTGCTCCAAGCAAATCCTGGTTTTATATAAAACCCATTGTAAGTGAGCTATGCCTACGCTATTTTTAATATAACTTTTATTTAATTATAGTAACGTTATTAGGAACTTATAATAAATACTTGGGCTATTATTATGGGTTATATAAGTATTTTTTTTAACGCTTATATAATAGTAATAATAGTTAGACTATTAATTAGTCTCAGCGAATAATAGACTAAACTCTAGTGGTAATAATACTAGGTTTCGTCGAAGGAAATTATTTTAAGAAACGAAGCGCTGTCTGATTTTGGAATCACCACCTTTTCAGGTGAGTGCATAGTTACTTTCATCTTACACATAGATATGAAGTATTTTATATATTACGTGCTATGTGTGCATATTATTTGTATACTTGTTATCTATGCTGGATGAATGTTTTTATACAAGTTTTAAATGATTTAAACTGTATATGTATTTTATATCTACAAAAATGTTAGGGTAAAACATGGGTAGATGTAATAAGATGATGTGTGATAAAATGACGAGAGGCCTCAATGTTGTTGTTGTTGTTGATCCAGACATCTAGCGGAGTATAGATGATGACCACAGACTCTTCTAGACAGTCCAGTGGAACGCTGGCAGGCTCGCAACCTGTAGGTGTTGTGAACGATGTGTTCACCGGTGTACTCCATCCCCCACATGGTTGCCTTTAGGACATTTATTGCTGAGGAACCCCCTTAGCAGTAGTGTCCATCCCGATGATGATCCTTAGGATAGGTCCCTTATAATAGGTGTTTAGGGACGTAATGTGAGGATAATGGGAACGGGTAATCGGGTTATTGTTGATTGATGGAATTAATAAACTTATTTATTGTGGATTGAAAACCCTATGTACTCACCAGGCTCCCAAGCCTGACCCACTCAGTTTTATGTATTACAGGAAGTGGCGCTTGAGCATAGATATGATGTTTGGACGAAGGATTACGGATATAGGCCTGTAGATATGAAATAATGTAGTAAGGCTTATATTGTATTGTTTATACTTATGTACTGTATCGAACATGACATCCCAAGTCTTTTAATGAAATACATTTCTAAGGAAATGCTTTTGATAAATCTTTATCATATTATTGTTTTGGGACAAATTCCGCAACCCTTTTTTTTAAAAGATAACTCTGATTTTGAAATAAAGTATAAACAAAACCGGTCTTTTCTGGCCGTGATTTTGGGGATGTCACAGAACATGAACATCAAAATTTCAAGAACACATGAACACATATAAGACATGAAATTTTGATATAAGCCATTGTAAATGGATTAGAACAACCATTACACCAACTAAAACAAGTTTTAAAACATCAAAACAGTTTAGGGTAAAGTTTCTAGTCCATTTCCAGCAGCAAAAGTCGAAATTCTGCATTCTGAACCTTCTACTCGCCGAGTGCACGAACCTACTCGACGATTAGGATGAATTTTTCCTTGAACTCGGCGAGTCCATCATGCAGACAACAAAAATTTTGACTTTTTCACTATTTTGCATCAAGTATCAAACAAGCAAGCCTAGGCTTTGATACCACTGTTGGGTTTTGAGAAATCTAACACTTCCTAAGTGTGCATGTAACCCTAATTAACCTTGGATCTATGTTTGTCTAAATACATGCAAAATAATAATTTTCCAAGGTTCATAACCTATCTAACATGGCATGGGGTACTTTTGAACATAAAAGAATTAGATGAGATTACATACCTTTTGATGAGTTTTATTCCTTGGAGTTTGAGAGCCAAGCACTAATAGTATGAATGCCTCAAATGGAAATCACAAATCACCACAAACACTTGGAAAACTTTGAGAGAGTGTATACACACTTAGAAATTCGGCCACACACAAACACACACACTAGTGGCTATTTCATGCAACATAAGCATGCTTATATAGCGTGCATGGTTAGGGTGAAACCCTAATAACCCATGACCTTTCCTTTTCCAAGGATCCATGGGTTAAAAGCTCCATGGATCATCCATGGACTTCAATATAAGCCTAGCCCATCAACAAATGAGTGTTAGCCCACACCATATAAAAACAATAGCCCACAATTTAATCAGTCTTCCTTTTAATCTCTAAATTAATTCATAATTAATTTAAGACTAAGACTAATTAAATAACATAACTTCATATTAATATATTATAACTTACAATATATTAATAAACATATGTGTATAACTCCCATAAAATTATCCATAAATAGTTCGGGTGAAGTGCAACCCAAATGGGCCATGCCGGGTCGGGTCAAGTATATACCAAATAAGTTATGGACTTAGACACCTTATCCAACATAAAGTTGATACACACTCAGAGTCAATATGGACTTGGGGTTGATATTGACCCGGGGTTGATACGGACTCGTGGTTGATATGTACACAAGGTTGTTATAGACGTGTTACAGTTATGTTTTGTGGTATACATGTTGTATGTGGTGTTTTACGGAAACTCACTAAGCTTCATGCTTATAGTTGTGGTTTAAAAGTGTTTTAGGTTCTTCAGATGATCGCGAGAAGGTGAAGCCTTAAGTGTACACTCAACTCAATATTTTCATGATTTCCACATAATCTGATACTCTGATTTTGGGATGTTTGTATGTTGATACTTCTAATTTTATGATCTGGCTCTTAGAAACCTATGTTTTTATATAACTAAAAATGAAAATTTTGACTGTGATTTTTAAGGTGTTACAAATGGGTACTAGAGCCCTGGTTTGAGAGATTTGGATTAACATTTGTGTGATTCTAGACTCAAAACTAAGGATCTAAGGAAACTTTCATAAAATCATTTCAGAAAAGACTATTTTTCAAACAAGAAAAGAGGAAGTGAAGTGTACAGTCGGCTGGAGCTCGAAAATGATTTCCCAAAATATCCATACTTGTCATACATGCTGTAATTGAGTTATTAGAAATGCATGCTAGTCGATAGGCTCAGGATCCCATTAGGATTTGCATATTAGAGTTTCTTGATTTCGTAATGCTATGTAGCCTGGAGGAATGTATGTGATGCTGTATTAGAAGTTGAAACTAAGTTTGTTAATTGATATGTGTATGTCATATAGTTATACATAATTAGGATTTTATAGCCATATAATGCCTGGTTTCGCCTTATTTCATGTTCCTTGTCTGGTTGTGGATTTGGGGTGGAATCATTTATTTGACCATCTATTGGATCATGGATTATGGATGACTGGTATACATAGAGCAATTAGCAAGATTAGTGAGAAATTCTAGTAGTACGAGAGGTGGCCATGGGGACTTATGACGAGTAACTAGGAGATAGGTGTGGCTCTGAGAAGTAGATGGATAGGTGTACTAATGCATGAAGTCAAGTAGGCTAGTGATTTGGGTCTTGGGGAGGAAACCCGATTCAAATACGGGTAGGTGTGGAAGGTAGTATGGGATTGTGCTACCGAAAGCACAGGATCCATACGTGATTCCATAAAAGTACCCAGACTACCAGGAAGCTAGTAGGAACTATATATATAGTGTATGAGTATGCTATGGCCTAATTTTTTTATCTGTTTATACACATGTTTTAATATGTTGGTGACTACCCGAGGTTCAGGCTCTAGTGATTAGGAGAGACAAGGTTCCAGTGACGAGGAGATTCGTGGGATCATCGCTGCCGAGGTGGCCATAGCGATGAGGGTAGTGATCCTAGAAGTGTTTAGGTTTATTAAGACCATAATGATCAAGCTATTTGACGAGTGTTATGTTGCTGTCACTGAGGATGATGCTGCCGCAACCACCATAGTTGTTACCGTTGCGAGACCACATGGGGGTAATTTGATGTAGTATCAAGAATTGAACAACATGAAGCCCAATGAGTTTAATGGAACCATGGAACCAATTGTCGCGATGCGGTTAATTTATGATGTAGAGGGATGTTTTTATATATGTTGCGCTGAACCTTCTTCACTTAGGAATGGAGGACTGGTGGAAGTTTGTGACTACTGGTTACCCACCTATGGAGCGGGCCATAATATTATGGGAGAGATTTACCAAGATGTTTCGTGATGAGTACATTTAGGGATGTCAAAAAGTCCCATGGGACCCCGTTCTCGGAGGGGCCCCGTCCTGTTTGGGGGAATTTTTATAAAAAAATTGGGGGCGAGGATGGGGGCTAGGGTAAGGTCAACCCCCGTTTTAATTTCGGGGGCGGGAGCGGGGTAGGCAATCCCGTCCTGAAACCCCTATGGGGACACCGTTAATAAATTACACATATATTAATTATATAAATAAAATAAACTTAACATGATTTTAAGCTTCCAAAATTCATCAAAAACATGTCTTTAAGTTGTTACTATAATGTTTTTAAGATGCCATAACTTTTTTATTTTTAACATGTAATATTATGCTATAAATAATTATTTGTTACCTAAAAATAGCTTCTTTTAGCCTAAATAACAACTTCTTTTAGCCCAAACAAGGCAGCCCAAAATCAATCGGGGGCGGAGGAACGGGGGCGGGGGCGGGGGTAATAAAAGGGATTCGGGGGCGGGGGCGGGGGCGGGGGTGGGGACAAGGGAACGGGGAAATTTCGGGGGCGGGTGTTGGGGATGCACTCCCCGTCCCTTTTTCCCCCATTGACATCCGTAAGTATATGCCTATGGTGGAGAGGGAGCGGATGACCCAAGAGTGCCTATCTTTCAGATAGACGATAGAGTCGGTGAACAAGATCACCAAGATTTTCCATGAGAGGTAATTGTTTTGTCCTGAGTACGCTTCCTCGAAGCAGGTGCGGATGAGCTGGTACTTAAGTATGCTCAAGAAGGATATCAGAGAGTTTGTGACGAACATCTAATACCGTTCATTAGCTGAACTACAGACCATTTCCAGGAGGAGGGATTGATTTGGAGACCCAGGCTAGAGAGAGTGAGGTAGAGGTGCAGAGGAGAGACATGAGACCAATCCAGTTGCTGATGGAGACTAAGCGTTTCAAACATGTTGATTTGAGATTAGAAGGTTAAAGAGGCCACACTTGCAGCAAGTGCGGTAAGGGTCATGAGGGTCCCTGTCGGGTGGGGACGGTGTGCTACAAGTGTGGAAAAGAGGGACACTTTGCGAAGGATTTTCCATTAGATATTCGAGTCTTGTACACCTGCAACTAGACGAGCCATATGAAGACCTATTGTTCGCTACTTGCATTGAGACCAGTGCAGACTCCCGCTCCTGCGATCCTACGCATCACTGATGGATGCCAGGGGAAGGCCGAGGCCCCAAAGGCCCGAGGGAGAGCCTTTTGGTTAACAACAGAGAAGGCCAGGGTGGAGTCGGACATTGTTGTTGACATTTGTCTATTTTATATTTCTGTCGATTTATGTTTTGTGTACGCTTATATACATGCTTATGTAGGTACATTCCTAGTGAATTCATTACCTATGTTAGTGCTTTTGACTTGGGTGTGAGTCAATCTTTTGTGTTGACATCTTTTAGCAGAGATTTTTGTGTTTCCTTTGGATAATTGGATTGAACTTTGGAGGTCGCCATCACCGATTACTGCACAGTTTCATCCTTAGACTTTTACCGTGACTATATGTTGGAGATTTTTGGTGTGGGATTTCCAATAGGCCTCATTCCTATTCCGATGGGAGATGTATGCATGATTGCGGGTATGGATTGGTTGAGCCAGTTCGATGCATTGATCGATTAGGGAGTGTATAAGTCATATGAATCATTTAAATGAGTCATTATACCTAAGTGCTAATGACTAAGCTGTTATAGCAGTTGTTGTGAAATTCGTTGAAGTTTTTTAGAAGAAAATTCCTTTTTTTATAATGGGAGGGATTACTCTAATATTTTCAAATACTTAGAGTTGTTTGTTAATTATCATCTCCTAAATCCCAGTATAATTGCCCTGAGTAATATCCATACTCAATAAAATCCAAGTAAAATGCCTGAGTAATTTGCCCCATTCAATAATCCAAATAGAATGCCATGAGTAAATTGCCCTACTGAATAAAATCCAAATAGAGATCCCTAAGGAGTTTTCCCTACTGAATAAAATCCTAGTATAAAACAATTTGCAAGAGTGTAAATTTCAAATATAAATGATTTTAAAAACATATTATCATATAAACTTGTTTACTTTTCTAAAAATCCCTAACCCGTTAACCACATGCAACCCTACTCCTGACTAATCTACCATAGTCAGACACCAGTGCCTAGTAGATCAACAATGTCATCCATCCGAGACTATAGATCAAGACTCCTCCGTACTACTATATGGTCGTTCCCTCAACATGATCAATCCTAAGATCCATATCTTGTCTCCATTGATGCATCTCCCACATCTGAAATCTATTAATCACTTGTTCTTGGCGAGCAACACCAATACAATGATAATCAATATGTAGAGTAACCTGATCAACCAATCGTTCATCCTCTAGAGTCGCAACTCTCTCAGTTAGAGTCACTATGTTCTCTCCCACACCACCTATCTCATCTCCAGAGATATGAACCTGATTTCCCAAGCGTGAAACTCGTGCAGTAAGTATCAATATCACATTTTGAACTAACAACATAAAGTATGGTGATACTTGCTCTGATGGGCCTCCTACCATATACTGGTCAGTTTCCTGATCCTTCTTAAAACCCCAAATCCTGGGTTGAGCAATCCATGGTCGTGGTAATGAGTGATATGCTAGAAATCCTGGTGGTGGAGAGTTCCTAGGTACAAGAATTTTCCTCAGAGGGGTCCTCCTCCGGTAAGTTCTTGACTCGGTCCTCTAGATCCTGATAGGAAGGATATGTAGAATAGGTTCCACCTCAGAAGCCTCACTATCCTCCTCAGTAGGATCCTCCTCCTCCTAAGTAGTTTCATCCGCTGCTTCCATTGGTTCTTCATTTGAAATTTCATGATTAGGTGGAACCGGGATCTTTGAGAAGTAAGGATCCTCTGGTTTAGGAGTGGGTGGAACCATCTGGTACTCCTCTGGTGTAGGTACATCTATCCAAAAGCTGTAATTCACTATTCTAGAGTTAAGATCCTAAACATCAAACAAGACGATGTTTATGAGCGTCATTGTTTTATTAGAATCTTTTAAATCAATAAAATGTGTGTAATTAAATCAGTCTGTCAAAATTCCTCCATGATCTAAATGTATTTAGCTTTTTTTATAAAAGCTTCATTCTTTGACGAACTCTCAAGCATTTAGTTTAGAAAAATACAACATTCAAAGTTTAGTTGTTCATTAGTCGGGCCATAATAAAACTTAGGCACACAACTAGGTTTAGTTTTGGATCTACTTATGTATCAAACCAACTTTAGATCATGTATTAGACCAAAAATCTTGATGTGTGTTCTCATCGAGGGACTGATTGTTTATATAACTCTATATATGAAGTTTGTGTATTTTAATTTATTTGTTTTCTCACTTCAAGGCTAATTTGGAATTAGCCTAATCTGTACTATCATTAATAATGATACTTTTTGACTTCAGGTTTTTAAAGGTAAAACCTTTCTCAAGTCAGTTATATTAAACTCATGTTTAGATATAAACCTTTCTAGAGTGTAAGAGTTGAGATTTAGGTTTAATAATAAACCCTTCTTGAGTCGAATAGTTTAGACTCAGGTTTAAGAATAAACCCTTCTCGAGTCAGAGAACCCTAAGGTATATTTATATTCTTTCGGGAAGATACTAGTTCACTATAGCTACTAGCTCTGATATCAATCTGTCACACTACCAGTCAACGACAGAAACAACGGGTGACAAGACGACATAATGGATCACAATAATAAACATACATTGAACATACAACAATACGATAGTAGAATAAATACATTTATTCATTAAAAGTGTATATTACAATATCCTGTAGTCTAGGGTACATGAAAAGTACAAATAGGCCTTAACAAATAGGCAATGAGGGAAACACTAAAATATAAAAGACGATTGCAATCCCATGATCATCTTTGTAGTATGTCCTCCAATGGTCTAACCTCCTGAGAATACATGTGTTTTGAAAGAGTGTCAACTAAAAAGTTGGTGAGTTCATAGGTTTGTAATAGCTGAATCAAAACATACTTTCTCCCTAAATTATAGCTATATTAGAGTTGGTAAGTACTTTTCGAGACCGAAAAGCCTTATTTGGATATATAGAAAGATTAATATCATATATATATATATATATATATATATATATATATATATAAATGTATCTTTATTATCCTGACTTATATAACTAAGTTCTTGAGAAAAAAATATTCCTTATAGATTTTTCAAGTTTCATATACATATTCCATTCACTGTGAGTGCCAAAAAAAAGCTATTTCATTGTAACACCCCAATCTTCAAGTAATTTCAAATTCATATCTTGGGTTGTAATTATGTCATTTTTAGTCCTTAGATTGGAAAGAAGTAGCCATGGGAAGACCTAGTGGCAAAATGTTCATTTTGGAGCATAAGTAGTATGATGGGCGTACATATGAGTATGCTAAGCATACCAGGGCGTGCCCTAGTATGCTGGGCGTATACATATGTACGCTGGGCGTACTAGTGTCTGGGTAAAACCCTAACTTTTAGGGTTTTTGGAGTATTTAAGCATCATGATGGCCCCTTTTTCCCTATCTCTTCAACCTCCACGTTCTAATATCATTTTTGGCAAACCCTAAATCCTCTAATGTGTGTGTATGGGATAAGAGTGTGTTTCTTGTATGGTTGAATGAGAAGTTAGTGCATCAAAGGAGTCAAGGAAGGAAGCAAGCTTGTAGATCTGGGATTATCATCTTCTTGGGAAGCTTCAGGAGATATAAAGGTTCTACCTTTATGCTTGGATTGTTTAGATCTTGTTTTGGTAGATTTTTGGTGTTCTTCTTGTCCCAAAAGTCCCATTGTTATGCATGCTTTATTTTGGACATTTTGAGCTGTCCTTTCAGACCCTAGGAAGGGTTATAAGTTATAAAAATGAGGTTCCTTTGGCTGGTTTGGCTTCATGACGCTAATAGGAGGTCATAATGGACTAAGACCATGCATTAAGCCCTTTTTGGATGACCAGAGTCTTAAAGTTTGAGACTTTATGGTTCTTTAGTGCTTTTGAGCCATGGATATTAAGTTTGAGCTTAAGTGCTTAAGCCATTAAGCACATATTGGACTTTTGGATTTGTGAGGGTACGCCCCAGGTAAGGAGGAGTACGCCCTACGTACTTAGTCAACCTCCCCGTAACTTGGTCAATGAGAGGTATCGTGTACGCTGAGCGTACCTCCGGTGTACACCCCACGTACGCGATTGTTTTGGGCTCCTTTGCTTTGGGCTTCCGGTATTGGGCCATCTGTTTGGATTTGATACTTGGGCCCTAATGGAATATTTGGATAAGTGTGTTTTGGGCTAATTAGAGTATCAAACCTTGGATAAGACCCAATAAGGAGTTGGGCCCAATTTGGAAAATTGGGCCAAGTGTGGACCTTGAGGTAATTTGAACCTTTTTGGATTAAGATTCAGGTCGGTTTACGTTGGGTAGTGTTGGGCCATCTGGGATTTTATGGTTTGGGTTTTGGCTTGCTGGATCTTCTTGAGTGAAGGCCATGAAAGGAATTAGGCCCAAATTGGAAAATCGGGCCATAATTGGACTTAAGGAGTTTATCTTGATATTGGGCCCTTTGTCATCTAGTTTGGGCCTTAGATTTTGGCCAATTTTGAGGAAGGGTAAAAAGGTCTTTTACCATGAATTGGACTCGTATTATGAGTCAACGACTAGATGAATATGGAATGTCATTTTGGTATCTGTTAGCATGTGGGTGATAGCGGATCTGCTGCTAGAGGTTATTCATGGAATCAACTATTGATGGGGTGTTGTCTTGATGTGGTGGTTAGGAATCTAGCAGCAATCTGCCAGGGACTGTCTATGTGATCGGCAGTGCAAGGTGAGTTTTCCTCACTAAACTTCTAGGTCGAAGGCACCAAGGCCATCCTATTGGTTTGGTAACCTGGTATTACTAATATCCTGAGTATGATATAGTTATGCATGCTAGTCTTGCTATGCTAGTCTGGTAGATATGTAGGACTACCAGTGAATTGCCTGTTTATCTGTTATGATATTATCTGCTATATGTCGACATATTGTGTGGATGGGTTGAGGTATTACTTCTTCGTGCTATAGCCAACAAACCTTGGAGCATACCAAATATGAGCTGAGAGCCAGGTAGGTCATGTCAGACTCATACTGAGGGTTCAATAGCATTCCAGATACAAGCTCAGGACCCGATTGGTATGCCAGACTTATACTAAGGGCTTGAGAGTATTACGACGATCCAGATATGAGTTGAGGGCCTGGATGGGCATGCCAGACTCATACTGAGGGCTCAAGGGCATTCCAGATACAAGCTGAGGATCGGGTAGAGCATGGCAAACTCGTACTGACATCGGGGTGCAAGCCAAACATAAGTTGTGGGCCCAGGGGCAAGCCAGACTTATGTTGTGGGCCCAGGGTTAATCCAGTATGTTATCTGTGGACCCATTTCATGGTGTTATTTTATATATGTGATATTTTTTTTGTATTGGTACTTTGATGCAACTTACTAAGCTTCGTGCGTATAGTTTTGGCTTATGGTTTCTGGTTCTTCAGTGGATCGTGGCAAGGTGAAGGCGTGACCGTACACATCCTCGTGTTTTTGGAACTTATGGTTTCTGTGATACTTTGATAATGTTATTGTTTTGAAAGCTATGTGTAAATGCTTCTAGTTTTAAATCAAGGTTTTGGAAATAACGGTTTTGTAAACACTTCTTTAATAACTGGGTTGTTTTGAAAAGTTTAAATTTTATTGAAAATTTATGGATGTTACAAGTTGGTATTAGAGCCATGGTTTGAGTGAATTAGAGGAACACTCGTGCGAATCTAGTCTTAAACTAAGGAAAAAGGGTTTTAAAACAAATTTTCAAATGGTTTTCAAAATAATCAAAGAGGATGCGACGTGTACAATCAGCCAGAGCCAGAAAGTTGACCCCAAATTACGACACAGTCATTTAAGATTATGTTAAGATATGTTATAACAACATGTAACTGATAGACTAATGATCTTCAGGAATTGCTTGATAGAATTGCCTGATTATATGATGTCTGATAGCCTAGGATTCCCCTTTATATGAAATTGACATCATTAGTGTAGTTGCTTAGTGTATGCATCATGGTTATATATAGTTAAGATCTTATAGCTTGAGAATGTTTGGTTTGGCCTTATTTCCTTTTCTTGTTTGATGAAGAACTTAGGGTAGGATCAGATATTTGAATGTCCATAGGATCCAATGTTATGTATGGATAGCATACACGAGTGCTGCAGGGTTGGTGGAAGTTTCATGGATGAGTCGTATGAGGTCAGCCGGCCAGTCATGTTATTGGATGAGGTAGTGGTGGTTTCCCTAGTTTGGGCGTGGTTCCTAGTGGGTCGGCATGAGGAACGATTGACCACTGTTTAGAGAGTGAGGGTAGGGCGAAGATGCATGCGAGATGCTGAGAGTCTGAGATCGAGGATTGCATAGGAGAATTTGTCTGATTTTATTGCATTTAGTGTCAGTTGGCTCCTCTGCATGAATGCTACTTTCTTTGTGCTTTGTGGAACTCATTAGTGATGTAAGTTAACTATTAGGTGAATATGTCAAGTCACATGTGAAAAAGGTTGGATAATCTCAGAGTTACGGATTTGACCCTGCTGTGCAACTCTCGTTTGAGTCCAACTGTTGTAGGGATGAGTTTGTTAATCGAAGGGTTATCTAAGCTTTGTTGCATGTGATTATATTCATGGAATAGCTAACTGACATTGTGAGGATCCCTTCAATAGATGATGGCAGAGAAATGTAGAACCCTAGGATAGCCTAGGGAGTATCTTTTAGTGTAGTCGTTCGCTGTTGAGCAAATTCTAGGAGTATTTTGTGACTAGGTTTTTTAGGACCCGAGATGATTCTTGAGGGAAGTATGGATAGGTGTGGGAGGTAGTACTGGGCCCGTGCGACTGAAAGCACAAGATCCATACTCAATTCAAGGAGGATTACAGGGATTCTAAAGCTAGTCAGGGAAGATAGCATGGTTAGATACCATGGTTTGAGGCCGTGGTTCTATAACTGTTGATCTTTTGGCTTGGGCTGCTCAGGAAAGTATGGGTTTTGTGTTTGTTCAGGACCCTATGTTGATATTGATGTGGATTGAGCTGTTCAGACCCATATGAGTATATTGGTTAGAAGTCTCGAGGGTTTTGTTAGAGGTTAGGCCTTGGGCCTTAAGACACGGGGAGGAGGTGGTTGATATGATTGGCTTGGAAATCTCATCTTGGATTTAAGTGGCAGATTGTTGGATTATATTGTGATTATGTGTGACGAGGTTCTTGACCTTGAATTTTTCCGAGTTAGAAGAAGTAGGCAAGGCTTGTGACCTCCCGAGTTAGGCTAGATTCTCATCTTGGGGTGTGTTGGTCGCCGTGGTTGGCAACAATATAGCAGTGCTGATTTGCGCAAAAGGATTGATGTGGCTTGAGTACCTTTGAGATGCAAGCAAGGGCTTGTATTCTTGGAAGATGGGAAGGCCAGGTGCCAGATCGTCGTTGGGATTGCATGAAAGGAAGGTATGTTTGGGTTGTAGATTGGTAGCTGTCTATGCTTGTAAGCAGTTATAAGTGGGGAATTCCGAGGTCTTCAGCAGGAATTTAGGTTTCTCTTGGGGTTCGTTTGATCCGTATCTGAAGGATTATTCTGCGTATGTTAGTCTTTCCATGGTTAAGTATGGTGATACCTGGTTGGGTTGGTTAAGTTATGTTTTGGTTTCACCACCAATGGGTGGTGGTTAGTGTTCTAAGTGGGGAAGAATTGGGAATTCTCAAGTTGAGCGTCAGTAATTGAAGGTTTTGTCAGTTTCTGTTCGGATTGCTACTTTCAGATTTGTTGGGTAGATGTTGATCAATGAACCTTTCTAGAAGTGGGAATGTTCAGCTCCAGGTGGGTTTGTGGTTCTATGGTTTAAGTGTTAGGGTGTCCTACACCTTTGGTCATTGAGTTCGTCTTTTAACAGGAATTCTCAGAAGGATTCAAGAGGCGACAGTTAAGAGCAAGAAATGCGTCACCGACCCTCTTGTGCAATGTGTTTATGTTCACTGAGTCTCTAGGTATGTTTACCCTCAATGGTGTAGTGGAATTCTGGTTTGTAGCAGACTCGGGTTTGGCAACCTTCGAGATCGCCTTGGAAGTCTTCCCGAGCTAGTTTCATGTTGGTAGGATCTTGATGGGTTTTATGCATAACAACATTCATATGGTGCACATGCAACCCTAATTGCTTTGGATCTAGGTTTTTCTCATGTTATATATACAAATTATTATTCCAAACCAAGAACCCTAATCTAGCATGCATAAGAACGAAATTCTAATTCAAATTAGGGTTAGAAGAATACCTTTCTTGTTTTTGATTTGATCTTGACCTTCAAGAGCTTAGTGCCTCAACTGTTGCACCTCAAATGGAGTCACAAACACCACTAGCAACAAGGAAGAACAAGAGAAAGAGAGAGAGAGAGAGAGAGAGAGAGAGAGAGGATTAGACCTCAAAATCGGCTAGGGTATTCTTAGGATCATCAAAAACCAATTTTAGGAGCCTTGGGGTCCGTTTTATAGTTGGGGCATACTAGTGTTTTCAACTGGAAACCCCAATTCCCTTACTTAGGCCCTAAGAAACACATGGAGGCCCATATGGTAAGCCTTGGACGTAAACTCTATGCACTCCCAAAGATTTTTGTCCATCCTATACCAATAGGATCCATTAGCCCAAACTACAACATTTACTGATTTACACAATCAGTCCCTGTTCTTTTAATCAGTCTCTTTTGATCACTAAATTAATTCCAAATTAATTTCTTGACCAATACTAATTAAATAATACGATTTCTCAATTAATATATTATTCTTATAATATATTAATAAATCATAAACTAACCTCTTTCTCTATAATTCATCTTATTAGTTGATATGGTAAAGGCAACCTAAAAGGACCACGCTACTATCTGGTCAAGTACATCCCAATTATAGTTATGGGCTTAGAGACCTAATCCAATAGTCTCCCACTTGGATAAGTTTAATAAATATAACTACCAATGCAAGTTCATAACTCAATTAGCAATCGTAGCTCTTAAAAGCCACTGTCAAACTCTGATCATATCACAACCGCGTCCTTTAGATAAGGGATCAAATATTCCTCCATTGTACAAGATACATATGCACATGAGACATAGATTATAATCATTCTCTCTGTCCATGTGTTGTTTCCCGATTTCTGATTTATGATAACTAACAACAGACTACAACACATCAACTTAGTCCAGGCTTGGCCAAGCGCTTAGGGTGTCATCACCAAATCATCAATATCGCTTTTATCCCAATTTGGGTAAAAGGAACGGATAAACTTTGACTCATATGCTTGTACTATTCACTCATGAAATCACACACAACAATATGTTTTATAACATCAAGTTATTGATGCGTTTATGTATTATTAATGAGCAACCAACTTGTAAATAACAACTATATGTCTCCGCTTCAAGAATATAAGATATTATCGTCTCAAAATCACTCGTGATAAAATCCATGAAGTGATTCAAGTAAGCGTGGGTTTAATCCAATACTCAAATTCTTATTTCAGGAGTACTCATGAACATTGCAACAAACTAGTTCTATGTCTAAACAATTAGACAATCTACAGTCAGATTCATGACTGTCTTATCTCATTACTTACTTCCAAAGTATGATTGACTGTGGATGTTTGAATAATCTTATTATTCGGGAAGTAAAACATGCGAAGTGAAACAGAAGAATAGTGTAATCCAATATGGTCTCAAAACTTTTGAATATAAATAAAACACTTATTATTTAATCACCATATTGATTAGACCTAATTCATTGTATAATGTTTCGAGCAATCAACTTAATACTTGAATTAAAACAATAGTCATCCCATGCTCCAAGCATGCTCACTATGTTTATCTATGGTCCTTTCCTTGTGAAATAGATCAATTGAACACATTTCCAATGATGCTCATTTCACAATTCCCTAATCCTTATTGTTAAGAATACAAAATTCTTACAACTATTAGAATCTTGTTAGATCTAAACTTACATGCAATGATCCTTTTGTAATGTCAAGGTACCAAAGTGATAGAGACTCTGCCAAATACATTACAAAGCATTCCATTGGAGATTATTCTAAGACAATTCCACGGAAATGAAATCTCACATTCAAAGTACATTCCTTTGAACATCCTTTTTGCATAAAAGTTTCTTACTTACACATAGATTCTTAATATCCAACTCCCATTATGGAAACATTTCCATAATTTCCATATGACCATCCATTCTAAATAGAATCATATCTATTTAGAATCATATCAATATGGTCCATCTATCACTATACTTCCAAATGTCCACAAGCAACCAATCTTCGGTAAACCTTAGATTTTCCTTGGCAGTCATTTAACAACTTTAGTCATATCAAGTTTTTGTCCTTTTTCCCTCTTAATGTGCTAGGCATTTGGAACATCAGAACAGGAAAATATTATATCATATGCAATCGATCCTATACCCTAAGCATATGGGATACGATTCATAATGTCTTACATAAAGACATGATACTAGACCAGTCTCTTACTATAATATTTCCATATATAGAATTTACTATGTTGAAACATTTCAACATTACATTCATATATATCCATGACTAAGCCCCATTAAAATTTCAATCTAAGCTTTTAGATTCAAAATGAAGTATGAGTTCCTATCCCTTAAAACTTTTTACGGCGAAACAATTTCCAAATTCTGCAACTCTGCAAATTTAGAGATTTATTTTCTATAAATAACATTGCTAACTCGCAACACTTAGCACAATAATTATATTCTTATTAGCATAACAATTATGCTCACACTAGCTTTGACATGTAATCAGAAATCAACTAGACTTCTAGAAATCAATACCTACTAGCTTTCTTACCAAAGTTCAGATTTCTGATATGTGGTGTTTTGATAAGCCTTTATCCAGACTTCTCAAGCTCATACACCTTTCATTAGATAGCTTAGGTGTGTGTCTAAACTCTTTCAGGCAATAAGTCCCAAAGGTTTAAACTATTTGCCATTTTCCCACAATTCGAACTATGAAGAGGGATGTCGTAATCATACTCGAATTTGAGAACACAATTATCACAAATGATAACCTTTTAAAATCTACTAGTGAAAGCGTTTCGTCACAATCATTTCCATGAAGTAGAGAGAAACCTCTTACCACTTAGATTTTATGGTGTATGTGTTCCTATCCATGTGAATTAGTCATTTCCAACCATTATCATAAGATAAGTTTTTTGACAAATTCAAATTCATATGGACTAAGCTTGCTTATTCTTAATTTCTTGCCATCTTGTAGAATAAGGGCCTATCTTAGCTTCTAATTATTTAGCAACTCACCCACACTTATCAATGTACTTTCACTAATCATGATGCTCTGCCTTATGCAATCAAATAAGGACTCATAGAACTCACATGCATAGTCAACTTAACTGGAATGGCACAAGAACAAGAACATGTCAACACGATAGGTTATTAACCTTAAGTCGTGTGCTTGTGATTACTAAAAGGTCTGTTATTGAGTAGGTCTTGAAACTATTCAAGACCATTAAGACTCCCACTGACCTCTTGACATATAAGATTCTCTTTTCAAGAACATTCCTTGACAAACAAATATTCAAGAGTTAGTGTGGGTTCTTATCAAGAAAACACTTCATATAATTGGCCTTAGTTGGTCTTTGTTTTATCTAAGACATCACAATTACCAATTTCAAATATGCAAGAGTAAGAAAACATTTTTCTACTCCACATTTCATGAGGCGTTATAAACCTACTTAGGATATGTCACTCAAGACACAATTTTGGAGTATCACACTAAAACTTGATTTTGGAATGAAGTATGACTCATCCTTTTGATTTAACCATTTCAAAAATTCTCGATTCCTCTCCTTAGTCATATAAGTGCACTAATGTGTCCTTAGAGGATCTATTGTGACATGGTTCCATAATCATTAGGATGGTAATAAAACACGATACTAAAGTACTCTCCTTTCCTTTCAGATTGGAGAAAAATTTATCTTTCTGCCTACTTGATTCTTCTTATTCGTTTTGCTTATACTTTGAAACGTTTCAAGGTATTAAAATTATACTTAAACTTGTAAGCATAACCATATTTATTGAACCATTAGTAAATCATGACAGATAGCCATTATCATTCTTTATGGTGGATCTAACCTGTACACATAAATGTGTACTAGATCCTTTAGTCCTTCACTTGACTCATATAAATATGTGAACAATGAATTAGTCTTAATTTCCCAAAGATGAATGTTTTCATTCATGACACAATACAAGTCGCATGATTCCAAGTTTCTATCCAATTGAAACTTGGGTGATGAGAATCCTTCCTTATTTGATAAATTACGACACTACCAAGAATCAAATTTATTTCCAATATGGCTAATAATATATAAACGCCAATTTTCACTAATGCCATTGCAAGGATATCATAAAATAAGACAAAAATCAAAATTTTTCTTTATTTATAAAAATGCAGAAAACTTGTCCTTACAATGCAAATACATATGAAAACTATGTTTGCAAATATTCCTAAGCAATATATCCTAATTCCTAAGCAGCAGCTCAAAAATTTGATCATCGAACTAGGCGATCAAAATCCATCTCTTCGCGACCAGACTCAGCTCAATCTTCCTTTAAGCTTCCTTTCTTTTCTTTGATACTACAAAACATCAAAATGCAATCTTATCACATCATGTATTACGAATCTATAAATAGGAACTTAATAGAGTTAGATAGTGAATATACCTGAAGTCGATCCACACAATTTGACCTTACCATCGTTGCGATCTCTCAGGTAGACACGACAGCTTCGCATCCAATGCCCCTTCTCTTGGCAATAGAAACATATGGACACTTTGGAAATTACGCATGGGACTATTTTAGAACTTGTCTTTCTCTTATGATCAAACTTTTCGATCATGGCCGATTTCTCTCCCTTAGGAGGAGCAATCATTTATGGATTATCACCTTTTCCATCACTAAGATCCATGGAACTTTGTGAAGTAGATCTTCCAACCAAAGTTTCTTGACCATTATGCCAAAGCATCGTTGATTCAGCAACAATTAGCAAATATGAAAGATCAATAAGGGTCACGTCGTGATCTGTCATATAGTAGTCTTTAACAAACTGACCATATGACAAGGGAAGTGACTGAAGAACCATGTCAATAGCCAGCTTCCTTGGGAAAACGACACCCAACATTCCCAGTCTGTCAACGTGTGACTTCATATCCAAGACATGAGTACATACATACTTTCCATCTTGGTGTTTGTTTTCCAATAGGGCTTGAGTGACCTTGAACTTTTCAAGTCGACGAACACGTAGGCCGGGAGAATAATTGGAGGAGGTGGAGGAAGAGAATGATTTCCAGTTTCAATGCTTGAAGAAGGCAATGACTTTTCAACTTGATTGACACTTGGAACATCATCTTCAGATGGAAAGCATTTTCCAAAAGGATGTGGAAGATCATAGTTGTTAGAACCAGACATCTACAAAGGGGAGAAATTCAAGTTAGTTGATTTAGATCCTTAATATAGCACCCAACTGGAATATTAAGGCTAGGAACCAACACAATAATTTACAATTTGGAAAAGGGATGTCGTAATCCAATTGCAAATTATTTGAAGGTAGGTAAATGACGATTTATCAATTCCACCACGAAAACAAAATTTTAAACGAATTAAGTTTTAAATGAAATTCCTAGATCTTTTGAGATTCATTGAACTTTTCAATGGCACGTTTAATCTCCATTATGCCCTTCAAGTTTGTGATTGGGATACCGCCTGGATCACAATCAAGGTGTGAATAACCATGCAAATTAGCTTGGTACTCTCGATGTCAATTACCACCTAATCAATGTGTCGGTTATCCACTGATCAGTGATAATCTTACGAGAAACCCATTGCCTTCCTTCATTATTCCCATACTAGTGTGCCGGTTAACCACACATACTCCATTAATGACCAACAAGGCACAATGTGCAATTTCATGGGTTAGCATCAAATTCACATTTTCCTAAAGTAACTAAGATTGGGAATTATAAAAGGTTTAGTTACTTTGTATTTTCATTATACTTATTAATGAGAATGTTCAATCCTAGTCGTTCGGCTAATGACCCTCCACTAGTCAAGAGTGTGGTGGGTAAGAGTGGATACCCAATGGTGGTTATTTTATAGGCCGCTTCCTTAAACACCCCTTATAGACTAACTTCGTGAATGAGGCTTACTAACGGTAAGACTAACTTTACTTATACATATATATAAATTAAACTTTTAATCTTATAATAGTATAAGGGTGTATTTTAAACTTTTAAAATACTAGATGGTTTAATCTTTTAAATAGATTAAACTTTTAATTTTAAAATACAAGTTACCTTAAGAGCTAAGTTATGTACACGATGTTTTTCACGTATCAAATCTCAAAAAATGTCTATTCGATGACACTCTTGTTGTACCTCTCGACGAGATACAAGTCAATACCAAACTTAACTTTGTAGAAGAACCTGTTGAGATCATGGATCGAGAAGTCAAATGATTAAAGCAAAGTCGTATTCCCATAGTGAAAGTTCGATGGAACTCTTTACGAGGACCTGAATTTACTTGGGAACGTGAAGATCAGATGAAAGCAAAATATGATGGGTTTTGAGCATTCTAACACTTCCTAAGTGTACATGCAACCTTAATAACCTTGAATCTATGTTTTCTCTATATACATGCAAATTTCTTTTTCAAGGTTATTTCCTAACTAGCATGGCATGGGGAATATATAAAACATAAAACTAGTAGAAATACATACCTTGTTGTTGCTTGGATTCCTTCAAGACTTTGTGAGCCTAGCACCCCAAATGTTGTGCCTCAAATGCTTCACACAACACTACAAACTTGGAATAACTAGAGAGAATACTTCTACACTTCAAAATCGGCTATTCCCTCACAAGAATACTCTAGTAACAGTAGTGCCGATTTTGCATGCTATAGGGTTTCTTTTATAGTGTGTCATAATTAGGGTTTCATCATGAAGACCCATAATTGTCATGACTCTTCATTTCTCATGACCCATGGGTTTGTAACTCCCATGGACTATCCATGGAGCTCCATATGGTTATAAGCAAACCCATAAACCATGGATCATTAATCCACCATAAAAGAATTGATGATTGTCATAATCAACCCTATATATTTAATTAGTCTCACTTTGATCACCAAATTAATACTTGATCAATACTAATTAAATAATACTATTATTCATATATTAGAACTTATAATATATTAATAATCATAAGTGCCATATTCTCTCATTTAGTCTATCCAAGTATTGCAATGCCATGCAACCCAAATGGACCATGTCGGGTCGGGTCAAGCACATACCAAATAAAGTTATGGACTTAGACACTATATCCAACAGTCTCCCACTTGGATAAGTCTAATAACTATATTTGCAAATATGACTTCAAAATTCGACTAGCAATCGTAGATCTTTCAAAGTCTCTCGGAACTGAGATGATGATGATACGCCACTTAAGATAAGTGATCATATAATCCTCTGCTCTCATGATATCAGTCGGACAAACACATGGAACATGGTCTTACTTATTGTCCAACATTTGTTTCTCGATCTCCGATTTGGTTCGACATAGAACTAAATTGAACACATCAATAAGGTTCTGACCGGGCCCGGTACATAGGTCAAAACCAAATCATCGAGGGGCCCAAATATCGCTTCTATTTCTAGAAGGAACAGATAAACTTCAACTGATATGCTTGTACTAACTACTTGTTGAATTATTCACAAAGGCACGTTTTATAACATCGAGTTACCAATGCGTTTTCATACAATCAATGAATAACCAACTCATAGTTAACAACTCATATCTCTAGGTTTGAAGATTTATATGATATTACCGTCTCACGATCACTCGCGATAAATTCCATGAAGTGATGCAACTGAGCGTGGGTTGAATCCAATACTCAGCCCTTATGAGTACTCATGAATGTTGTAGCAACCATTGCATTGTCTAAAGCACTTTAGACAAATCATACAAGCCAAATTCATGACAGTCTTGATTCATATCTACTTCCAACATATGACTGACTGTGGATGGTTTGAATAATATGATATATACCGTAACATAATTATTCTAGAAGTAAAAACATGCAAAGTGAAACACAAGAATAATACTTAATCCTATTTGGCCCCAACACTTGGGTGTAAATAAAACAACTTTTATCTAAGCACCATATTGATTACTCATTATTTATGTTTCGATTTATCAACTTAATACTTGAATTAAAACAATAGTCATGTCATGCTCCAAGCATGCACATTATGTTTTTCCAAACAACAGTTATGCCATACTCCAAGTTTGCATACTATGTTTACATATGGTCCTCTCTTTGTGAAATAGATTAATTGACAATATTCCGATGATGCTCATTTCACAATTCCAATCCTTGTTGTAAATGCAAGAATACCAAACTCTTGCCATTTACTGTAATCCGTTAGATTCTAAACTTATATGCAATGATCCCCTTGTAATGACTATGCACAGAAGTCACAAGGACTTGACAATAGACATTACAGGATATTTCAATGGAAAGCAATTCCATGAAGTCTCAAATTCAAAGTACATTCCTTTGAACATCCTTCTTGCATTAAGTTCTCTAATCTTACACAGATTCAAAGAGTAACTTCCACCTATGGAAACAATTCCATATTCCCATTTTGACCATCACTTTTGAACAAGAGTTGCCTCTTTTCAAAATATGTCAATATGGTCCTAACTCTATACTTTCAATTGTCCATGAGTAACCAATCTTTGGTAAACCTCAAACTGTCCTCGACAGTTGCTTAATCATTTTAGTCATGTCCAGTTCTAATCCCTTTTCCTTTCTTAATGCCCTAAGCATTAGGAAAATTTATAATGGATGAATATTATAGTACATCCAATCGATCCTATATCTGAAGCATATGGGACATGATTCATGCTATAAAAATTTTATTTGCCATGTTCTCACAAGTCGAACTATGAAGAGGTATGCCGTAATCATAATCGAATTTTGAGAACGCAACATATAATGAAATTCCTTATGTTGAACAATTCCAACATAACATTCATATATATCCTTGACTAAAGTTGATAAAACTCAATCTAAGCTGGTAGAATTGGAATGAAGTATAAAATCCTCTCCCTTAAGTATAGCAAACAACTTTTCAAAGCAAATTGAAACTTTTGTTTTCTATAATTAACATTGCTAACTTGCAACACTTAACATAATCACCATGCTCCCACTAGCATAATGATTACCATCATAACACTTTATGCTCCCACTAGCTTTGACATGTACTCAGAAATCAACTGGACTTCTAGAAATCAATACTTTATTGACTTTCTTACCAAAGTTCATATTTCTAATACTAGATTGCTTTGATAAGACTTTATCAAAAACATACACCTTTCCTTAGATAGCTCACATGTTTATCTAGACCTTTTGCAATTCTCACTAGTTAGTGTGCCGGTTAACCACACACGCTCCACTAACTATATGAGAATGCAAATATCACAATCGCTATATACTTAAAATCTTCTTAGTGGAAGCGTTTCCTTACCATCATTTTCATGAATCGAAGAGAAACCTTGTGACACTTAGATTTTATGGTGTATGTGTTCCTTTCCATGTGAATTTTGTCAAAACCATAATCACAGGACTAGGTTAGTGACACTTCCAAATTCATATGGACTGAACTTGTGCAATCTTAATTTCTTGCCATCCGGCAGCATAAGAGCCTACCATTGCTTCCAGGTTGTTATGAAAATAGTCGAGAACTCTCAGAACTCCAATGCAAATCCAACCTTAACAGGGATGAGCACAAAATATGTCAACACGATAGGTTACAAACCTCAAGTCATGGGCTAGTGATTAACAAAACTCTTGATTAGTTCTTGAAACTATTTCAGAATCTTTTATACTCCCACTATCCTCTTGACTTATAAGACTTCTCTTTGTCAAGAACCATTCCTTGACAATACAAATATTCAAGAGCTAGTGCAGATTCTTACCAAGTTAAACACTTCTCACTATTGGTCTTAGCTGGTCTTTGTTTTATCCAAAACATCACAACTTACCAATCTCAAATGTACAAGAATAGGAAACATCTTACTCTACATTTGACAAGTGTTATGAACTTTCTAGAGACTATGTCACTCAAGTTACAATCTTGGAGTATAAATCTAGGATTTGTTTTTGGAACGAAATATGAATTATCTTTTGATTTAACCATTTCAACAATTCACGATTCCTCTCCTCAGGCAACAAACACACTAAGGTGTCCTTAGAGGATCAATTGTAATATGGTTCCATAGTCACTATGATAATCATAAAACAAAATACACAAGTACTCTCCCATCTCTTCAGATTGGAGAAACTTTTATCTTTCTGCCTTATTTGATTCTTCTTATTCATTCTGCCATACATTGAAACCTTTCCAATGTTTCAGAATTACACTTAAACTCGTAAGTATAACCATATTTACTAAACTTTAGTAAATCATAACGAATAATCTTATCTACCTTTGTTGTAGACCTGACTAGTGCACAACTTAATGTACCCGATCCTTTAGTCCTCCACTTGACTCACATGCGAATGTGAACAAGGAATTAGTCTTAATTTACCAAAGATGAAAATTCTCATTCATCACACAATAAAACTTGCATGATTTCAAGTTTCTATCCAACTGAAACTTGGGTGATGCGAATCTTTCCTTATTTGGTAAATTATGACACTACCACTAATGAAAGAATCAAATCCATTTACCCATATTTCTTATCAATGGAAACATATAAGCAACAACCCTTTTCACAAATGCCATTGTAAGGATACTTAAAATAAATAAAATCAAAACCATTTTCTTTTATTTTAAAACTTTGCGGAAAACATATCCTTACAATCCATATGGAAAACTTGTTGTTATCTATTCCTAAGCAATATATCTAACTCTTAAGTAACAACTCAAAATTCTGATCATCGAACCATGCGATCGAAATCCATCTTCACGATCAGAATCAGCATATACTTTCTTTAAGTTTCTTCACTCTTCTTTGATTCTTAAACATCAATATGTGACCCAGTCACATCATGCAATAAGAATCTTAGAATAGAAACTTAATAAAGTTAGATAATGGACTTTACCTAAAGCAGAGTCAAACATTTGACTTTACTATCCTTATGGATATTTAGGTAAATTTGGCAGCTTCGCAACCAATGCCCTTCCTTTGGCAACAAAAACATATTGACTCTTTGGAAACGGTACATGGGACTATCACAGACTTAGCCTTTCTCTTTACCATTTGGTCAACCGAGTTGACTATGGCCAATCCCTTTCAATTGGGAAGAGAAAGGTTTTCTGGACATCCAATGTTACCGTTTTCAATGTCCATGGAAGTTTGGGAAGTTGATCTTCCAATCAAATTTTGCTTTACCAATGCTCCAAATCATTGCTGATTCAGCATCATCAAGCAAATAGGTAAGATCATTAAGGGTCATGGCGTGATGTGTCATTAGGGAGTGACCAAGTCAACAGCCAGCTACCTTGAGACTTCGACACCCGACTCTCCGGGCTTGTCAATATGTGACTTAATCTCCAAGACCTAAGCATATATAGACTTTGTTTGCCAATAGGGATTGAGTGACTTAGAACTTATCAGGTCTTGAAACTTGTGGGATAGGGAGATTTATTGGAGGAGGTGGAGGAAGTGAATTATGATTTCCAGTCCCACTAATGCACAATAAAGGGATTGATCTTTCACCTTGATTGCCATTCGGGATATCATCTTCATTAGGAAGCTTTTTCCTAAAGATTTGGGAAGACCATAGATGTCTAAACTAGACATCTATAATGGGAGAAATTGAAGTTAGTTGATTTAAAGTCCTTAATATAACACCCAATATGAAATATTAAGGCTAAGACCCAATAACCTATTTATAACTGTAAGAGGGATGCCGTAATCCAAATTATAAAATAGTTAAAGGTAGGTAAATGACGATTTACCAATTTCCACCATGAAAAACGAAATATAATTTAGTTTTAATTGGATTTGAAACTCCTAGATCTTTTGAGATACACTGAACTTTCAATGGCATGTTTGAATCTCGATTGTGCCCTCTCAAGTTTGTGACTGGGATGCCGAGGATCACAAACAAGGTGTGAATAACCATACAAATTGACTTGGTACCCTCAACAGTATTACCTAATCGATGTGCCGGTTAACCACACACGCTCCACCGATCTATAATAAAGTCAAGTTACCCTTTGCCACTCTTACTAGTCCATGTTAGTGTGCCAGTTAACCACACACGCTCCACTAACGACTTGGTAAGGTACAAAGTGTAATTTTATGGGCTAGCACCAATTTCACATTTTCCTAAAGTAACTAAGATTGGGAATTTATAATATATAGTTACTTTATAATTCATTATACTTTTAACGAGTATTTAAAATCGTATCCTACCCGTTCGGCTAACGACCCTCCACCGATCAAGGAAGCGGTGGGTGAGAGTGGACACCCATTAAGTCACCATTTTATAGGCAACAACCTTATACCCCCCTTATAGACCGGCTTCGTGAATGAGGCCTACTAACGGTAAGAATGACATATTCTTATACATATCTATATAATTAAAATTATAATAATAGTATAAGGGTGTATTTTAAACAATTAAAATACTTGGTGGTTTAATCTATTAATTAAACTATACTCTTAATTTAATTAAACTTAAACCATGTCTTTATGGAATTATTAACTCTTTTAATTAAACACTTTAATTAATTTAATGAAGTCCATAAAGTTTGAATTTTTTTTTAACTTTAAAAAAAATTATAATTTGGAATTAAAGTGTAAGACTTTACAAATTCCAAAACTTGAGGGCAACAATTGAAACTATTCTAAGTCTCTTCAATTTGTAACTTATGAGTTTTAATGGTTCATAAAGTTGAAGACTCTTCATTTTATGAAACCTACTATTCTTTAATTTCAACCTTTAAAGAAGTGACTTTTGGTTATCCATAACTTGAGGACAAGTTATGGAGACAATTAGTGCCATTAAGATCATGAATTAAACACACATGGAGGTTACACATAATTCCTATGATCTTCTAAAAACTCATAAGAGCACAAATTCATGCCTAGAAATTTCAAGAAATCATATAAACATATAAAATACTTGAAAATTGATAAAATCCATGTAAAATGGGTTAACATAATCATTATCATTTTGAAAAACATATTTTACAAGTCCAAAATAGATTGGGATAATGATTTTAATCCATTTCCAGCAACAAAACACGAAAAGTTGCCCAGCATGCTCCTACTCGTCGAGTGCATTATCCTACTAGACGAGTAGGATGAATTTGTTCATGGACTCGGCGAGTCATCCCCATGAACTCGGCGAGTCCAGTCATCAGTGAGCAGATTTTTCGATTTTCAAGCAGTTTTGCATCAACTATACAGAAAACAATCCTAGGCTCTGATACCACTGATGAGTTTTGAGCATTCTAACACTTCCTAAGTGTACATGCAACCCTAATAACCTTGAATCTATGTTTTCTCTATATACATGCAAATTTCTTTTTCAAGGTTAGTTCCTAACTAGCATGGCATGGGGAATATATAAAACATAAAACTAGTAGAAATACATACCTTGTTGTTGCTTGGATTCCTTCAAGACTTTGTGAGCCTAGCACCCCAAATGTTGTGCCTCAAATGCTTCACACAACACTACAAACTTGGAATAACTAGAGAGAATACTTCTACACTTCAAAATCGGCTATGCCCTCACAAGAATACTCTAGTAACACTAGTGCCGATTTTGCATGCTATAGGGTTTCTTTTATAGTGTGTCATAATTAGGGTTTCATCATGAAGACCCATAATTGTCATGACTCTTCATTTCTCATGACCCATGGATTTGTAACTCCCATGGACTATCCATGGAGCTCCATATAGTTATAAGCAAACCCATAAACCATGGATCATTAATCCACCATAAAAGAATTGATGATTGTCATAATCAACCCTATATATTTAATTAGTCTCACTTTGATCACCAAATTAATACTTGATCAATACTAATTAAATAATACTATTTTTAATATATTAGAACTTATAATATATTAATAATCATAAGTGCCATATTCTATCCAAGTATTGCAATGCCATGCAAGCCAAATGGACCATGCCGGGTCGGGTCAAGCACATACCAACTAAAGTTATGGACTTAGACACTATATCCAACAAAATACCCCTAACTATTTGACAAAACCCTATCCGCAAGATAAATTTCGGGACAAAATTGTTCTAACAGGGGGAGAATGTAACACTAGTCAAAATAGGTCAATAAACAATCACATGTGATTATACCAATCATGTAATGTGATTTTGTAAACTAGTGCGATAAGCATACTATGTAGTTCATGATAAACCAAACACTATAAATCTCTATAATGAGAGGAAATTAAAATAAACTTAGAATTATCTATTTAAGTCTAAAACAGAGTTGTAGTACTCGTAAATACCTACGCATGCATATAAAGAACGTCAAAAACGGAGTTTGTATGTGAAAGTTATGACCTTCCGAAGATTCAGCTTTCAGAAACCGTAATCTAACTAAACTCACGACATGAACAAGGGTTTATTCACGACGTGAGGAATCATTTTGCCACATTTCAGAATCTAGAAGGTGTGACGAGGCTGCGAGGGGCTAGGATCCAAACTCACGATGTGAACAAGGATTTTTTTCACGACGTGAGGAGTCACATGGCCACCTTCCGAAGCTAGGGACGCAAATGGCAAGTCTACGGGGTGATCATGCAAGACTCAAGACGTGAGCCTTATGACACTCACGACGTGAGTTTCTAAAATCCCTACTATAAATAGCAGGTCCGACTTCAGTCATTCTGACACCAAAACTTCTTCCCTTTCTCTCCTTTGCTGAGGCCATCTTGCATCCCGAGCCCCGACGATCTCATACGCTGACCGTTTTTGCTTAGATAACATAAAATCACGCTACTAGGGTGAGTTTCACGGCCCCACTTTCTAATATTTCGGGGGAAAATGCATGCTAAATATTATATATACGTTATTATTATGTCTATATGATAGTATATTAGTATCAATGTAGATAGTTATAATAACAGGGATATAGTTATTTCGTATCTGAAAGTATACAACTATCGTAAAGTTGTTAGCAAGTTATTGTTATAGTAGTATACTAATGTAGATCTTGAGTTATACTTAGGATTCTATATATATGTTGTGTGCGATATAATACCGAAGTTATATTCGAAAGTTCTATATGTCAAGATAAAACTGGATATGTTATATGTTGTTATTGTTAGTTTTATGTCAAGATAAAAATGGATATGTTATATGTTGTTATTGATAGTTTTATGTCAAGATAAAACTAGAAACGTTATATGTTGTTATTATTGGTTTTAGGTCAAGATAAAATCTGGTTTTACTTCAAGATATAGTGGTTATACTACCTAAATATTATGAAGTTAGAAGTAATATTTAAAAGCATAGTCTAGTAACTTAAGGTTTTAGACATGAAGATGGTTTTGTTGTTAGAGCTATAGAAAGCCGTCAAAGTCTACATGAGTAATTGTATTCATCAACTAAGATTGGGGATCTTAACGAAAATCCTCTAAACTGTAACCGTTAATCCCGTGTGAGCGAGGAAGTCGTGTATAATTAGTATACGGGTTGACCACCCTACTTGTGACTGTTAGCTATAGTCAACCAAAAGCAAGTGATGAACTATCCTTTTATTTTTTATTGTTCCGACATCGATGAAGTGTACGGTGTTGTTTCTCATGGTAAATCATGAGTGTGTTCTATCAGAGGTATTATGTCATAGCAGCGGTTACAGGCTCATGGTAGCAAATTGTTAGAAACATTATACCTTGTCGTATACAGGTATTAATGTTAAGTATAAGTTTTCCCCTACTTATACTTTAGGATTAAGAAATGTTTAGGTATAACACTTAATAAGTATACTATTACACCTAATATACATACTGAATGTTGGAGAGTCAAAATGATACTTTCAAAACTATACTTTTGAATGTGTAAAAATGTATTATTTTATGGAGTCAAAACCTATGGACTCACCAACTTTATGTTGACGTATTTTTAAAATGCATGTGTTTTCAGGAACTTGAAAAGCTGGTATGTATTTGAACAGGAGAAGTTTTACTATTATCTTTCTGTTCATTATGATGTACGTCATAGTCGGATATTATGTAATAAATATTAGGAAAACAATAATGTAACTTTCAATCATCAATAAAGGTATGTATTTTCTTTAGTATTGTTCAATGTATGTTATATAGTTGTGATACAAAAAATGACGTTACACTACCTGGTGTTTTCGCCGACGGCCGGGGTGTGACAGGCTGAGGGCCGGGGACAGCCTTCCAGACTCATGTTGTGGGCCCAGAGGCGATCCAGACCTATGCTAAGGACCTGGTAGGGGTATTCCAGCCATGGGCTATGGGCCTAATGGTTATTATTATTAATTTCATCTATTTGTGATACTCTTAGTATTGATGCGTTGATGGGGATTGGAAAACCCATAACTCAGTTGGTTTAGATAGAGAGCAGTCAAGGGTTGTTGGGATTACTAGTTAGGTATTAGAGTGAATATGTGGAATGTCTGCTCCGCATTTACGTTTGTTCGCAATTTGTTGTTAGGGATTGGATGAAATGTGGAAATTCTTGGTTTGATCATCTTCTCTCGTCGGTTTAGAGGTTGGTAACTGATGGGTTTTGAGCATTCTAACACTTCCTAAGTGTACATGCAACCCTAATAACCTTGGATCTATGTTTGTCTAATTATCATGCAAAGTTGAATTCCAAGGTTATATTCCTATCTAGCATACATGGGGAACAATTTTAACTTGAATCATAGATAGAATAACTTACCTTGTTGTTGCTTGTGTTCCTTGAAACCTTGTGAGCCTAGCACCCCAAGTGTGATGCCTCAAATGCTTCACACAACACCAAATGCTCTTGGAAAGACTCTTGAGATAACACACACTTGTCAAAATCGGCCAAGCCCTCTAGTTTCTTTTCACTAACTTGTGTATGTCCGATTTTGTGGAGAATATGATCCTTATATAGTGTTGACACATCTAGGGTTACACCATGTAAACCCTAATGTGTCATGACTCTTCATTTCCATGACCCATGGGTTTGTAACTCCCATGGAGCATCCATGGAGTATCCTATGGGTAGAACCCAACTTGATAATCCATGGAGCCTCTTAGCCCACTATACAAGATATGGATGATTTACATAATCAACCCATATATTTAATTAGTTATCCTTTGATCACTTAATTAATTCCAAATTAATTCTTGATCAAACTAATCAAATAATATTATTAATATATTAGAACTTATAATATATTAATAATCTCCAAGTGTTATTTCTCTCATTTAGTCTAACCAATTGCATGGTGCCATGCAACCCAAATGGACCATGCCGAGTCGGGTCAAGTACAAGCCCGAAATAGTTATGGACTTAGACACCTTATCCAACAGTCTCCCACTTGGATAAGTCTAATAACTATATCTCTAGTACTTCAGGAACCGACCGGCAATCGTAGCTCTTTCAAGGTCTCTCGGAACTGAGAAGATGATAGTACGCCATTTAAGATAAGTGATCATATAATCCTCCGTTCTAGATATCAGCCGGACAAATACATGGAACAATGTCTTACTTATTGTCCAGCAGTTTGTTTCCCGATTTCCGATTTGTTTGACATAGAACTTAATTGAACACATCAACTTAGTTCTGACCGGGCCCGGTACATGGGTCAAAACAAAATCATCGAGGGGCCCAGATATCAGCTTCTAATCCAAGAAGGAACAGATAAACTTCGACTCATATGTTTGTTCTACCACTCATTGAATTACACACAAAAGTACGTTTTATAACATCGAGTTACCAATGCGATTTCGTACAGTCAATGCATAACCAACTTGTAAGTAACAAATCATATCTCTAGGTTTGAAGACTTATATGATATTACCGTCTCACGATCACTCGAGATAGAATTCCATGAAGTGATTCCAGTGAGCGTGGGTTGAGTCCAATGCTCAGAACTTATGAGCACTCATGATTGTTGTAGCCTTGTCCAAGACCTCTACAACCAAACATGACAGTCTTGATTCATATCTACTTCCGACATATGACCGACTGTGGAGGTTTGAATAATATGTTATACCAAACAAAATTATTTTGGAAGTCAAAACATGCAAAAGAAATATAGTAAACGATCGACAAGAGATAGCAACACTTTACTCATAAATAAAACTCCTTTTATTCATCATCTAATGTCAATTACACTTTACAAATTTCTGGGTTATCTAACTACTAAATCTAATATCATCCTTCAGCCCTATGCTCCGAGCATGCTGAAGATGCTTAACCCGAGTCAGTCCCTTCGTGAGGGGATCTGCTGGGTTCTCATCTGATGATACCCTCTTTGCCACGAGGAGTCCTTCTTCGATCCGATGTCTGATGAAATGGTATTTTCTGTCGATGTGTCTGGATCTCCCGTGATCCCTTGGTTCCTTGGCTAAGGCAACAGCACTTTCACTATCACAGAAAATTTCCATTGGCTCTTTAATAGCTGGTACAACTCCAAGGTCTCCAATGAAGTTCTTCAGCCATATCGCCTCCTTTGCTGCTTCACTAGCTGCAATATACTCTGATTCACAAGTAGAATCTGCCACTGTCTCTTGCTTGGAACTCTTCCAAGAAATTGCTCCTCCGTTTAGGGTAAAGACCCAGCCCGACTGAGAGCGGAAATTATCCCTATCAGTCTGGAAGCTAGCATCACTATACCCAACAACTCTCAAGTCATCACTCCCACCGAGGGTAAGAACCCAGTCCTTAGTCCTCCGCAGGTACTTGAGGATATTTTTTACCGCAGTCCAGTGTGCCTTGCCAGGGTTTGCCTGATACCTGCTAACCATGCTCAAGGCAAAAGCTACATCGGGTCGAGTACACGTCATAGCATACATGATCGATCCTACAGCCGAAGCATAAGGTGTTCGACTCATTTCTGCTATCTCAGCCTCAGTGCTAGGGCTTTGTGTCTTACTCAATCTGGTGTTACTCTGGATGGGTAACTCTCCTTTCTTGGAATCCTGCATGCTAAATCTCTTCAGCACTTTATCCAAGTAGGTACTCTGACTAAGTCCAATTAGTCTTTTACTCCGATCTCTCAAGATTCTTATCCCTAGAATATAGGCAGCTTCACCAAGGTCCTTCATAGCGAAACACTTCCCAAGCCAGGACTTAACTTCCTGCAGGGTTGGAATGTCGTTTCCTATGAGTAGTATGTCATCCACATACAGTACCAAAAAGCTAACTATACTCCCACTAGCCTTGACATACACACAAGATTCATCTTCACTCCTAGAAAAGCCAAATTCCTTGACCTTTTCATCAAAGCAAAGATTCCATCTGCGAGGTGCTTGCTTCAATCCATAAATGGATTTCTCAAGCTTACACACTCTATTAGGGTACTCGTTGCTGACAAAACCCTCTGGCTGACTCATGTAAACATCTTCAGCCAACTTTCCATTAAGGAAAGCGGTTTTGACATCCATCTGCCATATTTCATAGTCATGAAATGCAGCTATGGCTAACAGAACCCGAATAGGCTTAATCTTGGCTACCGGAGAAAAGGTCTCATCATAGTCCACTCCAGGAATTTGAGAGAAGCCCTTTGCAACCAGTCTAGCCTTATAAGTGTGTACTTTACCATCCATGTCGGTCTTCTTCTTGAAGACCCATTTGCACCCTACTGTCTTACGACCTGGTACATTTTCAACCAAGTTCCAAACTTGATTGTCATACATGGATTGTATCTCGCTATCCATAGCCTCTTTCCATTTAGCAGTCTCGGGGCCTGCCATGGCTTCCTCGTAGCTGTTAGGGTCATCTTGACTTACTAGTGTCCCATCACTAATAAGTGTCTCACCTTCTGCAGTAATATGGAATCCATAGTAATGCTCAGGTGCACTCCTAACTCTCGTGGAACGTCTCAGAGGTACAGATTTGTCAATTTGCTCAACAGGAGTTTCCTCCTCAAGTTGAGGGCTAGAGTTTGAAGTTCCTTCACCGCTTGATTCTTGAATTTCTTCAAGATCAATTTGCCTCCCACTGTCTCCTTGGCTTATAAACTCTCTTTCTCGAAAGACTCCTCTTCTTGCTACAAAAACCACATTGTCACTAGGTCTGTAGAAGAGGTAACCAAAGGATCGTTGTGGGTAACCGATGAAAATACACCTCTCGCTTCGAGGTTCGAGCTTATCATGAGTCTCGCGTCTCACGAAAGCCTCGCAACCCCAAATCTTGATGTGGTCTAGTTTAGGTACTTTACCAGTCCACATCTCGTGAGGAGTTTTGGCAACTTTCTTTGTAGGGACTAGATTAAGAATATGGGCGGCAGTCTCTAAGGCATACCCCCAGAATGAGATTGGTAGCGTAGCTCGACTCATCATGGTGTTGGATTAATGTCTAAGTCCATAACTATATTTGGTAAGACTTGACCCGACCCGGCATGGTCCATTTGGGTTGCATACCATCATGCACTTGAATGAGAGAAATAAGACACTTATGGTTATTAATATATTATAAGTTCTAGTATATTAATAATAAGAATAATAAGATTATTTAATTAGTATTGATCAAGAATTAATCTAGGATTAATTAAGTGATCAAAAGAAGACTAATTAAATATATGGGTTGATTGTGTAAATCATCCATACTTGTATAGTGGGCTAATGCTCCATGGATAATCAAGTTGGGCTAAAACCCATAGGATGGTTCATGGATGCTCCATGGTGTATTTGTACCCATGGATCCAAGGAAATGGAAAGTCATGACAATTAGGGTTTACCCTAATTGTAACACTATATAAAGATCTTATTCTTGACAAAATTGGCCACTAGAGATAGTGAAGAAAGGACTAGCCGATTTTGATGAGTGTAGAATTCTCTCAAGTCATTCCAAGTGTTTTGATGATTGTGATTCCATTTGAGGTGTCACACTTGGGGCACTAGGCACTCAAGCTTCATGAAGACTTTCTACATCAAAGAGGTATGTATTCTATCTTGCTATAGTTATTGTTTTGTATGCTAGATTAGGATAATACCTTGGAAGTTCTTATTTGCATGTATAATAGAGAAAACATAGATCCAAGGTATTTAGGGTTGCATGTACACTTAGGAGTGTTAGAATGCTCAAAACCCAACAGTGGTATCAGAGCCTAGGCTTGTTTTCTTGTTATACTTGCAAAAGAAGCTGGAAAATCGAGTTTTGATGCTGTCTGCCCAGCAGACTCGCCGAGTCCATAAATGGACTCGCCGAGTCCAAGGCAAAATGCATCCAACTCGCCGAGTTGGTTGATGCCACTCGCCGAGTAGGAGCCCCAGACAGCATATATTCGAGGTTTTTGGCTAGAAATGGACTAGGAACATTACCCTAAGTTGTTTTTGAACTTATAAACTTGTTTTTGGTGTGGTAATGTTCATGCTAATCCATTTTCAAAGATAATTGTCAATAGATTCATGTTTTGTATTAGTTTAAGGTTTAGACTAATTACATGAAAAAGTTTGATTTGAATTATCTTGTTCTTATGAGTTGCTTAGATTAATAGAAATGTTGAGTGAAATAGTTGTTTTCAATCCATTTTAATCTAAGAGTTGAGTATAAAATGTGTTTGTGTAACTTGTCCTCAAGTTACATGAAGAGTCACATTAAAGACTCATAAAATTCATAAGAGTTGGCAATGGTTACAAAATGAAGAGTCTTGTGTCATTGAATGTTTTTTATGACTCCATAACTTGTCCTCAAGTTATGAAAGTTCAAGAGTCACTTCATTAAAAGAAAAATATGTAACCATAATTAAATCCATAAGTTATAAAATAAAGGAAAAGTTAATTCTTTTATTAGTTTAAAGTCTTCCATAACTTGTCCTCAAGTTATGGAACTTGAAGAGTTTTTGGATTAAAACTACTTTAAACACATAAGTTATGGAATTAATTAGTTTTGAATAGTTTCAAAACTTGCCCTCAAGTTTTGGAATTTGAAAAGTTTTCATGAATACTTTAATTCCAAGTTAGCCCTTAGAATTTTAAAAGTTAAAATTCAACCTTTATACTTTATAATATTATAAGTTAATAATATATATATATATGTATAAGAGTAAAGTCAGTCTTACCGCTAGTACGCCTCATTCACGAAGCCGGTCTATAAGGTGGGTATAAGGTTGTTGCCTATAAAATGGCAACTTAATGGGTGTCCACTCTCACCCACCGCTTGCTTGACTGGTGGAGGGTCGTTAGCCGAACGGGTTTGACAGGACTTGAATTCTCCCTTCATTAAAAGTATTAATGAAAAATACTAAGTAACTAAACTCTTAATAATACCCAATCTTAGTTACTTAGGAAAATGTGAATAAGGTGCTAATCCATGAAATTACACTTTGCACTTTGTTTAAGTCGTTAGTGGAGCGTGTGTGGTTAACCGGCACACTAACTTGGACTTAACAAGGTAGGTAAAGGGTGACTTAATATTTATCATAGTATCGATGGAGCGTGTGTGGTTAACCGGCACATCGATTGAGGGGTAATTTATTAAGGGTACCAAGTGATTTGCATGGTTACTTCACACCTTGTTTTGTGATCCTCGGCATCCCAGTCACAAAACCTGAAGGGCACACTCGAGATTGAAACATGCCTTGAAAAGTTCAATGAATCTCAAAGATCTAGGAGTTTCAAAACCAATTAAAACCTAATAATTCATTTCGTTTATCTTGGTGGAAATTGGTGAATCGTCATTCACCTACCTTCAAATATTTTATAGCTTGGATTACGGCATACCTCTTCCAAGTTATAAAATAGTTTGTTGGGTCCTAGCCTTAATATTTCATATTGGGTGTCATATTAAGGACTTAAGATCAACTATCTTGAATATCTCCCAAAAGATGTCTGGTTTAGACATTTATGATCTTCCCAAATCTCTTGAAACAAGCTTTCCTAATGAAGATGATGTCCCATGGATATCATACTTCTTCACCTCTTCCAATTATTCTCCCTAACCCACAAGTTCTTGAAAAGTTTAAGGTCACTCAAGCCCTATTGGCAAGGCAAGGTCTAGGTGTGATCACATCTTGGAGATGTAGTCACATATTGACAAGCCGGGAGAGTTGGGTGTCAAAGTCTTGAGAAAGTTGGTGGTTCAACTACTTTCTAAGTCACATAGTGAGTTCTTTTGGAACACCTATGAAAAAGACTATGACAAGACCCTTAATGATCTTATCTAAGATCAACTTTCTTAAAACTTTATGGACATTGACAAGAGTGACACAGGAAATCCAGAAAAGCTCTCTCTTCCCAATGGAAAGGGATCGGCCATAGTCAACTCGGTTGACCAAATGGTAAAGAGACAAAGCTAAGTCTGTGATAGTCTCGTGTACCATTATCAAAGGGTCCATATGTTTGTATTGCCAAAGAAAGGGGGCATTGGTTGCGAAGCTGCCAAAATTTACCTAAGGATGTTAAAGTCAATAAGTTTGACTCTACTTCAGGTAAAGACCACTATCTAACTCTGTTAAGTTTCTATTCTGAGATTCCTGATTCATGATGTGACTGGGTCACATGGTGATGTTTAAGAATCAAAGAAAAGTGAAGAAACTTAAAGAAAGAATATGCTGAATCTGATCGCGTAGATGGATTTCTATCGCGTAGCTTGAAAAATCGGATTCGTGAGCTACTTCTTAGGAGTTATGAGATATTGCTTAGGAATAGATAACAACAAGTTTTCATGTGCTTATGGATTGTAAGGATAAGTTTTTTTTCCGCAAAGTTTTAAAATAAAAGAAAAATTTTTGATTTTATTTATTTTAAAAATATCCTTACAATGGCATTTGAGGAAAAATTGTTGCTTATATGATTCCATTAAGAGCAAGAGTGGAAATATGAAATTGATTCTTTCATTTGTGGTAATGTCTAAATTTACCAAATAAGGAAAGATTTTCATCACCCAAGTTTCAATTGGACCGGAACTTGGAATCATGCAAGTTGTATAGCATGATGAATGAGAACTTTCAAGTTTTGGAAAATTAAGACTAATTACTTGTTCACATGGATGTGTGAGTCAAGCAATGGACTAAGGGATCGAGTACATAGTCTTGTGCCCTGATTTAGTCCACCACAAAAGTTTGATAAGACTATTCGTCATGATTCACTTAAGTTCAGTAAATATGATTATACTTACAAGCTTAAGTGTAACTCTGATACATTGGAAAATGGTTTCAATGTATGACAGAGCGAATAAGAAGAATCAATTTAGGCAGAAGGGTAAAAGTTTCTCAAATCTGAAAAGATGGGAGAGTACTTTAGTATCATTTTTGTGATCATCTTAATGATTAAGAAACCATATCACAATTAGTTCTCTAAGAAAGTCTTAGTGCATTCTTATGACTAAGAAGAGGGATCTTGAATTGTTGAAATGGTTAAATCAAGAAGATGAGTCATACCTCGTTCCAATACAAGTCTTAGAGTCATACTCCAAGATTGTAATTTGAGTGACATGTCTTAAAGAAGGTTTAAAACACTTGTCAAATGTAAGAGTAAAAGTTTTCTACTCTTGTACATTTGAAATTGGTAAGTTGTGATGTTTTGGATAAAACAAAGACCAACTTAGGCCAATTGTGTGAAGTTTTTGTCTTGATTAGAATCCACACTATATCTTGGATATTTGACAAGGGAGTCTTATATGTCAAGAGGACAGTGGGAGTCTTAAAGGTCTTGAAAGTCTCAAGAACTAATCAAGAATAGAACCTGAAGTTCTTCACTAGCACACGACTTGAGGTTTATAACCTATCGTGTCGACATATTCTGTGCCCATTCCAGTTGAAGTTGGCTTTGCATATGAGTTCTTAGAGTTCTCAATGTGTTGCATAACAACTTGGAAGCAATGGCAGGCCCTTGAGCTGCCAAGTGGCAAGAAGTTAAGATTGAGTTCAGTCCATATGAGTTTGGATTTGTCATTATCCTTGTCTTGTGACTATGATTTTGACAATTCACATGGATAAGAACACATACACCAGTAAATCTAAGTGTCATAAGGTTTCTCTCCGATTCATGAAAATGATGGTGAGGAAACACTTTCACTAAGTAGATTTTAGCTAGATAGCAATTGTGATATTTGCATTCTCAAAGTCGTTAGTGGAGCGCGTGTGGTTAACCGGCACACTAATTTGGACTTGTGAGAAGTGGCAAAAAGGTCTAAACATTATGATTACGGAATCCCTCTTCATAATTGTTTAGATACACAAGTGTGCTATCTAAGGGAAGGTGTATGATTTTGATAAAGACTTATCAAAACAATCTAGTATCAGAAATCTGAACTTTGGTAAGAAAGTCAGCTGATTTCTGAGTACATGTCAAAGCTAGTGGGAGCATAAGTGTTATGCTAATAATCATCATGTTAGTGGGAGCATGATAATTATGATAAGTATTGCAAGTTAGCAATGTTAATTATAGAAAACAAAAGTTTCAATTGGGAAAGAGTTGTTTTGCTATAATTAAGGGAGAGGAAATTATACTTCATATCAAATCTATAAGGTTTAGATTTGAGGTTTTAATCATTTAGTCAAGGAAATATATGAATTTCATGTTGGAATGGCTCAACATAAGGAAATTCTGTATATGGGTCCATTATTTGCGTTCTAAAATTTGATTATGATTACGGCATCCCTTTTCATAATCTGAATTATGAGAACTTGGCAAATTGAAATGGACATATTATAGCAAAAGACTAGTTTAGTCTTTATGTGAGACATCATGAATCGTGTCCCATATGCTTCGGATATAGGATTGATTACATGTGCTATATTCATCCGTTCTAAAATTTTCCAAATGCCTGGGGCATTAAGAAGGGAAAAGGTTTAGAACTGGATATGACTAAAAGGATTAAACAATTGTCGAGGACAATCTAAGGTTTACCAAAGATTGGTTGCTCAAGGACAATTGGAAGTATAGTGATAATTCTGGAAGGACCATATTGACATAGTCTGTAAGGAGGCAACTCTTGTTCAGAAGTGATAGTCAAAATGGAATTTGGAAATGTTTCAAAGTTAGAATTTTCAATCTGTGTAAGATTAAGGAAACTTAATGCAAGAAGAATATTTCCAAGGAGTTGATCTCCTTTGGAATACTCTGTAATGATTGTTGCCAAGTCTTTATGACTTTGTGCATAATCATTACAAGAGGATCAATGCATATAAGTTTAGAATCTAACAGATTTCAGTAAATGGCATGAATTTGGAATTCTTGCATTTGCGGTAAGGATTTGGGAGTGTGAAAAGAGAATCATTGAAGTTATGTTCAATTGATCTAGTTCACAAAGTAAAGATCATAGACAAACATAGTATGCATACTTGGTGTGTGGCATGACTAGTGTTTAAGAAAACATAGTGTACATGCTTGGAGCATGGGACAACTATTGTTTTAAATTCAAGAATAAAGTTGATAGCTGAAACAGTGTACAATGAATAATGTGTAATCATATGGTGATAAATAAAAGGTGTTTTATTTATATTCATAAGTTCTGAGACCATATTGGATTCAATTATTCTTGTGTTTCATTTTGCATGTTTTGACTTCCCGAATAAACTAGGTTATTCTTTCGGAATGACTAAGTTATTCAAACTATCCACAGTCGGTCATATGTTGGAAGTAGATATGAATTAAGACTGTCATGATGGGTTGTAGAGGTCTAAGGTGTTGGACAAGGCTACAACAATCATGAGTGCTCATAAGTTCTGAGTATTGGATTCAACCCGCGCTCATTGGAATCACTTCATGGATTTTATCACGAGTGATCATGAGACGATAATATCTTATATTCTTCAAACCTAGAGATATGAGTTGTTACTATGAGTTGATAGTACATTGATTGCACGAAACCGCATTTGGTAACTCTGTGCTATAAAACGTGCCTTTGTGTATGATTCAACAAGTAGTAGAACAAGCCATATGAGTCGAAGTTTATCCGTTCCTTTTACCTTCGGGATAAAAGCGATATCTGTGGGCCCCTCGATGATTTGATGATGACAAATGGAAGTGCTCGGCCGGGCCAGGACTGATTTGATTTGTTCAATTAGTCAGTCGTCATAAATCGGAAATCGGGAAACAACAAATGGACAGAGAGAATGATTATAATCCATGTCTCAGTCCATATGATATCTAGAATGGAGGAATATATGATCCCTTATCTAATGGACAAGTCACTGACAAAGGTCAGAGTTCATCTACAAGGTCAGAGTTCGACAGAAGCTTTTGAGAGCTACGATTGCCGGTTGGTTCCTGAAGTCATACGCAATAATAGTTTTAGACTTATCCAAGTGGGAGACTGTTGGATTAATGTCTAAGTCCATAACTATATTTGGTAAGACTTGACCCGACCCGGCATGGTCCATTTGGGTTGCATACCATCATGCACTTGAATGAGAGAAATAAGACACTTATGGTTATTAATATATTATAAGTTCTAGTATATTAATAATAAGAATAATAAGATTATTTAATTAGTATTGATCAAGAATTAATCTAGGATTAATTAAGTGATCAAAAGAAGACTAATTAAATATATGGGTTGATTGTGTAAATCATCCATACTTGTATAGTGGGCTAATGCTCCATGGATAATCAAGTTGGGCTAAAACCCATAGGATGGTTCATGGATGCTCCATGGTGTATTTGTACCCATGGATCCAAGGAAATGGAAAGTCATGACAATTAGGGTTTACCCTAATTGTAACACTATATAAAGATCTTATTCTTGACAAAATTGGCCACTAGAGATAGTGAAGAAAGGACTAGCCGATTTTGATGAGTGTAGAATTCTCTCAAGTCATTCCAAGTGTTTTGATGATTGTGATTCCATTTGAGGTGTCACACTTGGGGCACTAGGCACTCAAGCTTCATGAAGACTTTCTACATCAAAGAGGTATGTATTCTATCTTGCTATAGTTATTGTTTTGTATGCTAGATTAGGATAATACCTTGGAAGTTCTTATTTGCATGTATAATAGAGAAAACATAGATCCAAGGTATTTAGGGTTGCATGTACACTTAGGAGTGTTAGAATGCTCAAAACCCAACACATGGAACGAACCATATCCAACAAGGTTCGATTACGCCTCTCAGCCACACCATTCAACTGTGGTGTCCTGGGAGGTGTCAATTGTGAGACTATCCCACATTCCCTTAGATAGTCGAGGAACTCTGAACTAAGATACTCACCGCCACGATCGGATCGAAGCATCTTAATGTTCCTGCCCAATTGATTCTCGACTTCCTGTTTAAATTCCTTAAACCTCTCGAAAGTCTCTGACTTATGCTTGATCAAGTAGACATATCCATATCTACTATAATCATCAGTAAAAGTCAAATAATAACGATTAGCATCCCTTGTGGCATGTTTGAATGGTCCACACACATCCGTGTGTATAAGGTCCAACAAACCTTCACCCCTCTCACACGAACCTGTGAAGGGTGACTTTGTCATTTTTCCAAGTAAGCATGATTCGCAACTATCATCTGACTTTAGGTCAAACGACTCCAAGACTCCATCCTTTTGGAGTTGGCCTATGCGTTTCTTGCTTATATGTCCAAGACGACAATGCCATAAAGATGCTTTATCCAAGTTATTATTAGTAGAACCAATACACAAAACATTATTTCCCAAGTTATCTACAACAGATACAGCTTCATACACACCATCACAAGGTAATGCTTTAAAATAAAAGACATTATTATAGAAAACATCTATAGAACCAACTTCATTATTAAATGAAAAGGTAAACCCTTGTTTGTACAAAGCATGAAAGGAAATAATATTTCTTGCCATTCCTGGCGAATAACAACACTTATTCAAATCTAAACTAAACCCACTACTTAGCGATAAAGTATAAACTCCAATCTTGGTAACAGGTATAGCTTTCCTATTCCCCATGATCAAGTTTATCCTTCCTTGCTCCACATCCTCACTTCTTCTTAGTCCCTGCAAGTCACAACAAATATGAATACCACAACCGGTATCAAGGACCCAAGAATTAGAATGGGGTGAGTTATTAGAAATGATAGTGTAAATACCTGCATGGTTGGGTTTAACTTTCCCATCCTTCACATCTTGCTGGTATTTTGGGCAGTTCCGCTTCCAATGAGCTTTTTCATGGCAATAGAAGCATTCAGCCTCTTTTGGGTCAGAAGAAGGAGTAACGAAACCTTTCTTGGTTCCACTTGAAGAAGAGCCATCAAGGGTCCGAACCTTGGTACCCTTAGAAGAGCTCTTTCTCTTCCTCCCTCGACTTTTCCCGATTGCCAAAACCGGAGTAGAGTTTTGAGTAGGAGTGATAGCAACCGACTTCCCCTTAAGACCTGTTTCTGCGGTCTTGAGGAGTCCCTGAAGTTTGCTGAGGGTGACTTCTTCCTTGTTCATGTGATATGTCATGCGGAATTGATCATAGCACGATGGTAAGGAATGCAAAATAATATCTATTGCAAGATCCTCCGGGAAGTTCACATTAAGCTTCAGCAAACGATCCACATACCTTTGCATTTTCTGCATGTGGCTCGTGACGGATTCCCCGTCCTTCATCATGGTTGTTATCATGGAGCAGATGATTTCATATCTCTCTTGTCGTGCACTTTGATGGTATCTTTCCATCAAATCTTGGTGCATTTCATAAGGGTAGAAATCCTCATAAGACTTTTGGAGTTCCGCTGTCATCGTGGCCATCATGATGCAAGCCACTTTCGTAGCATCCCTTTCATGTGCCCGAAATTCAGCGATCTCCTGAGGAGTTGCAGTGGTCTCATCAATCTCCTTAAGCTCCTTGTCAAGGACATATTCTTTGTCCTCATAGCGGGTAATCATCCTGATGTTTCTGATCCACTCATTGAAGTTGGATCCATCAAAGGTGACTTTCCCACACAAGTTCATAAGGGAAAAGGAGCCATTAGGATTAGAGCCAGAAGCATTGTTGAAAGACATCTGAAGGAAAGAGGACAAGATTAGTTTAGATATAAGAGAGTCCTTAATAAAACACCCAAATGTAATATTAAGGCTAGGATCCAATCACAATATAATATAACTTAGAAGAGGTATGCCGTAATCTAAGCTATATCATATTTGAAAGGTAGGTGAATGACGATTCACCAATTTCCACCACGAAAACCGCAATATTTTAGTATTAGGTTTTTGAATGGTTCTTAGAAATTCCTAGATTCTTTGAGATTCAATGAACTTTTCAAAGGCATGTTTCAATCTCGAGTGTGCCCTCCAAGTTTTGTGACTGGGATACCGAGGATCACAAAACGAGGTGTGAAGTAACCATGCAAATCACTTGGTACCCTTAAAGTTTATCACTCAATCGATGTGCCGGTTAACCACACACGCTCCATCGATACTATAATAAACTCTAAGTCACCCTTTACCTACCTTGTTAAGTCCAAGTTAGTGTGCCGGTTAACCACACACGCTCCACCAACGACTTAATCAAAGTGTAAAGTGTAATTTCATGGAATAGCACCTTATTCACATTTTTCCTAAAGTAACTAAGATTGGGAATTTAATAAAACATTTAGTTACTTTATAATATTCATCATACTTTGAATGAGAATTAATAAGTCCTTGTCTTACCCGTTCGGCTAACGACCCTCCACCGATCAAGCAAGCGGTGGGTGAGAGTGGACACCCATTAAGTCACCATTTTATAGGCAACAACCTTATACCCACCTTATAGACCGGCTTCGTGAATGAGGCGTACTAGCGGTAAGACGACTTTGTTCTTATACATATATATATATAATTATTAAATCATAATAATATAAGTATAAGGGTTGAATTTTAACTTTTAAAATTCTAGGGGTTGGAACTAAAGTTTTAACTTAACTTTACTTGTTCCAAAACTTGAGGGCAAGTTTTGTAAACTTTCAAAACTTTTCATTTCTTGTAACTTATGAGTTTAATAGAGTAATAAAATGAGGACTTTTCATTTTTCCTAACTCTTGTGTTCTTTTAATGGTTTTTAATCCAAGAGACTTTTGGTTTTTCCATAACTTGAGGACAAGTTATGGACTCCATTAAAACACATTATGATCATGAATTAATCTACCACATAGGTTACAAATAATTCCTATGATCATCTAAACATCATAAGAACAAGAATATGAATATGAACACTTTCAAAATCACAATTAATCTTTGTAATTTTGATAACTAGTTGTTGTAAATGAGTTAGAAAAGACATTACACCTTCTAAAATAAGTTTTCAAGTACCAAAACATTTTAGGGTAATGATTCTAATCCATTTCCAGCAACACAAGTCGAAATTCTGCACTCTGTCGACCCTACTCGTCGAGTGCATAAACCTACTCGCCGAGTAGGTTGAAGATACACATGAACTCGTCGAGTCCTCCCCATGGACTCGCCGAGTTCATCAGTCAGACAGCAAGATTTTCGACTTTCTTCAACTTTTAAGCACAAATAACAAACAAACAAGCCTAGGCTCTGATACCACTGATGGGTTTTGAGCATTCTAACACTTCCTAAGTGTACATGCAACCCTAATAACCTTGGATCTATGTTTGTCTAATTATCATGCAAAGTTGAATTCCAAGGTTATATTCCTATCTAGCATACATGGGGAATAATTTTAACTTGAATCATAGATAGAATAACTTACCTTGTTGTTGCTTGTGTTCCTTGAAACCTTGTGAGCCTAGCACCCCAAGTGTGATGCCTCAAATGCTTCACACAACACCAAATGCTCTTGGAAAGACTCTTGAGATAACACACACTTGTCAAAATCGGCCAAGCCCTCTAGTTTCTTTTCACTAACTTGTGTATGTCCGATTTTGTGGAGAATATGATCCTTATATAGTGTTGACACATCTAGGGTTACACCATGTAAACCCTAATGTGTCATGACTCTTCATTTCCATGACCCATGGGTTTGTAACTCCCATGGAGCATCCATGGAGTATCCTATGGGTAGAACCCAACTTGATAATCCATGGAGCCTCTTAGCCCACTATACAAGATATGGATGATTTACATAATCAACCCATATATTTAATTAGTTATCCTTTGATCACTTAATTAATTCCAAATTAATTCTTGATCAAACTAATCAAATAATATTATTAATATATTAGAACTTATAATATATTAATAATCTCCAAGTGTTATTTCTCTCATTTAGTCTAACCAATTGCATGGTGCCATGCAACCCAAATGGACCATGCCGAGTCGGGTCAAGTACAAGCCCGAAATAGTTATGGACTTAGACACCTTATCCAACAGTAACGGCATGGCAGAAAACCAAGTTTATTCTAAGGTTTTGGTGCATCATATGGATTCGGATTGGGAGAGGATCACTATCCACTTGTTTTGATGATATTTTCTACGATGTTTTGTGGAATCTTCTATCAGAGACTTAGAGTGATCATGGATAGCCTTTTCGGGATGGCTTATGGTGGGAACTTGCATTGAGAATCATGAGTGCATCCGTGTAATGATTGTAAATCAGGGAGATGTGAGTTAAGGAATTGGTATGCCAAAGGCATCTGCTAGTGGGTTAGGACTTAGTTCATGTGTTTGTGCTCTGGGATGGTACTATCAGTGAAGGTCGGGCAGGTCATAGGGTTTCAAAATTTTAGCAGCCACATATTGTTTCAATGGTTAAGGAAATTCATGTCCGATATCTCTTTAATTTCCTGGGATTATTATCATCAAGAGTTGAATAGATAGTTTAATGGATAAGCGTCATGGTTTTAGCTCTGGATCCGTAAAGGTGGTCTGTCAGGGAGCCAAACCTATTACGAATCTTAAGGTTTCATGGAAGGAAGGGTTGGTTTGACATAGGACAAGATTGTTTTGTTGCATGGGATTATGGATTCTTCTTCTTCGGGTTGAAAGGAATTCATCTGGTTTAGTCGCCTTTAAGAGGTTGTGATATGTTCATGGTCGTGGTTATGCCCCTCAGGATGTCGGGTATGCCGGGGACGGTAGGGAATGATTTTGAGGACGAAATCGAATTTAAGTGGGGGAGAGTAACACCCCAATCTTCAAGTAATTTCAAATTCATCGCTTGAGTTGTAATTATGTTATTTTTAGTCATTGTATTGGAAAGCAGTAGCCATGGGAAGCCCTAGTGGAAAAATGGTAATTTTAGAGCATAAGTAGTACATTGGGTGTACATGTGAGTATTATAAGCATACCAGGGCATGCCCTAGTACGCTAGGCGTACATATATGTATGTTGGGCGTATTAGTATCTGGGTGAAACCCTAACTTTTAGGCTTCGTGGAGTATTTAAGTATCATTATGGCTCTTCCCCCCCCCCCCCCATCTCTTCAGCCTCTAAGTTCTGAAATCGTTTTTGGCAAACCCTAACTTCGCTAGTGTGTATGTATGGGTTAAGATTTTGTTTCCGTTAGGGTGCAGAGTCACACTTGGATGTATTTGTGATTTACCCACTTGTATTGTGTAATGAGTTGTCTTCCTATAAATAGGAAGTGAGTGACACTCATTTATGTAATGATCATTTTGGAGTGTTAGACTAGAGAGAGAATTTTTACGAGACCCATTTGTATGTTCTTTCTAGATCTAAAGAGAGCTTAACAAGATTTATTTACTCCATGTGTTCATAGTTTACATGATGATTCACCAGATCTTTTCTAATTCTGCACAAGCCATCATAATCCACACCACTATAATTGGTATCAGAGCCGGTGTTCTTGATTTGATCAAGAATTGATCCATGTTGGCAATCTTGATTTGGTGATTCTTCATGTTCTTATTGATTTTCATGTTTTGAGAGTGTCTAGTGTTCTAGAAGTCGAATTTTTCCTTGATTTGATCCATAATTTGATTTTCTCTCTCTAGATTAGTAGTTTGTACCACTTTCTCTCACTAGAATTTGGTTCATATTTACTTTCTCTCTCTGGAGATCTCCTTGATTTTTACTTTCTCTCTCTAGAAAACCCAAGTTAATATTCAAAAGAAAAGAAGCAATTATGGAGAAATGGTTGATTCGGAATGAAAATTTTCTATATGAATACACTTCTTTTGAATCCATTCTTTATCGCTTGATTGTTGGATTGCAAAGTGAAGATGCACTTATTTCAAATGGAGAAAAGAATAAGAAGGAGAATTCATTGGTCATCCAATTCATCAAACCAAAGATTTGTTTGATCAATTGATTACAACATATCACGAAAGATGAAGAAATAAGAGAAAAGGTGAATTCATAAAAGGAATTTTTCTTGATGAATGTAAACCTAGAAGAAATAAACTTGAATATTATGCAAATTGTCGTGAAGCTCAAGAACATGTTCTTGATGATGATCATCATGTTCTTGATGTTCAAGAAAAAGGAGTTTAAGTTGATTCTCATGATGAAAAAGTTTTTTGCTCAATTGGAGTTCAAACCGGTGATATTTTGTGTTCATGTGATTTGTTTGAAGGAGTGATTCCTTATCGGAAGCCGGTGATCCAAGAAATTCACAGGTATCAAGCTCCAAAAGATTTGATTCAAACTCAAAAAGTTGACGTTGTGGAAAGTGGGTATGTTCATGAAATCAAGTCTTCAAGATGCAAAAAGATGAGAAAGAAAAAGAAGAAGAAGATTAAACGCAAAAACAAACGGGTTTACTCACAAAAATCTTCTAATGTTGAGAAGCTGAAATCTGTGAAACAAATTTGGGTTCCAAAGCAATAATCTCCAAAGGTTGCAATAAATTTGAAGTCAAAACCCAAATTTGTTGGTGGTTCTTTTGAAGATGTTCATGGATCGTTGAAGAACACAAAGAACACGAAGAACGAGTTGTACATCACGCATAGTCATTCTTATCGATTTTTGGTAGTTTAATTCATCTTGTGAGTCAATTCTATTTGGATTGTGCAAACATAAAATCGATTATGATCAAGAGGTCAATAATTGATTCAATTGCAAGTCAAATAAATTTTTGAAAGTCAAAATTGAAGGCATATTTTTTGAATCGACATTGATTTTAATGTTTGATGGTTGAAAACGAATGGAGAATATGGTTTTGATATGGAAATCGATTTCGAATATTGATTATTTGATATTGATTTTGAGGTCAATGATCGATGTCGATGGCTTTTGATTAACAGTGATGGGTTTGTTAACGAAGCCTTGGGTTTTATTCAATACTCGGCTATTAATGGAATGAGATGAACAATCGAAGGTTTATGATTGTTGGTTGTGATGGGTTTTGAGAATTCTAACACTCCTATGGTGTTCATGCAACCTTAGAAACCTTGGATCTATGTTTTCTCTATTATACATGCAAACTTTCCTTTTTCCAAGGTTTCATCCTAACTAGCATATCATGGGGTATATGCAATATAAAAAACTAGTAGAATGACATACATTTCTTGTAGCTTTGATTCCTTAAGACTTTGTGAGCCTAGCACTCCAAATTTGATGCCACAAATGCTTCACACAACACCACCAACATTTGGAATAACTTGAGAGAAGATTCTATTGTATCAAAATCGGCTAGCCCACACTTTTGTATGCTTAAGTACTGATTTTTCTAGAATCAGGCTTCATTATATAGTGTGCATATTAGGGTTACACCATGTAAATCATGACTTTCCACATTCCTCATGATCCAAGGGTTTTAACCTTCATGGAGTATCCATGGGTAACCACATGGGTTTAGCCCATCATGAAGAACTATGGATCATAAGCCCACTAAATAAGAATGAATGATTTACCAAATCAATCCCCATTTATTTGATTAGTCTCTTTTAATCACAAAATCAATTCCAAACTAATTCTTGATCAATACTAATTAAATAATTCATATTAATATATTAGAACTTATAATATATTAATAAACCATAAATATCTTCTTTTCAGAAAAGTCTATTCAAATTGTTCTGATGCCATGCAACCCAAATGGACCATGCTAAATCGGGTCAAGTACATACCAAATATAGTTATGCACTTAAACACCTTATCCAACAGTCTCCTACTTGGATAAGTCTAACAACTATAGCTTCAAGTACGACTTTAGGATCTGACCAACAATTGTAGCCGTACAAATACATGCAACAACGTCGTACTTATTGTCCAGCAGTTTGTTTCCCGATTTCCGATTTGTTTGACATAGAACTTAATCGAACACATCAATTCATTTCTGACCGGGCCCGATGCATAAGCCAAAAAATCATCGAGGGGCCCAAGATATCACTTTTAATCCTCCAAGGACTAAAGGGAACATATAAACTTCGATGCATATGCTTGTACTAACTAATCATCAAACTGTACACTACAACACCTTTTATAACATCAAGTTACTGAAACGTTTTGGTACTATTAATGTACAACCAAATCATAGTCAACAACTCATATCCCTTGGTTTGAAGACTTATATGATATTACCGTCTCACGATCACTCGAGATAAATTCCATGAAGTGATACAAGTGCGCGTGGGTTAAATCCAATACTCAGAACTTATGAGCACTCATGAATGTTGCAATAATAATTGCTATGTCTAATACAATTCAGACAAATCTACAAACCCAATTCATGACAATCTTATTTCAATACCTACTTCCAAGTATGATCGATTGTGGATGGTTTGAATAATATAATGATTCTGGAAGTCAAAACATGCAAAATGAAACAATAGTAAGTGATTGACACAAGACAGTACTATACTAGTAAATTAAAACACCTTTTATTTAAACATCAAATGTCAATAACATTTCAACTATTACAAGTTTTGAAAGCTATCTAATTGCTGAAACTAACATCATCCTTCAGCCTAATGCGCCTCGCATGCTGTAAATGCTTAACCTTACACAGTCCCTTTGTGAGGGGATCCGCTGGGTTCTCATCCAATGATACCCTCTCTGCCATGAGGAGTCCTACTTCTATTCGATGTCTAATGAAGTGGTATTTTCTGTCGATATGCCTGGATCTGTCGTGATCCCTTGGTTCCTTGGTTGAGGCAACTGCACTCTCGTTATAATAGAAAATCTCCATAGGCTCCTTTATAGCTGGTACAACTCCTAGGTCTCCAATGAAGTTCTTAAGCTATATTGCCTCCTTCGCCACCTCGTTTTCTGCTATGTACTCTGATTCACAATTTGAATCAGACACCGTCTCCTGCTTGGAACTTTTCCAAGTAATTGCTCCTTCATTTAGGGTAAAGACCCAACCCGACTAAGAGTGGAAAGTATCCCTATCAGTTTGAAAGCTGGCATCACTATACCCCACTACTTTCAAGTTATTACTCCCACCAAGGACCTAATCCTTAGTCCTCCGCACGTACTTGAGAATGTTCTTCACCGTAGTGCAGTGAGCCTTGCCCGGATTCCTTTGATATCTACTAACCATGCTCAAAGCAAAGGCCACATCAGTGCGAGTATAAGTCACAACATACATGATCGAGCCTACAACGGAAGCATATGGTACTCGACTCATCTCAGCTATCTCAGCCTCTATACTCGGGCTCTGAGTCTTACTCAGTTTGGCGTTACTCTGGATCGGTAAGTCACCTTTATTGGAATACTGGATGCTAAATCTTTTCAGCACCTTATCCAATTAGGTACTTTGACTAAGTCCAATTAGTCTCTTACTCCTATCACTCAATATCCTTATCCCTAGAATATAGGTAGCTTCTCCAAGGTCCTTCATAGCCAAACACTTCCCAAGCCAGGACTTAACCTCCTGCAAGGTTGGGATGTCATTTCCTATGAGTAGTATGTCATCCACATACAATACTAAAAAGCTAACTATATTCCCACTAGCCTTAACATATACACATGACTCATCCTCTCTCCTCGAAAAGCCAAACTCTTTGTCTTTTTCATCAAAACAAAGATTCCATCTACGAGATGCTTGTTTTAATCCATATATGGATTTCTCAAGCTTACACATTCTATTAGGGTACTTTGCATCAAAAAAAAAAACCTCTGGCTAACTTATGTAAACATCCTCAGCCAACTTTCCATTGAGGAAAGTGGTTTTGACATCCATTTGCCATATTTCATAATCATGAAATGCAGCAATGGCTAGCATAACCATAATAGACTTAATCTTCGCTACTGGTAAGAAGGTTTCATCATAATCAACTCCTGGAGTTTGAGTTAAACCCTTCGCAACTAGTCACACCTTATAAGTGTGTACATTCCCATCCATGTCGGTCTTCTTCTTGAAGATCCATTTGCATCCGACTGTCTTACGACTCGATACATTGTCAACCAAGTTCCAAAGTTGCTTTTCATACATGGACTGAATCTCGCTGTCCATATCCTTTTTCCGTTTCGCAGACTCAAGGCCTGCCATGGCTTCCTTGAAGTTGTTAGGTTCATTCAAATTTATCAGTGTCATACCCCTAGAATGATATTGGTAACGAAGCTCGACTCATCATGGAACGAACCATGTCTAACAATGTCCGATTGTGCCTCTTAGACACACCATTCAGCTGCGGTGTCCTAGGAGGTGTCAATTGCGAAACAATTCCACATTCCTTAAGATAGTCACGAAACTCGATACTAAGAGACTCACCAACCTAATCGGATCGGAGCATCTTTATCGTCCTGCCCAACTGATACTCCACTTCTTGTTTAAACTCTTTGAATTTCTTAAAGGTTTCCGACTTATGCTTGATTAAGTACACATAACCATATCTACTGTAATCATCAGTAAAAGTCACATAGAAGCGGTTAGCATCCCTTGTGGCGGTCCTGAAGGGTCCATACACATTTATGTGTATGAGGTCCAACAATCCTTCACCCCTAGCACAAGTACCAGTGAAGGGTGACTTAGTAATTTTTCCAAGTAAAAAAGATTCGTAACTATCATCTGACTTTAAGTCAAATGACTCCAAGACTCCATCCTTTTGGAGTTGGCATGTGCGCTTCTTGTTGACATGTCTAAGACAACAATGCCACAAGGATGCCTTATCCAAACTAGTGGAAGAATCAGTATGCAATACATTATTTCCTAAGTTGTCTACAATCGACACAGTTTCATATACACCATCACAAGGTAATGCTTTAAAATAAATAACACCATTGTAAAAAGCATTAATACCACCACATTCATTATTAAATGAAAAAGTAAATCCTTGTTTGTACAAACCATGAAAGGAAATAATATTTCTCTCCATTTTAGACATGTAACAGTATTTATTAAAATCTAATAGTAACCCACTACTAGGAAATAAAGAATAAACTCCAATATTGGTGACAGGTGAAGCTTTCCTATGCCCCATGATCAAGTTTATCTTCCCATTCTCTAGATCCTCGCTTCTTTTTAGGCCCTGCAAATAAGAACAAATGTGAATTCCACACCCTGTATCAAGGACCCAAGAATTAGTATATGGTGAGTAATTAGACAAAATAGTGTAAATACCTACATGGGTGGGTTTCACTTCCCCATCCTTAACATCCTGCAAGTACTTGGGGCAGTTTCGCTTCCAATGCCCTTTTTCCTGACAATAGAAACATTGAGCATCCTTTGGGTTGGAAGAGGGAGTGGCAGAACCACCTTTAGTTCCACTTGAAGAGGAGCCACCAAGAGACTTTCCCTTGGTACCCTTCGAAGAGGCCTTCCTCTTTTTCCCTTTACCTTGGCCGATTGCCAGAATAGGGGCAGCAGTAGGAGTGGTAACAACATTCCTACCTTTGAGACTACTTTCAGTAGTCCTCAAAAGTGCTTGAAGTTGGCTAAGCATGAATTCCTCTTTTTTCATATGATAAGTCATATGAAATTGATCATAACAAGATGGTAAGGAGTGTAGAATAATGTCTATTGCTAACTCCTCATCAAAGTTAACATTCAGCTTAAGCAAATGGTCCATGAATCTTTGCATTTTCTGTAGGTGGTCCGTGATGGACTCTCCATCCTTCATTTTTGTTGTTATCATGGAGGTGATGATTTCATACCTTTCCTGACGAGCACTCTGATGGTATCTTTCCATCAGGTCTAGGTTCATCTCATCAGGGTAGAAATCTTCTTAGGATTTCTGGAGTTCTGCTGTCATGGTAGTCAACATGATGCAAGACACCTTAGTGGCATCCTTATCATGGCTAGTGTACTCAGCAATCTCCTTGGGAGTAGCAGACGACTCATTAATGGCGTTAAGCTCCTTGTCTAGGACATATTCCTTGTCCTCATAACGAGTAACCTGTTAGATAAGGTGTCTAAGTCCATAACTATTTATGGTATGTACTTGACCCGGTTTGGCATGGTCCATATGGGTTGCATGGCATCATGCATTTGGATAGACTAAAATGAGAGAATTAAGACTTGTGCTTTATTAATATGTTATTAGTTATAATATATTAATAATAATCTTATTTAATTAGTATTGCTCAAGAATTAATCTAGAATTAATTAAGTGATCAAAAAGGTGACTAATTAAATATATGGGTTGATTATGTAAATCACTCATACTTGTATAGTGGGCTTAATGCTCCATGGATTATCAAGTTGGGCTAACGTTCATAAGATGCTCCATGGGAGTTACAAACCCATGCATCATGGAAATGAATAGTCATGTCACATTAGGGTTTACATGGTGTAGCCCTAGATGTAACACACTATATAAAGAATATGATGCACACCAAAATCGTCCACTGGAAGAACAAGTGAGGGCTAGCCGATTTTAGAAGTGTTATACATTCTCTCTAAGTCTTTCCAAGTGTACTTGGTGCTGTGTGAGAAATTTGAGGCATCACACTTGAGGTGCTAGGGTCACAAGGTTTCCAAGGAATCAAATCAACTACAAGGTATGTAATTTTATCCATCTTTTGTATTTAAAGTTCCCCATGCATGCTAGATAGGGTTATGAACCTTGGAAAAGTATTTTGCATGTATTTAGACAAACATAGATCCAAGGTTTTCTAGGGTTGCATGTACACCTTAGGAGTGTTAGAATGCTCAAAACCCTACAGTGGTATCAGAGCCTAGGCTTGTTTGTTTGATACTTGATGCAAAATAGTGAACAAAGTCGATTTTCTTGCTGTCTGCACAGGGGACTCGCCGATTCCATGGGGGGACTCGACGAGTCCAAGTGTTTCTTCAACCAACTCGGCGAGTTGGTTATTGCACTCGATGAGTTGGGCATGCAGAGTGCAGATTTTCGACTTGTGCTGCTGGAAATGGACTAGAAACATTACCCTAAACTGTTTTGGTGTTTTAAAACTTGTTTTAGATGGTGTAATGGTAGTTCTGATCCATTTAAAATGGCTAATATCAAACTTACATGATTATATGTGTTCATATGTTCTTCAAATTTTGATATGACTATTCATGTTCTTATGAGTTCTAGATAGATCATAACAATGACTTGTTTAAGGCTTAATTCATGATCTTTATCTTTTTTAATGGAGTCCATAACTTGTCCTCAAGTTATGGATAACCAAGAGTCACTTTGCATTAAATCCATTAAGAGAACACATAAGTTACAAAATGAGAGTCTTTATTTTAATAACTCATAAGTTATGAATTGAAAGGTTTTGTAAAGTTACAAAACTTGCCCTCAAGTTTTGGAACATGTAAAGTCACTTAATAAACTTTAGTTCCAACCCTTAGAATTTTTAAAAGTTAAAATTCAACCCTTATACTTTATAATATTATAAGTTAATAATATATATATATATATATATATATATATATATATGTATAAGATCAAGTCGTTTTACCGTTAGTAGCCCTGATTCACGAAGCCGATCTATAAGGGGGTATAAGGCTGCTGCCTATAAAATGGCAGCTTAATGGGTGTCCACTCTCACCCACCACTTCCTTGACTGGTGGAGGGTCGTTAGCCGAACGGGTAGGACAATGACTTAAAATTCTCATTAAATGTATAATGAATATTATAAAGTAACTAAATGTTTTTTTAACTCCCAATCTTAGTTGCTTTAGGAAAATCTGTATAAGGTGCTAATCCATGAAATTACACTTTGCACCTTGATTAAGTCGTTGGTGGAGCGTGTGTGGTTAACCGGCACACTAACTTGGACTTAACAAGGTAGGCAAAGGGTGACTTAAAGTTTTTCATATGTCGGTGGAGCGTGTGTGGTTAACCGGCACATCGATTAAGTGAAAAACATTAAGGGTACCAAGTAATTTGCATGGTTACTTCACACCTTGTTTTGTGATCCTCGACATCCCAGTCACAAAACATGAAGGGCACACTCGAGATTGAAACATGCCATTGAAAAGTTCAATGAATCTCAAAAGAATCTAGGAATTTCTAAAAACTAATAAAAACCTAATAATTCATATTTCGTTTTCATGGTGGAAATTGGTGAATCGTCATTCACCTACCTTTCAAATATGTTATAGCTTAGATTACAGCATCTCTCTTATAAGTTATAATATATTGTGATTGGGTCCTAGCCTTAATATTACATTTGGGTGTTTTATTAAGGACTATCTCTATATCTAATCTAAACTTGTTCTTTTTCAGATGTCTTCAAAAAATACTGCTTCTGGCTCAAACCCTACCGGCTCCTTCTCTCTCATGATGCTTTGTGGGAGAGTCATCTTTGATGGTTCCAACTTTATGTATTGGATCCGGAACATCAGGATGGTCACACGCTACGACGAGAAGGAATATGTCCTCGACAAGGAGCTAAAGGATATTGATGAGTCAACTGCTAGTCCTGAGGAGATCGCTGAATTTCGGACTCATGAGAGAGATGCCACGAAAGTGGCTTGTATATAGATGGCCACAATGACAGTTGAGCTCCAAAAGTCCTATGAGGACTATTACCCTTTTGAGAGGCACCAAGACTTGATGGACCGTTACCATTAGAGTGCTCGCCAAGAGAGGTATGACATCATCTGCTCTATGATAACAACCCGAATGAAGGATGGTGAACCCATCACCGGTTACTTGTAGAAAATGCAAAGGTATGTGGACCGGTTGCTGAAACTTAATGTGAGCTTCCCCGAGGAGTTGGCAATAGATATCATTTTGCACTCCTTACCCTCGTGTTATGATCAATTCTGCATGACATACCACATGAACAAGGAGGAAGTTACCCTTAGCAAGCTTCAAGGACTCCTTAAGACCGCTGAAACAAGTCTTAAAGGAAAGTCAGTTGTTACCACTCCTACTCCTACTCCAAACTCAGCCCCTGTCCTAGCAATCAGGAAAGGTAAACGGAAAAAGAGGAAGAACCCTTCGAAGGGTACCAACGGTAAGACCCTTGAAGGCTCCTCATCAAGTGGAACCAAGAAAGGTTTCGTCACTCCTTATTTTAACCCAAAAGAGGCTGAATGCTTCTATTCCCATGAAAAGTCGCATTGGAAGCGGAACTGCCCAAAGTACCAACATGATATTAAGGATGGGAAAGTAAAACCCACCCATGCAGGTATTTACACAATATTGTCTAATAAATCACCCTATTATAACTCTTGGGTCCTTGATACAGGTTGTGGAATTCACATATGTTCTGATTTGCAGGGACTAAAAAGAAGTGAGAATGTGGAGCATGGAAAGATAAACTTGATCATGGGGAATAGGAAAGCTTCACCTGTCACCAATATTGGAGTTTATTCTTTGTTTCTAAGTAGTGGGTTTACATAAGATTTGAATAAATGTTATTACTCGCCTAAAATGGCAAGAAATATTATTTCCTTTCATGCATTGTACAAATAAGGTTTTACCTTTTCTTTTGATAATGAAGTTGGTGGAATAAATGCTTTCTCTAATAATGTTCTTTATTTTAAAGCATTACCTTGTGATGGTGTGTATGAAGTTGTGTTTGTTGTATATAGCCTAGGAAATAATGTGTTGTGTGTTGATTCTTCTAATAATAATAACTTGGATAAAGCATCTTTATGGCATTGTCTTCTTGGACATGTAAGCAAGAAAAGCGTAGGCCAACTCCAAAAGGATGGAGTCTTGGAGTCATTTGACCTAAAGTCAGATGATAGTTGTGAATTATGCGTACTTGGAAAAATGAAAAAATCATCCTTTACTAGCTGTTGTGCAAGGGGTGAAGGCTTTTGGATCTAGTACACACTGATGTGTGTGGACCCTTCAAGACTGCCACAAGGCATGCTAATCGTTATTATGTGACTTTTATTGATAATTATAGTAGATATGGTTATGTCTATTTAATCAAGCATAAGTCAGAGACTTTTGAAAGGTTTAAAGAGTTTGAATAAGAAGTTGAGAATCAATTGGGCATGAACATTAAGATGCTCAGATCTGATCGTGGTGGTGAGTATCTTAGTATATATTTCCTTGACTATCTTAAAGAATGTGGGATTGTCTCACAATTCACACCTCCTGTAACAGCCCGGATTTCCAGGTATCTTTATTGTTTAGGATTTTGGTGTTTTGAGAGGGGACTCGGCGAGTTGGAGCTCAGACTCGCCGAGTAGGGACGCGATTCTGGACGCGGGATTCGCCTAGACTCGGCGAGTCCAAGATATGGACTCGGCGAGTCCGCGCTGTTTAATGAAACCCTAATTTCTCGGGTTTGGGACCTATTTAAAGGGCCTTATGGCCGTCATTTGTACCCAGCAGTCCATAGAGAGAAACCCTAGAGTGCTTTAGCGATTTGAGAGAGAGAGAGAGGAAGCAATTCTTGACCTTTGTGTGTTGTTTAGCAAAGAAGAGGGAGGTTCTAGCCAAGAGGAAGCAAAGGAGGTTGCTATTCTGTGGATTTGAAGCCTAGATCATCGATCTAAAGGTATGATTTCGGCTCATCTTCTGTTTTGTGAAGTATATTTGGATTTAGGGCTTCTTGTGGCCTTTGTTGGGTTGATTTGATGGTCAAATAGTCCCTTGCTAGCGATGAGGCTTTGGATCTGGATCCATAGTGGTCCAGAGAGCCTCAATCATCAAGCTTTATGAAGAACAATGGAGGTTATGACCTTGAGTTGGGATATTTGTTGATAATTCTTCATATATGGACATATAGAGGTTGTATGTACACCAAGTTTGGGGCTTTACGTGGTGAATCAGTCTAGGAAGGCCAGATCTATGAATTGATGGAACAGATCTGACCTTAGAAGCGAGTTTGAGTGATTGCATGGCATGGACTCGCCGAGTCCGATGAGCAGACTCGGCGAGTAGCTTGAAGATTGCCTTGGATCGGCCAGTGAGTGGTCCAGTCGAGTCATGGGTTGACTCAGTGATTCAGGGCGAGTTAGGGAAGGGTGGTCAAGTGGACTGAGTCGAGCTGGGACTCGCCGAGTTGTTCTTGAGACTCGGCGAGTTGAGTCGGGGTGGCCCCGCGATTCTTCCAGGTGGAACTCGTCGAGTCAGGGGAGTACTCGATGTGTAAGAAGGGAATCCTAAAGAGTTTGTGAAAACGTCTAGACTCGCTGAGTTGCCCTTGTGCACTCGCCGAGTCCGGTCAAAGTTGATCGTTGACCGTTGACCGTTGACCAGAGTTGACATGTGTTGACTTCTTAGGGATAGTCAACCTTAGAGATAAAAAGTGTTAATTAGAGACATATGATGTTATAGGAGGATTATAGCTCGGAGGATCGGGCACGAGGGATTTCAGGATTTGTGAGTCGTCGAGATACGCGAGGTGAGTCTTCTCACCATACTGTACCCGGAAGGGTTTGATTGTGTGACCGGAAGGTCGGATATGATATGAGACATATGTGTTATATGTGATGAGTTAATTGTTATATGTGCTATGTATGATATGTTTAATGTGGGCCGGAAGGCATTATGTTATGGGTCGGAAGGCGAATATGTTATGGGCCGGAAGGCGTTATAATGTGGACCGAAGGGTTGGCGTGGGTAGGACCGGAAGGTTTACCCAGCAGGGACGGAAGTCCCCTGAGACACATGGACCGGAAGGTCAGGGCCTGGAAAGGCGTATGTGCGTAAGTTGTAGTTTGGGGGAAACTCACTAAGCATTTATGCTTATAGTTGTTGTGTATCTGTTTCAGGTACTAGCGAGGACCATGGGAAGGCGCCGGCGTGATCTGTACACACTGATAGATGATTTATGATCTTGGGATTCATATGATTTGTATTATGACATGATACATTGGATATTTATGCCTTGTTTTAGATGAAAATACATTTTTAGAAATGAAAATTTTGTTTAAAATTTTCCGTTGTTACAAATTGGTATCAGAGCCTTGGTTTGAGGGATTCGGGTACACCTTCGGGCGTAACTGAACTCAAACCAAGGATTTGAGGAAAACTTTTAAAATAAAGGCATAAATTTTTTATAAAGTATTTGTGGTAAACAAGAATGAAGCAGTGTGTACGATCAGCCAGCGCCCGAGCGGTAAAGATCCCCAAAATACCCTTACAATGTGTGTTAAGAGATATGATATGATATGAATTGTTATGCATGCTAGAAGACTAGGTATTCATGATAGGACTAGAGTGGCCTGATTTGTGATGCCTTAGTCTAGGAAAGTCTGTTGCTATGAGATGCTTTGATAGCGAGCGGGTAGTTAGTGCATAACAAGAGTAGAGTACTCACGATCCGGGGTTTGGGGAGGAGGACTTGGGATGAATGCTAATGCGGTGTGGTCGGTAGTATTGGGCCCGTACTACCGAAGACACCGGGTCAGTGGGCAACCCAAGTAAGAATCCCTAGGTATCGGAGACTGAGTAGGGTTGCGTTATCGAGTACGATTATGCTCCATAGAGTCTCTGATAAGTTCTATGTTGTATTTCAGAGGCATCATGGTTGGACCACGCCACAGACCGAGTACGAGCAGTGTGAGTGACGAGGAGATTCGTCAGATGATTCATGAGGAGGTGGCTGCGGCGATCCGGGCCGAGATTCCGGAGATGTTTGGGTCTATTAAGACCACTTTGATGGAGACCTTTGATGAGCGGTACATCGCGTTGACTGAGGCTGCAGCCGCTGCAGCTACCGCAGCTGTGGCCGCTGCCAGGCCACAGGGAGGTGACTCGTTGCTGTTTCGGGAGTTCAGCAACACGAAGCCACCTGAGTTTGACGGGACGCAGGATCCGATCGCTGCGATGAGGTGGATTGCTGATATCGAGGGATGCTTCTACACTTGTTCATGTCCGGAGCATCTGAGGGTACGGTTCGCCTTGAACCAGCTCCGTCTGGGAGCGAAGGATTGGTGGAAGTTCGTGACGGCGAACTTCACTTTGGCAGAGATTTCAGCTGTGACGTGGGAGAGGTTTACCTCTATGTTCAGAGACGAGTACGTTCCCCCGGTGGAGAGGTAACGGTTGGTTCAGGAGTTCTTGACCCTCAAGCAGGGTACTGATTCGGTTACGGTGATCACGCGGAAGTTTCATGAGAGGGCGATGTTCTGCCCCGAGCAGGTGTCCTCAGAGCAGGCTCGGATAAGCCGGTATTTGGGTGTATTGAGAAGGGATATCCGGGAGTTCGTGTCGAACTCCACATATCATACCTTTGCTGAGCTTCAGGCGAATGCCAGGAAGCGCGAGATCGAGTTGGAGACCCAGGCCAGGGAGGAGGCCGAGTCTCAACGGGTGGATCGGCGGCCGGCTCAGTCTCAGCCGGCAGCCAAGCGGACTAAGTCCGCCGATTTGAGGACGGGAGGTCCGAAGGGCCGCGCTTGCGGAAAGTGCAGCAAGGGTCACGAGGGGGCATGTCGATCAGGTGCTTGCTACAAGTGTGGCAAGGAGGGGCACATCGCTAGGGATTGCCCCAAGGGGTTTATGGTTTGCTTTCATTGCAACCAGACCGGCCATCGGAAGGCCGAGTGCCCTCAGCTTCTTCAGGGATCTGCACCTGCTGCCAGGGCTGCTGAGACTCGACCAGTGAAGGTCGAGGCCCCGAGGGCTCGTGGGAGAGCCTTTCAGCTGATTGTGGAGGAGGTCCGCGCTGCGCCCGATGTTGTGGCAGGTATGCTTTATTTCATGTATTTATTTTGATGTTGAGATATTATGCTTATGTTATGATATGCGTAGGTACTTTCCTTGTGAACTCTGTACCTGCTTTAGTGTTATTTGACTCGGGTGCGAGTCGGTCTTTCGTATCCTTGGCCTTTAGTCAGCAGATCGGTGTTAGCCGTGAGGCATTGAGTCGGCCTCTGAGAGTTTCCATAGCTGACGATAGAGTGATTTGTGCCACGGAGGTTCTCCGGGGATGTGTATTAGAGATTTTCGGGGTTGAGTTTCCGATTGATCTGATTCCTATTGCGATGGGTGATGTCTGTGTCATTGTGGGCATGGACTGGTTGAGCCGATTCGGCGCGGTTATCGACTGTGAGCGTCATCTGGTGACCATACGAAACCCTAGTGGGGGAGTTCTTTCAGTGTACGGCGAGGGTACACGTTCAGGATCAACTTTTTGTTCGGCCGCTAGGGCGAGGCAGTGTCTACAGCAGGGCTGTAAGGGTTTTGTGGCGTATGTGATGGATACACGGGTGGTTTCCGAGAGACCGAGTTCAGTTGAGGAGGTTCCGGTGGTGCGTGAGTTTCCAGATGTTTTTCCCGAGGATTTACCGGGTGTGCCTCCTGTGAGGCAAGTGGAGTTCAGTATTGATTTGGTTCCGGGGGCCGCGCCTATCGCTAAGGTGCCTTATCGTCTTGCACCTCCAGAGATGCAAGAGTTATCCTCGCAGCTTCAGGAGCTGCTGGGGAAGGGGTTTATTCGGCCGAGCAGCTCACCGTGGGGAGCGCCTATCCGGTTCGTCAGGAAGAAGGATGGTTCACACCGGATGTGCATTGACTACCGGGAGTTGAACAAGCTGACGGTCAAGAACTGTTACCCGTTACCGAGGATCGACGATTTATTCGATCAGTTGCAGGGAGCATCTTGGTTCTCCAAGATAGATTTGAGGTCGGGATATCATCAGGTGAGAGTGCGGGATGAGGACGTCCAGAAGACAGCGTTCAGGACGCGATATGGGCATTATGAGTTTGTGGTGATGCCTTTTGGGCTCACCAATGCCCCGGCTGTGTTCATGGATCTCATGAACAGGGTATGCAGGCCGATGTTCGATCGGTCGGTGATTGTATTTATCGATGACATTCTGGTATATTCGAGATCTAGAGAGCAGCATGAGGAGCATTTGAGGGAGGTCCTTGGGGTTTTGAGATCGGAGAAGCTTTATGCAAAGTTCTCCAAGTGTGATTTCTGGTTGCGGGAGGTCCAATTCCTTGGACATCTTGTTAACCAGGAAGGGATTCTGGTCGATCCGGCCAAGGTTGAGGCAGTGATGAGTTGGGAGGTGCCGAAGTCACCATCTGAGATCAGGAGTTTCCTTGGGTTGGCAGGGTATTATCGGAGATTTATCAAGGATTTCTCCAAGATCGCAGTACCACTCACCAGTTTGACCCGGAAGGGTGTTGCGTTCTCATGGGGTCCCGAGCAGCAGACCTCCTTTGAGACACTTCGCCAAAGGTTATGCGAAGCCCCGGTATTAGCTCTCTCGGATGGGATGGAGGATTTTGTGGTATATTGTGATGCATCGATTTTGGGGTTGGGAGCGGTGCTGATGCAGAGAGGGCATGTGATAGCATATGCATCGAGGCAGCTGAAGCCTCATGAGACGAGATATCCCACCCATGATCTAGAGTTGGGGGCGGTGGTGTTCGCCCTCAAGATTTGGCGTCACTACTTGTATGGGGTTCGGTGTACGATATACACGGACCATAAGAGCTTGAAGTATTTGATGGATCAGCCCAACCTAAATATGCGTCAAAGAAGGTGGTTGGATGTGGTCAAGGATTATGATTGTGAGATCCTGTACCACCCGGGCAAGGCTAATGTGGTAGCCGATGCATTGAGCCGCAGGGCGGAGAGCACCCCGCTGCGAGATGTATGTTTGAGATTGACCGTGATAGCTCCAGTGTTGGACGCCATTCGTGGGGCACAGGCCGAGGCTGTGCAACCTGAGATGCAGAAGAGGGAACGGGTTTTTGGTTTGGTTTCAGAGTTCGTTACGGATGGTCGAGGGCTTATGACTTTTCAGGGTCGGATTTGGGTACCGTTTGTGGGCGGTACGCGTGCTACTTTGATGGAGGAGGCTCATCGGTCGAAATTTTCGATCCATCCGGGGGCCACGAAGATGTATTTGGATTTGAGGAAAGAGTATTGGTGGCCCTGTATGAAGAGGGACGTCTCCTGGTTTGTTGAGAGGTGCTTGACCTGCCGCAGGGTTAAGGCCGAGCACCAGAGACCACATGGCAAGTTGCAGCCATTGGAGGTTCCCGAATGGAAGTGGGAGCAGATCACTATGGATTTCATCACCAAATTGCCGAGGACTGCCAGAGGAGTTGATGCAATTTGGGTGATTGTGGACAGGTTGACGAAGAGCGCTCACTTCCTTGCCATCAGTGAGAGTTCTTTAGCGGAGAAGTTGGCGGAGATATATGTGAGAGAAGTGGTATCTCGGCATGGGGTGCCGATCTCAATTGTTTCGGACAGTGATGTGCGTTTCACTTCCAGATTCTAGAAGAAATTTCATGAGGAGTTGGGTACTAGATTGCATTTTAGTACCGCATATCATCCCCAGACAGACGGCCAGAGTGAGCGGACGATTCGGACGCTTGAGGACATGCTTCGAGCATGTGTGTTAGATTTCGGGGGTAGCTGGGATGCGTATTTACCCTTGGCAGAGTTTTCCTACAACAACAGCCATCATTCGAGCATTGGTATGCCACCCTTTGACCTATTGTATGGTAGGAGGTGTCGGACCCCCATTTGTTGGGGAGAGGTTGGGCAGAGAGTGATGGGCAGTACAGAGATCGTGCTTCAGACGACAGGGCAGATTCAGCAGGTCAGACAGAGGTTATTGACCGCCCAGAGCCGACAGAAGAGTTATGCAGACCGACGCCGGTCCGAGCTTGAGTTTCAGGTCGGCAACTTCGTTCTCCTAAAGGTCTCTCCTTGGAAAGGAGTGATTCGATTCAGGAAGAGGGGCAAGTTGGGACCCCGGTATATTGGGCCATTTCGTGTGATTGCGAGGGTAGGCCAGGTAGCCTATCGTTTGGAGTTGCCAGTAGAGTTAGGGCAGATCCACGACACTTTTCATGTGTCGCAATTGAGGAAGTGTATAGCCGATGAGTCGGCAGTGGTTCCATTAGAGGATATTCAGGTGGATGCGAGCCTGAATTATGCCAAGAGGCCAGTGGCCATCAGAGATCGGAAGATCAAGGTTCTGAGGAACAAGGAGGTACCTCTGGTGTTGGTTCAGTGGCAACACCGGAAGGGATCGGAGATGACCTGGGAACCGGAGCGCGTGATGCGGGAGCAGCATCCGGAGCTATTTTCAGAGCGAGACTTCGAGGGCGAAGTCTAGTTCTAGTGGGGGAGAATTGTAACAGCCCGGATTTCCAGGTATCTTTATTGTTTATGATTTTGGTGTTTTAAGAGGGGACTCGGCGAGTTGGAGCTCAGACTCGCCGAGTAGGGACGCGATTCTGGACGCGGGATTCGCCTGGACTCGGCGAGTCCATGATATGGACTCGGCGAGTCCATGCTGTTTAATGAAACCCTAATTTCTCGGGTTTGGGACCTATTTAAAGGGCATTATGGCCGTCATTTGTACCCAGCAGTCCATAGAGAGAAACCCTAGAGTGCTTTAGCGATTTGAGAGAGAGAGAGAGGAAGCAATTCTTGACCTTTGTGTGTTGTTTAGCAAAGAAGAGGGAGGTTCTAGCCAAGAGGAAGCAAAGGAGGTTGCTATTCTGTGGATTTGAAGCCTAGATCATCGATCTAAAGGTATGATTTCGGCTCATCTTCTGTTTTGTGAAGTATATTTGGATTTAGGGCTTCTTGTGGCCTTTGTTGGGTTGATTTGATGGTCAAATAGTCCCTTGCTAGCGATGAGGCTTTGGATCTGGATCCATAGTGGTCCAGAGAGCCTCAATCATCAAGCTTTATGAAGAACAATGGAGGTTATGACCTTGAGTTGGGATATTTGTTGATAATTCTTCATATATGGACATATAGAGGTTGTATGTACACCAAGTTTGGGGCTTTACGTGGTGAATCAGTCTAGGAAGGCCAGATCTATGAATTGATGGAACAGATCTGACCTTAGAAGCGAGTTTGAGTGATTGCATGGCATGGACTCGCCGAGTCCGATGAGCAGACTCGGCGAGTAGCTTGAAGATTGCCTTGGATCGGCCAGTGAGTGGTCCAGTCGAGTCATGGGTTGACTCAGTGATTCAGGGCGAGTTAGGGAAGGGTGGTCAAGTGGACTGAGTCGAGCTGGGACTCGCCGAGTTGTTCTTGAGACTCGGCGAGTTGAGTCGGGGTGGCCCCGCGATTCTTCCAGGTGGAACTCGTCGAGTCAGGGGGAGTACTCGACGTGTAAGAAGGGAATCCTAAAGAGTTTGTGAAAACGTCTAGACTCGCTGAGTTGCCCTTGTGCACTCGCCGAGTCCGGTCAAAGTTGATCGTTGACCGTTGACCAGAGTTGACCTGTGTTGACTTCTTAGGGATAGTCAACCTTAAAGATAAAAAGTGTTAATTAGAGACATATGATGTTATAGGAGGATTATAGCTCAGAGGATCGGGCACGAGGGATTTCAGGATTTATGAGTCGTCGAGATACGCGAGGTGAGTCTTTTCACCATACTGTACCCGGAAGGGTTTGATTGTGTGACCGGAAGGTCGGATATGATATGAGACATATGTGTTATATGTGATGAGTTAATTGTTATATGTGCTATGTATGATATGTTTAATGTGGGTCGGAAGGCATTATGTTATGGGCCGGAAGGCGAATATGTTATGGGCCGGAAGGCGTTATAATGTGGACCGAAGGGTTGGCGTGGGTAGGACCGGAAGGTTTACCCAGCAGGGAAGGAAGTCCCCTGAGACACATGGACCGGAAGGTCAGGGCCTGGAAAGGCATATGTGCGTAAGCTGTATTTTGGGGGAAACTCACTAAGCATTTATGCTTATAGTTGGTGTGTATGTGTTTTAGGTACTAGCGAGGACCGTGGGAAGGTGCCGGCGTGATCTGTACACACTGATAGATGATTTATGATCTTGGGATTCATATGATTTGTATTATGACATGATATGTTGGATATTTATGCCTTGTTTTGGATGAAAATACATTTTTAGAAATGAAAATTTTGTTTAAAATTTTCCGTTGTTACACCTCCCTGGACACCATAGCTAAATGGTGTGGCTGAGAGGCGTAATCGAACCTTATTGGATATGGTTCGTTCCATGACGAGTCGAGCTTCGCTGCCAATCTCATTCTGGGGGTATGCCTTAGAGACTGCCGCCCATATCCTTAATTTAGTCCCTATAAAGAAAGTTGCCAAAACTCCTCATGAGATGTGGACTGGAAAAGTTCCTAATCTAGGCCATATCAATATTTAGGGTTGCGAGGCTTTCGTGAGGCATGAGAGTCACGATAAGCTTGAACCTCAAAGTGAGAGGTGTATTTTCATCGGCTACCCAGAAAAATCTTTTGGTTACATCTTTTACAGACCCGGTGAAAATGTGGTCTTTGTAGCAAAGAAGGGCTGGCTTTTGAGAAAGAGAGTTCATAAGCCAAGGAGACAGTGGGAGGCAGATTGACCTAGAAGAAATTCAAGAGTCAAGTGATGAAGGACCTTCAGACTCTAGCAGTCAACCTGAGGAGGAAACGTATGTTGATTCAATTGACAAGTATGTACCTCTGAGACGCTCCACAAGGGTTAGGAATGCACCTGAGCACTACTATGGGTTCCATATTACTACAGAAGGTGAGACACTTATTGGTGATGAGACACTAGTAAGTCTGGATGAACCTAACAGCTATGCGGAAGCCATGGAAAGCCCCGAGTCTGCTAAATGGAAAGAGGCAATGGACAGCAAGATACAATCCATGTATGACAATCAAGTTTGGAACTTGGTTGACAATCTACCAGGTCGTAACACAGTTGGGTGTAAATGGATCTTCAAGAAGAAGATCGACATGGACGGTAATGCACACACTTATAAGGCGTGGCTGGTTGCAAAGGGCTTTTCTCAAACTTCGGGAGTTCATTTTGATGAGACCTTTTCACCAGTAGCAAAGATTAAGTATATTAGAGTTCTGTTAGCCATTGCTGCATTTCATGATTATGAAATATGGCAAATGGATGTCAAAACCGCCTTCCTTGATGGAAGTTTGGCTGAAGATGTTTACATGTGTCAGCTAGAAGGTTTTATCAGTACAGAATACCCTAATAGAGTGTGTAAGCTTGAGAAATCCATTTATGGATTGAAACAAGCACTTCGCAAATGGAATCTTTGTTTCAATGAGAAAGTCAAAGACTTTGGTTGTTCGAGGAGTGAAGATGAATCTTGTGTATATGTCAAGGCTAGTGGGAGTATAGTTAGCTTTTTGGTACTGTATGTGGATGACATACTACTCATAGGAAATGACATCCCAACCTTTCAGGAAGTGAAGTCCTTGCTTGGAAATTGTTTCGCTATGAAAGACCTAGGAGAAGCTGCCTATATTCTAGGGATAAGGATTCTGAGAGACCGGAGAAAAAGACTAATTGGACTTAGTCAGAGTACCTACTTGGATAAGGTGCCGAAGAGATTCATCATGTAGGATTCCAAGAAAGGAGAGTTACCTAACGCTAGATTGAGCAAGACTCAATGCCCGAGTACTGAGGCTGAGATAGCATAAATGAGTCAAGTACCTTATGCTTCCGCTGTAGGATCGATCATGTATGTTATGACTTGTACTTGTCCTGATGTGGCCTTTTCCTTGAGCATGGTCAGCAGATATCAGGGGAACCCTGGCAAGGCTCACTGGATTGCGGTAAAGAATATTCTCAAGTGCCTTCGGAGGACTAAGGACTGGGTCCTTACCCTCGGTGGGAGTGATGACTTGAGATTTGTATGGTATAGTGATGCTAGCTTCCAGACTGATAGGGATAATTTCCGCTCTAAGTTGGGTTGGGTCTTTACCTTAAACGGAGGAGCAATTACTTGGAAAAGTTCCAAGCAGGAGACAGTGGCTGATTCAACTTGTGAATCAGAATATATAGCAGCAAGCAAAGCAGCAAAGGAGGCGATATGGCTGAAGAACTTCATTGGAGACATTGGAGTTGTACCAGCTATAAAGGAGCATATGGAAATTTTCTGTGATAGTGAAAGTGCAGTTTCCTTAGCGAAGGAACCAAGGGATCATGGAAGATCTAGACACATTGACAGAAAATATCATTTCATCAGACATCGAATAGAAGAAGGACTCCTCATGGCAAAGAGGGTATCATCGGATGAGAACCCAGCAAATCCCCTCACGAAGGGACTGGGAAGGGTTAAGCATCTCCAGCATGCGAGGCGCATAGGGCTAAAGGATAATATTAGTTTTTAGTTAGATAGCTCAAAATTTTGTAAAATGTAATTGACATTTGATGATGAATAAAAGTTGTGTTTATTTATGAGTAAAGTGTTGCTATCTTTTGTCAATCGTTGACTATAATTTCTTTTGCATGTTTTGACTTCCAGAATATTTATGTGGAGTATTACATAGTATTCAAATTTTCCACAATCGGTCATATGTTGGAAGTAGATATGAATTAAGACTGTCATGAGTTGGTTGTAGAGGTCTAAGATGTTGGACATGGCCTCAACACTCATGAGTGCTCATAAGTTCTGAGTATTGGATTCAACCCACACTCGCTGGTATCACTTCATGGAATTTATCTCGAGTGATCGCGAGACGGTAATATCATATAAGTCTTCAAACCTAGGGATATGTCTTCTTGGCTATGAGTTGGTTATACATTGATCGTACGAAACCGCATTGGTAACTCGATGCTATAAAACGTGCTTTTGTGTGTGATTCAAAAAATAGTAGAACAAGCATATGAGTTGAAGTTTATCTGTTCCTTCTTAGATTATAAGTGATATCTGGGCCCCTCGATGATTTTGTTTGACCTATGTATCGGGCCAGGTCAAAACTAAATTGATGTTTCCGATTAAGTTCTTTGTCAAACAAATCGGAAATCAAGAAACAAACTGCCAGATAATAAGTAAGACATTGTTCTATGTATTTGTCCGACTGATAACAAATCGGAAATCGAGAAACAAATTATATTATCACTTATCTCAAATGGTGTACCATCATCTTCTTAGTTCCGTGAGACGTCGAAAAGAGCTACGAATGTTGATCGGTTCCTGAAGTCATACTTGCAGTTATATGGCATCATGCATTTGGATAAGGTGTATAAGTCCATAACTATTTTTGGTATCTACTTGACCTGGTTTGGCATGGTCTATTTGGGTTGCATGGCATCATGCATTTGGATAGACTAAAATGAGAGAATTAACACTTGTGGTTTATTAATATGTTTTCAGTTATAATATATTAATAATAATCTAATTTAATTAGTATTGATCAAGAATTAATCTAGAATTAATTAAGTGATCAAAAAGGTGACTAATTAAATATATGGATTTATTATGTAAATCACTCATACTTTTATAGTGGGCTTAATGCTGCATGAATTATCAAGTTTGGCTAAGGTTCATAAGATGCTCCATGGGAGTTACAAACCCATGGGTCATGGAAATCAAGAGTCATGTCACATTAGGGTTTACATGGTGTAACCCTAGATGTAACACACTATATAAAGAATATGATGCACACCAAAATCGTCCACTAGAAGAACAAGTGAGGGCTAGCTAATTTTAGAAGCGTTATACATTCTCTCTAAGTCTTTCCAAGTGTACTTGGTGTTGTGTGAGACATTTGAGGCATCACACCTGGGGTGCTAGGCTCACAAGGTTTCCAAGGAATCAAATCAACTACAAGGTATGTAATTCTAGCCATCTTTTATATTTAAAGTTCCCCATGCATGCTAGATAGAATTATGAACCTTGGAAAAGTATTTTGCATGTATTTAGACAAACATAGATCCAAGGTTTTCTAGGGTTGCATGTATACCTTAGGACTACTAGAATGCTCAAAACCCTACATAACCATCCTTATGTTCCTAATCCAATCATTGAAATTAGTCCCATAAAAAATGACTCTCCCATAAGGGTTCATGAGAGAAGGAGCCGATAGGGTTTAAGCTAGAAGCAACATTGTTGGAAGACATCTAAAAAGGAAGAAAGACATGCTTAGATTAGATATAGAATCTTTAATAAGACACCCAAATGATATATTAAGGCTAGGACCCAACACAATACTTTATAACTTGGAAGAGGGATGTCGTAATCCAAACTACAAATATTTGAAGGTAGGTAAACGACGATATACCAATTTCCACCATGAAAAACGAAATAGATTATTAGGTTTTAATTGGATTGAAACTTCTAGATATTTTGAGATTCATTGAACAATTCAATGGCATATTTAAATCTCAATTATGTCCTCCAATTTTGTGACTAGGGTATTGAGGATCACTAACAAGGTGTGAATAACCATGCAAATTAACTTGGTACTCTTAATTTTATCACGTAATCGATGTGCCAGTTAACCACACATGCTCCACCGATCTATGATAAACCTTAAGCCACCCTTTGCCACCCTTGTTAGTCCAAGTTAGTGTGCCAGCTAACCACACATGCCCTCAATAACGACTTAGCAAGGTGCAAAGTGTAATTTCATGGGTTAGCAACATTTCACATTTTCCTAAAGTAACTAAGATTGGGAATTTAATAAAAAGTTTAGTTACTTTATATTTATCATTATACTTCTAATGAGAATTATAGTCTTAGTCCTACCCGTTCAGCTAACGACCATCCACCAGTCAAAGAAGCGGTCGGTGAGAGTGGACACCCATTAAGCTGCCATTTTATAGGCAAAAACCTTATACCCCCCTTACAGATCGACTTCGTGAATGAGACCTACTAACAGTAAGATTGAGTTGATCTTATATATATATATATATATATATATATATAAAGTATAAGGGTTGAATTTTAAACTTTTAAAATTCTACTGTTTGAAATTAAAAAGTTTTCTAAATTGACTTTACAAATTCCAAACCTTGAGGGCAAGTTTTGAAACTATTCAAAACCTTTTATTTCTATAACTTATGAGTTTTAATGATTTTAATGGAAAAGACTCTAGGAATTGCATAACTTGAGGACAAGTTATGGAGTCCATTAAAAACTATGTAGATCAACAATTAAACTAACAAACATGTCAAATAATTTCTATGATCTAACAAACTCATAAGCATGCATAATTCATATCAACAATTTTCAAGAATCATATAAACTTGATATAAAACTTGAAACTTTGACAATTATATTTCAATTGGACAAGAAAGAACATTAACCTCTTGGAAAATAGATTTTTAGGTTCAAAAATAGTTTAGGGTAATGATGGTCATCCAATAGCAAACAAAAACCAGAAATTCTGCACACAAGTGCATCACCACGTCATGGTAAAGACTGCCATGTCGCGGTGAGCACTCAGATGCAAAATGGTAGAATTTAAAATTTGGAAAAACATGTAGCATCAAGTATAATTGGAAAAAACATGTAGCATCAAGTATAATTGAAAACAAACCTGGCTCTAATACGACTGATGGGTTTTGAGCATTCTAACACTCCTATGGTGTACATGCAACCCTAGAAACGTTGGATCTATGTTTTCTCTATTATACATGCAAACTTTCATTTTTCCAAGGTTTCATCCTAACTAGCATATCATGGGGTATATGTAATATAAAAAAATAGTAGAATGACATACCTTTATTGTAGCTTTGATTCCTTAAGACTTTGTGAGCCTAGCACCCCAAATTTGATGCCTCAAATGCTTCACACAACACCACCAACAATTAGAATAACTTGAGAGAAGATTATATTCAATAAAAATCGGCTAGCCCTCACTTGTGTATGCTTAAGTGCCGATTTTGCTAGGATGAGGCTTCATTATATAGTGTGCACATTAGGGTTACACCATGTAACTCATGCATTTCCACATTCCTCATGATCCATGGGTTTTAACCTTCATGGAGTATCCATGGGTAACCACATGGGTTTAGCCCATCATGAAGAACTATGGATCATAAGCCCACTTGTTAAGTCAAAAAGTGACCCTCTTGAACTTTTGCTACCGCAACGCCCAAGCCACCGCAGTCAAGCAACTTCTTCATCAACTGTTATCCGAAGTCTTCTGCACCGCAGTCTATATATTTACTTAGTTTATTTTGTCTTTTCTGTAATACACTCTAATATCCAGTATGCCTTGCATGGCTACTATTAGAGTTGTAAACTTCTCTATAAATAGAGATCATTTATATTGTATTAATAAAAGGGTGTGAATATCTTATAAAATTCTAATACACATCTTCAGATTCTCGTTCTATCTTACTTATGATAGCTTCTTACTCTCATTATCTCTCTTCGTAGAGCAAGTCAATTGTGACTTAATCACTAAGCTAGATCTCACTTACTAACTTGGTTTGAGCGCATTCCTTGTTACGAATCTACTTTTGTGTATACTTGATATAACAATTGTTGTCATTTACTTTCTTTACTTTTCCGCATCTAACTCACTAACTTCTAACTCTTAATATTATTGTTGAGCTAACAGATCCTTTGAGATTAACTATTCCACTATATACTTGTTCTAACCTTTTGTTCAAGTGTGTCTCAAAGTTTTTCTCTCAACATTTGGTATCAGAGACATAGTGATTGCTTTTTGAAAATCGGAACTCTGATTTTTCGAAGAGCTTTCTATACCACTGAAGCTCATTTCTAAACAAAAAATCTTCAAAATGGCACAATCGTTATCACTGAATGTCTCCAACAGTGTTGGTGGTTCTAATTGAGCCCCAATACTGGTTGCGAATGAGTATCATTGCTGGTCTCAAAGGATGGAAAGATATCTCAGACGACTTGGTAGAGATGTCTGGAGATCTACAGAAGAAGGACCCCATGTCCCAGTTCTTACACCAGTCCAAACTGATGGAGCCACGGCAAGGATAGGAGGAGGTCAACCAGCTTTGAACCGTCCCACCAAAGATGATCTAAACAAGATGGAAAATGATGCTACTGCCTTTTATGAAATCTCTTATGGAATTGCTCCTGACAACTTCGACATCATCATAAACTGCAAATTAGCACAAGGTGATAGGAAGATTCACTCGTTATCTCTCTATAAGCTCTATGGAGAGTTGATTGTCACAAAACTGTCCAATGCGGGCACCATCCGCAGCAATCATGAAACAAATCTACAGTTCCTTAATGGCTTGGGAAGACACTAGACAACAGCCAAAATGATTGTACAAGGTGACAGGAAGATTCAGTCGTTATCTCTCTATAAGCTCTATGGAGAGTTGCAAGCTCAAGAGTCCACTGTACTCAAGGACTGCTCAGACTTCAGAGGACCACTTGCACTAGTAGCATAATCACCTCACACTCAAACCTATCCCACTTCGTATGACTCACCGCCGCAGTCATATGAAGCTGACTCAGAATATGACGATGAAGAAGAGTTTCAGAATGCCATCGCTCTTATCAGTCAAAAATTCAATCGCTTACCACCTTCATTTTGTAAAAACCAACAATACAATCAAACACCTTTCAACCGCAACTTTCAAAACAATCACTTTCTTTCCACCAAGAATCCTTTCCCTCCACCGCAGCCTCAGCAAACACAGTCTAAAGAAGTACCACCGCAGTCCCAATCAACTGACTCCGGTACCTCTTTAGAAGACAAGAGTGACATTATTATATGTCACAAGTGCAACAAAGAAAACCATTTTGCCAAGGATTTCAAGGCAAACATAGTGAAAGATAGAGCCTTCTATCTCAGAATGGCTCAAGAACTGGAAGACAAAGAATAGGGAAAAGCCTACGTTGCGCAAGTGAAAAGGAATCATCAAGTGTGGTCATCAGGAGATGAAGATGAAGATGATCTCAGTAAAGGAAAAGGCAAGATCTGTATGGTAGAAACTACTAATGAAGACGGCTCAACCAATCTAAAGAAGAACCATTGCTATATGGCAAAAGATGGAACTCTCAGCATTGTGGAACAGGTAAAACTTATGATTCAGACTTTAAATTACAACATGCATGATTGTCAACCTTTCATAGACACACTCAATGACACATGTGTTGTCGTCCTTAAAGACTACAATAAAGCCTTAGATGAGAAGAACATCACTTCGTAGGAGATGTTCCACGTTAGAGGACATTTGGACAATAAGATACTCAAAATGGCAATGTTAGAGAAGGACTTGATGCTAGAAAAAGATGTTAGGATGTTAAGTGAAACACAACTAGAAATAACCTTGAATCAGAGAGATTTAGCACATAGTGAAATTATACGCTTAAATCTTTTAATTGAAAAGCTTTTTAATGAAACTGAAGCCATTGAGAATCTTGTTAATAATGGGAATGTTGATAACACTTTTAATTGGGGTTGGTCCAATGGTTACCCAACCGTAACGGACTCCTCACCTCGGTTCACACCGGAACGTCCCTATGTCCCTCCAGGCCGCAACTTCCTGCTCCCAGTCAATTACAAAACATTTCCTGAGGATATCCAAGCTCATTTTGGTAAACTCCATGATCTGAGTAATAATTGTGTTATAGAGGAAATTCTCCCTGAATTTCCTACTCATGTTGATAACATAGTTCATTCAGATTCTCAGACATCATCCGTAGCCGATGACGAAATTGTTATTGAAAGTCCTGAAGTCTCATTAGACTTCCCATCTTTGCAGTCTGACCATAGTGTTTCTAACCGCAGTCATGAACTGCAATCCTTCCCATTACCCATTATCAAGTGTCCCACTGAAGTGTCCACCAAGACTTAATCTGCAGTAGTCCAAAGCACTACACCACAGACCGTAGTCGAAATTTCTATGACTATTGAACCAATTAATCATGAATTACCAATTGAAAATTTTGAATTTGGTCAATTTTCTCAAAGTCCTGACTTCTCCAGTTCGGATGAATCAAGTCTCTATTTTTCAAAATCCTCAAAAGATTTAAGGAAACCGCAATTAAATGTCACTGACTGCGGTTCTCCTAAGACCGATGCAAACAGAGCTTTTAAAGAAGAATTTCGTTCCCATGGGAAGCAACGGGAAATTCATTCAAAACAAAAGAAATATGTGAAATGACCAAAGTCAAAGATCTGGAAAAACTTTTTTCTCAAATTATCATTTCAAGAAAATTGTTTCCAAGAAAACAAAAAGGAAGGAGTTCACCGTTTCTGACAATACTCAAAAAACATCCAAATCTAAGGATAAGTCTTTTCGATCAAATGGTTTTCAAGTCTATTTATTAGATAATCCAAAATGGAAAGGTATTCTACCTACTCCAACCCTTCCAATGTCACTTTCAAAAACTCAAAAATGGAAAGGAATTTTGCCAAATCCGGCACTCAAAAGGTCATCTCAAGAGTTTAAGAAATCACATCACAAAAGTTCTGCACGTGTCTACACACCTGCAAGACCTGCACAAAACACCTTTTCAAAACACACAAAAAAAGGTCAAATCTCACAATCCTCGGACTGGACAAAAGCATACTTTCTCTTCAAAATCTCAGACTAAGTCAAATGTTAGGGGAAATGATAAAAAGTTCACGTGTCAATGTCAGTGTCAAAAGATCTTCTCTCATGACAAATCTCATCGTTCTCAAAAAACTCATAACTATTCACAATCTCACAAAACTCAAAAGAATTTAAAACACCCAAGACTAGGCTTGAAAGTTGACTTGAAACCTGTCCCTGCCACCTCGCATCATGCATCAATTAATAAATTGTATGTGAGTCTGGGCTCCAAACTCGCTTGGGTGCCCAAATTAACCACTTAATTTATGTAGGCTTTGTGCAAGGAGGATCAAGAAGAAGAATGGTTGATCGACAGTGCCTGCTCCTTGCACATGACCGGAAGGTTAGAATACCTTCGGGTTTTCAGTCCTATATGCAATGGTTGAAATGTTACATACGGCAACAATGCGAATGACATTATACGAGGTTATGGAGTACTCACTACGGGGAATTTCTCAATCCAGAAGGTTGCCTATGTAAAAAGCCTTAAACACAATCTCATCAATGTTGGCCAACTATGTAAGGCATGCCATCGAGTGGAATTTGATGATCAATTATGTTACATCATGACGAGTGATAGAAGTTCTTGCTTAATCAAGTCACGATCCGAAGGCACCATGTATCCTCTGGATGTCTCTCTCATCATTGGTAAACCACAGTTGTGCTTTCTTTAAAAAACCGTATCCGAAGTTAGTTGGTTATGGCATCGCAAGCTCGCTCATCTCAACTTCAAATACATCAACACCTTATTCACTGAAGAATTGGTCATAGGTCTACCCATTCTCAAGTTCAGCAATGACACTCTATTTCCTGCTTGTGAATGTGGTAAGCAGTCAAAAGCAAGTCACCCTATGGTGATTGACTCCTCCATATCCGAACCACTCGAACTTCTCCATATTGATCTCTGCGGTCCATCAACCGTAGCCAGTCTTCATCATAAAAAATATATACTGGTTATAGTTGATGACTTCACTCACTTCACTTGGGTATTCTTCCTCAGACTCAAATCCGAAACACCGTAGATTCTAATAAATTTCATCAAAGAAATAGAACTTTAGATTAAGCTTCCTGTAAGACGCATCCGTAGCGACAATGATACTGAATTCACCAATCATCCTCTCAACAACTTCTTGGTTTCAAAAGGTATTTCACATAACTTTTCTACTATGTATACACCACAACAAAATGGTGTAGTAGAGCGAAGGAATCACACCCTTGTTGAAGCAGCCAGATCCATGCTTAACTTCGCCCATCTTCCTCTTTACTTCTGGGCTGAAGCTGTAGCCACTGCATGCTTTGTTCAGAACCGAAGCATCATATGCAAACGCCTCAACAAGACACCATATGAGGGTCTCAACAACCGAAAGCCAAATGTTCGTTTCTTTCACATCTTTGGGTGTAGATGTTTTGTGATCAACAACCAAGATCAACTTAACAAATTTGCACCGAAGTCTGATGAAGGCATCTTTCTCGGTTACTCCACAAATAAGGCTGCGTATCGGGTTCTCATCTGACGTACAAGGCTAATCATTGAAAGTTTTGATGTGAAGTTCGATGACTCTTACATCCGCAACACCCCTCCATATAATGAAACCAGTGCCATCATGGAAAGCGACATTCCTGTTTCTTTAGGACCTCTAAATTTGGTTGAAGTAAATTATGATGATCTCTTTGACCCTGTTGAAACGGCAAAACTATCCAAAGTTCTGGTATCACCAACTGCTCAACAACAACACACTGATGTTTCTGGTCCATCTCTATCCGAAGTAGCATCTCTCAATACTTTCATCTCTCCTGTAGAGGGGGAAAGCTATACTCCGGTTCATACTATAACCATCGAGGTTCCAGTACTTGATGATGCTCAAGCTCCCACTCTCAGACAATCGATTCCATCAAACGTATCTTCGGATTCAGATGATGAAATCATAGAGAATCTCGACACACGAACCAACTCTGGGATCATTCCTCTCCCATCAGCAATCCAGGAGGAACCTTCTTAGGTTCTAGTAGAACACCCTTCAACAGTCCAGGAGGAACCTCTCCAAACTACTCAAGAAAATGTCATTCTCGCTCCAACAAGTCAAGATGATTCAGCAGGTTGTTCACAAATCCAGGGGGAACTTCCTTCCCCATCCGAAGCAACTTCTGATATTGAAACATTCCTTCGACCGCAGTTGTTGATCATCTGTTGCCTCGTCTACATGCATGGACGAAGGATCACCCTCCAGGCCAAATTATTGGCAACCCATCTGCAAGTATCCAAACTCGATCTGCCAAAGATTTATCTGATCATTGTCACTATGCAGCATTTATGTCCGTAGTCGAGCCTCGATCTATTAACGAAGCATTATTGGAACCTTATTGGATTTCTGCAATGCAACAAGAACTGGAAGAATTTGAAATAAACAAAGTGTGGCAACTTGTTCCCATTCTACAAGGCCATACTATTGTTGGTACAAGATGGGTATTCAAGAACAAGCTAGATGAATCTGGTGTGGTTATCAGAAATAAGGCAAGACTAGTTGCTAAAGGCTATAGTCAGCTAGAAGGTGTTGACTACGATGAAAAATATGCTCTGGTGGCTAGAATGGAAGCAATCCGAATCTTCTTAGCATATGCTTCCCACAAAAACATCAAAGTACACCAAATGGACGTTAAGAGCGCTTTTCTCAATGGGGAATTGAAAGAAGAGGTTTATCTTCAACAACCTCCCAGCTTTGAAAGTATCGAGTTCCCTGATCACTGCTACAAGCTACAAAAAACAGTCTACGGTCTGAAGCAAGCCCCTAGAGCTTGGTATGAGACTCTTTCTGAATTCTTAGTCTCGTCAGGCTACAAAAGAGGAGTGATTCATCCCACACTATTTAGAAAAGCAAACGGGTCTCACCTTATGCTTGTACAAATATATGTGGATGATATCATCTTCGGATCGTCTGATCAAGAAATGGTGGATGAATTTGCTAAGCTCATGACAAACAAATTTCAAATGAGCATGAATAGAGAGATTAACTTCTTTCTAGGTCTTCAAGTCAAACAAATTCAGCAAGGGATATTTATTCATCAAGAGAAATACACAACTGAACTTCTGAAGAAATACTCTATAGACAACTATTCCTCGACTAAGGTTCCTATGGCCTTCGGATATAAGATCTCTGCTGATCCTTCTAGCGAATTTGTGGATCACAAGACTTATAGAGGTATCATTGGCTCTTTAATGTATCTCACCGCAAGCCGACCGGACATTGTCTTTGCAACGGGTGTGTTTGCAAGGTATCAGGCTGACCCAAAAGTGTCACACATGACCGCAACCAAACAAATTCTTCGGTACCTAAAAGGAAGCAAATCTCTTGGTCTATGGTACCCCGCAGGCAATGACTTCAGTCTTCAAGCGTTTACTGATGCGGATCATGCCGGATGCAAACTTGATTGAAAAAGTACATCTAGTGGATGTCAATTTTTAGGAGGTAGACTTGTCAACTGGTCCTCAAGAAAACAAAGCTGTGTTTCATTATCTACCATAGAAGCAGAATACGTGGCCGCAACCAGCTGTTGTTCCCAAGTCCTTTGGATGAAGACACAACTGTTAGACTACGGATACAAAATGCTGCGGATACCAATCTATTGTGACTCTAAAAGTGCCATAGCAATTTCTCATAATCCTATTCAGCACTCCAAGACTAAACATATTGAACTACAGTATCACTTCATCAAAGACCACATTCTGGAAGGTAATATTGAACTCGTCTTTGTCCCTACTCGTGAAGAGATTGCTGATGTTTTTACAAAAGCACTTGACTCTACAAAAATCAATGTGTTCCTACAAATGTTGGGAATGATGAATCCGGACCCAAAATTCTTCTCGAATTAACAGGCACCGTAGACCTTCCTGGTCTCCACTGCGGTTCTAACTGCAAGTTATTTATAATAGATGGTTTTGGAACATTCTGTGTACCACAGTCAATGTACCGCAACCATATATTATATCTATCTTTCATGGGTCCTTCTTGTTTGTTTCTTCTCAGTGTCTCTCATTGCTGTCATCTGCAATATCAAAGAAACCATCCGCAATGATGTGTTCATCCGCAGTCACATTAATTACTTTACAGACGATTCATTCTTTTTGAAAAACAACAAAAAAACATAGTGTGCTATTTAATGATCCTTCATTAAATAAAAAATTAAATAAAAACAATCCTTTGAGAAACTGTCACATTCTTCTCTCCCAAAACCTTGTGTCAGACCTATTTTAGGTATGATGAAAAAATAAAAGATTTGCCAAATCAAATCCTCCAAAATGTCTCTTCCTATTACCCAAACCATCCCATCTGTTACAACTTCTACTTTATCCAATGGATTTTTCTCACCCCCTCCACACGTTCTCATGATGTGATCTGACATTTCATTAAATGCAACGTTCTTGTTGGTTAATCCCAATCTTAATCTATATCCCTTTTTGTCAATATGTGGTTTAGATTAAAGATACCTTTTTCACAGATAAACCATTTTGTTACCCAATTTCACCTAGGTCAAAAACCTTAACGTTTCCCACTCCTTCAATACACTATATAACCCTTTTCCTCTCCACAAAGAAACCTTTACACTCTCAAAACCCTCAATCTTTCTCTGAATTCTACAAGCTCTTTCAAACTCAACAATGGTGAAATCTGCCGCTTCCAAGAAACAATCTAAAGCGTCTGGATCAGCGAACCCAACTGGTTCAGACTCTCCCACGATTGCCTCGAGCAATTTCAGAGCTGTGTTCGATGATCAACCCACTTACACTGCACCAACCAAACTGATGATCAAGTTCTTGAATAATCATCCCCCTTTTGGACCTTTTGATGCATTTACAGACGTTGTTCCACTATCGACTCTCTACATGTATGCCTTTTCTGCATATCGCCCAATCGATAATCCTCAAGAAGTTCATCTCAACCTTGTTAATGATGCTTTGGTTATCTTGACCAAAGAAAAGTTCCTTTCTGCAATCAATCTACTGATTTATCCATCTGTGAAGTTCTTTACTCCATCAATGGCAGATGTCACCAATGCACTGTACCAAATGGGCTATCAGAAGAAGATCAAGGGTATTGGTGAATTCAAGAAAAATCAATTGCCTGCGGTATGGCAGTTTGCCTGTCACTTTATCATCTGCAGTCTGTTTGGCAGAACCAGAGGCACAGACAATATGGGATTAAAGCTTCTAGAACTAGTATGGAGCATCTTCACCGGCCGTGATGTGAACTACAGTCAGATTCTATGGGACGATTTTCTTCAGTACATTCCCAAGGAGAGCCCAAAGTAGAACCCATCCGAGTTTACTTTTGCTTGATTCTAGTCCTTGTGCATATCAGATCTGCATGCGGATGCCAAGATTGACATGGGTGACGACATCAATTTCTTCGTCACCAAAGACTTAAAAAGGTACAACCGTTCCTCTAATCAAACTATTTTTTGTCCCATCCGCATACTCCCCACCCACATTCTTAATTCTCTTGGTCTCGAGACTGCTGATGTCTCAGACCACGTTGAGGCTACGGAAGCTATTGAACCATACCTTCCTACCCCGCCTCTTCCATCCGCAGACTTAAAACATGAAGGTATCGCAATCCCTTCTTCTACCACTCTTTCTAATGTCTCTCAGAGACGTAAACATAAGGTTTCTTCCCTTCATGGTCCCTGCACCACAAACAAAGCCAGCACTCCCAAGAAGGATGCCACCAAACCATCCAAACCATCAAATAAGAGAAAATCACCACCAGTTATCATAACTGCTGAACCGAGTCACCATGACTCCGGTAGTGATTCTGAAGAAGATAACCAACCCATCTCTATCCTTAAGAAAAGGAAAGTTGATCCCACTAGCCAAATGCATGACCGGACCGATACCCCAGCTTCTCCACAGGCTCTGGTAGTCCTTGGGATGCCTGCACATCCATTTGTCAACACCATCCTTTTCCTTTCAGACTCAGAAAGTGAGTCTGAATCACAATAGAGAGGAGACTCCCTTCCAGTACATTCCCAAAGGGATATTATTGGTTATCGCCCTAAAGTCTCCAGGGCTTCCCGACTGCATATTTTTTCATCTGAGGAGTTGAACTCCATCCTCTTGAACGTCACCCATACACTCCAAATACAATCCTATCCGCAAGGCACTTTTTCCGCCTTTGCCAAAACTGAGCCGAGGCCAAACTTGACCACGGGTCAAGGAGACCAAGGAAGCTCAGGAAATCTTATTCTGCTTACTTTACATTCAGGTGGTTTAGGCACGATGAGCACAAATGTGCAAGGATCCGTGAACCCAAGGGACACCTTGGTGTGTTTTTCAGGAATTAACGGAGAAGACTCTAATGATTCTTGGAGCAGATATCAACCCTCAAACGAGGCTGAAGCCAAGAAGTATGCCGCTTTTCATAGGGCATTTCAAGTTCGCAAGGATCAACAGATCAAGCAACAACAGCTAAAACAACATGAGATTCAAGCAGTGGCAAAGTATTGGGCAGATTCCATCAACAACGCCAATACCGTAGCCAATATCCTGAAGGTTCAAGAATGGATGTCCACAATGGCAACCAAAGCTCAACAAACTCAACAAACTGCTGCTGATCAGCATGTTCATCAAGCTCCCCCTTCTCTAACTGCTGCAGGTTCTCAGGGTGAAGAACCTGAAATCGAAGTGAGCTCTGCTCCAATCTTTGGTTTCAAAGATGATGAACCAAAAGAGGTAAACAAACCCTCTCCTTCAGATGACGACTTGATGATGTTCGATGAAGACGAAAAATCCAGTGGGTCTCCTCACTCCACAACTAAGCCAAAAGAGAAGAAGAAGAAGAAGAAGCACGCTATCACAAGAAAAGAATTCCTAAGTCTTCAAGCTAAAGTAGATCAAATTTTAGCTGCGGTCAATCCAAATCAACCGCAACCAAAGGACAGCCCGGGACCGCAGTCCCTGATGGAAAGAATCGAAAGACTGGAAACACGAGAGAGACTGGCTGCAGATCGCATCTCTTTAAAAGTTGAAATGGGGATCAGATCAGTTGACAACAATCGTCAAGCTGATCATAAGGATTTCATGGCTGCTGCTGAACGGCTCATCTCTGAGGTTACTGCCATCAAAACCGACCTTCAAACAGCGATTGCGGATCAAGCTTCACACTCTGAGAAGTTGATTGTTGAAACTCTTACTGCTTATGAGTCATCAATCTCCATTCTCCAAACAACTATCACAAGAATGCAAAGCTCACTCTCCACCAACTTCCATGGTCCGGAGATCCTACAGCTCACAAAGGAGATTCACCAACTACTCTTCAATCCCTCCATCCCCAATAACTAACAACTGACCGAAGAGCTCAAAGCTCAATTTCAAACCGTATTTGACAAGGTTGATGGCCTTCGTCAATGGCTTGAGGAGACTCTGGGTCTGAACTCCTCAAGAGGGGGAAGTGAAGAAGTCCATCACTCCAACCAATTACCTTCACATCATCAAACTCCCCCAGTCTCCACTGAAAAAATTCCCACACCGCAACCATCACTGCAATAGGAAACACAACTCTCACCGCAACCATCTCATCATAACTCCCCTCTCCATAATACTCCTGAAAAACCAGAAACTCCCCCGCACTTCAAGAATCTGGAGGAGTATATGTCATCTCCAAGCTCAAACGATTCTCCTGCTACTGCTTAGAGAAAAAGAGACTGGAAGGCAGCCAAACTGGCCAAAGATGTATGGAGACTCTACGGATTCGACACAATTATGGATGAATCATTGATTAATTCTTGGATCAATCCTCACAGAAGACTTCTTGATGATGACTATGTCCCTCATCTCACTCTAAAAATGTTTAAAAAGCATAAATGAAACCGGTCGTTTCTGGCTGAGATTTTGGGGATGTCACAATTGACACTACACCGTAGGGTAAGGGTGTCATACCACGGGGGTGTGCGCCAGGTTCTGATGGAGGAGGCGCACAATTCCCGATTCTCCATTCATCCCGGGGCGACGAAGATTTATAGAGATCTTCATCTAGACTATTGGTGGCCCTGCCTGAAGTGGGATGTAGCATGGTACGTGGGGCAGCGCTTGACTTGCAGGAAGGTCAAGGCCGAGCACCAGAGGCCACACGGCAAGATGCAGCCGTTAGATATTCCCCTATGGAAGTGGGAAGATATTACTATGGACTTCATCACCAAACTTCCCAGGACCGCACGAGGAGTGGATTCTATATGGGTCATCATGGATCGGTTGACCAAGAGTGCCCACTTCATACCGATCCAGGAGAGTATCTCAGTCGAGAAGTTGGTCGACATCTACATTCAAGAGGTGGTGGCACGACACGGAGTGCCAGTCTCCGTGATTTCAGACAGAGACGTACGGTTCACTTCCAGATTTTGGAAGAAGTTTCATGACGAGTTGGGTACTCGTCTGCATTTTAGCACCGCCTTTCACCCACAGACGGATGGCCAGAGCGAGCGGACCATCCAGACTCTAGAGGATATGTTGTGGGCCGTGCTAGACTTCGGTGGTAGTTGGGATACTTATCGTCCATTGGCTAAGTTCTCGTACAATAACAGCTATCACGCGAGTATTGACCGTCCTCCCTTCGAGATGTTATACGGGAGGAGGTGCAAGACCCCGATATGTTGGGGTGAGGTTGTCCAGAGGGTCATGGGGAGCACCGAAGTGGTGCTCAAGACAACCGAGAGGATTCAACAGGTCTGGAGCAGGCTTCAGACTGCACAGAGTCGGCAGAAAAGTTATGTCGACAAGCGTCGATCAGACCTGGAGTTCCAGGTCGGGGATATGGTTCTCCTGAAGGTGTCGTCATGGAAGGGTGTCATTCGATTCAGGAAACGGGGCAAGTTGGGCCCCAGGTACATCGGACCCTTCAGGGTTCTAGCCCGGGTGGGCAAGGTGGCGTACAGGCTGGATCTACCGGCCGAACTCAGTCAGATCCACAGCACTTTCCACGTCTCCCAGCTGTGGAAGTGCCTAGTGGACAACTCATCAGTGGTACCCTTAGAGAATATTCAGGTCGATGACAGCCTGAATTACATTGAGAGGCCTGTGGCGATCCTCGACCGAAAGTCGAAGCATCTGAGGAACAAGAGGGTTGAGCTAGTGAATGTGCAACGGCAGCACCAGAAGGGCTCGGAGTGGACTTGGGAGCCGGTGGAGGAGATGATGGAGCATTACCCAGAGCTTTTCCAAGAACAAGCAGCAGACTTCGAGGACGAAGTCTAAAATAAGTAGGGGAGATTTGTAGCAACTGGTTCCTAGTATGTAATTTAATTAACTAATTTGCACTTTTGGCATGTGTAACCCCCGTAGATTATGGCTAGTCAATTTAGAGACGATAAGCATCAAAAATGACTTTTTGATAGAAGATTATTTAGAATGAATAATCTTAACTAAGTTCTAGTCTATGTTACAAGGATTCCGTACATATAAAGAACACCGAAATCCGAGTTATAATGAAGAAGTTATGACCTGTCAAAGTTTCGCGACAGAACCAGCACGACACAGCGCAACGTAAAAAGTGAATTTACGTTAGAGCGATATTTCATCCAAATCTGACTTCGTATGAGGAAGTTATGATTTTTCTAAGTTTCAGCTTAGCAGTATGCAGCCCAAATACTCGTTTTGAGATCGAGCCGTTTTTAGCCGAAACAATCTAAACGAGAATCGAAGATCTCGTCAATGGTAGTGCAACGGTAAAAAGACAAACGAAAATGGACGTCGGATGAAGAAGTTATGAATTTATAACAGAGTTTTCCTGTCCCGACCTACTAAAAATAATATAATAAAAATAAATTCAAAATTAGCCGATGGAGTCTAAATGAAAGTTGTAGAGTATAATCTCACCTACGCGGGGATATAAAGAACGTCGAAAACGGAGCTCGTATACGAAAGTTATGAAATTTTGAAAATCATGGCACACATATAAAAGCTTATCCGAAGAGATCCTGGGGATCCGAGGTACGCCCAACGTATGAGACGAGTACGTGCAGCGTACTACTGCTTTCCTCGGTCTAGAAGAGGTCACGTTCCCCCACCTGAAGTTTGCCACGTGGAAACCTTATCCGGAGTACACCCAGCGTATGGCCTCGGTACGCCCAGCGTAGTCCGAGGTCTCGCTGCTATAAAAGGGCATGCGAGGCTGCCAATTTCTTTTGCCAAAATCCTTCCTTTCTCTCCCCAATTTTCCTTGTTTGCATGCAACTTATATCCCAAAGCACCGGGATCATTACCGAGCCCCGAAGCAAGTCCCGAAGCCCCGAAGATCCTGAGAAGTGTGATTCCCGAGCCGAAGCTTTGCCCGCGAGGAGCCCGGTTTTTGTAAAGATCTTCCAGATCTACCGAAGAATACTACTTCTACAAGTCGTAGTGCTGTCCGATCATCTTCTGATCAAGTGAGTGTGTAGTCAATTTCTTCTAACACATAAATATTAAGTATTTGCTACGAAATACGTGTTATGTGTATAATAATATTGTTATTTATTTGAGATGATTGTGGAATGGATGAAGTATATAAGTTTTAATGAGTTAAACTATATATGTATTTTGTATCTAAAAATATGTTGGGTAGAACATGAGTAGATGAGGCTGTTGGTAGGTGATAAAAGGTGGGTTGGACCATGAGATAAAAGGATAAAGAGATAACCTTGTTTTAGATCCGAGAGTATGGATCAGAGCAGGAGGTTAGTTTTAGATCCAAGGGTATGAATCAGATCAAGAGGTTAGTTTTAGATCCGTGAATATGGATTAGGTAATGAGGCAAATTTAAGATCCGGGAGTACGGATTATGTATTTTAGAGCTACGTGTTCTTTCGATAAGGTATCATGTGTATATTCCCTTTTAGGAACGTGATTTTAATACGAGTATTGATTATAATATGAAATATACATATGTAAGTGAAGTATTTGTCATTGTCTGAAATACGTGTTAGATATATTTGATAATATACAACGTGCGAATCAAATATGGTTCAATATGTGTTAAGATGTTTATATATGATACTATTACTTAAAACCTTGTGTTAAGTATACACTAGTTAGCGTTTCCTAAACGGAGATAGTATCAAAAAATTGATTATAAACATTATAGGTTTGCCTAGTGATGGGTTAAGACTTAAATGGGATGTTTAGTTCAATTAAGATTGGAATTTGGGTAGTCTCTTTTTAAGAGTACGTGTGGGGTGAGATTGATGATCGGTGGAGTACGTCCTACGTACAGAAGTACATTTTATGTACGAAGTATTTTTCAAAGTTCTGTGTCTTGGGTGCTGCTTGTGCCAGGGCACTATTATTTTCTCGGGTTCGAGCCTTTCGCATACCAGAGTACTATAATGTGCCAGAAGTACTACCATGTACAAAGTCTTTTTGACATTTTTGTGTATCGGCTACGGGAGCGTACGGGAGTACTCTAATAGTATTTCCCCATACTTTTGTTTTAAGAGAGCTTTGGAGTCAGCGTTTCTTTTATGAAGTGATCGACCGAGCTTCATATGTCAGCGTTTTCTTTCACGAAGTAATTAAGGGATATTCGTAGACTTCCTAATAAAGTTTGTCGGTAATAGACCACTGCTAGGTATGTCTCGTGTTATAATGTTGGATAGGGTGCGTCTGGGGGTGAGATACCTCATGTATTCAGACCACAGCCTAGGCATTAGTCAGTGTTTCCATTTCCGATGCCGGATAGGGTGAGTCTGGGGGTTCAGACCACAGCCTAGGCATTAGTCAGCGTTTCCATTGTCGGATAGGGTGCGTCTGGGAGCTATATACCTCACGATATTCATACCACAGCCTAGGCATTGATAACTACCCTTGACTTAATTGTCTTGTGGTTCTTCTTTTACGAACGAAGGTTCGTGGTGAAACTTATTCCATTCCCCTCAATTGATGTCTTTATTGATCCTCGTTTGTTGCCAGGGAATTTCCTAAACAGCTTCATCGGTTTGTGGTTCATATCGGTTCCGTAGGCTAGATCTCGTAAGATCATTGTATACGGTCAATATGTGGGGATCGACGGGATGGGATATATTGTTTTAGAAATATAATTTGTATGTGTTTGTAATATTAGTGGTTTTCAAGGATCAAGATATACTTTATTATCACATTGTTTGAACTAAGAGCTTTCATACTCTGTGTTCCTTAGGTGATTAGGTTCACCAGGGATATTTGAACTAAGTGTACATTAGATATTTGAAATTAGTGTTCATAAGGGATATTTGAACTAAGTGTTCATTAAGTGATTGTGAACTAGGTGTTCATTGGGTAATATTAGAACTAAGTGTTCATTAGGTGTTCTTGAACTAGGTATTCATTAATTATTGTGAATTGCGTGTTCACCAAAGGTAATCTAAGAACCTTGGCAGCACTAGACTTTGTGCCAGTTCTTTAGGGCAATCCTTAGGAATGAATGGGAGAAGGGTAATCAATTCTTAGGATAAATCTTTAAGAAATCAAGGGAGATAATGGGGGTGGGTATTTGAATTGATTGTTTGATAATTGAATATAACAGTCATATTATTGTGGGTTGAAAACCCTATATGATCACCAGGCTCCCAAGTCTGACCCACTCAGTTTCTTTGCATTACAGGTAATGGCACAAGAGTATAAGTTGGTGGACTTGACGAGAGATTTTGGATTATAGGCCAGTAGTTATGAATAACTGTTGTAAGGTCTATTTTGTTATGTTTATGCTTTTGGTCTGTATTGAACATGACATCCCGAGATTGTGTTATATAATGAAAATAAATTTCTTTAAAGAAATGCTTTGATGATTTTTATCATATTTTGTTTTGGGAACAAATTTCGTAACTGTTTTCTTTAAAAGATTACTATGATTTTAAAAACAAAGCATAAACACATCAGTCTTTTTCTGGCCATAAAATTAGGGATGTCACAGCATGGGACTCGGCAAGTTGAAGGTCCAACTCGTCGAGTAGGAGCAGGATTGGACACGGGATTTAAATGATGGACTCGTCGAGTCGGCGACCAGACTCGACGAGTAGACCCTGACTGGACAAAACCCTAATATGAGGGTTTGCACCCTATATAATCACTCTAACTCAACCTCCCTTGTCCCTAACATTCCCCTAGAGCTGCATAACGAAACCCTAGCCGTTTGTGTGTGTGTGTGTGTTAAGGCAATTTTGGTGCTTTTATTGACTTGAGAAGCTTAGAAGGAAGGAAAGGAGCTTCAAAATTCGACTTGGGGCTTGTGGATTCAGAAGTCTTATTCCATTTTCTGCATAATCAAGGTAAAATTCCTCTGCTTTGGTCTTCCATTTGGTTATTCATCTTAGAATGTAGATCTTGGGTCCATTTGGGGCCTTTCAAACCATTTTCGGATTTAAGGAGGGTTATATGGAGTCTAGCTTTCGGATCTGGGTTATTGGAGGGGTCTCATGGCATAAATGTGGCAACTTTATGGCCATGAGAGCTCCATGCATGTTGTAAAGGTCATTTCATGGATTTTTGATCCAAAGACCACATGCATGTGCATCAAGTTCAGGACTTTACGTATAAAATGGACATTAGGAGTCCAGATCTATGGTTTTGATGAGTTGAGACCCGTCTTAATCGGCTATATAGTAATGGACATGGATGGACTCGGTGAGTCGCTCTTGGGACTCAACGAGTCGGCATGCATTAGTCACCAAATCCTTTCTGTGAATGGATTGGACAATAAAAAGGATGTCCCATAGTCGTAAAGACGTGTTGGGAGACCTGGAGTTCATGGGACTCGACAAGTGTTAGAACAGACTCGGAGAGTCCAAGGCAATCTCCCAACATATGAAGATGAACTCGACGAGTTGTTCATACAACTCGGCGAGTCAAGGACAAGAATTGTTCATCAGATGTAGATGAACTCGACGAGTTGTTCATACAACTCGGCGAGTCGGATGAAGGATCAACGAATGTTCGTATAGAAGGAGAACTCGTCGAGTCGTTGCCTAACTCGACGAGTAAGGACGGGAATAAGGACAATCGAATAGATATGGACTCGACGAGTTGACGGCCCAACTCGGCGAGTCAGGTCAATTGGAAGTTAACTTTGATTTTGACTTGACTTGATCAGGGGTAAAATGGTCATTTTAACCAAAGGGTAGATATCAGATTATGATTAAGCTTTTTGTGGGAATTATAGTTGGAGGATTTCCGGAGCAGCAGCAACAGACAGAGGTGAGTTGCCTTCCAGTAGCGGTGGGTCTACGGCCACAATGTCGGCCCACTAGTAGGAGTCGTATGTAGATGATTGTCTTTATGATATTCATCTAGGTTTGCTACTATGTGCCATGTTATGTGCAAGTATGACATGTTGTTATATGCTAGTAGCAGTAGGGGAGGTAACCCCAAGGTTACCGGTTGATAGGGCCGAAGGGGTAGTCATACCCAGACATGCCAGATAGAATGTGATATGTTATGTGCAAGTATGATAAGTTGTTATATGCTAGTAGCAGTAGGGGAAGTAGTCCCCAAGGTTACCGGTCGATAGGGCCGAAGGGGTAGTTATACCCAGTCATGCTAGATAGAATGTGATTATGTGATACATGTTATGTAGTAGCGGTAGATGGGTGAAATAGTCCCCAGTATCCGGTCGAGAGGACCGAAGGGGAGACCAGCACCTAGATATGTTAGGCAGTATCTGGTCGAGAGGACCAAAGGGGAGGCCAACTCCCAGATATGCTAGCCAGTACCTGGTCGAGAGGACCGAAGGGGTAGGTCGGGCATCCATATATGCCTGACAGTATATGTATGTTATGTGATTGTATCGTATGTGGTACAATGGGGGAACTCACTAAGCTTCGTGCTTACAGTTTACAGTTTTGTTTCAGGTACCTCTTCAGCGAAGGGGAAGGAGCCGGCACGGTAGCTGCACATGATGCACACACGTTGGATTTCCGCATTATATGATCTTCTGGGATTATACTCTGACATTGTTTCTATTTTTATAGTTTGGTTTTTCAGACATGAGATATTGGGTTACAAGTTATATGATTTCACGATGTTTTCTTACGAGTGTTTTATAAATCAATTAATTAAAATTAAAATTTTGGACTTGAAAATTTGGGTCGTTACATCATGAGTAGGGGTGCAAACGAGCCAAGCTACTCGCGAGCTACTCGAGATCGGATCGTTAAAAGCTCGACTCGAAACCGATTTTAAACGAGCCCGAGTCGAGCTCGAGCTTAATATTAAGCTTGTTTATTAAACGAGCTCGAGCTCAAGCCTATGTCACAAAGCTCGATTAGGCTCGCGAGCATAAACGAGCCTTTATATAATATTATTTATTGTTATATATATATATATATATATATATATATATATATATATATATATATATATATATTAGGGGAATTATGAATTTCGGGTATTAGTAAACGAGCTTTTTAACGAGCTCGATCCGAGCTTAAGTTTATTTAGGCACGCCTGATAAAAATGAGTCGAGCCCGAGCCCGAACCGAGCTTGTATAACTCTTTACGAGCTCGAGCCGAGCTCAGTAAAAGAAAGCTCGAATCGAGCCGAGCTCGAGCTCGAGCCTCATATAACTTAAACGAGCCCGAGCTGAGCCTGGCCAGGCTCGGGCTCGGCTCGGCTCGTTTGCACCCCTAATCATGAGCATAACCTACCATCTAGAAAGTGACAGATGGAATAGGAGAACGATTCAACCATTAGGGATTTTGCCGAAAAGGCATTATATTGAATTTGGTAAAGTTTGGGATACCCAATTGCCAACTAGTTAAGTCATTTACCGTCCGGACATTTGAAGTTGCTCCAGTCGAAAACCCTCATTTACCCATTGCACCTTTAATTAATTCTAATTAATCCCAATTAATTCAAGATTAATTCTGATTAATAATTAATCAATTATGACTATCTTTAATTAATTCATAATTAATTATTAACTATTTCTAATTAATATATTAATCACATAATATATTAATAAATCATTTATCTATCTCTTTTGGTTAATCCAAGTCATTTCTTGGTTATAAGGACAACCCAAAAATAACATAACTTTTATTCATCACCACTATAGCAATTTCAAATGGACCTTAGACACCTTAGTCCAAGAGTTCATGATTCACATATCTCTTAACTAGATTTTGTTTGTTTACTAAAAAAAAGGCCAATTTTATTAGCTTGTGGTTCGTGAGTTACAAATATGATTTCATTAAGAGTTTTTGTAGTTCGTGCTTCACATCTTGTGTGTTGTTTTTCGACTGGTCGTGCTTCAACCGCTATCTTCCTTGGATGATGTCTATTTGCTCGATCTCTTTTTATATTGTTAATTTGTAATTGATGTCGATATAAATTTCGCCAAAATTTAAAAGTCAATCTAATTGCTTATATATCCATATAAAATATTAAAAGACTTTACAGAAATAAAAATAATAATATTAGACCCATAATCTTGCATCCACTCAATGTTTTAATCAATGTTCTAAATAATGTGAGGTGTGAGCTTGGTGGCGATGTCAAAGTTAATTCATGACAAGCCTTGGAGAGTCATAATATTTTTCAAAACGTGACTATTTTATATATATTAAAAATGATAAATCATATAATTATTGAATTTTATAAAATATATTAAGTTTTCAGAAGTGTTATATTAATATTTAAAATAAAAAAGTTAACAAAAACTTAATTATTTTAGAACAAATCAGAAAAAAAGGACCCGCGCTTTGAAAAAAACAGCAGGCCATAACGTGGTAAGGCGCGTCTTGACACGTTATTTGGACGTCACGTTTAATAAACCCGTCTCGGACGTTTTTGTAACGGCTTGGTCACGGCTCGCTATTCGCTATGATATGTCTTGAGGCGAGTCACCACACTTCTTAGAACCGTGATTATAATTCATATTAATGATAAATAAAATTGTTATTTGTTTTATTTAAATAATATAATAGGTTTGTATAAAAATTGATTTGAATATGAAAAGGTATACGGCGATTGAGATCTGTGCAGTTTTTGACGAAGGAAAACAGGAGGGCTTTCTGTTGAAGATGTTGAAGGAAGGACCAAATCAAGCTAAAATTCCCCGGAAACGGATTAAGTTTCAAGAAGTCATGGAGAAGGAGGAAGAGGATGGAATCAGTGCGTTGCCTGATTGCTTGATTCTTGAAATCCTCTGTCGTTTACCCTCCACAAAAGATGCCATAAGAACAGGTACACTCTCCAAACGATGGGCAAATCTTTGGACTTGGGTACCGACTCTGCTTTTTAGACATTTTGATATTCCCCTGTCTCAATGTCTAAAAAACCCTAACTCAAGGTCCAATTTCCCTCTATTGGTGGAGAAAACCCTAACTCAATGTCGCCAGTTGAAGCTCAAGAAATTCCAAATGCATACCAAATATGATATTCGTTTTGAAGCGCAGTTCAACAATTGTATTCGTCATGCTGTAAGGTGTAACGTTGAAAAGCTTAGCTTGGAGTTTCTGTATACGAGAAGGGAAGCTGAGTTTCGGTTAGATCAGTTTTTTTTCGTCAATTCTTGTTTTACAGATTTGAGATTAGTAGGCTGCACGTTGAATCCAAGTGGGGCAGTTAGTTGGAAAAATCTTAAGAGTTTGTGTATTTCCACTAAGAATTTAGATGTAGACGTTATGGTAAATATATTATCTGGGAGTCCTCTTGTGGAAACTTTGGTGTTGAAAGATTGCTATGGTGATACGGGTCTGAATATTACTTCAGATGATGAATCTGAATCTGAAGCCCATATCATCGACATCAATGCTCCAAATAGTTCATCACTAAGTCAATGTCGCCAACTGCAGCTCAAGAAATTCACAGTGGTTTCCGATTTTGATAATGAGTTCCAATCGCAACTTAATAGTTGGATTCGTTATGCTATAAGATGTAACGTTAAAGAGATTGTTTTAATCTTATGGAATACGGGATTCGAATCTGAGTTAACCTTAGATCAAACTCTTGTCACCAATTCATGTTTAACTGAGCTGAGATTAGATGGGTGCATGGTTAATCCAATTGGGGCGATTAGTTGGAGAAGTCTTAGGAGTTTGTATATATCCTATCGGAGTTTAGATGAAGATTTGATTGAAAATATATTATCTGGGAGTCCTGTATTGGTAACTTTGGAGTTGAATGATTGCTATGGTCATAGGCGGCTTGATATTACTTCAAAGAGTGTTAAAAACTTGGTGTTATCTGGATTCAGTGATTTTTATGATGAATCTGTGGCCAATATCATTGAAATCAATGCTCCTAATATTTTATCACTAACAATCAAACATGTACTTTTGTCGAAGCTTTTGTTGGTAAATGTGTCTTCTTTAGTCAAAGCTAACTTAAATTATGTTTTTCCAAGTCCAAGGCATCACCCGACAATGACTAAGGAAGCAGAACAAGATACGCTTAAAGGGTTTATAATGAATCTTGGCCATGTCAAGGAGCTTCAAATTGGGTATTTATGTTCCGAGGTAAAATTTGTTTTAATTTTCCATTTTGGATAAAACTTTTTCAATAATATTTAATCACTTTTGTTGTCTTCTCACTTGGTAGGTTTTTTCTTCTTTGCAAGCTGGAGGTTTCATTTTTCCATCAAATGTGAAGCGACTGTGATTAACTGATTAATGATGCCTTGAGTTCATGTTTAGGCATTTAAGTTATCGTGAATTATTTATTTATTTTTCTTTTTGGTTTTGTAAAGTAGACTTTCTTCCATTGGGTTGTGGACTATTTCTTATGTCAGAATATTTCATTGGTTGACCGTTTCATATTATGGTGACATGGATTTTAATTGCATTAAACAAAAATTAGTTTTATTTTCTATTTTTATTTATTGAATTTTATTCTAAACCTGTGACAGATTATGATTCCTCAATATCCGATTCCTTTGACAGATTCCATTCCTTCCAAAAACAGCTACGAACCAAACGACCCCTCAGTTTCTTTAATGAAGGGTGTTGAGGTAGAAGACTACAGTAAGAAGCCCTTGGCCAAGAAATCGGAATTGAATAACACTTCTATCCAGAATAGCGATTTCGAATCCGATTCCAATGTTGTAAAAGGTGGGAATAAGACTGGTTCCAAGGTTGAAATAACTGATTTGCGGAATGGCAATGAAACTGCCCCTGGAATTACTGATTCCGATTCCAATGTAATATGTGAACCTCAACTTCAAGTCACGGAAAAGGACTCTATTTCCACTGGTACACATTCCGATTCCGTTGTTCTGCAGAATGGCAATGTGACTAATACTCTATTGGAATCAGACCTCCAATTCCTGGGAAAGGAATCTGGTTGTGTGTCAATGGCAAAAGAAAATGATGTGATGGATGGAAAGGATGCTACCAATTGGAATGTCTGATTACGTTAAGAAAATTGAGAATCATCTTACAAAGGACATCAAGCTCTCGTTCTTGACCCAGAGTGTGTATGGCAATAATTTCACACCCATTTGGATGAGCATGAAATACTCATGCATTAAATAATCAAACAATAGTTTCATATTATAATCATCGATAAGTATGCATAGTTTTAAATTGATCAGGTCAAAGAAATTTGAACATTTGTTATTAAAAATTGATTCACCCAAGACATTATCAGTGAGAAATTACAGAAACCAATAAACTCTAGCAGAATTTATGGTTCAAGGTCCAAAGAACCCCTGTTATCAAGCCAAGAACACCAATGAACTCTGAGGATTTTCATCAAACATCTTGTCTGCGTCACAATAAAATCTCCTGGTCTTGCACTATCATTGTTACAATCCATGAAATATCCATTGAATGGTTGGTTTAGTATATGAAAAAAACACCAGAACGATAAAAAAGAAAAACAAAAATGAAGTAAAACGAAAAGAACGCCATATTTGAAAGTTATTTAAAAAATTCAACATATAATCAAATTCAAAAAGATAGGTCGTGGACTGATCAAATTCAAAAGCTCAAATAAACGATATAAGAATTACGAAAGACAATAAAATAAAGATGTGAAATTCGTACTTCAGGGTTAGCAGTTTCAACATTTAAGAAGAATAATGTTAGGGTTAATAAGCATATCGAAAAACAATGAAAGGCCTCGTACAAAGTAATAAATGGAAAATCATATAATAATGGGATATAGTCCGGAAATACTTAGGCTCCGTTTGATACGCATCTTTCCAAATTCAAACAGATCTTTCTGGCTAAATGGACTGAAAAGACTGTTTGATTTACACAAAAAAAGAATCTTTCCCGCTAAGATATGTCTTTCCAGAAAGCCTCAAAATCATATCTTTCTGGCTAATATCTTTCTGGCTAATGGTCTGGAAAGACAATTATCCACTAAATCCTGCCTATTTCTTTTCTTTCTTGGATTATTATTTTTTTAAATAATTTTTTTTAACTTTATTTTTTATTGAATTATTACTTTTTAATGTATTATTTTATATTAAGAAATATTATTTTAATATATAATATTTATGTATTAATAAATATTATTTTATTGGATTATTAGTTTCTTTTAAATAATTCTTTTTTTTTTAAATTTCTTTTTTATGGATTAATTTTTCATTGGGTTATTATATATTCATAAATATTATTTATAATATATAATATTTATATATTAATAAATACAACTTTAATTCATTTTTATTGGTTTAATTCTTTTTTTGGACAACACCACCATCCTAATTTATTTTAAAAAAATCTCATCCATTCCATCACTATTGGACATAAACCGGGTCATTTTTCATCATTCAGCACAGTCAATCAGATGTACAATCACACAACATGGTTTTTTTCACACTTAGAAAACTTTCCCAAACAACACTTTACCAGACAACACTTTCCCAGACAGAAACTATCAAATGAGACCTTATATCCTTCCCAAATATACCAAATATACCGAACTGCCAAGTCGCCTGCCCCATATGTCTCGAAGTTGCCCACTTATATACTAAACTAGCACGAAGGCTCGAAAGGAATAGAAAGGCCGACGAAAAGTACAAAGTGACGTCGCAACAGTAGCAATTGTACATCCAAACCATGAGAATACAGCCTGTACGAGGATACGTGGCTAGCAGATCCTGACACAGCCATATGACAGTTGTGTAACGCCATACAAAGTAAAGAAAGTCCTACCTTCGAGTAAGGGTGAGCATCGGAACGGGGTATCCAGTACCAGTACCGGAATTGGAACCGCCGGTTCTAGAACCGGAACCACGTTAAGTGGTTTCGGTTTCAATTTTTTATTTTTCGGAAGCGCTACCCGTTGGGTACCCGTCGGAACCTGTAACATCCCAAAAACACAGTCTGAAAAATTCGTTAATTTAAAAATAAAAACCATAGTCGATAAACCTCATATAAAAATCATAAGCAATGTATCTCAAAATATTATAACAACTGTCAAGTATATCAGAGTATAAACATCCCAGGTTGAACAATTGGTGTGTGCACTGCAATCTTCCCGAGCTCCTCTTTTGAAAACTGAGTACCTTAAACCAAAACTGAAACCTATAATCACGAAGCTTAGTGACTCTCCCCAAACTACCACATACCATACAATAACATATAAAGCACATACTGGGCCTTGCCCACTGCATCGGACCGAAGTCCAGAAACTGCATCGGACTGAAGTCCGGAACTAACCAGGGCCTTGCCCTCTGCATTGGACCGAAGTCCGGAACTGCATCTGACCGAAGTTCGGAAACTAACCAGGGCCTTGCCCTCTGCATCGGACTGAAGTCCGGAAACTGCATCGGACCGAAGTCCGGAAACTGCATCAGACCGAAGTCCGGAACTAACTGCATCGGACCGAAGTCCGGAACTGACTGAACATAACATAGCATAAACATATCAACTAGCATGAACACGTATACTGCATACTGCATTGGACCAGGGTCTGGAACACATAACACAAAACATGCTTGAATCACAAAGACATCAAGCAATCTAACTACTGCATCGGACCGAGGTCCGGAACTACTGCTAACTAAACGGGCCGGCATTGTGGCCGTAGACCCGTTCCTACTGGAAGGAAACTCACCTCACACTGCTGAAGTCCTGCAGACTCAATCCCACACTGCTGAAGTCCCACAGACGCGACCCCAGCTGCTAGATGACAGATTCCCGATCTGTCAACATCAAAATAACACCCAATTAATAATTGGGTTCCACTACATAACTATAATTAAATAACTTGGATAATTACTACATTACCCTAATCTTGGCTTACCTAAGCCCAAGGTCCAATCCATAGGCCCAAAGTCAACTAGGGATCAAAGCCCAACAAATGGCCCAATTTTCCAAATTGGGCCAAACCTCTATATGGGCTTCCCTTAAGGCCCAATTGTCCAGTCCAGTCCAACATGCCTCATTCTAAGGGCCCAATATCATACAACCCTCTAGGCCCAAACTATGGCCCAATTTTCCAAATTGGGCCCAATCCTTCATATGGGCCTTACCCTAAAGCCTAACTAATTATTCTAGTCCATTTGATTATTCTTGGATGACCCATTAATAAACCAATTACCAAAGCTCAATCGCAAGGCCCAATTCCAAATCAAGTTTTTAATCTCTTTAGACCAAGGCTTGTAATCCTTTTTATATTTAATTGAAACAAACCATATTTTTTTAAGTATTTTCCATCACATTTAATCATGCATTAATATTTATTTAGTCGAATATTTAATCTATGAATATATATATATATATATATATATATATATATATATATATATATAAGCCTACCAATTTCCTTGAAGCCCATATGATTTAAAACTCAATTCATCAGCCTATTTATTTATTTCTGTTAAAGTTAAAGTCTAAACCCAAATCTTCAAGCCCAAAAATTAGATCTAACCTAAAGGTAAAAATCGGTCAAGGCATGTACCTCTTCTTCATCTCATGTAATCGAGAACAATCACCAATTCACCAGGGAGCTCCAGCCGAGGGTACTCCACCAGAACTGGTTTACAGATCGCTAGCAACTCCTTCTTCGACCTCCTCTGCCAATGAAATTCACCTGAGGCTTTACCAAACTCAGCCCTTTCCTTTCTCATCTAAACATCTCGGGAACTAGTCTTCAATCACGAAGTGTACATGATTCCTCAAACATATATACACGAGAATGAGAATAGACGAGAATGAGAATGCTATTGAATAAATTAAAACCTCAGATAGAGACATGCCTTGAAGTAGTGATTGGAAATCGCCTTCTTCAGCACATCGGAAGCCTTCTGAAACTTCACCGGAGATCCTTCACTCTTCCGACGGTAACTTCGACAACTGGCAGCAGCTCCGGTGATTGGCAACTCCATCCCCTTTCTCTCTTTCAATCCCAATCCCAATTTCGTCAAGTCTCTATTTCTATTTCGTCGTGCTTCTAACCAGGGGTCCGACGATGAGGAAGTCGGGGATGACACCCTTCTCACATCTGAGTTCTTCTTTCTCGCCCCTCATTTGAGCTCTCTACCTTTCTATCACCGCCAAATGCACACACCCCTCCTATCTATAGCTAGGGTTAAATTCATACATATAGTTGGCCGATGCAGGTGTAAGGTGTTGTAATCCAAACAAGAGGAGCACATCCCTACCCGCTATGTCGCGTACAGGGAACCGGAGATCAAATTTTCCATTAATGGGAGAAGTAGCCCCTGCATTTTAGTCACTTGGATAATATAACCCCTCAAACTTAGTTTCTATACAAAATAAGTTCGAATTTTACTAAACAGCCATCATCTTCTAAAATCTTTACAATTAACCCTCGAAACTAGTGTTTTCCTCAATTATTATTGACTTTAGGACTTCTATGCATTTATTTATTTATTTTATAAACGGGATGTTACAATTCTCCCCCAGTTAAATTAGATTTCATCCTCTAAATCTCTAACAGACCACTCATACTGAATCATTATAGATGAACCCCACGGTGGGTAACTTAGCATTACTCAGCAATCTGTTACGCTTATCATACATGAGATCCTCAAATACCATTACTGTTGGAGACTAAAAACTGTCTGAATCCCTGATCTGCCTGAAAACACTGAACTGCCTGAAACACTGACTGTCTGAAACATTGAACTATTTGAACAGTAAACTGCCCGACCACTAAATTGCCTGAAACACGGAACTGCCTGAAATACTGAACTGCCTAAAACACGGAACTGCCTGAAATACTGAACTGCCTGAAACACGGAACTGCCTGAAACACATGTTCCTACATGGCTGCTTTCCAACATCTATCGAGACCTTCCTAGTGTCAATTCATTCATCAGTCATCTGAAATACCGGTTTCTGGCCTGACTGCGGAGCCAAAGGACTCCCTACTTAGTCGCCTCACACAACTCCTAAACGAAATCCTTTTCTGAAAGTAACAGTTACTAGTTATCTTGTCACTGTGGCCCTAACAGCCTTCTGATCTAACTGATTGGTTCCAAGCGTTGAATCCTGACGTCACCAATTCCCAAGCTAAAGGTGATTGCTACATGACCATTGGTAACCTTATGTCATAAATGAATTTAAGTAGTCCACTGCTTCCTTGCTCTCATCTCTATAGTGGCGCTTCTACAATCTTATCACTGGCTTAACCAGGTCTAATCCGTCTGGGAAATTCTGAAATCCAATCTGTGGATTTCCATTTCCTCACTGTTACACCCGAACTGGTGGGTACTACTGTTCTTTCCGCATTCTAACAACGCACTCACGCTATCTACCAACCTAGTGAATGCTATGGCTACACCCACAGACTTACAACACTCTATCACTATCTGGCTGCTAGTGAACGCTACGGCTACACCCGCAGACTTACAACACTCTATCACTATCTGGCTGCTAGTGAATGCTACGGCTACACCGGTAGACTTACAACACTCTATTACTATCTGGCTGCTAGTGAACGCTACGGCTACACCCGCAGACTTACAACACTCTATCACTATTTGGCTACTAGTGAATGCTACGGCTACACCCGCAGACTTACAACACTCTGACACTATCTCATTCGTTGGTTACTGATCCGAACACATCCAACGTCGAGCATACACACAACCTAGCATCCAAAAATAAACCCATGTCCTGACTGGAATCCCCAAACTGGTTCCCTAAGGCTTGCTAGCAACATTCTGAGAACGCGATCTTCATAACCGCTCTTGCTTCGGAATCCTTGGTTGATTCTGTTGGGTTTTGAGCAATCTAACACTTCCTAAGTGTACATGCAACCCTAATAAACCTTGGATCTATGTTTGTCTAATACATGCAAAATAATAATTTTTCCAAGGTTCATAACCTATCTAACATAGCATGGGGAACTTTTAAACATAAAAGAGTTAGATGAGATTACATACCTTTTGATGAGATTGATTCTTTGGAGTTTGAGAGCCAAGCACCAATAATGTGAATGCCTTAAATGGAATCACAAGTCACCACAAACACTTGGAAAACTTTGAGAGAGTGTACACACACTTGTAATTTTTCGGCCACACACAAGCACACACACTAGTTCACTAGTTGCCATTTCATGCAATATAAGCATGCTTATATAGTGTGCATGGTTAGGGTGAAACTCTAATAACCCATGACCTTTCCTTTTCCTAGGATCCATGGGTTAAAAGCTCCATGGACTTCCATATAAGCCTAGCCCATTAACAAATGAGTATTAGCCCACACCATATAAAACCAATAGCCCACAATCTAATTACTTTTCCTTTTAATCTCTAAATTAATTCATAATTAATTTAAGACTAAGACTAACTAAATAACATGACTTCATATTAATATATTATAACTTATAATATATTAATAAACATATGTGTATAACTCTCATAAAATTATCCATAAATAGTTCGGGTGAAGTGCAACCCAAATGGACCATGCCGGGTCGGGTCAAGTATATACCAAATAAGTTATGGACTTAGACACCTTATCCAATAGACTCCCACTTGGATAAGTCTAATGACTGTATTTGCCTATATTACTTCAGGAACCAACCAGCAATCATAGCTCTCGAAAACTCTGTTGAACTATGAAGCGCCATTTTAAGACAAGTGATCACATAATCCTCTGTTCTCACGATATCAGCCGGACAAACACATGGAACTATGTCTTGCTTATTGTCTGGCAGTTGTTTCTCGATTTCCGATTTGTTTGACAAAGAACTTAACTGAACACATCAATTTAGTTTTGACCAGGCCCGGTACATGGGTCAACACAAAATCATCGAGGGGCCCAGATATCGCTTCTATTTCTAGAAGGAACAGATAAACTTCGACTCATATGCTTGTTCTACTACTTGTTGAATTGTACACAAATGCACGTTTTATAACATCAAGTTACTGATGCGTTTACGTGCAATCAATTCACAACCAACTCATAGGTAACAACTCATATCTCTAGGTTTGAAGACTTATATGATATTATCGTCTCACGATCACTCGAGATAAATTCCATGAAGTGATACAAGTGAGCGTGGGTTTATTCCAATACTCATAACTTATGAGTACTCATGAACGTTGTAGCAACCATTGCCATATCTAAACACTTTTAGCCATCTACAAACCCAATTCATACAATTTTGATTCATACCTACTTCCGACGTATGACCGACTGTGGAGGTTCGAATAAATTAATTATTCTGGAAGTCAAAACATGCAAAACTGAAACAATAGTAAATAATTGACAATGACAGTAACACTTTACTCATAAATAAATCACAAAATTTATTCATCATCAAACGTCGATTACATTTTACAAGTTTTAGGAAAACTATCTAATCTGTAAAACTAATATCATCCCTCAGCCCGATGCGCCTCGCATGCTGAAAATTCTTAACCCTCGTCAGTCCCTTCGTAAGGGGATCTGCAGGATTCTCATCCGACGATACCCTCTTTGCCACGAGGAGTCCTTCTTCAATCTTGTGTCTTATGAAGTGATATTTTCTGTCAATGTGTTGGGATCTGCCACGATCTCTTGGTTCCTTGGCTAAGGTAACCGCACTATTGCTGTCACAGAAAATCTCTATAGGCTCCTTAATAGCCGGTACAACTCCAAGGTCTCCGATGAAGTTCTTCAGCCATATCGCCTCCTTCGCTACTTCACTCGCTGCTATATACTCTGATTCACAAGTCGAATCAGCCACCGTCTCCTGCTTGGAACTCTTCCAAGAGATTGCCCCTCCATTTAAGGTAAAGACCCAGCCCGACTGAGAGCGGAAGTTATCGTTATCAGTCTGAAAACTAGCATCACTATACCCTAATACTCTCAAGTCATCACTCCCACCAAGGGTAAGGATCCAATCCTTAGTCCTCCGCAGGTACTTGAGAATGTTCTTTACCGCGGTCCAATGAGCCTTGCCAGGGTTCCCCTGATACATGCTGACCATGCTCAAAGCAAAGGCCACATCAGGGCGGGTATAAGTCATAGCATACATGATCGAGCCAACAGCGGAAGCATACGGTAATTGGCTCATCTCAGCTATCTCTGCCTCTATACTCGGACTCTGAGTCTTACTCAGTTTGGCATTGCTTTGGATCGGTAAATCTCCTTTCTTGGAATTCTGCATGTTGAACCTTTTCAACACCTTATCCAAGTAGATACTCTGACTAAGTCCAATTAGTCTTTTACTCCTTTCTCTTAATATCCTTATCCCTAGGATATAGGCAGCCTCCCCTAGGTCCTTCATAGCAAAGCACTTCCCAAGCCAGGACTTAACCTCCTGCAAGGTTGGGATGTCATTTCCTATAAGTAGTATGTCATCCACATACAGTACCAAGAAGCTAACTATACTCCCACTAGCTCTGACATACACGCAAGACTCATCTTCACTTCTCGAGAAGCCAAACTCTTTGACCTTCTCATCGAAACAAAGATTCCAGCTACGAGATGCTTGTTTTAATCCATAAATGGATTTCTCAAGCTTGCATACTCTATTAGGGTACTCTGCACTGACAAAACCCTCTGGCTGATTCATGTACACATCCTCAACCAACTTTCCATTAAGAAAAGCGGTTTTGACATCCATTTGCCATATTTCATAATCATGAAATGCAACAATGGCTAGCATAACCCTAATAGACTTAATCTTTGCTACCGGCGAGAAGGTTTCATCATAATCAATACCCTGAGTCTGAGTAAAACCCTTCGCAACCAGTCGAGCCTTATAAGTATGCACCTTTCCTTCCATGTCGGTCTTCTTCTTGAAGATCCATTTGCACCCGACTGTTTTACGGCCTGGTACATTGTCAACCAAGTTCCAAACTTGATTGTCATACATGGACTATATCTCGCTGTCCATAGCCTCCTTCCATTTAGCAGACTCCGGGCCTGCCATGGCTTCCTTAACACTGCTAGGTTCATCCAAATTTACCAGTGTACTATCACTGATAAATGTATCACCTTCCGTAGTAATATGAAAGCCATAATAAAACGAAGGTGTGTTCCTAACCCGTGTGGAACGCCTCGGAGGTACAGACTTGTCAGCTTGCTCAACAGGAGTTTCCTCCTCAGGTTGATTGCTAGTGTCTGAGGTTCCTTCACCAATTGCTTCTTGAATTTCTTCAAGATCAATTTGCCTCCCACTGTCTCCTTGGCTTATAAATTCTCTTTCATGAAAGACCCCTCTTCTTGCTACAAAGACCACATTCTCACTGGGTCTGTAGAAGAGGTAACCGAAGGATTTCTATGGGTAGCCGATGAAAATACACCTTTCTCTTCGGGGTTCGAGCTTATCATGAGTCTCACGCCTCACGAAAGCTTCGCAACCCCAAATCTTGATGTGGTCTAAATTGGGAACCTTCTCAGTCCACATCTCATGAGGTGTTTTGGTAACCTTCTTTGTAGGGACTAGATTAAGGATATGGGTAGCAGTCTCTAAGGCATACTATAACGCCCGGGTTTCAGGGCTAAGCATTTTTGTCAATGTAATAGTCTAGGTCAACCCTTGTAACTCTTTTGAAGTAATAAAGATGAAATATTTGAGTATTATGTGAATTATGTGTATTTATGTGCTTATAATTTAATTATAAATATATAATTAATAAATAATAAAAATAAGCGTCAAAATTAAAGTATAAGATAATCCCGATATCTCTACATAAAGTTGTAGAATATGTCTCAAGGTTTCCGTGCATATAAAGAATGCCGAAATCCGAGTTATAACGAAGAAGTTATGACCCGTCGAAGTTTCACGGTAAAACCGGCACGGCACCGGGAAGCGTAAATAGTGAATTTACGATAGAGCGAGATTTAGCCTTAGCGATCTAAACGAAAGTCGTAGAATATGTTAAAATAAGAACATCGATAAAAAGAACGCCCAAATCTGACTTCGTATGAAGAAGTTATGATTTTTCGAAGTTTCGGAATAGCAGTGTACAGCCCGAAATTCGAATATTAGATCGAGCGGTTTTTAGCCGACACGACCTGAACGAGAATCGAAGATCTCGTTAAGGGTAGCGTAACGAGAAAAAGATGGGTGAAAACGGATGTTGGATGAAGAAGTTATGAGGATTTAACGGACCAATCATGTCCCGACCCGTTAATAATATAAAATTTAAAATCGAGCCAAAATTAGCCGACGAAGTCTAAACGAAAGTTGTAGAGTACGTTCCCACCTTCGCGTGGATATAAAGAACGTTAAAAACGGAGTTCGTATGAGAAAGTTACGAATTTTTAAAGTTGGAAAGTAAACTTGCGAAACTGATGCATGAAAGGATGACGTGGCCGAACTCCCAGCCGTCGGATGAAATCGCTTCGGATGGTGACACCTGGTGCGAGGGTTACGCCCAGCGTAGCGAGGATACGCCTAGCGTCCGAAGAACTCCCCGCGTCCGAGGCCAAGTACGCCCCGCGTACTTCGGTTCTTATCCGTCCGATGGAGTGCAAGACAGCTGGTCCGAGGCTGGCAATCTTATCCGAGGAGTACGCCCAGCGTAATGTCCGAAGCCAGACCCTATAAATTGAGGTGCGAGGCTGCCATTTCTCTTCACCCCAAAACCTCTTCTTTCTCTCACTAGTTTCTCTCTCTAGCTCATCTAAACCCTCCTAAGCCCTAGGTAAAACCCTTAGCACCCTAGGGAAGCCCCGAGGCTCCCGGAGTCCCGAGAAAAAGGAGTTTTTCGGTTTCGAAACGCTGCTCCAATCAAGTCCCGGTTCTCGATAAAATTCGCTGTAAGTGTGCTACGCTTACGCAATTTTTAATATAGCTTTCAAATAATTATAGGAATGTTATTAGGTCCTTAAAATAATTATTTGGGCTATTATTATGAGTTATATCGAGTATTATTAACGCTTAATAATACTCGGACTAATTAATTTGTCGCGGCTATCGTTAAACTAAACCCTAGTGGTATCAATACTAGGTTTTATCGAAGGAATATCGTTTTGAGAGTATCGAAGCGCTGTCCGAGTGCTGAGTCACCACCTAATCAGGTGAGTGCATAGTTACTTTCAGTTTACACATAGATATGAAGTATTTTATATAAATTACGTGCTATGTGTGCATATTATCTGAATACTTGCTATCTATGCTGGATGAACATTGTTATACATGTTTTCAATGATTTAAACTGTATATGTATTTTATATCTACGAAAATGTTGGGGTAAAACATGGGTAGATGTAATAGCTGATGTGTGATAAAATGATGAGAGGCCTCGATGTTGATGTTGTTGTTTCTGTCATCTAGCAGAGTATGGATGACGACCACGGACTCTTCTAGACAGTCCAGTGGAACACTAGCAGGCTTGCAACCTGTAGGTGTTTGTGAACGATGTGTTCACCGGTGTACTCCATCCCCCACATGGTTGCCTTTAGGACATTTATTGCTGAGGAATCCCCTTAGCAGTAGTGTCCGTCCCGATGATGATCCTTAGGCTAGGTCCCTTATGATAGGTGTTTAGGGACGTAAAGTGAGGATAACGGGAACGGGTAATCGGGTTATTGTTGATTGATGAAATTAATAAACTTATTTATTGTGGGTTGAAAACCCTATGTGCTCACCAGGCTCCCAAGTCTGACCCACTCAGTTTTATGTATTACAGGTAGTGGCGCATGAGCATAGGTGTGATGTTTTGGACGAGGGATTACGGATATAGGCCTGTAGATATGAAATAATGTAGTAAGGCTTATATTGTACTGTTTATGCTTTTGATCTGTACGAACATGACATCCCGAGTCTTTTAATGAAATACATTTCTATGGAAATGCTTTTGATAAATCTTTATCATATTTTTGTTTTGGGACAAATTCCGCAACACTTTCATTTAAAATGTAACTCTGATTTTTAAACAAAGCATAAACAAACCGGTCTTTTCTGGCCGTGATTTTGGGGATGTCACACATACCCCCAAAAAGAGATTGGTAGCGAAGCTTGACTCATCATAGAGCGAACCATGTCTAACAAGGTTCGATTACGCCTCTCAGCTACACCATTTAACTATGGTGTCCTGGGAGGAGTCAATTGTGAGACAATCCCACACTCCTTAAGATAGTCAAGGAACTCGGTACTAAGATACTCACCACCTCGATCGGATCGAAGCATCTTAATGTTCCTGCCCAATTGATTTTCTACTTCCTGTTTGAATTCCTTAAACCTTTCAAAGGTTTCTGACTTATGTTTGATCAAGTAGACATGACCATATCTACTAAAATCATCAATAAAAGTCACATAATACCGATTAGCATCCCTTGTGGCGGTTTTGAATGGCCCACATACATCAGTATGTATTAGGTCCAACAAACCCTCACCCCTTTCACAAGTTCCAGTGAAGGGTGATTTTGTCATCTTTCCAAGTAGATAAGATTCACAACTATCATCCGATTTAAGGTCGCATGACTCCAAGACTCCACTCTTTTGGAGTTGGCCTATGCATTTCTTGTTTACATGTCCAAGACAACAATGCCACAATGATGCTTTATCTAGGCTAGTAGAAGAATCAATATACAACACATTATTTCCTAAGTTGTCTATAATTGACACAGTTTCATACACACCATCACAAGGTAATGCTTTAAAATAAAACACATTTTTAAAGAAAGCATTAATACCACCACATTCATTATCAAACGAAAAGGTAAAACCTTGTTTGTACAAAGCATGAAAAGAAATAATATTCCTCGCCATTTCAGACGAGTACACACATTTATTCAAATCTAATTTCAACCCATTATTAAGCAACAAAGTATAAACTCCAATCTTGGAAACAGGTGAAGCCTTCCTATTCCCCATGATCAAGTTTATCTTCCCGTGCTCCACATCCTCACTTCTTCTTAGGCCCTGCAAATCAGAACATATGTGAATACCACATCCTGTATCAAGCACCCAAGAGTTAGAATATGATGAGTAATTAGACAATATAGTGTAAATACCTGCGTGGGTGGGTTTCACTTTCCCATCCTTTAGATCCTGTAAGTACTTAGGGCAGTTTCGCTTCCAGTGCCCCTTGTCCAGGCAATAGTAGCAATCAGCATCCTTGGGAATGGCAGAAGGAGTGACAGAACCGCTCTTGGTCTTCGATGAGGAGCCTTCAAGAGACTTTCCCTTGGTACCCTTCGAAGGGTGCTTCCTCTTCTTCCCTTTGCCTTGCCCCATAGCCAAAACAGGGGTAGATGTTGGAGTAGGAGTAGTAGAGGTAACAACCGCCTTGCCCTTAAGACCGGATTCAGCGGTCTTCAAGAGTCCTTGAAGCTTGCTGAGGGTAACTTCCTCCTTTCTCATATGATATGTCATACGAAAATGGTCATAACAAGAAGGTAAGGAGTGCAAAATGATGTCAATTGCCAACTCCTCAGGGAAGTTCACATTCAGCTTCAGCAAACGATCCACATACCTTTGCATCTTTTGCATGTGGGCCGTGACGGATTCACCGTCCTTCATGCGGGTAGTTATTATGGAGGAGATTATTTCATACCGCTCCTGACGAGCACTCTGATGGTACCTTTCCATCAGGTCTAGGTGCATCTCAAAAGGGTAGAAATCTTCATATGACTTTTGGAGCTCGGCTGTCATCGTGGCCAACATGATGCATGCCACCTTAGTAGCATCTCTCTCATGTGTCCTGAATTCAGTGATCTCCTCAGGAGTAGCAGTAGACTCATCAAGCTCTTTTAACTCCTTATCGAGGACATATTCCTTGTCCTCATAACGAGTAACCATCCTGATGTTCCTAATCCAATCCATGAAGTTGGAACCATCAAAGATGACCCTCCCACAAAGATTCATGAGAGAGAAAGAACCAGTTGGGTTAGAGCCCGAAGCATTAGTGTTGGAAGACATCTGAAAGAAGAAAGCAAGTTTAGATTAGATATATAGAATCCTTAATAAGACACCCAAATGTAATATTAAGGCTAGGACCCAATCACAATATACTATACTTAGAAGAGGGATGTCGTAATCTAAGTAATAATATATTTGAAAGGTAGGTGAATGACGATTCACCAATTTCCACCATGAAAACAAAATGAATTATTAGGTTTTAATTGGATTTGAAATTTCTAGATTCTTTTGAGATTCATTGAACTTTTCAATGGCATGTTTCAATCTCGATTGTGCCCTTCAAGTTTTGTGACTGGGATGCCGAGGATCACAAAACAAGGTGTGAATAACCATGTTAGTTCACTTGGTACCCTTAATATTATCACCTAATCAATGTGTTGGTTAACCACACACGCTCCATTGATCTATGACAAACATTAAGTCACCCTTCGTGATCCTTACTAGTCCAAGTTAGTGTGCCGGTTAACCACACACGCTCCACCAACGACTTGGTAAGGTACAAAGTGTGAATTCCATGGACTAGCACCATGTTCACATTTTTCCTAAAGTAACTAAGATTGGGAATTAAAAAGAGTTTAGTTACTTTATAATAATCATTATACTTTTAATGAGGATTTAAAGTCATTGCCCTACCCGTTCGGCTAACGACCCTCCACCGATCAAGGAAGCGGTGGGTGAGAGTGGACACCCATTAAGCTGCCATTTTATAGGCAACAACCTTATACCCCCCTTATAGACCGGCTTCGTGAATGAGGCCTACTAACGGTAGAACGACTTATTCTTATACATATATATAATAATTAACCATTAATGTTATAAATAGTATAAGGGTTGAATTTTAACTATTAAAACTCTAAGGGTTGGAATTAAAGTTTATTAAAGTGTGTGAAACTTTACAAATTCCAAAACTTGAGGGCAAGTTTTGTAACTATGCAAAACTTTTCATTTCATAACTTATGAATTAAAGGTTCATAAAAATGAAGACTCTTCATTTTCATATAACTTATGTGTTTTAAGTGTGTGTTAAAGAAAAGTGACATTTGGATATCCATAACTTGAGGACAAATTATGGACTCCATTAAAATACATAAATGATCAAGAATTAATTCTAAACAATTCAGCAAATAATTCCTCTCATCTTCTAAATTCATAAGGACATGAACATGATCATAAAAATTTCAAGAATTATATGAACACATAAAATCATGGAATTTTGATATATGCTATTGTAAATGGATTAGAACCACCATTACACCAACTAAAACAAGTTTTAAAACACCAAAACAGTTTAGGGTAATGTTTCTAGTCCATTTCCAGCAGAAAAAGTCGAAATTCTGCATTCTGATCATTCTATTCGCCGAGTGCACGAACGTACTTGCCGAGTAGGATGAATTTTGCCTTGTACTCGGCGAGTCCCCCCATGGACTCAGTGAGTCCATCAGCCAGACAGCAACAATTTCAACATTTTTTACTATTTTGCATCAAGTATCAAACAAGCAAGCCTAGGCTCTAATACCACTGTTGGGTTTTGAGCAATCTAACACTTCCTAAGTGTGCATGCAACCCTAATAAACCTTGGATCTATTTTTGTCTAATACATGCAAAATAATAATTTTTCCAAGGTTCATAACCTATCTAACATAGCATGGGGAACTTTTAAACATAAAAGAGTTAGATGAGATTACATACCTTTTGATGAGATTGATTCTTTGGAGTTTGAGAGCCAAGCACCAATAATGTGAATGCCTCAAATGGAATCACAAATCACCACAAACACTTGGAAAACTTTGAGAGAGTGTACACACACTTGTAATTTTTCGGCCACACACAAGCACACACACTAGTTCACTAGTTGCCATTTCATGCAACATAAGCATGCTTATATAGTGTGCATGGTTAGGGTGAAACCCTAATAACCCATGACCTTTCCTTTTCCTAGGATCCATGGGTTAAAAGCTCCATGGATCATCCATGGACTTCCATATAAGCCTAGCCCATTAACAAATAAGTATTAGCCCACACCATATAAAACCAATAGCCTACAATCTAATTACTCTTCCTTTTAATCTCTAAATTAATTCATAATTAATTTAAGACTAAGACTAACTAAATAACATGACTTCATATTAATATATTATAACTTATAATATATTAATAAACATATGTGTATAACTCTCATAAAATTATCCATAAATAGTTCGGGTGAAGTGCAACCCAAATGGACCATGCCGGGTCGGGTCAAGTATATACCAAATAAGTTATGGACTTAGACACCTTATCCAATAGATTCTCCCCCATTTTGATTCAGCTAATGCCCTACAACACCCAAAACTAGAAAAATTCACAATTCTTCCTACCCTCCCATGACCAATCTGCTAGAACTCACGCTTATCCTTGCTAGGGTTTCAACACCAGCTAATCCAAAAGATCACACAACTTCTTAAAAAAATCCAAATAAATCTCCGGTAATAACACGCTAAACCCAGGAAGCTCTGAATCTCAATTGGAGACCCCAAAATATCCCATTGCATCAAGGCCTCTATATTGACCGGATCGACTAGAATATCCTTTTGATTAACATGGTGCCCAAGAAATTGCACCCCGCGCAACCAGAACTCACAATTGAAGGACCTTGCGAAAATTCTCTCCCTCCTCAAAGTCTCTGGCACCTCCCTCAGGTGCTTCTCGTGCTGCTCCTCAGTCTTGGAATAAACGAAGATGATGTTGTACTTTCCCAATCCCGAATCTGGGGAATTGCTCTATCAGTATTCGCTAATGCTTTTCGGCATGCAATTGGCATATGACATATCTTGAAAATATAATTTAGACACAAACCGAGGATAACTTAGGGTTACACTTACTCAACCCTTGGAACAAAAAGCTCCCTTGTGCAGTTTCCCGCAAGTGCTGCACCGAATCCGACCCTGCTGGCCTCTCAGAAGCTGATATGAAATCTACGATCTCCTCCCAAGACCCCTCACTATAAGCAACCGATCTGGTTCCCTCTTCCCAGTGTGCTCTACGTCAATATCCCACTCTCGAGCTCTATAAGTCATATCATTCAGGGTCTTGCACCCCGAGATACTCATAATCTCCCTGCTATCATTCTACTATATGTTTTGATAACTTACCTTCTATATTTCCTCATCCGATGCATATTGTGGTACCATATAAACTCTTTCTCGAGACTTGGCAGTGAGCCCTGCCACAGTCTCAGTCGTCTGGTGGAGATCTAACACTCTTGCGCCAACTGCTGTGACTCAATCACCTGGGCACACTTCGCCCATAATCTGGTCTAAAAGTCATCCCATGACATAGCATCAACCGCATCATCACTCAACCCACTACCAACCTCTTCCTATCAATCTCGTGCTCTATCCCTTAAGAAACAGGAAGTAAGTCAGATCTTGTCTCCTTTCGAGACAACGTCTGGTACTAAAAGTGTTGGTGACATCTGCTGCTAACAATGGGGTCCCTAATACCCATGAAAATATGAAGTCTCGCAACTTCTGAATTCCTGAAACATCAACGTACGGGTCTTTTCATGACTGCTATCTCAGTTCATAATGCACTCGGCCTCTCATCAGAAATCTCTATAATGCCCTCCTTGATCACACTGAGGATCACAGGAGTCTGGTCAATGATACTGTGCGTAATTCTCAGATGGAATGAACTCCCTCATCTAATCATCAATCTGCCCGGCTCCAGAGTCCGATCCTGATCCCTCGTCGACACCAGAACGACCATCCGGTCCATCACGTAGAGTCACTATACTCGGCAACATATCATCACTAACATCATAATACTCATCCAGGCTCGAGGGATCTCACACACTACTAGTTCCCTGGTCTTATCTCAGCCTTCCTTGATTCGAGTACGGATCCTCTGCTTTCAGTAGTACGGGCCCATACTACCTTCCACATCTATCCGTACTTTCCTCGAGAACTGCCTCGACTCCACCAAGTCACTACTACTGCTACCGATCTCTGCTACTACCATCCTAGGCTTACCCTAGGGAAATCTCTGACCCAAACCAGTCCTCAGCTGTTGAAGGCCTCCTTGTAATGCCAATTAGCAATCACCTGAATACCATCACATGTGACGAGGCTCAGATAATCCTTCGAGTAAAAGACTCGTCCCTACAACGGTTGGACTCAAACAAGAGCTGCACAATAGGGCCAAATCCAGCACTCTTAGATTATTCAACCCTGATCACATGTGACGTGGCGTATTCACCTAATGGCTAACTCCCATCACTCAGAGTCCCATAAGGCACAAATCAAGCAGCATTCAGACACAAGAAACTACTCAGGCAAATCTATCCTCATAACAAGAAACTGTACTAGCATACAATGCTAAACTCATACTATCAGGCATAACCTAAACAGGCTATCCTACTACTGTCTACTCAATACTAGCATGCAATTCTTATAATGCTGAAACACATAAAGCAGGCACATAAGGAGTCATTCCTAGATCCTTAGTCCTATTCTAGCATGCTGTTCTACTGAAACTGAAACTGATAATCATAACATAAAATTGTATGGGTAATTTGGGAGTACTTACTTGAGCTCGGCTGATTACATGCACACCACCCTTTTCTCTTTTCAAAGTTCTTTTCTTTCTAAAAATTCTTTTTGCTTTTTCTAAAACTCTTTTCTTTTCTCAAACTCCCTTTTTACAAAAACTGATTTTCCTTTTGAAAATTTCTATACCAATTCCTTAGTTTGAGTTTAGACACACCCGAAAGTGTGCCCGAATCACTCAAACCAAGGCTCTGATACCAACTTGTAACATCCCAAAAACACAGTCTGAAAATTTCGTTAATTTAATAATAAAAACCATAGTCGATAACCTCATATAAAAATCATAAGCAATGTATCTCAAAATATTATAACAACTGTCAAGTATATCAGAGTATAAACATCCCAGGCTGAACAATTGGTGTGTGCACTTCAATCTTCCTGAGCTCCTCTTTTGAAAACTGAGTACCTGAAACCAAAACTGAAAATTGTAAGCACGAAGCTTAGTGAGTCTCCCCAAACTACCACATACCATACAATAACATATAAAGCACATACTGGGCCTTGCCCACTGCATCGGACTGAAGTCCAGAAACTGCATCGGACTGAAGTCCGGAACTAACCAGGGCCTTGCCCTCTGCATCGGACCGACGTCCGGAACTGCATCTGACCGAAGTCCGGAAACTAACCAGGGCCTTGCCCTCTGCATCGGACCGAAGTCCGGAAACTGCATCGGACCAAAGTCCGGAAACTAACCAGGGCCTTGCCCTCTGCATCGGACCGAAGTCCGGAAACTGCATCAGACCGAAGTCCGGAACTAACTGCATTGGACCGAATTCCGGAACTGACTGCATCGGACCGAAGTCTGGAACTGACCGGGACCTTGTCCCCTGCATCGGACCGAAGTCCGGAACTGACTGAACATAACATAGCATAAACATATCAACTAGCATGAACACATATACTGCATACTGCATTGGACCAGGGTCCGGAACACATAACACAAATCATGCTTGAATCACAAAGACATCAAGCAATCTAACTATTGCATCGGACCGAGGTCCGGAACTACTGCTAACTAAACGGGCCGGCATTGTGGTCGTAGACCCGTTCCTACTGGAAGGAAACTCACCTCACACTGCTGAAGTCCTGCAGACTCAATCCCACACTGCTGAAGTCCCACAGACGCGACCCCAGCTGCTAGATGACAGATTCCCGATCTGTCAACATCAAAATAACACCCAATTAATAATTGGGTTCCACTACATAACTATAATTAAATAACTTGGATAATTACTACATTACCCTAAGCTTGGCTTACCTAAGCCCAAGGTCCAATCCATAGGCCCAAAGTCAACTAGGGATCAAAGCCCAACAAATGGCCCAATTTTCCAAATTGGGCCCAAACCTCTATATGGGCTTCCCTTAAGGCCCAATTGTCCGGTCCAGTCCAACATGCCTCATTCTAAGGGCCCAATATCATACAACCCTCTAGGCCCAAACTATGGCCTAATTTTCCAAATTGGGCCTAATCCTTCATATGGGCCTTACCCTAAAGCCTAACTAATTATTCTAGTCCATTTGATTATTCTTGGATGGCCCATTAATAAACCAATAACCAAAGCTCAATCGAAAGGCCCAATTCCAAATCAAGTTTTTAATCTCTTTAGACCAAGGCTCGTAATCCTTTTTATATCTAATTGAAACAAACCATATTTTTTTAAGTATTTTCCATCTTATTTAATCATGCATTAATATTTATTTAGTCGAATATTTAATCTATGAATATATATAATAAGCCCACCAATTTCCTTGAAGCCCATATGATTTAAAACTCAATTCATCAGCCCATTTATTTATTTCTGTTAAAGTTGAAGTCTAAGCCCAAATCTTCAAGCCCAAAAATTAGATCTAACCTAAAGGTAAAAATCGGTCAAGGCATGTACCTCTTCTTCATCTCATGTAATCGAGAACAATCACCAATTCACCAGGGAGCTCCAGCCGAGGGTACTCCACCAGAACTGGTTTACAAATCGCTAGCAACTCCTTCTTCGACCTCCTCTGCCAATGAAATTCACCTGAGGCTTTACCAAACTCAGCCCTTTCCTTGCTCATCTAAACATCTCGGGAACTAGTCTTCAATCACGAAGTGTACATGATTCCTCAAACATATATACACGAGAATGAGAATGCTATTGAATAAATTAAAACCTCAGATCGAGACATGCCTTGAAGTAGTGATTGGAAATCACCTTCTTCAGCACACCGGAAGCCTTCTGAAACTTCACCGGAGATCCTTTACTCTTCCAACGGTAACTTTGACAACTAGCAGCAGCTCCGGTGATTGGCAAATCCATCCCCTTTCTCTTTTTCAATCCCACTCCCAATTTCGTCAAGTCTATATTTCTCTTTCGTCATGCTTCTAACCAGGGGTCCGACGATGTGGAAGTCGGGGATGACACCCTTCTCACATCTGAGTTCTTCTTTCTCGCCCCTCATTTGAGCTCTCTACCTTTCTATCACCGCCAAATGCACACACCCCCCTATCTATAGCTAGGGTTAAATTCATACATATAGTTGGCCGATGCAGGTGTAAGGTGCTGCAATCCAAACAAGAGGAGCACATCCCTACCCGCTATGTCGCGTACAGGGGAACCAGAGATCAAATTTTCCATTAATGGGAGAAGTAGCCCCTGCATTTTAGTCACTTGGATAATATAACCCCTCAAACTTAGTTTCTATACAAAATAAGTTCGAATTTTACTAAACAGCCCCCATCTTCTAAAATCTTTACAATTAACCCTCGAAACTAGCGTTTTCCTCAATTATTATTGACTTTAGGACTTCTATGCATTTATTTATTTATTTTATAAACGGGGTGTTACAGAACTGATTATAGCTTGGTAAATATGTGTTGTTTTGTATAGAACCATTGAAATTGTGTCGTTTTAATTGAAATTATATGAACTAAATATCAATTTCACCCAATATTTTCTTTTGCTTCATGATTTATGCAATATAAACTCTTGCATCTAATCTCTTCCCACAATCTAAATAGAAGCAATTAAAACACTGGAATTGATGCTTGGAATGTAACAACTCATTTTTCACGTCCAAAAATTTCATTTATTAAACAATTATATATAGGTATGGCGGATACAACAATCTAGACCATTAATCCATGCACCCTCAAATTAGACGTCGAATCCTTATGTAGTAGATCTCGATCTAATCCTTAAACAAACTAACAAAACTAGACTACAGATACGTAAATCTACAAGCATTTAGATATTCAACTACCATATCAAGGTTTAGGCGTATGTGTCATCCCCATTTTCACGGCCATAAAAGATCGATTTGTTTGTGCTTATATAAAAATCAGAGTATCCTTTTTGAAGAGTAATATTGTGGAATTTGTTCCCAAAAACATGATAATGATATTATCAAATCATTTCAGAGGAAATTTACTTTATTTATATTAAAACGTTGGGATGTCATTGTCAATACAAAAAGATAAGCATAATGAAATATTACAAGCCTTACAGTAATTAAACTAGTGGCCTGATACTCCTTGAATCTCTCAGCATAATGTATCTTTAATATCGGTACTTCTGATACAATAAACTGAGTGGGTCAGGTTAGGAAACCTGGTGAGTACATAGGGATTTTAATCCCACATTGTTATACCATGTATATATTTTATAACTCGCAATATAAAATTTCATATAAGCAATTTACCCCGCCCCATCAATCCTCATAAAGACACAATCCATACTTTTGGATCTAAAATTAATGGCTTTACCTAATCCATACTCACATATCAGATATGAATGACTTTGTATAATCCATGCTCTCGGATCAATGACAAATGACTATGCCCACTCCATAATCTTGAGATACGTAAGAACGACTGTGTCTAATCCATGCTCTCGGATTATCGACAAATGTCTATGCCCACTCCGTACTCTTGGACTATGGACGAATTACTATGTCTAATCCATGCTCATAGATCAAAGACAAAATTTTGAGTTCTACCCTCCGTGTATATCTCACCCGTACTCATAAGGAGATACTACCTGATATTCATCTTAATTAATATCCGTTTATTCTGTAAGTCCTAAATCATCATATATTATCAGATATGCTCGTAACACATATTTCAGGGAATATCAAATATCTCACATATAAGCATACATTTAACACTTTAAATCAATGTTTGTATTAAAATCATGTTCATGAAAGGGACTATGCACTCACTTGTTAAAGTCATGACTCGAAGCTTGGAGATTTCAGTTGGAACTAAATAAAGAACAAACTTCATTTTCTCCGTAAAACTTGCAGCATACTCGTTGACGCTCATCCTTCCCAGGCCCAATAAACATGTAAGTGACCCACTAAGGCCCACTATACGTGTCTATTATTTTCAGGCTCAAAAGGAATGTGAATGTCCATCCTAAGCCCAATATACATGTAAAAGGACACTAAGCCCACTAAACATGTATATTATTTCCAGGCCCAATAAGGATATGAATACATATCCCGAGCCCAATATACATGTAAAAGGACACTAAGGCCCACTAAACATGTATATTATTTCCAGGCCCAATAAGGATATGAATATTGTTTTAAACCCGTTTTTTATTGTTTTGTTTATTTTAGCTTGATTATTTAGAATATATATATATATATATATATATATATATATATATATATATATATATATATATATATATATATATATATATATATATAAATCCCACTTTTTGTAAAAATGACGTTCTTGGCCCAATAAGCCAAAAATTTAGGATTAAGGTCCAATTTTTGTAAGAATGACACTTTAGTCTCCATTTTTTTCAAAACTTGTTTTGATAACTATTTTGTAGTAAAAATAACATTTTAAAACCCCTTTTTGTCAAAAATAACATTGTTGGCTTGATTTTTGTGAAAATACACATTTTCTGGTTTTTGAGCTTTTCCGACCTAGTTGTTTGAAAATTTGTAGAAAAATCATCGTAAGTCAAAATTTGGATCCGTAAACTCTCAAAGTTTAAAAATTTTGTCTAATTTGTTCACAAATTTTCTCATAATTTTTAATGGCTTCTAATAAGTGTGAAATTGCTCATCTTCATAGGTTGGTCCGAAATTATTTCAAATATGATAGGCAATTTTGTAAAATTCACCAAAAATTGTAGAAAAGTCGTATGAAAACGTGTGAGTAGTAATTTTAAAGGTATAAACCTGAACTTTATCCATGTAAAACAGTTTTGAAAAATACTTCCATTTGGATGGTCAAAACAGTCCGAGATTGGACCAAAACTTTTCTGTCAAGAGCTGTTTTGTGAGTTTAGTTTATAAATCTTTGAACACAACACTTATTTTTGCTATATAAATTATACAAATCCCAGATCTACATGTTTACATGTAATACTTGTGATAAAACATACTTTTCTCAAGATGCATATGAAGATCCTAGTGATAAACTTCAAGTTTCTTAACATATTTTTAGATTAGTGAAGTAATCAACACATAATCACCAAATGTTTCAAGAAAACACACATAATCATGCATATACACATAGATCTACACAAATAAACTTGTATTCTCCCCCAAAAACAAGTAAAAACCAAAAACAAGGGGGTATGAACTCACTTGGCTTTGAAGTTTCGGTTTTGATGAAGAATAAGGTGAAGATCTCGGCTTTAGCAAGCCTCTTGAAGAAGTTTTCGAACTTGGATGGTTCTAAGAATCATGATCCATGAAAATATGGTGTAAGAGGAGTGATTTAGGTTTAAAGATGTAGTATAAAACTTGGGTTTGTAAGATCTTACCACAATGGATGAGTTCTTGATAAATTTTTGCTTGAAACACCCCACCAAAGTCACAAAATTTTGAAGAGAGAAGAGTAGTTCTTGAGAAGGTTTATGAGAGTGTTTGAAAGAAGGAATGAAAGTGGTGGGGTGGTGGTCTCGGCCAAGAGGATAAGGAAGGAGAGGAAAGATTGATTTTTGGGTTATTGCATGATGGTCATTAGTTTCTAGCCTAGATTACCATTAAACAATAATTAGGTGTCATGCCTACAATTTAACTTGATTTCTCCCCTTTTTTCTTTTTGTTTAGTAAATGGGCCGAAATGGGCTTAGAAGATATGAAGATGAATTGGTTTTGGACTCATTCTTGGCTTGTTCGGACTTTTATGGAGCCCAAAAATTATTTTTCGGCCCAATGGGCTCTTAAGGAGGCTCACGGCCCAAAATGGTAAAAGAAATTGGTTTAAGGTCCATTAGGGCTAATTAATTTATTTATGGCCCAATAAGGCCAATTAGGGTTAGAATGAATCATTCTAAGCCCAAATGGTCCAAAATGTTATAGATTCGTGAATTGGGTCCAATAAGAGAGTCCTAGTCTATAAAGAACTTGAGTCGGGATTTCTAAGCCCTTAGTTGAACATTTGAGATGTATTTGGATGAGCATATGATATTCCCTTAGAGTAAAAGTTATTACACTAGGTGAATGATTGCATGAGAGTAGAATTTCCTAGCAAAATGCTAGTTGTGATAGTGGATCACATTTATGTTAACGTATTCATGTATATGTAATGTATTGTTACTCGTTCTAGTATCGTTGTATATGTTCTCTTTCTAGTATAGTTGTAAATGTTCTCTTTCTATTATAGTTGTATATGTTCTTCTTCTAGTATAGTTGTATATGTTCTTCTTCTAATATAGTTGTATATGTTCTCATAGTAATGTAATGTATATGTTCTCTATCTATCTAGCAAGTATTGACTCATGAATGAACTGACTCATTGTATGATATTGCGTTCTAGTAATAGTTCTAGTATCTTCCTAAACTACCCATATGGTAGCTTACTAGTAATGTAACTGGTACGTATGAACATGGAAGTATACCCTTGCTACCCAAGGGTACTAAATGGACTGGAAGAACCTTTATGACTATATGTTGGAATAGTGTCTAAGGCTGCAACTATATTTGGCAAGTATTTGATCCGATTGTGCATGGTCCTTTTGGGTTGCCTTCACCATAGCAACTTGACAGGATGATTTATAATGAGAGAATAAATATTATTAATATATTATGAGAATAATATAAGGAATAATAATATTGTTATTTGATTAATATAAGTCATAAATGAATTAGGAATGTAACAGCCCGGAATTCCAGGTATTGTTATATTTATGATTTTGGGTATTTTAAGAGGGGACTCGGCGAGTTAGAGCTCAGACTCGCCGAGTAGGATCGCGGGTTCGCGACTGGACTCGGCGAGTCCGCGCTGTTTAGCGAAACCCTAACTTCCCAGGTTTGGGACATATATAAGGGGCCTTATGGCCGTCATTGTTCACCCTAGTCCTTTGAGTGAAACCCTAATTCGATTGTGAGCATCTGGAGCAAGGTAGAAGACCATTATTGATCTTGGAAGTATTATTTTGCAAGGAGGAGGAGGCTTGGTTAAGGGAACAACAGGAGAAGCCATATTCTGAGGGTTGGGGACACAGAGCAACGTTCTTCAGGTAATATTTTCGAGTTGTTCCCTTCTATGTTGATGTGTATATGGATCTAGGGTTTATGGAACCCTTTTGTGGCTAGATTGAGTGTTTCCTTAGTTCCCCAAGCGATTGGAACCCTATATTGGGACCCTTGGAAGTCCAGAGTGTCCCATGCCTGAGCTTTTCGGGAATCAATGGAGGTTTTGGATTGGAATCCTTATGCCTTAGGTCAAAACATCAATTATGAGTCATGGGGTGTATTATGAGCACCGAAATAAGGACTTTACGTGATGAACCAGTCTAGGAAGGCCAGACCTATGAATTGTCGGAGCAGATCTGACCTTAGAAAGCAGTTTGAGCGGTTGCATGGCATGGACTCGCCGAGTCCGATGAACAGACTCGGCGAGTAGCTTGAAGATTGCCTTAGAATGGTCCTGTCCGGGTTATGGGTTGGATTGGTGAGTCAGGGCGAGTTAGAGAGGGTTAACAGGTGGTCTGAGTCGAACTGGGACTCGCCGAGTTGTTCTTCAGACTCGGCGAGTTGAGTCGGGGTGGCCCCACGATTCTTCCAGGAGGAACTCGTCGAGTCAGGGGGGATACTCGACGTGTAGAAAAGGGAATCTTAGAGAATTGGTGAGAACGTCTAGACTCGCCGAGTCGCCCTAGCGCTCGCCGAGTCCGGTCAAAGTTGACCGTTGACCGTTGACCGTAGACCAGAGTGGACCTGTGTTGACTTCTTAGGGATAGTCAACATTAGAGATATAAAGTGTTCACTAGGGACGTATGATGTTATAGGAGGATTAGAGCTCGGAGAATCGGGCACGAGGGATTCCCAGGATTGTGAGATATCAAGACACGCGAGGTGAGTCTTCTCACTATACTTTACCTTGAGTAGGTAACCAGAGTTATATGATAGAGTATTTGTGTGTTATGTATGTTATGTGTTGCACTGCATTCTTCTATGTGATTTATGCTATGCTTGTTTACAGAGTTAGAACCTGAGGGTTCACAGAGTATGGGTGCACAGACCCACAGAGTTATAGCCTCGAGTGGCTAATATGTGTTATGTGGTATTTTGGGGAACTCACTAAGCTTTATGCTTACAGTGTTGGTGTTAATTGTTTCAGGTACTAGTGAGGATCGCGGGAAGGCGCCGGCCTGATCAGTGCACACACGCGGGATTCTATATTGTGTGATCTTGGGGTTTTTATATGTTATGAAATGAATTACAAACAATGATGTTTTTATGAATATTAAATGAAGTTTGTCTTTATAACATGCGAAAAATATTTTTAAATTCTTGGTGTTACAAGGAATTAATTTGGTGACTTAAATAGATTAATTGAATAAAGGGGCATAAACTGTCAATTGTATGATAGTTGTATTTTGAGCAGTAATCCTTAATGGATAAGGGGTGGACGGTTTTAGGGTTTAGAAGGACCTAGAAATCGTCCAAGGCTTATAATAAGGAGATTGGATTGCTTAGGGCCTAAGTTATCCAATTAGGGTTTAAGGGTGAAAGCCTAGGAGGCTCACTAGTATAAATAAACCCATGGGGTCAAGGAAATCGACACTCTTGCAATAGAAGAAACCCTGACCGATTTCTTACCCTCACCTCTCTCTCTCTAATCATCATCTTGCTAAGTTGGTGTTTGTAAGCCATTAGAGGAGTGACATTTGTGACTCTAAGCTCCAAGGAAAAGAAGATTCAAGCAAGAAACTTAAGGTAATCCTTTAGATCTATTTTTCTTGTGTTATTATACTAGATCTATCATCAAAGTCTTGGATACATTGCATGTTCAATTAGAGAAACCTAGATCCAAGCATTAGGGTTTGTATGCGCACATAGGAATGTTCTTATGGCTCAAACCCATCAGTGGTATCAGAGCCTTGATTGGTTTCTATTGAATTGATGCATTGGTTGCTTGATTGTTGATTGCAAAATACGTTTTTGTCCTTATGCCTGATGAACTCGGCGAGTACCACTGTGTACTTGGCGAGTAGGCCTCAACTCGGCGAGTACATTGTGGTACTCGGCGAGTTCGAGCGTCAGAAGGAGCTAGTTTCGGGATTTCTTGCTATTTATCTTATGGAAACTTGCCTTTATCTTAATGGGTCAATATAAATCCGATTTTAACATATATTTGAGTATATCTTTGACCTAATTGAAGATATTTACCAATAAATTGAATAATAATTTCCTTATGTGATAGTTGATTGATTATTTTAATTAAATTGGTAAATTGTTTTGCAAGAAACATTTAAATAAATCAAATATGAATAATTATGAGATTAAATGGTTAATTTGATTATTTGTTATTTGATCCCTTATGTTTTGAAAAGTTTAAAACTTGTCCTCAAGTTTTGAAATTTATGTTTTGTGATTAAAAGTTTAATTTAGACAATTTAAATTTCAAACCCTAGAATTTTACAAGTTTAAAATTCAACCCTATACTAATACAATATTACAAGATTAATATATATATATATATATATATATATGTGTGTGTGTGTGTGTGTGTATAATTAAAATGCTAGTCTTACTGTTAGTAGACCCATTCACGAAGTCGGTCTATAAGGTGGGTATAAGGTTGCGGCCTATAAAATGGCGCTTAATGAGTGTACACTCACACCCACCGCTTGCTTGATCGGTGGATGGTCGTTAGCCGAACGGGTAGGATAGGGCAACTCTATCTCCTCATTAAAAGTATAATATTAAATACAAAGTAACTACATGTTTTTCAAATTCTCAATCCTAGTTACTTTAGGAAAAGTGAATTGATGCAATACCATGAAATTACACTTTGCACCCTTGCTAAGAAGTTAGTGGAGCGTGTGTGGTTTACCGACACACTAATTGGTTCTAAGCAAAGGTGGCAAAGGGTGATTCATTGTTTATCATAGTTCGGTGGAGCGTGTGTGGTTTACCGGCACATCAAATAGGTGATTGTTACAATGAAGGCACCGTGTAGATTTGCATGGTTATTCACACCTACTTTGTGATCCTCGGCATCCCAGTCACAAACGAGAGGGGCATATCGAGATTTAAACATGCCATTGAAAAGTTCAATGAATCTCATCGAAACCTAGGAATTCTCAATACATTTAGAACTTAAAGTTAGGTTTTCATGGTGGAGAATTAGTGAATCGTCATTCACTTACCTTCAAATTGTTTGCATGTTGGATTACGGCATCCCTTTTCTAATATGTAAATATTGTTGTTGGATCCTAGCCCTAATTTTTCATATTGGGTGATAATTAGGGATTTTAAATTCTAATCAATCTTTGTCCTTTCTATTTGTAGATGTCGAACGCGAACAACGCTACTGCTAGTTCGTTCACATTGATGAGCCTTTGCCAAAAGGTGACGTTCGATGGAACAAACTTTAGCGAATGGATAAGATACATTCACATGATTGCTCGCTACAAGGACAAGGAGTATGTCCTTGACGAGAAGCTCGAGAAGATCAACCCAAAATCGCTACTCCGGCTGAAATGACTGCTTTTGAGACTCATGAACGTGATGCGACGAAGGTTCATTGCATCATGATAGCCACAATGAACGCCGAGTTCCAAAAGTCCTATGAGGACATGTATCCGTACGAAATGCACCAAGACTTATTAGAGAGATACCATCAAAACGCGAGGCAGGAACGTTATGAGATCTTCACTAACATGATCTCCGCTAAAATGGGACATGGAGAATCTCTAACCGTACACTTGCAAAAGATGCAAAGGTATGTCGATCGTCTTCGCAAGTTGAATGTCGACTTTGGGCAAGATTTGGCTATCGACATGGTGCTTCATTCCTTGCCTCCGTGTTACAATCAATTTAGGATGACCTACCACATGAAAAAGGAAGAGGTCACCCTAAGTAAGCTCCAAGGTCTCCTTAGGGTTGCTGAGAGCAACCTCAAGGACAAGTCTGTTGCACCTACTCCCAATCCACCCGCTGCTCCTGTTTTGGCCATTGGGTATGGAAGAGGCAAGAAGAGGAAGGCTCCGTCTAAGAGCCACCGCAAGGGAAAGTCCCGAGAAGGCTCCTCTTCTAGTGGGACCAAAGTTGATCCCGCTAAGCCTAACCCTAACCCAAAGGAGGCAGAGTGCCACCACTGCCACAAAATAGGGCATTGGAAGAGAAGCTGCCCAAAGTACCTGCAAGCTATAAGGGAAGGAAAGATCAAGCCGTCTTTCGCAGGTATTTGTACAATTAAATCTAACGATTCATATCATGCTATTTCTTGTGTCCTTGATACCGGTTGTGGTTACCATATTTGTTCTAAATTGCAGGGACTAAGAAGAAATAGGGATATGGAGCGAGGAAGAATAAATCTAATCATGGGGAACAGAAGATCGTCGCCTGTGACCAAGATTGGAGTGTATTCTTTAGTGCTTAGTAATGGATTATGTTTAGATTTGAATAATTGTTGCTATTCGCCAGAAATGGAAAGAAACATCATTTCGTTTCATGGTTTGTTTAGACAAGGATTTAGATTTTATTTTTATAATGAGAATAGTTCAATTTATGCTTATCTAAATGGTGTCTTATATTTTGAAGCAATGCCATGTAATGGAATTTATGAAACTGTTATGATTGTAGATAACCTAGGAAATGATGTTTTATGCATGGATTCTTCCAATAGTATGGATAGAGCATCCTTGCGGCATTGTCATCTTGGACATGTCAACAAGAAGCGCATGGCCCAACTCCAAAAGGATGGAGTGTTGGAGTCATTCGACCATAGGGAAGCTGACACATGCGAATCTTGTTTACTTGGAAAGATGACCAAGTCACCCTTCACTAGCACATGTGAAAAGGGTGAGGGTTTATTGGACCTCATACATACCGATGTATGTGGACCCTTTAGATCAACCACAAAGGATGGGAACCGCTTTTATGTGACTTTTACCGATGACTATAGTAGATATGGGTATATCTACTTAATCAAACAAAAGTCAGAAAAGTTTGAAAAGTTCAAAGAGTTCAAGAATGAAGTGGAGAATCAATTGGGCAGGAAAATCAAGATGCTTCGATCTGATCGAGGAGGAGAGTACCTAAGTCTTGAATTCCACGACTATCTCAAAGAATGTGGAATAGTTTCACAATTGACGCCACCTAGGACACCGCAATTGAATGGTGTGGCAGAAAGGCGTAATCGAACCTTGTTAGATATGGTCCGTTCTATGATGAGTTGTGCTTCACTACCTATCTCATTCTGGGGGTATGCCTTAGAGACTGCCGCCCATATCCTTAACTGACTCCCTACTAAGAAGGTTGCCAAAACATCTCACGAGATGTGGACAGGGAAAGCTCCCTCGTTAGCACATATCAAGGTTTGGGGTTGCGAGGCTTTCGTAAGACGAGATACTCACAACAAGCTCGAACCTCGTAGTGAGCGATGTATTTTCATCGGCTACCCGCTGAAATTCTTTGGATATCTCTTCTATAGACCGAAGGACAATGTTGTCTTCGTTGCGAGGAGAGGAGTTTTTCGAGAGCGAGAACTCATAAGCCAAGGAGACAGTGGGAGGCAAATCGATCTTGAAGAGATTCAAGAATCGATTGATGAAGGAACCTCTACCGCTGGCGCTCAACCCGAGGAGGAAACTCCGGTTGAACCAATTGACGAGTCCTTACCTCTTAGACGTTCCGAAAGAGTTAGAGTTCAACTCCAGTTTTATGGTTTTCATATTACTACCGAAGGGGACACGTATATTAGTGATGGTACACTAATAAATCTAGATGAACCTAATAGCTATAAGGAAGCCATGGCAGGCCCGGAGTCTGCAAAATGGAAGGAGGCAATGGACAGCGAGATCCAATCCATGTATGACAACCAAGTTTGGAGTTTGGTTGATAATGTGCCCGAACGTAAGACCGTTGGGTGCAAATGGGTCTTCAAGAAGAAGACCGACGTGGATGGAAACATACACACATATAAGGCGCGATTGGTTGCGAAGGGCTTTACTCAAACTCCCGGAGTTGACTATGATGAGACCTTCTCACCAGTTGCGAAGATAAAGTCTATAAGAGTGATGCTAGCTATTGCCACATTTCATGATTATGAGATTTGGCAAATGGATGTCAAGACTGCTTTCCTTAATGGAAAGTTGGTTGAGGATGTTTACATGGCTCAGCCAGAGGGTTTTGTTGATCCGAAGCATCCAAATAGAATGTGTAAGCTTGAGAAGTCCATTTATGGACTTAAGCAAGCGTCTCGCAGATGGAATCTTTGCTTTGATGAGATCGTCAAAGAGTTTGGATTTGTACGAAGCGAAGATGAATCATGTGTATATGTCAAAGCCATTGGGAGTATAGTCAGCTTCCTCGTTCTGTATGTCGATGACATACTACTCATAGGAAACGACGTCCCGACACTGCAGGAGGTTAAGTCCTGGCTCGGGAAGTGCTTCGCTATGAAGGACCTCGGAGAGGCTTCCTATATTTTGGGAATAAGGATAGTGAGAGAACGAAGTAAGAGACTAATAGGACTTAGTCAAAACACTTACTTAGATAAAGTACTGAAACGTTTTAGTATGGAAAATTCAAAGAAGGGAGAATTACCGATACAAAGTAATGCCAAGTTGAGTAAGACTCAAAGTTCGAGTACCAAAGCTAAAATAGCAGAAATGAGCCGAGTACCATACGCTTCTGCAGTTGGCTCAATCATGTACGTTATGACTTGTACTCTCCCTGATGTAGCCTTTGCTTTGAGCATGGTTAGTAGATATCAAGGGAACCCTGGCAAAGCCCATTGGATTGCGGTTAAGAATATCCTTAAGTACCTTCGGAGGACCAAGGAATGGTTTTTAGTCCTCGGAGGGAGTGATGACTTGAAGGTGCTAGGGTATAGTGACGCTAGCTTTCAGACCGACAGGGACAACTACCGTTCGCAGTCGGGCTGGGTCTTTACCCTGAATGGAGGAGTAGTAACTTGGAAAAGTTTCAAGCAGGAAACCGTAGCTGATTCAACGTGCGAATCAGAGTACATTGCAGCGAGCGAAGCGTCGAAGGAGGCAATATGGTTAAAGAACTTCATTGGTGATCTTGGATTTGTGCCTGCCATAAAGGAGCCTATGGAAATTTTTTGTGATAATGAAGGAGCGGTTGCCTTGACCAAGGAACCAAGGGATCATGGCAGATCTCGTCATATCGATAAAAAATATCATTTCATTAGACATCGAGTAGAAGAAGGACACCTCGTGGTTAGGAGGATATCATCATAAGATAACCCAGCAGATCCGCTTACGAAGGGACTGAGTAGGGTTAAGCATTTGCAACATGCTAGGAGTATTGGGCTGAGAGATGATATTAGATTAGATTAGATAATTTTAGAAACTTGTAATAGATAAATGTAATTTAACATTTGATGAATAAATAAAGGAGTATTATTTATAAGTAAAGTTATTGTCTTATGTTAAATGTTTAACTATTGTTTCACTTTGCATGTTTTGACTTCCAGAATAATTGAGTTTATTTAGAATAATCGAATTGTTCAAACAATCCACAATCGTTCATATGTTGGAAGTAGGTATGAATGAAGATTGTCATGAATTGGTGTGTAGATTGTCTAAATGGTATTAGACATAGCAAAAGTTTGCTGCAACGTTCATGAGTGCTTATGAACTAGTTTTGAGCATTGGAACAAACCCGCACTTGCTGGAATCACCTTATGGAATGTGATGAAAAGGTTGATCGCAAGATGATAATATCATATGGTCTTAAAACCTAGATATATGGTTTGTTATTTGTTAATTGCTTGTATATTGATAATGCGAAACCGCATCAGTAATTTGATGTTATAAAACACATTGTTGTGTATAATTTATTAATGAATAAGTAAATGCATATAAGTCGAAGTTTATCTATTACTTTTATCCTAAGAGGGTAAAAGCGATATCTCGGCCGCTCGATGATTTGATTTGACTTATGTGTCGGGCCCGGTCAGAACTAAATTGATGTGTTCAATTAAGTTCTATGTCGAATAAATCTGAGATCGAGAAACCAACTGCTGGACAATTGGTTCCATATAATTGTCTGCATGATATCTAAACAGAGGACTGTACGATCCCTTATCTAAAGGACAAGATTGATAAGATAAGAGTTTGACAGCGTCTTTGAGAGCTACGATTGCTAATCGGATTATGCTTGTATAGTTACTAGACTTATCCAAGTGGGAGACTGCTGGAATAGTGTCTAAGGCTGCAACTATATTTGGCAAGTATTTGATCCGATTGTGCATGGTCCTTTTGGGTTGCCTTCACCATAGCAACTTGACAGGATGATTTATAATGAGAGAATAAATATTATTAATATATTATGAGAATAATATAAGGAATAATAATATTGTTATTTGATTAATATAAGTCATAAATTAATTAGGAATTAATTTGGTGACTTAAAGAGATTAATTGAATAAAGGGGCATAAACTGTCAATTATATGACAGTTGTATTTTGAGCAGTAATCCTTAATGGATAAGGGGTGGACGGTTTTAGGGTTTAGAAGGACCTAGAAATCGTCCAAGGCTTATCAATAAAGAGATTGGATTGCTTAGGGCCTAAGTTATCCAATTAGGGTTTAAGGGTGAAACCCTAGGAGGCTCACTAGTATAAATAGACCCATGGGGTCAAGGAAATAGGCACTCTTGCAATAGAAGAAACCCTGGTTGATTTCTTGCCCTCCCCTCTCTCTCTCTAATCATCCTCTTGCTAAGTTGGTGTTTGTAAGCCATTAGAGGAGTGACATTTGTGACTCTAAGCTCCAAGGAAAAGAAGATTCAAGCAAGAAACTTAAGGTAATCCTTTACATATGTTTTTCTTGTGTTATTATACTAGATCTATCATCAAAGTCTTGGATACATTGCATGTTCAATTAGAGAAACCTAGATCCAAGCATTAGGTTTTGTATGTGCACATAGGAATGTTCTTATAGCTCAAATCCATCACTTGCAGCATCTATCAGATTATGATTGTGCCGTTCAGCAACACCATTTTGTTGAGGTGTCCGAACAGCACTGTACTGACGCAGTATTCCCTTTTCAGCACAAAAGTGATCCAGAACAACATTTTTGAATTTCGTGCCATTATCAGTTCTAAGCGCCTTCATCTTTTCATTTGTTTGATTCTCAATCATCACAACAAACTTCTTGATCAGATCAACAATCCCACTCTTGTTGGATAGAAAGAAAACCCAAGTAAACCACGAGTAGTCATCTATCATAACCAGGCAATACGAACTCTTGTTGATACTGAGAACGTTGACCGGACCAAATAAATCCATGTGCAGCAATTGAAGAACCTTGCTGATTGAATTGAATGTCTTTGGAAAATAGGGCTTGCAATGATGTTTTCCTTGAGCACACACCATGCATTTTTCAAAGGTGATAAAGTACTTGACAGGGAGACCACACACTATCTCGTTTTTAGCAAGACAATTCAGGTTCTTGGCATTTGCATGGCCGAGTCGACGGTGCCAAAGCATGGAATTATGTTCAAAGACTTTAGGGAATAGACAAGTGACTTGCTCTGGGATATTATAATTCATGTCTATGATGTAAGAATTTCCATCTCTCTTCGATCTCACAAAGATCCATTCTTCAGGGATGATAATTACAGGCTTCAAGATGAGGCACTCTTTGTCTGTGAAGTGAGTTGAATAGCCTTTGTCACAAATTTGTGAGTCACTCAACAGACTGTGCTTCAGCTCCGGAGCATAGTTAACGTTCTCAAAGGTAAGCACTCTATTTGTAACGTTCCTTTCTGTGTGATCTTCCCTCCATCTCCTCCAGCAAAGGAAAAAAATTTCCCATTAAAATTTTGAATGTCATGAAGCTGGGAGATGTCTCCTGTCATGTGCCTGGAACAACCATTGTCGAAATATCAGGATCTGACGACATTCCTCCATAGCTGTTCCTGCACGATGCGCGGGATTAATTAGATTTTAGGAACCATGTCATAGAAACACTGGGTTTTCCCTTGTTAGCAACAAAAATTTATTTTTCACATTTTGAATTTGATTGACTACCAAACGCATATTGAGAAGACTGAGGTGATTGGACGTTTAAAGTTTTGGGCACCCATTGCTATTTAGGTTTTGAAACAATTATAGGTGTTTTTGAAACACTTTTCTTTGGATTTGATCGTTTGGGTTTCCATCTATGACTAGTCGAAGACCTAGACGAGGATTTTGACGAGACTGATCTTGGCTTAGCCTCGTTCGGTCTCGTTAAAGTACCTGTTGCTTTTTCATGTAAAACTTGTTTATTCTTTTCAAGATCAGCCCATTTTCTGTTTTTATTGACATTCCAATCACCATCATGAGAGCGAGGTCTCGAGAACTTTCTTGTGAGAGATCTTCCTTGTGACTTGTTCTTTCTTCTTTGTGCATAAAAAGGAACAAATGCCCGATTTGGACAATTACGTGCAATATAACCAGCAGTTCCACAGTTGAAACATGTCTGTTTCTTAGTATAAAAACTGTTACCACTTTTTTCTGGTCTAGTGTTCTTATTGACTCCCTTACTTTTCCCACAAGTGCATGTGCAAGATTCATGTTATGTGACAGGTGTAGGTGGAGTGGATGTGCTTGGGACAAATACATCAAATTTATCAAAAACATCACCACTCTTATCAAAAATATTTGAATCATCGGATTTTAACACAGAATCATTAAAAACCAAGACATCAATTTTAGAGTTAGAAACAAAAGTGACATTGTTTGAAACAGTAACATCAGATTTTGAAAGAGTATTATTATCAGACACACTCTCTCCAGTTGCTTGCTTCCCATGAATTGATGGTGAATCTGCATAGGAAGTAGAAATGTTAGTATCCTTTTCCCTAGCACTACTCTTTGTCACAGGTATAGCAGGTTTTCCATACACAAGATATTGCTCTCTGTCTATCTCTTCCTGGGTCAAAGGGAAAGCAGTATAATTGTGATTAAATGGAGGAGGGACTCTCTCATATCCTAGACCTACCTATTTTTGGTCTTTCCATCTCATTTGTTTCTCTATTATGGTCACAACTCTCTCACTTGACACATCAAATTTCTTGAAATTAAAATTCAGCATTTTCAAAATGAATTTTTAATGTGTCAAGTTCGTCAGTTACAGTGGAAAGTTGTTTCTTAATGAAGTTATAGTTCTCACACTTGTTGCTGTACTCTTCTTGTAGTTTCCTAAAATCCTTAATTTTGGCCTCTAATTGTTCTTTTAGTGGTCTTTGGCCCTTCCTAAGGTTGTATCCCTCATACTTAAGGTCCTCGTTCTCTCTACACAATAATTCAATTTGTTCATGCAAAAAATTAACAGTATCAATGCACTTTTGAGAACACAAAATTTCACTGACCTCTTTTTTTTCAGGTTCAGCAGTGGTGGATCCCATGAACGCAAACTGCAACTCCATCATCTCTTCTTCATGATCCTCTTCAACTTTCTCCTCAAGGACTTCACTTATCTTGGCCAAATAAGCATTTTCAGGTTCTGAAATGTTCAGGGCCTAAATTTGGTCCTCCCAATCAAATGACTGAGCTACCACCGCCAGATTTGTAGTCTCGGTGTTAGCAGCAGCTCCTCTGTTGTTTCCAACTCGCACTATTATCCTTTCATTATTCACTCTCCTATCAGGCTTCAGACAATTACGAGCAAAGTGACCAGGTTCGTGACAGTTAAGGCATATTAACTTTCCTTTGTTGAATCCAACCTTCTTCTCTACATTCATCCCCCAATTATTCTTTCTAGTTTTCTTTGCAAATTGCTTGGCCCTAAATACTGCCATTGCAATCTGCCAGGTAATGTCCATTTCTTTGACATCCTCTGGGTGAATTCGATCAAGATCAGCGAATGAAATCTGAGGAGGAAATTCTCCAGCTACAAAAGCATTGTAGCAATTCACTAGGCCAGCGACTAGGGCGATATTCTCTTCAGCTTCTTTGGGAGCAGAGGTGGTAACAGGAGCTTTTGAGGAGTAGGTTGCATGTGAATAAGGCATGGGTGGTGGAACAACATGGGATGGAGGTTATGGAGCAGAAAAAGTTTGATTTTATGGAGAGGTAAAGGATGAAAAAGCACTGTTTGATGAAATTCCCATATTAGCAATCAAATAGGAGTTCACATGATTGATTTCCCTTTGCTTGTCATCAAGATCACATGCTTTAATGATTGCTATTGTTTCCGCAAGACTGAGTCGGTTAAGATCTTTAGTCTTCTTGATAACTGAGAAATTCATATCCCATGACTTGGGGAGAGAGTTCAACAGTTTCTTGTTAATCTCTGATTGTGAAACAGAAATTCCCTCAGAACTCATTTCAATGGTAAGAGTGATAAACCTCTATAGCTGAGCCTCCAATGATTCTCCAAGAATATGATTAAACATGTTGAACTTTTGTATGAGCATTTCTTGGCGGCTTTTCTTCATGTCTTCATTTCCCGCATACACTTTAATCAATGCTTCCCACATTGCTTTGGTTGAGTCATACTCCCTGAATCCTTGTGCAATTTCCGGAGATAGGGCCATTGTCAGTGTTGCAAGAGCCTTCTCTTGTTCCTTGATTTTCTCGAAATCTTCATCTGTGTAGTTTGCAAAATTCTTGTCGACAATGTTTCCATTTTCAAGAGTGGTAGTGATTCGAACTGGACCCTTCAGAATGCAACGACAAATTTTCAAATCCTTCATCTTGATGTATATCTCGATTCTATATTTCCATTCTGGAAATCCTTCAGCTGACAGGAGACGTGGGATTCTGGTAGTAATTCCCACGATTGAGTCAAACTCGTTATGAACTGCCATGTTTTGTGGTTCCATTTTTTTTAATTTTCTTAATTGATTGAAAACAAAACATGTAAAGAAAGCACAACCAAAAACGGAAAGTTGACAACTAAGAGGGGTTTACAGCAAAAAAGGGTTTACGGCCGTACACAGGTTTGCAGCTGAAAACAGTTCACGGTCAAAGAAATTTACAGTTAAGGAGCAGTTTACAGTAAAAAACGAAGGTTTACAGTCGAAAACAAGAAGTTTTTGGTCGAAAATAGTTTACAGCCGAAAACACAAAAGGGTTTACGGCCGAAAATACGTTTACAGACGTAAACTGATGAGCAGTTTACAACCGAAACACCCAGAAATTGATGAAAACAACTGATTTCGAGCAAATCTTCAATCCCTTTGGCTTTGAATTCACGAACAAAAGTAAAACCCAACAATCAAGCTTGAATAATCCCGAAAATCAAGAACAACTCCAACTGAAAACACAAGTTGAACAGTTTTAACACAAGTACGGCTCTGATACCAATTGTAAGTACCTAAACTTGGAACCAACTAATGGTCAAACACAAGAACAAGCTTAAATCAATGAGAACAAGAAGGAGTAGAAGCAAGAATGATCCAAATTGCACACGTCTTTATATAACCGAAAACATCTGGTACAATGGATACGCACACATCAACTGTATGCTCAATCTGATAGGACTAACACTATTTATAGGGAACAGGGACCGCAAACGTGTTTACAGTCGTAAACAAGTTCATGACCGCAAACGAGATTACAACCGCAAACACCTCCTAAACCGAAAACCCAATACATACATGAATAAACACTAACAAGACCTATACAGATGAATGCCTTTCCCAAACCAACAAAATATGACCAAACACTTTTTCCTAGATGTGTTGTGAAACATTTGAGGCATTCTTACTTTTGGTGCTAAGCTCTTAAAGGCCAAAGTCTTTCCAACAACAAGTTCTACAAGCTACATAAAGAGGTAAACTCCTAACTAGTATTTTATGTTGTTTATATCATTTGTATGCTAGTTGTAGGCCTAAAGCTTTGGAAACAATATTGCATGTATAGTTAGAGAAAACATAGACCCAAAGATTTTACGGTTATATGTGCACCATAGGATGTTGTAGTATACAAAACCCAACAGTAAGGGTGTTTGAGATGACTCACCTACCTCATAAACACCAATGATATCCTCCTTAATCCACTCGTCAATCTGAGGAGTTCTTTTATGGGTGGGGCAAGGCCTTTTTGAGGATCTAGGTGATACTGGAGGTGATGTTGCTCACTTGTGAGGGTAAAGAAGTTGATTTCCTAGGAGTATTCTTTCTGTATGGACCTAGGATGCGGAGTCCGAACGATTGGTGAGAAGGTTATGGTGTGGATGAGTAGGATCGTCACTGGATGATGAATCCAGATATGGGGAACTATTCATTGGACCCTCTTCATTTTCTCCATCAGGTGACTCCTCTTCCTCAAGGGTTTCCTCCTCCTCGAGTGGATCCACCTCCTCAAATGTCTATTATGGCGATTTAGGTGAAGGTGGCACTAGCTTCCATGGATCATAATGCGAGGTATTACCTAATCCTCCTCGTGTAGGGGAATTATCTTCCAAATACCCATATCATCCATTTATCTCCTGCGAAGCTGTGTAAGACATCAAACGGGTTAGATGTTTATCAGAGGTAGCATAGGAATATGTATAATATTTTTAGTATATAATAGATAGTACCAGGTCTCTCTTGTGACTCTTTATATATAGGTATGTCGGATACAACGATCTAGACCATTAATCCATGCACCCTCAAACTAGACGTCGAATCCTTATGTAGTAGATCTCGATCTAATCCTTAAACAAACTAACAAAACTAGATATTCAGCATTTAGATATTCAACTACCATATCAAGGTTTAGGCGTATGTGTCATCCCCATTTTCACGGCCGGAAAAGACCGATATGTTTGTGCTTATATAAAAATCAGAGTATCCTTTTTGAAGAGTAATATTGTGGAATTTGTTCCCAAAAACATGATAATGATATTATCAAATCATTTCAGAGGAAATTTATTTTATTTATATTAAAACGTTGGGATGTCATTGTCAATACAAAAACATAAGCATAACGAAATATTACAAGCCTTACAGTAATTAAACTAGTGGCCTGATACTCCTTGAATTTCTCAGCATAATGTATCTTTAATATCGGTACTTCTGATACAATAAACTGAGTGGTTCAGGTTAGGAAACCTGGTGAGTACATAGGGATTTCAATCCCACATTGTTATACCTTGTATATATTTTATAACTCGCAATATAAAATTTCATATAAGCAATTTACCCCGCCCCGTCGATCCTCATAAAGACACGATCCATACTTTTGAATCTAAAATTAATGGCTTTACCTAATCCATACTCATAGATCAGATATGAATGACTTTGTATAATCCATGCTCTCGGATCAATGATAAATGACTATGCCCACTCCATAATCTTGAGATACGTAAGAACGACTGTGTCTAATCCATGCTCTCAGATTATCGACAAATGTCTATGCCCACTCCGTACTCTTGGACTATGGAGGAATTACTATGTCTAATCCATGCTCACAGATCAAAGACAAAATTTTGAGTTCTACCCTCCGTGTATATCTCACCGGTACTCATAAGGAGATACTACCTGATATTCATCTTAATTAATATAGATTTATTTTGTAAGTCCTAAATCATCATATATTATCAGATATTCTCGTAACACATATTTCAGGGAATATCAAATATCTCACATATAAACATACATTTAACACTTTAAATCAATGTTTGTATTAAAATCATGTTCATGAAAGGGACTATGCACTCACTTGTTAAAGTCATGACTCGAAGCTTGGAGAGTTCAGTTGGAACTAAATAAAGAACAAACTTCATTTTCTCCATAAAACTTGCAGCATACTCGTTGACGCTCATCCTTCCCTTCTTCAGATTCTGGAACTCATTGTTGATCTCCAGAAGATCCTGCTCAGATCAATACTGCATTTTCAGTTGCACCAAAATGTCTTCCCAAGATATCTTACTAGCTTCTAGTTTGGGCATGGTATCAGCTAGTAGCTTCCACTAGCTTAATACCCCAGTCTTCAATTATGTAACTATGAGAATGGTCTTCAGCTTCTTGCTGCAGTCGCAACTTTCAAACATCATCTCCACCTCGGAGATCCAATCCATGACTTCCACTGGTGTTGGGCTTCTAGAAATACTTGGTGGCTTGGATGTCGTGAAATCCTTCTACTTGCATCCACATCCATCGTTTCCTCCATTGGGTTGGTTTTTTCTAACTACTTTTGGCTCAGTTTGGCTAACAGTCTGACTATAGTTTCCTTCCTCAGACTGTCCTTCATTTAGTTCGGGCTGCACAATAGGCATAGTAGGATCATCCCTGTAATTACGCAACATTTGTCTCATCTCCTCCATTTGTCTGGCCATCATAGCCCAAATCATTTCTTGGACTCTTGTCGTTGTCATTGGCTCGGGTGTATCTGCTACCTCTGGTGTACGCTTAATCACTCGTGGCAGAGGCTGCTGATTACCGTTTCCCAATCCGCTTTGAGTTCTCATTATGTCGATCTATATGCCAAAGTAGATGTTTAGAGTATAGTGAAGAGAACTAAGATAGGAAAGATTTATTTACGATAGACGTATAAATCTCCTTATCACTCTGAAAGGTTACATGCCAGTTCTAATACCGTAAGTAAACTTTTACAAACCTGAGCACACAAAATTTCCAGATCCGGTCAGAAATGGGACATAATTCCGATCAAACGACAGCATCATAAAGCATATAAGGCATATCATAGCATAAATTATTTAGCACATAAAAGCAATTTACTCGTCTCCCTCAAATAAGCTAGTGCTCGTGTCTATTCATGCATACTTCCTAAATATAGCAGACACTCGTCTCACAATCATTGCTTAGCATTATAAGTTTAAGTCTAGGAATTTCCTAAGTTTCCTTGTTCGCTTAAACTAATGCTCTGATACCAACTGTGGCATCCCCATTTCATGGGCAGAAAAGACTGATTTGTTTATGCTTATTTAAAAATTAGAGTATCCTTTTTGAAGAATAATATTGCGGAATTTGTTCCCAAAAACATGATAATGATATTATCAAAGCATTTATGAGGAAATGTATTTGATTTATATTAAAACATTGTGATGTCATCGTCAATACAGAAACATAACCATAACGAAATTTTACAAGCCTTGTAGTAATTAAACTACTCGCCTAATACTCCTTGATACTCTTAGAAGAACGTATCTTTAATATCGCTACCTGTGATACAATAAGCTGAGTGGTTCAGGTTGGGAAACCTGGTGAGTACATAGGGATTTCAATCCCACATTGTTATAACCTGTATATATTTTATAACTCGCAAGATACAGTTTCATATAAGCAATTTACCCTACTCTGTCGATCCTCACAATGAAACTGAAAGACTCTGTAAAATGGTTTGGTCTAGGCATAGTCGTAGATAGCAGTAGAAATGTAATTGTTCGTGTTTTGTTTTGAGTTTACGGTGTTTATGGTCAAAATGGGTTTACGGCCGTAAACTCTTTACGGTCGTAAACACCTTACGGTCTCTAGTCAGGTCTTTAAATAGCGAATTGTGTCAGTCATTATGAGTTGTTGATGCTCTCGTATACTTCCAAGTTGTATCAGACCTTTTACAGTATTAAAGCGTATGCAAGCTTGGTCTCTTGCTCTTTATTGGTTTATTGATTCGTGTTTGCATCTGTTATTGTCTTTGATCATTGGTATATCTATTTTTCGGGACTTTACAATTGGTATCAAAGCCATACCAGTGTCAAAGGCGTTCAACACCTGCGTTTTCAAGTAAATCGACATCCACTGCAGTTTAGAGAGATTTATTTCAGTCGAAATCAAGGTTTCTAGAAGTTTACGGCCTTAGTTTACGGCCGTAAACTCCTGTTCACGGCCTCATCTGCACTCTTCGAAATCGATAGTTTTTCACGACATTCAAGCCTTCATAATCACATATTAGTTCTGGGATTTAATTGAGTTGTGTTTTAAAATTAAAATCGAACTTTTTATTTGAATTTCATTGACCGTAAACTAAAGCATCAACGAAAAATTGATTTTCTGTTAATCGAAATTTGCACTATTATCTTTCAGAGTTTAAATCAACAAGTATTCTCGGACCGTAAACTCAAGTTTACGGCCTAAGGTTTACGGTCTAGAGTTTACGGCTTAAGAGTTTACGGCTAAGTCAGTTAATTTTATAAAATTGAAATTAATCTTTGAGTTAGTTTTAAAACAAAATAATTTTTGACCGTAAACTCCAGTTTACGGCCGGGAGTTTACGGCCTATTGTTTTCTGCCTTAGCTTACACGACAAGATCAATTTTTCTATAGCCTTAAAATTTTCTGGTAATAATTTTTAAAATAAAAATTATGGATACACAAAATTCAACTCAATACCAAGAGCTTGATGTTGTGATGGGTACAACCACGCGAATTCCAAGACTTATGTCAGCTGATGGTTTCCCCGAGTGGAAATATAGAATTGAGAAGTATATAAAAATGAAAGACTTTAAGATATGGAAATGTGTTTTGAAGGATCCAGTCAGAATCACCACTACAGTTGGGGGAAAGGTGGTCGACAAGGCAATCGAAAACTACACTGATGAAGACTTTGAGAGTGTGGAAGAACAAGAAAAGGCATTGGCCATTTTAACTATGGCTTTATCTCCAGACATTGCTCAAGGATTCAGAGAGTATACTTCTGCCAAAGCTCTGTGGGAAGCTCTCATTGAAGTGTATGAGGGAAATGAAGACATGCGGGAAAGTCGCCAAGATATGCTGAGACAACGCTTCAATATGTTTAATTATGTTCCTGTAGAGACTCTCGAAGCTCAACTGCAGAGATTCACCACTCTCAACACTGAGATGACTGTGGCAGGGATTTTCTATACAAAGTCAGAGATTAATAAGAAGCTACTAAATGCTCTCCCAAAATCTTGGGACATGAATGTAGCAGTAATCAAGAAGACTAAGGATCTTAATCGTCTTTCCCTAGCTGAAGTGATGGCTGTCATCAAAGCGTGTGATATTGATGACAAACAGCGAGAGATCAATCATGTGAACTCATACTCATCTGCCAATCTTGGCATTTCATCTAATAATGCTCTTTCTTCGTTCTCCTATACTTCTGCAGGTTCATCTTCCTCTGCACCGGTCATTCCTTACCCACAAGGACAGCCAAATACATCTACCCAAAATGTTTCATCCTCTAATGTGGCTTCTTCACCAAAGGAAAAGGAGGGTGATGAAAACCTTGTCTTTGCAGCAGGGCTTGTGAATTGCTACAATGCTCTTGTAGCTGGGGAACTTCCTCCTCAATTTTCATTTGCAGATCTTGATCAAATCCATCCAGAGGATGTTGAGGAAATGGACATCACATGGCAAATTGCCATGGCTGTATTTAGGGCAAAACAGTTTGCCAAAAAGACAGGGAAGAACAATTGGGGAATGAGTGCTGACAAGAAGGTTGGATTCAACAAAGGAAAGCTTCGATGTTTCAATTGCCATGAGCCAGGGCATTTTGCTCGTGATTGCCCACACCCTGATAGGAGGGTTAATAATGATAGAACAATGGTTGCAGTTGGGAATAATCGAACCAGTGGTCAAGCAAACAATGAAAAGGCTATGGTTGCACAATCATTTGACTGGGATGATCAAATACAAGCTCTAAATTTGTCTGGACCAGAAAATGCTCATCTAGCACAAGTGAGGGATGACGCTCAAGCAAGGACTGCAGCAGCTGAAGACAACATGATGAAACTACAATTTGGCTTGATGGTATCCTCCTCCCATGAACCTAATTCATACAAGGTAAGTCTTCCATCATGTTCTAAGGCTTGTATAGATTATGTGAAAACTTTACAGGATAAAATTGAGACATTAGGTGATGCAGTAGAAAATCTTAGGATTCTTCGTGAACTCAATGATAAATTAATAAGAGACGTAGAAGACCTTAGATATGAAGGGTATCGACTTCGAAAAGGACAAAAACCACTTAAAGCTCAACTAGAATAAAAAATTAAAGACTTTAGGAGACTCCAGGAAGACTACAGCAACAAATGTGAAAATTACAATTATGTAGTCAAACAAAATGCTGAGCTTGTAGCTGAAGTTGAATCCTTGAAAGGAAACTTTGAGACCGCCAAACTTGATGTCAGAAAATATGATTTCTCAAGTGAGGTGGTTGCAAATATGATAGACCAAAGTATGCAGTTTAAAAGAAATCAATCAAAAGGTCTAGGGTATAAATTTGTACCTCCTCCTTTCAATCATTCATACGTGCCCAAGCCCTTGTCCAAAGAAGAGATTGCCAATGAATCATTTATGATTTATGGCAAGCCCTCCGGTTTTGTTTCGGGAGGATTTATTAATGTTGAAAGTACTAACATTTCTACTTCTCCTGCAGATCAATCCTTGAATCAGTCAAAGCACAAAGTTGAAGGATGTGTTTCTGAAAATAAAATCGAGTCCAAACCTGAAGCTTTTATTTTAAATAAAGACAATTCTTTGTTAAATGTTTTGTGTGACAATTTTTCTTGTGGTGTTTTAAATTATTCTGATACAGTAGCTGCTATCTCTGATACAGTTTTGAATGTTTCTAATATGTCTGATAAATCTTTGAACATTTTGGTTGACAATTTAAACGTTTGTGATAAAAATGTTGACATACCATTAGTCTCACAACCCTCAATAAATACAGCACCCTCACTTGCCTCACAACTTGATAATACTGCATGTTTTTGTGAGACAAGCAAGGGTGTTTGTAGGGAAAACAAATCTGACAAATGCAACACAAGTTCTAACAATAACTATCAGATTTGTTTTAATTGTGGCACTAAGGGTCATATTGCTAGAAATTGTCTTAATCGAATGTTTGTGAGTTATAATCTTCCAAGAGGAGAGAACGAATTCAGAGGAAGATCATTAAATAGAAATTCCTCTACGAGTCGCTCTCGAAATGATTATTGGGTAGATAAAAGAAATAGAAAAAGGGGTATATTTCACAGTCATAAAAGGTTTTTTAATCACCTTGTCCTGAACAGTCTGCCAAAAGGGAGCATAGCCATGCAAAGGTCAAGCTCATCCCAAAGCAATAATGGATCTTCAACCAATTCTGGTAGAAGTAACTCATGCTTTAAGCAGATCGTCAGACATAAAATGACAAAGTTGACTGAATTTTTCAAAAAACCTAATTATATATGGAAACCCAAATCTACTCCCAATACATCATCTGTATCCTCAGAGAAGCTCATGTGCAATAAATCTGAAAAAGCATCGGGATCACCCAGGAAGATCATGACCTGGGTGCCCAAATCTAATTAAACCCACCCATTTTGCAGGGGCAGTTGCGGGGAAATGTCGTCAGACCATGGTTCGTCGACAGCGGCTGTTCCCGGCACATGACAGGAGACATCACCTAATTGAACGACATTCAATCATTTAATGGGGGATACGTCTCTTTTGCGGGTGGAGATGGAGGAAAAATTACACAAAAGGGCACGGTATCAAATGGAGTTTTGAGTTTTGAAAATGTGAATTTCGCTCCAGAGCTAAAACACAGCCTGCTAAGTGTTTCGCAAATCTGTGACAAAGGCTATTCTACGCATTTCACTGACAAGGAATGCATGATCTTAAAGCCAGGTTTTGTCATCCCTAAAGAATGGATTCTCGTAAAGTCAAAAAGGGATGGAAATGCTTATATTATCGATATGAATAGCAATCTTCCAAAGCAGGTTACTTGTCTGTTCTCCAAGATCTCTGAGCAAACCGCAATGTTATGGCACCGAAGATTAGGTCACGCCAACGCCAAAAATCTCAATCGTCTTGCAAAGAATGAGATGGTCCGTGGATTACCTGTCAAAGACTTTATCACGTTTGAGAAATGTGTGTCTTGTGCTCAAGGAAAGCATCATCGAAAGCCACATTTACCGAAGCAAGTTAACTCAATAAGCCAGGTTCTACAACTTCTTCACATGGACCTATTTGGTCCAGTGAATGTGCTAAGCATCAATAGGAGTTCCTACTGTCTAGTGGTCATTGATGATTTTTCTCGTTTTATGTGGGTTTTCTTTCTATCCAACAAAGCTGGCGTCGCTGAATTGATCAAGAGGTTCATCATACTTATTAAGAATCAGACCAATCATAGGGTGAAGGCTATTCGCACCGATAATGGTACGGAATTTAAGAATTCTGTTCTCAATCACTTCTGTTCTGAGAAGGGGATCCTACATCAATTTAGTTCCGCTCACACACCTCAACAAAATGGTGTTGCTGAGAGGAGAAACAGAACACTTAAGGATGCAGCAAGGACGATGTTGTGTGACTCCAAGCTCCCTGTTTTCTTTTGGGCAGAGGCAATAAAAACTGCCTGTTATGTTCAAAATCGAGTACTCATCAACAAAGCTCAAATGAAAACTCCATATGAAATTTACTATGGTCACAAACCGTCAGTTAGTCATTTTCGAGTATTTGGCTGTCCTTGCACCCTTCTTCACCTAGATGCCAATCCGAAGTTTAATGCCAAAGCTGATGACTGCTATTTTGTTGGGTATGCTGCACGTACCACTTATCAAGTCTACAACAAGAAAACCAAACAGATTGTGGAATCCTATGACGTGCGTTGGTTGGAAGAGAATGAGACAGACGCGAGAGTGGGTCCGGACTGGTTATTTGATTACACGTCACTTTTCAAATCCTTAAACGTATATTCAAATGATGTCTCAAGAACTGATTCGCATTTGAAGAGTATCTCTGAAGATGAAGTCGAAGAAGTTGTATACAAACCTGTATCTAAAACTTCCAATTCACTGAAAGGAAAGTCTAAAGCTTCAACTGAATGGGGGTCCTCCGACTCGCACAAAGGAGAATCTTCTGCTCCAGTTGAGGGGGAGTCTTCTGCTGCATCTGAGAGGGAGCCGTCTGCGGAAATTGAAGAGGAGTCTTCTGCAACATCTTTCAATAAGTCTTCTGCTACTTCTCAAGGGAGGCCGTTATTGGAACATGTCACTCCTCAATCATACCACATTGATTCTTCGAATGTTGAATCAAGACCTTCCACATTATTAGAGAAAGAGTTCATTCCAAATGATGCTTCCGCTGTCTCTTCAACCCTGATGGAATTACTCTTTCCTGACCTTATTGCGGATGAGTATGTTGCAGAACCATCTAGTTCTACTCAACAAGCAAATGAAGGAGGTCTTAACATTCACACTCTACCTGTCTCCATCAATGACATCAGCCAAGAAATACCCTCTAGGATTCAACGAGATCATCCGCTCGAGAACGTTATCGGCCAGCTAGACAGTGGTGTTAAAACCAGAAGTCAAAGTGGAGACGTGAATACATGTCTGTATTCTTGTTTCATTTCTCAAATTGAGCCCAAGAATGTAGAGATGGCTCTAAATGAACCTAGCTGGGTGGATGCAATGCATGAAGAATTGCATCAATTTGAAAAACTAGGTGTTTGGAAGTTAGTTGAGTTACCAAAGGGCAAAAAGTCTCTTGACACAAGGTGGGTTTATCGTAACAAGCAGGACGATTCAGGGGTCATTGTGCGAAACAAGGCCAGATTGGTAGTTCGCGGATTTCGACAAGTCGAGGGTCTTGACTACACTGAGGTTTATGCTCCTGTAGCTCGCTTGGAGGCCATTCGTATCTTCTTGGCGTACGCTTCGTATATGAACTTCACTGTTTTTCAAATGGATGTCAAGACTGCCTTCTTGTATGGCAAGGTGAAGGAAGAAATCTACGTTGATCAACCTCAAGGGTTTGTCGACCCGAAGTTTCCTAATCATGTCTACAAGTTGGATAAAGCGTTGTATGGGCTGCATCAGGCTCCTAGAGCATGGTATGCAACTCTAACAAAGCATTTGCTCGAACATGGCTATACACGTGGTACTATCGATCAAACATTGTTTATAAAGCATGTCGACAACGACCAGATACTTGTTCAAATATACGTCGACGACATAATCTTTGGATCAACAAGCCAACAACTTTGCAAGGAGTTCGAAAGTGTAATGAAGAAAAGATTTGAAATGAGTTCTTTGGGGGAAATGACCATGTTTTTGGGGCTTCAGGTTAAACAGAATTCAACCGGCATCCTTCTTCATCAGGCCAAGTACGTGGATGATATTCTTGAGAAGTTCGCACTTCATGATGCTAAATCTGCCTCAACACCGATGGCTGAACGACCCCTCCTGACTCCAGATCCAGAAGGCGAACCCGTAGATCAAACTCTTTATCGATCAATGATCGGATCCCTAATGTATCTTACTGCAAGTCGACCAGACATTATGTTCGCAGTTTGTCAATGCGCACGCTATCAGGCTAATCCTAAACTCTCTCATCTTATTGCTGTTAAAAGAATTTTTCGGTATATCAAAGGAAGACCTAAATTGGGTCTTTGGTATCCGAAGAATTCTGAATTTAATCTTTATGCTTTTACTGACAGTAATTATGGAGGTTGTGAGCTTGACAGGAAATCAACTTCAGGAGGATGTCAATACCTAGGTGACAGACTAGTTTCATGGCAATGCAAGAAGCAGCACACTGTCTCGACTTCGACAGCAGAGGCAGAATATGTGGCAGCATCAGCCTGTTGTTCTCAAGTTATTTGGATCCAACATCAGCTGTTGGACTACGGTTTGAATTATTCAGAAACCCCTATCTATTGTGATAATGAGGCTGCCATACAAATTGCTAAGAACCCAGTCCAACACTCTAAAACCAAGCACATCGATATTAAAATTCACTTTATCAGAGACTGTTATGAACGATCTTTAATTCGAATCGAACAAGTCCACACTGATAACAATGTGGCTGACTTGTTCACAAAACCTTTTAACAAAGCTCGTTTTGATGTGCTTGTGGGATTTCTGAAAATGATACGTTTTGAGGATTAAGTTTTTTTTAATTTCCTTTTTATTTGTTTGTTTTTAGTTTTTTTATTTATTTTATTTTTATTTTTATTTCATTTTAATTTTAATTTTATTTCATTTTTGGTCTTCTTAGTCTATTTTAACATTTTACCAAGTTTGTCTTCAATTTTTGTTAGGTATGTTTAAATTTGCGCATTTTTTTCTTTTGTTTAAAACTCTCAACTATGCACAAATTTAGGGGGAGAAAGAAAATACAAAAACAAAAAAATTACAAAAAATCCAAAAATAATGTCATTTCAGTAAAGAATCTAAATTAGGGTTATTTCAAAGCAGCCTTCGTTGTAAGTACTGTGATGGGAAATGATATTAATAAGTGATAAATGACGACCTGAATCGGCGTAACGTACCTACGTTGAATCATCTACGCTCTGTGCTCGATGTGCTGGTAGGCGCGAAAGATTTTAAAAGGGGACTTGACTAGGAAAGTTGAACCTAATGAATTTAAGGACTCGACAAATTTTGACCTAGTTAGATCCGTTTAATCTGACATCACGACGCTCAGATAGGTTGAGCAGGGAGATAAACACGAGAATCTACTCGTCACATTAATTGAACCCGTACTTGGAACCGTGGCTTAACTTTTCCTCGATGTGCGGACTCTGTCCTTAATTCCGGTTGGATAGGGTGACTGGTAAATTCCGATAAATTAGGTCTGTAGAAAATCATTTTCTTTCTTTCTTTCTGTTAGTCATATGTTGTCTCCTTTGCGCGACTTCTAATCCGACCTGGTACACAACATATGCAACTCCATTTCTCTGTAGGAAATATATATGCGCTTGAAATATATGTGTGAAATGTATATGTGAAAAACTTCTCATCTGTTAGCCACATGCTGTCTCCTTTGCGCGACTTCTAATCCGACCTGGTACACAGCATATGCAACCTTCTTCTTCTCAACCCCTCTGAAGTAGGTAGAAATAGAATTATGTATCCCTTCTCTCTCTGAATGGTTGTCTGCTCACCCGGTGTAAGGAGTACTCTGGAAGTTCTTGATGGCTGGGGCATATCAGGAAGCGGGAAACACGTTCCAGTACACCTAAAAATTGAACTCATACAGATTGCCTGTAGATCTCGCTGCTCAATTTAGGTGGACAACAATATCCCTGGTTGTAGTCAATTAAATGGTCATAAGGTAATTTCACGTAAGATTTAGGAGATATAATAATTACCAGAAATTTACAATTAGGTATATGCCCGAATCATGTCATTGGTAAAAGGTCCAAAATGTCACAAATCCTTCGCGTTTAAGTGGACCACAATACTGGCAATCGGTCAGACGAAGATGTGAAAATAAGGGTACCGACAAGTAGAATAAGGTCGTCCAATAACTTTGATCCAAGCATCACAAAAGAAGTGATAGTTAAAGTGTTTCTTAATTTATTTGATGTTGATTTTTTATTTTTTTATTTTTTCAACTTAAAATTTTATGTTAATTTTATTTTACTTTTATTGTTCTAGCATTTAAAATTTTATGGTGTGTTAGTTTTTTTTTTTTTTTTTTTGTTTTAAAAATTAAATTTATCCTCAAAAGGTTTTATTTTTATTAATTGGCGAAAAATTAGAAAGACTGGGTAGCTAACAGGCAGGAGGGTAAGAAAGGTGGAAAGGTAAAAAGATAAAAAGGGGGAGTTCACGGCCGGAATCTCACCACTCAACAGTTTCCGGCCGCAAACCACTCCCAAAAGCCCTCAAGGTGTCGAAAATTTTTTTCTTCGATTTTCAGAAAAACGAGTATATCATCGTGAAGGTAGCATCGTGTAGATCACGAATATATATTTTGTTTCACGGAATCTCATCGCATTGTGCTTAAAATTAAATAAACTCAAGTCGAGGAGTTTACGGCCGTAAGCTTAGGCCGTAAACTCTGAAACTTGATGTTTTGGATCCGAAACTATTTTATTATGATGCGACTTCTCGTTGTGTTCGCGACTATATGTTTTTCGTTCGTCATCTCAAAGTGAAAGACCAATTTTTAGCCTTTTTTCGGTGTAGACATTCATAGGCCGTAAACTCCCAGTTTACGGTCCGTGAATTCAGGTGTAACTTTTCTGGACTGTTTGAAATATTTCAATGATAATTATGCATCGTGTTTTCGAAGTAATTTCTAGGCCGTAAACTGGAGTTTACGGCCCAAGAACATTTGTCGATTCAAGCTCTTAGTTTGACTGGGTAACGATTGCTTGTTTTTCCTCGCTTAAACCGTGAACCTAAATTTTTCTAAGGGAGTTCTTTAGGCCGTAAACTAGAGTTTACGGCCCAAGAACCAAAACTGTCAAAAGGTTTAATTTTTTTTAAACATACATCACTAATATAATTTTTATTTTGATCAAACTTTATTGTCATATTTTTGTCAAAATAAGTTTTATTATTGGTGTAGGTTTCTTACAACTGTGTTTGAGTGCAGGAAAATGGCAAATCTCAAGTTTGCAGACATGCACAATCTGGCGATAGTTCTTGCTGATCCACCTGTCGTTCATTCCGACATGCTTTCAATGATTCACAGGTTGCGTGAATGTTGTATTGCATCAGCATTGACAGTCAATCCGGTGATCTATCAGAACATCGTTCGTGAGTTTTGGGCGACGGCAAGGACGCAGATGGATGATGATGGAAATTTCACAGTCGCGGCGAAGGTGCAAGGACGAGATATTGTAATCGATGAAAGTTTTGTTCGAAACGCGTTGCTGATTGATGATCAACCGAACTATCCGACGGAAATTGGCATAGAGGATGTTCAGAGAATACTACGATGGATGAGTTATGAAGGAACCTACCCGCCAACGTTGAAAAAGCTGCTTCATCCATATTGGAGATTTCTGGCTCATGTGTTCGTAAGTTATATGTCCGGTAGAAGGAGTGGGGCTGATGAAATTTCTCAACGCACAACTGGTGCATTCGTATCTTTGGCCTCTGGAATTCATTTCAATTTCTCAAAGTTCATCCTAGAGGAATTTGTCATAAACATCCGGGCTTCTACAAGGGATACTTTTCTCCAATATCCCCGCTTCATTCAATTGTTTGTCGAGATGCAGTTTCCTGAGGTTAGGAAGTCAGGAGATACCCTGGATATGAAATCTTTGGGTCCACACACTGTGGGACTCATTAAGCAAAACCGAAGAGGAAAAGTTGTCTTTCAAGGGCGTTATCGATTGGAAAAATTCGGTAAGTTTACAGAATTGGATGAGACGCCAGTGTCATACGAATCATCAGAACCGACTTCCTCTAAGAAAACGTCTACTGAGGGTTCGACTCCAGCAAACTTTATGATAGACGTGACTGAAGATGATGAAGATTCACCAGCTCAGAGAGATCAAAGTACCTCTAGTCATGAACATGAGTCGAATGAAAGACAGGATGAAAGGGAAATAGGTACCGGTGATGATGGACGTGACTCATTTGAAGATCTTGATCTTACGAGATTTGATAATGATGATATTGCGGCTTCTTTAGCTAGTAGTGCTAATGTTGTGTCCAACGAGATATTTGACACGATTTTTCAAAATGTTGATGATAGTGTTTTGCCGTCAACTGAGAAGAGAAAAACGAGCGAAACTTTTACTCCAATTTCCGAGCAGATGGTGTCAACTTCAACTCCAATGGAGGTAGTTGTGGGATGTTCCCCTCCCGTGTCTATTTCTCCTACATCTGAACCATTTGTTAGTGTAATACCTCCACAGGCTGACCAACCTCAATCTAAGAGGAGAAGACTTGATGAAAGACAATCCGAGCTAATTACTAGTTTGGTCAGTGGTCTTCCTACACTACCAATCACTACTGCTACTACACGACTTTCTGTAACAAAGATGTTTGCAACTGGACCTAGTTCAGTTTTTGATGTTGGTGGCCCTTCAGCTCCTCCTGGTTTTCCTATTCCAAGATTCAATAGGGATGCTGCTTCTGAGAGACTAGCTTTGCATATGGCAGAGGAACAGCTTCGTTCGTCTAGCCCTCAAGGAAAGAACATTTCTATGAGTGAAGGGGGTGCTCCTGATGATGATTCATCTGATGATAGTTTACGAAAGGAGATCTCGGTATTAAGTCAGAAGAACATAGAGCTTGACATTCAAGTAGCTGAACTTCGTGCTCAGAACATTGAGCTTCGTACTCAAGTGTCTAAACTTCAGTCAGATAGAACTTATCTTGGCGGACAACTCGCAGAAGTTAAGAGGGATAGAAAAGTAAAAGATAAGCAGATCTCTGACCTTCAAGAACATTTCAATCTGCTGACTTCAAGCTACTTCGAATTGAAAAAGAAACTGGAGGATGATTTTGGTGAGAAGTATAAAACAAGCGTAGAAGAACAAAGAATAAATTTACATGTGCAAGCGTATCTAGTAGATGTGCCAGCTGGTCAATCTTCTAGTTCTGCTGAGCGTATTGGAGTTGTTCCTCCTATGGCTTCTCATATTCAAGAGATCATTCGGAAAAATCAAGAAGATGATACTGAAAGGGGGCAGTTATTATTCAAGCGAAATGTTACTCAGAGCAATTCTAAAGGGGAATCTTTGATCACTGTCACTGATCTTGAAATTGTTCGGTTCAGAGATACTTTTGGAGATCGGTCGGGTGTAGCTGCTTGGGGATTTCACGATCCTCTTCGACTTTGGATTATTATTCGCAAGAGCGGTAATTCAGAGTTGTATAAGGATATTCGTGCTTTTAGTTCATTGACAAGGGTTGATCTTGCGGAGTTATCACAAGCTCCTTTTATCAATCTATTAAACAATTCTCAGGTTTCGCAGTTCAAATTCTTTCTAGATGAGCAAGTAAAGAAGGGATTTCCTACAATGCCAACTGCTGAGTCAATCATTCTGGAACATCCAGATGTGTTTGAAGCTTCTTCTAATAAACCTCTACAGTTGGTTATGTGGCCACCCACGACTCAAGTTAAACAATTTCCCATTGTTCAAGGTTATAAAGATGGATCGCTCGGTTCTATGGAGTGCTGGGTTTATGATGAAAATACTTGTGGTGCGGTCATTAAGCTCAAGAATGGGTGCATACGGTTGTATGATCAAAGAGACCTTCTGCAGTTCAGGAAATGGGATATTCATTATCTGAGCAATTTTCAAATCAAAGTGGTTGAAGATATCTATGAGCAAGGAGCCAAGGCGTATACCAGGATGGTTGCTGAGATTTTGAGCAAAAAGATGTGGAATGGTGCTATGGGCCAAATGGATGTCATGCTGGTAAAGAAAGGAATGGGGCCGAGCTAGTCCAAACCAAGGGGGAGATTGAAAGACTCTGTAAAATGGTTTGGTCTAGGCATAGTCGTAGATAGCAATAGAAATGTAATTGTTCGTGTTTTGTTTTGAGTTTACGGTGTTTATGGTCAAAATGGGTTTACGGTCGTAAACTCTTTACGGCCGTAAACACCTTACGGTCTCTAGTCAGGTCTTTAAATAGCGAATTGTGTCAGTCATTATGAGTTGTTGATGCTCTCGTATACTTCCAAGTTGTATCAGACGTTTTACAGTATTAAAGCGTATGCAAGCTTGGTCTCTTGCTCTTTGTTGGTTTATTGATTCGTGTTTGCATCTATTATTGTCTTTGATCATTGGTATATCTATTTTTCGGGACTTTACAGAAACGATCCATACTTTCGGATCTAAAATGAACGGATTTACCTAACCCATACTCCCAGATCAGGTACAAACGACTGTCTAATCCATGCTCTCAGATCAATGATAAATAACTATGTCCACTCCATACTCTTAGACTGGGGACTAACGACTATGTCTAATCCATTCTCTCGATTATCGGCAAATGGCTATGCCCACTCTACACTCTCAGACTAGGGACAAATGACTATTTCTAATCTACGCTCATGGATCAAAGACAAAGTTTTGAGTTCTACCCTCCGTGAATATCTCACCCGTACTCATAAGGAGATACTACCCGATATTCAATTTAATTAATTTCGGTTTATTCTATAAGTACTAAATCATCATATATTATCAGATATGTTCTTAACACATATTTAAGGAAATTTTAAATATCTCACAAATAAACATATATTTAAAACTTTAATCAATACATGTATTAAAATCATGTTCATTAAAGGGTCTATGCACTAACTTGTTAAAGTGATGACTCAAAACTCAAATAGCGCTTCGCTCCTAGCAACTGTATTATCCTTTGAAGTAACCTAATATCATTATCACTAAGTATTAGTCTAATATTTATTACTACTAATTCTTTGTCTAGATTCATCATTAATTCAAATTCTACTTCATGATCTATCAAGTAAGGATCATCCAGGTAGGACAGTTAGGAGGCATAACTCAACTTAAAGATAGTTTAGCGAGAAACCGAACTCTGCGCGGGCAAAACTTCAAAACCGAAATCTCTATTTCTCATAGCTTTTTGGGACTCTGGAGCTTCACTACTAACACCTAGGATTCTAGTGAAAGGAATTGAGGCCTTTGGGGGGGTTTGGGAGAGTTTTAGGTAGAAAGGTGTGAGGAAGAGAGTGATTTTCGATGTCTATTTATAGTGGCCAACTACCGAGTACGCGGAGCTTACTCAAGGACTACGTTGGGCGTACGCGAGAAATGTTGGTCGTACTCATTCCAGGTCTCACAATCTGGTGGCAAGACGTGGGGAAGAAGGTGTGGTCTTAGATCATGTCACGTGTCGCTTGCTGGTTAATCCGAAAATTAGTTATCTTATAAAATCCATAACTTTCAAATACGAACTCCGTTTTTGACATTCTTTCTATCGACGTATAGCTATCGATGTGATCTACAACGTTTGTTTAGACTCCGTCGGCTAATTTGGAATTAATTTTTAAACTTATATTTTTAGAGGCTTGGATAGTTTAGGTCCGTTGAAAATTCATAACTTTGTCATCCAACATTCGTTTTCGACTGTCTTTTAATTGTTGAGCTCTTATTAACGAGATCTTCAATTCTCATTTAGGTTTTGTTGGCTAATATTCTATTGATCTAAAATTCGATTTCGGAGCTGTGGATTGCTATGTTGAATCTTAGAAAAATCATAACTTTCTCTAACGAAGTCAGATTTGGACGTTCTCTATATGAACGATCTCGGTTTAACATCTACTATGATTTTCATTTAGATCGCTAAGGATAAAAAGTAATTTTTTTCAAAAATTTACTTTTTATGATACATGGAGTCGTGTTGATTTAATCGCGAAACTTCTATAAAAAAAGTTATTTTAAAACTTTCTTCTTTATTTTAAAGAAATTTATGTCGAACATCTACTTAACGTTTATTATCTCTAAATTGACTAGTCCGATCAGCGGACGTTCAATTATCTCCCCCTTAGGATGATTATGTCCTAGAATCATCAATAAAATATGACTTGTATAATGACTCTACATGTTATCTTTTCATCCTAGTTAATAAACATAACTCTTATGTCCTTTCAAATGAGTATCTAACTCTTGGACTTCTTGACTGCTGGCGGTGTGCAATCTTGCACCATCTCCTTATCCTATGTTGAGCTGTCAATCGTATCCTTCAAGTTACAAACTCAATCCTTATTGTAGATTCCTGCTTCTACTTAAACAGACTTAACTTAAGATAAGGTATTTACTTCGATTATCGTAGCAGACCGATGGGTCATGTTCTAGTGACCTCTCATCGTATGTTACAATGCTTCAGACTCATGTCTGTTTTATTCAGATTCCATATTGGAAGATACACTCGTTCATGTTCTAATGTGATATAATTACATTATAACATGTAGAAATTTTGGTTACAAGCTTCTTACTTTAACGGCGATAGCTATCTTTTACCTCAATCTTCTGGCTTAAGACGGATGCTACATCGAACTTGGTTCTCTGAAACATGTAACATACTTGTCTTAGTCGGACTCTATTTGATATGATCACTAGGGTCATAATATCAATCATCTTCATGGTCATTACTGAAACGATGGTAACGACAGACATGAACAAAACAGAATCAATTACTAGCACCTTGGTAACCTTGTAACTTTCCCTGATCCAAGTGCGAGTCATGCGCTTCTGGTAGTATAGGCCTCTACTACCTTTCACACTTACTCATATTCGTCCCATGTATTTCCTTTTAGTTTTCCAAGTCACCATACAAGAATTTCACTTAGTCATTTAACACATCGGATAACATAACTATGGTTTATAGATATTCAAGCTCACCTATAATATGCCTCTTATATTCGGCTACACCACATGATACTATCTATATGGCTACTTTATATCTCGATCTTTAGATATATAGACCCTTACTCCTAGTCCCTTGCATTGTCACCTGCTTCATCAAGGATCATCTGGAATGCTCTTGCCTTTGGCTTCAGCAGTACGTTTGGCTTTGTAGCTCCTTCCTTTTTTGGGCAGTCGTGCTTGAAGTTTCCTTCTTCACAAGACTTAAAGCAGACTTCTCTCTTGGTCGTACATTCGTCGGCATAGTGACCGGTCTTCGTACATTTGAAGATGGTCACCTTTTTAGAGTATTTCCTAATGTGTTTCCCTCTGCACTTGTCACGCCAATTTTTTTCATTGCTATCCCTATACTTCTTGTTGTTGGGGTCAGACTTCATGAACCTATTTCTCTTGTCGGATCTTGAAGATCCCTCAAATGGCAGCTTTCAAGGTGGTTGCTTCTTTAACCATTGGACCAAAGTCTGTTGGCAATCCATTAGCAAGCTTGTTGACCTTGTAGAGTTCAGTTGGAACTAAATAAGGAACAAGCTTCATTTTCTTTGTAAAACTTGTAGTGTACTCGTTGATGCTCATCCTTTCCTTCTTCAGATTCTGGAATTCATTGTTGATCTCCAGAAGATCCTGCTCAGAGCAGTACTACATTTTTAGTTGCACCAAAATGTCTCCTTAAGACATCTTACTAGCTTCTACTTTGGGTGTGGTATCAACTAGTAGCTTTTACTAGCTTAATACCCCATTATTCAACTGTGTAACTGCGAGAATGGTCTTCTTCCTATTGCTGCAGTCACAACTTTCAAAAATCATCTCCATCTCGGAGATCCAATCCATGATTTCCACCGGTGTTGGGCTTCTAGAAAGACTTAATGGCTTGGATGCCATGAAATCCTTTACTTGTATCCACATCCATCATTTCCACCATTGGGTTGGTTTCTTCTAACTACTCTTGGCTCAGTTTGGCTAACACTCTTACTGTAGTTTCCTTGCTCAGATTGTCCTTCATTCAGTTCGTGCTGCACAATAGGCACAGTAGGCTCATCCCTGTAATTATGCAACATTTATCTCATCTCCTCCATTTGTTTGGCCATCATATCCTAAATCAATTCTTAGACTCCTGCCATCGTGATAGGCTTGGGTACATCTGCTACCTCAGGTGCACACTCAATCACTTGTGGCTCAGGCTGTTGATTACCATGTCCCAATCCGCTTTTATTTCTCACCATGTCGATCTATATGTTAAAGAAGATGCTCGAAGTACAGTGAAGAGAATTAAGCTATGAAAGCTTTATTTACTATAGACGATAAATCTCCTTATCACTCCGAAAAGTTACATGCTTGTTCTAATACCGTAATTAAACGTTTAGAAGCCTGAGCATATAAAATTTCCAGATCTGGTCGGCAATTGGCAATAAATCCGATCAAACGATAGCATCATAAAGCATATAAGGCATATTATAGTATAAATCATTTAGCACATAAAAACAATTTAGGCATCTCCCCTAAATATGCTAGTGCTTGTGTCTATTCCGACATACTTCCTGAATATAACAGACACTTATCTCACAATCATCGCTTAGCATTCTAAGTTTAAGTCTAGGAATATCAAAAAATTCCTAGTTCGCTTAAACTAATGCTCTGATACTAACTGTGACATCCCCATTTTCACGGCCAGAAAATACCGATTTGTTTATGCTTATTTAAAAATCAGAATATCCTTTTTGAAGAATAATATTGCGGAATTTGTTTCCAAAAACATGATAATGACATTATCAAAGCATGTCCGAGTAAATGTATTTTATTTATATTCACGTTAGGATGTAATCTTCAATACAGAAACATAAGCATAACAAAATATTACAAGCCTTACACTAATTAAACTAGTGGCCTAATACTCCCTGAATCTCTCAACAGAACGTATCCGTAATAATGGCACCTATGATACAATAAACTAAGTGGTTCAAGTTGGGAAATTTGGTGAGTACATAGGGATTTCAATCCCACATTGTTATAACATATATATATATATATATATATATATATATATATATATATATATATATTAGAACTCGCAAGATACAATTTCATATAAGCAATTTACCCCGCCCCGTCGATACCTCAGAACGACATGATCCATACTTTTAGATCTAAAATGAACGGCTTTACCTAATCCACACTCCCGGATCAGGTATGAACGACTTTGTCTAATCCATGCTCTCGGATCAATGACATATGACTATGCCCACTCCATACTCTTGGAATAGGGACGAACGACTGTGTCTAATCCATCCTCTCGGGTTATTGAGAAATGGATATGCCCACTCTGTACTCTTGAACTATGGACAAATAACTATGTCTAAACCAATCACACGGATCAAAGACAAAATTTTGAGTTCTACACTCTATGTACATCTCACCCGTACTCATAAGGTGATACTACCCGATATTCATCATAATTAATTTCCGTTTATTCTGTAAGTCTTAAATCATCATATATTATCATATATGTTCCTAACACATATTTCAGGAAATATCAAATATCTTACACATAAACACATATTTAATACTTTAATCAATACCTGTATTAAAATCATGTTCATTAAAGGGTCTATGCACTAACTTGTTAAAGCGATGACTCAAAACTCAGACAACGCTTCGCTCCTAGCAACTATATTATCCTTGGACGTAACCTAATATCATTATCACAAAGTATTAGTCTAATATTTATTCTGACTAATTATTAGTTTAGATTCATCATTAATTCAAAGTCTATTTCATGATCTATCAAGTAAGGATCATCCAGATAGGACAGTTGTGAGGCAGGACCATTTCGACGTATACTTTCTGAAATCTAACAACCAAGCCAACATAACCATTTTAGACAACTTTCCTATAAATATATCAATTAGTATACTGACTTGGAATCACTGATAAATCTAGTTCATATGTACATAATAACGATAACGAACTTAAATATAAGTTATACTTAAAGTACTGTAAGCATAACTCAACTTACAGGTGGTTTTGCGAGAAACCGGAGTCTGTGCAGGCAGAATTTCTAAACGGAAAGCTGTATTTCTCTGGGTTTTTTGGCACTCCGGAGCTTCGCTACTAACACCTAGGAAGTTAGAGAAAGGCATTGAGGTCTTTTAGGGGTTTGGGTGAGACTTGGATAGAAAGGTATGAGGAAAAGAATGATTTTCTACTTCAATTTATAATGGCCAACAACCGAGTACGCGGGGTGTACTCAAGGATTACGTTGGGAGTAAGTCAGTACATTGGGTGTATGTGAGCTACATTGGGCGTACTCATTCCAAGTGTTGCAATCTAGTGGCAAGTCGTGGGGAAGAAGGTGTGGTCTTAGATCATGTCACGTGCCACTTGCCGGTTAATCTGAAAATTAATTATCTTATAAAATCTGTAACTTTGGCATACGAGCTCTGTTTTTAACGTTCTTTATATCCACACGTAGCTATCGATGTGTTCTACAACTTTCATTTAGACTCTATCGGATAATTTTGAATTAATTTTTAAAGTTATATTTTAACAGGCTTAAACAGTTAAAGTATATTAAAAATTCATAACTTTGCCATCTGACGTCTATTTTCCACTGTCTTTATATAGTTGAGCTCCTATTAATGAGATCTTAGACTCTCGTTTAGGTTGTGTCGGCTAATAATCGATCGATCTAAAATTCAATTTCCGAGTTGTGTACTACTACGTTGAATTTTAGAAAAATTATAACTTCCTCTAACGAAGTTAGATTTAGACGTTCTCCATATGCACATTCTCGGTTTAATGTCTACTATGAATTTAGTTTAGATCGATAAGGCTAGAAATTATTTTGTCAAAATTTTACTTTTTACGATACACTGAGCTCTGACGGTTTAATCGCGAAACTTCGACAGGTCATAACTTCTTCGTTATAAGTCGGATTTCAGCGTTCTATATATGTACGAAATCCTTGTGACATATAGTATAACTTTGGTTACGATTATTTATCCTAAATAATATTCTATCAAAAATTCAGTCTTAATGCTTATTATCTCTAAGTTGACTAACCTGAATTACGGGTGTTACAGCGTGCGTCGGTTGGACCATAATAAAACTTATTTGCGCATTATAGGTCTAGTTGTGGTACGGTCGATGTATTGTACTAACCGTATGTATCGTTTTGGGCTTAAAATCATGAGTTGTGATTTATGTGGATGTTCTTTATGATATTTAGGTGTATTCATAAGAGTTTATATAACTTTATATCTTATTATTGTTTTATTAAGGGTACTTTATTAATTATATGTTTTGTACTTCAAGACTATAAAGTAAGGATTGGCCAGATGAGAAGTGTCGGAGGGCATGACCATTTTGGTGTATAGTCGTTTTAAAATCCAACAACCCAAGCGACACTTCAAACTAGTCACCTTTCCCCTAGGTGGTCTATAAGTAGTGTAATTAATAATAATACTTTTAGTTATTAGGCTTAAGGGTTAAACCTAATTAGAGTACTTGCCCTAAGTTATAGTCATAGTTCCTAAGGAATTACTAGTTCGTTATAACTTGCAGCTCTGATACCAATCTGTCACAGTGGAAATAGTGGAAATGCTAGGTTGTGCAATGTTTAGGGATGTTGGATCTGAAGACAAGTATATTGAATAGTACACGGAAATAAAACACAAATACTTCTTTTATTCATTATTAAAAGGGTTACACTATTCGACCCCCAAAGACTCCCAAAACATAAACTAAATAACAAGAAAACAGAATAAAACTTCCATCGTCCAGGTTACGACTTCCATCAGCAATCTACTTCCATTGCTACTATTTTTCTAAGAATACATGGGTTTTGAAAACGTCAACATAATGTTGGTGAGTTCACATGTTGTTAGGGTTCTATACTTTTGAGAATAGTTTTCATAACTCTTTAAAAAGGGTTTCTATTCTTTGCATTTTTGTTTTCCTAGGATAAGCTACTCTTTTAGTACTTTATCTTATAACTTTTCCTTTATATTTTTATATTCCTTTTTATTATATTTTCATACTATAATTACTTCATAGGTCTTCTCCTCTAGGTAGTTTAATTTATTAGGGTTAGTGGGTAATGTTACATTGAGTCCCTATAACTGAGCCATACGACTTGAAATTTCCCTGCCATGATGCTTCATCGGACATCGTAAAAAAGACTATACAGTTATGCATGTCAGGGTTATAGCTAGCAACCACAGGTGGGAGTGTCAATCCTGTGTAGATCTATACATACATTTAATGCTCACTTAAGATTAACGATTATAGGTTCGGGGTAGACGGATATCATACAGCTATGGATGAATAATACACATCATTTAACACTTACTTTATTTTACACATCACGCTACAGTGCATTTACACTGTAGCCTGTAGACTTTGTTACACTTTCTCTCGTACTCCCTGTTCCCCCACTCACGCTTTTTTTTTCTCTCTCTCTCTCTCTCTCTCTATATATATATAAAGAAATTCATTAGTTCTCTTGTAAGTGCTTCTCGTGTACTCTCTCTTCCCCACCATCCCTTCAAAACTTCTCACAAGCCTCGTGAAAGATCTATCGATTCTCACTCGAAGAACCTTGATAGTCACCTCCGCCACCAACATTGACGCGGTGGATGTGGTAGTTACAGGCATCGGGAGTCATCAGATCAAGCAGGTAACTAAGCCCAAGGTCTTCAAATGTTCGTGAACAGGAACAAAACCCAGCTAATGAGTAACGTCTCTCTCTCTCTCTCTCTTTCTCTCCCTCTCTCTCTCTCTCTCTCTCTCTCTCACTGACTGCTTGTTTAAGGTTTTGGGTAAAGAGATGAAATTATGCTGTCATAGTCTGATAAAAAGCTTGAATCTTATATTACATGATTGTTCTTTGTTCTTTCAGATCCAAGTACCTAACAAGGAACAAAACTCAATTTTCTTTTGTTCTTTGAGACCCACACAGGTAAAAGTCCCTTAATATTTTTAAATCAATGTTAGAAGTGAGTTTGCTAATCTGTGTTGTTTTTCATTTTTGATTTTTGAGCTTGGATCTGGATGAAGATTAACAAGATCGGGAAAGAAGGGTTTTTTTGCATCCTCGATTTCTTCTCTTTTTTCATCATTGATTTTGGTTTTTGTTTAGGGATTTATAGCATATCCTGAAACCGTATTATTTCGGGTGAAAACATGTATATTTTAATGTAAACCATAACATGTTCAACTATATTTTCATCAGTTTTCAACCCTCCCCATACAATAGATGCAATGTGCTGCATAGTCCATTCATTGTTATATCTCCTGCTTGACATGCGAAATGTGGATCTTTATGTTAGAACTTAGAACTCATTTACAGTGTACTCAAATTATATTAAGTCTAGAAACTCTGAGGGTTTGGATTCACTAAATACTAAATAGTACTCTTAAATTCAGAATATAAGCCAGTAAGAAGATTGTGCAATTACATAACTTAGTTGTTAAAATTAATAATGACAGGATGATCCATTTAATGAAATTTACATGTTAAAGCATAATGCATGTAGCTAATGGTGACTTCCAATTTGTGAGTAGAAGAAGCAGAAAAATGACTACTCAGGTTAGAAAACATACAACTTTTAAAGCATGAGGTATGATTGATCAAGGTTCTGACAAAAAAAAATTAACGTTTCAGGCCATAGTGGTTCGATCCTAACGAAATTGAAGGTGTATAGGAGCTAGAACAAGATCTACTTCATATCGTTTGCCATCTCCATCTCAAAAAAATTCCCTTTTGATTTTGTTTCTATGATTTGATATAGGTTGCAGGTGGAGGGTCTTCTCTGGGATACCAGTTTGTTGATGGTAAATGTAAAATATGATAATTAGGTATTTATTTGCCATGGGTTTGTTTGGATTATATGTGTGGTCCAAAGAAAACTTAGCAGATTTCGAAATTAAGAATTGTAATATGTGTTTGTTCCTAATTTCTCATAATGACAGTTACCATGCCTATAATTTCTTTGGATTGATTATATGTTTTTCTATCTGCAACAGAGACAAGGTTAGTTTAATTTTTTTTCTTAATTTTCTATCTATATATTTTCAGGTTTAGTCCCGTTAGTAGACTATTGGTGGATGTGAAGGCGGGCAAGGTTCAATTTCATGTTTTTTCTTAGTTTTCAGTTTATTATCTTTGGCATTATAGCGAATGAGTAGGGCCATAACCATATGGTTCTCATTTCCTAGATTATCAATCATATATTCATATCGGTCCCGATGTTCACCCCTGTTTAGCAGAAGGATTATATTTTCTAAGAGAGTTTTGCATTGATAAGGAAGTTCATCTAATTTATTGTAAAAGTTCGTTTGTTGATATTTTTATAAAGATACTCAAGCTTGATCAGTATGATAAGTGTGAATTACTTGGTCTTTTAGAAGTCCCCGTCTTTCCTAGCTAGAATAAATTGCATATCTTTTCAATTTTTATGTTTTGTAAACAAAGACTACAGTGAGTATATCCTAATCTATAGTAAACGCCTGGTTTCCTCCATTTGACGATCCAACATCATTTGGATCATCGCTTGTACTCCGTCTATCGTGATTAGCTCAGGAGCGGCTACCACAACCGGTATTTGTTCAATCACAGGTGGTTGATTTTTGTTCCCATTTGCATTCCCAGCTTCACTGCGGGTTCTTGCCATTTTGATCTACACACTGAATAAGGTGAATTTAGATCTTTATTTTGGATAGACATTTAAATCATCCTTATCTCTCCGAAACGTATATATGCTAGTTCTAATATCGTATTCGTACGTTTAGAATCCTAGTTTCTAGATCCGGTCGGCAACAGACCATAGATCCAAACAAATAGTATCATATAGCACATAAAAGCAATTTAGGAATCATTCCTAAAATAAACTACTGCTTGTGTCTAAAATATACTAGACACTCCTCTCACAATCATAGCTTAGCATTCTAAGTTTAAGTCTAGAAATCCTACAAATTCCTAGTTCGCTTAAACTAATTCTCAGATACCAACTGTGACATCCCCATTTTCACGGCCAGAAAAGACCGATTTTGTTTATGCTTTGTTTAAAAATCAGAGTAATATTTTAAATAAAAGTGTTGCAGAATTTGTTCCCAAAATAAAATATGATAACGATTTATCAATTCATTTCCGAATAAATGTATTTCATTAAAAACCTCGGGATGTCATGTTCGATACAGATCAAAAGCATAAACAGTACAATATAAGTCTTACTACATTTATTCATATCTACAGGCCTATATCTGTAATCTCTCATCCCAAACATCATATATATGCTCGTGCGCCACTACCTGTAATATATGAAACTGAGTGGGTCAGGCGTGGGAGCCTGGTGAGCACAAAGGGTTTTCAACCCACAATAAATAAGTTTATTAATTTCATCAACCAACAATAACCTGATTACCCGTTCCCGTTATCCTCACATTACGTCCCTAAAACACCTCTCATAAGGGACCTAGAATAAGGATCAACATTGGGATGGACACTAATGCTAATGGGATTCCTCAGCAATAAATGTCCTTAAGACAACCATGAGGGGGATGGAGTACACCGGTGAACACATCGTTCACAAACACCTACAAGTTGCGAGTCTGCTATCGTTCCACTGGACTGTCTAGAAGAGTTTGTGGTCGTCATCCATACTCCGCTAGATGACAGAATTAACAACAATATCGAGGCTTCTCATCATTTTATCACACATCGTCTATTACAGCTACCCATGTTTTACCCTAACATTTTCGTAGATATAAAATACATATACAGTTTAAATCACATAAAACTTGTATAAAATCGTTCATCCAGCATAGATAGCAAGTATATGGATAATATGCACACATAGCACGTAGTTTATATAAAATACTTCATATCTATGTGTACGACGAAAGGGACCATGCACTCACTTGTTGATGTGGTGATTATGAACACAGACTGCGCTTCGTTACTCTTAAAACAATTTCCTTCGACAGAACCTAGTATCATTACCACTAAGGTTTAGTCTAATATTCACTGAGACTAATTAATAGTCTTTCTATTATTATTATATTAAAACATAAGCTATACTAAAGGTAGGTTAGGCGTATCTCACTTACAGCGGGTTTTTCTCAAAATCGAGCTTCGTTGGAGCAGCGTTTCCGAGCCGAAAGCTTTTCTTCTCAGAGCCGTCGGGCACTTTGGGGCTTCTTTCTCGTGCTATCGAGGTTCCCTAGACTTGGGAGGGGTTTAGGGAGGCTAGATAGAATTTAGAGAGAGAAAGAAAGGTTATGTTGTGAAGAAATTATGAAGAGTTCATCTCTTATTTATAGGAGTTTTATCGTAGAGTAGTTCCTAAGCTTCGTTCGTATCTTCCGCGTACGAGCTCTGTTTTCTACGTTCTTTATATCAACGCGTTGGTATTTACGAGTACTACAACTTTCATCTAGACCACGTCGGCTAATTCTCATTTTATCTCAGATTTACAAAAACTGTATCGTATTTATCGCGCTCGAAGAGACTAAGCTTCGTCCATAAAACAAACAATAAATACACAACCTACCATTATACCAATAACCATACTCAAGTAATGATGAGATACGGGCCCCGCCCACACTCAACTAATGATGAGATACTGGCCCCACTCACACTCAAATAATAATGAGATACGGGCATCTCCCACACTCGCATACATAAAAAACACATACAAGTATCACATAGACAACAAGTATAGCAATCCAACAATATGATTGATATATATACTCTAGTAATAATGAGAAACGGTTTGTGCCCACACTCCGTGTTCCTATCACGAACATATAACCACGGGCCAGCATTGGTGCTTAGACCCGTTCAATCCAGGAGGAAACTCACCTCGTACTGTTGAAGTCCCACGAATAAATCTCGGGTTGTTAGCTGACAGATCCCCAAGCTGTCAACATCAAAACAAAACCCAATTAACCATTTGGGCTTCCTATGCATAACTCTAAAATCTCCACTTAGGGTAAAAGGACCATTTTACCCCTAACCTAGCTTGGTCCAAGATTAAGGCCCAAACTCATACTCTGAATGCCCAAAATTCAAATAATCAACTAAGGCCCAACTATAACCCATTTTTCCAAATCGGGCCCAAACCCCTCATGTGGTCTCACCTTCAGGCCCAACCATCGATTCTGGTCCAAACACTTGGCAATCAAATGATCCAATATCTCATAATCATCAAGGCCAAGTTATGGACCATCTATGGCCCAATTTTCCAAATTAGGACCAAGCCTTTCCCATGGGTGTTATCCTAAAGCCCAATTCAATACTCTAGTCCATATACTTGCTCTTGGATGGTCCATCAATAGCCCGACCACCAAATCCCAACAAAAGGCCCAACTCAAGGCCCAAACCAAATTAGGGTTTTTGCATAAAATGACGATTAGGGTTAAGTGTTCTCACTTAACCCATTAAAGGAATTAATCAATTAAGTCCATTACTCCCCTAGGCCAACATACAATGGAATCAGCATAAGTCATAACTTCAGTCCACTGGTCCAAACGTGGGTCCTAGTAATCCAAATCTAACATTTTCTAAAATTAGGGTTTTCTAAACCCTAATTAGGGTTTTCAACCCAATCACAAGCCAATGAAGTCCAAGATCAAGCTATTGGGACAATTAGGGTTCCACTAGGCCGGCACCACCCACTGCCACCTCGGGCAGTGGTCATCATCGGTGGCTCATGGCGGCAGGCAGCGGTAGCCACCATTTCCAATGGTGTTTGTGGTGTTTCCTGCCCAAAAATTGCATATACAACTTCACACATAATATACATACACACACAGTGTAACGCCCGTAGATCCGGGCTAGTCAATTCAGAGACGATAAGCGTCAAAAATGACTTTTTTTATAGAAGAGTGTTTAGAATGAATAATCATAGCCAAGTTTTAGTATATGTTACAAGGTTTCTGTGCAAATAAAGAATGTCGAAATCCGAGTTATAACGAATAAGTTATGACCTGTTGAAGTTTTGTGACAAAACCGGCATGACACAGCGTGAATTAAATAGTGAATTTATGTTAGAGTGATATTTGGCCTTAGCGATCTAAACGAAAGTCGTAGAATATGCTAAACCAAGAGCGTACATAAAAAGAACATCTAAATCTGACTTCGTACGAGGAAGTTGTGAATTTCCGAAGTTTCAGCTTAGTAGTATGCAGCTCGAAGTTCGGATTTTAGATCGAGTGATTTCTAACCGAAACAATCTAAATGAGAATCAAATATCTTGTAGATGTTTTTGCAACGGTAAAGACAGACGAAAACGGATGTCAAGTGAAGAAGTTATGAATTTCTAATGGAGTTTTCCTATCCTGACCTACTAAAAATAATATAATAAAAATAAATCAAAATTAGTCAACGGAGTCTAAACGAGAATTGTAGAGCATAATCTCACCTACACGTGGATATAAAGAACGTTGAAAATGGAGATTGTATGCGAGAGTTATGATCTTCTAAAGTTCGAGGCACGCATCCCAAAGGGGGAACGCCCTGCGTTCAATTGGGGAACGCCCTGTGTTCAATACTTCGCTCCGGAGTGGCCACGTCGATGCTGACTCAGCGGATAAGGGATAGGATCAGAACCCCGCTCCTATGCACCGCATTCGAAGGGAACGCCCATCGTTCCTTTGGGGAACGCCCTGCGTTCGCGGTAGACTTCAGCACTATAAATAGAACAGGAAGGCAGCCGAGTTTGGTTGCCAAATTTCTTTTCTCTCTCCCGTTTTACCTCGTTTTGCATGCAAGGAATACCCCCGAAGCCCCGATATTATCCCGAGACCCGAAGTGAGTCCCGACGCTCCGAAGATCCCGAGAAGAAAAGATTTTCAGAGCCGAAGCTCTGCCCGCGAGAAGTCCGGTGTGTGAAGATATCTCGGTTTCACCAAAGAATTTCTACTTGAAGAGCCATAGTGCTGTACGATAATCGCCTTATCAGGTGAGTGTATAGTCTCTTTCATAAACACGATTTTAATACAAGTATTGTTTAAATTTATTAAGTACATGTTTTGGGTGAGTGTGTAGTCACTCTCTTCTAACACATGAATATGAAGTATTTGCTGTGAAATACGTGCTATGTGTTTATATATTGTTGTTTATTTAAGATGAGTGCAGAATGGATGTTTTTTATAGTTTTAAATGAGTTAAACTGTATATGTATTTTATATCTACAAATATGTTGGGTAGAACATGGGTAGATGAGATAGTTGGTGTGTGATAAAAGATGAGTTGGATAATGAGATCAGGAGCTTAGTTTTAGATCTGTGAGTATGGATTAGGTAAAGAGATAAACTTGTTATTAGTTCGGGAGTATGGATTAAGACTAAGTTAATTGTCCCTAGTCTGGGAGTATAGATTGGGCACAATTATTGATCTGGGAGTATGGATCAGATCAGGAGATTAGTTTTAGATCTGGGAGTATGGATCAAGTGAAGAAATTAGTTTTAGATCTGGGAGTATGGATCAGGTGAAGAGATTAGTTTTAGATTCCGAGACTATGGATCAGGTGAAGAGATTAGTTTTAGATCCGTGAGTAGGGATCAGGTAAAGAGGATGGTTTTAGATACGAGAGTTTAGATCGTGTAGTTGTGAGGATCGATGGGGTGGGATAAGACTTACTTTTGTACGATGAAATTATATAAGTTTGTGAGTTCTAGTGTGTGTGTGTGTGTGTGTGTATATATATATATATATATATATATATATATATATATATATATATATATATATATATATATATATATATGATATAACATTATGGGATGAAAACCATATATGCTCACCAGGCTCCCAAGCCTGACCCACTCAGTTTTCTTTGTATTACAGGTTATGGCACAAGAGCATAAGTTGGCTGACATAACGAGAGATTTTGGATTATAGGCCAGTAGTTATGAATAACTGTTGTAAGGTCTATTTTGTTTTGTTTATGCTTTTTTTCTGTTTATGCTTTTGTTTTGTATTGAACATGACATCCCGAGATTTTGTTATATAATGAAAATACATTTCTTTAAAGAAATGTTTTGATAAATTCTTATCATATTTTGTTTTGGGAACAAATTCCGCAATTGTTTTCTGTAAAAGATTACTCTGATTTTAAAAACAAAGCATAAACAAATCAGTCTTTTTTGGCCGTGAAATTGGGGATATCACACATAGCCACCTCCTACTTTGGCTGGTGGCGGCAAATGGTGGCAGAAAGAAGCTATATGGCGGCAGCCACCATGGTTGGATGCCATGGTGGTTACCCACGTATTCCGACCAGCAAAAACACACACACGCATCTTGAAATCACAGAAAAACACTACATAACTTACCCATAGCCACCATGTTCACTGTAGCAGCGATCGGAGATGTTTCCCGAGAAGAGAAATAGCTGCAAGGAGCGACGTCGATGGCGGCGGCACGAGCTAGCTGTTTCGGAGCAGAATGGGATGAGAAGAAGCGGTAGCGGCAGAGGAAACCGAGGTTGCGACCTCGCCGACAAACGACTGCAACGGTCGCAACTCCCACTACTCTGGCGACACAATGTGACATCCAGCGCTAATCATGACGTTCAACAGTCGTGGTGTCATTCCGATGGCGAATTAGAGGCGACAGGGGACTCGATGATGCAGCAGCGGCTGGTGGAGCTCTTGATAGTGGCGGCTGCTGAATGGTGCCCTTAGGTTTAGGGTTAGACGACGGGGGAAGGAACACCAGGTATATCATGTGTTCTTTCCAACTTGTGTGATATTTGCCAACTCTAGTCCCTCCTCACGAATTTTGTTCTCAAATTAAATCCAAGTTTTACCTTTTAGCCCTTGCTTCTACAATTCCTTCCATAGAAAGTCCTAATAATTACCAAACATACCCCCACTTCTAAAATCCTTCTCAAATTAAATTCATAATTTACTAAACAGCCCTCAACCATCAAAATCTTTACAAATTAATCCTAAAGTTACATTTTAACCCCCAAACTTCCAATTATGACTTTTTAACTCCCAAAGACCAACGCCTTTCTAAATTAATCCGCCTTTATGACTACTACTCATTTAAATTTTATCTATTTATTTATTTAATAAACGGGATGTTACAACTCTCTCCCACTTAAATTAGATTTCGTCCTCGAAATCATTCTTTACCATCCCTGTTACGTCAAACCACTCGAGTGACATGGCAAATCCCGGGCACACCCTAGCCTTCACAGGGTAACCGTAACCAACCTTCGCAGGGTTCTAAACTAGAAGGTGAATGAATTCTTTGCACGTGATCAATTTTACTCAATCGGAAATCCGGATTCTTGAGATGGTTTGACTCCCTAACATACCGCTCATATTGAATCATTATTGTTGCACCCAGTCCACTTATCTCTCTACTGACTACTCAACTTCTGATAACTCAGGGTTCCCACTAGAAAACAGAGTCATGGAACCGATTATCCTTGTAGATCACTTATACTTGGCCAAGGCTCAAATAATCCCATTGTGAGGAGCTTAGCATAACCCAAGTTATTTGTGACTCTAACAATACATGAAATCCTAAAATACCATTACTGCTTGAGACACTAAAACTGTTCGAAGCACTGAACTGTCTGAAACACTGAACTACCTGAAACAGGATGTTGCACCCTAGCTGCCTTTAAAAATCTACCGAGACCTCCCTGGTCTCAATTTGTTCACTAGTCATCTGAAATACCGGGTTCCAGCTAGGTTGCACAGCCCAAGGACTCCTACGTAGTCACCTCACACGATTTCCAACCGAAACCCTTGTCTGCCAATAATTGCCATTAGTCATCTTGCCACTATGGCTCTAACGATCTTCTGATACAACTGATCGGGTCCATACGTCGAGTCTCGACATTACCAAATCCAAGGCTAAAAGTGATTGTTACACGACCAAGGGTAACCTTATATCACAAACGACCTTAAATGGTCCATTGCTTCCTTGATCCCATGACTGTAGTGGCGTTCCTACGATCGTATCGCTGGCTCAAACAGGTCTAATTTATATGGGAAAATCCGTAAACCAATATGTGAATTTGCCATGCTCTCACTGTTGCATCTTAACTGATGGGTACTAATGTTCCTTCCGTGATCTAACACACTCCCATGCTATCTACTAACTTAGTGAATCCTACGGTTATACACGTAGACTTACAACACTCTAGCACTATCTGCCAACCTTGTGAATGCTACGGCTACACCCGCAGACTTACAACACTTCTAGCACTATCTACTAACCTTGTGAATGTTACGGCTACACCTGTAGACTTACAACACTTCTAGCACTATCATCTAACCTTGTGAATGCTACAGCTACACCCGCAGACTTACAACACTTCCCATGTTATCTAGCTGCTAGTTAATGTTATGGCTATCCTGTAGTCTTACCACACTTTCCATACTGGGTCGAACACGCGCTTAACCTAACACTCAACTAAACTCATGTCCTGACTGGAATCCCCAACCTGATTCCCTAAGGCCTCCTATCAGGTGACCCCATTGAATCAGTACCGTACCCATGCCCGTGATCGAAGCATCACGGTAAACCACGAAATCATCTACACCCTCTGGCAGGGAGAGAATTGGTGCCTCGCACAACTGATGTCTGAGAGTCTCGAAGGTTGCCTGCTGCTCAGGCCCCCAGTGAAAGGCCACCGACTCCTTGGTCAGTCAGGTCAAAGGAACTACAATCTTGGATAAGTCCCGAATAAATCTCTAGTAATAACCAGCTATACCCAGGAAACTCTGAATCTCATTTGGAGACCTCAGAATCTCCCACTGCATCACGGTCTCTAGCTTGGCCGGATCGACCAGTATACCCTTCTGGTTGACAAGGTGCCCAAGAAATTACACCTTGCAAAACCAGAACTCTCATTTGGAGACCCTTGCAAAAATTCTCTCCCTCCTCAGAGTCTCTAGTACCTCCCTCAGGCGCTCCTCGTGCTGCTCCTCAGTGTTGGAATAAACCAAGATAATGTTGTACTCTCCCAATCCCGCGATTAGGGAAATGATCTTTCACTATCCGCTAATAATTCTCGGTATGTAATTGGCATATGACATCTCTTGAAAATATAATTCAAACACAAATAGAGGATAACCCAAAGTTACACTTACTCAAACCCTTAGAACGAAAGGCTCCATCGTGCAGTTTCCCACAAGTGTTGCATTGAATCTGGCCCTGTTGGCCTCTCAAAAGCTTATCTGGATCTTGGGTCTCCTCCCGAGACCCTTCAATATAAGCAACTGATATGGTTCCCTCTTCCCAGTGTGCTCCAAGTCAATATCCTATTCTCGGGCTCTAGAAGTCATATCATTCAGGGTCTCACACCCAGAGATACTCATGATCTTCTTGCTATCATTCTGATGTATGTCATGATACCTTACCTTCTTCATTTTGTCATCTACTGCATACTGCGGTAGCAACTAAGCTCTCTCCCGAGACTTGGCAGTGATCTCTGCCACAGTCTCAGTAGTCTGGTGGAGATCTAACAACTCTCGCGCCAACTGTCGCGCCTCAATCGCCTGGGCAAACTCCGCCCAGAATCTTGTCAAAAAGTCATCCTATGACACAGCACCGACCGCATCATCACCCAACTCACTACCAATCTCTTCCCATCAATCACGCCCCTGTCCTTCAGGAAACAGGAAGTAAATCGGACCTTGTCCCTCTCCTACAATGGTTGATACGAAAATATTGGCGACATCTGCCAACCATCTGCTGCTAGCAATGGGGTCCCTAGCCCTATGATAATCTGGAGCTTCACGAGCTCTGAACTCCCGAATCAACAACGTACATGTACTTATCATGGTTGCTATCTCAATGCAGAATGATCTCAGCCTCCCATCCCAAATCTATAAAATGCCCTCCTCGATCATACGGAAGATCACAGGAGTATGGTAAGTGATATTGTGCCTACTCTCAGATGGAATGAACTCCCTCATCTGACCATCAAGCTGCCCGGCTCCAGAGTCCGAGCTTGATCCCTCACCGGCACCAGCATTACCATCTAGCCTACCACATAGTGTCACCATACTCAGAAATATACCATCACAATCATCACAATACTCATCATAACTCGAGGGATCTCACACACTACAAGTTTCTTGGGTTCATCTCGGCCTTCCTTGATTCGAGTACGGATCCTCTGCTTTCAGTAGTACAGTCTCATACTACCTTCCACGTCTATCCATACTTTCCTCAAGAACTGCCTTGACTCCACCAAGTCCCTTATATTGCTACTGTTCTCTGCTACTCTCATCCTAGTCTTGCCCTAGGGTAATCACCAATCCACTCTCTGCCATAAGTTGCATAAGAAGTCCCTGCTATCTCCCCCTAACTAGCTCGCAAATACCATTACATATCACTAAGACTAGATAATTATTCGAATCAGAGGTCCTACCCTACAAAATAGTTAGACTCAAACGAGAGCTGCTAAATAAGGCTAAAACTAACCTTCTGAAATTATTTAGTCCTCACAATATGTAACTTAACATATTCGTTTACTAGTTAGTGAAAGATAACTAGAACTCCTAAAAGCACAAAGCAAGTAGTATATGAGCATTGTGTACACGTAATCAAGCATATACTAATCAGGCCATCATACCGACTACTTTGTACTAGCATGCAATTCATAAAGTTGATACAAATATAACATGCACATAAGGCATCCTTCCTAGATCCTTAGCCCTAATCTAGCATACAGATCTCATAAACATATCATAACATAAACTTGTATGGGTAGTTTGGGAGTACTTACTTGAGCTCGGCTGATTGCATGCATGACACCCCTTTCTCTTTTCAAAGTTCTTTTCTCTTTAAAAAAATGCTTTTCAAAATCCCTTGTATAAAATGATTTTATTTTTGAAAATTTTCATACCGAGTCCTTAGTTTGAGTTCAGACACACTCGAGAGTGTGCCCGAACCCTCAAACCAAGGCTCTGATGCCAACTTGAAATGTCCCAAAAATACGGTCTAAAAGTTTCATTTTAAATCATTAATAAAACCATAATTATCATTCAACATATACAAATCATAAATCGTGTATCTTAACAATATCATAACATCTGTTAAAAATATATCAGAATATAAAATCCCAGTCTAAACAAATGGTGTGTGCATTACAATCATCTCGAACTCCTCTTTTGAAAACCAAAGTACCTGAAACCAAAAATGAAAACCATAAGCACGAAGCTTAGTGGGTCTCCCCAAACTACCACATACCATACACATAATCATGCTACTGAGAGATACGGGCCCCGCCTACACTCCGCTAACTAGGAGATACGGGCACCGCCCACACTCTGCTAACTAGAAGATATGGACCCCACCCACACTCCGCTAAATAGAAGATATGGGCCCCGCCCACACTCCGCTAACTAGGAGATACAGGTCCCGACCACACTCAACCAATCATGAGATACGGGCCCCACCTATACTCGCATACATAAACAAACACATACAAGTATCACACAGACAATAAATACACAACCTACCATTATACCAATAACTATACTCAAGTAATGATGAGATACGGGCCCCGCCCACAGTCAGCTAATGATGAGATATGGGGCCCGCTCACACTCGAATAATAATGAGATACAGGCCCCGCCCACACTCGCATACATAAACAAACACATACAAGTATCACACAAACAACAAGTATAGCAATCCAACAATCTGACTGATACCTATACTCTGGTAATAATGAGAAACGGGCCCCACCCACACTCTGTGTTCCCATCAAGAACATATAAACTACACAGGCCGGCATTGGTGACTTAGACCCATTCAATCCATGAGGAAACTCACCCCGCACTGCTGAAGTTCCGCGAATAAATCTCGGGTTGCTAGCTGACAGATCCCCAAGTTGTCAACATCAAAACAAAACCCAATTAACCATTTGGGCTTCCTATGCATAACTCTAAAATCCCCACTTAGGGTAAAAGGACCATTTTAGCCCTAACCTAGCTTGGTCCAAGATTAAGGCCCAAACTCATACTCTGAATGCCCAAAAGTCAAATAATCAACTAAGGCCCAACTATAACCCAATTTTCCAAATCGGTCCCAAACCCCTCACGTGGTCTCACCTTTAGGCCCAACCATCGATTCTGGTCCAAACACTTGGCAATCCAATGGTCCAATATCTCGTAATCATCAAGGCCTAGTTATGGACCATCAATGGCCTAATTTTCCAAATTAGGCCCAAGCTTTTCCAATGGGCCTTATCCAAAATCCCAATTCAATACTCTAGTCTATATACTTGCTCTTGGATGGCCCATCAATAGCCCAATCACCAAAGCCCAACAAAAGGCCCAACTCAAGGCCCAAACCAAATTAGGGTTTTTACATAAAATGATGATTAGGGTTAAGTGTTTTCACTTAACCCATTAAGGACTTAGTCAATTAAGTCCATTACTCCACTAGGCTAACATACAATGGAATCGGCATAAGTCATAACTTCAGTCCGCTGGTCCATACGCAGGTCCCGGTAATCCAAAACTAATATTTTCTAAAATTAGGGTTTTCAACCCAATCACAAGCCAATGAAGTCCAAGATCAAGCTATTAGGCCAATTAGGGTTCCACTAGGCCGGGCACTATCCTCTGCCACCTCAGGCAGTGGTGGTCGGCAGCGGCTCATCGCGGCAGGCGGCGACAGCCATCATTTCCAATGGTGGTTGTGGTGTTTCCTGCCTAAAAATTACATATATAACTTCACACATAATATACATACACATACAGCCACCTCTTACGATGGCTGGTGGTGGCAGAAAGAAGCTATATGGCGGCAGCCACCATGGTTGGCTGCCATGCTGGTTACCCACGTATTCCGGCCATCAAAAGCACACACACATCTTGAAATCACAGAAAAACATGACATAACTTACCCATAGCCACCATGTTCACTGCAGCGGCGACCAGAGATGTTTCCCGAGAAGAGAAACAGCCGCAAGGAGCGATGTCGACGGCGGCGGCACGAGCTAGCCATTTCGGAGCAGAACGGGGTAAGAAGAAGTGGTGGCAGTTGAGGAAACCGAGGTTGCGACCTCGCCAATTAACGACTGCAACGGTCACGCCTCCCACTGCTCCGGCGACCCAATGTGACGTCAAGCACTGATCATGACGTCCGGCAGTCGTGGTGGCGTTCTGATGGCGAATTAGCGGCGGCTGCTGAATGGTGCCTTTAGGTTTAGGGTTAGACGACGGGGGAAGGAACAGCGGGTATATCCCGTGTTCTTTCCAACTTGTGTGATATTTTCCAACTTCAGTCCCTCCTCACGAATTTTGTTCTCAAATTAAGTCCAAGTTTTACCTTTTATCCCTTGCTTCCATAATTCCTTCAATAGTAAGTCCTAATAATTACCAAACATACCCCCGCTTCTAAAATCCTTCTCAAATTAAATCCATAATTTACTAAACGACTATCAACCATCAAAATCTTTAAAATTAATCATGAAGTTACATTTAACCCCTAAACTTCCAATTATGACTTTTTAACTCCCAAAGACCAACGCCTTGCTAAATTATTCCGCCTTTAGGGTTACTACTCATTTAATTTTATCTATTTATTTATTTAATAAAGGGATGTTACAGAGACATTAATCATTCATAGAAAAACCAAACTTATCATACTCAATAGAACATTTATTAGATTGGATAAACTAATAGACATATTTGATGTATTTTTTTTCAGTGTTGTAAAAATCGTTGAGTTGGCTGATTACTCCTCCGAGTACTTGCTACTTGGCCCCTTACCAAGGCGAGTTGCAAAATCTCGAGTAATCCCTGATTGGCCCCTTACTAAACTGAGCAATGTTGTAAAACTCGGTCAACTCGGTGATTAATATGTATAATATAATTAATGATTTATTATTTAACACACTCATATGTGTTTATTAGTATACATACATATATATATATATATATATATATATCTTAAATTTCCAGTAATTATTTACGAAGTGAGACCATTATGTTTTTTTAAGTTTTTGAGTATTCACATGTATCTAATTTTGTTATATATTTCTATCAACTTATGATTTTAACTTGTAATTTTGACATATATAATGTCCCTAAAAATATTTCCACATGAATTACCGAATTCGAGTACTCCCGAGTACTCGCTACTCGGTAGTCGCCCAAGCAGGTACCGAGTAACGAGTTCCACAACCTTGATTTTTTTCAAATAATGTTTAGGCTGATGAGGACATTGTAAATGTAAAGAGGACAATGTGCGTTGGGTATAGAAGTGTGACCAATATTTATTATAGGAATATAACACCCATCACCGATAAGGACTAAATAGAAATTTCTATTATAAAAAATGGATGAGAGTATACGAGAGTTAATATAAATATGGGATGTAGCACCGATATCTATATATTACCTGTTATCTCCTTGATCTTAAAGACTCATAGTATTGAACATGTAGTGATGTAGTATTGGTATCTATATATATTACCAAGCCCTCATAGGTGTGGAGGGTGTAAGGTGAGCATGAACAACCTATTATGGTTGTTGTCGTTATTGCTAATTTAGGCCACTAGAGATGTACTGATACAAGCTCGACAAGAGGGACCACGAGTTGCTATTACACAAGCCAAAAGGAGATATTATGGAGAGATGGGCCATGGAGAGGTAGCCTAGGGTTGTAGAATGGAAGAAAGGCGCAACCCAAGCCTATTATTTAGTGGAGGTAAATGCAAACTAAGGTTGTTGGTCAGTGGGATTATAATGTAACCAAAACGCTATGGCGAGTGGTTGTTATCTGACGACTGACGGCGGTCTCCTCCGTTAAATGGTTGTTGATGGTTGTTTCCCTGATTTTGGTTAGCCTCCTCTCCAATTTTTGTTACAATTTTGATTTTTTTTTCCTTGGTTGGAAAAAATCTATTCCAGGACCAAAACAGTCGGTTGGGCGGACTGATCAGAGTGAGACAATTGGCGACAAAATTGTAACCTACGTTGTTCTTCAAGAAAAATCATGGATCTAGCCTCTAGAAACATAGGGAGTCGAGTTCTATGATAGATCAAACTTGCAATATAGTCGAATTTTGGTGTTAACCCATTTCTCATGTAAGTCCCAAGGTTCTTTTTAGGGGCAGTCACATCAATGTTATCTAGACTTCGGTAATTGCTTTAATTCTAGTATAATATGTAGTGACAATTGAATATTTGATTATGATGTTTCACAACTCATTGTCAAGTTGGATCACTTTGGTGGATTTCAAAACTTACTTATTTCACAATCCGTAGAGTTACGTGTGAGGAATCATTAAAAAGGGCTTATAATATGGTATTGTAAATCCAAACCTTGACAGTGGAATCCATTTAGTGTAACTTGGGTTTAGTTTTGTCATTTATAGTACCATCGGTGTGATCAAGTACACCGAAGCGGGTGCAATGTATCACAAATAGTTCTCTTCATGCATCATCATTAAGATGTTCAAGATCCCATTATAATGGGATGTATGCTTTGATGTTAGTTATTTACTACGGTTCTTCAAGAGAAGATGATGAGTGGTATTGTAGATGACCATGGTAATGGTAGGAATAAAGAAACATCAAGAAATTAGGGTTTTATGGGTTTAACTTGCTACCATCTTAATCAGTATTCTTATATTTCTTTTATAATCCATCATTCTCATCAAACCTAGACCTACACAAAAGGACCGGTCTAAGGTTGTGTTTGGCGCGCCACAACTAGCTTATTTTTCGAGCTTTTTTAAGTTGTCATGTTTGTCAAGCCAAAAAGTAGCTTATATGCTAGTTTTTTAAAAAGCTATTTAGACTAACTTTTTAGGAACTTTTTAAAATTTTTCCATATATACCCCTTAATTAATTATAAAAAAACATTTTTTTTTAAATTTCCTTTTATAGCATTTCATATTTTTCAGCTAGTTTTACCAATCATTTCTTATCAGCTAGCTTTTCAGCTATCAGCTAGCTTTTTATTTAACAGCTAGCTTTTTAGCTATCAGCTAGTTTTTCAGCTAATAGCTAACTTTTCAGCTAGTATGCCACACATAGTCTAAGACCGAACCTGAAAAAAGACCAAGATTGGACTAGTCTAAATCAAGATTTGACTGGAAAAAAAAAAAAAGATCAGGCCGAAAAAAAGACCATCCAAGACCGGTCCAAGAAAAAACTGACCATTCTGAGACCAATCCCAAAAAAAGATCGAACCATTTCGAGACCGACACAAGACCAGTCTGAAACCGATATCAAAAAAGACCAGAAGTCAAAGTTTATAAATATATCATTTTTGTGTTAATTAAACAATTTTTTATCACACACTATCTAACTTCTTTTCTTTTTTCCTTTTATTAAACTTTAGTGTATCACTTTTATACACAATTTTTTATCACACACTATCTAACTTCTTTTCTTTTTTTCTTTTATTAAACTTTAGTATATCATTTTTAATAGAGTTTAATCTATCATTTTGGTGTTAATGAGAAATTAGAAATTGAAACTAAAAAACCCAATGAATACCGAAATCGAACCGAAAAACCCGAAAACCAAACAATAAAATATGCACGGAAAAAGCGCGAGACCGGACCGAAAAAGACCGAGACCAGTCCCAAAAAAATTGAACCGAAAGAGATCGATATGAAAAAAACCGGTCCAAAACCGGACCGCTTCGAGACCGCAAAAATATCAGACCGTTCGAGACCAACCCAAAAACTGAGATCGCAAATGTGGGTGTCTAATCAAACCCAATTATAGATACAAATATATAATGGGCTCGCTAAAAACACCATACAAAGTGGACTACATGGGCTTAGTAATACAACATAATACGCACAAAAATTGCCGTTCCTGGATTAGTCTTAAGTAAATCCTTTTTTTCTGGATCGGTCTTTTTTTAGACCGGTCCCGATCGGTTCTCGGTCGGTTCTTTTTCGGTCCATCATTTTTCAGATACGTCTTTTTACAGATCGGTCTTTTTTCGGATCGGTTTTGCTCTAAACTAGTTTGATACCAGTTTTTTTTCAGTTCGGTTCGGATTCGATTTTTTTTCGGGTTCAATTTCAGATTTTCTGACTTTTTTTTTGCTCCGGTTGTCTTATGCTACATTTGATTCCATTTTATAACCGTTACTCTTTGTACAATTTTAGCCGTTTGACAATTCTAATTGTTGCATTATATTTCTTGGCCAAAACAAATCGGCAAAAAACATTTACTGCCTTGTATTTCCACTTTCTAGCCGTTAGCTAATTTTCAATACTTATTAGTTGGTTGAGTAAAATAAACATTAAAGAAAAGGTTTGGGGATTTGTCCCACATTATTCGGTGGTATAAATAAGAAAGGGAATGTGAAAGCATTATAAAAAGAGAATGAAACAAAAGGAATCATGGAGATCTGATGTTTAATTGGGCTATCGAAGTCATGCTTGTTGGGTATTACCTTTCTTGAAGCCTCTTCTCACTCACACATCGTATGATTGTATGGGAGGCATTACGGGCGGACCCGAATCCGCATGGATCCATTGAAACTAGGCTAACAAGACAAATAAACATTTCCTTAATAATTCCACATGTAATGTAATATAACAAAATCATGAATTATTATTTTTTAAATCAACCCGAAAGAGGTTAACCATGTAATATCCGCATAAGGTGGTTTTGCTTCCTTAGAATACATTAACTAAAGAAATAGTTTCTAAAAATATGTATACTTTAATATAACAAACGATTTTTCAAGCTAATAAATAAAGAAAATCATTTAGATTCCAAAAAGAAAAAAATATTTTTGTCTCAAATTCATCATTAGAATCCAAACCGCACTCCATGGCTTGAGGACGAGGTCACTCCTTTTTGTAGTAAAAAACAAAAAAAATCTTTTAGCTCCAACAAACTTTTATCTACTCTTTAGTTTGTTGGTTTATACCATATTAATACTTTTAAAACGGCTAAGAGAGCGTGCAAGAGTTTTCGGAGCTTTTGCATCCCCAAAAAAAATGAACTTTTTCAAAAATTTTGTTAATGAACAAGTTTTCAATGACTTGATGGGTCATGAAGTTTTCAACCAATTGTAAATAGATGTTTCAACCAATTGTAAATAGATAACTTATAATATGGTCTCGCAAATAAGCAATTTGAAAATGTTTTCATATTATAAAGATAAATTAGGTTTTTTATTTTAAATTTTTTCATGAAATTTGAAAAGGCCCACAAAGATCACCTATTGTTAGACATCAACACGATTACATTTTTTTCACTTTTCATATATAAACGCTAACCAAAACAAAATCAACCACATATCAAACACGATGAGTACTTAAGCCCCACCTCTTTAAAGTCTAAAACACTCCAATCAACCAATCTCAAGGCCAAAGTGAAGAAATAAATTACAATATCAAAATATGATATACACACATGAACCTCACCCCCTCATTCTTGGATTCAACATCCTTAATGCTAACCACAAGTATATAGGGGCAACGCATATACACAATCTCAAACTCGAACTCTATACACAACCAACATAATGTTTTCAAAACTAAAAATGATAATAGAGTAGAACTTGAGACCTCACGTATGAATGCATTAAATCACAATATCCAAAGAGCAAAGAAAGTGTTCATACTTAAATCTAAAACTTATGTATTAGTGAAAATACATGGTCTCAAACTCATATATAAATGGTATATAAATGTGGAGTAAGCTACAAAAACACACAAATTCACTATCCCTACAATGACATAGATCATGGATTAAGATCATAATAGCACCAATGAAAGTATGAAACCACACACAATCTACAAAACAAGACATAAAAGCTAAAACTAGCCACCACTCCAAACCATATTTTCAACTGTTCAAAAAAAAACCTTCAAGCAACAAAAGGATAGTGGAACACAACCAAATTAAAGTCACAAACTCAAAACACTTCCAAATACAAATAAAAGTAAAACAAAGACACAAGGGCAATTTAGGCAAGATTAGGTTCGTAACCATGAACCCTAACTCGATATATGCAAGTATGGCTAGGGCTTCCATGATTGGACATGAATTCAAGCCTGATTGTGTCCACAGCAGTTTTTGATTCCACCAAATTGAAAGTCTGTGCATTACTCTTTTCAAGATCGTATGTAAACTCGGTCAGCAAATTCATCTTTTCGGTCAGCTCCTCGCTGCCCAACCATCCCAAAACTTTACAGTCCTTGGGAGCACTAGATCGGTCAAATGCCACACTCTGTTCATGTTCATCACACCATAAAACAAGAAAAAGTTAATGACACTAATTCTTTTTCCTTTATATAAACTTTTTGTAGGATGATTTTTGCAGCATATATTTTATGTCCCATGATAAGTTAACCTAGTTGTTACAGATATATACAACAGACATAAAGGTTTAGCAGCCAAAAAGCATAAAATAGTTCATAGAAAGTTAGAAACGAACCTTGGAAACATGTTCAAGAGTAATAGCCTCAGGAATAACAGCTGTTCGAAGCTTAATATCAACAAAACCAGTGTCTCCTTTGAGAGGGAAGCATTCACCAGGTTGACCAAAACTCGGTTGCAGGATCTTCACAGCACCACTGTGCACATTCCCAGCAATCCATCTGCTAAGTTTGCTAGAACGAATGAAAGGCTCGGAATGCTTTAACACCATAGCACCACCAGATGCCACAGCATAATCAATCCTACCAAGCCCATCTGCAGCATGTTTTTCGATTTCTTTCTCCACGATTTCTTTGGCGAAAGCCCTAATTTCATCCAATTTTAAATCACTGATATCGTCGACACCCTTTTTCCCCTTGAATTCCTCTAAAAATCTGTTGAACTCGTCTTTGGTAAGCCAATTAGTGGTTAAGGAGTTCTCCATAGTTTTAAGTCTTCCGTCAAAGTCATTAACCCTGCTGGAAATTTCAGCACCTTTGTCGTCAATTCTCTTGCTCAATTCGGTTTTCAGACCTGCAATCTCATTCTCGATCTTCCGATCCACAACTTCAACCTGAACTTGCATCATTTTGGTTGTGGTCTTCAAGAAAGCTTCGACCTCTGCAATCCTTCTTTCGTAATCAGAACTAGGGATAAGAATCGAATCAAAACCACTCCCTTGATTGAACGCTAGTCTACGAATCATTTGAGCCAAAAGCAAGAGTATAAGTATAAGAGCGAAATTCTTCATGATTACACTTACAACCCTCTTCCATGGAGCCTTCGTAGTGGAGGGGGCGCCGCCCTTCTTATCGGTGGTCCGTTTTCGTGGCTTGGTGGTTGAATTCGTGGGTAACGAGTTCTTGGTTTGAACAGCATCTCTAGATCTTTCGAGAACGGTTTCTGCTCCTGCTCTGATTGAATGGCTGAGATCTTTCCCTCTGCTGGTTTCGCCGCCGCTGAGCGGAGGAGCATCAATCCCATCACTGCCGCCCAAATCTAATCCGGATTTTTTCTCACCGGTGAATAAAGGTCTACGCATAGCAGCAGAAGGGTTTGCAGTAATTGAGACAGTGGACGACGACATTGAGAATTTGGAGACTGTTTTCAAATGAGATTTGGGAATATAAGAGATGATGTGAAGAAATTTCAAAGAAAATGAAAATTTTAGGAGGGAATTTCTTCAAGTTTTCGATGTATAGAGAGAGAGAGAAAGAATGAGGAAGGTCAGATGATGAGACGACCAAAACCGTAGGGGAAGTGGATGGAAAAACCTCTTGAGAGAGCGGTTCCACGTTCAAAATGACACCACCGATCTCGAAACTTCAACCCTTTCTTCTCCAAACAAAATGTGACAATGTTTTTGTATTTGGAATTTAGAAACTTCAACCCATATGTTTGTGACTTTTAACGGAGTTCATGATTTACTTGTTTTTGTTGTATTAGTATTATTTTACCGGGACATACTCGATGGATATGTTTATTGTTTAATAAAATTAATAGGTATATGATTTAAGCCAATGTGTTATACATATGATTTATTATTTATCTGAAGAGTTTTTTTTATAAACCTACACTTAATCAAAAACAAGAAGAGGGATGTTTACTAAAGTAAAATAAGGATGGTGAGAAGTGAGAGAATTGAGAGTCTTTGCAATTATGATCATTAAATTGAAGCAATTATGATCATTAAATTGAAGCGTGTCAACACCCAAGCTAACTATAGTCGATAGAAAGCTAACTATGGTTGTTACAGTTTAGCAACCTCTAACTAACTCACAATTACCATTAACTAACTTTATGCTAACATCCCCTCGACTAAAACATTGGAAAACATTAGAATCTTATAATGAAGTAGTTGAAATCGTGGAGTCGGTAACCTTTTTGTAAGGTCCATAAGGATGTCTGCAGGTTGAGATCATATATGAACATATCAAACCATAAGAGAGTTGTTTAAAACCATATCTCGGACAAAAAAAAAAGTATATCAATCTCTATATGTTTAGATCTTTGATGAAAAATAAAATTTATTGCAAGATACGTGACACCAATATTTCACACCCAAAGAATGGGCAAACTGACAATGGAAACTTGAGCTCACTAATTAGAGACATGAATGATACTCAACTTCTATACTAGACCTTGTAGCCATGTGTTATTACTTAGAACTCCAACTAATAATATTTGGAGCAAGAAAATACAATAACCACTTGTAGATCGACAATCATCAGTAAACCAACACAGTCAACATCAGAATATGCATGTAATGATGTTGATGAAAACTTGTGTATCACAAGTCCATGGGAACCATTAACTTGAATATAACGCAATATTCGTTTTGACCTCGATCCAATATTTTCATTAAATGTGAAGAAATTGTGAAACTTTGGTCATAAAACATGTTTTTCTATGTCTAATAATAATCAAGTATTGAAGAGCTTCAACGGTTCTTTAATTAAAAACTCATCATCTAATTTTGTGTACTGGGATATCGAGACAATTGTTGACCATAACATACCGTAGAGGCAAAAGGTTTGCATTGTGTCATTCACGTGCATTTTATTAAATCAATATATTTTTGTTTAGATAAATGTATAATAATGTTAGTAAACGATCTTTGAATCCCAAGGAAATAACTAAGTGTTCCCAAATCTTTAAGAGTAAACTTTGTACTAGTTTTCTGAATCAACTCCTCGATATATGTTGTTTCAACTTCCAGTAATAATGATATCATCAAGGTAAACAAAAACATACATCACATAGATAGAAGTGCAACTTACAAAGAGAGATGCATCTAAAATGCATCAAGTAAAGCCAAAAGATAACTAAGCCATAGAGAGTTTTGCAAACCTCGCTTGAGGAGCTTGTTTAGTCCATAAAAGGACTTTTATAAGCAAGCAAACACGATAATACTTGATCAACAACCCCAACAGGTTGATCCATATATATAGTTTCCGTAATATCCCCATGTAAAAAAATGTTGATGACGTTAACTTGTCGAATCTACCATCCATACGAAAAAATAACCAATAGAACAAGACGAATAATGGAAAATTTAACAATAAGATTAAAGATTTCAACATAATCCATTTGTTCGGTTTGTGGAAACCTTTTTGCAACAAGACGAGGTTTATATTGACCAATTGAATTGTTGGGGATTTATTGCATCAAGTACACTGTCTAAAGGTAATAGAAGAATCAAAAGATTTACCTAAGTGCACATACATCTTGGAATCTAGGTTTTACTAGTTTTAGCAACGTACTTTAAAATCAAACTAAAAGAATAGAACACTTACCTCTTGATCTTTAAATCATGTGATCAACAACCTTGCAATGGATAGAGAGTCCAATGTAGAACTCCTCTAATGTAGTTAGACCCAAGACGCCAAAAGCAAATAAGGAATAAACCATATTAGGTTTTATGCAAAATTCAGTAACCTTAGGAGAGGGTTATGATTTTTGTCCATATTAATAGAGATGAGAAGGGAGAGAGGGGTGAATGAAATTATGAAGGAATTAGTAGCTAGGGTTTGATCTCTAACATCCTGTTTGGAGGTAGCTGATTAATCCTTAAGTAATTCAAATTTCTAAAGGATAATCCTTACCTTATTCAAAGCATGCATTATCCTTTTCAGGATAAGCAGAAATTCGTCCACCTTCGATCTCTGGATGGTTATAAATATTCTAACTAATACCAAGAATTTAATTCATTTCAACTCATTTAATTAATTAAAACTATTTAATTAATTACCAAAATAATTTATAATTAATTTATTAATTCCTTAATAAATTAACAACTTTTTTTTTCGTTTCCTTAATGTTATTTATGTCATGAGACCAACCCAAAAGGACCTTGTTATTATTTAGAAATATTACCAACAAGTTAATGACTTTGGACGCTATTTCCAACAGTCTCCCACTCGAACAAGTCATTAGCTTTTTAAGGTCTTAATACTTCTCAAATAACTAACAGAGAGTTAGTAATCCAATGCAACTGCCCAACACTTGTTCTTAATCGAGTTTAGCCCTTAGATACATGATTAAATATTCCTTTATCCTGGATATTTGTATGAACTTAAGACATGGATATTGTTCAATTTTAGAGTTCAAAATTTTGTTTCCTAACAAAGATATCTAACAATCACATCTGACTTCTACATCGAACAAATCAATTTAGTCAGGACTCGGCCAACCATATCATATCTCAGTACTAAATCATTAAGGGGGTCAAGGATATCGCTTCTCCTATTAAGGCAAAAAGAACAAATAAAGTTTGGCTACATCGTTTTTGTCTGCTAGTCTAATCATACATGGACATATACTTCATGACTACCAGTTACCGATAGCATTGGAGTGCACCCATATACAATAGATTTCGTAAACAAAATCCCGTAGGCATCTCGGTTTAAAGAAAAAAATATATTATCGTCTTAAAATTACTCATGACTAGATCCATGAAGTAATATCTAAGAGGGAGTTGTTTTAATACTTAAAATCAAGGTTCTAAATAACGTAAAGAGTGACTTAGCGGCAATGTCAAGCTTCAAGTTTTTCTGAGCCATGGCGTTTGTAAGGTATGACTTAAGGCAGCAATTTTCTATATAATTAGTATTTTTATATGTATTTTCAACTATTATTTATTTTTATACACATATATGAGCTAAGGCGACGTTTTGGTTGTAGAGGTTAAATTGTAAGAGTCGAATTGTGTGTTTGTTTAGTTTCGTATTTTTAGTTATTTTACTAAGTCAGTTTTATGCGAAGCGTATTGTTTAGACTTAGTATATTTTTTGTACACTCAGGTTCTCTATAAATAGGGATTGAGGATAGAAGTAGAGGATAACTTTTGGAACTCAAATATCCTTTCTGCTTATTCTTGTAATCAGTCTTTATCAATATAAGATCTGATTAATATTTACTCTTCGTGTTCTTACTTTTCAATCACTCAAATCATTATTGCTTTCATAATCTCGATAAACAATTCTCTACAATTGGTATCAGAGCAGGATTCAAACTGCATCGATCTGATTTTCGTGTTAGAATCATTTTCTTTTTGAGTAGCAACTTTACTCAAAATTTTCCACGCATTTTGGTTTTGAAAATCAAATTTGATCTTCAGATTTGAATTGATTCTGTTTTTAAATTGTTTAGTCGAGTAATCGATTAGCGATTTGTGATCAATTTAGTTGATAAATTCTCAAATTCATCAAGTTTTTCAAGCTTTCTGAAAATTTCTGTGTTCATCAATGGCGAACTTCAACATGAATACAATGACTTCCTTCTCTCACTTGCTTGGTTCCTCAACCAAAATTCCGATGTTAATTCCTGAATATTATGATCAGTGGGCTGATAGAATGGAGGATTACTTAAATTGAATTGGTGAAGAACTTTGGAATTATATCGATGGAACAGTGCAAGCTCCTGCTAATGTTCAACCAATTGGACCATCTACTACATCTGCTGAAGTTGCTGAGCAACAAAAACGTTTGAAGAATAATGAAAAGGGGTGTATGAGGGAACTAAGAGGTGCTCTACCTCCTGTGGTTTAAAATTACGTCCGTAGTTGTAAAACAGCCAAGGAGATCTGGAACACTCTAAAAGAGAAGTATCAAGGTAGCGAAAAGACGAAGATCAACTCTATGAAGCAATGTCTAGTTGAACTGAAGGAATTCGGACAAAAGGATGCTGAAACTCTTGAAAATTACTATGACCGTCTGAATGAACTTGTGTTTCGCTGCAATAGGTATGGAATCACTAGGTCTCTCATGAATTTCAATTTAACTTTCATCATGGGCCTTCGCAAAGAATGGCGAAGCGTAAGTATGATGATTAAGAATCAACAGAGTTTTGATACAACTCACTTGAATGATCTCTACAATCAGCTGAAAACACATGAAAGTGAAGTTTCAGAAATGTATGAAGAATCAAAACAAAGTATTGGAGGTCCTTTGGCTCTTGTTTCAAAGGTATCAGAAGTTGATGTTAATGAAGCAGATGGTTCAGACAATGAAGGCTTCTTAATGAACTCAGATGATGAAGCTGTGGCATTCTACTCAAACAACAGAGTTAAGAAGTTTTTCAAAAAGCCTTTTAATCCAAAAGGAAAGGCTAGTGATGCAAAGAGTGGAGTCACAAAAACTGGAGGAGAGGAGAGGAAGAAAATGGAGAAAGCTGATGAGAAACAAAAAGATGCGAAAGAATTGAAGAAGCTGAAAGGTGACTCAGAAATTTACTGTAACTACTGCAATGGTGCGAATCACTTCGCAGCCGATTGCATGTTGCGAAAGAAAGAAGAGAAGAAGGAAAAAGTTAAAGACGAAGCATACTATTCGGAAAAGATTGAAGAGTTGTGTGCTAAGACAAAAGGAGTGTCTCTAGTTGCGAAGGGTGAATCTGATGATGAAGAGAGTGGAACGTATCAGATCTGGTCTTCAGGATTTGATGACGAAGAAATGAGGCATCCTACACATGGAGCTATGTTCGCAATTTTTGAAGATTGCGAAGAGGATATTTCAGGGAGGTGCTTCGTATCCAAATCCACGGACAAATCACCCATGACCACCAAGGTACGTGCTATACTTGAATCTTTTAATATTCCTTTATCTGCTTATGATGCAGAAATCACTTCATTTGATGATACTGTGGCTTATTTTGATTATGTTATTGTGTCTGCTAGTACTGAAGCTCAAAATTTAAATATGCAACTAGGTGAGACACGAAGAGAATTAGAAATAAAAAGGAGCAGAGTAGAAAAACTTGAAATGCAGATCAAAAATGTAGATTGTGATAGGAATAATCTTACAAATGATGTTAGGTTGTTGCTAGCACAAAGGAACATATACTGTAATTCTGCCAAACGATTGTATGCAAAATTAACTGCTTTACATCATTCTTCTGACATTAGCAAAGAACAACACACGAAACTTTTACTTTTTCTTGAATATGAACGTGAAAAAGTTGATGTTGTTTCTTATGATTGCGAAAGTACAATTGCTCAATTTGACAAAATACCTGATGATAGATATGCATATGGTATTGTCAAAATTGATGAATTCCTGAATGTTGATGAGTTGGTTAACATTGTCAATGAAAGTTTGACAAAGAGTGAACAAGTGAAAATCTTAAAGAAAACCGAAACTTCAACTCTTGATTCTCAATTCAATTATGTTGATATTGATGACAATTCAGACAATGTGAGTGAAATCAGTGAGATAGAAGAGGAAGAAGAGGTTGATTGTTCTAAATGGTCAATCATTAATATCATATCTAAGATCAAAGGTAAAGAAATTATAGTTGATTCAATAGTAGAGGATGAAACTGATAAACCCTTTACTTCGCAACATTGTAATTTTGATAATGTGGAAGTTGAAAGCTGGAAATCTGATGACACTGATGAAAACAAAGAAGATGCGAAAGATTCACATGAAATACCTCCACGAGTTGTGGTTGATCAAGTGTTTGAAAATACAAAAGAATTTGACAAAATTTTAAAAGACAAAGGCACACATTATTTGGAAACCAACACTGTGGTATATCCAAATTTTGTATGCACTGATAAAACCATTTTTCCAAATCAAGTTTTTGTCACTACTAGGAATGCTGAGAAAATTCATCCTGAATTCAACAAAATGATTGAAAAAGATAATCAAAGGTCAACTACTGAAGGTTTTTTCGCAAATCAAAACACAGAAGAAAATAATTTAACTCAAAATCCTTATGTGTTTCAAAAACAAAAATCATCACAAAAATGGGTGGTTAAAGGTGAAAAAGCAAACAAAGTTTTTGAAAAAGTTGAAAAACCAAAGGCTGAAGTGAAATTAAATTCTCATGAATTCAAATTGATGGTTGGAAATTATTCAACAGAAAATAATGTTTCAAAAAGAAAAGCAAGAAAAACAATCTTTTGGCAAGTTGTGTCTAATGATAAACCAAAAGTTGAAAAAGAACAAATTTCAAAAACAACATCATCAAAATTTCAAAGCAAAAATAAACAAACAGATACAAGTTTTCACAAACCAATAAATTCTGTTGACAAAATTCCATGTGTTCGCAAATATAACAACAATCGAAAATTTGAGACTTCGCAAAAATTTGTAAATAATCAAAAGTTTCAAAATGTTGGCAAATTCACGAATACTTCATCAACTTTGAAAAATTCAACTCAAGCAAAAGTGAAATTTTCACCAAAACAACCAAAATTTCCAAATCCTTCAGTCTCAAAATCGACCAAAGTTTCGTATACAAAAGGAAAATCTGATGTAAGTACGATCAATCGTTGGCTTGAAGGGAAAGGAAGATAATATCAAAGTGGGAAGTTTTCAGAGAAACAAATAAAGAATGCATTTGACAAGTTCGCAAATAATTCTTCCACTGCTAGTTCACCATCTCATAATTCGCAAGTTTCAGTTCAAAAATGGAAACTAGTATTCAAAGCTGCAAATGTTGTGAAGGATGTGATTACAATCAATGGAAATCCAAACCTATTGAACGACTATATTTCAATATCTAGATTTGATGATGTTGATATAATGGATTCTGTCACAAACAAAGTGAAAACATGGTTTTTAAATTCAAAGCATTTATTTCATTCTACTAATGATGGACCCAACAAGCCTTGGGTTCCTAAATTTTTTCAATAAATGCAGGTGATATGTGACGAGAAATATGATGCGAAATGGAATATTGATAGTGGTTGCTCTCGTCATATGACTGGAAGAAAGGAAAACTTGTGAGATTATAGAAGCTTGGAAAATGCAGGAGTAGTCAAATTTGGGAATTATCACAAGTATCAAGTGAAAGGCTATGGGAAAGTCACAAATGGACAATTCACTATTAACATGGTTGCTTATGTTGAAGGACTTCAACATAACTTGATTAGTGTGTCACAACTTGTTGTGGGTACCAGAAACCAGGTTGTATTTAATAAAGAAAGAAGTATCATTTCAAATGCGAAGACAAATGAAGTACTTCTCAAATCCAAAAGATATGGTGATATGTTTACACTGGACATCAAACCAATCGTGGGAAAACCTGTGTGTTTACTATCAAAGGCATCTAATGATGTCAGCTGGCTTTGGCATAGAAGATTGTCACACTTGAACTTTCGCAATATTAACAAGCTTGTCACTGAAGATTTAGTTTGAGGTTTACCTGTACTAAAATTTGACAATGATTCTCTGTGTGCAGCTTGCGAACAAGGAAAACAACATAGAAAAGGTCATCCGATTGTGATAAATTCAAAAATCGTAGAACATTGGAACTTCTTCACATTGACTTATGTGGACCGTCGACTGTTGCTACAATCAATAAAAAGCGGTACATTTTAGTTATTGTTAATGATTTTTCTCGATTAACATGGGTATTTTTTCTCAGGTTAAAATCTGAAGTTGCTCAAACAATGATTGAATTTATCAAAAAGATTGAGCTTAGTCTGAAAAAGAGTGTTCGCAAAATTAAAAATGATAATGGTTCTGAGTTTAAAAATCAAACTCTTGATTCTTTTCTCACAAGCAAAGACATTTCGCATAATTTCTCATCACCATATACTCCTCAACAAAACGGTGTTGTTGAAAGAAGAAATCGATCTCTATGCGAAGCAGCTAGAACAATGTTAACATATGCGAATCTACCTCAATATCTTTGGGCTGAAGCAGTTTCAACTGCATGCTTTACTCAAAATAGATCATTTATTCATCGCAGATTCAATATCACTCCATATGAAATCATCAACAATCGAAAACCTAATGTCAAATTTTTCCATGTTTTTGGTTGTAGGTGTTTCATAATGAATCTCAAAGATAATTTGACAAAGTTCCAAGCTAAAGCTGACGAAGGCATATTCTTAGGATATTTGTCACACCCCCGAACCAGACGGCGGAAACGTCCGATGGCTGTCGTGACTTAATTGAATACCATAACATTGAATATATATGAAACATAACAACATTCGTCACCATGCATTAATATAGTACAACCGATAAAGTTTACATGAAGTACATTGTTTAAACATTACATTCCCAAAAATAAATTGTTCGACTCATTAATGAGTAAACTGCAAACCATCACCGAGTACACTTTCCTTTGATTCACTGATTACCTGAGAATACAAGTATTTTGAAAAACGTCAACATGTGAAATGTTGGTGAGTTCATAAGCGGTATTTGAAAAGCAATGTTTTGTATCATTTTGAAAACTACCAGAAAATCCGATATTTTCCGAAAAGAGCTTTTGAAAACATTTGTGAAGATCCATAGGTATGCTTGTTTGTTTCTATAGTTGTAAGAAAAATGTTCATCAAAATTGTGTACGTTTTGAAAATCGTGTGTATTGAAAAACCCTAGGAAAACCCGATGTTTTCCTAATTCTTTGAATTCCATGAAGTTAAAAATAAAGCCATTGCAGCGCGTGAAGTCATTAATTCCAGGCGACGTCGGATTATTTTTGCGCATGATTAATTGCTATAAACACGCGTTACACAAACGACCCATTTATAACTATGCCAACGATCGCGTAGGCGTTGTCCGTACTAATCACGTTATCCGACCGCCCTGACTTCGAGTAATCCCACATCCGAAGAGAAAGAGGACACGAAGACCCCGATGACTCCATTAACCAGTTGGGGATAAAAAAAGTACGAGGGGCCCTTGACCCGCCTCGCATGAAATACTGACTTTACTAGCAATACCATAGGACCCTTGGGGACCAATAGTATAAGTGCCATTGAAAGTCCTTTTACGCTTTGTTAGATCATGTAAGATCCAACAACTCGTAAGGTAGAAGTCTTCAGGCCTTAAAATCAGGTCATTGGGCTAGCTAGGCCCAACAAACAAGATTTTACACTTTGGGGCCCAAAGATGGTGCGTAGACGTCTGTGCACTCTCACGTGTATATTGAATTACCAAATGTTTTCGTGTACGAATCGAGTTATCGTCGTGTTAGTATTTTCGGATTGTTATTGATTCGAGACCGAATCAATTCGTTTAACAACGATTTTTGGTATTGTTGTGTATTGTATTACGTAGGTAGTCGCGGTGCCAATATTTGATCAAGTTGCGTGTATTGAATTAGCCTTGAAAGTTTTCTGTTTTCAGCCCCTCATTGTTTGTAAAATTTACTTTTTCAACCCTCTAATTAAATAACTTTCCGGTTTGGTACTTAAATCATTTTTCTTGACATTTTAACACCAAAAATTATTGAAATTAATATTTTTCAGCATATTTTTCATTGAAAACAGTTTAAGTCCCTGAAATTGCAGTTTTCTCGGTTATAACCCCTCTTTTTCGCAGTTTTTACAATTTTGGCCCAAATTGGAAAATTTTTGCAACTTTGGTCCTTTTTAAATTTGAAAAGCATTTTAAACCTTTGAAAAGTACTTGGAACACTAGTAGTCCATTGTTTTACAGAAAAACACAGTTTTGGCCCTCCAAAACAGAAAATTTCGCATAATGGGCCCTATTGGGCCGAAATTGTCATTTTTAGCCCATTAAGCTTGAAATTTATATTTTTAATCCTCCAAATGAGTATATTTCCAGAAAATAATTCATTGAAACTGTTTTGACACTCCTCATCCATCAGAATTCGTGATATGTCATTTTGGGCCCTTTAACTTTATATTTTTAACATTTTATGTCCAAAAATTGAGTTTTTAGCCCAAATAAAATGTTATTAAGCCATTTAGCTATTTTTCTTGGAACACTTTGTATGTAGAAATATACTTGATGCTAGTATCATTTAACATAAAGTATATCTCGATTTTTAGGGGTTTTATGGCTAGATCCAACATTATAACACACAAAAACACACATATAAGCATAGAAATCATACAAGGCATACAAAACACATATAGATCTACACTTTCACTTGTATTCCCCCCCCCCCACAAAACTCATAAAAACAGAAAATAGGGGGTATGAAGCTCACCTTAGGGTGTGATTTCGGTTTTTGAAGAAAAGATGGGAGAAAACTTGGTGATTTTTGGCCTTAGCACCCTTTTCTTGAAGATCTCGAGTTTGATGTGCTTCTAGGATGTAAGATCACGGGTTTTGCATGGATTAGGAAAAGATTTTGATAACAAAAAGAATCTAAGTCATAGATCTAAGCATAATCTTACCTTAGATGAAGATTTTGTGGAAATCTCCTCTTGAAAGCTTCCTAAATTTCGAGATCTTTGAGTGGAGAGGGAGGAAGTGTTCTTGAGAGAGTTTGAGAGATATTTGTGTATGTGTGTGTGTGTTTCGGCCGAGAGTGAGGGAGGGAAAAGAAGAGAAGTGATCCTTGATGAGATAGGTGCTTGGAAGTATGAGTTCCATGCATGGATATCCAATGAACAAAAATGAGGTGGCAATCCAAAGTCAACTCCTCCTTTACCCTTGGGCTTGGGCCGAAATAGAGAGGGAAGGAAAGATTTTTGGGCTTTTTGCCTCTAGGCCCAATATTAGAGTTAGTTTGGGTGATCATTGGCCCTTTAAAATAAAATTGTGATTTTTATTCTTCATTAAGCTAGATTAGGTTAATTATGGATCAAGGCTTTTAATTCACTTCATTCTAGGCCCACTATGGCCCAAAATGTTAAAATAAATGATTGTGGGTCCAATTAGAGCCCAATTAGGGTTCTAAGCCCATGATAGTCAAATTGGAAGCTTATTGGTCCATTTGGGCCCAATAAGGAAGTCCGAGTCCAAAGTGGACCTAAACAAGAACTTCTAGGGTTTCCAATTGTTTGATGACTATTTGTAGTACTTGTAAGATGTATTGGATTGAAGTTTTTGATGTCATAATAATAGGTGTCACACATGTTCTTAAGTTTTTGATTCACATTAACTTGAGTGTATAGATTACATGACACAAAATTTCCAGTTGTGACAATATTCGCAAAATTCAGTAGCATACAGGGTGCTAAACAAGCGAACAAGAAAAGTTGAAGAAACTTTCAATTTAACTTTTGATGATTACTATCTTAAACAAACAGATAGTAAATTTGAGAACAAACCAATTCTTGTTGATTCAGATACACAAATTGATAATTCTGAAATAAATGATTTTGATTATGACTTAATTTTTGGAATTCCTGACAGGGTAATTGATGCAGAAAACAATGTTCCTGATAATCAATCAACAGAATCCTCAAAACATACTGATGATTCAACAATCACTACAAGTTCAGAATCATGCGAAAGTGTGCATGAAGTTCGTATGGAGGGGGAGCATACGATTAACAATGAACTCAGAACGCAAACTTTCGAGGGGGAGAATGAAAATATGAATCATCAAGTTGAGGGGGAGCATTTGCAAAATCAATAGGAACATCATTTTGAGGGGGAGCATCAAGATGAACATCATGTTGAGGGGGAGCATGATGAAACAGAGACAATTAATCTTGATGAAAATGATGATTTCATGAACTAAATGATAATTTTTCTGTTGTAGGATCTGAAAATGAAGAAATGTATGAAGATGCATCATTGGAATTAAATCCTGATTATCCACTACTTGAGAAATGGACAAGAAATCATCCAAAAGAACAGGTAATTGAATATCCACAAGATGGTGTGTTGACAAGAGATCAAATTCGTGCGAAAAATGAGGTATTGAATGCGAACCAAGAACTGTGTATGTTTAATGTCTTTATTTCGAAAATAGAGCCAAAGACAGTAAAGGATGCTATGGAACACTCAGATTGGGTTGTTGCTATGCAATCTAAACTGGCTGAATTTGAACAAAACAAGGTTTGGAGATTAATTCCTAAACCTTCTGATGTTTCAATTGTCGGATTAAAATGGATTTTTAAAAATAAAACCGACGAAGATGGCAATATTATTCTCAATAAAGCTAGACTAGTGGTTAAAGGTTATTCGTAAAAAGAAGGAATAGACTATGAAGAAACATTTGCTCCTGTTGCAAGACTGGAAGCAGTTCATATATTTTTAGCTTATGCAGCTCACAAAGACTTTGATGTTTATCAAATGGATGTTAAGTGTGCATTCTTAAATGGAGAACTTGAAGAAACAGTGTACGTTGAACAACCACCAGGATTCATAAATGAGGAACATCCTGATCATGTTTACATTCTTGACAAGGCAGTTTATGGGTTAAAACAAGCACCAAGAGCCTGGTACGCAACACTTACAAATTTCTTGAAGCAATCTAAATTTAAACAAGGATCAGTTGACCCCACTTTGTTTGGCAAGAAAGTTGGGAATCATCTCATGCTTGTTTAAATTTATGTTGATGATATTATTTTTGGCTCAAATGACCCAGCATTATCAATTGAATTTGAAAATCTAATGAAAAGTCAATTTGAAATGAGCATGATGGGAAAAATTAATAATTTTCTTGGATTGAATATAAGATAGAACAGGGATGGAATTTTAATCAATCAAGAAAAATATACAAAGAACTTGCTTGAAAAGTTTGGAATGACCAATAGCACGAAACTACGAGTACCAATGGCAGTGGGAACAAGATTAACTCCTTCGTTAGATGCTCCTGCTGTTGACTTAACACTTTATCGAAGCATGATAGGGTCTTTATTGTACTTAACTGCAAGTAGACCTGATATTATGTTTTCGGTATGTAATTGTGCTAGATATCAAGCTAATCCCAGAGAACCTCATTTGACTGCAGTGAAAAATATTTTTCGCTATCTTAAGGGAACAGTTTCGTTAGGACTTTGGTATCCTTCGAAAACAGGATTTTTCATTCAAGCTTTTTCGGATTCTGATCTAGGAAGATGTACTTTGGATATGAAAAGTACGAGTGGTGGATGTCAACTATTGGATGGGAAGTTAGTAAGTTGGCAATCGAAGAAGCAAACTTGTGTGGCTATTTCAACTGCTGAGGCTGAATACATTGTTGCTGCTGCTGCTTGCACTTCGCAAATTATTTGGATTCAGAGTCAACTTCGTGACTATGCAATAAACATGAAAAAGATTCTCTTGTATTGTGATTCGCAAAGTGCAATTCGCATTTGTCATAATCTAGTACAACATTTAAAGACAAAACACATTGCTCTTTGATATCATTTTATCAAAGATCATGTGGAAGATGGGAATATTGAAATTCATTTTGTTAAAACAACTGAACAACTTGCTGATATTTTTACTAAACCTCTTGATGAAAAATCATTTGTAAGAATTTTAGCAGGTTTGGGGATGATTGATGCGAATTCAATTCCAAAATATCAAGCATGAAAGTTTCATTCAGCAGTTATGAGTCAGAATTGTTTAGATGTTACTGTTCATCCAGAGGCTTCGCATGGCTTCGCATCCACATCTCTTCGCATTTGCGATCATAAAAACTAAGGTTAGGTTTGCGATTCATTTTGTAGTTTTTGTTTTTGAAAAATCAAAAATCCAAAAATATTTTATGTTTATTCATTTTTGTTTTTGAAAAATTAAAAATCCAAAAAGATTTTATTTTGTTATGTTTTTAATTTTGAAAAATTCAAAAATCACAAAAATATTTTTGTTTTCTTTGTTCTTTAAACATTGTGTGTTGTGAGTTTAGTCCAGGGCTTAATGCGAAGAGGTCATGCTTATATGTTTCTATGGGAAGGTATCAATTTTTTTTATTTGAACTAGTTAGGATGTCCCTAGAAGCATGCTGCAGCATGTTGACTCAAGCCTCATATGACTCTATGTGTGAGAAAAGAAATCCTTAATGAAATTATCACATGAAAATTTCTTCCCGAAAGGCTTGTATTCGCATAAGTCAAAAGAGTTACCTTACTCTTCTCATATAAGTTAAGAGTTTTCTGTTTGCTCTATATATAACAGAGGTACATTCAATCTAATAACCAATCTTTTTCATCTCAAAATTTCTTCACACAAATCACACACAAAGACGTATGTCCCAGAGGTCTCTGATTCAACCCATCAAGACTTAGATGTACAAAAATTATGTGTTTATGATCTGACATCATGAGTCCGTGATGGAAGTGAAACCCAAACATCATAAACCTTGAGGAATTGACGGGGAACATAGTTCCAGATTTTAACGAAACTTTTGTTTCAGTACCAAAATTTCGAAACTCCAAATCATATTCAATTCGCATGTGTGGTCTTGATCAAACATTCACAACCCACGATGTTTGTTACCTAACAAGATCCAGTACAAAAATTTTTTATGAATATGATTTCTGTGTGAGTTTTATTCGCAAATCCTAGTCATGATAAATATTTTCAAAAGCCAACTTGTCACTGACTACACTAGTCATACAAGTAATTTCATTTACAATTTCTCACCTTATGTTAAGGTTGATATGTAATGAAATTTGAAACCAACCCAAAAATATCTTTTAAAAGAAGCCCTTTGATACTTATCAAAAAGTATTCGATTGTAATTCACGGGAAACTACACAAGTTGTTGATCACCTCTCTTGATGATTAACGAAGCAACCTATGCCTGGTGTTCAACTGCATTCGTGTCAAATTGAATTTTTTTACATCACAGAATTCCAAATTTTTTTTAATTGATTCTCATCTTATTTCTTTGGAACAATGCACACACGAAATCCTTGAGGTTCTGAGTAATACCAACTCAGGCTGATGATTTTGCAAATCTGGCATATGACTTCACTTTACATCCCAAAAGTGAAAGAGCCTTGCCTCCATGCGACGGGTTTTAACGATTCAAATTCTATAACGGGAAAATTGACAGGCTGTGTACTCAAGATGGTTGGTATTCTGTCCGATTTTCTAGGAGATGTGACAGTTACTTTTTGAAGCATGGTTATCTTTTACAGTCATGATTCGATTTTCAAGGTGCCACATCGGATAACATTAAATGTATCCCGCTTTAATTTCAAATCGATTTGGGTAACCTATAAATGGGGGATCAAGATCATTGTATACGATTACGCGAACAAAACTCTCATAATCCTAAAAAGCTTCAAACTTTTTCAACTTCATCTCTTTCAAATCCTAACAATTGCTGACACTCAATCAAACACTGATGAAGTTCTTTCTCAATCCCTGATGAAAATCCAAAGCACCAACTATCAAGTTGATTCGAATGTATCTTCTTATCTCGAAGGACTGAAGATGCTTATAGTTGCCTTGAAACGATCACCCCTGTCCACCGCCATGTTTAGTTCTTTCTCAGTTCCGATGACATGGTTGTCATTGGCAGCTTCATCGGCTTCACACAACTACACCACTGATGTGATAACCTTCAACGTGATGAACAACAAACGGGTTAAACTTACCAAGAAGATGTTCGTTGAGTTCTTGAAAATCCCTAACAACCCTTAATTTTTCATACCCATTAATTCCCAAATCATCCACATGTTCAACGAAATGGGCCATCAACCAACACTTGAGAAGATCAGTGACTTCAAAGTCAGGATTACCGTGTATGTGGAATTTTCTGTTTGGTATTTTTCTTAGATGCTTAACAGGACGCACAGTTGGTCTTGATAGGGGGCGTATGGAAGTTTATGCCATGGTAATGGGGTTGTACTATGATATTAGTGTGGACTATGCAACTCAGTTATGGAAAGAGTTTGTTAAGAGTCTGGAAAACACAAATTCAGAAAAAGGAATTTCTTATGCAAGGTATTGGAGCCTGATTCTTGAAAAGGTATACGAAAAAGAAGGCATTCCAGTCCCAGAGGATGCTGAGGTTGCAGAATTTTGATTATATCAATTTCCTAAGGAGGTGGAGGATGATGAAAATATTTTTACTCATGTTGCTCGCATTCCGGATGCGATGCTTCGCAAAGTATCATCCACTCACAAGGTGTTGATACGCTACATGAAGACTTTCGATTCAGCTGTGGAGACTGGAATTTTGTTAGAAGTTGCTGCCAAAACCCCAAAGAAGAAGAAGGCTGCCAAGAATGATGCAACTGCTCAATCTTTGAAACAGGGTCAAGAAGAGGAGGTTCAAATAGAGGAAACCTCGCCAAAATCGAAGAAGGAGACAATACCCTCAAAATCAGGGGTATTGAAAAAGATTCGCAAGACTGAAGTGAGCAGTAACGGGGTGATAGTTCACAATATTCCAGCTCCTGTCTCTCCAGGATCTAAGAGGCAATGTGCTCAAGATGTTGCGAAACAAATGCAACAAACATTGTTGAAAAAGCGAAAGCTGATTATCCGCAATGAGTCTTCCGATGAAGAGGTGGTTCCAGACACTCCACTAGTTTCTACACCGGTAATCATTTCTGTTCAACCTGTGTCAAATATTCAAGTTTCGCAACTTTCCTCACAACCACTTAAAATAGTCACTACCAAATCAGTTTCTGAGGAGGTACTTATTTTCGATACGGTTGTTAACATATCTGATACGGGGGCACCTATCACAAGTGTTGAAACCACTTTGCCACTTAGCCTACCAATCACCTTACCCATTTCTTTACCACCTGTATCGTTTCCAACTACTACACTATCCACAACCTCATCCATTTTTGACCATCCTCTACAAAACCCATTTACAACTCTATTTCCCTCACAATCACCTGAAACTCCTCAACCTTCGCAACCCATGTCTGATAATGAAACCGAAGGAGGAGCTTTTGGAGGAGTATTTGAAGATATTCACTTTGATTCAGAGGAGGATGATATACCTGATCATATGCTTATGACAGGAAATCAGTTCAAAATCTTGAATCATAAGTTGAATGCCATTATTCAGTCACTAGCTGATTCTGGCAGAATATCATCTATCTCAGCAATGGAGGTTGATATTATGCTTAAGGTTGCTGAGAAGCGAATATTGGATAAGGTTGATCAGACAAATAAAAACATTGAGCTTCGCATTCAAGCTCAAGGAAGTAATTTTTTTAGGGGTGATCCAGGAGTTAAAAGCTGTAGCAAAAGAACGTCATGTTCTGTTTGTACAAGATGTGAAAAAAGTAAGGGAGGATGTCAACTTTAAGCTTGAAGAGTTGAAAACTGAAATTGCGAAGGAGCTTCAGGATATTACTTCTCAACATATCGAAGTCCAAAAGCGGGTTGATATGGTTGCTACAGCAATGCACAATGTTGTTGCTACCCCTATCCTTGAAGCTAACCACAAAGAAACCAAGGAAAAGTTTGATCAGTTGATCAAGTTGGTGACTGAGCTGAAAACTGTGGTTTTGCAATCTTCATCTCAGCAAATTCTCACTCCTGAGTTCTTGTCTCTAAAGGTTAATACTTTGGAACAAGAAATTCAGAAGGCTCTTGCACCAATCGCCAATTTTACCTCTTTACTACCAAAGAGTGCCCCACCTGCTTTCACGGGGGTGCAAGGGGGAGAGAAAAATTTAAGTAAAGAGGATGATGCGAAGACCGTGGGGAAAGTAATATCTACTCAGCTCAAATCTACTCTTCCAATACTTACGATGCCAATTTCCTCAACAACAATAACCACAAGACCAATTGCCAAAGGAATATCGATTGGGGCAAAAGAAGGAAGTTCGAGTACGAAACCTCAAACTGATATTGTGGGAAAAGGAAAAGGAATTTTGTACGAAAAATCGAAGGAGGAGAAGAAAGCTGAAGCAGAGGCTGAGTTGGAAAGAATGAGACAAGTCCAAAGTATTATGAGGCAAAGGGCAAGTGATCCTCCTACAATGAACAAAGGAGATCCTGCAAAGCTGTACTCTTATGAAACTATAGAGTCAAAAGTTGTGGGAAGGGAAATGTATGAATTTGAGAAGAAGCCAAAGAGAAGTTATGATATTGCGAATTCATACAATTGTCAGTTAGATTTTCCGATTAACGAAATGCTCTTCATTACAGCTCAATACAAGATTAGCGAGAAGTTTGATAATCTTGATGACTACATACACATGAAAATCATATTTCATGCTGTGTTGGGGAAGAATCCAGATGAAGTATGGTCTTTAATGAAGATCAAAAAGGTGTTAACGATCAAGAAAGATACGATGTTTAAAGACATGCTTCAGAATTTTCGTTACTTTGTTATTCGAGCTGATAACAAGCAGTATGACTTCACAATAGCTGACTTCCCTCTGATGAATTGCAATGATTTGATTCAAGTGGCTCTCATTTTGAAACATATGGAAGAGAATAAGCTCAAAGGATCTGAGACTGAAGTGTTTAAGATCGGGTTCGCACATGTCAAGACGTATATCGACAATTACTTCGATTGTTTGGCTCTAACAGATGAAGAATTGAAAACTACTTTGGGAAGGGAAGTGAACGTCCCTTGGGAAGAAACCTTAACCCAGTCAGCATTATCAAAGTATGTTGTTGGGGAGATATGCCTGAAACCTTTCGGCATGGTGTTTTCAGGAAGAGATACGAAGGGGAAGCCCAAGAAATTTTTGTTTAAGGTCTCAAAGGTTGAAAGATATACTTCTTCGCAATATACACACTTTATTGTTCATATGAACAACTGCAAGGAGAATAATTAAGGAGACAAGAAGGAGCTCAAGAAGGTGATTTCCTGGTATGGAGAAGTGCGAAAGACAATTCACTCAGCTGTTCAAAGGCTTATGGACTGAATAGCTTCGACTGTTTACAAAAGGGGAGATTGTAGAGGTTAAATTGTAAAAGTCGAATTGTGTGTTTGTTTAGTTTCGTATTTTTAGCTATTTTACTAAGTCAGTTTTATGCGAAGCGTATTGTTTAGACTTAGTATATTTTTTGTACACTCAGGTTCCCTATAAATAGGGATTGAGGATAGAAGTAGAGGATAACTTTTGGAACTCAAATATCCTTTATGCTTATTCTTGTAATCAGTCTTTATCAGTATAAGATCTGATTAATATTTACTCTTCGTGTTCTTACTTTTCAATCACTCAAATCATTATTGCTTTCATAATCTCGATAAACAATTCTCTACATTGGTAAAGTTTGGCGGCAGGTGCAAGCCTTGGAGCCATGGAAAGCTTTTTAGAACCTTGCTTAAAATCCTCATTTTAATTACTTATGCAATGTTATCACAATGTCCAATCTCGTATGGTCCAATAAAGTAACACTCATAACAATCTTAAATTACAATACTCACTCCCAAGAGTACAACCAACTGTGGAGTTTTGAACATAAGTAAATATTTTGGAAGTGGGTTCAAAACATTTAGAAGTGAAACACATTAATGAATAACACAAATTGATAGCAACAAATGATATTTATTAAGTCTCTATGAAATAAACATCAAAACAGTTACAATTCATATTGTTATATATGACAACCGTTAATTTCCGGTCAAGTCAAAGTCAAATAAAGTCAACAAGTCAAACCGGTCAACTCAGTTAACCCTTGTATGCTAGGGTTTACGCTATGTAATTACTAAACAACTCGCTATTTTAATGAGAAAACATAATTTGGAAAATGCGTGTGTTAAAATTTCCTTAGCCTTGATAGTGCTAAACAATGAACCAAAGCGATAAAACACTATTGCACACTCATTGGGAGTGTGTGGGACGCTAAAACACAACTTAACGGGGTTTACGGACCTTGTGTTGCGAAGCCAGACACTCAAAAAGGTCACAAAAGAAGCCTCTCTCAATCTCTTTCACTCTATCTCTCTATATTAGAAATCTCTCCCAAATCTCTCCAAGTATGTCAAATCTCTCCCAAATCATCTTTAAGAATGTGGAATCTCTCCCAAACCTCTCTCCATATGTGAAATCTCTCCAAGTATGTCAAATCTCTCTAAGAATGTGGAATCTCTCCCAAATCTCTCTCTATATGTGAAATCTCTCCAAGTATGTCAAATCTCTCCCAAATCTCTCTAAGAATGTGGAATCTATCCCAAACCTCTCTCAAAACCTCTTTTGATTTATTTTAATCAATTGGGGCATCCCGACACTTGACTTGGTGAAAAACCACTCGAAGCGGGAAGATACATTGGAAATTGGGTTCTTTCCAAAATAGACCTTATATTTGCAGTTTTTTTTCTATTTAAACCAAAAACTTTATTTATTTCCTAAAAAGACCACACCTTTTGATGTTCCTTATTATTTATTATGCATAACCGGTTGACTAGTCAATAGTCGGTATTACGAACGTATCCTTCCTGTGTACCCTTTCTTTTCTTGCGTACCTTTCTTTTCTTCTACACTTGCTAGGTTTCATTCGTTCACTTCAAGATACATAAGTCGATATGAAAGTCTAGGGCTTTTTCTGAAATCGCACAACAAGAAAGTCATGACATTTAACAACGATGCCAAGAAGAAAACTAAGAAACACAAGAAAAATACGCAGATTATGAGGATCCCGAAGATGAAATTCTCATATCAGACATGCCCATGGACTATGAAAGGGAAAAGGTAATAGCTGTTTCATTCTAATCTGTTAACGATCCTTTTCTTACCAAACTTTTTGAAGATGAATCTGAGATTTTTGGTGAAAAAGATGAATATGTAGATGATTTAGTTCATCTAGAAGATGATGAGAATGACATTTGTGGTTCCAATTATGTCCATGATCCCACCATAGAGTGGAATCTCATGGAACCAAAGGTTGGAGAGAAATATCAAAAAATTTCTCAATTGAAAAATTGTCTTATTAACTACGATGTGGCCCATGGGTACCCCCTAAGGTTTGAGAAACTTGAAAGTACTAGGTTAGTAGCTAGATGTGGTAGAGATTGTGACAAAAAAAATGTGATTTTCATTTTTATGCATCATGGATGAACACAGAAAGAATAATCCAAGTAAAGTCAATGAAAAAGAAGCACTCATGTTCAAGAAAGTTTACTTTTGGACACCTTGTATCCCCTCAGTGGATTGCTTCTCATCTTGTGAAGGAGATTGTTTTCAACCCATATATTAAACTTAAAGAATTGAGGGAACTCATTAAGACAAAATTCAAGATCACTCTATCTATCAGTAAATGTAACAGGGCTAAACATAAGGCAATGGTGATGATTGAAGGGAAGGCTAGTGATCATTATGCTAGAATTTGGGACTATGCTGCAGAAATACAAAGATCCAACCCTGGTAGTACTATGCAAGTGGGTGTAAACCTTAACCCTGATGGAAAACATTACTTCCATAGATTATATGTATGCTTTCATGCATTGAAAACAGGATGGATTGCTGGATGTCGAAGAGTGATAGGATTAGATGGATGCTTTTTGAAAGGGCAAGTAAAGGGTCAACTCCTAACAGCTATAGGAAGGGATGCCAATAACCAAGTATATCCTATATGTTGGGCTGTGGTAGACATTGAAAACAAGCAAAACTGGAAATGGTTCATGGAGCTTCTTCGTGAGGATGTTGGAGTACAAGAAGGTGGCGGTCTTACAGTTATATCAGACCAGCATAAGGTATATTGTTATTCTTTTCCCTTATGTCATAAATTTCAAAGTTTTTCTTGTCCATTTTTTCATAAAAAAAGGTGTCAAATAACATTGCTATTCTTTTAGGGGCTACTTAAAGCAGTAAAGGAGGTCTTTCCAAATGCAGAGCATAGACAATGTGCTCGCCATATATATATGCAAACTTTAAGAAGTCATATAAAGGAGAAGAGTACAAAGATCTATTTTGGGTTGCTGCTGGTTGCACTGTCGAACCTGAATTCATATCTGTGATGGAGAGATTGAAGGCTATAAATGTGGGTGCATATGAATACTTAATGTCCCATAACCCGAGCTCATGGAGTCGTGCTTACTTTTGTCAAGGTAAGTATTACATTTTCCTTTTTACTTAAATTTGTCTTTATACTTTAATATAGCACTTAACATTTGGTGTTTGCACTTAACATTTGTGGTTTGGACATTTTTGCCCTTGTTGATGTGCTAGATTGAACAAAGGAATGAGCAATTCCAATGCAACCAAAGTGGATGAATTTGTAAATCAAAGTGGATAAGGTTGTTGTAATTTAAGTAAAGCTGAAAACAAAATTCTGAAAACAAAAATCTGAAAATTAGAAATCTGGAAATCAGAAATCTGAAAAATAGAAAATCTGAAAAACAGAAATCTGAAAATCAGAAATCTGATAATATAAATCTGAAAATCTGAAAATATAAATATGAAAATAGCAATCTGAAAATCTGAAAATATAAATCTAAAAATCTGAAAACAGCAATCTGAAAATCTGAAAACAGCAATATGAAATCTGAAAATCTGAAATCTGAAAACAACAATCTGAAAATCTGAAAAACAGGTATGTTTATTTGAAATCTAAAAAACATAAATCTGAAAAAACAAGTGTGTTTATTTTTTAACAGATAGAGCATGTGAGGCTTTTGAGAATGGTGTTAGTGAAAGCTTCAATGCGATGGTTGTTGATGCTAGAAAGAGGTCATTGTTAACAATGTTGGAGATGATACGTTTAAGTGTCATGGAGAGATTTTCTTTTATGTATAACCTACAGCAAACGTGGGAGGCTCTGTCACACCCCAAAACCGGAACGGCGGAAACATTCTGGGGCGGAGGACGTCATGGAATGTATCACAACAATGTAAAGTAGTAAACAAGCAACAACATCGCCCATTGCATTAATAGTAATAGTTTAATAAACGTGTGTTCTTTCATATTAATAAGACAATACAACAAGTAATCAAAATAAAAGACGAGTCTTGACTGCTCCGTCTTCGCAAAACCTGGTCATCGTACCTGTCTACTAGTGCCCTGAGAATACAAGTTATTTTGAAAGTGTAGGTCAGCATTTAAGCTGGTGAGTTCATAAGTATTTAATGTCATCGTTTGTATAAGTATGAAGAAAATGTTTGAAATTGTTCAATGTAATTATTCGTATAAGTATGAAGAAAACGTTTGGAATTAATCAATGTAATTGTTCGTATAAGTATGAAGAAAACGTTTGGAATTAATCAATGTAATTTTTCGTATAAGTATGAAGAAAATGTTTGAAATTGCTCAATGTAATTATTCGTATAAGTATGAAGAAAACGTTTGGAATTAATCAATGTAATTTTTCGTATAAGTATGAAGAAAACGTTTGAAATTGTCTACATTTGTATAAAACTGAATAAAATGGTTTGTACATGTTTGAAAGTTTCTAGAAAATCCCATATTTTCTACTAGTATAAAAGTAGTCTTCTACCAAGACTCGACTCTTTTGTATGTTTACCTTTAGAAATCCAATATCTGTTCATAAGTGTGTGTGTAGTTTAAAAACTCCAAAACTATAACAAAATGATGTTTTTCATGCCTAAATAATAGATTTGTGTAAATATAAAATCACTAAGGCAATTGATAACCCCGTAAACCAATGTGTTTCTAATACTCCATGTGAGTTTTATAACCATACTAATGACCCACACTGCCTGTAACAACGTTCTTCAGGCGTTGAAATGTTATGACGTTTGTCACCCCAGGCTTGCCGGCCTAGCTGTAGCTAACAGCTCAGGTGCGGGATTGTCAATCCCGTATAGATCTATACACAAGTATCATGCTCCCCCTACAAGGGATTATGGTATATAATACAGGACTTAAAATGCATACTCGAAAGTACGTGAACTGTCTCACAAAACTTAGTATAAAACAGATTTACGTATAAAAATGTCCATTTGTTCTTGTATGTGAAAGTATCTCTTTGATATAGTGTTTCTAGTATGTAAATGTTCATGGTTTTCTCGTAAACTATACCTATTATAGTTATTTAAAGTGTGTGTTTCGTTCGTATAGTAAATCCTAGTGTAATGCTCACTTGTTATGTAAAGTATAACATCTAAAGTGACGTAAATGATCACATATACTTAAAGTATAAATAAAAGGGTTTGATTCGCATATATATGTAAACATGTTTTATTTCCAAAAGACAAGATGTTATCGTGAATATATATTGCATACAAAAGTTCTCATGTAGTAGTTATGAATCACATATGATTTACTTGATAAAAAGAGTATATAGTGAAACTTTATGTTACACACGATAATAACCGTGTGTTTATTTGTATTCCCCCCTTAAAGGTGTATAAAAGCATTGATAAACATTTGAAAGTGTAGTTTATAGGGGTATGAACTCACTTGATTGAAGTGGTTGATTTGAAGTAGCCGAGAGAAGAATCGAGCAGAACTTCGACAGGAAGAGTTGAAAACGTCGGAAAATCTCGGGATTCTCGGGAATCTCGGGAATCTTGGGAACACAAAACCTTCCTTTGGGATTTGAAGGTGAAAACTAGGGCTTTGGGAGGGTCTCGGGGGCTTAAACGCAGAGTTTCGGCGCGAGAAAGAAGGGAACTGAGCAATGGAACTCGGAGCCCTTGAAATCTATTTATAGGGGTATTTCTGGTGTACCACGTCGTGGCTAAGGCTGGCCACGTCGTGGGGAGCAAGTCTTATCCTCTTCCATTGATTGGACGCCCTCAGTCACTTTCCGGGTCGTGGCGAAACTGTGCCACGTCGTGGCAAACCTGACAGCCTCGGATTTCGGGCCTCGAACTTGTAAAATCCGTAACTTTCGCATACGAGCTCCGTTTTTGACGTTCTTTATATGCACGCGTAGCTGAAAATATGATCTACAACTATTGTTTAGACTTCATTGGCTAGTTTTGACTTTATTTTTAATTATTTATTTTTAACGGTCCGGGACACGAGAATTCCGTTAAAAATCCATAACTTCTTCATCCGATGTCTGTTTTCGTCAGACTTTTCATCGTTGCACTACTATTGTTGAGACCTTCGATTCTTATTTAGGTTGTTTTGGTTAAAAGTCTCTCGAGCTCTATTTCGAGTTTTTAGCTGTCTACTGCTATATCCGGATCTTGGAAAAATCATAACTTCCTCAGACGAAGTCAGATTTGGACGTTCTTTTTACGTACGTTTACGGTTTAATGTTATCTACAACTTTCATTTAGATATTTAAGGCTAAAAACTATTGTATTGAAACTTTGCATTTTTCGTTTAGTCGGTGTTGTCGGTTTTGTCGAGAATCTTCGATTGGTCATAACTTCTTCGTTATAACTCGGATTTTAGTGTTCCTTATATGTATGAAAACCTTGATACGATTCCTACCACTTTATTTAACCCAATTAAGATTTTAGGAAAGTTATATTTTGACCTAAATTTGACTAGTTTTACATTACATTGCCTCTAAATATCGGGTTGTCACAGGCTCCTATTTGCCCTGCAATCATTAAGAAATTAGAAACATTTGGTGAACACTACAGGTTAGTACATTGCTTGTATTTGGAAACATGTTTAGGCCTATTACAGCTTGTAATAAGTGCATTTAATGTATTTGTAGGTCATGGTCTGTCATACCAAGTGGTGGAGGGATATTTGAGGCAAGGTTAACCTATGAGTCTTACTGTGTAGATTTGCAGTCTTGGTACTGCTCATGTAGACTATGGGAATTATCAGGGATTCCTTGTGTTCATGCAATAGCTGCAATACAATCAGCACAATCCAGAGGATTTCATCAGTCCTTGGTTTTCAAGTGAAAGATTCAAGGAGAGTTATGCTACTTTTTACAACCTATGAATGGTAGCAACCTATGGCTAACAACTCCTTATGAAAAACCTTTGCCACCTATGTCTAGGCGGATGCCTGGGAGGCCTACTGTGAACAGGAAGCAACATGCCAGAGAGAAAGGAGACGGTGGATCTAGGAAAAGAACTGTTAAGTGTAACAATTGTCAAGAGTTTGGACATAATAAAAAGTCATGTAAGAATCCTACAAAGGAGCTTGAGCCCAAACCAAAAAAGAAGATAGGAAGGCCAAGTGTGGAGAAGATTGAAGGTACTTCAGAAAGACCAAGAAAACAAAAAAAACTAAAGTTCTAAGTGCATATTCACAAGTAGTTGCTGATTTGAGGGAGTTTGGATACATTTCCCAAGAAATTGAGGAGCTAATGGGTACAAGGGATGATGTTACCCAAGAAACTATTACCCAAGAAACTGTGCAACTACCAACAATGGATGATGTCACATTTGAAGCACGAGGCATTGAAGAAACACAAATGGATGATGTAACTTTTGTACCTGAAACTATTGCACCTGGTTCGACACTAGCAGAACCAATGACATTGGACTAATAGAGTAGAGGTGATTGTATTTTTGTAGAGGGGGTGGGGGTATTTTTGTATAGTGCCATTAATATGACCATTTTGGTCTTTTTGTTGCAACTTATTATTTGGCCTTTTTGTAAGTGTTAATGATGGCCAAGTTCACACCCACATGTTATTTAGAAACTGATCCACTTTGGATTAACATTTCCCTTTGTAAACTGTTTATGAAATGTTGTGTACTTTGTTTATTTTCTACATTCATTTTTGTCTTTTTCTTATTAGGACATTCTACTTTCAAATATCTATCAAATTATATCATATTAGTTTATAATAAAGGCCCAATAATAGCCCCCATATTAACAGTTTTTTTTAAACTTAACAACCCTTATATTAACAGTTTTTTTTTTTTTAAATAAAATTACGCTTTTAGGAAAAACCAATTTTTAACTTAATAGCCCCCCACACCATTTTCTGAAACAACATTTTTTTTGTATATAAAAAAACTACAAAATTTAATAATGAATGAATGTAAACCTTAAAAGGGTAAAATTGGAAACTGAAAATAACATATATAGAAAAGTACTTATATTCTCATACAAAACATAACCAACTATTTTCTCATACAAAACATAACCAGCCTTAAGATGACCAATGTCAAGACAACCTTAATTCATCAAAAGTAACACAACCTTAAGATGACAAATGTCAAGACAACTACCAAGAATACCACGATCCTAACATACTTTACTCTTCGTTCTTCACATTCCAAACACGCTTTTTTCTTCAACTTTAACTTTAATTCTTTGATCTCATCTTCCATACCCTTCATATCATGGTGCATATTGAAGAGTAGATCCTTGTACCTTTGGATTGTAAGTTCATCATCAATCCACATGAAATACTTGCAATTCATACTTTCATCCTGCAAAAGAAGCAACATTTACATATCATTACATAGTATAACTTCAGGTTTATATTTAGACATCCAAAAAAAAGTTTACAAACATTTTACCTTGTAATTTGGACTTCCATAAAATCTTCTACCAGGATTCTTTGCAGTCCATGATGTAAACATAGGAACTTCTTCATTACACTTGCACAATTCAACTTCACCATTCCTTACTATCCTTCTACTTCTGATGCTCTTGATACTTGAAGAAGATGACATTTTCGAGGACTAACAAGTTGGTGAATCAAGCAAAGAATGATCAATTCAGGTTTATATTCATATATCAATTCAGTTTTATAAACCTGAATTAACATCAATAAACATCAATTCAGTTTCATATAACAAAGTTTTCAACACATTACAAATATGTGCATACTAAAAAAGACTTTTTATTAGATTTGTGCATACAAAAAAACTGAATTTGACATTCAAATTATATTGTAAGGAACTTGATTTTGACATTCAAATTATATTGTAAGTGGTAATATAAATATAACTCATTTGTAAGAAGTGTGGAATCAACTTTGTTTCTAGCGCCAGGAACCTGATTCTGTAGTTCTATCTGTTTCAAGAAATTGTATTTCATGTTTTGCAAGAAACAAAACAATATTGAAAGGAGTGTGGAATTCGTTGGTTAAAATAAAATCCAAATAGTTGTTGATGGGGAATTCCTTCGCAGATGGAGGAGAAGAAACCCACTTTACAAATCAGTTTTTTTTAGTATGCACAAATCTAGATTTTTAATTAAATTGATTTATAATCATGGGAATCTAAGCAATTAGAAGCTAAGAAGTCAAACAAAATCGGGCTGAACAAAGCGTGAGACCGAGAAAAGAACTTACTTTATTGATTCCTGGATGCCATAGCCTTCTTGTGCGATTTATGGAACTAAGAATTGGATGTTATGGCTTTCTTGTTGTGCGATTTCAGAAAAAAGCCCTAGATTTTCATATCGACTTGTGTATCTTGAAGCGAACGAATGAAACAAGAAAAGAAAGGGTACGCAAGAAAAGAAAGGGTACGTAGGAAGGATACGGTTCGTGATACCGACTATTGACTAGTCAACCGGTTATGCATAATAAATAACAAGGAACATCAAAAGGTGTGGTCTTTCTAGGAAATAAATAAAGTTTTTGGTTTAAATAGAAAAAAACTGCAAATATAAGGTCTATTTTGGAAAAAACCCTTGGAAATTAGCTTCTTAGGGCCGAAGCCTCTCTATAGGGGCCAAACCCTCCTGGAACCGAGGCCACATGAATTGAGTCTGAAGCCCTCTTGAGCAGCCGCAGCCACCGAGCCGAGGCCACCGGACCGCATCTAATTTCGCTCCGGACCCTCCTGTCGAACCCACCTGCGGTACCTCCTCGGACCGCAACCCCTTCCCCTTCAGATCCACTTCAGCGGCTAAACCCCACTTTGGACCTAAGGCTGTTAAGACCGGAATCACCCTCCTGACTTCGGATTTCCCCATTTTTCACCCAGTTTTCGCCCACAACTCCGTTTTAAGCCCGTTTTTAATTATTTCAACAGGGGATTTTTGCCCAAACTTATATTTTAACATATAAGGTCCCATATATTCATAAATTCAACATATATTTAAGGAAATCCTTATTTAAGAATAAAATCCATTAAATAAGATTTTGTGGTGGAGTGTTGACTCTTCCATAATGTTTGACACAAGCAACCACCCCCATATCCACTCCATGACCAACCATTGTCCTCCCCACCATCCCTAGTCACTTCATAGTCCTTTCCCACTCATTTTCCCTCCATTCCCATGTCCTAGGAGCTGGAACATCCACCCTCTCTCCTCACACTTCATTCATTCTCTCATTTTCCATAAAAAATCACACTCCAAACTCTCTCATCTTACTCCCTCAATTTCGAGAACTTCAAGGCAAACTCCAGGATTTTCTCCTTCATTTGGTAAGTATCATCATCTTTCCTATGATTATTACACATCCTCCTACTCAAAATCATAGATTGCTTACGCAAATTCCATCACATTGGTGTTAGATTCTCGAATCTTCAAGACAATCTTCTAAGTGTTCTTGAGTTGAGCACTCCTTTTCCTCAACATCCATCCACTGAAGTCACACAAGGTGAGTTCATACCTTTATATTTTCATGCTTTCTTAAGTTTTAAGGGGGGAATACAAGTTAAAACACCAAGAACACAATTAAAAATTTTCTAACAGCTTTCATCAAAAAAGTTGGGCTCCATTCACAGACTGTTTTGATCAACTTAAACATTTTAGTTTTCAAAACTGTTTTAGGTGCAAGTATTTCCAGTTCTTAGCTTTAAAATGGCTACTTGCACATCTCCATGCGATCTTCCAATAATTTATGGTGATTTTTACAAAACTGTCTATCATTTCAAAAACCAATCCGGACCAGTCTGTGATTATGGACGTTTTCACACATGTTGGAGATCACTAAAAATCATGAGAAAATTTATGAACAAACTAGACAGGTTTTCCAAACTACCAGAATTTACGGATTCTGATTTGGACCTGTTATGAATTTTCTATGAATTTTCTAAGAACAATAATAGAAAATGTTATCATCAGAAAAATACTATCAATTTTATTTCACCTTGTAACATGTTGAGCAAGGTGTATATCTTTATGTGATTATATATTATTGTGATAAATGACATTTTGTCCTAGTATATAGACATGCATCAGTTGACGAATGGATTTTGATATATAGAACATAGAGAATAATAAATTGTTGTAATCAAAGTACATCCATTACATACAAACATTGGAATAAACTATGTTAAGTATAGTTTATGAATACTACCACTACCCTTATTTTGATAAACTATATTAGGTATAGTTTATGATTCATTTACATAATAAACACATTACTAAAGGTATTACATATACAAAAGGGATTATTACCACTACGAATAACTATGATAAGCTATAATAACTATAGTCAAGTCTATTACACCCTCACAAGTAAGTATGCTAATTGTAATCGGTATAATTAGGTTGCATATACATTACAACAATATGATAAACTATAATGGGTATAGTTTATGTTTCATCTACACTAAAAAACTTATTACAAGAATGGATTTCACCATCACCACCACTTTTGATAAGCTATAATATGCATAGTTCATGTTCACTACCACAATCGCTATTTGATGAACTATGATATGTATAGTTTATGTTCACCATCACCATCACATTTGATAAACTACAATATGCATAATTCATGTTCACTACCACTATCACTATTCAATGAACTATGATATGTATAGTTTATGTTCACAACCACTATTTCTATTTCATACACTACACTAGGATTGGGTTTCGGTCTTTGGTTTTAAGACTACATTCTATCTAGAATCGTTAGTTTCCAACAATAATTTCTAAGTGTATATGCCAGAGTTATATAGAATTTAGTCGTGATCGACTTAGAATTGGTGGGTCCGTTTTATTTCCTATTCCTTGTTTGGTTGTGGGCCTAAGGCAGACCCATTACATTCGACGGTTTATTTAACTTTAATTTTATGTAACTTATATACACTTGGAGATTATGGAATTCTAGGATGCACAATTTCAAAACACGGAAACTTACAACTTACTTTTCAAGGAAAATATTGGATTTTCTGGAATCCCTTTACCGCTTTTACAAGGAAAACAGTTTATTTCTCAATTAAAACTCTTACGAACTCACCAACCTTTGTGTTGACACTTTTTCAAACAACTTGTATTCTCAGGAAATCACTAAACAGGTAATCAACTGCTTTCGAGGACAGGACGCTAAGGCGTTAAATTCAAAACTTATTTTGTTATCATGATGTAATTGATTTTGAAACATGTAAAATTACTCTATGATGTAACTCTTACAATTATATTGATTATGATTGTGTTTGCTTTCTTCACTATTATACTCGTTGTTATGATACTGTAAATGAAGTCATCCACCCCCGAATGTTTCCACCATTCTGGTTTGGGGGTGTGACATTATATGTTTCTTAAATTAAATCAAACAAATGAAACTGTTTCAAGCCAATTCATTTGTAGATCAAATGTCTCAAGACTTTGTCTAACCAACAAACTATTGGATTAGTGTCTAAGTCCATAACTATTTTGGTATGTACTTGACCCGATTATGAGCATGGTCCTTTTGGGTTGCCTTCACCATAGCAATATGTAAGATGAATTAAGGAGAGAAAGGTTTAATTATGATTTATTAATATATTATACGAATAATATATTAAAGGATCGAAACAAGTATGTATAGATCTATATTGGGATTAACAACCCCGCACTTGGGCTGCTAGCTACAGTAGGGCATACACGCCTATGAGTGACAATTGTTATCAACCGTTTAAACGCCTTCAAAGCGTTTATTTCATGCCATCTAGTCATAGTATGGTTATAATAACCCATTAAAAAGATATTAACAATACGCTTAGTGTATAATTAACTAAGAACATGAGTACATTTTCAAAGTACCAGTTTTACAAACATATAATTTACAGTAGTACATTATAGTTTACAATAATAGCTGGTGGAGCCAGGCACACTCACATTTACAGGTTTTACAAAAGAATATAAATACAGAACATTGGTTTACAAACAAAATGGTTTTATGGGATTAAAACTACTTTTCATATACAACAGAAAATATATGATTTTCTGGGAACGATTTACATATTCAAAGAACAAGAGACATGCTTTCAAAACATAAATACTTATGCACTCACTCAACTTTATGTTGATACTCTCTTTTCAAATTACTTGTATTCTCAGGGAACCAGTAACAGGTACTCCCCCGAGTTTTTGAGAAGATGGAGCTATTTTGAGTCCAATCTTCTATGTTTTGGTATAAATCTTTTGGTGTCAATATACTATGATTGAACACATGTATAAAATTACACTTTTTAATACAATGGTTGTTTGTACTTTGATTACTATAATGCATGTGTTGTGATACTACAAATGAATTCATCCACCCCGGACGTTTCTGTCGTCTGGTTTTGGGGTGTGATAAAGGTCTTATGTGCTTATGCTGAGCTATGGGATATTATGCATTTTGTCTTTGTGAACTATGTTGTTATATTACTCTGTGTTTATATTGACTTATGATCGGAGGGTCCATACCGAGTAGTGAGACCAAAGGGTATTCCTCGAGACACAAGACCTAAGGGTCCATACCGAGCCGTGAGACCGAAGGGTCTTCACCGAGACACAGGACCGGAGGGTCCATACCGAGACATGAGACCGGAGGGTCTTCACCGTGACACATGACCGGAGGGTCCTTATCGAGATATAGCCATGAAAGACTAATCATTTGTGTGTATGGTATTTTGGGGAAACTTACTAAGCTTCGTACTTACAGTGTTGGTGTAAAATGTGTTTCGGGTACATCTTAGGATCGCGGGAAGGCGGTGACATGATTGTACACATCCGTCAGCTTATGGAGATTTGAGGATTTTGGGATACTCTGATATTGTTTGGTAATAACTTATATAATATGTGATGAATTGAATTTATGAGTAATGTTTTTGAGAATTAAAATTGAAAATTTTATCTTGAAATTTGAGGTGTTTCAGGTGCTTCATTCTTTCTTTCCAAAACCGTAACCTCCTTAGAGGAGGTTACCCTCTCTCTCTCTCTCTCTCTCTCTCTCTCTCTCTCTCTCTCTTTTCTTCATCTCTTCTTGAAGATTACTTGCATTTTCATGCCCTCTTTAAGTTCATATTGGTTATGAACTTAAAGCTTTAAGGGATTAAGAGTTTATGGGCTAACATCTACATCAAGTTGAGTCATTCTTAATGTCTCACAGGTTCCACATTCTTCATCCACTTCCAAGCCTCCCAAGAGGACCCAAAGAACTAAAATGTTGTTATTTCTTCATCCTTTCTTTGGTTGGTGTTTAAATCTTTATATAACTGGCAAGAAGATCCCTGGTGGGTATAAAATGTTATGTTATGTTCAAATTCTTAAATCTTCCGTTGCCATATTTTTCAAGTTTATGAAACAATTTTTGAACTAAAACCCAACATCATAGCTGTGCACCCGATCGACACCCTCATCAAACGGCCCTTAATATGTTTAGACATAAACTACAAGCCACCTACTTCTAGTTGTTTGAGTCCTAATTAGAGAAGTTGTGCCAAAGGGGTAACCTATTTATTTAATATTTTCATTCAAACTTTTTAATTTTTTTTATTCTTCAGATTTGGGCAATTATTTATTACTTCATTTATTTATCGTTTATTGATTTATTTCTTATAGTTTATTGTATATTATGCATGATTCGATTATTTGTTTCGTGTTGTGTAACGTGGCTCTTTTAGGTGTGAAGGTGTTATTTGATAAAGATTTATTAAAGAAGTTTACTTGTTAATACAAATATTGACTATGTGTTATACATGTGAATAATTAGTCAATCAAATGGAAGTTAAACTTATGTATAACAAGGATTGCTACATTCAATATATTATATTACCTTTAATATGAGATCTTTATCAAATTTTTAATCAATCTATGTATCTGTATATTGTTGTTTGCATAATCTTGTTTATCATAATCTATGATCATTGATATCATGATTCGACTTGGAATTCCATAAGTTTAATAGTTTCCATGAAAAAAAAAACATTGGAATATGAAAGAACTTGAATTTGTACATCCTTAAGTACTACAAATTCATATATCTTCAAACTGAGTTCACGTTTAGTCCTCTTTGAATTTATTTATTGCATTTTAGGTTATTAAGCATAGGGGTGCAAACGAGCCGAGCCGAGCCGAGCCCGAGCCTGGCCAGGCTCGGCTCGGGCTCGTTTAAGTTATATGAGGCTCGAGCTCGAGCTCGGCTCGATTCGAGCTTTCTTGTACTGAGCTCGGCTCGAGCTCGTAAAGAATTATCCAAGCTCGGCTCGGGCTCGGGCTCGACTCGTTTGTTATCTGACGTTCCTAAATAAGCTTAAGCTCGACTCGAGCTCGTTAAGAAGCTCGTTTACTAATATCCTAAATCTGTAATTCCTGTAATATATTTTTATTTTAATATGTATAAATAATAATAAATTATATTATGTAAAGGCTCGTTTAGGCTCGCGAGCCTAATCGAGCTTAATGACATAGGCTCGAGCTCGAGCTCGTTTAATAAACGAGCTTAATATTAAGCTCGAGCTCGGCTCGGACTCGTTTAAAATCGATTTCGAGTCAAGCTTTTAACGATCCGATCCTGAGTAGCTCGCGAGTAGCTTGACTCGTTTGCACCCCTAATTAAGCATTAAAAAAATGTAATGCAATGGTTTCACTATGTATTTTCGGAGTCTACAACTTGGTACTTGCCTTGTCATGATTGGCATCTCAAGACATTTTTACATTGTTGTAGACTTGTAGTTGTATGTTATAATATTTGGTTTGTTGCAGATGTAATGTAAAAAACTTTGGGGGCATTTTTATGTTTACCTAAAAATAAAAGGTAAATTGAGGGACCAAATCTATAAAATTGAAAATTTTTGTAGACCTTTTCCACGTGTGGGACCACATTTGAAGTTCACTCCAATAATAAATTAAAGAGCATATGAGGGTTCATTATGTAAATAGTTAAAACAACAAGGAGTCGTTGGAAAAACCCATAAACATGTAACCCCAACAAGATCCGAAAAGAAGTGTGCCCGAATTTCATCACAACCTTGTCTCTTTTATACCGAGAGAGGCGATTAAAATCGGGCGTAATAGCTGAGGGTTGAAGCTGCTGATTGAAGTTGATTTATCGTTGAATCTGATCCGTTATCATGGATCTGAATCCGGTTTGTTTCCAGAATCTCTATTCCTTTTTATGGTGCCGTGTAATGCTATAAGATTCATGTAATACTGGTATCTGTTCGTCAGATCGAAATTTTGTAAGGGAAGTTTTGGGGAAACAGTGTTTTATCGTGTTTGTTGCTTGTGAAAGTTCTTGATTTACGCATTTCAAGTAATTTGATTGTTCACTTAGGCACGCGATTGACTAATTCTATCATTGATTTGGGATGCGACTGATATCATGAAATGTGATGTTGGCATTTATTATTATGATTGTATAGCCGTAGATCTTAGTCAGTCGCAAATTTTCCTATGTACATCATTGAACGCCATAATGATTTGATGTTGAATTATGTTCAGAATAGATAGAAGGATATGGAAAATTGGAAACCATGATTATACTTTGGTATTCCATCGTTAGTCATGATGATTTCACAGACGTTACCTTTTGTGTTCTTGACAAAAAACTGCAGATGACACTAAAAACCCCTCAAGATCGGTATTTGGTAACCATGTATTGATGTTTAAGCAAATTGTATGTTGCTTCATGTGGCCTTCCTCCTTGACAGTGTAGCATTTTGGTCTTTTTGAATCTGAATCTATGTTTAGGCAAACTCCTAATTTAACATCTTTAACATTATGTTATTGAACTACATTATGAATTTAAGCACCAAAAACCATGCTTATTAAACAACCCTAAATTTATTCTGCAAATATGCCAAGAGAAAGGTTGGATGTGTCATATGTTCTAGAGGTAGTGAATTGTACCTATTTAGCTTCCCTGTTTCTTGTATATTGTAATTGCTATGCTATTTTACTTGTTTTAGAATGGTGAAACTGATAATCACATTGTGATTGCATGAGTTCTTATAATTATCAAGCTTATTAGTGGGTTTTAGCATCTGACATACTGTGTTCATTATATCTTACAAGAAAATTTGAAGAGTGAATAAGAATTTAAAAAAGCTACTTATTGTCTTTTGTACTCAGCCTGCAGGAGAAAACTATGCAAACCCAAGGATATGCTTCTTTCATGTCCTCTTCAAGGTCTAGTCTTTTCCTTGTTTTTTCTTTCTTCTTCTTCTTCTCATTACAATTCATTTAATAATAAAACTCTTTCTTTTTTTTCAAAATCAGGCTGGAGCATTGGCGTTTTACATACTATCAGCACTGTTTTTTGATAGTTTTGTGATAATATTTGTGGTGACTGTTCTTCTTTCTGCTCTTGATTTTTGGGTGGTGAAAAATGTGAGTGGTAGAATCTTAGTTGGTTTGAGGTGGTGGAATGAAATTGATGACAATGGTGAAAGTGTCTGGAAATTTGAATGTCTTGATCAAGAGGTATACATTTTCATTTTCCTCTTCATTTTTTCTTTTTCCTCATCAAGTGTGTTTAAAAAGTATTTGAGAAAATGATGAGGGAATGGAAGGAAACAAAATAATCAAGGGCCAATTTGTAAAAAGTCAAACTTAAGGGGGCAAGTCTTATTTCCTTGATAGATAGTGTCCGAAATGAAATGTTAAATCTTTTTTGTTTTACAGTCATTGGCTCGAATGAACAAAAAGGATTCATGGCTGTTTTGGTGGACTCTTTACTTGACTGTAAGTGAATTTATTCCCACTTTTCTAAGACTTTTCTCAATTAATTCATTCTTTCTTTATTGATGAAAAAATAATAATAATAATAATAATAATAATAATAATAATAATAATTTCTTTTTTGTAGGCGGTTGTATGGATATTCTTTGGAATATTCTCTCTGATAAGATTCCAAGCTGATTATCTCCTTGTTGTTGGAGTTTGCTTGACACTCAGTGTTGCAAATATTGTGGGCTTTACAAAATGTCGCAAAGGTAAACTAAATCCTCTTTAATTTCATTCTAATTATAGCAAGATATTTTTAATGTTAATCATATGATAATTTTTCTAATTTAAAAAAAAAATAAAAATAAATTCAGATGCTAAGAAGCAGATTCAAGCATTTGCCTCCCAGACAATTGCGAACCGGTTCCAGTCTACGTTACAGTCTGCATTTAGTGTGGTGTGATTTTGATTTTTATATTACAAAAAAGGAAAAAGAAAAAAGTTTGGTTTGTTATTGTACTTGTTTTGATATACCGTAAATGCCCCTCCAATTAGTATTCATATAATTAGTTAAAACTCAAATATGTTCCTAATTCCTACTTGTTTTGAATCATGCCAAGTTGAAACTCGTTATCAAACTTTGAGCAAAACAATACGACCATTTTGTTAATGGTATATATAGTTGTTATTGGATTTTTGCTGTTTGTTTGGGGTAATAAGTGAACGTTTTACATTTTTATTTGGTGACTGTTTTGAAGTTAGTTTTAAATATATTGTTTTGAATATTTGACATACGATCAAAATTATTTGACATAAGTAATTGTATAAATATTTGAACAACCGTCAAGATATCCTAGTGTTTTATCTGGTATAAAACAATCCAAAAGGGAGTTATCCAGGTTTCAGGGGATGATCTGATCTGATTTAAATAAACATTTAAATAAACTAAATATTTGAGGTAAATATATATGAATACATGATTCTACCTTGAATTTTTTTCTAATATATTAAGTCAAATATCTAATAAGAATCAATGATTATGCGAAACGATTGTTACAATTTAGCAAATTTACAGTCAACTTGGAATATATGAATTTGATATGTAATAAGTACCACAAAAGTTAATAATCCAAGTAAAACAATACGATAAAAATCTGTATGTAGTACATAAATAATTATAAACTTATAAAATATGTAGGTAGAAGCTTTTGCAATGCATAAAATTAAAATATAATTTTCAAAATTGAGCTATTACTAAAAAACCAATAGACAATATAAAGGGAAATCTACTATAATAAATATAGATTTTTTTTGCCATTTGTCGCACTTTCATTCAATTTGCCAAATATCATTTTATAGTTATTTTGAATTAATTTTTTTTTTCACATGTCATTTTATGAGTTTTTCTATTTTATTAAATTCCATATAATATTTTAATATAATTGCAATAAATATAGTAATAAATGGATATCAATTTCATTAATCAACTCACCTTTTAATTTCAAAATTCTCAAAGTTAAATTTCATTAGTTTAATTTGTTTATTTATTTAAATTAATAGGTATAAGATTCATGTATTACATGGGTTAATTAAAAAAATTAAATAGAAATGTCTAAATATTTAAAAACTTTGGATTTATAAAAAAATAAAAAAAAAATGAATTATTAATTTTTTTTATCTTTTAAATTTAAATAAACAAACAAATAAACTAATGAGCTTTAATTTGGAAATTTTGAAATAAGAAATCAAGTCCATTAATAAATTGATATTCATTTATTACTATATTTATTGTAATTATTACATTTATTGTAATTATTACATTAAAATATGATGTGAAATTTATTAAAATAGAAAAAACCCATAAAATAACATGTGGAAAAGAAATTAATTCAAAATAACCACAAAATGACATTTGACAAATTGAATAAGAATGTGACATGTGGCAAAAAACCCTTCATTTATTATAGTAGACTAGGTATAAAACCCATGTATTAAATGAGTTTATTTTAAAGAAAAAAAAATATGAAATTTTAAATTTTTGAGAAGTTTAAATTTATAAAAAAATGAAAAATATTAATTATTAAAATTAAATTGTTTGTTTTTCTTTTAAATTAAACAAATAGTTTAGATAAGTAAATAAAGGAAACTAACGAAACTTTAATTTAGAAAATTTAAAATTAAAAGGAAGTCAATTAATGAAATTGATATGCATTTATTATTACATTTATTGCATTTATAACATTTAAATATTATGTGAAAATTAATAAAATGAAAAAAACCACAAAATGCCATGTGGAAAAAAATTAATTGAAAATAACCACAAAATGACATGTGGCCAAATCAATGAGTGTGACATGTGGCAAAAAGTTCTTTATTTATTAGGAAAGATTTGTTTAAATTTAAAAGATAAAAAATATTTTCATTATAATAATTCATTATTTTTCTTATTTTCTTATAAATTCAAAGTTGTCAAATATTTTGACCTTTATATTTAATTTCTTTTTTAAATTAACCCATGTAATACATGGGTCACATAACCAGTTAAGTAATTTAACTAACTATTACAAATGAGATTTTCAAAAAAAAAAATCATTATTTTTCAATTTTTTAAAAATAACCATTTTCTCTGAAATGCCACGTTCTGGAGTAATGTTTGAAGTGCCCCGCATCCAAATGAAATTAGGACCAAAAAACTAAAAAAAGACCATAAATTACATGCATAATATGTTAAATTAAAAAAATAAAACATTGATAATAAAACATCAATCCAAATCTTAAAACTATAATAGCAAGTTCTGATTTTGAACAATAGTAGAAATACAACCGTTATATTTTTAAGGATAATTTAGTAAATTTGTTAGTTTTGATTTTAAACAACAGTAGAAATACAACAGTTATATTTTTAAAGGTAATTTAGTAAATTTGTTACAATACATAAGAGTTTTTTCATTACTCGAGTTTTTTTAAAGAAACTAACAGCTAAAAACTCCCAAAAGTTGCGAAAGCAACGGGCCCTTAATGAGCAAACCACAAAGACACTTACGCAATGCAATGTCTAACAATTACAAAAACACAACAGAAAAAAAAATAGAAAGTGATATACAAAACGTAAATCCTATACCTTACTTGTGCTCATTATTAGCACATATGTCTTAACAATTACAAAAACTCAACATAGCATATCAATTGGTGAACATATACCATGTTTGCAAAAAACAAAGTCAAGTTTACAAAATAACAAATGATGCATCAAAATCATGATCAAGCACTTAACTTGTTAACCCTAAAAGAGGCCATAACTTTACGAAGATCATTCTCTTCTTCTACAAATACATTTTCAGGCACTTGTAGTCTCAATTCATATAATTGATTGTTTTCAACTCCAAGAACCGAAAGATATCTCCTATTCCATTCCATACGCACCACTCTATCTTCTGGCATAACAGCCAACTCATTATTGCTAGCAAACGACTTTATGTTTACCTAAACAGAATAAGACCCAAAATCAAAGAGCTGAATTCAACATTTTTGATTTGTTTATGATTACATCGTGTAAATAAATCAATGAAAGTAAAATAGTAGATATTTCAAAGAAACGAAAGTATAGGATGCTATAATTCATTGGATTTTTGATTTTGGAAGAATCTAACCTCAATTTGGTAATACATCTTCCCATCATCAGCAACTGTAGAAGAAGTAGAGAGAATACTTGATTCACGCTTCACCCCAAGCCTAGTAGACATGAATTCTGTCAAATACTGTCTAAGAACAGCCTTTCCTGCTTCTTCAGGTGGACCCAAATCTTCTACACTCTTGTATTTCGATGATGAAGGTGAGGATACTTCAACAGAGAGGTTTTCGTCAAGAACATAAGGGTCTCTGAAGAATATGTCAGCATTTGCACCTCGAACTTGAATCCAGTTTTTAGGATAATCGAATGAGTACCCATCAAACGAATCTATATATTCCTTGAATCCTATAGTTGGTTGAGCAAATGCAAAATTGCTCTCAGTTTGTGAGAATAGGCAACTGGAAAGGATCAAGGTGCTCATCAAACTCCTCCTTGGAACTACAAAAGCTTTAGTCTGATTATATATTAGAAGGGCAGATAATGAAGGTCGAATGCATTTTTTATACCATCATAATTGAAGTCAAATCGATTCGTATTGATAATCATGGCGTTGGAATTTGGAATTGAAGTAGGGTTGTTGATGGGATAGATAAAGTATTAGAGAGACTTACGGATTGCAGGTTGCAAGAAAGAGAAGAGCAGGAGGCGGAATTGGAATTGGAAACCATAGCAAATGGAGCGACACGTGTCGGCAGCATCAGCAGGGCGGTGTGGGCGGCGGAAGAGAGGAAATGAGGGGGAATTGAGCGGAGGACGGTGGCAGTAGGAGTGGAAAGGGGTCGGAAACCGAGATGGTCTACTATGGTTACAGCCATCCGACTGGATTTTGTAGAGATAAGAAACTAGCGAGGGTGTGTATATATCGGGGTTTTATCAATGAAATGGCCGGGGTATTAGGTTGGATTGATTGAGTTCCTTGTTTTCAAAATAGGTGTTTGAATAGTCTAAATTAATTTAAATTGAAACAAAATAAAATTTGGTTGAATCGGTTTTTATAATTTAATTTCTAAAAACCAAAACATTTTAAAACGACATATAATTATAATATTATCTAACTTTACATAACAAACAAAAACAATTTATTTAGTTGTGATTTGAAATTTATAAACAACTAATAAGAAGATATATTATAATTAAATATTTTATAGATACAAAACTTTTGAGAGAAAATGCATATTAATGTTTTTTTTATCAGGTGAAACGTTTTGAACCTATTTGAAAAAATAAAATAAAAAATTAATAAATAACAATAGATATATATTATAAATAGATTTATAATAAATGTTTATTCGGTTTTTTTGGACCATTCAGTTCTTATTTTATAAACCAAAACCAATCCGAAATCCAAAAAAATAATTCGATTTTATTGAAAGCCAATCCAAAAATCTAAATATCCGAACCGAATAGCCCATTCCAAATTGTCCAATTGGATAGTTTGGTTTTTATCTGAACAGTGAACAGCCCTAGAAATGTCCACTTACTTTTCAAACATCAAGCCACATCGTTTTGATAAGAACAAATTACACGAATGGTCCTTAAGGTTTTGTTTTTTCTTTTAAAGTAGTCCATACGAAACTTTTTTCCCTTAGATGATACCTACGGAGCAAACCTTGCACACAAATAAGTTTTATGAATAATTTTATTAACAAATTCTGTTAAGTGTGTGTGAAAAGACGAAAATGCTATTTATTTATTTATTTATAATATTTTGTTAATTTGAAATTAAAAAAAGTGGATCCCACCCCTTCTCTCTCTCTCTCTCTCTCTCTCTCTCTCTCTCCCCTAGACAACATCCTCCTCGCACCACCACCGAAAGTACCATTTTCTGATGGAGCACCACCAGCAGAACCTTAACTTCAGTTGTGTTCACCTCCATCCCAACATATGTATAAGCTTACTCCATTTAAGGTTCAAACCTGTATCGGAAAGATCTCCATCGCCGTCACATGTTCTAGCCGGAAATTCGACTCTCATGTGACAGATCAGATCTGGACATCACTGTAACCATTCTCGCCCGGACACGTCACTATTCTCACCAGTGGTTTTGAAGATTTCCAAATCCCGTTTGTAGATCTAACCTCCATCACCACCATCTGAAAAACCCTAACCATAACACCGTCTGGAAGCCTTTCCCTATAACAGATCTGAAAAATGCTCTGATCTAAAACCCTCGAACCAGACGACATTTTCTAGTGAAGGCAACAAAGGAGGAAGGGGTAGAACTCAGGAGAAGGCGAAGGAAAGGAGTTCGTCTGGAGGTTTCTTGTGGAGTTAAGTTTCAGATGGGTTGGTTTTCCAGTTAATCTTGGCGATAATTGTGGTTTTCCGGACCTAAGATGGATCTACCCACCTCTCTAGATCTAACATTCGTCTTCTCTGGCGATCATACCAGCAGAAGAGGGAGACAAAGAGACAAAGAAATTTTGGCTTCGCCTTCATCGGAGTTCGATGGAATCCAGCTGTAGGGTGTAGCCTTATCGGTCCAGATAGGAGCTGAGTTTCATCAGGTTAACGAAATGAAAGATGTCGGGTGAGGTTGGAGGAGATGGAGGTGGTTGGCGGCGAATGGTGATGGCAGACGGGGATGGAGGTGTTCTTCAGATTTTAATCATTTTATGTATTTGTTCTTTGATACTATGTGTATATGTGTTTGTTTTGAAAAAGAGATAGAAAGAAAAGGTAGTAGGCAGAGAGAGAGAGAGAGAGAGAGAGAGAGCCCTACTTTTTTTTTAATTTCAAATTAACAAAATATTAAAAATAAATAAATAAGTAAAAAGGGCATTTTTATCTTTTCACACACACTTAACAGAATCTGGTAACAAAGTTAGTCATAAGGATCATTTGTGTGCAAGGTTTGCTCCGTAGGTACCATTTGAGGGAAAATGTTTCGTAACGACTACTTTAGGGAAAAAACAAAACCTTAAGGACCATTCGTGTAATTTGTTCTATTTATAATTACTTCCACTTTTTATAAGACATATTTGGGGTAGAGAAAGGTTTCAATTTTGAAGTTCTTAAATTTTAATATTTCTTTACACTCAACCTCATCTCCTAGCCCCCTCAAGAGGGAACGCTTCTCTTACCGATATCCCCTATCGGCTTGTATTGCACCTGGAGGTAGTTAGTTAGAATCACATGCTGCCCTTCGCTCTCAAGAACAAGAACAGAGCCGGAAAGGGAGTTAGTTAGAATCGCTAACCGACAACAATACTTCTATGCCCTAGCCCCCCTTCATATGGGGGAACGCTTTCCCTCGCCTACTAGCTGACAAGAGCACAAAAAACAAGACAGACTTAGTTAATATCGCAACCTCTCTAACAAAAGCAAGAAGCATGTTGAATGATGATATGTGTATTAAAATAATATTAATTTTGTTAATTTAAATATGACATATGTCATCATTTAATATGAGTACGATGATATGTAAAAAGAAAATATTATAGGATATTTAATTTGGAAGGTCTTGACATATTTTTGTTACAAGTTTGGTATTTTACCAAACCTAAAAAAACTAAATTATTCTTCTCTATTTCATTTATATTTGTTATTTATCTATTAAAAATATTTATTAAATAAGATAGGAGCCACTCCCACCTCTCACCTTCACATTTCCTTAAAACCTATACATCGTAACCATAGTTGCTAAAAATGTGTTTGAAGTGGTTCTTATCTTTATGGTTTGATCATCTTCTCCTTCATCAAAAAAGGTTGCAGGAGACCCGCCCCTTACATTTACCTTTACCCACCATACCTTACCTACCCATTATTTCCTCATTTCCCCGATTTCCCTATTTCCCTTTCAACATAAGTAGACAGACAAAGGAGATTGGAGAAAATCACTACCACCCATACATCATACTAAATCACCACCATATCTACTACAAGATAAAAAAAATACCCCATCAAATTTCTATTCGAACCAAAAATCCAAACAAGAATCAGAACTAGAAATTCAAATCAGAAAGCAAAACTAAAATCAATCCATTAAAACAAAAACCTCAATCCATTCAAACAATAAATCTGTCACAACTAGCATTTTAAAGTTAGGAAATTCTGTCCATGTGTAATAACTTCTGTTGTATCTTGTAACCCTAAGTATGATGTTATACAAGTTATTTATTCAAAAATAACCATTCAAGCCAAAACTCACTCATGAAAGCTCTAAACCTAATTGAATACACTACATTCACTCAACTTTGGGCTTGTAACCCTAACTTTCCGGTTCAAATCTCTTATTGGGCTAGGATTCATCTATTGGGCCTAATGGGCCAGTAACCCCTCAACTTGGTCCTTTTGGGCCAAGAATCCTCATTTGGGCCCTAGTTGGATCCACATTCATTAAGCAATAGTATTTTGGGCCATAAGACCCTTCATGGGGCTTATTGGGCCGACAACCACTCACATTGTTTCTATGGGCCGAAAACCCAATTATTTAATCACATTGGGCCGAAAACCCATGTCTTTTACTCTTTTGGGCCGTAAACTTGTATGTGGGCCCAATGATTCTTGGCCCAAAAGGACCAAGTTGAGGGGTTACTGGCCCATTAGGCCCAATAGATGAATCCTAGCCCAATAAGAGATTTGAACCGGAAAGTTATTGGACTTAAATATACTCGGTTGCTATTCAAATCCAAACCCAATATTTATTTTCCCCTCTCAAATTCTCAGTTTTAATAAAAAAAGAGTTTATTTGATTAAAATTGGTGACACCTCACCATTAACCCATATACACCCATGCATATTATACAACAAGTATCTATGCAAATGTTACACCCCCGAACCGTGGAAACGAACGGCGGAAACGTCCGGGGGTGGATGACGTCATGCGTAGTATCACAACAATTGCATCATAGTAATCAAAGTAAACACAACCATTACATTGCAAAATGAATATTTACATCTGTTTGAAACATAGTTTGTATACATCAAAATGAAAACAAAGTAAAAGATGAGACTTCAAAATACTCCGCCTTCTCCAAAAGCTGGCAAGGGTACCTGTCTATTTTTGTCCTAAGAATACAAACGATTATTGGAAATGTATCAGAATAAAGCTGGTGAGTTCATAAGCATGTTTTTGTAATGAAAACTAGTCACTAAATTTGTATAATTAATTCATTTTCATTATATGTAAAATATCGTTTGGATCGAAACCCTGGTTACCACCAGTATGTAATATGTACTCAGTTTGAAAACCCTGGCTACCATAAATGAGTCGTACGATTGGCGAGTTTTATGACCATACTTAAACTTGACACGATGTAAAACGGATGCCAAAATCCTTTATTTTATTTTTCACCCGTAGACCTGCCGGTCCGACTGTAGCAAGCAGCCAGGTGCGGGATAGTCAGTCCCATTATGGATCTATACACAAAAGCCACGCTTTCCCTCTAGGAAATTATGGTTCATAAGGGTAGTCCTCCAATTAGGTTATGTTGTAAGCGCCCAAGGATGTGTCTCCCAATAAAGCTGAAGACTTTAGGAGTAATAATATATAAATATACTGACCTTCGTCTGAAAATCCAATTTATGTTTTTGTAGAGTAAAAATAATTATACTTAAATAATTATTGACTGTTGTACTCTTGTAATAATGTATGATATAAACTAAATCTGTCATAGTTTATGTATTCACTCGTGTATGTAGTTTGTATCGATAAAACTTGGTAATGAAATCCCCAAACTATACCCATTATAGTTTGATTGTTAGGTTAAGTTCGTGAAATGTTCAGAAATTATGCAATTAAATTTGGAAAACCATCCCTTATGCTCTACATAATACAAAAGGGATCAGGTATCTAAATGCTTTATGAAAATCGTTGATTTGTACATATTGCATAAGTTTGACTTGTTGGAAACCTTTGTGTTTGGCTTGTATTCCCCCTGAAAACGTTTAAAAATCATAAAAGCGTAGGGGTATGACCTCACAGTTTGTTGGATGCAAATGATTGAACTGGAAGATCCTCGAGTTGACGTATGTGGCACTTAACGGAATCCTAATTTCAATAAATACATATATGTATCTAAATTAGCGATTACGTTAGATAAAGTGTTAGAAAAACACTCGTTTTCGGTTAAAGAATGTTACCGGTACTTGGTTGAATCGAGGAGACGGGGTTTTCACCACTTAAGAGGTGTTTACAGCCGTGAATGAGGGTTTATGGCCGTGAATTTGGTTTGCGGCCGTGAACAGGGTTTATGGCCGAGAACTGGGTTTGCGACTGTGAACAGGGCTTACGGTCGTGAACTGTTTTTTGAAGGGTTTACGGCCTTTGAAGATTTGAAGGTTTTACGTCCGTAAACTCAAGAACAAAGGTGCTCAAATTTGACAAAAATGTGTTGCAAATGCTCCCAAACGGCCTCAAACGACGATTTTTGATGTTTTTCGGAAGAAAGGAGGGGTTTTATGTGTTTACGGTCAAGAAAGTTAGAGAGAGAAGGAGGGTGTTTTCGGCCAAAAAGGTTCAAATGAGGGTGGTGGTCCTGTATTTATAGACTGGAGGGTATGGTCGGTGGTGGGGTCCACTTGGCACTGACCGCAAACGGGTTTACGACGGTACACGAGTTTACGGCCGTAAACTCTTCCTGGCCGTGAACACAGTGTTTTTCGAGAAAGTTTGAGTTTTCGCGTGATTTCCGGTTTATTCCGACTCATATAAAATACATATTATTTATTTAAAACGTAAAATCTTTCTCAAACCAAAGAATTTGACGGAATTCAATAAAATCCAAATTTTATTGACGGAAATCGGGTAAAGATAACGGAAAAAGTTTCGGGTTGTCACATCATCCCCCCGTTAGAGGGAATTTCGTCTCGAAATTCGAACGTAGAATACTAATCATGGACTTGGAAAGAGATGCGGATATTTTTGTTTCGTCTGATCTTTGCACTCCCAAGTGAATTCAGGTCCCCGCTTGGCATTCCAGCGAACCTTCACTATCGGGATGCGACTTTGCTTTGTTCGTTTGATCTCTCTGTCCATGATTTTGACCGGTTCTTCCACGAAGTTGAGGTTTTCGTTGATTTCAATATCATCGAGAGGGATTATAAGGGTCTTGTCGGATAAAAACTTCTTAAGATCCGAGACGTGGAAGACTGGATGAATGTTGCTAAGCTCTTGAGGTAGACGAAGTTTGTAGGCTATGGGACCGATCCTAGCAAGGATCTCGAATGGTCTTATGTATCTCGGGTTCCGCTTTCCAAAGCGTTCCAAGCCTTTCCAGGGTGAGACCTTCAACAGAACACGGTCTCCAACCTGGAACTCCAAGGGTTTTCGTCGTTTATCGGCGTAGCTCTTTTGTCTGTCACGTGAGGCTTTTAGTCGTTCTCGGATTTGTATGATCTTTTCGGTGGTTTCACAGATAATCTTTGGACCAGCGAGAGTGCTGTTGGGGACTTGCCCTTTGGCTAGCTGTGTGTCGCCCACCTCAGCCCAGCACAGAGGGGATCTGCACTTGCGACCATAGAGGGCTTCGAACGGTGCAACCTTGATGCTGGTATGATAACTGTTGTTGTAGGAGAACTCAACCAAGGGTAAATGGGTGTCCCATGACTTACCAAAGTCTATGATACATGCTCTCATCATGTCTTCCAAGGTCTGAATGGTTCTCTCACTCTGCCCATCTGTCCGAGGATGGTAAGTTGTACACATATCCAGCTTAGTTCCAAGAGCTTTCTGCAGGGACTGCCAAAATCTTGAGGTGAACCTGCTATCTCGATCGGAGATAATGGACACAGACACACCTTGCAGTCAAACTATTTATTGAATGTAGATCCGCATGAGCTTTTCCATCTTGAACGTTTCTTTGATTGGTAGGAAGTGAGCGGATTTTGTCAATCGGTAGACTATTACCCAGATGGTATCGTACCCACTCGAAGATTTGGGTAATTTTGTTATAAAATCCATAGCAATCCTCTCCCACTTCCACTCAGGTATCTTTAGCTGCTGAAACAAACCTGAGGGCTTCTGATATTTGACCTTCACCTTGGCGCAAGTCAGACACCTGCCTACGAAGGTAGCGATCTCCGCTTTCATGTTTGGCCACCAATACAACTTCTTGAGATCGAGGTGCATCTTGTCCGAACCTGGATGAATGGAGTATCTGGTCTTGTGAGCTTCATTCATGACAACTTCCCTGTAACCACCAAACTTTGGGGTCTAGATCCGGTCCATGAAATAATAGAATCCGTCTCCCTTGATCTCTAAGTTCTTTTCCATTCCTCTCAAGGTTTCACCCGACATGTTCTCTGGTTTCAAAGCTTCTAGCTGAGCCTCTCTGATTTGTGCTGATAAATGGGAATAGATAGTCATTGTCAGTGCCTTCACTCTACGACCTGAGTACTCCTTCTGGCTAAGGGCATCTACCACCACATTGGTATTGCTGGGATGGTAACATATTTCGCACTCGTAATCGCTGAGTAGCTCTACCCATCGCCGTTGTCTCATGTTCAACTCCTTCTGGTCGAAAATATGCTACAGGATTTTATGGTCAGTGGAGATAGTGCACTTGGTTCCGTAGAGATAATGTCTCCATATCTTTAATGCGAAGACCACTGCTCCCAACTCTAAATCGTGAGTTGTATAGTTGACTTCGTGTGCTTTCAGCTGTCTCGAGGCATAAGCGATAACCTTTCCCCGCTGCATGAGCACACAACCTAGGCCCTGACTGGATGCATCACAAAAGACAACGAAGTCCTCCGTCCCTTCGGACAAAGATAGAATAGGTGCAATGCATAGGGCCTGCTTCAACGTTTGGAACGCAGTGTCTTGCTTTTCACTCCAACAAAGGGTACACCTTTTTGAGTCAGAGTGGTTAAGGGTTTGGAAATTCTGGAGAAATTTTGGATAAACCTGCGATAATAGCCAGCGAGACCCAAGAATTGACGGATTTCTGTGGGCGTCTTCGGTGCTGACCAGTTCTCTATCGCTTTGATTTTGGAAGGGTCAACGTGTATGACTTCCTCGCTTACCACGTGACCTAGGAAAGTTACTTTTCGAATCCAGAATTCGCACTTGGAGAATTTCGCTTATAGCTTCTCCGCCCTTAGAGTCTACAGCACTAACCTCAAGTGTTGTCTGTGGTCTTCCTCGCTTTTGGAATAGACAAGTATATCGTCAATGAACACTATTACGAACTTTTCCAGGAAATGACGGCACACCCGATTTATCAGGTCCATGAATACCGCCAGTGCGTTGGTTAGACCGAAGGGCATTACTACGAACTCGTAGTGACCATATCGAGTCCGAGATGCTGTCTTAGGAACATCACTCTCGTGGACTCGCAACTGATGGTACCCTGATCTTAGGTCTATTTTTGAGAAGTAGCTGGCTCCTTGAAGCTGATCGAAAAGGTCATCGATCCGAGGAAGAGGATAACGGTTTTTGACGATGAGCTTGTTTAGTTCGCGATAGTCTATGCACATCCGAGAAGATCTATCATTCTTTTTCACAAATAATGTCGGGGCTCCCAAGGGTGAGGAACTCGGTCTGATAAATCCTTTGTTGAGGAGCTCATTGAGTTGGCTGGATAACTCTTGCATTTCTGCTGGCGCTAAGCGGTATGGGGATTTAGCTACGAGGGTAGCTCCGGGAATTAAGTCGATGCGAAATTCGACTTGGTGCTCGGGAGGGATTCCCAGGAGCTCTTCGGGAAAGACATCAGGAAAATTGGAGACTTCGAGGATGCTCTCGAGGTCTTTAACTTCCTGTTTCTCGTTAACAACATGGGCTGGGAAGGCATGACACTCATTTCACATAAATTTTTGGGCTTTGATGCACGAAATGATATGGAGGTTCGAGCTAAGTTTATCACCATATATCATGAGGGTTTCACCAGAGGGAAGATTGAGACGAACCGCTTTTTCATAGCAAATGATATCAGCATGATTGGGGCTCAACCAATCCATGCCGATGATGACATCAAAACTCTTTATGGAAACATGCATAAGGTCGATGGGAAAGGAATGGTTGATTAAGGTAAGGGTACAACCGATGAATATGTCGTTAGTGCTCTCTTTCTTTCTGTTAGCCATTTCGACGGTAAACATTTCGGTTAAAGGTTGGGGTTTATGATTGAGAAGATGCTTGAATGCATGACTAACAAAACTTCTCTCCATACCAGAATCAGAAAGAATGCATACATAAGAGTTGTCAAGGAGGAACGTACCCGTAACAACGGTGGGATCTGCAACTGCTTCCTCCTGATGTATCACTAGCACCCTCTCTATGTTACCAGTGGTTGTTGCCTTAGGGCAGTTTCTCTTGTAGTGTCCGACTTCTCCACAACCATAACAGGCTTGACCCATGCCTGCTCCAGAAGCCTGATTGGTTGGTTGGACTTGTGTCTTACAGCCTCGAGTTGTGTGAACCTTCTTGCCACAATTGTTGCAGAGAATTTCATGGCATGGGCCGGGATTATGATGGTAATTGCACTTATCGCACCGAGGAAGGGTACCAACATATCCATTGGTAGGTGCTTGAGTGGCAGGAGTAGCGGTGGGAGTAGTAGCAACGTGAACTGCCATCGTTTGCTGTTTCTTTGTGGGATCTTGCGAAGACTGGCCCTTTTGTTGCTTCCAAAACTTTCTTTTCCCACCACTCACCTTTGCTGGTTCGGGAGCGGCTACTGTTGCATCGAGATCAACTCCGTGATCTATGAGAGTTTGCACCAGGCACTTGGCGCTGTCAAAAGTGGTTGGCCTAGCGGCCAAGACATTTCCTTGCATTGGGGGCGTCAATCCCCAAATGTACCTATCTATTTTCTTGCTCTCCGGGGTGACCATTCCCGGGCAGAGAAGTGCTAGATCTTCAAACCTAGTAGTGTAGGCAGCAATGTCCGAACCCTTCATCTTTAAGTTCCATAGTTCATGCTTCGGCTTCTGCATCTCGCCCATTGGGCAGTATTCAGCAAACATGAGCTCTTTCAAGCTCTCCCAACCCATAGCATTTGCTACTGGCAGGGTTAGGGATTTGACCCAACCATTCCACCAGGTTAATGCTCTGTCGATGATAGTGCAAGCGGCGAATTTCACGTTGTTAGCTTCGGTACAGGAACAAATTTCAAACTCGATCTTCTCGAACCATCGAGTCAGAGTAATAATAGCTCCATTTCCGTCGAAAGATGTGGGTTTTGCATTCGTGAAATCTTTATAGGAGCACTCATTCTGGTGTCCTTGACTACCTTCATGATTTTGGGGATGAATATCACTTCCCAACCCGCCAGAATCACCAGGATTAATCTTTGACAAAACGACAGTCACAGCGGCAGTAACAGTTGCCTGGAACATAGCGGGATCGAACTGAGGAGGTGGTGGCGGTGTTGGATCCGATAAGGAATTGTTGCTTTTTTTGCTGGGTCTTTTCTTTGGAGGCATCTTGTTCTAAAAATAATCAGGAAGGAGAGGATGGTAAGTCCTCTGGAATTAAATCAAGAGATATGAAGCAAGATATATCTCAACCTGATAGATAGAGTGTTCTACTAAGCGATAAACAAGGAAAATCTACTAATGTAAGTAAATTATCCCTAAAAGGAATGAGTAGCAACACTTGGAAGTGAATCTCTGCAATGTATTTGACTCTAGTAAAAATACTCCTATAGTATTTTAAGTTGTAGGTTTTGTTATATCGATATCTTGTTGTATGGATACTTGGTAAGTTTTAGGCCTGCTATAACATCACAGTCACTCCCAAGCACATGTTGGTCATGTCTCGAATAAATATAGTTGATCAGAATATATTGACCCTAGACATGATTACATAACTGCCTAGGTTTAACTGCAGTGTCCAACATCCAATTGCTTCTTTTTTGTTCTACTCATGATATCGTTTCTGGTATGTAGGTATACTTGTATACTTCTTGTAAAATACTTATATTTTAAAGTATACTTTTAGTTCAGAGTGCTTCGGCCCCTTAGTGTTTATAGTTGTATACCATGTAAGGTTCGGTATACTTAGTTCACTATAAACAATAGCTCTGATACCAATCTATCACACCCCTGAACCGTGGAAACGAACGGTGGAAACATCCGGGGGTGGATGATGTCATGTGTAGTATCACAACAATTGCATCATAGTAATCAAAGTAAACACAACCATTACATTGCAATATGAATATTTACATCTGTTTGAAAACATAGTTTGTATACATCAAAATGAAAACAAAGTAAAAGACGAGACTTCAAAATACTCCGTCTTCTCCAAAAGATGGCAAGGGTACCTGTCTATTTTTGTCCTGAGAATACAATCAATTTTTGGAAATGTATCAGCATAAAGCTGGTGACTTCATAAGCATGTTTTTGTAATGAAAACTAGTCACTAAATTTGCATAGTTAATTCATTTTCATTATATGTAAAATATCGTTTGTATCGAAACCCTGGTTACCACCAGTATGTAATATGTACTCCGTTTGAAAATCCTAGCTACCACCAGTATGTAAAATACGTTCTGTTTGTCTGGGAAAATCCCTTATTTTCCCTGGTATGCATGTGTTAGTTGCTTTAATGGTTCTGAAATTGTAAGGCATAAGTAACATACTTATGTTATTAAAACAGTTGTTTATGAGAGGTATATTGTTACATAAATGAGTCGTACGATTGGCGAGTTTTATGACCATACTTAAACTTGACACGACGTCAAACGGACGCCAAAATCCTTTATGACATTTGTCACCCGTAGACCTGCCGGTCCGACTGTAGCTAACAGCCAGGTGCAGGATAGTCAGTCTCGTATAGATCTATACACAAAAGCCATGCTTTCCCTCCAGGAAATTATGGTTCATAAGGGTAGTCCTCCACTTAGGTTATGTTGTAAGCGCCCAAGGATGTGTCTCCCAATAAAGCTGACGACTTTACGAGTAATAATATATAAATATACCGACCTTTCATCTGAAAATCCGATGTATGTTTTTGTAGAGTAAAAATAATTATACTTAAATAATTATTGACTGTTGTACTCTTGTAATAATGTATGATATAAACTAAATCTGTCATAGTTTATGTATTCACTCGTGTATGTAGTTTGTATCGATAAAACTTGGTAATGAAATCCCCAAACTATACCCATTATAGTTTGATTGTTAGGTTAAGTTCATGAAATGTTCAGAAATTATGCAATTAAATTTAGAAAAACATCCCTTATGCTCCGCATAATACAAAAGGGATCTCGAATCGGGGCACTCTCCGCCCTACGGCTCAGGGCATCAACTACAACATTAGCTTTGCCCGGGTGGTACATGATCTCACAATCGTAATCCTTTACCACGTCCAACCATCTCCTCTGGCGCATATTCAGATTAGGATGATCCATCAAATAATTCGAGCTCTTGTGGTCCGTGTATATGGTACACCGAACCCCATACAAATAGTGACGCCAGATCTTGAGGGCGAACACCACTGCCCCCAAATCCAGATCGTGGGTGTGATACCTCGTCTCATGAGGCTTCAGCTGCCTCGATACATATGCTATCACATGCCCCCTCTGCATAAGTACTGCACCCAACCCCGATATCGATGTGTGACAATAGTCAATTTCGGGTCAAGTCAAAGTCAATCAAAGTCAACAAGTCAACCGGTCAACTCAATTAAACCTTGTATATTAGGGTTTACATTATGTAATTACTGTATAACTCACTATTTTAATGAGAAAACATCACTTGGAAAATTTGTGTGTTTAATTTTCCTTAGCCTCAGTGCTAAACAATGAACAAAAATGATAAAACAATGTTGCATACTCATCTGGAGTGTGTAAGATCCTAAAACATGGCTTAATGGGGTTTACGGAACTTGCATTGCGAAGCCGGACACTCAAAAATGTCACAAACGAAACCTCTCTTAATCGTATTCACTCTATCTCTCCCAAAAATCTCTCTGAATGCCATAACTCTCCAAGAATGTGGAATCTCTCCCAAATCTCTCTCCGTATGTGAAATCTCTCTAAGTATGTCACATCTCTCCCAAATCTCTCCAAGAATGTCAAATCTCTCCCAAATCTCTCCAAGAATGTGGAATCTCTCCCAAATCTCTCTAAAATCACTCGGGGCATCCCGACCCTTAATTTAGTCAAAAACCGCTCGAAAACGGAAGTCTACGCAAAAAACAGCCTTAAGGAGCCGAAACCCCTCTTAGGGTCGAAAGTCCTCTTAGGGACCGAAGCCTCTTGGACCAAACCCGAAGGCTGCTGAACCGAACCCGAAGGGTGCTCTCGGGCCCGAACCTCGCACAAGGAACCGAAGCCAACTTTGGTCCATTTCGCTCCATTTCGCCTCTTACTCCTTTCGCTCTATTTCGCCTTCGGCCCATGATCAGAAGGGACCGAACCTCGGCTAGGACCGAGAGGTCTCGCAGGGAAGCCCATTTTTTCCCGGTTTTCGATTCCGACTTCGTTTTGGCTTCGTTTTTCATCGTTTTAACGCGGAATTTTCACCCAAAACTTTATTTTATCAATTAAAGTCTCATAATTCATTTATTCCGACGTTTTGGTGCAAATCTTATCCAAGAAATGAGTGGGGTGAAGGACAAAGATTGAGTGTTGGCTTTTCTTTGTATTATGACACAAGCAACCACCATACCCACTCCATGACTAACCCACACTCCTCCCCACCATCCCTAGTCACTTCCTTGTACCTCTCCATCAATCATCAGCCCCTCCCACGTTCTAAGAGCTGGAATAAGTCAACCTCTCTCCTCATTTTCACTCACTTGCTCTCACTTCACCAAAAATCACACACAACTTTTCTCTCAAACTTTTTCCTCTAGTTCGAGACTCCAAGGCTGATCATCAAGCTTTACTATACTCTTGGTAAGTATAATTCATCCTTCTTGTGATTATTACACTTCATCCTACTCCAATCATCGATTGCTTACACAAACTCCATCACTTTGATGTTAGATTCTCGAAAATCTTCAAGGCATCTTCAAGTGTTCTTGAGTTGAACACTTCCATTCTCCAACAATCATCAACTGAAATCATATAAGGTGAGTTTATACCCCTACATTTTCATGTTTTCTCAAGTTTTTAGGGGGGGGGGGATACAAGTTAAAACACCTAGAACATAACTAAACTTTTCTAAAAGCTTTCATCAGAAAAGTTGGACTCCATTCACGGACTGTTTTGGACAACTTAAACATTTTAGTTTACAAAACTATATTAGGTGCAAATAGACCAAGTTCTTAGCTTTAAAATGACTACTTGCACATCTCCATTCAATTTTTCTACAATTTATGGTGATTTTTACAAAACTGCCTATCATTTAAAACATCAATCCGGACCAGTCTGTGATTATGGACTTGTTCACACAAGTTAGAGGTCATTAAAAATCATGAGAAAAATTATGGAGAAACTAGACTCATTTTCCAAACTCTCAGAATTTTTGGATTATGATTTGGACCTTTGATGATTTTTCTACAAATTTTATAGGAACAGGGATAGAAAATGTTATCAACAGAAAAATGCTATCAATTTCATTTCACCTTGTAACATGTTGAGCAAGGTGTATATCTTTATGTGATTTTATGTTATTGTCTTAGTATGTAGACATACATCAGTTAACAAATGGATTTTTCTCTAGACAAAGCATAGAAATAACAATTTGTTATAATCAAAGTACATCTATTACATACCAACATTTGAATAAACTATGTTAAGTATAATTTATGTACATTACCACTTTTACCCTTGTTTTGATAAACTATAATAGGTATAGTTTATGATACATCACATAACACACTCATACAAAAGGGTACATTCATACAAAAAGGAATTTTCCATTACATTACACGTGAATTCGTTAATGGCTTTTGTGAGACATTCACGTCACTTTACCAATAAGTCCTGTATTGTAACCAGAGTCTCCTGGAGGGAGAGCGTGATAGTGTATAGATCTATATTGGGATTGACAAACCCACACCTAAGCTGCTTGCAATAGCTAGACCGGCAGGTCTGTGGTGACAAATGTAATAACAGTTTCGACGCCTGAAGAACGTCGTTTCAGGCCAACTAGGTCATAGTATGGTTATAATAGCTCACATTAAGTATTAACAAACATATAATTTTCGGGGAATTCATGTAGATCAAACGAGTTTGCGTAGATTTAAAGTATTTTTACAAGAAGTATACTAACCCTCATACCTACAAGTACATAGCCATAAGAACTTAAAAGTATTTGGATGTTGACATTACAGTCAAACCCGGGCAGTTATGTAATCATATCTAGAATTAATATAGCCTGATCAACTATATTGATTTCAGACATGACCAACATGTCTTTGGGAGTGATACTAGTGTTGTGACATGTCTAAAACTTACCAACTACCGAAGAAACTCTATGAACAGAACATAAAATACTATAAGAATATTATAAACATCGATATGCTTTAGTTTTCTTTTCAGGCATTTCTCATAACCTTATTCTCGTACAGACACAATGGTAGGACATCATCTACCAGGGGACCCTTATTTTCCAAATCATGGCAATCAAGGATGGATAGTGGAAGATCCGGAGGATGATCCAGAGGAGGATCTAGAAGAAGACTCAGACGAAGAACCCTTTGAGGACAGCGAGTCAAGTGGTACGGATACAGAGCCACAAGTCTGCAACCCGGGGATACGTCCCCCAAGGCAAGGGGAAGCAATCCCCATACTCAAGTGGGGCCAATACTTAAACTATTGGAGTCGACAAGACGGCCAACGCCCTCCCTACGGAATGGCACGGGGTTTCTATAGCGTCTCAGAAGGAGGAACAGCCGACAGAGCTCTTCCAGTTATAGTGAACCGAATTGCCCGACAATTCGATCAATCAAGGATGTCAATCAATCGTATCCTAGAAGTGAATGCGGTTGCGCAGGCTAACGCTGCTGATATCCTTCGTCTTGACGAGATGCAAGATGATACCCAACACCATACTGAGGCCCTTCAAAGGCAACTTAATGCTGATGAATCAGAAATCAAAGAACTAAGGGAGCATCAAGCTGCCCAAGAAAGGCGCTGGAAATCACAAGACGAAGCGGAACCCAGTAACCGTCGCAAGTAGTGTTTACACTACTTTTCTAGTTTAATATACTGAATGTATAGACTACTTTTGGGACATGTACAAAATCAAGCATCAATAAAATAATAAGCACCTTACTTCAACAAGAGCTATTACAATTTTCACAAACCTTCCATTCCAAAGTTTTGGGATTAAGGATATGTTCTAGTGTTGTTTTTCATACTTTTTGATACGGCCGCGAAAAAATTTATTTTCGGTAGGTCGGTTTAATGTCGATACTTTCATAAGTATTGTGGACCTGCTTGAAGGTCAAATATACAGATTACATAGATATCAACACAATAGACATGTATTTAGATACTCTTTGAAAAATAACCACTCCAATTTATATTATCCTATTGCAAGTTATACTTGCAGTGGACATCTATTTTCAATTCTTTACAAGATTCTTGTTGAATTAAGTGTTTAAGTTCAGAGATATCAAATTCATATTCATTCTTGATATGTCACTATCTTTTTATTAACTTTTCTAGAAAAAAGATGCCTCCTCGTAGGAATCCAAGGCGTAACAATGAACCGGAAGCACCGACGCCACCTCCACCACCACCCCCTCAATTTGATGCTGCCATGTTCCAAGCGACAGTCACGGTAGCTGTAGCGGCTGCCTTATCTCATATCAATGCTCCTGGTACTAGTGGGTCGGGAGCTGATCCACATCCTTCTAACCTTGCTGAGGGTCATAAGCACTCGAGAGAGTGCACTTATAAAGACTTCTCGAATGCCAAACCCAGGACCTTTAATGGAACTGGAGGAGTGATGGTTTTAAGGCAGTGGATTGAGAAGATAGAAGCAGTCTTTGAAATTTGCTCCTGTGCAGAGGGTAGCAAAGTTAAATTTGCTGTCTTTACTTTCTTAGATAGGGCCCTAACATGGTGGAATGGCCATGTTAAGCCACTAACTTTGGTAGTGGCTAATACTATAAGCTAGGAGAACCTAAAAACCATGTTGATGCGGGAATACTTCCCGCGAGGGGAAATTTGAAAGAACATAATTTGTGGTTTGAGCTAGGCATCATTTTGTATAGATAATTGTGTCATTTTGCAGTGTTTGCGTGTTGTCATGTAATGTGTGCTGCCACACATGTGTGTGCGGCCGCACACATGTGTTTGGCTGCACACTCTTGTGCTGGTAGGAGGAGTACTATTTATAGCAACTGAGTTGTGTCAGTCTGTACTTTTTGCTTGATGTCAGAACTCTATAGTAGTTGTACTTTTCTCAAGATGTACTTGACATTTATATGATATAGATGTGTGCATGCTTGATTCAATTTCTTCTTCATCTCAATCTTAATCTAATTGCAATTAACTTCATTGATTACTAAATTGGATCCTTAGTTTTGGGGACTTACAATTGGTATCAGAGCCTATCTTGGTATCACTTGAAGTTATTTTTTTTGAGTGTTTGCTGCTGATTTTGAAGGTTTGCTGTTAAAGTGAGTGTGCGGTGGAGCGTGTCTAATAAAGTGTGTGTTGTTATCGTGTTTGCTGCTGACTGAGTGTGTGCTGTTACTGTATTTGCTGGAATTTTCTTGTTTGCTGCCAAGAGTGTGTGTGCGGTTAAAGTGATTGCTGGTTTAGTGTGCGGTTAGCTTGGTGTGTGCGGCTCAAATTTGGTGTGCGGCTAGTTTAGTGTACGGTTAGATTGGTGTGTGCGGCTCAACTCGGTGTGCGGCTGGTTTAGTGTGCGGCTGGATTAGTGTGTGCGGTTAAGGAGTGTGTGTTTAAGAGTATTAGTGTGCGGTTTAAAACTACTCAAATGGAATCTCAAAACATGACTGCTCATCAAGATTTGGATGCAATTATGGGAACAACTACTCGTATTCCTAGATTGCTATCAGCTGAAGGATTTCCTGAATGGAAATATCGAATTGAAAAATACATCAAAATGAAGGATTTCAAAATTTGGAGAAGCATTTTAAGAGGATCAATTCGGATTACTTCTACTTTAGAAGATGGAACGGTAACTGACAAACAAATTGAAAACTACACTGATGATGATTTTGAATGAGTTGAGGAACAAGAAAAGGCTCTTGCCACACTGACTATGGCGTTGTCTCCTGAAATTGCACAAGGATTTCGTGAGTATACATCAGCAAAAGCATTGTGGGAAGCACTCATAGAAGTTTATGAAGGAAATGAAGACATGAAGCAAAGTCGACATGACATGCTCCGACAAAAATTCAACATGTTCAACTATGTATTGGGTGAAACATTGGAAAATCAATTGCAAGGATTTATCACACTAATCACTGAAATGAGCTCCGCAGGTGTGATGGTTACTAGATCTGAAATCAACAAGAAGTTACTAAATTCTCTTCCAAAATCATGGGACATGAATGTCTCGGTGATTAAAAAGACAAAAGACCTGAACCGTTTAAGCTTGTCTGAAACAATGGCAATCATCAAAGCTTGCGATCTTGATGATAAACAAAGAGAAATCAATCATGTTAATACGTACTCTACAACCAATCTTGGACTTCAAAATAACAACACCGCTTTGTCAAGCTTCACTACTCATCAAAATACTCAAAACCTGATTCCCCAAGTTCAACCTCATGAAATCCATCAAAACACACCATACATCATACTTAAAATACAACACACTCAAATCCCTCAAACCATATCTCAAGTTGGTTCTAGTGTTTTTCCCTCCACAGATGTTTCAGTTCAAAATTTGCTTTCAAAGGAAAAGGAGGAAAATATGGCTCTAGCTACTGGGTTAGTGAACTGCTATAATGCCTTTGTTGCTGGAGATCTCTCTCCACAACTCTCATTCACTGATCTTGATCAAATTCATCCTGAAGATGTGGAAGAGATGGATATTACTTGGCAAATGACAATGGCAGTATTCAGGGCTAAACAATTCTCAAAAAAGACTGGAAAGAATAACTGGGGTGTAAATTCAGATAAAAAGATGGGTTTTAGCAAAGGAAAGTTACGTTGTTATAATTGTCATGAACCAGGACACTTTGCAAGGGAATGTCCAAAACCCAATCAGCGAGAAAACTCCAAAAGAACCATGGTGCGAGTAACTTATGTTCACAGCAACAACAAAGGATCATCTTCAAACAATCAGTCTGCAAACATGGCAATGGTAGCTCAATCGTTCAACTGGGAAGATCAAGTTCAGGCCCTAAACATTTCGGAACCTGAAAAGGCAAATCTTGCTCAAGTCAAGGATGCAAGTAAAGAAATGGAATAAGATCCAGAGGAGGAGATGATGAATTTGCGGTTTGCATTCATGGTTTAGACCACTCCTGAACCAGTCAAATCTGAGGTTAGTGAATTCGGTTGTTCTCAATCTTGTATTAAAACTGTTAAGTTTTTGAGAGATCAAATTGAGATACTCAAAAGAGAGAACGAGGACTTGAAATATGAGGGATATACTCTTAGAAAAAATCAAAAGCCCTTAAAAACTCAATTAGAAAATAAAACAAAAGACTTTAAAAAATTGCAAGAGGATTACAGCAACAAATGCGAGAACTATGATCATCTCAAAAGAAAACTTGCTGCTGTAACCATGGAACTTGACACATTGAAAACTTGTTTTGAAAAAGCTGAATTTAATTTCAAAAAATACGATGGGTCAAGTGAAATGATTGCAAAATTAATCGAAGGTCAATCACACTGGAGAGATATCACTCATGGTAATCAAATAAAAGTCGGATTTGGTTTTGAGAGTGTCCCTCCCCCTTTCAATCACAATTATACTGCTATTCCCCTGTCTCAAGAAGAAATTGACAGAGAACCTTGAATGGTGTATGGAAAGTCAGCTTCTGAGCAGGAAATACAGTCTAGTTATGAGACTTTGCGTACTAACGTTTTTACTTCAAGTGCAGATATATCAATAGTTCAGGGGGAGCATGCTGCTGAAACTTTTGGGTCAAATAATGTTGTGATTGAGTCTGGTGTTAATTACAGTAATGAGTCTGTGTCAAAATCAAAAACAAATGTTTTTGTGTCGGATGGTATTTTATTTCAGTCTGACAATGTTGTTTCTAATAATGTTGTTTCTGATCAAACTGCTAAACCTGATTTACATGTCTCTGCTTCTAACACAACTGTTACTAAATTCTATGATGGATCTTGCAAGTGTAAATGTGTTAGAAATGAAAAAGCAAAGAATAACATTGTCAAAAGTAGTGCCAAAGCTACTGATGACAAACAAATTTGTTTTAACTGTGGCACTGCTAGACACATTGCAAGAAATTGCATGAACCGGATGTTTGTATCTCATACAACAAAAAGGAGGGAGAATGAATTTCGGGGACGATCTTTGACTAGAAAAATTCCCAAAACTCATTGTAGAAATGGAGATTTGAATACAAAATTAAACAAAAAATTCGAAAGATTTCAAAAGAATAAACAGGTTTTTCGCAAAAACAACAAAAGTTTGCCAAAATCAACTCAGGCCAAGCCTAAGTCGAATTTGTCAAAGAGCAAGATAGGATCTTCTAACTCTTCAAGTAAGAAATCCACCGGTTCAAAGCAAACTAACAAAATTTTGAAAACTAACTTTCAGTGGATTCCAAAATCTTTTTCAGATCAATCTCCATTACTCTCCAATTCAAAAGCAAAGAGAGAATCAAATGAAAAACTAGTAAAAGGAAAGAGTCAACCAAGGATTGTGATGACCCGGGTTCCCAAAACTAAATAATTCCATTCATCGTGCAGGGACAGTTGCGGAGGAATGTCGCCAGACCCTGGTATGTTGACAGCGGCTGCTCCCGGCACATGACTGGAGACATATCCCAATTGGACGACATTCAAACTTTTAATGGGGGATATGTTTCTTTTGCGGGCGGAGAGGGTGGAAAAATTACTCAAAAAGGAACTGTGTCCAATGGAGTGTTGAATTTTGAGAATGTTAACTTTGCTCCGGAATTGAAGCACAGCTTGCTGAGTGTATCCCAGATATGCGACAAGGGCTACTCTACTCATTTCACAGATAAGGAATGTCTGATCTTAAAACCTGGCATTGTTATCCCTGAAGATTGGATTCTTGTAAGATCTAAGCGGGATGGAAATGCCTACATTATAGAAATGAATAGCAATTTCCCTGATGATGTCACGTGTCTCTTCTCCAAAGCTTCTGAACAAAATGCGATGTTGTGGCATCGTCGTCTCGGTCATGCGAATACAAAGAATCTGAATCGGCTTGCGAAGAATGAATTGGTTCGTGGGCTACCCATCAAATATTTCATTACTTTTGAAAAATGTGTTTCATGCGCTCAGGGAAAACATCATCAAAAACCACACTTTCCAAAACAGATAAACTCCATGTGTCAAGTGCTCGAGTTATTGCATATGGATTTATTTGGTCCGGTTAATGTTTTGAGCATCAATCGCAACTCTCTCTGCCTTGTTGTGATAGATGATTACTCTCGTTTCACTTGGGTTTTCTTTCTGTCTAACAAAGCTGAAATTCCTAATCTAATCAAAAGATTCATTGTGATGATCGAAAATCAGACTAACAATCGAGTGAAAGCGCTGCGTACCGATAATGGAACAAAGTTCAAGAACGCTATTCTTGATCATTTTTTCGCTGAGAAAGGGATTGTGCGTCAATTCAGTTCTGTTCGAACACCTCAACAAAACGGGGTTTCCGAACGTCGGAATCGAACTCTAAAAGATGCCGCAAGGACAATGCTCTGTGATTCCGCCATAAGGTCTATTGGGAAAGACAAGTCATTTAAGGTAAGGGTACATCCTATGTATATATCGTTGGTGGATTCGGATTTCCCGCTAGCCATTTCTACTGTGAAGGTTTCATTTAGTGGTTGGGAGTTTTGATTTAGTAGATGTTTAAAGTTATGGCTCACGAAGTTCCTCTCAGCACCACAATCAAAAAGAATGCATGCATAAGTATTGTTGAGAAGAAACGTACCCGTGACCACTGCAGGGTCTACCACCGCTTCTTCGTGACCTAATGCTAGAATTCTCCCAACCCCACAGGCATTTCCAGCTTTTGGACAATCTCTCTTGAAATGCCCCACATCGCCGCATTGGTAGCATGCTCGACTTACTCCCGCAGCAGGTACTTGGTTAAGGGGTTGAGGCGGTGTTCTACAAAATCGGGCAGTATGCCCTATCCTGTTGAAGTTACTGCACTGCATTTCAGGGCAATATCCGGTGTGGTGAAAATTGCAATTGTTGCATTTAGGGAGGCTACCGGCATAGGGCTTAGTTGGTGCTGGGTAGTTAGGGGCAACAGTAGGTGCAGTAGTAGGTATGGTAGCAGGCACAGTAGTAGCATGGACTGCCACTATTTGTTGCTTCTTTGAAGGTTCTAGAGGAGATTTTCCCTTCCTTTTGTTCCAACCCTTCTTCTTGCTGTTGTTGTTATTCTCCCTAGGTTGTTCTGGGGCAGTAACCATAGAGTTTTGACGGTTTCTGTGGTCAATAAGTGACTGTGCCAGTTCCTTGGCACTATCAAAAGTGACAGGTTTAGATGCAATGACACTTGCTTGTATCTGGGGCGATAGTCCCCAAATATACCTTTCAATCTTTTTGCTCTCTGGAGCAACCATCTCCGGACACAGAATCACCAAGTCACAGAATCGACTCGTGTAAGTCGTTATGTTGGCACCGGCCATAGTAATACCCCAGAGTTTTTGTTCCAGTTTCTGAATTTTGTAAGTCCCCAAAACTAAGGATCTAATTTAGTAATCAATGAAGTTAATTGCAATTAGATTAAGATTGAGATGAAGAAGAAATTGAATCAAGCATGCACACATCTATATCATATAAATGTCAAGTACATCTTGAGAAAAGTACAACTACTGCAGAGTTCTGACATCAAGCAAAAAGTATAGACTGACACAACTCAGTTGCTATAAATAGTACTCCTCCTACCAGCACAAGAGTGTGCAGCCAAACACATGTATGCGGCCGCACACTGTGTGTGCGGCCGCACACACATGTGTGGCAGCACACATTACATGACAACACACAAACACTGCAAAATGACACGATTATCTATACAAAATGATGCCTAGCTCAAACCACAAATTATGTTCTTTCAGTCTCCCCCTTGGTTTGAGACTAGCATAGTCTTGTCATCATTCCTTTGGCTCCTCAGTAGGCTTCTCAAATAACCTCAGATCTGATCTCCCCATTGATCCCATCCACAATCTTCTATTTATGATTGTAGCTACCATTGCAGTGTATTCTTTAGCAGCAGCTTCCATTACGTCTTTTCTGCAGATTATCTGATGACGAGCCAGAGTCCGGATGTCCCTTTCTCGAAAACGAAGAAGATCTTTTGCATTAATCAGCTTCAAAACACGTTCTTGATCCTTGAATTTGATAGCAGCAGTTGCAGTTTCGTCATCGTATGCCCAAAATTCCATATTGTCAAGATATCCCTCCTGGAAGTGCTGAGGGATTGGAATTTCTTTTTGCTTTTTTGTAGCAGGCCATAAGATAATCTTCATAGGTTTGCCTGTTTCTGGGTCGAGAATATCCTTATCCTTTCGATAAAGGGCTTTGGCAGTCTTCATACTGGGAAAATTTTCTTTGACCTGCCTATCAAGGAACCTCTTAAAGTTTGATGCACTTGGATCTTGTGAGGGATTGTGAAAGGGGACCCTAGATAATTCTGCTAGATCAGTCTTAGTCCAAGAATTGAAATCATGGGTGCTTTTGTAACACTCAGATATTCCTGAGTTTCGCTTTACCACCCATAAATTCGTTTCTGGATCGAAAGCCCACATACGGATACCAGATCTGTCACCATACTCATCGCCAAACTTTCTCTTTTTCAAATCCGTTACAGTCAGGGCAAGGTATTTTGCTTTGCGATTCTCATTTGTATTTTTCATAAATAAAAGTCCTTCGCGTTGATTTGCAGTTACAATTCTTTTGCCCTGTTTGATTGTAATTTTGGCCCTGCTTCCTTCTGGTTCTTTTTCAAATCTGTCGACAATGGTAGTTGTTCTTGGAGCAGGTGGGTCAACAGGTAGATCATCAGTTGCAGGAGGTGATTGAGCAGAAGGAGGATTAACTACTCCATGAGGCTGTTGGAAGAGGGCTTTGACTTTTTCACCAAAAGCATCATACAATACGTTCTTGAGATTGAGATAATTAGCTAGAACCGATCCAAGACTCGTTTGTAGATCATTGATTTGTTTGGTCTTTTCTTCATCTTTTGCCCTGAGTTCAAAGATATATGCAGAAAGTCGATCCATTTGAATTGACATTTCAATGAGCTGTTGACGGAGAACTCCAATTTCCTCTCGAAGATCAGATGAAGAAGATCTGTCATCATCTGTCCGTCCCTCAGTAAGTGATATTCCTTTTCCGCGTGACGAGGTTGGACTAGATTGAGCCAGATGTCTTACTAATCTGATATAAGCTTCATCTAGAGAATGTCGAGTTGGAGAATATTCTGGAATTGAAGAGGATCCACCAGTCTCGAACATGGTACCTGGACCTTCATCAGTCTGCTTTGGAGGAGAGTGAGCGGAGGTTGCAGTGATTGTTGAAGTAACTTGAGGAGCACATTTTACAGCGGGAATCACCAGACTTTCAAGAAATTGACTTGATCTTAAGGAAGTCTGAGAGGTCTGAGGTTCAGAAAAGTTAGAAATGATTGGAGCTGATGTTGAGACAAATGACACAGAGGGAGGAATCTCTGATGTCACATCTCTTTGGCTTGTTGTGACCTCCAAGGGCTTTGAGGTGGAGAGTAGAATTTTGAGAGAATCTCCTTCATCTCTAGTCTTGGTTGCTAGAGAAACAACTTCATTGACTTTATTTACACGGCTGCTGGGAATACCGAGAAAAGGATCAAAGTCTTCATCACCGAGATCAAACTCTATGTTAGTTGGAATGTTGTCATTGATTCCAGTAAAGTCGATTTCTTTCAAAAACTCTACATCTTCATAAAGATCATCGTCATCATCACCTCGAGAAGATTTTGAATCATTTGCTTTCTGATAATCATGCTCATCAGCTACACAAGATGTGGGAGAGTGATGAATCTCTTCCACTTCAGGCTCGGAGGGAGAGTGTTGAATATCTTCATTTTCCATTGGCATAGATTGTTCTTCCGATTCGTCTCTGTCATCTTCTTTAAAAATTCCAAATTTTATCAATGGGAATTTTCCTTCAAATACAAATTTCCCGCCTCTCTTCTGTTTCATTAGCCCAAAAGCACTTGGACCAATGGATTTGAAATCCAAGATATCATTTCCTCTCTGCAGCTCGGCGTGATTCACGTTGAGGATGATTTGCAAAAATCTTGGATACATCCAGAATTTGTCCCTTTTGCTTCCTTCAAGATTTAAAATCATTTCGTTCATTATGAATTTGGAGAAATTAAACTCAAAACCTGCAGCCAATGCTGCAATGGCACCAGTGTTGGCTAGAGAGATCTCGTTTGCTCCAGATCTCCTGCCGGAAATACAGCTCACGAACACATGAGCCAAATACTTCCAACACGGAGGAAGCAACTTCTTGATTGTAGGGGGAAATGTTCCCTCGTAGCCCATATGCTCTAAGACATCCTGAGTTTGATGAATATCAATCTCCATGGCATACTCAGGTCTGTCCGCTATTTGAAGGGATTCTCTAATGATGCTCTCTGTTACTTGGATTTTCTTGTCTTCAATTGTTGCTTCAACAAATTTGTCACCCTGACCATTTTTCTTTACAACAGCATTTCTCCAAAATTCCTTAATCAAACTTTGGTAGATAGCAGGACTTGTAGTTAGGGCATGAACCAAGCATGATTTCTTCAAACCATCCACAATGAATTTCAAGTCACTGTGGGCTGCAGGAGGGTCTTCAAGAAAAATTGCAGAATTATGAGCTTTAGCAAACTCCTGGTCTCCCATTTTAATCTGAAAGTAAACACATGAAAAATTAGGGCAACAAGGAAATGTTCATCCGCACACGTAGATACTCAGCCGCACACACATGTGTACAACTGTACAAGATCAGCCGCACACACATGTGTAGCAGCAAACAGACAGCCGCACACGCTTTTATCATAAATGAGTGTAGCCGCACATGGTCAGCCGCACACGGACGTATGCGGCCGCACACACCGTGTGCGGTTACATATAAAAGAAACAATTTTTAAGAAGATTCAACAGCAAACAATGAAAATTTTCACCGAGTTCACAAGAATTTACCGAGTCAAAACTTTGAGTTAAGAGAGAAACAACTTGCGTGTGCGGTTGAGGTAAAAGTAAATGACGGTGAAAAAGGCTCACCGCACACAAGCTATATATATCCACAGAATTTACACTTTCTCCCCCTTGACCTTTAATCAATTATCCCAAAACCCCTTTCACTCACAATTTTCTCAAAAATGAATTATTTTGAGGATTAATAGAATTTTAATCTCAAAGATTTAATGAAAAGTAAAATAAAACATAAAAAAAAATAAAATAAAATAAGATTTAAAAATCTATTAACGACAAGAATCAATTTATACCTATATAAATTTCTTTAACCTGTTGAGGATTAGGGATCAATGTTTTTAGACAGCCTTTATCCGCTTATCGGTACCTTCTATCTTCACGTCTTTGTCTGGTCGATCGCCGATATTGTTGTCCACTTAAACACGAAAAATTGTGACAAAATTAGGACATACTATTGTTGGGTTTTGAGCAATCTAACACTTCCTAAGTGTGCATGCAACCCTAATAAACCTTGGATCTATGTTTGTCTAAATACATGCAAAATAATAATTTTCCAAGGTTCATAATCTATCTAACATGGCATGGGGTACTTTTAAACATAAAAGAATTAGATGAGATTACATACCTTTTTGATGAGTTTGATTCTTAAGGAGTTTGAGAGCCAAGCACCAATAGTGTGAATGCCTCAAATGGAATCACAAATCACCACAAACTCTTGGAAAACTTTGAGAGAGGGTATACACACTATAAAATCGGCCACACACAAGCACACACACTAGTGACACTAGTGGCTATTTCATGCAACATAAGCATGCTTATATAGTGTACATGATTAGGGTGAAACCCTAATAACCCATGACCTTTCCTTTTCCAAGGATCCATGGGTTAAAAGCTCCATGGATCATCCATGGACTTCCATATAAGCCTAGCCCATTAACTAATGAGTATTAGCCCACACCATATAAAACAATAGCCCACAAATTAATTAGTCTTCTTTTTAATCTCTAAATTAATTCATAATTAATTTAAGACTAAAACTAATTAAATAACATGACTTCATATTAATATATTATAACTTATAATATATTAATAAATCGTAAGTATACAATTCTCATAAAATTATCCATAAATCGTTTGGGTGAAGTGCAACCCAAATGGACCATGCCGGGCTGGGTCAAGTATGTACCAAATAAGTTATGGACTTAGACACCTTATCCAACAGACTCCCACTTGGATAAGTCTAATAACTATATTTGCGTATGTTACTTCAAGAACCAACCAGCAATCGTAGCTCTCGAAAACTCTGTTGAACTATGAAGCGCCATTTTAGATAAGTGATCATATAATCCTCTATTCTCATGATATCAGCCGGACAAATACATGGAACAACGTCGTACTTATTGTCCAGCAGTTTGTTTCCCGATTTTCGATTTGTTTGACAAAGAACTTAATCGAACACATCAATTTAGTTCTGACCGGCCGGTACATAGGTCACAACAAAATCATCGAGGGGCCCAAATATCGCTTCTATTTCTAGAAGGAACAGATAAACTTCGACTCATATGCTTGTTCTACTACTTGTTGAATTGTACACAAAGGCATGTTTTATAACATCAAGTTACTGATGCGTTTACGTGCAATCAATGCACAACCAACTCATAGGTAACAACTCATATCTCTAGGTTTGAAGATTTATATGATATTACCGTCTCACGATCACTCGAGATAAATTCCATGAAGTGATACAAGTGAGCGTGGGTTTAATCCAATACTCATAACTTATGAGCACTCATGAATGTTGTAGCAACCATTGCTATGTCTAAACCCATTTAGCCATCTACAAAATCGATTCATGACAGTCTTGATTCATACCTACTTCCAACATATGAATGACTGTGGAGTGTTTAAATAACTTAGTCATTCGGAAAGAATAACCTAGCTATTTTGGAAGTCAAAACATGCAAAGTGAAACACAATAATAATCAAATCCAATATGGTCTCAGAACCCTTTTGAATATAAATAGAACCACCTTTTATTTATCACCATATTTATTACACATTATTCATTGTATAATGTTTCAAACAATCAACTTAAGACTTGAATAAAAAAACAACAGTCGTCCCATGCTCCTAGCATGTACACTTTGTTTTTCTAAACAATAGTTATGTCATACTCCTAGTATGCACACTATGTTTGTCTATGATCTTTACTTTGTGATGTAGATCAATTGAACATGATTCCATTGATACTCATTTCACAATCCCAAATTCTTATTGCAAATGTGAGAATCCCCGATTCTAATCATTTACCAAAAAAATATGTTAGATTTTAAACTTTATGCAATATACCTCTTGTAATGATTATTCACAAAGTCACCAAAACCTTGTCACCAGTCATTACAGAGTATTCCAAAGAAGGTCAACCTCTATGGAACGGAAGTCTCATATTCAAAGTACATTGCTTTGAACATTCTTCTTGCATTAAGGTTTTCTAATCTTACACAGATTGAATAACTTCCACCTATGGAGACTTTTCCATAGTCCCATTTTGACTATCACTTCCGAAAAAGAGTTACCTCTTTTCAGAACATGTCAATACGATCCTTTTCGACAACTTACATCATACTTCCAACTTTCCCTGAGCAACCAATCTTTGGCGAACCTCAGATTGTCCTCGACAATTGCTTAATCACTTTAGTCATATCCAATTCTAGACTCTTCCCTTCTCAATGCCTTAAGCATTTGGAAAATTTAGAAAAGATGAATATTTAGCACATGAAGTCGATCCTATATCCGAAGCATATGGGACACGATTCATGAAGTCTCACATAAAGACATGATACTAGACCAGTCTTTTGCTTCAATATTTTTTTATTTGCCATGTTTTCAAAATTTAACTATGAAGAGGGATGCCGTAGTCATAATTGAATTTTGAGAACGCAATATATATAGAATTTCCTTAAGTCGAACCATTCAGACATAAAATTCATATATATGTCCTTGACTAAAGATGATTAAAATCTCAATCTAAGCTTTAGAATTGAAATGAAGTATAATTTCCTCTCCCTTAATTATAGCAAAACAACTTTTCAACCCCTGCAACTTCACGAATTGAAACTTTGTTTTCTATAATTAACATTGCTAACTTGCAACACTAAACGTAATAATCATGCTCCCACTAACATGATGATTATCAGCATAACACTTATGCTCCCACTAGCTCTGACATATTTCCAGAAATCTGCTGGACTTCTGAAATTTAGATTCATACACCCTTTCTTAGATAGCTCACATGTGTGTCTAAACAATTCTCAGAACTATGAAAAGGGATGCCGTAATCATAGTCTCAATTCCTTAGACTTTTTCCATTTCTCACAAGTCCATGTTAGTGTGCCGGTTAACCACACACGCTCCACTAACGACTTTTGAAAATGCAAATAACACAATTGATATCTACGTAAAATCTACTTAATGAAAGCGTTTCCTCACCATCATTTTCATGAATCGGAGAGAAACCTTATGACACTTAGATTTTATAGTGTATGAGTTCCTATCCATGTGAATTTGTCAAAACCATAATCACAAGATAAGGTTAGTGACAAATTCAGCCTTACATGGATTAAACTTATTCAATCTTAGTTTCTTGTCACCTTGGTAGCACAGGGCCCACCAATGCTTCCAAGTTGAACTCTGATAACTCACATGCAAATTCAACTTATTTGAAGTAGGTACAGAAATAAGAATTATGTCAACACGATAGGTTGCAAACCTTAAGTTGTGTGCTAGTGATAAATTACAGGTTTTACTCTTGATTAAATCTTGAAACTCTTTCAGGATCTTTAAGGCTCCCACTGTCCCCTTGACATATAAGTTTCCCCTGTCAAGAACCATTCCTTGACAAAACAAATATTCAAGGGATAATGCGGATTCTTATCAAGACTAACACTTTACACAATTGGTCTTAGTTGGTCTTTGTCTCATCCAAGACATCACAACTTACCAATCTCAAATGTACAAGAGTAGAAAACATTTTACTCTTACATTTGACTAGTGTTAATAAATCTTCCTTTATGTCACTCAAGGTTACAATCTTGGAGTATAACTCTAAGAATTGTTTTGGAACAAAGTATGACTCATCTTCTTGATTTTAACCAATCCAACAATTCATGACCTCTCTTCTTAGTCATAACAATGCACTAAGACGTCCTTAGAGTATGAATTTGTGATATGGTTTCATAATCATTAAGATGATCATGAAATACGATACTAAAGTACTCTCCCATCCTTTCAGATTTGAGAAACTTTTATCTTTCTGCCTAATTTGATTCTTCTCATTTGTTTTGTCATACATTGTAACCTTTCCATTGTTACAGAATTATACTTAACTTCATAAGTATAATCATATTTACTAATCTTTAGTAAATCATGACAAATCAATCTTTGTGGTGGACCTTGACCAGCGCACACCCATTGTACCTAATTCCTTAGTCCTTTCAATTGACTCACATATACATGTGATCAAAGAATTAGTCTTAATTTTCAAAGATGAAAATTCTCATTCATCGTACAATACAACTTGTATGATTCCAAGTTTCTGTCCAATTGAAACTTGGGTGATGAAAACCTTTCTTCATTTGGTAAATTCAGACACTACCACAAATGAAGGAATCAAATCCACTTTCCAATATTGCTATTACTGGAAACATATAAGCAACAATTTTCCACAGATGCCATTGTAAGAATATTTTTAAAATAAATAAAATTAAAACCCTTTTTTTTCTTTTATTTTAAAACTTTGCGGAAAAACTTATCCTTAAAATCCACATGAAAACCTTGTTGTTATCTATTCATAAGCAATATATTATAACTCTTAAGCAGCAGCTCAAAATTCTGATTACCAAACCATGCGATCGAAACCCACCTTCGCAATCAGAATCAACATATACTTACTTTAAGCTTCCTATCTTTTCTTTTGATTCTTAAAACATCAACATGTGACCCATTCACATTATGTAATAAGAACCTCCAAATAGGAACTTAATAGAGTTAATCAGTGGACTTTACCCGAAGTAGAGTCTAACCACTTGACTCGATCAACCTTATGACCTTTCAGGTGAATAGGGCAGCTTCGCAACCAATGCCCCTTCCTTTGGCAACAAAACACATGGACCCTTTGGTAATGGCACATGAGACTATCTCAGACTTAGCCTTTCTCTTTACCATTTGGTCAACCGTGTTGACTATGGCTGATCCCTTTCCATTGGGAAGAGAAATCTTTTTCTAGATATCCAATGCTACCATTGTCAATGTCCATTTAAGACTTGGGAAGTTGTTCTTTTAATCAAATTTGCTTTACTGGTGTTCCAAATCATTGCTGATTCCACAACACCAAGCAAATAGATAACATCATTAAGGGTCATGTCATAGTCTGTCTCATAGTAGTCCCAAAGAGACTCACTATGTTACTAAGAAAGTGATTGAACATCCAACTTTCACGAGACTTTGACACCCAACTCTCCCGGCTTGTCAATATGTGACTTTATCTCCAAGATGTGAGCACACATACACTATGCTTGCCAATAGGGATTGAGTGACTTTAAACTTTTCAAGAACTTGTGGGTAAGGGAGAATAATTGGAGGAGGTGGAGGAAGTGAAGCATGATGTTGAGGGACACCATCTTCAAGAGATTTGGGAAGATCATAGTTGTCTGAACCAGACATCTATAATGGGAGAAAATCAAGTTAGTTGATTCAAAGTCCTTAATATAACACCCAATATGAAATATTAAGGCTAGGACCCAACACAATATTTTATAATTTGGAAGAGGGATGCCGTAATCCAAGCTATAAAATATTTGAAGGTAGGCGAATGACGATTCACCAATTTCCACCATGAAAAACGAAATAATTTATTAGGTTTTAATTGGATTTGAAATTCCTAGATCTTTTGAGATTCATTGAACTTTTCAATGGCAGGTTTCAATCTCGAGTGTGCCCTCTCAAATTTTGTGACTGGGATGCTGAGGATCACAAAACAAGGTGTGAATAACCATACCAGTTCACTTGGTACCCCTAATATTATCACCTAATCAATGTGCCGGTTAACCACACATGCTCCATTGATCTATGACAAACATTAAGTCACCCTTCGTGATCCTTACTAGTCCAAGTTAGTGTGCCGGTTAACCACCACACACGCTCCATCAACGACTTGGTAAGGTACAAAGTGTGAATTCCATGGGCTAGCACCAAATGCACATTTTTCCTAAAGTAACTAAGATTGGGAATTAAATAAAAAATATTTAGTTACTTTATAATAATCATTATACTTTTAATGAGAATTTAAAGTCATTGTCCTACCCATTCGGCTAACGACCCTCCACCAGTCAAGCAAGCGGTGGGTGAGAGTGGACACCCATTAAGTTGCCATTTTATAGGCAACAACCTTATACCCACCTTATAGACCGGCTTCGTGAATGAGGCCTACTAACGGTAAAACGACTTGTTCTTATACATATATATAATAATTAACCATTAATGTTATAAATAGTATAAGTGTTGAATTTTAACTTTTAAAACTCTAGGATGTGGAATTAAAATTTGTGTGAGACTTTACAAATTCCAAAACTTGAGGGCAAGTTTTCAACAATTCATAAACTTTTGGATATTCATAACTTATGAGTTTTAATTAAGTGTTTTAAAGCTTTTAATGAAGATTCTCTTGGAAATCCATAACTTGAGGACAAGTTATGGAGTCCATAAAACATTTATGGGAAAAACTCTTCAAGAAAATGTAACCTACAACTTCTTAAAAAACATTTAAAAGAAAACCTCTTGGAATTCCATAACTTGAGGACAAATTAAGAATTCCATTAAAACACATTAAGATCAAGAATTAACTAACAAACAATTTGCAAATAATTCCTATGATCTAACAAAACTCATATGAACATGAACATCCACATCAACAATTTCAAGAATCATATGAACACATATAAACTTGAAATTTTGATTATAACTTTGAAATTAGTCCACCATCATCATTACCACATCAAAAACCAGTTTTATAAGATCAAAACAGTTTAAGGTAATGATTCTAGACCAATTCCAGCACCAAAAATCGAAGATATGCTGTCTGGGGGTCCAACTCGTCGAGTGCATGAACCAACTCGCCGAGTTGGATGAATTTTGTCTTGGACTCGTCGAGTCCCTTCATGGACTCGGCGAGTCTGCTGTGCAGACAGCATATAAAGTTCGATTTTCAGCAATTTGCATCAAGTATTCAAGAAAACAAGCCTAGTCTCCGATACCACTGTTGGGTTTTGAGCAATCTAACACTTCCTAAGTATGCATGCAACCCTAATAAACCTTGGATCTATGTTTGTCTAAATACATGCAAAATAATAATTTTCCAAGGTTCATAACCTATCTAACATGGCATGGGGTACTTTTAAACATAAAAGAATTAGATGAGATTACATACCTTTTTGATGAGTTTGATTCTTAAGGAGTTTGAGGGCCAAGCACCAATAGTGTGAATGCCTCAAATGGAATCACAAATCACCACAAACTCTTGGAAAACCTTGAGAGAGTGTATACACACTATAAAATCGGCCACACACAAGCACACACACTAGTGACACTAGTGGCTATTTCATGCAACATAAGCATGCTTATATAGTGTACATGATTAGGGTGAAACCCTAATAACCCATGAACTTTCCTTTTCCAAGGATCCATGGGTTAAAAGCTCCATGGATCATCCATGGACTTCCATATAAGCCTAGCCCATTAACTAATGAGTATTAGCCCACACCATATAAAACAATAGCCCACAAATTAATTAGTCTTCTTTTTAATCTCTAAATTAATTCATAATTAATTTAAGACTAAAACTAATTAAATAACATGACTTCATATTAATATATTATAACTTATAATATATTAATAAATCGTAAGTATACAATTCTCATAAAATTATCCATAAATCGTTTGGGTGAAGTGCAACCCAAATAGACCATGCCGGGCCGGGTCAAGTATGTACCAAATAAGTTATCGACTTAGACACCTTATCCAACAACTATAAGTGACAAAACAATGTGATCTTGAAATGTCTAGATCTTACAATATCTTAAGGACCATTAGCTAACGACGACCAGGGATATTGTTGTCCACCTAAATTGAGCAGCGAGATCCATAGACAATCTTTGAGTGTTCAATTTTAATTGTACTGGAACATGTTTCCCGCTTCCTGATATGCTCCAATGATCAAGGACTTCCAGAATACTCCTTACATCGGGTGAGCAGACAATCATTAAGAGAGAAGATAGATTTAGAATGCATATGTTATACACCCAGGTCGGATCTCTTCCAATCACGCAGAGGGTGATAAATATGACTAACTGAGGTTTTAGAGGGATTGAGAAGTAGAATGGTGCATATACTGTGTACCAGGTCGGATTGTGAGTCACGCAAAGGAGACAGTATATGACTAACAGATAGAAAGAATTTCATAGATAGAAAATGCAGAGAAATAGAATTGCATATGTCACAGTCCAGGTCGGATCTTTCGATCACGCAGAGGAGGCAACATATGACTAACAGAAGAAAGAAAGAAAATGATTTTCTACAGACCTAATTTATCGGAATTTACCAGTCACCCCATCCAACCGAAATTTAAGGACAAAATCCGCACATCGAGGAAAAGTTAAACCACGGTTCCAGATACGGGTTCATTTAGTGTGACGAGATAATTCCCATATATATCTCCCTGCTCAACCTATCCGAGCGTCGTATTGTTAGGCTAAACGGAACTATCTAGGTCAAGATTTATCAAGTCTCTAGATTCCTTAAGTTCATCTGTACCTAGTCAAGTCCGTTAAATTCTTCGTGCCTACCGACGCATCAAACCAGAGCATAGACCCTTTAACTTTGGGTACGTTACGCAGACTCAGGTTGTCTGTTATCACATTATCATTTCACTTCCAGGAACATCTCCCTCAAACATAATTTTTAATGTTTTTGGATTTTTCTAATTTTTAATGTTTTTTTTTTAATTTTTTGGATTTTTCTAATTTTTTAATGTTTTTGGATTTTTCTAATTTTTTAATGTTTTTTTTAATTTTTTTGGATTTTTCTAATTTTTTAATGTTTTTGGATTTTTAATTTTTTAATTTTTTTTTTGGATTTTTCTAATTTTTTAATGTTTTTGGATTTTCTCCACCTAAATTTGTGCATAAAAGAAATATAATGCACAAATTTATTATTAAAAAATTAATTAATCCTCAAAATGAATCATTTTTAGAAAATTAACCAGCACATCGAATCGAGCTTTGTTAAAAGGCTTGGTGAACAGATCTGCTACATTATTATCAGAGCGGACCTGTTCTAGCCGAATGAGCGAACGTTCATAACATTCTCGAATAAAATGAATTTTAATGTCGATGTGCTTGGTTTTTTAGTGCAGGACCGGGTTTTTGGCAATTTGAATCGCAGCCTCATTGTCACAAAAAATAGGGGTTTCTTGAAAATTCAAACTGTAGTCCAACAATTGATGTTGGATCCAGATGACTTGAGAACAACAAGCAGATGCAGCAACATATTCTGCTTCTGCTGTTGAGGTTGAGACTGTGTGCTGCTTCTTGGAACCCGAACTTCTCCAGTACATCTTCCACATATTTTGCTTGATGAATAAGGATTCCGGTTGAAGATTGTTGGACCTGAAGCCCCAAAAACGTGGTCATTTCCCCAAGTGAACTCATCTCAAAGCGCTTCTTCATCACCGCTTCAAACTCCTTGCAAAGTTGTTGGCTTGTCGACCCAAAAATAATGTCGTCCACATAAATTTGAACGAGAATGTGATCTGGACCGACATGCTTGAGAAATAAGGTTTGATCAATGGTGCCTCGGGAATAGCCATGATTGAGCAAATGCTGAGTAAGAGTAGCATACCAAGCTCGAGGCCGCACACATGTGTTTGGGTGCATACTCTTGTGCTGGTAGGAGGAGTACTATTTATAGCAACTGAGTTGTATCAGTCTGTACTTTTTGCTTGATGTCAGAACTCTGCAGTAGTTGTACTTTTCTCAAGATGTACTTGACATTTATATGATATAGATGTGTGCATGCTTGATTCAATTTCTTCTTCATCTCAATCTTAATCTAATTGCAATTAACTTCATTGATTACTAAATTGGATCCTTAGTTTTTGGGGACTTACAATTGGTATCAGTGCCTGTCTTGGTATCACTTGAAGTTATTTTTTTTAGTGTTTGCTGCTGATTTTGAAGGTTTGTTGTTAAAGTGAGTGTGCGGTGGAGCGTGTCTAATAAAGTGTGTGCTGTTATCGTGTTTGTTGCTGACTGAGTGTGTGCTGTTACTGTATTTGCTGGAATTTTGTTGTTTGCTGCCAAGAGTGTGTGCGGTTAAAGTGATTGCTGGTTTAGTGTGCGGTTAGATTGGTGTGTGTGGCTCAAATTCGGTGTGCGGCTAGTTTAGTGTACGGTTAGATTGGTGTGTGCGGCTCAACTCGGTGTGCGGCTGGTTTAGTGTGCGGCTGGATTAGTGTGTGCGGTTAAGGAGTGTGTGTTTAAGAGTATTAGTGTGCGGTTTAAAACTACTCAAATGGAATCTCAAAACATGACTGCTCATCATGATATGGATGTAATTATGGGAACAACTACTCATATTCCTAGATTGCTATCAGCTGAAGGATTTCCTGAATGGAAATATCGAATTGAAAAATACATCAAAATGAAGGATTTCGAAATTTGGAGAAGCATTTTAAGAGGACCAATTCGGATTACTTCTACTTTAGAAGATGGAACGGTAATTGACAAACAAATTGAAAACTACACTGATGACGATTTTGAACGAGTTGAGGAACAAGAAAAGGCTCTTGCCACACTGACTATTGCATTGTCTCCTGAAATTGCACAAGGATTTCGTGAGTATACATCAGCAAAAGCATTGTGGGAAGCACTCATAGAAGTTTATGAAGGAAATGAAGACATGAAGCAAAGTCGACAAGACATGCTCCGACAAAAATTCAACATGTTCAACTATGTATTGGGTGAAACATTGGAAAATCAATTGCAAAGATTTATCACACTAACCACTGAAATGAGCTCCGCAGGTGTGATGGTTACTAGATTTGAAATCAACAAGAAGTTACTAAATTCTCTTCCAAAATCATTGGACATGAATGTCTCGGTGATTAAAAAGACAAAAGACGTGAACCGTTTAAGCTTGTCTGAAACAATGGCAATCATCAAAGCTTGCGATCTTGATGATAAAGAAAGAGAAATCAATCATGTCATTTCGTACTCTACAGCCAATCTTGGACTTCAAAATAACAACACCGCTTTGTCAAGCTTCACTACTCATCAAAATACTCAAAACCTGATTCCCCAAGTTCAACCTCATGCAATCCATCAAAACACACCATACATCATACTTAAAATACAACATACTCAAATCCCTCAAACCATATATCAAGTTGGTTCTAGTGTTTTTCCCTCCACAGATGTTTCAGTTCAAAATTTGCTTTCAAAGGAAAAGGAGGAAAATATGGCTCTAGCTACCGGGTTAGTGAACTGCTACAATTCCTTTGTTGCTGGAGATCTCTCTCCACAACTCTCATTCACTGATCTTGATCAAATTCATCCTGAAGATGTGGAAGAGATGGATATTACTTGGCAAATGGCAATGGCAGTATTCAGGGCTAAACAATTCTCAAAAAATACTGGAAAGAATAACTGGGGTGTAAATTCAGATAAAAAGATGGGTTTTAGCAAAGGAAAGTTACGTTGTTATAATTGTCATGAACTAGGACACTTTGCAAGGGAATGTCCAAAACCCAATCAGCGAGAAAACTCCGAAAGAACCATGGTGCCAGTAACTTACGTTCACAGCAACAACAGAGGATCATCTTCAAACAATCAGTCTGCAAACATGGCAATGGTAGCTCAATCGTTCATCTGGGAAGATCAAGTTCAGGCCCTAAACATTTCGGAACCTGAAAAGGCAAATCTTGCTCAAGTCAAGGATGCAAGTAAAGAAATGGAAGAATATCCAGAGGAGGAGATGATGAATTTGCAGTTTGCATTCATGGTTCAGAGCACTCCTGAACCAGTCAAATATGAGGTTAGTGAATTCGGTTGTTCTCAATCTTGTATTAAAACTGTTAAGTTTTTGAGAGATCAAATTGAGATACTCAAAAGAGAGAACGAGGACTTGAAATATGAGGGATATACTCTTAGAAAAAATCAAAAGCCCTTAAAAACTCAATTAGAAAATAAAACAAAAGACTTTAAAAAATTGCAAGACGATTACAGCAACAAATGCAAGAACTATGATCATCTCAAAAGAAAACTTGCTGCTGTAACCATGGAACTTGACACATTGAAAACTTGTTTTGAAAAAGCTGAATTTAATTTCAAAAAATACGATGGGTCAAGTGAAATGATTGCAAAATTAATCGAAGGTCAATCACACTGGAGAGATATCACTCATGGTAATCAAATAAAAGTCGGATTAGGTTTTGAGAGTGTCCCTCCCCCTTTCAATCACAATTATACTGCTATTCCCCTGTCTCAAGAAGAAATTGACAGAGAACCTTGAATGGTGTATGGAAAGTCAGCTTCTGAGCAGGAAATACAGTCTAGTTATGAGACTTTGCGTACTAACGTTTTTACTTCAAGTGCAGATATATCAATAGTTCAGGGGGAGCATGCTGCTGAAACTTTTGGGTCAAATAATGTTGTGATTGAGTCTGGTGTTAATTACAGTAATGAGTCTGTGTCAAAATCAAACACAAATGTTTTTGTGTCGGATGGTATTTTATTTCAGTCTGACAATGTTGTTTCTAATAATGTTGTTTCTGATCAAACTGCTAAACCTGATTTACATGTCTCTGCTTCTAACACAACTGTTACTAAATTCTATGATGGATATTGCAAGTGTAAATGTGTTAGAAATGAAAAAGCAAAGAATAACATTGTCAAAAGTAGTGCCAAAGCTACCGATGACAAACAAATTTGTTTTAACTGTGGCACTGCTAGACACATTGCAAGAAATTGCATGAACCGAATGTTTGTATCTCATACAACAAAAAGGAGGGAGAATGAATTTCGGGGACGATCTTTGACTAGAAAAATTCCCAAAACTCATTGTAGAAATGGAGATTTGAATACAAAATTAAACAAAAAATTTGAAAGATTTCAAAAGAATAAACAGGTTTTTCGCAAAAACAACAGAAGTTTGCCAAAATCAACTCAGGCCAAGCCAAGTCGAATTTGTCAAAGAGCAGGAAAGGATATTCTAACTCTTCAAGTAAGAAATCCATCGGTTCAAAGCAAACTAACAAATTTTTGAAACCTAACTTTCAGTGGATTCCAAAATCTTTTTCAGATCAATCTCCATTACTCTCCAATTCAAAAGCAAAGAGAGAATCAAATGAAAAACTTGTAAAAGGAAAGAGTCAACCCAGGATTGTGATGACCTGGGTTCCCAAAACTAAATAATTCCATTCATCGTGCAGGGACAGTTGCGGAGGAATGTCGCCAGACCCTGGTATGTCGACAGCGGCTGCTCCCGGCACAAGACTGGAGACATATCCCAATTGCACGACATTCAAACTTTTAATGGGGGATATGTTTCTTTTGCGGGCGGAGAGGATGGAAAATTACTCAAAGAGGAACTGTGTCCAATGGAGTGTTGATTTTTGAGAATGTTAACTTTGCTCCGGAATTGAAGCACAGCTTGCTGAGTGTATCCCAGATATGCGACAAGGGCTACTCTACTCATTTCACAGATAAGGAATGTCTGATCTTAAAACCTGGCATTGTTATCCCTGAAGATTGGATTCTTGTAAGATCTAAGCAGGATGGAAATGCCTACATTATAGACATGAATAGAAATTTCCCTGATGATGTCACATGTCTCTTATCCAATGCTTCTAAACAAAATGCGATGTTGTCGCATCGTCGTCTCGGTCATGCGAATGCAAAGAATTTGAATCGGCTTGCGAAGAATGAATTGGTTCGTGGGCTACCCATCAAAGATTTCATTACTTTTGAAAAATGTGTTTCATGCGCTCAGGGAAAACATCATCGAAAACCACACTTTCCAAAACAGATAAACTCCATGAGTCAAGTGCTCGAGTTAGTGCATATGGATTTATTTGGTCCGGTTAATGTTTTGAGCATCAATCGCAACTCTCTCTGCCTTATTGTGATAGATGATTACTCTCGTTTCACTTGGGTTTTCTTTCTGTCTAACAAAGCTAAAATTCCTAATTTTATCAAAAGATTCATTGTGATGATCGAAAATCAGACTAACAATCGAGTGAAAGCGCTGCGTACCGATAATGGAACAGAGTTCAAGAACGCTATTCTTGATCATTTTTGCGCTGAGAAAGGGATTGTGCGTCAATTCAGTTCTGTTCGAAGACCTCAACAAAACGGGGTTGCCAAACGTCAGAATCGAACTCTAAAAGATGCCGCAAGGACAATGCTCTGTGATTCCAAGCTTCCTGTATTCTTCTGGGCAGAGGCGATTAACACCGCGTGTTATGTTCAAAATCGTGTGCTAATCAACAAATCCAGAATGAAGACGCCGTATGAGATTTTATTTGGACACAAGCCATCTGTCAGTCATTTCCGAGTATTTGGCTGCCCTTGCACCCTTCTCCACTTGGAATCCAATCCCAAATTCAATGCCAAAGCCGATGACTGTTACTTTGTTGGATATGCTGCACGAACTGCGTACAGGGTTTACAATAAGAAGACTAAACAGATTGTAGAATCTTTTGATGTTCGTTGGCTTGAGGAAAATGAGATAGATGCTAGAGTGGGTCCTGAATGGTTGTTTGACTACACATCTCTTTTCAAATCATTCAATGTGTCTTTAGATAATCAAGAAGGATCTACTTCCAATTCGAAAATTCCTAGTGAAGACGAAGAAAATGAAATTATTTATCGACCTCCACTGACTTCCTCTGATCCTCCTTCGGTACCCTCTACTCATTTTGAATCTTCTGAGTCTCCTCAACAACCTTCTCCTGATGCCATTGCTACTCCTTTAACTCCAATGGAAAAAGAGTTCATGAACCACGAGACTTCCACTGTAACTTCAACTCTGATGGAACTTCTTTTTCCAGAAAGTATTGTAGAAGAGTTTGTAGTGGATTCTTCAAACAAACCTTGTTCATCCTCTACAGACCATACAACAAATGATGGAGCGGTTAACATTCATAATCTTCCTGTTTCTGTCAATGATATTAGTTATCAGATCCCTACACGTATTCAGCGAGATCATCCGATAGAGAACGTCATTGGCCAGATGGGTGACGGTGTTCAAACGAGAAGTAAAAGTGGGGATGTAAATACATGTCTCTACTCTTGCTTCATATCTCAAATAGAGCCTATATCTTTCGAAATGGCTCTGAATGAGCCCAGCTGGGTTGAAGCTATGCATGATGAATTAAATCAATTTGAGAAACTTGGAGTCTGGAAATTGGTGGAACTACCAAAAGGAAAGAAATCTCTTGATACTCGTTGGGTATTTCGAAATAAACAAGACGATTCAGGTGTCATTGTGCGCAACAAGGCAAGATTGGTGGTTCGAGGGTTTCGACAGGTTGAGGGTCTTGACTATATAGAAGTTTATGCTCTGGTTACTCGTTTGGAAGCCATTCGTATCTTCCTTGCTTATGCTTCCTACATGAACTTTACTGTATACCAAATGGACTTCAAGACGGCTTTCTTGTACGACAAGGTCAAGGAGGAGATTTACGTTGACCAACCTCCTGGTTTTGTTAATTCATCTCTTCCAAACCATGTCTACAAGTTAGACAAAGCTTTGTATGGATTGCATCAAGCTCCTCGAGCTTGGTATGCTACTCTTACTCAACATTTGCTCAATCATGGCTATTCCCGAGGCACCATTGATCAAACCTTATTTCTCAAGCATGTCGTGTCCAGATCAAATTCTCGTTCAAATTTATGTGGAAGACATTATTTTTGGGTCGACAAGCCAATAACTTTGCAAGGAGTTTGAAGCGGTGATGAAGAAGCGCTTTGAGATGAGTTCACTTGGAGAAATGACCACGTTTTTGGGGCTTCAGGTCCAACAATCTTCAACCGGAATCCTTATTCATCAAGCAAAATATGTGGAAGATGTACTGGAGAAGTTCAGGTTCAAAGAAGCAGCACACAGTCTCAACCTCAACAGTAGAAGCATAATATTTTGCTGCATCTGCTCGTTGTTCTCAAGTCATCTGGATCCAACATCAATTGTTGGACTACGGTTTGAATTTTCAAGAAACCCCTATTTTTTGTGACAATGAGGCTGCGATTCAAATTGCCAAAAACCCGGTCCTGCACTCAAAAACCAAGCACATCGATATTAAAATTCATTTTATTCGAGAATGTTATGAACGTTCGCTCATTTGGCTAGAACAGGTCCGCTCTGATAATAATGTAGCAGATCTGTTCACCAAGCCTTTTTAAAAAAGCTCGATTCGATGTGCTGGTTAATTTTCTAAAAATGATTCGTTTTGAGGATTAATTAATTTTTTAATAATAAATTTGTGCATTTTATTTCTTTTATGCACAAATTTAGGGGGAGAAAATCCAAAAACATTAAAAATTATAAAAATCCAAAAAAAAAATTAAAAAATTAAAAAATTAAAAAAAACATTAAAAAATTAGAAAAATCCAAAAACATTAAAAAATTAGAAAAATCCAAAAAAATTAAAAAATTAAAAAATTAGAAAAATCCAAAAACATTAAAAAATTAGAAAAATCCAAAAAATTAAAAATTAAAAAAAAACATTAAAAATTAGAAAAATCCAAAAACATTAAAAATTATGTTTGAGGGAGATGTTCCGGGAAGTGAAATGATTATGTGATAACAGACAACCTGAGTCTGCGTAACGTACCCAAAGTTAAAGGGTCTATGCTCAGGTTTGATGCGTCGGTAGGCACGAAGAATTTAACGGACTTGACTAGGTGCAGATGAACTTAAGGAATCTAGAGACTTGACAAATCTTGACCTAGATAGTTCTGTTTAGCCTAACAATACGACGCTCGGATAGGTTGAGCAGGGAGATATATATGAGAATCTTCTCGTCACACTAAATGAACCCGTATCTGGAACCGTGGTTTAACTTTTCCTCGATGTGCGGATTTTGTCCTTAAATTCCGGTTGGATGGGGTGACTGGTAAATTCCGATAAATTAGGTCTGTAGAAAATCATTTTCTTTCTTTCTTCTGTTAGTCATATGTTGCCTCCTCTGCGTGATCGAAAGATCCGACCTGGACTGTGACATATGCAATTCTATTTCTCTGCATTTTCTATCTATGCAATTCTTTCTATCTGTTAGTCATATACTGTCTCCTTTGCGTGACTCACAATCCGACCTGGTACACAGTATATGCACCATTCTACTTCTCAATCCTCTAAAACCTCAGTTAGTCATATGTTTCACCCTCTGCGTGATTGGAAGAGATCCGACCTGGGTGTATGACATATGCATTCTAAATCTATCTTCTCTCTTAATGATTGTCTGCTCACCCGATGTAAGGAGTATTCTGGAAGTCCTTGATCATTGGAGCATATCAGGAAGCGGGAAACATGTTCCAGTACAATTAAAATTGAACACTCAAAGATTGCCTATAGATCTCGCTGCTCAATTTAGGTGGACAGCAATATCCCTGGTCGTCGTTAGCTAATGGTCCTTAAGATATTGTAAGATCTAGACATTTCAAGATCACATTGTTTTGTCACTTATAGTTGTTGGATAAGGTGTCTAAGTCGATAACTTATTTGGTACATACTTGACCCGGCCCGGCATGGTCTATTTGGGTTGCACTTCACCCAAACGATTTATGGATAATTTTATGAGAATTGTATACTTACGATTTATTAATATATTATAAGTTATAATATATTAATATGAAGTCATGTTATTTAATTAGTTTTAGTCTTAAATTAATTATGAATTAATTTAGAGATTAAAAAGAAGACTGATTAAATTATGGGCTATTATATTTTATATAGTGTGAGCTAATACTCATTTGTTAATGGGCTAAGCTAATATGGAAGTCCATGGATGATCCATGGAGCTTTTAACCCATGGATCCTTGGAAAAGGAAAGGTCATGGGTTATTAGGGTTTCACCCTAATCATGTACACTATACTCAACAGGTTAAAGAAATTTATATAGGTTTAAATTGATTTTTGTCGTTAATAGATTTTTAAATCTTATTTTATTTTATTATTTTTTATTTTTTATTTTACTTTTCATTAAATCTTTGAGATTAAAATTCTATTAATCCTCAAAATAATTCATTTTTGAGAAAATTGTGAGTGAAAGGGGTTTTGGGATAATTGATTAAAGGTCAAGGGGGAGAAAGTGTAAATTCTGTGCATATATATAGCTTGTGTGCGGTGAGCCTTTTTCACCGTCATTTACTTTTACCTCAACCGCACACGCAAGCTGTTTCTCTCTTAACTCAAAGTTTTGACTCGGTAAATTCTTGTGAACTCGGTGAAAATTTTCATTGTTTGCTGTTGAATCTTGATGGTTTGCGGCTGAATCTTCTTAAAAATTGTTTCTTTTATATGTAACCGCACACGGTGTGTGCGGCCGCATACGTCCGTGTGCGGCTGACCGTGTGCGGCTATACTCATTTATGATAAAAGCGTGTGCAGCTGTCTGTTTGCTGCTACATATGTGTGTGCGGCTGATCTTGTACAGCTGTACACATGTGTGTGCGGCTGAGTATCTGCGTGTGCGGCTGAACATTTCCTTGTTGCCCTAATTTTTCATGTGTTTACTTTCAGATTAAAATGGGAGACCAGGAGTTTGCTAAAGCTCATAATTCTGCAATTTTTCTTGAAGACCCTCCTGCAGCCCACAGTGACTTGAAATTCATTGTGGATGGTTTGAAGAAATCATGCTTGGTTCATGCCCTAACTACAAGTCCTGCTATCTACCAAAGTTTGATTAAGGAATTTTGGAGAAATGCTGTTGTAAAGAAAAATGGTCAGGGTGACAAATTTGTTGAAGCAACAATTGAAGACAAGAAAATCCAAGTAACAGAGAGCATCATTAGAGAATCCCTTCAAATAGCGGACAGACCTGAGTATGCCATGGAGAGTGATATTCATCAAACTCAGGATGTCTTAGAGCATATGGGCTACGAGGGAACATTTCCCCCTACAATCAAGAAGTTGCTTCCTCCGTGTTGGAAGTATTTGGCTCATGTGTTCGTGAGCTGTATTTCCGGCAGGAGATCTGGAGCAAACGAGATCTCTCTAGCCAACACTGGTGCCATTGCAACATTGGCTGCAGGTTTTGAGTTTAATTTCTCTAAATTCATAATGAACGAAATGATTTTAAATCTTGAAGGAAGCAAAAGGGACAAATTCTGGATGTATCCAAGATTTTTGCAAATCATCCTCAACGTGAATCACGCCGAGCTGCAGAGAGGAAATGATATCTTGGATTTCAAATCCATTGGTCCAAGTGCTTTTGGGCTAATGAAACAGAAGAGAGGCGGGAAATTTGTATTTGAAGGAAAATTCCCATTGATAAAATTTGGAATTTATAAAGAAGATGACAGAGACGAATCGGAAGAACAATCTATGCCAATGGAAAATGAAGATATTCATCACTCTCCCTCCGAGCCTGAAGTGGAAGAGATTCATCACTCTCCCACATCTTGTGTAGCTGATGAGCATGATTATCAGAAAGCAAATGATTCAAAATCTTCTCGAGGTGATGATGACGATGATCTTTATGAAGATGTAGAGTTTTTGAAAGAAATCGACTTTACTGGAATCAATGACGACATTCCAACTAACATAGAGTTTGATCTCGGTGATCAAGACTTTGATCCTTTTCTCGGTATTCTCAGACTTCTCAGACTTCCTTAAGATCAAGTCAATTTCTTGAAATTCTGGTGATTCCCGCTGTAAAATGTGCTCCTCAAGTTACTTCAACCATCACTGCAACCTCCGCTCACTCTCCTCCAAAGTAGACTGATGAAGGTCCAAGTACCATGTTTGAGACTGGTGGATCCTCTTCCATTCCAGAATATTCTCCAACTCGACCTTCTCTAGATGAAGCTTCTATCAGATTAATAAGACATCTGGCTCAATCTAGTCCAACCTCGTCACGCGGAAAAGGAATATCACTTACTGAGGGACGGACAGATGATGACAGATCTTCTTCATCTGATCTTCGAGAGGAAATTGGAGTTCTCCGCCAACAGCTCATTGAAAAGTCAATTCAAATGGATCAACTTTCTGCATATATCTTTGAGCTCAGGGCAAAAGATGAAGAAAAGACCAAACAAATCAATGATCTACAAACGAGTCTTGGATCGGTTCTAGCTAATTATCTCAATCTCAAGAACGTATTGTATGATGCTTTTGGTGAAAAAGTCAAAGCCCTCTTCCAACAGCCTCATGGAGTAGTTGATCCTCCTTCTGCTCAATCACCTCCTGCAACTGATGATCTACCTGTTGACCCACCTGCTCCAAGAACAACTACCATTGTCGACAGATTTGAAAAAGAACCAGAAGGAAGCAGGGCCAAAATTACAATCAAACAGGGCAAAAGAATTGTAACTACAAATCAACCCGAAGGACTTTTATTTATGAAAAATACAAATGAGAATCGCAAAGCAAAAGACCTTGCCCTGACTGTAACGGTTTTGAAAAAGAGAAAGTTTGGCGATGAGTATGGTGACAGATCTGGTATCCGTATGTGGGCTTTCGATCCAGAAACGAATTTATGGGTGGTAAAGCGAAACTCAGGAATATCTGAGTGTTACAAAAGCACCCATGATTTCAATTCTTGGACTAAGACTGATCTAGCAGAATTATCTAGGGTCCCCTTTCACAATCCCTCGCAAGATCCAAGTGCATCAAACTTTAAGAGGTTCCTTGATAGGAAGGTCAAAGAAAATTTTCCCAGTATGAAGACTGCCAAAGCCCTTTATCGAAAGGATAAGGATATTCTCGACCCAGAAACAGGCAAACCTATGAAGATTATCTTATGGCCTGCTACAAAAAAGCAAAAAGAAATTCTAATCCCTCAGCACTTCCAGGAGGGATATCTTGACAATATGGAATTTTGGGCATACGATGACGAAACTGCAACTGCTGCTATCAAATTCAAGGATCAAGAACGTGTTTTGAAGCTGATTAATGCAAAAGATCTTCTTCGTTTTCGAGAAAGAGACATCCGGACTCTGGCTTGTCATCAGATAATCTGCAGAAAAGATGTAATGGAAGCTGCTGCTAAAGAATACACTGCAATGGTAGCTACAATCATAAATGGAAGATTGTGGATGGGATCAATGGGGAGATCAGATCTGAGGTTATTTGAGAAGCCTACTGAGGATCCAAAGGAATGATGACAAGACTATGCTAGTCTCAAACCAAGGGGGAGACTGAAAGAACATAATTTGTGGTTTGAGCTAGGCATCATTTTGTATAGATAATCGTGTCATTTTGCAGTGTTTGTGTGTTGTCATGTAATGTGTGCTGCCACACATGTGTGTGCGGCTGCACACACAGTGTGCGGCCGCATACATGTGTTTGGCTGCACACTCTTGTGCTGTTAGGAGGAGTACTATTTATAGCAACTGAGTTGTGTCAGTCTGTACTTTTTGCTTGATGTCAGAACTCTGCAGTAGTTGTACTTTTCTCAAGATGTACTTGACATTTATATGATATAGATGTGTGCATGCTTGATTCAATTTCTTCTTCATCTCAATCTTAATCTAATTGCAATTAACTTCATTGATTACTAAATTGGATCCTTAGTTTTGGGGACTTACAAAATTCAGAAACTGGAACAAGAACTCTGGGGTATTACTATGGCCGGTGCCAACATAACGACTTACACGAATCGATTCTGTGACTTGGCGATTCTGTGTCTGGAGATGGTTGCTCCAGAGAGAAAAAAGATTGAAAGGTATATTTGGGGACTGTCGCCCCGGATACAAGCAAGTGTCATTGCATCTAAACCTGTCACTTTTGATAGTGCCAAGGAACAGGCACAGTCACTTATTGACCACAGAAACCGTCAAAACTCTATGGTTACTGCCCCAGAACAACCTAGGGAGAACAACAACAACAACAACAACAACAACAAGTGTTGGAACAAAAGGAAGGGAAAATCTCCTCTAGAACCGATTTTGTAGAACACTGCCTCAACCCCTTAACCAAGTACCTACTGCGGGAGTAAGTCGAGCATGCTACCAATGCGGCGATGTGGGGCATTTCAAGAGAGATTGTCCAAAAGCTGGAAATGCCTGTGGGGTTGGGAGAATTCTAGCATTAGGTCACGAAGAAGCGGGGGCAGACCATGCAGTGGTCACGGGCACGTTTCTTCTCAACAATACTTATGCATGCATTCTTTTTGATTGTGGTGCTGAGAGGAGCTTCGTGAGCCATAACTTTAAACATCTACTAAATCAAAACTCCCAACCACTAAATGAAACCTTCACAGTAGAAATGGCTAGCGGGAAATCCAAATCCACCAACAATATATACATAGGATGTACCCTTACCTTAAATGACTTGTCTTTCCAAATAGACCTTATGCCGGTCTCTATCAAAAGTTTTGACATCATAATAGGTATGGATTGGTTGTGCCCCAACCATGCCGACATCCTATGGTATGAAAGAGCTATTCGTTTAAACTTGCAAAGTAATGAAACTCTTATTATCTATGGTGACAAACCAGGAACGAACCCTCGGATCATTTCTTGCATCAAGGCACAAAAATACCGTAGCAAGGAGTCTTGTGCATTCCTAGCTCATGTGGTAGACAAAAAGAAAGAAGTGAGAGACATCGCGAGCATTCCTGAGGTCTGCAACTTTCCCGATGTATTTCCCGATGATCTTCTAGGGGTGCCTCCCAAACGACAAGTCGAATTCCGAATCGACTTAATCCCTGGAGCTACCCCCATAGCCAAATCCCCCTATCATCTTGCACCTTCTGAAATGCAGGAATTATCTTGCCAGCTTAACAAACTCCTAAGCAAAGGTTTCATAAGACCAAGTTTCTCACCTTGGGGAGCACCGGTTTTGTTCGTAAAGAAGAATGATAAATCATTCCGCATGTGTATAGACTACCGCGAGCTGAATAAACTTACCGTCAAGAATCGATACCCTCTGCCTCGCATTGATGATCTGTTCGACCAACTTCAAGGGGCGAACTACTTCTCGAAGATAGACTTAAGATCCGGGTATCACCAGTTACGAATTTTGGAGGAAGACTTTCCCAAAACTGCGTTCGGAACTCGTTATGGTAATTACGAGTTTATAGTGATGCCATTCAGATTGAAGAATGCACCTGCAGTGTTCATGGACTTAATGAACAGAGTGTGTCGTCCATTCTTGGACAAATTCGTTATAGTCTTCATTGACGATATCCTTATCTACTCAAAGAGCAAAGAGGAACATGGCCAACATCTTTTTCAAATATTACAAACTATTAGATCAGAGAAGCTCTATGCGAAGTTTTCAAAGTGTGAATTTTGGATCAGGAAGGTAGATTTCCTAGGTCACGTGGTCAGTTCAGGAAGAATACACGTCGACCCTTCCAAAACAAAGGCAATTGAAAACTGGTCAGCACCTAAAACACCTACAGAGTTCCCTCAATTCTTAGGTCTTGCTGGCAATTATCGCAGATTCATTCAAAATTTCTCTCGAATAGCTAAGCCTCTTACTACTCTGACCCAAAAGGGTGTAAATTTTAGCTGGGGAGAAAAGCAAGAAACAACGTTTCAAATGCTGAAGCGAGCCTTGTGTAGTGCACCAATCCTGTCTCTCCCTGAAGGGACAAAGGATTTCGTAGTGTGCTGTGATGCTTCTAATAAAGCACTTGGATGTGTTCTTATGCAAAGAGGAAAGGTTATATCCTATGCCTCAAGACAACTAAAGACACATGAAGTCAATTATACAACACATGACCTTGAACTAGGAGCAGTGGTGTTTGCTCTGAATATCTGGAGACATTACTTATATGGCACGAAATGCACAATATTCACGTACCATAAAAGTCTCCAACACATCTTCGATCAGAAAGAGCTGAATATGAGACAACGACGATGGGTGGAGCTACTGAACGATTACGAGTGTGAAATTCTTTATCACCCTGGTAAAGGAAACGTAGTAGCTGTTGCCCTTAGTAGAAAAGAATACTCAAGACGCCAGGTAAAGTCGTTCACCATGACAATCCATTTGCATCTTTCCACGCAGATCAAGGAAGCTCAACTTGAAGCCTTGAAACCCGAAAACGTAGCAGGTAAAACTTTGAGAGGAATGGATAAGAACTTCGAAGTCAGGGATGATGGAGTCTATTATTTCATGAACTGGATTAGGACACCGAAGTTCGGTGGTTACAGAGACGTGGTTATGAATGAAGCACACAAAACCCGTTACTCCATCCACCCAGGTTCAGACAAGATGTATCTGGACCTTAAGAAGCTATGTTGGTGGCCTAACATGAAGGCCGACATCGCTACCTTTATGGGTAAGTGCCTTACTTGTGCCAAAATTAAGGTAGAGTACCAGAAACCTTTAGGCTTATTACAACAATCTGAAATCCCTGAATGGAAGTGGGAGCAAATTACAATGGATTTCATAACCTAGTTACCCAAGACATCAAGTGGTTATGATACTATTTGGGTAATCGTCGATAGATTAACCAAATCCGCAAACTTCTTACCAATCAAGGAGACCAACAAGATGGAAAAGCTAACCAGAACATACCTCAAGGAGATTGTTAGACTACATGGTGTACCAATATCTATTATTTCAGACCGAGATAGTAGATTCACCTCTCATTTTTGGCAGTCTTTACAAAACGCTCTGGGAACTAAGCTAGACATGAGCACAGCCTACCATCCGCAAACCGATGGACAAAGTGAAAGGACGATTCAAACGTTAGAAGATATGTTACGAGCTTGCGTGATAGACTTTGGAAAGGCATGGGATATTCATTTACCCCTTGCTGAGTTCTCTTATAACAACAGTTATCACACTAGCATAAAAGCTGCTCCATTCGAAGCCCTCTATGGCCACAAGTGCAGATCCCCTCTGTGCTGGGCTGAAGTGGGTGACACGCAGCTAGCTAGAGGTCAAACTCCTGACAGTGCTCTCACTGGTCCAGAAATTATTCGAGAAACTACCGAAAAGATCGTACAAATTCGGGAACGACTTAAAGCTTCCAGAGATAGACAGAAAATCTACGTAGACAAAAGGAGAAAACCCTTGGAATTCCAGGTTGGCGACCGAGTTTTGCTAAAGGTCTCACCCTGGAAAGGCATGATACGCTTTGGAAAGCATGACAAACTGAACCCAAGGTATATAGGACCATTCGAGATTCTTGCCCAAATCGGCCCTGTAGATTACAAACTTCGATTACCCCAAGAACTAAGTAACATTCATCCTACCTTCCATGTTTCGAACTTGAAAAAGTGTCTTTCCGACGAGACTCTTGTGATACCACTCGAGGAAATTGAGTTAAATGAGAGCCTCAATTTTGTGGAAGAACTCGTAGAGATACTAGACAGGGAAGTTAAGAAAACCAAACAAATCCGCATCCCGATAGTGAAGGTTCGCTGGAATGCAAGACGGGGAGCTGAATTCACTTGGGAGCGGGAGGATCAAATGCAACAAAAATACCCACATCTTTTTCCCTAGTCTATCTGTAAAGTAAATTTTGGGACGAAATTCTCTCAAACGGGGGGATAATGTAACAAACCGTTATTTCAAACCTATGTAATAGTGTAGGTCAATTTGTACTTATTTGTAAATTAATAAAGAGAAATTTTGGCATACCATGTATATTTACATAATTGACCCTCAAAAATAAATTATTAAATAATCTCAATTGGGTTGAACCAAGTGATAAAAATTGTAACAAGGTTTCCAAAAATATAAAGAACACTAAAATCCGAGTTATAACGAAGAAGTTATGACCAATCGAAAATCCGCGACAAAACCGGCAAAACACTGTTCAGTGTAAAAACTGAATTTTTGATAAAAAGCTTTCTTGCCTTAACAATCTAAATGAAAGTTATTGTTTATGTTAAACCGGGAACTTTCATAAAAAGAACGCCAAAATCTGACTTCGTATGAGGAAGTTATAATTTTTCTAAGTTTCAGTATAGCAGTGTACATCTAAAAACTCGAAATAAAGATCGAGTGGTTTTTAGCCGACACAACCTAAACGAGAATTGAAGGTCTCGTCATTAGTAGTACAATGGTAAAAAGACAGACAAAAATGGATGTCGTATGAAGAAGTTATGAATTTATAACGGATTCACGTCCCGGTCTGTTTAAAATAATAATATTAAAAATAAATTCAAAATTAGCCGACGAAGTCTAAACGAAAGTCGTAGAGTATAATTTTACCTACGCGTGCATATAAAGAACGTCAAAAACGGAGTTCGTATGCAAAAGTTATGAATTTTACAAGTTTTGGCAAAAAAATAAAGAAAAATACCAAAAACCGGGAATATTCGCATGAACAGTAACTGCCACGTCACCCTCGCATGCGAGGCCTCCACGTGTCGGCTGCTGAGTTGACTGATGTCTCGCGTGTCACCTCCTGATTCGACCAAGTCCGAGGTCCAGTAAGAACCGGACAGCCTCGCATGAGACACACCGGACCTCACCCTCGCACGCTCCTCGCACACCCCTCGCACGCCTCAGACCAGCCCCCTTCGCACGTGTCGTCTTTCCATTGGACCAAGGGTTTGTCCAATCCGAGCCAGCCAACAGCGAGCCTCCGGTCCGAAGAACTTCCTTCGCCTCGCCACCTGTCAGACGCATGTCACCCTCGCGTAGCTTCGGGTCCGAACCTTCAGACTATATATAGTATGCGAGGGTTTCCGAATAATTTCACTTTTTTACCCTAAATTTCACCATCTTTCACATTTTCCACTCCCTTAAGCTCATATACAACCCCTAAAGCCCCGGTATCAAGACTCGAGCCCGAAGTAAGCCGTGATGCCCTGAAATCCTCGAGAATTCATCCTCTCTCCTATCAAAACTCTGCCCGATTTGAGCCGGTTTCTCGACAAATCAACTCCTTTTCGTGAAACGAAACTCTGTTCGAATTACCACCTATCAAGTGAGTTCATACGCCTGTATTTTCATAATTTCTACTGTTTTAAGGGGGGAAATACAAGTATAACACAACAACGTCGTGTTATAAATAAATGATTTCAAATCACGATAAAATGATTTTAAAGCATCAAAAATACTTTAAATATTGAACTCTTTTATAAAGTTATATTTTTCCAAGTATACATATTTGTATATATAATTTAATATAAATAAGATTTAAAAGGCTTAGGACTAATAATTCCTTGTAGGTCCTTTTCCTTGTTTGGATGGGGACTTATAGTACCAGTTATTTGTCCGAAGGTCGTTCAAATTTTACTTATATATAAAATTGTATATGTATATAAAATTAAAAGTTATTTCATCAGTTTAATCACCTTTGTAACATGTTGAGCAAAGGATTACATGCAAAAATAGTTATTTACCAATTCATAAAGTACATATAAATTATAATAGGTATAATTTAAGATACATAGAGCAATAATTCATATGAATACACTGTTTTACATGCAACAGGGGTTTTAATTCAAAAAAAAAATCAAGGGTTTACACTTATCAAATACATATTCGGGATACTAAGTCAAGAACATACTATCAATCATTTATTTCAGAATGATTGGGTTTTCATAACTAATATACATATAACGTTTATATGCTTTTTATGAGACACTCAATTCAGGCTGTTTAATTCAGTTTAGACAACCAAGGTAAAGCCCTGACATTATAACCAGAATCTCCAGTTCGGGGATCGAAACAAGTTGTGTGTAGATCTATATCAGGATTGACAACCCGACACTTAGGCTGCTAGCTACAGTCAGGCATACACGCCAATGAGTGGCAAGTGTTATCAAAAGTTTAAGCGCTCACAAGGCGTTTGTTTCAGGCGTTCATGTCTTAGTATGGTTATAATAACTCATTAAAAAGATATTAACCACACGTTAGTGTATAAACAACTAAAGTACATCTTCAATGTACCAGTTTACAAAATATGAAGTACACTGGTATACTACAGTTTTCAATAACAGCTGGTGAAACCAGGAACACACTCAGTTACAAGTTTTACAAATACATTGGTTTACAAATAGGACGGTTTTATGGGAATAAAACTACTTTTCACATACCATAGAAAATATGAGATTTTCTAGAACAGTTTTCTTATTCAAAATACAAAGACACCCATGCAAACATAAAGACTTATGTACTCACTCAACTTATTGTTGATACTCTCTTTTCAAATTACTTATATTCTCTGGGAAATAATAACAGGTACTCCCCGAGCTTTTTGAGAAGATGGAGCCATTATGAGTATTATCTTCTTCCTTTGTATAACTGTTTTGGTTTCAATATACAATGATTGAACACATGTAAATATTATACTTTTAAATACAATGGTTGTTTGTACTTTGATTACTATGATGCATGTGTTGTGATACTACAAATGAAGTCCTCCACCCCTGGACGTTTCCGCCATCTGGTTTGGGGGTGTGACATATTCAGCTTCTGCGGTAGACAGTGAGACACAACTTTGTTTCCTTGATGACCAGCTGACGATTCTTCCACCCAAAAATTGACATCCACCTGAAGTTCTTTTTCGATCCGATCTACATCCAACATGATCCACATCAGAGAATGCGTGTAGGCTGAAGTCGTTCCCTGCAGGATACCAGAGGCTAAGAGCTTTGCTGCCCTTTAAGTATTTGAGAATCTGCTTAGCTGCAGTCATACGTGATACTTTCGGATCGGCCTGGTATCTTGTGCATACACCTGTTGCAAAGACAATATCTTGTCTACTTGCAGTGAGGTACATCAACGAGCCAATTATTCCTCTATAAGTTTTGTCATCTACTGATTCTCCGGAAAAATCAGCAGAAATCTTATATCCGAAGGCCATGGGGACCTTGGCTGAGGAATAGTTGTCCATTGAGTATTTCTTCATCAGTTTAGAGGTGTATTTCTCCAGATGGATGAATATCCCTTTAGGGACCTGTTCCATTTGAAGTCCTAGAAAGAAGTTAATCTCTCTATTCATGCTCATTTGAAATTTGTTGGTCATGAGCCTTGCAAATCCATCCACCGTCCCCTGATCTGTAGATCCAAAAATAATATCATCCACATATATTTGTAAAAGCATAATGTGATTATCGTTTGCTTTTCTAAATAAAGTGGGATCAATCACCCCTCTTTTGTATCCATAAATGAAAAGAAACTCTGATAGAGTCTCATACCACGACCTTGGTTCTTGCTTTAGACCGTAGACTGCTTTTTCAAGCTTTTAATAATGATATGGGAATTCATGAAATTCGAAGCCCGGAGGTTGTTGAAGATAGACCTCCTCTTTTAGTTCACCATTTAGGAAGGCACTCTTTACATCCATTTGATGTATTCTGATGTTTTTGTGAGCTGCATACGCTAAGAAGATGCGTATGGCCTCCATTCTGGCTACAGGGGTGTATGTTTCGTCATAATCAACACCTTCAAGCTGACTATACCCCTTGGCAACTAGTCTTTCCTTGTTTCTGATAACCGCACCAAATTCATCCAACTTATTCTTGTACACCCATCTAATACGAACAATAGTGTGACCATGTGGCTTTGGAACGAGTTGCCACACCTTGTTTCTTTCAAATTCTACCAGCTCTTCTTGCATTGTTGCTATCCAGTCAGGCTCCATTAAAGCTTCTTTGATCGTTCGGGCTTGACCAAGGACATAAACGCTGCATAGTGACAGTGATCAAATAAATCTTTTGAAGATCGAGTATGGATGCCTGCTGATGGGTTTCTGATGATTTGACCCGATGGGTGATCCTTCGTCCTAATATGGGCTTATTTAGTCATAAAAATATTCATTATCTTATTAATTATTGTTGATTTTATAGAATTTTATGGACAAAAGGTATTTAATTAGCTTAATATTTCTGTTTCAGCAATAATAGACATGCTTGGGTGAAAAGGAAGAGGATTGAGTGATTGGAAGCTTAGAGATTGAAGATTACCGAAAGAAGTTGAAAAAAAGAAGGAACTCGACGAGCTTTTAGCACAAACTCGACGTGTTGGTTAGAATATTCTCGATTTAAGGATGCCTTGACGTACACGCTGTATAAGCGAATTATTGAAGAACTCGTCGAGTTATTCTAAAAAACTCTATGAGTTGGATCGATTTTTGGTAACTATAAATAGATAACTTTTCATTCGAACCCTAACATTTGCTGGAGGCTAGTTGCGACTTTTGAAGACCAGAAGGGTTCTTGGAGCTGCTATTTTCGAGATTTCAACATAAGAGAAAATTTCAAAGAGAATCGAAGGCAAATAATCATTCTTCTTTTCTTAATCTTTGTTTTGAACCATGTTTGAATCATTAGATTTTGATTTTAGGTTATTACTTGCTGTAGATATGAGCTAAAAGCTTTTTACTTCTGTTTGGATGAGATAATCTTATGAAAATGGTTTGATTGAGTGGTTGAATTGATATTAATTTGGTTATTCATCTTGTTAAGCTTATTAAAGATCCCTATGTATTGATGATAAATGTTTTTAGTTAACAAATAAGTGATTGAGTTGCATGGATATCTTCTTGATTACTTGATTCATATAGTTTTATGAATATAAGATTGTATGCCTAGGAATAGTGAATATGAAACTAGGGTTAACTATAAAATGTGTAAATCAATGTGTGAGAATGTGTGATGAACAACCATACATGAGTTTATTGAATTGAACAAATTTGATTAACTATTGTTATAAGTCTTTCTTGATAGAAACTGAACACTAGGACACTTGTTAATTTAATCACTTGATCATTGTTTGAATTAACTTGTCTACTAAAGGATTGGTAAAAATGAACATGAACCCAATCACATTAGGAATCGGTAACCATTGATATATTAATTCAATGCACTTGCCACGAAATCAACCATAGGAATAAGTGAATTGAATCTAAACAGAAGTCTCTTTTATTATTGAATCTAGTTGTCCTTTCTTGTTCTTCCTAGTTGTTAATTGTCTTTGTTTGAAAGTTAATTGATTGATTAAGTTTCTAGTCTTGCAAAACTAGAGAAAACCCCCCTCTTTTATTAATTGTTTTTAATTAGGTAATACTAGTACATAATTTGATTGTTACCGTTCCCTGTGTTCGATACCAGACTTGATTAAACTATACTATTAATCGATAGGTTCACTGCCATTCGTGTGTTTAATTTGTGTTTGAAGTAATAGGATCAAAACTAGTGCGTTTCACACACATCACGTCCATACGTGTAGACGGGGTTGCAGATGGTCAACGGCTGCGGTGGAAGGAATGTCTTCAATATCGGAAGACACTGTTGATGAGTTGAAAACTCTTAGATCGATTAGATCTTCAACAGGTTAATCAGTAAAACAAACAAATAAACACTGAGAACACATGATATAATCATAATATAGCTTAATGATTCAAGAATAGTAACACCTCATCAGAGCTGAATGAAGAACTTCCACTGTAGAGGGAGCTAGGGTTTGTAGTACAATACTAAGAATAATAAATGAACGCGATGATTATAAAGGATGCATGCATGCACCATAAACACTAAAAACCTAATCAAAATAAACTCGGTTGGACAGGCCCAAACCGGTAACAAAACTGGGCTAAGGAGCGAGCCACAGACGCAACACTTTGGGTCCCAACAATCTCCCCCTTTGCGTCAATTGGGGCGAGACATCACTTCAGTTGATTCATTGCAGTACGCTTACCACTTTGAATAGCTTTTGAATTATAGCGAGCAGTACTTGACGAAAATTGATGTACCATCTAATCATGTCAGTGAAATACTTCTTTTCACCCTCACTGTTTTGCTTGCACTTATGAATGATCTCCAAAACGTGTTCCAAGCAAGTTGTAGTGAAAAGATGTTTGTGAATAAGAGAGAACAAGCACTTTTGGCCCCCGCCTCTGGTGAACATCACAGAGCTGAGCTTCGGGTCAATCTTCCCCATCGACATTCTGTTGATGTCACTAGATGAACCAATGGGTAACACCGTTGGCTTCTTTTTAAGGACCGAAGCAATTTCTTGATCCATCTTTGCCACTTCTAAAATGTAGCACACCAACATCCTCTTGATGTGATCAATGATCGGTTCATATTCATCTTGATTGGAGAGCAAAAAGTTGTATAGCAAGATCCAGTCGTGAGGATTGAGATTTGGAAGATCTGCTAGAGAAATTGTATGCTCAAAGTTTGCTGAACCTCTGGTCACCTTGAATTTGACGTTGATGAATTTCCCTGTAGTAGTTGATTTTAGAACCCTGACAGAAGTTATCTTTTGAGTGCTCCAGGTAAGATACTGAGGCTGAGCAAACTCAAGATAAAAATCAATCAGATACCTGTCGACTTCTGGATCAGGATGGGGAACTTCAGCAATAGGAAGAAAGCAGTGAAAGATAAATGCCTTTTGGGTTATAGGCATGTCAAACTGTGAATCTATAGAGTTCTCACGGTCTAGAGACACAACCGGCTCAAGCCAATGTGTTCTTGGGAATTCAATAGCTTCTTTAATTAGCCTTTCTAATGACCAAAGAGGAAAAAGCGTTTTTCTGCTTTCCAAAAGATCGTGAGCTTCTTTCCTTTTTCTCTCCTTCTCTTTTGCTTCCCTAGCAGCCTTAGCATTAAGATCATGTTCCATATCCCTTTGCTTTCGCTTCAGAGCCTCAGCAATGGTCTCCTATTCTTCTTCACTATCTTCCTGAACACCTTTTCCCTTGTCCTTCACACTAGAACCCGAAGCTTCATTACCCTTCCGTCGTTTAGTGGTGACTGTTGGAGGAACAATTTTGCTTGTAAGCAAGAGGTTGAGTAGTGTTTGTAATTCCTTCTCCCCCTTGTTTCGGAAGAACAACTGTCTCCGAAACACCCTCTATGCGACTTAACATTTCAAGTGTTGGACCAAGTTTTTCTGCAAGATGATGTCGGACAAAAAGAGTGAGAATTGAGTTGTGAGCTTCCAGAACATTGGAGAGAAGAGCATGAACATCTGAGACACAACTCTTGACAATGGCCTGCTCAGAACGAAGGTTTTCAATCTCCTTGGTCGCCTAAGAAAGTTGGAGGGACTTGGTCTTAAGCTGAGTGGTTTTGAGAGCCAATTCATCCATGATCCTACTTTCCATGGCCAAGTCTTCTTGAAGCTTCTGGAGATGCTCATTGATAGAGGTTCGCAATGCAGCGTTATCTTTCTGGATACTCTGACGCATGGTGGCAAAGTGCTTCTAGTCTGTCTCAAGAGACAAAGCAAGCTTTTCCACTGTGGAGTTTACTTTTTTTGCATTCAACTCCGCTGCACCCTGTAATGACTCTAGAAAAATGTTACCATCAAGAATTAGTCTTTCGAATTTTTCGGTCGCATCTTTGCAAGACTTGGTGGAGGCATCTATAGCAGAAGTTGCCTTAGCAATTGAAGCTTCATGCTCTTTGATAAAGGTGGTCATCAAAGCCTTTACAGCAGCTTCTGAAAAAGAGTCATGGGAAAAGGAGGAAGATTCCAGAAGCTTGTCAAGCTTTTCGTGCAAATCCTTGAGGTGCCTCTTGGTTACAGGAGCATCATCATCATCATCATTCTACAACCTGAATGGGCTATAGTAGAAGGTGTCGAAATCGACATCATCACTGCCAAGAACAGTATTGGTTTCTGTGGATTGGGTGGGGGATAGAGGTTTGGAAGTAACGAGGGTTTCGAGTGCTGAAGTAAGAATCCCCGTATCGAATACGTTGGTATGAACTCCAGTAGTGGTTGTGGTTGTAGCCTCGGAGAAAATAGGAGTAGGAATGGGAATGGTAGATGAAGGTTGAGATATGATGATAGGGGAAATGGAAGGAAAGGAAATCGGTATAGAAACAGGTGGAGGAGAAGGTGCTTGGGAGCGAACAAATACCTTTGGTGTAAGCGAACAAGGTGGTGTGTCACCACGAACCGAACCCTCATCATCTGAGCTTTTGCTCTCTAATTCGCTTTCGTTGGGTTGAATGATAGGATGATGACCAGAAGGCACATACTCCGAGTCGCTTCATGAAGCAAGAATAAGCTTCCTGACTGCTTTCTTGTCCTTCTTCTGCTTGGGCTGGGAAGATGCTGCCTTCTCAGACTTTCGCTTCTTTGGAGTCTACACCTTTGATTTCTTAACACCTTTTTCTCCCTTTTTCACTTCTTGCTTTTTACCCCTCTTAGCAGGTTTGTCTGCTTCTTCAATAGACCTCAGCATATCTGGAGTGCATTCCCTTGGACCAGATGAAGGAAGCTTCTTGTACTCCTGAATGATCTTACTTTCAGTGGATAAACAAGCATACATTGACTCTGGAATAGAGCCAATGAAGAGATACTTTGAGGGATCAGTAACAATAATCTTCGTGGTGTGAAATGTAGCGATGGAGGAGAGCAAGGAATGTGCCATGATCGGAACATGAAAGCGCTCCATTGTCTATTGAGTGACAATGGTCCAGAACCAGGCACATGAAATTTTGTGTGGCGAGAGGCAGATGACAGACTTTGAACAAGTTGTAGCCATAAAACCGACCCATAATCAAGGTTGATACCCTGGTACAACCTATAAAGCAGAGTCATGAAAGACTTGCTAGCACCATATGAACCGACACTTCGTTCTTAAAGCCCTTTGAAGAGTCAATTCCATTGAGGAGGAAGGCACATTTTCTTGACCTTGTTCACAGTGGTTAGGGTTTTGGTGTACTCCTTGTTGTAGACCATCGAAAAGAGTTGACCTGTGGAGACGGAATCATGATTCACCATAGATGCATCATAAGAAAGCCTTTGTAGCGAGCAAAATCGGTTCTTTGAGATGGAAGCCTTCTGGTTGAGAATATCAAAATAAATCTTGTGTGCAGCTTTGTCATAAGTAGCAGTGGAGTAGATTGTTGAAAGGCACACCATGGGAACGACTTCGATAGTTGACAGAGCATTGACTAGTGGGGAATACTTAAGACATTCCACCACTTGATACATGTAAGTATCGTAGAGGAATGGTGTGAGATCGATCAACAAGTTTTGATTGGGCTTAATTGAGAGAAGAGTGGAGCGGGCAGAGGTTTCTTGAGTAGAAGAAGAATCTGCCATTGTTGGAGCTTGAGGAAGAGGAAGATGAACAGTGAATGCCGAATCGCCTGAAATCATCGTCTTTTCTTGAAAGAGTTGAAGAGTGATGAAGAAGAAGATCGCGACAATCAAATCTCTTATATATGATTCTGTAGAGAGAGAAAAATTCGGAACAATGATTTTACCTTTATGGGAAACGATGCCTAAAAAGGTGAGATTTGACATTAAGCAGCCCCAATAAAGTAGGTGATGACGCATGACTGGGTAACTATTCAAATTCACGCGCCTTTCCATATTTATCCTCTTTTTCAAATTTACACTAGATTGGAGTTCCTGCTGATTCACCCCTTGAACCTTTAATGGAATCGATATCTCCATAATTAACCAAGGCAATATAATTGCATTACATCGTTAGAAACCGAAGCTATATTTATGAATAGCTTGATAATAACTGAACTAGACTTTTGGAAAATCCAAGATTTTCGTGCAAGATAGTGTCAAAGATAAAGAAATAAATCAAACTATTTGTGGGATTTTTTGATGTCATATAAGACATAAAGCAGTGGATCCCGGGCACAAATCTCTTCCTTCAAAGTCAAGATAGACTTCAAAGTGCTTGTGTGGATTCCCGTTGAATTACGATCAAATACTTGTTAAGAAGCATTGAAAGGCATCTTTTATATATAAGGCTATTAAGGGTGGCTTCGGCTTCAATTCAAGTTTTGGTAGTTGACATAAGACCAAAAACAGAACGAAGTACTTGTAAGACCGATGTGGCCTTTTAAACAAGTAGGTTTGGATCATATACAGTGACTTGTTGATAGTAGTTAATTAGAAATCTCAATAAAATAAAAACTAGATCCTATGGGAAGAATAGTCATGGTGAAAGACATTTTCATAAGGATCTCTCAAAAATAAAAAGAGATTTCAAGGTACTTCCACAAAATTGGTTTTGTTAATTCAAAGTGAAAACTAGAACATTAAATTGCTCACCGTCAATGCATTATAAGTATTGAATTTTGGGTTTCACTTAGAACGTAGTGACACGAAACTAAGATCATTAACATGGAAGTTGGGTAACCTTGAACCTCAGTGGTAGTGCTGAGAGTCTCAAGGGTTACAATTATGAAACGAATGGTTTATGGAGAATAAGATTGAGGTGGTTAAAGAACTAATGTATCTCTGCTATAAAATTGGACCAAGCAGAAAAACTCTTAAATTAATTTAGAGAAGAGTAAGGTAACTCATGATTAGAGTGAATTTGACAGCCTAATTGGGAAGACATGATTGGTATTTATCAATTCATTAAGGCTTCACTCAGAATCTTCGGAGGCTTGGGTCAACGTACAACATCATGCTTCTAGGGACATTTAGCTAATACAAAGATAAAGAATTATACATGCACCAGCTCCATTATCGAGAATGGTCCTTATACATGGATTAGATAAAGTAAAGAAAATATTTTTGAATTGTGGTTTGCATTTTCTGAAAAGAAATAAAAACAGAAATGAAAAATATTTTTGGATTTTATAAGATTTCCTAAGAGAAAATTAAAAACAAAAAGAAAAATATTTTTAATTTTTATGAAAATAAAAGGAAAAACATAAAATAAATTACAAGAAAAGAGAGTGTACATAGTATACAACCGAAACCAATACTTGAAGATGAAAAGCGAACCGACCCCAGTAAGACCGAACCTGAAATGGACTGAGCGTTCGGTTCATTTCGGTTCCCAAAAGAACCGAACCTGAAATGGTCCGAGCGTTCGCTCTATTTTGCTTCCAACATTTATTGAGGCGAAAGTGATTTCGGTACAGATTCAGCTTCCATCATTCCTAAGCCTTGTAGGATTTTATTAAAACTTGCTTCAGTCAAGGCCTAAGTAAAGATATGAGCCAATTAATCAGTGGTTCTTACAAAATGAATTTCCACATTACCATCTTCCACATGATTCTTGATAAAGTGATACCTCAGTGCTATGTGTTTCGTCTTTGAGTGTTGCACTGGGTTATGAAAATCCTTATTGCACTCTCTGAGTCACAATATAGTGGGATTTTCTTCATGTTCAGGCCATAGTCTCGAAGTTGACTTTGCATCCAAATGACCTGAGATGTGCACGATGTTGCGGCTATCTATTCTGCTTCTGCAGTGGAGAGGGAGACACAGGTTTGTTTCTTTGACTACCAGCTAACAATTTTGCCATCCGGAAATTGGCATCCTCTAGTGGTACTCTTTCGGTCTAGTGCACATCCTCCTAGATCAGCATCTAAGAATGCTTGGACAAAGAACCCTTACTTGGTTGGGCACCATAGACCGAGCGAAGAGGTTCGCTTCAGGTATCAAAAGATATTCTTCACAGCTAGCAGGTGAGGTTCGCGTGGATTAGCTTGAAACCTAGCACAATAGTAAACAGAGAACATTATGTCTGGTCAACTTGCTATTAGATACATTAGGGACCCTAGGGTCATGTCAGCATCCCGTTTGTCCAGAGAAGGTGTTAACTTTGTGCCAAACACCATAAGAACCTTTACTTTCGAATCTCCCATCATTCCAAATTTGGCAACCAAGGTCTTCGTATAAGCCTCTTGATTAATGAAAATGCCTTCGTGTCCCTGTCTAATATTTAAGCGAAGGAAAAAGTTAATAGGACCCATTGAGCTCATTTGAAAATTAGTCTCCATCAACTTCCTAAATTCAGTTGTTAAGCCAGGATTTTTGGAACTTAAGATGATATCATCAACATAAATTTGAACGATCATAAGGTCGTCTCCCTCTTTCTTACGTAAGAAGGTTGGGTCAACCGTACCTTGTTTAAACTTTGACATTTTGAGAAATAAGGTTAGAGTTTCATACCATGCCCTTGGTGCTTGCTTGAGACCATAGATAGCCTTATCCAGAATGTAGCAGTGATCTGGATATTTCTCGTTCAAGAAACCCAGTGGTTGCTCTACATACATCGTTTATTCTAGTTCTCTATTTAAGAAGGCACACTTCACATCCATTTGGTATACTTCAAAGTTCGTGTCTGCAACATATGCGAGAAAAATACGAACCAATTCTAGCCTTGCTACTGGAGCGAAGGTCTCTTTGTGATGTATTCCTTCTTCTTGACAGTAACCTTTCACAACCAATCTTGCCTTGTTGCGAATCACATTTCCTTCCTTATCCATCTTGTTCCTGAAAACCCACTTTAGTCCAACCACAGAAGCATCCTTTGGTGTTGGAATCAGTCTCCACACTTTGTTTCGCTCGAACTCATTGAGTTCGTCTTGCATCGCTTGTACCCAATCAGAATGATCGAGTGCAGTGTTGATCGTCTTCGGTTCAATCTTAGAGACGAACGAAGTAAACATGCAAAATTCCACTTTAGAGAATAGTGCAGTTTGTTTCGCTTTCAATTGTGATTGTGTGAGAACTTTTTCTGTTGGTTTACCAATAATTTCTGTTTGTAGATGATCTTTGGTCCATTTGGATAGAGGAGGGTAATTGGGAACATAAGAGGGATCTGGTTTAGCAGTCACTTCTTCTTCAAATTCTGACTGAGTTTCATCATCGTATGTATTTGTATGCTCCCCCTCAAATGATGATACTTCTTCAGCTTCAGGCTCAGAATTCTCCTTCTGGACTTGACTTTCGGTTGGTACTGATGATGATGGACTCTCCCCCTGGAATGGTGAAGGTGAATCTTGGTTATTTAGAGAAGAAGAAACCTCCCCTTGAACATAAGAACTATCTTTTGGAGGTTCTCTTGAGTCAGGCTGTTCGGTTGCTGTCGGTTGTTCATCTGCCATTTTCTTTGCAGCATCATCGATTATATTCTTCAGGTTGTCTACCCTGTTGTCTGCAGCTTTGGATTCAGAGTAGATAGCCTTTTCTGGTTCATCAAACAGCAACACGTATTGCTCAAAGAGGTTTGAGATTGGTACAGTAGCTTGACCAAATTTTGGAAATATTTCCTCCACAGAACCTTCGGTTGTCTTTAGTTTCTTGACGTAGTTATCATCGAAGGTGACATAATAAGTCTATTCAATTTTCTTTGAATGCTTGTTCAAGACCCTGTATGCTTTGGAGTGTAATGAATAACCTAGAAAAATTCCTTCACGTCAAACTTTTTTCGGTGCTCTTTTGAGTTAAAGATGAAGCATCTTGAACCGAACACATGAATAAACTTTACATTAGGCTTTCGGTTGTTCAAGATCTCATAAGTAGTGATGGAGAATCGTTTGTTGAGATAAGATTTTTTTTGCATGTAGCAAGCAACATCAATGGAATCCGCCTAGAAATAAGTGGTAGTGAAGCAAAGTTAAGCATGGTTCGGGCTGCTTCACATAAAGATCGGTTTCGCCTTTCGACAATTCCATTCTGTTGTGGAGTATATGGAACCAAGAGGTTGTGAGTTGTCCCTTTCTCTGCAAGAATATCTTCAAAGTCTTTGTTCTTGAACTCCAACCCGTTGTTGCTTCTTATATTTCGAACTACCTTTCGTAGTTGAACTTCTACCTGCTTGATAAAGAGTTTAAGCTGGGGAGTGGCCTATGATTTCTGTCTCAAAAAGAACACCCAGGTGAATCAGGAGACGTCATCCACTATTACAAGTATATACCTGCTACCAACAATGCTCAAAATTGAAGACGGACCACATAGATCAACGTGAAGTAATTCTAGTAGTTCAACAATTTTTGTATTGACTCGAGAAGGATGACTCTTCGTTAGCAAGCAAACTGCTGGTTTCCCTTGTATAGGTTTGATTAGATCTTCAATAGGTTAATCGGTAAAATAAATAAACAAACAAACACTGCGAACACAGGATAGAATCAACATATAGCTTAATGATTCAAGAATAGTCACGCCTCAGCAGAGCTCGATGAAGAACTTCCATTGTAGAGGCGAGCTAGGGTTTGTAGTACAATACTGAGAACAATAAATGAAAAGCGATGATTACAAAGGATGCATGCATGCACGTTAAATACTAAAACCCTAATCAAAATAAACACGGTTGGACAGGCCCAAACCGGGAACAAAACTGGGATAAGGAGCGAGCCACAGACGCAACACTATGGGTCCCAACAACTGTGGTTGTTGACGGCAATTCCCCTGGACTTGAGAGCAACCTTCATAATTATCTTGGATTGATGGAGCATAATTAGCATTTTCTTGAGAAATTGAAAGAGGTTCCCCTTGGATTGCGGATGGCAGTTTGCCTTGAACCTGAGAAGGTTCCCCCTGGATTGTTGAAAGTGTGATAGCTCTTGGGTTAGTTCATGTGTCAATCTTCTCTATATATTCATCATCTGATTCTGAAGAAACATTTAAGGGCAGAGATCCTATGCGGATAGGAACCGGAGCTACATCTTCAATTATTGGAACCTCAATGGTAGTCACTTGATTCAGAGTGGAGCTTTCCCCCTCAACCGGCAAGGTGGAAGTATTGAGTGATACTTCATCTGATAGAGACGGACCATATATATCGGCATGCTACTGTTGAGCTTCCGGGGACACAAGAACTTCGGATAACTTAGCAATCTCTACAGGGTCAAAGAGATCATCATATTTTACTTCAACTATGTTTAATGGAGCCAAAGAGGCATGAATATCACTTTCCAGGATTGCTTTGGTTTCGGTAAATGGAGCAATGTTATGGACGTAATAGCCATCGAATTTGATGTCGAAGCTTTCAACTATTAGTCTTGTGCTTCTAATGAGAACCTTATAGGTTACCTTGTTTGTTGAGTAGCCAAGAAAGATGCCTTCATCAGACTTCGGTGCAATCTTGTTAAGATGATCTTTGTTGTTGATCACAAAACATCTACACCTAAAGATGTGAAAGAATCGGACATTTGGTTTGCGGTTGTTAAGACCCTCATATGGAGTTTTGCTGAGACGCTTGCACACAATGTTTCAGTTTTGCACAAAGCATGCTGTGACCACTGCTTCGGCCCAGAAGTAAATAGGAAGATTTGCAAAGTTGAGCATAGATCTGTCTGCTTCTACCAGAGTTTGGTTTCTTCTCTCTACTACTCCATTTTACTACGGTGTGTAATGAGTTGAGAAATTGTAATTGATACCCTTTTAAACCAAGAAACTGTTTAAGAGATGATTGGTAAACTCGGTTCCATTATCACTGTGGATGCGATCTACTGGAAACTTGATCTGTAGTTTGATCTCATTGATAAAATTTATCAGCACATGCGATGTTTCTGACTTGAGTCTTAGAAAGAAAACCCATGTGAAGCGAGTAAAATCATCCACCATAACCAGTATGCATTTCTTGTGATGAAGACTGGCTACGGTAGATGGACTGTAGAGATCAATATATAAAAGTTCCAGTGGTTCAGAAATTGTAGAATCAATCACCATCGGATGACTTGCTTTGGACTGTTTGTTGCATTCATAGGCTGGGCAAAGGGTATAATTGTGATATTTTAGAATGGGGAGACCTCACACGAGTTCCCCGGTAACCAGGTTGTTGATATAGCGAAAGTTGAGATGACCTAGCTTGCGATTCCATAGCAAGATAACTTCTGATATTGCTTTGGATAGGAAGCATAGCTGCGGTTTACCTATGATCAGAGAGAAATCCAAAGGATACATGGCCCTTCTTCTACAGATTGCCACACAACTCTTCCAAGTCTCCTTAAGTATCTTTCCACCAATATTGGGGCTCTATTTGAACCACCAACACTATTGGAAACATTGAGAGATAATGCTTGTGCCACATTTCCTTGTTTTGAAAATATTTTTTTTAACTTTTTTTAAGAAATGAGCTTCAGTGGTATAGAAGGCTTTTTGAAAATCAGAGTTTTGCTTCGAAAGGAAACCACTTTGGCTCTGATACCAATTGTTGAGAGAAAAACTTGAGAGACACACTTGAACAAACGTTGGAACAAGTTTATATTACGAAATTTAAAGTTTAACTCAAAGGACCATAAAGCTCAACAATAATAAAAGTTAGAGTTAGATAGTTAGATGATTAGATGCGGAAATATAAATGACAACAAATATTATATAAAGTATACACATAAGTTGATTCTTAACAAGGAATGCAATCAGACCAAGTTAGTAAGGGAGATCAAACTTAGTAATTAAGTCAAGAATGACTTGCTCCGAAGGAGTGATTTAGATCTGATATATTTCTGATTGCGTTTAGTAGAGTTTATATAGTAAGAAGTAGATGAGATAGTAAGTTATGAATTTCTTGAGAGATATGGGATTCAAGATGCGTAGATATATATTAATTCAGAAAGAGAGAACTCATATTTGTAGAGTCTCAAAGATTACAAAACTCCTATTTGTTTCAAATTGCCATGCAAGGAACATTGGATAAAAGAGAGTACATTAAGAAAACAGATAAAAGACTAAGACCAAGTGCTAATGAAGATGACTGCAGTTGCGGTAGTTGACTACGGATGAGAGAGTGGTTGCGGATAAGGGAGAGGTTCCGGTTTGGATTAAGTTTTAAGAGGTCACTTCTATACTTCAACATAGTTCTTTTTTTTTAATTTGAAAAAAGAACAAACGAGTCACCTAAAAAAGATGGAGAAAAGTTTTTCTCATCGTTTACCTAAAAATATCATCTTCAAACCGACATGTTACGGCCGATATAAATGAGAGTTTTTTTTGCATACATATTATAAATCAAATACGTAATGACCAACACTATCAAAATGTTTATTTTGTCTTAGTTTTTAATTGTCAATAATTAATTTATGTTTAATCATCATAAACTATGTAAGTGTAGGACTACTGAGATAATAAAAAGACTTGAATTGCATTAACTACCAAGCATTAATTATGAGAACATGAGAATATGGCATTTAGTGATGAATGACGTCTTCATTTGCAACATATCCCTTAAAAGTCATTGTCTTTCATATGGAGCCAATGTATTTTTTTAGACTTCATAAAATAATTTTTGTGTATATATAGGCATAATATATATTTGGCAGTAATTTTTTTTTCTTTCGCACCTTGACGAAAAGCGATATGATGCATGTCACGGAAATAAATAATGTTATCGTTGACTTGTGTTTATGTGCATCGCTTTACATCTTAGTGTGCTTCTTCATCAATCAGCTATGGTAGGAAACCACTACTATAATGAAAATGTATCAAATAATTTAGATAGATAAATTCATGTTACAAGTGTTTTTGAGCTGAAATACGAGCGATTTAGGATTTTTGACTTTACCAACTCAATTAATTGGTGTTTCGAATATGCCTCTATTGGGATTGTGGTATTTTTGCATTAAGGTTGACTTGTTTAGAGTTGTGACCATTAGAATTACATAATATCCATGTTCAGAATGAATAATGATGGCCAACATAATGTCTTTCTTTCTATATATTCAACGTCTATGCTCAAAACAATATTCGAAGATGAACTTATGCCATGTTTGATTTCATGGATTTTGAAGGAATTTAAATGATTGGAATGTGAATCGAGTAAAAATACGTTTGGTTGAAAAAATCAAAGGATTTTGAATTCTTTAGATTCCATTAAATTATGTATCCGAATGAATTGGCCATTCTTTTCTTAAAATCAAAGATTTTAGATTCAATTTCTTTTGTTTTATTATAAAGATGAAAATACCTTCTTACCTCCTCTTCATTTTAGCCATGATTCATCTAATCAAAACGTATTATTATCATCGCTCTCTCCCACACCCCAACAATCCACCTACCCATGTATCCACTCTACCCTGCATTCTTGATAATATTAATATTTAGTTCTTACAAATGATTAGTTATTGTAACAAACCGTTACTTCAAACCTATGTAATAGTGTAGGTCAATTTGTACTTCTTTTTTTTAATGATTAGTTATTGTAACAAACCGTTATTTCAAACCGAAGCCATACGTGCCACCTCCTGATTGGACCGCAACCGAGGTCCACTTAGAAGCGGATAGCTTCGCATAGGACTCGCCTCGCACACCCCTCCCCTTCGCACGTGCCCTCTTCTCATTGGACCGAACTCTGGTTCAATCCGAGCCAACCAACAGTGAGCCTCCGTTCCGAAGAAGCTCCCCTCCCTTCGCCACCTGTCCGACACGCGACAGCCTCGCATGGCCTCAGATCCGAGGCTTCGGCGTATATAAGGCATGCGAGGGTTCCGACCTTTTTTACACTTTTCACCCTAAGTTTCACCCTCTTTCATATTTTCCACTTCCATAAGCTCATATACAACCCCTAAAGCCCCGGTATCAAGTCTCAAACCCTAAGCAAGCCTCGAAGCCTCGAGATTCCGGAGAAGTAACCTCTCTCCTGTCAAAACTCTGTCCAATTCACCATCTATCAAGTGAGTTCATACCCCCGTAATTTCATAATATCTATTGTTTTAAGGGAGGAAATACAAGTATAACAGAAGAACTTTTTGTTATAAATAAATGATTTCAAATCACGATAAAACTATTTTTAAGCAGCTTCTTATACTCCAAATATTGAACTCTTTTATAAACTTATATTTTTCCCAAATATTCATATATATATATATATATATATATATATATATATATATATATATATATATATTAATAAGATTTAAAAGGATTAGGACTAATAACTCATTCTAGGTCCTTTTCCTTGTTTGGATGTGGACTTATAGTACCGGTTATTTGTCCGAAGGTCGTTTAAATTTTACTTATATATAAAACTGTATATGTATATAAATATAAAAGTTGTTTCGTCAGTTTAATTACCCTTTGTAACATGTTGAGCAAAGGATTACATGCAAAAATAGTTATCTATCACTTCATAAAGTACATATAAATTATAATAGGTATAATTTATGATACATAGAACAATTATTCATGATTTAAGTATACTAGAATACACTGCTTTACATGAAACAAGGGTTTTGATTCAAAACAAAACAAGGGTTTACACTTGTCAAATACATGTTCAGAATTCTAATTCAAGAACATACTATGAATCATTTATTTCAGAATGATTGGGTTTTCATATCTAATATACATGTAATGTTTATATGCTTTTTATGAGACATTCAATTCATGTTTTTCAATTCATTTTAGACAACCAAGGTAAAGTCCTGACATTATAACCAGAATCTCCAGCCTAGGGATCGAAACAAGTTGTGTGTAGATCTATATCGGGATTGACAACCCTGCACTTAGGCTGCTAGCTATAGTCAGGAATACACGCTAATGAGTGGAAATTGTTATCAACAATTTAAGCGCTCTCAAGGCGTTTGTTTCAGGCGTTCATATAGTAGTATGGTTATAATAACTCATTAAAAAGATATTAACAAGATGTTAGTGTATAAACAACTAAATGTAAGTACATCTTCAAAGTACCAGTTTACAAAATACAAAGTACAATGGTATACTACAGTTTTCAATAACAGATGGTGAAGCCAAGCACACTCTCAGTTACAAGTTTTACAAATACAAAACATTGGTTTACAAAATAGAACGGTTTTATGGGAATAAAATTACTTTTCATATAAGACATAAAATATGGGATTTTCTGGAACAGTTTTCATAATCAAAATACAAAGACATCCTTTCAAACATAAAGACTTATGTACTCACTCAACTTATTGTTGATACTCTCTTTTCAAATTACTTGTATTCTCAGGGAAGTAATAACAGGTACTCCCCAAGGTTTTTAAGAAGATGGAGCCATTATGAGTCATATCTTCTTCTTTTGTATAACTATTTTGGTTTCAATATACAATGATTGAACACATGTAAATACTTATACTTTTAAATACAATGGTTGTTTGTACTTTGATTACTATGATGCATGTGTTGATACTACAAATGAAGTCCTCCACCCCCGGATGTTTCCGCCGTCTGGTTTGGGGGTGTGACATATTGGTATCAGAGCATTGTTTATAGTGAACTCAGTATATCAATCCATAAAAGATATACAAACGATAAATACATTGGGGCTAAGAGCTCTGACTACAAGTACACTTTTTAAGAATTCTAAGTATTTTTACAAGAAGTATACCAACACTCATACCTAGAAGTACATAGTCATAAGAACTTAATAGTATTTGGATGTTGAACATTATAGTCAAACTCGGGCAGTTATGTAATCATATCTAGAATTAATATAGCTTGATCAACTATATTGATTTCAGATATGACCAACATGTGTTTGGGAGTGATAGTAGTGTTGTGACATGTCTAAAACTTACCAACTACAGAAGAAACTCTAGAACAGAACATAAAATACTACAAGAATATTTTAAACATCTATATGCTTAGCTTTTCAAGCATTTCTCATAACCTTATTCTCGAACAGACACAATGGCAGGACATCATCTACCAGGGGACCCTTATTTTCCAAATCATGGCAATGAAGGATGGGTAGAGGAGGATCCAGAAAAAGACTCGGATGAAGAACCATTTGAGGATAGCGAATCAAGTGGTACGGATACAATGCCACAAGTCTGAAACCCGGGGTTATGTCCTTGGAGGCAAGAGGAAGCAGTACCCATACCCGAGTGGGGCCAATACATAAACCATTGGAGTCGACAAGACGGCCACCGTCCTCCCTACGGAATGGCACGGGGTTTCTATAACGTCTTAGAAGGAGGAACAACCAATAGAGCTCTTCCAGTGATAGTGAACCGAATAGCCTGATAATTCGATCAATCAAGAATGTCAATCAATCGAATCCTAGAAGTGAATGCAGCTGCGCAGGCTAACACTGTAGACATCCTTCGTCTTGAAGAAATACAAGATAATACCCAGCACCATACTGAAGCCCTTCAAAGGCAACTTAATGCTGCTGAATCAGAGATCAGAGAACTGAGGGAGCATCAAGCTGCCCAAGAAAGGCGCTGGAAATCACAAGATGAAGCGGAACCCAGTAACCGTCGTAGCAACCGCCGCAAGTAGTGTTTGCACTACTTTCTAGTTTAATATACTGAATGTATAGACTAATTTCAGGATATGTACAAAATCAAGTATCAATAAAATAATAAGCACTTTACTTCAACAAGAATTATTACAATTTTCACAAATATTCCATTCCACAGTTTTGGGATTATGGATATCTTCTAGTGTTATTTTTCATACTTTTCAATACGACCGTGGAATTTTTTTATTTTCGGTAGGTCGGTTTGATGTCAATACTTTCGCAATATTGTGGTATATTATAGACCTGCTTTAAGGTCAAGTATACAGATTACATATATACCAACACAATCGACAAGTATTTTCATACTCTTTGAAAAATAACCGCTCCATTTTATATTATCCAGTTGCAAGTTGTACTTTCATTGAACATCTATATCCAATTCTTTACAAGCTTCTTATGAATTAAGTGTTTAAGTTAAGAGATATCAAATTCATATTCATTCTTGATATCTTACTATCTTTTTATTGACTTTTATAGAAAAAGATGCCTCATCGTAGGAATCCAAGACTTAACAATGAAACTGAAGCACCGACGCCACCTCCACCACCACCTCCTCAATTCGATGCTGCTATGTTCCAAGCGGTAGTCACGGCAGCTGTAGCGGCTGCCTTATCTCATATCAATACTCCTGGTGCTAGTGGGTCAGGAGCTGGTGCACATCCATCTAACCATGTCGAGGGTCATGAGCACTTGAGAGAGTGCACTTTTAAAGACTTCTCGAATGCCAAACCCAGGACCTTTAATGGAAATGGAGGAGAGTTGGTTTTAAGGCAATGGATAGAGAAGATAGAAGCAATCTTTGAAATTTTCTCCTGTTAAGAGGGTAGCAATGTTAAATTTGCTGCTTGTACTTTTTCAGATAGGGCCCTAACATGGTGGAATGGCCATGTTAAGTCACCGACTTTGATAGTGGCTAATACTATAAGCTGGGAGAACCTAAAAACCATGTTGATGTGGGAATATTGCCCGCGAGGGGAAATTTAGAAACTAGAGCAAGAACTCTGGGGTCTTACTATGGCTGGTGCCGACATAACAACTTACACGAATCGATTCTGTGACTTGGCGATTCTGTGTCCGAAAATGGTTGCTCTAGAGAGCAAAAAGATTGAAAGGTATATTCGGGGTCTGTCATTGCATCTAGGCCTGTTACCTTTGACATTGCCAAGGAACTGGCACAGTCACTTATTGACCACGGAAATCGTCAAAACCATGTGGTTACTGCCCCAGAATAACTAGAGAGAACAACAACAACAACAAAAAGAAGGGTTGGAACAAAAGGAAGGGCTAATCTCCTCTGGAACCTTCAAAGAAGCAACAAATAGTGGCAGTCCATGCTACTACTGTACCTGCTACCATACCTACTACTGTGCCTGCTGTTGCCCCCAACAACCCAGCACCAACTAAACCCTATGCTGGTAACCTCCCTAAAAGCAACAAGTGCAATTTTCACCACACTGGAAATTGCCCAAAGATGCAGTGCCGTAACTGTAACAGGAAAAGGCATACTGCCCGATTATGTAGAACACCACCTCAACCCCTTAACCAAGTACCTGCCGCTGGAGTAGGTCGAGCATGCTACCAATGCGGTGATGTGGGGAATTTCAAGAGAGATTGTCTAAAAGCTGAAAATGCCGGTGGGGTTGGGAGAAGTCTAGCACTGGGTCACGAAGAAGCGGTTGCAGACCCTACAGTGTTTACGGGTACGTTCCTTCTCAACAATACTTATGCATGCATTCTTTTTGATTGTGGTGCTGAGAGGAGCTTCATGAGCCATAACTTTAAACATCTTCTAAATCAAAACTCCCAACCACTAAAGGAAACTTTCATAGTAGAAATGGCTAACAGGAAATCCGAATCCACCAATGATATATACATAGGATGTACCCTTACCTTAAATGACTTTTCTTTCTCAATAGACCTTATGCCGGTCTCTATCAAAAGTTTTGACGTCATAATAGGCATGGATTGGTTGTGCCCCAACCATGCCGACATCCTATGTTATGAAATAGCTATTCGTTTGAAATTGCCATCTAACGAAACTCTTGTTATTTATGGCGACAAACCTGGAACGAACCTTCAAATCATTTCTTGCATCAAGGCACAACAATACCTTCGTAAGGAGTACCGTGCATTCTTAGCTCACGTGGTAGACAAAAAGAAACAAGTCAAAGACATCGCGAGCATTCCCGAGGTCTGCAACTTTTATGATTTATTTCCTGATGATCTGCCAGGGGTGCCTCCCAAACGACAAATCGAATTTCGAATCGACTTAATCCCTGGAGCTACCCCCGTAGCCAAATCTCCCTACCGTCTTGCACCTTCTGAAATGCAGGAATTATCCAGCCAGCTTAACGAACTCCTAAGCAAAGGTTTCATAAGACCAAGCTTCTCACCTTGGGGAGCACCGGTTTTGTTCGTAAAGAAGAAGGATGGATCATTCCACATGTGTATAGACTACCGCGAGCTGAATAAACTTACAATAAAGAATCGATAGCCTCTGCCTCACATTGACGATCTATTCGACCAACTTCAAGGGGCGAACTACTTCTCAAAGATAGACTTAAGATCCGGGTATCACCAGTTACGAATTTTGGAGGAAGACGTTCCCAAAACCGCGTTTAGAACTCGTTATGGTCATTACGAGTTTATAGTGATGTCATTCGGATTGACGAATTCACCTGTAGTGTTCATGGACCTGATGAACAGAGTGTGTCGTCCATTCTTGGACAAATTCGTCATAGTCTTCATTGACGATATCCTTATCTACTCAAAAAGCAAAGAAGAACATGGCTAACATCTTCGTCAAATATTACAAACTCTTAGATCGGAGAAGCTCTATGCGAAGTTTTCAAAGTGTGAATTTTGGATCAGGAAGGTAGTTTTCCTAGGTCACGTGGTCTGTTCAGAAGGAATACACGTCGACCCTTCCAAAATAAAGGCAATTGAAAACTAGCAAAACACCTAAAGAAATCCGTCAATTCTTAGGTCTAGCCGGCTATTATCGCAGATTCATTCAAAATTTCTCTCGAATAGCTAAGCCTCTTACTACTCTGACCCAAAAGGGTGTAACCTTTAGCTGGGGAGAAAAGCAAGAAACCGCGTTCCAAATGTTGAAGCGAGCCTTGTGTAGTGCACCAATCCTGTCTCTCCCTGAAGGGACAAAGGATTTTGTAGTGTACTGTGATGCTTCTAATCAAGGGCTTGGATGTGTTCTTATGCAATGAGGAAAGGTTATATCCTATGCCTCAAGACAGCTAAAGACACATGAAATCAACTATACAACACATGACCTTGAACTAGGAGTAGTGGTGTTTGCTCTGAAGATCTGGAGACATTACTTATATGGCATGAAATACACAATATTCACGGACCATAAAAGTCTCCAACACATCTTCGATCAAAAAGAGCTGAATATGAGACAAAGACGATGGGTGGAGCTACTGAACGATTACGAGTGTGAAATTCTTTATCACCCTGGTAAAGAAAACGTAGTAGCTGGCGCCCTTAGTAGAAAAGAATACTCGGGATGCTGGGTAAAATCGTTGACCATGACAATCCATTCGCATCTGTCCACGCAGATCAAGGAAGCTCAACTTGATTCCTTGAAACCCGAAAACATGGCAGGTGAAACCCTGAGAGGAATGGATAAGAACTTCAAAGTCAGGGATGAGGGAGTCTATTATTTCATGAATCGGATCTGGACACCAAAGTTCGGTGGTTACAGAGATGTGGTTATCAATGAAGCACACAAAACCTGAAACTCCATCCACCTAGGTTCAGACAAGATGTATCTGGACCTTAAGAAACTATATTGGTACCCTAACATGAATGCCGAAATCGCTACCTTTGTGGGCAAGTGCCTTACTTGCGCCAAATTTAAGGTAGAGTACCAGAAACCTTCAGGTTTATTTCAACAACCTGAAATCCCTGAATGGAAATGGGAGCGGATTACAATGGATTTCATAACCAAGTTACCCAAGACATCTAGTGGTTATGATACTATTTGGGTAATCGTCGATAGATTAACCAAATCCGCACACTTCTTACCAATCAAGGAGACTGACAAGATGGAGAAACTAACAAGAACATACCTCAAGGAGATTGTTAGACTGCATGGTGTGCCAATATCTATTATTTCGGACCGAGATAGTAGATTCACATCTCGTTTTTGGCAGTCTTTACAAAACTCTCTGGGAACTAGGCTAGACATGAGTACAACCTACGATCCGCAAACCGATGGACAAAGTGGGAGGACGATTCAAACGTTAGAAGATATGTTACGATTTTGCGTTATAGACTTTGGATAGGCATGGGATATTCATTTACCCCTTGTTGAGCTCTCTTATAACAACAGTTATCATACTAGCATAAAAGCTGCTCCATTCGAAGCCCTCTATGGCCGCAAGTGCAGATCCCCTCTATGCTGGGCTGAAGTGGGTGACACACAGCTAGCTAGAGGGAAAACTTCTGACAGTACCCTCACTGGTCCAGAAATTATTCGAGAAACTACCGAGAAGATCGTACAAATTCGGGAGTGACTTAAAGCTTCCAGAGATAGACAGAAAAGCTACGCTGACAAAAGGAGAAAACCCTTGGAATTCCAGGTCGGTGACCGTGTTTTGTTAAAGGTCTCACCCAAATGGGCCCTGTAGCTTACAAACTTCGATTACCCCAGGAACTAAGTAACATTCATCCTACCTTCCACGTTTCAAACTTGAAAAAGTGTCTATCTGACGAGTCTCTTGTGATACCACTTGAGGAAATCGAGTTAAACAAGAGCCTCAATTTTGTGGAAGAACCCATAGAGATACTAGAAAGGGATGTTAAGAAAACCAAACAAAGCCGCATCCCGATAGTGAAGGTTCGCTGGAATGCAAAGAGGGGACCTGAATTCACTTGGGAGCCGGTGGATCAAATGCAACAGAAATACCCACATCTTTTCCCGAGTCTATCTGTAATGTAAATTTCGGGATGAAATTCTCTCTAACGGGGGGATAATGTAACAAACCATTATTTCAAACCTATGTAATAGTGTAGGTTAATTTGTACTTTTTTTTAATAAAGAGAAATTTTGGCACACTGTGTATATTTACATAATTGACCCTCAAAAATAAATTATTAAATAATCTCAATTAGGATGAACCAAGTGATAGAGATTGTAACAAGGTTTCCAAAAATATAAAGAACACTAAAAGCCGAGTTACCTACGCGTGCATATAATGAACGTCAAAAACGGAATGAATTTCTATATTATCATCTTCCAATTGATCAGTGGTTCTTACAAAATGAATTTCCACATTACCATCTTCCACATGATTCTTGATAAAGTGATACCTCGGTGCTATGTGTTTCGTCTTTGAGTGTTGCACTGGGTTATGAAAATCCTTATTGCACTCTCTGAGTCACAATATAGTGGGATTTTCTTCATGTTCAGGCCATAGTCTCGAAGTTGACTTTGTATCCAAATGACCCGAGATGTGCACGATGTTGCGGCTATCTATTTTGTTTCTGCAGTGGAGAGAGAGACACAGGTTTGTTTCTTTGACTGCCAACTAATAAGTTTCCCATCCAGAAATCGGCATCCTCCAATGGTACTCTTTCGGTCCAGGGCACATCCTCCTAGATCAGCATCTGAGAATGCTTAGACAAAGAACCCTGACTTGGATGGGTACCATAGATCGAGCGAAGAGGTTCGCTTCAGGTATCGGAATATATTCTTCACAGCTAGCAGGTGAGGTTCGCGTGGATTAGCTTGAAACCTAGCACAATAGCAAACAGAGGACATTATGTCTGGTCGACTTGCTGTTAGATACATTAGGGACCCTATCATCTGACGATAGAGGGTCATGTCAGCATCCCGTTTGTTGAGAGAAGGTGTTAACTTTGTGCCAAACACCATAAGAATCTTTACTTTCGAATCTCCTATCATTCCAAATTTGGCAACCAAGGTCTTCGTATAAGCCTCTTGATTAATGAAAATGCCTTCGGGTCCCTCTCTAATATTTAAGCCAAGGAAAAAGTTAATAGGACCCATTGAGCTCATCTTAAATTTAGTCTCCATCAACTTCCTAAATTCAGTTGTTAAGCCAGGATTTGTGGAACTGAAGATGATATCATCAACGTAAATTTGAACGATCATAAGTTGGTCATCCTCTTTCTTACGAAAGAAGGTTAGGTCAACCGAACCTTGTTTAAACTTTGATATTTTGAGAAATCAAGTTAGAGTTTCATACCATGCCCTTGGTGCTTGCTTGAGACCATAGATAGCCTTGTCCAGAATGTAGCAGTGATCTGGATATTTCTCGTTCACGAAACCCGGTGGTTTCTCTCCATACACTGTCTCTTCTAGTTCTCTATTTAAGAAGGCACACTTCACATCCATTTGGTATACTTCAAAGTTCTTGTGTGCAACATAGGCAAGAAAAATACGAACCGATTCTAGCCTTGCTACTTGAGCGAAGGTCTCTTCGTGATGTATTCCTTCATCTTGATAGTAACCTTTCACAACCAGTCTTGCCTTGTTGCGAATCACATTTCCTTCCTTATCCATCTTGTTCCTGAAAACCCACTTTAGTCCAACCACAGAAACATCCTTTGGTGTTGGAATTAGTCTACACACTTTGTTTCGCTCGAACTCATTGAGTTCATCTTGCATCTCCTGTACCCAATCAGAATGATCGAGTGCAGTGTTGATCGTCTTCGATTCAACCTTGGAGACGAACGAATTAAATATGCAAAATTCCACTTTAGAGAATAGTGCAGTTTGTTTCGCTTTCAGTTTTGATCGTGTGAGAACTTTTTTTGTTGGTTTACCAATAATTTCTGTTTGTGGATGATCTTTGGTCCATTTGGATTGATGAGGGTAATTAGGATTATAAGAGGGATCCGGTTCAGCAGTCACTTCTTCTTCGAATTCTGACTTTTATGCTCCTCCTCAAATGATGATACTTCTTCAGCTTCAGGCTTAGAATTCTCCTTCTGGACTTGACTTTCGGTTGGTACTAATGATGATGGACTCTCCCCCTAGAATGGTGAATCTTGGTTATTTAGAGAAGACGAAACCTCCCCCTGAAAATAAGAACTATCTTTTGGAGGTTCGCTTGAGTCAGGCTGTTCGGTTGCTGTCGGTTGTTCATCTGCCATTTTCTATGCAGCATCATCGATTATCTTCTTCAGGTTGTCTACCCTATTGTCTGCATCTTTGGATTCAGAGTGGATAGCATGTTCTGGTTCATCAAACAGCATCATGTATTGCTCAAAGAGGTTTGAGATTGGTACAGTAGCTTGACCAGATTTTGGAAATATTTCCTCCAAAGAACCTTCGGTTGTCTTTAGTTTCTTGACGTAGTTATCATCGAAGGTGACATAATAAGTCTATTCAATTTTCTTTGAATGCTTGTTCAAGACCATGTATGCTTTAGAGTGTAATGAATATCCTAGAAAAATTCCTTCATCCGCTTTGACGTCAAACTTGTTTCCGTGCTCTTTTGAATTAAAGATGAAGCATCTTGAACTGAACACATGAAAAAACTTTACATTAGGCTTTCGGTTGTTCATAATCTCATAAGGAGTGATGGAGAATCGTTTGTTGAGATAAGATTTGTTCTACGTGTAGCAAGCAACAACAATGTCATCCGCCCAGAAATATAGTGGTAGTGAAGCAAAGCTAAGCATGGTTCGAGCTGCTTCACATAAAGATCGGTTTCGCCTTTCGACAATTCCATTCTGTTGTGGAGTATATGGAACCACGACATTGTGAGTTGTCCCTTTCTCTGCAAGAAAATCTTCAAAGTCTTTGTTCCTGAACTCCAACCCGTTGTCGCTTCTTATATTTCGAACTACCTTTCATTGTTGAACTTCTACCTGCTTAATAAAGAGTTTAAGCTTGGGAGTGGCCTCTGATTTCTATCTCAAAAAGAACACCCAGGTGAATCAGGAGAAGGCATCCACTATTACAAGTATATACCTGCTACCACCAATGCACAAAATTGAATATGGACCACATAGATCAAAGTGAAGTAATTCTAGTGGTTCAACAATTTTTGTATTAACTCGAGAACGATGACTCTGTCGACTTCATTTTCACATTTCACACGCAGCACACAAGTGTTCTTTTTCAAAATTCAGAACAGGAAGACCTCGAAAATGGTCCCCAAGCACTAGCTTGTTGATGTCTTTGAAATTGAGATGGGAAAGTCTTCGGTGCCAAAGCCAGCTTTCGTCTGAATGAGCCTTCGTTAGCAAGCAAACTGCTGGTTTCCCTCGTATGGGTTTGATTAGATCTTCAACAGGTTAATCGGTAAAATAAATAAACAAACAAACACTGAGAACACAGGATAGAATCAACATATAGCTTAATGATTCAAGAATAGTCATGCCTCAGCAGAGCTCGATGAAGAACTTCCATTGTAGAGGCGAGCTAGGGTTTGTAGTACAATACTGAGAACAATAAATGAAAAGCGATGATTACAAAGGATGCATGCATGCACCTTAAATACTAAAACCCTAATCAAAATAAACACGGTTGGACAGGCCCAAACCGGGAACAAAATTAGGATAAGGAGCGAGCCACAGACGTAACACTACGGGTCCCAACAACTGTGGTTGTAGACGACAGTTCCCCTAGACTTGAGAGCAGCCTTCATAATTATCTTGGATTGATGGAGCATAATTAGCATTTTCTTGAGAAATTGAAAGAGGTTCCCCTTGGATTGCGGATGGCAGTTTGCCTTGAACCTGAGAAGGTTCCCCCTGGATTGTTGAAAGTGTGATAGCTCTTGGGTCAGTTCTTGTGTCAATCTTCTCTATATATTCGTCATCTGAGTCTGAAGAAACATTTATGGGCAGAGATCCTATGCAGATAGGAACCGGAACTACATCTTCAATTATTGGAACCTCGATGGTAGTCACCTAATTCAGAGTGGAGCTTTCCCCCTCAACCGACAAGGTGGAAGTATTTAGTGATACTTCATCAGATAGAGACAGACCAGATATATCAGCATGCTACTGTTGAGCTTCCGGGGACACAAGAACTTCGGATAACTTAGCAATCTCTACAGGGTCAAAGATATCATCATAGTTTACTTCAACTATGTTTAATGGAGCCAAAGAGGCATGAATATCACTTTCCAGGATTGCTTTGGTTTCAGTTGATGGAGCAATGTTGCGGACGTAATAGTCATCGAATTTGATGTCGAAGCTTTCAACTATTAGTCTTATGCTTCTAATGAGAACCTTATAGGTTACCTTGTTTGTTGAGTAGCCAAGAAAGATGCCTTCATCAGACTTCGGTGCAATCTTGTTAAGATGATCTTTGTTGTTGATCACAAAACATCTACACCTAAAGATGTGAAAGAATCGGACATTTGGTTTGCGGTTGTTAAGACCCTCATATGGAGTTTTGCTGAGACGCTTGCACACAATGTTTCAGTTTTGCACAAAGCATGCTGTGACCACTGCTTCGGCCCAGAAGTAAATAGGAAGATTTGCAAAGTTGAGCATAGATCTGTCTGCTTCTACCAGAGTTTGGTTTCTTCTCTCTACTACTCCATTTTACTGCGGTGTGTAATGAGTTGAGAAATTGTAACTGATACCCTTTTAAACCAAGAAACTGTTTAAGAGATGATTGGTAAACTCGGTTCCATTATCACTGTGGATGCGATCTACTGGAAACTTGATCTGTAGTTCGATCTCCTTGATAAAACTTATCAACACATGCGATGTTTCTGACTTGAGTCTTAGAAAGAAAACCCATGTGAAGCGAGTAAAATCATCCACCATAACCAGTATGCATTTCTTGGGATGAAGATTGGCTACGGTAGATGGACTGTAGAGATCAATATATAAAAGTTCCAGTGGTTCAGAAATTGTAGAATCAATCACCATCGGATGACTTGCTTTGGACTGTTTTCTACATTCACAGGCTAGGAAAAGGGTATCATTGTGATATTTTAGAATGGGGAGACCTCACACGAGTTCCCCGGTAACCAGGTTGTTGATATAGCAAAAGTTGAGATGAGCTAGCTTGCGATGCCATAGCAAGGTAACTTCTGATATTGCTTTGGATAGGAAGCATAGCTGCGGTTTCCCTATGATCAGAGAGACATACATGCTATCTTCGGATTTGTATTTGATCAAGCAAGTACTTCTATCACTATTCATTACATAGCAAAATTCACTTTCAAATTCAACTCGATGGACTGCCTTACATAGTTGGCCACCACTGATGAGATTGTCTTTAAGGCCTTCCACGTAAGCGACCTTTTGGATAGAGAAATTCCCAATAGTAAGAACACCATAACATCGGATTATCCCTTTCGCGTTGTTGCCTAATGTGACTTTTCCACCGTTGCAAATTGGCTTGAAATCCCGAAGGTACTTCAATCTTCCGGTCATGTGCAAGGAGCAGGCACTGTCGATTAACCATTCTTCCTCTTGTTCCTCCTTGCACATATCCTGGAATTACATGGTTAGTTTGGGCATCCAACGAATTTGGAGCCTGGGACAATGAATGATTTTCTAATTGATGCATGAGTTGAGGTTGCAGGGACAGGTTTTGAGTCAACTTTTAGGCCTAGTCCTGGGTATTTGTGACTTATTGGAGTGTTGTGAAAAAAGATACGAGGTTTTTGAAAAAGTGAGATCTGACCGTGGTGCTATTGGGATTTAAAAAGTGCATTTTGCAGGAATGGGAACATGTGTGGATCTCTTGGAAAGTGATTTCTTAAGATTTTGATGTGATTTTAAAAGTGTTGGAGTTGGTAAAATCCCATTCCATTTTGGGTCATCTGAGGAATAGATTTGAAAACCATTGCTTCGAAAAGCCTTTACTTTCTTTTGGGTTGTGTCAGATGTTTTTAAAATGGTTTTAGGAATTGTACATTCCCTTTTGTTTGTTTTCTTGACTGAAGAATATTTTGAAAACTAATTTGAGAAAACAAGCTTTTATGGACTCTTAGATTTTGGAAATTTGACTCGTTTTTTTGTTTTTTGAAATGATTTCCCGGTTTTTGCCACAGGATCGAATTTCCTCTTTGAAAACCTTTTTTGCCTCGTTTTTTGGAGAACCGTGATCATTGAGGTTCAGCTGAGGTTTCATGGAAACCTTTGATAATTTTTGAAAACGAGCACTTGATTCATCCGAACTAGAGGGTTCAGGGTTTTGAAAGAACCAAACCACTTCAAAGTTATCAATGGATAATTCATTATGTATTGGCTGAATGGTCACAGTGAACTTGACTATGGTCTGCGGTAAGGAAGATTGGACTACCATAGAGTAAGTTTGAGTTGAGACTTTTATGGGACACTTGATGATAGGCAGATGGACAGACTGTGGTTCATGACTGCAGTGAGAGACACTACGGCGTGGCGGCAGAGTTGGAAAATCCATTGAGACTTCGGGTTTGTCCATAACAACTTCCTCATCAAAAACTAATGATGTTTGAGAATTGGGATAAATTGTGCCACAGATGGGAATTTGATCACTTGATTGACCCGAAAATTCAAGCATAATTTCCTCAATGACACAATTGTTACTTAGAGCATGAAGTCTACCGAAGTGAGCTCTTATGTCTTCGGGAAAGGTTTTGTCATTAACTAGGAAATGGAACTCTCGGTCCGGAGGGACATAAAGTCGATCTTTGTTAAACTGGGGTGAGGAATCGTTTGCGGTAGGATATCCATTGGACCAACCCCAATTATAGGTATTATCTACGGTTCCATTGTTCACATGATTTTCAATATCTTCACTTTCATTGAACATTTTTTCTATTAAAAGATTTAAACGTACAATTTCATTCTGAGCTAAACCTCTTTGATTCAAAGCTATTTCTAACTGTGTTTCACTCAACATTCTTGCATCTTTATCTAACACTAAGTCCTTTTTCGAACATAGCTACTTTGATTCTTTTGTTATCCAGTGATCCTCTTACGTGAAACATCTCTTGGGACGCTATGTTCTTCTCATCTAGAGCTTTGTTATAGTCTGTAAGGACGGCAACACATGTGTCATTAAGATTGTCTATGAAGGGTTGACAGTCATGCATGGTATAATTTAGAGTTTGAATCATGAGTTTTACCTATTCGACGATGCTTAGAGTCCTATCCTTTACCATGTAGCAATGGTTCTTTGCCAACTTTGTAGACCCATCCTCGTCCGTAGTTTCCAGCATGCAAATCTTTCCTTTTCCCTTGATGTTGCTAATGTCTTCCTCCTCATCTCCGGATGACCAAACTTGATGGCCCCTTTTCACATGGGTTACAAATGCCTTTGCTTTTTCCCTTTGCTGCAATTCTTGAGCCATTCTAAGATAGAATGCTCTATATTTTACCACATTATCTTTGTAGTCTTTGGCAAAGTGGTTCTCCTTGTTGCATTTGTGACAGATTACAACATCACTTTTATCTTCTGAGGAGGTACCAGAGTCATTTGAATTGATGGGCTTCGGTGCCTCTTTGGGTTGAGTGGTCTGAGGTTGCTGTGGTGGGTGAGTGTTTTTGGAGAAATGGGAATGATTGTTTTGAGGATTCAAGTTGCGGTTGAAAGGAGGTTTGGTTAACTGCTAATTTTTACGAAAAGAAGAGGGTGGTAGTCGGTTGAACTATTGGCTAACAAGAGCAATTGCATTATGAAATTCTTCATCATCATCATACTCTGAGTCAGCTTCGTATGACTGTGGAGGATTGTCATACGAGGGAGAGTATGATTGAGTATGTGGTGCTTGTGCTATAAGAGCAAGTGGTCCTCCAAAGTCAGCACAATCCTTGAGTACCGTAGATTCTTGTGCTTGGAATTCACCATAGAGCTTGTAAAGAGATAAAGAATGGATCTTCCTATCTCCTTGTACTATCATCTTAGCAGTTGTCCAATGTCTTCCCAAACCATTGAGAAATTAAAGATTTGTCTCATGGTTGCTTCGAATCGAGCCAACATTGGGTAACTTAGTGACAATCAGATTGAAACTTTTGAAGGAGTCTTCCAAACTTTCACTCGCATGAGCTTTGAAATTGTTGAACTCATTGAGTGTAGTGGTGAGTTTCTTATCTTGAGCTTGTTCTTTACCCTCATATAAGTTCTTGAGAACATCCCATATCTCTTTTGCTGATTTGCAGTTTATGATAATGTCGAAGTTGTCGGGAGCAACTCCACATGAAATTGCATAAAAAGCAGCAACGTCATTTTCCATATTGTCGAGATCATCTTTGGTGGGATGACTCAGGGCTGGTTGACCTCCTCCTAGTCTGGTTGTGGCGCCGTCGGTTTGAACTGGTGTAAGAACAGGGACATGTGGCCCTTCTTCTACAGATCACCACACAACTCTTCCAAGTCTCCTTAAGTATCTTTCCATCCTCTGAGACCAGTGATGATATTCGTTTGCCACCAATATTGGGGCTCTATTTGAACCACCAACACTATTGGAAACATTGAGAGATAATGCTTGTGCCATATTTCCTTGTTTTGAAAATATGTTTTTTAAACTTTTTTTAAGAAATGAGCTTCAGTGGTATAGAAGGCTTTTTGAAAATCAGAGTTTTGCTTCAAAAGGAAACCACTTTGGCTCTGATACCAATTGTTGAGAGAAAAACTTGAGAGACACACTTGAACACACGTTGGAACAAGTTTATATTACAGAATTTAAAGTTTAACTCAAAGGACCATAAAGCTCAACAATAATAAAAGTTAGAGTTAGATAGTTAGATTATTAGATGCGGAAATATAAATGACAACAAGTATTATATCAAGTATACACATAAGTTGATTCTTAACAAGGAATGCAATCAGAACAAGTTAGTAAGGGAGATCAAACTTAGTAATTAAGTCAAGAATGACTTGCTCCGAAGGAGTGATTTAGATCTGATATATTTCTGATTGCGTTTAGTAGAGTTTAGAGAGTAAGAAGTAGATGAGAGGAAGTTATGAATTTCTTGAGAGATATGGGATTCAAGATGCGTAGATATATATTAATTCAGAAAGAGAGAACTCATATTTGTAGAGTCTCAAAGATTACAAAAGTCCTATATGATTCAAATTTCCATGCAAGGCACATTGGATAAAAGAGAGTACATTAAGAAAACAAATAAAAGACTAAGACTAAGTGCTAATGACGATGACTGCATTTGCGATACTTGACTACGGATGAGAGAGTGGTTACAGATAAGGGAGAGGTTTCGGTTGTTGGATAAGGTGTCTAAGTCCATAACTATCTCTGGTATGTACTTGACCCGACCCGGCATGGTCCATTTGGGTTGCATGGCACCATGCAATTGTATAGACTAAATGAGAGAAATAACACTTGTGGTTTATTAATATATTATAAGTTCTAATATATTAATAATATTATTTAATTAGTTTGATCAAGAATTAATTTAGAATTAATTAAGTGATCAAAAAGATAACTAATTAAATATATGGGTTGATTATGTAAATCATCCATATCTTGTATAGTGGGCTAAGAAGCTCCATGGATAATCAAGTTGGGTTAAACCAATTGGATGGTCCATGGAGGCTCCATGGGAGTTACAAACCCATTGGTCATGGAAATGAAGAGTCATGACACATTAGGGTTTACAAGGTGTAACCCTAGATGTGTCAACACTATATAAGAGTCTCATACTCCACCAAAATCGGTTAGACAAAAAGAAACAAGAGGGCTAGAACCGATTTTAGAGTGTTACACTTTCTCTCTAAGTTTACTCCATAGCATTTTGTGTTGTGTGAAGCATTTGAGGCATCACACTTGGGGTGCTAGGCTCACAAGGTTTCAAGGATCAAAATCAACAAGGTATGTAGTTCTATATTTTATTTAAGTTAAAATTGTTCCCCATGTATGCTAGATAGGATCATAGCCTTGGAAATCAACTTTGCATGATAATTAGACAAACATAGATCCAAGGTTATTAGGGTTGCATGTACACTTAGGATGTGTTAGAATGCTCAAAAGCCATAAGTGGTATCAAAGCCTAGGCTTGTTTGTTTGTCATTTGTGCTAAAAAGTTGAAAAAAGTCTATTTTGTGCAATCTGCCTGATGAACTCGCCAAGTCCATGGGGGGACTCGCCGAGTTCATGTGTATCTTCATCCTACTCGCCGAGTAGGTTCGTGCACTCGGCGAGTAGAAGCCTCAGAATGCAGATTTTTGACTTTAGTTGCTGGAAATGGACTAGAAACATTACCCTAAACTGTTTTGGTACTTGAAAACTTGTTTTAGATGGTGTAATGTCCTTGCTAATCCATTTACAACAACAAGTTATCAAAATTACAAAGTTTTAAGTGTAAGTTTTGATTCATGAAAGTGCTCATATTCATGTTCTTGATCTTATGATGTTTAGATGATCATAGGAATTGTTTGTAACCTATGTGGTAGATTAATTCATGATCGTTATGTGTTTTAATGGAGTCCATAACTTGTCCTCAAGTTATGGAAAACCAAAGGTCACTTTGTTTTAAAAAAACCATTAAAAGAACACATGGGTTATAAAATGAAGAGTCTTCATTTTTTAATACTCTAATTAACTCATAAGTTACAAGAAATGAAAAGTTTTGGAAGTTTACAAAACTTGCCCTCAAGTTTTGGAACAAGTAAAGTCTTGATTAAAACTTTAGTTCCAGCCCTTAGAATTTTAAGAGTTAAAATTCAACCCTTATACTTATAATATTATAAGTTAATAATATATATATATATATATATATATATATATATATATATATATGTATAAGATCAAAGTCGTTTTGCCGCTAGTACGCCTCATTCACGAAGCCGGTCTATAAGGTGGGTATAAGGTTGTTGCCTATAAAATGGTAACTTAATGGGTGTCCACTCTCACCCACCGCTTGCTTGACTGGTGGAGGGTCGTTAGCCGAACGGGTAAGACAAGGACTTATAAATTCTCATTAAAATTATAATGATTATTATAAAGTAACTAAATGTTTTATAAATTCCCAATCTTAGTTACTTTAGGAAAAATGTGAATAAGGTGCTAATCCATGAAATTACACTTTGGACCTTGTTTAAGTCGTTGGTGGAGCGTGTGTGGTTTACCGGCACACTAACTTGGACATAACAAGGAAGGCAAAGGATGACTTAAGGTTTTTCATGAGGTCGGAAGGAGCGCATGTGGTTTACCGGCACAACAATTAAGTGAAAAACATTAAGGGTACCAAGTAATTTGCATGGTTACTTCACACCTTGTTTTGTGATCCTCGGTATCCTAGCCACAAAACATGAAGGGCACACTCGAGATTGAAACATGCCATTGAAAAGTTCAATGAATCTCAAAGAATCTAGGAATTTCTAAAAACCAAATAAAACCTAATAATTTATATTTCATTTTCATGGTGGAAATTGGTGAATCGTCATTCACCTACCTTTCAAATATGTTATAACTTGGATTACGGAATCCCTCTTCTAGGTTATAATATATTGTGATTGGATCCTAGCCTTAATATTACATTTGGGTGTTTTATTAAGGACTATCCTTATATTTAAACTAAACTTAATTTCATCTTTTCATATGTCTTCCAACAATGCTACTCATGGCTCAAACCCTACTGGCTCCTTCTCTCTCATGAACCTCTGTGGGAGAGTCATTTTTGATGGATCCAACTTTACTGATTGGATCAGAAACATCAGGATGGTCACTCGTTACGAGAACAAGGAATATGTTCTTGACAATGAGCTCAAGGTGCCTGAGCCAACTGCTACTCCTGAGGAGTTTGCTGAATATGAGGCACATGACCGCAGAATCAGGTCTTAAAGATAAGTCGGTTGTGACCACTCCTGCTACTACTCCAAACTCAGCACCTGTCCTGGCAATCCAGAAAGGTAGAGGGAAGAAGAGAAAGAACCCTTCGAAGGGTACCAAGGGTAAGACCCTTGATGGCTCCTCTTCTAGCGGAACCAAGAAAGGTTTCGTTACACGTTCTTTTGATCCCAAAGAGGCTAAATGCTTCTACTGCCACGAAAAGGCGCATTGGAAGCGTAACTGCCCAAAGTACCAGCAAGACTTGAAGGATGGGAAGGTTAAACCCAACCATGCAGGTATTTACACTATCTCATGTAATAATTCACTCTATTCTAAATCTTGGGTCCTTGATACCGGTTGCGGTGTTCATATTTGTTCTGAATTGCAGGGACTAAGAAGAAGTGAGAATGTGGAGCATGGAAAGATAAAAATGATCATGGGGAATAGGAAAATTTCACCCGTCACCAAGATTGGAGTTTATACTTTGTTGCTTAGTAGTGGATTTACTTTAGATTTGAATAAATGTTGTTATTAGCCATAAATGGCAAGAAATGTTATTTCCTTTCATGCTTTGTATAAACAAGGTTTTACCTTTTCTTTTGATAATGAAACTGGTGGAATAAATGCTTTCTTTAATAATGTGTTTTATTTTAAAGCATTACCTTGTGATGGTGTGTATGAAGCTGTGTCTGTTGTAGATAACTTAGGAAATAATGTATTGTGTATTGATTCTACTAATGATAATAACTTTGATAAAGCATCATTATGGCATTATCGTCTTGGACATATAAGCAAGAAACGCATAGGCCAACTCCAAAAGGATGGAGTCTTGGAGTCATTTGACCTAAAGTCAGATGATAGTTGCGAATCATGCTTACTTGGAAAAATGACAAAGTCACCCTTCACTGGTTCTTGTGAGAGGGGTGAAGGTTTGTTGGATCTTATACACACGGATGTGTGTGGACCCTTCAAACATGTCACAAGGGATGCTAATCGTTATTATGTGACTTTTACAGATGATTATAGTAGATATGGATATTTCTACTTAATCAAGCATAAGTCAGAGACTTTTGAAAGGTTTAAAGAGTTTAAACAGGAAGTCGAGAATCAATTGGGCAGGAACATTAAAATGCTTCGATCCGATCGTGGTGGTGAGTATCTTAGTACTGAGTTCCTCGACTATCTAAGGGAATGTGGGATTGTCTCACAATTAACACCTCCCAGGACACCACAGTTGAATGGTGTAGCTGAGAGGCGTAATCGAACCTTGTTGGACATGGTTCATTCCATGACGAGTCGAGCTACACTACCAATCTCATTTTGGGGGTATGCCTTAGAGACTGCCACCCATATCCTCAATCTGGTTCCTACAAAGAAGGTTGCCAAAACACCTCACGAGATGTGGACTGGAAAAGTTCCTAGTCTAGCCCACATCAAGGTTTGGGGTTGTGAGGCTTTTGTGAGACGCGAGACTCATGACAAGCTCAAACCTCGAAGCGAGAAGTGTATTTTCATTGGATACCCACAAAAATCATTTGGTTACCTCTTCTACAGACCTAGTGAGAATGTGGTCTTTGTAGCAAGGAGGGCTGCCTTTCGAGAGAGAGAGTTCATAAGCCAAGGAGACAGTGGGAGGCTAATTGACCTTGAAGAACTTCAAGAGTCAAGTGGTGAAGGAACCTCAAACCCTAGCAGTCAACTTGAGGAGGAACCTCCTGTTGATCCAATTATACCTCCAGTTGTACCTCTGAGGCGTTCCACAAGGGTTAGGAATGTACCTGAGCATTACTATGGTTTCCATATTACTGCGGAAGGTGAGACACTTATTAGTAATGAGACACTAGTAGGTCTGGATGAACCTAACAGCTATGCGGAAGCCATGGCAGGCATGAGTCTGCTAAATGGAAAGAGGCAATGGATAGCGAGATAAAATCCATGTATGACAACCAGGTCTAGGACTTGGTTGACAATGTGCCAGGTCATAAGACAGTTGGGTGCAAATGGATCTTCAAGAAGAAGACTAACATGGATGGTAATGTACACACTTATAAGGCACGACTGGTTGCAAAGGGCTTTTCTCAAACTCCAGGAGTTGATTATGATGAGACCTTTTCACTAGTAGCCAAGATTAAGTCTATTAGGGTATTGTTAGCCATAGCTACATTTCATGACAAAGAAATATGGCAAATGGATGTCAAAACCGCTTTCCTTAATGGAAAGTTGGCTGAGGATGTTTACATGAATCAGCCAGAGGGTTTTGTCAGCACAGAGTACCCTAATAGAGTGTGTAAGCTTGAGAAATCCATCTATAGATTAAAGCAAGCACCTCGCTGATGGAATCTTTGCTTTGATGAGAAGGTCAAAGAGTTTGGCTTCTCTAGGAGTGAAGATGAATCTTGTGTATATGTCATGGCTAGTGGGAGTATAGTTAGCTTTTTGGTACTGTATGTCGATCACATACTACTCATAGGAAATGACATCCCAAATCTGCAGGAAGTTAAGTCCTGGCTTGGGAAGTGTTTTGCTATTAAGGACCTCGGAGAAGCTGCCTATATTCCAGGAATAAGGATTATGAGAAACCGGAGTAAAAGACTAATTGGACTTAGTCAGAGCACATACTTGGATAAAGTACTGAAGAGATTCAGCATGCAAGATTCCAAGAAAGGAGAGTTACCCATCCAGAGTAACACTAGACTGAGTAAGACTCAGAGCCCGAGTACTGAGGGTGAGATAGCAAAAATAAGTCGGATACCTTATGCTTCGGCAGTAGGCTCGATCATGTATGCTATGACCTGTACTCATTCTGATGTAGCCTTTGCCTTAAGCATGGTTAGCAAGTATCAGGGGAATCCTGGTAAGGCTCACTGGACAACGGTAAAGAACATTCTCAAGTACCTGCGGAGGACTAAGGACTGGGTCCTTACCCTTGGTGGGAGTGATGACTTGAGAGTTGTAGGGTATAGTGATGTTAGCTTCCAGACTGATAGGGATAATTTCCGCTCTCAGTCGGGCTGGGTCTTTACCTTAAATGGAGGAGCAATCTCTAGGAAAAGTTGCAAGCAGGAGACAGTGGCTGATTCAACTTGCGAATCAGAGTATATAGCGGCAAGCGAGGTGGCAAAAGAGGCTATGTGGCTAAAGAACTTCATTGGAGACTTTGGAGTTGTACCAGCTATATCGAAGCCTATAGAGATTTTCTGTGATAGTGAAAGTGTAGTTGCCTTAGAAAAGGAACCAAGGGATCATGGGAGATCCAGACACATTGACAGAAAATATCATTTCATCAGACATCGTATAGAAGAAGGACTTCTCGTGGCAAAGAGGGTATCATCGGATGAGAACCCGGCAGATCCCCTCACGAAGGGACTGGGTAGGGTTAAGCATCTCCAGCATGCTAGGAGCATAGGGCTGAAGGATAATATTAGTCTTAGTAGTTAGATAATTTTGAAATTTGTAAAATGTAATTGACATTTGATGATGAATAAAAGTTATGTTTATTTATAAGTAAAGTGTTGCTATCCCATGTCAATCGTTTACTATTATTTCTTTTGCATGTTTTGACTTCCAGAATATTTATGTCGTCTTACATATTATTCAAATTATCCACAGTCAGTCATATGTTGGAAGTAGATATGAAGTAAGACTGTCATGAGTTGGTTGTAGAGGTCTAAGATGTCGGACTTGGCCTCAACACTCATGAGTGCTCATAAGTTCTGAGTATTGGATTCAACCCACACTCGCTGGTATCACTTCATGGAATTTATCTCGAGTGATCGCGAGACGGTAATATTACATAAGTCTTCAAACCTAGAGATATGACTTGTTAACTATGAGTTAGTTATGCATTGAATGTGCGCAACCGCATTGGTAACTCGATGTTATAAAACGTGCGTTTGTGTGTAATTTAACAAGTAGTAGAACAAGCATATGAGTCGAAGTTTATCTGTTCCTTCTTGGATTAGAAGCTGATATCTGGGCCCCTCGATGTTTTTGTTTTGACCTATGTACTGGGCCTGGTCAGAACTAAGTTGATGTGTTCAATTAAGTTCTATGTCAAACAAATCGGAAATCGGAAAACAAACTGCTGGACAATAAGCAAGACTATGTTCCATGTGTTTGTCCGGCTGATATCTAAGAACAGAGGATTATATGATCCCTTATCTGAAATGGCGTACCATCATCTTCTCAATTCCGAGAAACCTTGAAAAGAGCTACGATTGTCGATCGGTTCCTGAAGTCATACTTGCAGTTATAGTTATTAGACTTATCCAAGTGGGAGATTATTGGATAAGGTGTCTAAGTCCATAACTATTTCTGGTATGTACTTGACCCGACCCGGCATGGTCCATTTGGGTTGCACGGCACCATGCAATTGGATAGACTAAATGAGAGAAATAACACTTGTGGTTTATTAATATATTATAAGTTCTAATATATTAATAATATTATTTAATTAGTTTGATCAAGAATTAATTTAGAATTAATTAAGTGATCAAAAAGATAACTAATTAAATATATGGGTTGATTATGTAAATCATCCATATCTTGTATCGTGGGCTAAGAGGCTCCATGGATAATCAAGTTGGGTTAAACCCATTGGATGGTCCATGGAGGCTCCATGGGAGTTACAAACCCATGGGTCAAGGAAATGAAGAGTCATGACACATTAGGGTTTACAAGGTGTAACCCTAGATGTGTCAACACTATATAAGAGTCTCATACTCCACCAAAATCGATTAGACAAATAGAAACAAGAGGGCTAGAGCCGATTTTAGAGTGTTACACTTTCTCTCTAAGTTTACTCCATAGCATTTGGTGTTGTGTGAAGCATTTGAGGCATCATACTTGGGGTGCTAGGCTCACAAGGTTTCAAGGATCATAGCCTTGGAAATCAACTTTGCATGATAATTAGACAAACATAGATCCAAGGTTATTAGGGTTGCATGTACACTTAGGATGTGTTAGAATGCTCAAAACCCATCACCGGTTTGGATTAAGTTTTAAGAGGTCACTTCTATTTTTCAACATAGTTCTTTTTTTAATTTGAAAAAGAACAAACGAGTGACCTAAATAAGATGGAGAAAAGTTTTTCTCATCGTTTACCTAAAAATATCATCTTCAAACCGAGATGTTATAGCCGATATAAATAAGAGTTTTTTTGCATACATATTATAAATCAAATACGTAATGACCAACACTATCAAAATGTTTATTTTGTCTTAGTTTTTAATTGTCAATAATTAATTTATTTTTAATCATCATAAACTATGTAAGTGTAGGACTACTTGGTAGGACTACTGAGATAATAAAAAGACTTGAATTGCATTAACTACCAAGCATTGATTATGAGAACGTGAGAAGATGGCATTTAGTGATGAATGACGTCTTCATTTGCAACATATCCCTTAAAAGTCATTGTCTTTCATATGGAGCCAAGGTATTTTTTTAGACTTCATAACATAATTTTTGTGTATATATAGGCATAATATATATTTGGCAGTAATTTTTGTTTCTTTCGCACCTTGACGAAAAGCGATATGACGCATGTCATGGAAATAAATAATGTTATCGTTGACTTGTGTTTATGTGCATCGCTTTACATCTTAGTATGCTTCTTCATCAATCAGCTATGGTAGGAAACCACTACTATAATGAAAATGTATCAAATAATTTAGATAGATAAATTCATGTTACAAGTGTTTTTGAGCTGAAATACGAGCGATTTAGGATTTTTGACTTTACCAACTCAATTAATTGGTGTTTCGAATATGCCTCTGTTGGGATTGTGGTATTTTTGCATTAAGGTTGACTTGTTTAGAGTTATGACCTTTAGAATTACATAATATCCATGTGCAGAATGAATAATGATGGCCAACATAATGTCTTTCTTTCTATATATTCAACGTCTATGCACAAAACAATATTCGAAGATGAACTTATGCCATGTTTGATTTCATGGATTTTGAAGGAATTTAAATGATTGGAATGTGAATCGAGTAAAAATACGTTTGGTTGACAAAATCAAAGGATTTTGAATTCTTTAGATTCCATTAAATTATGTATCCGAATGAATTGGCCATTCTTTTCTTAAAATCAAAGATTTTAGATTCAATTTCTTTTGTTTTATTATAAAGATGAAAATACCTTCTTACCTCCTCTTCATTTTAGCCATGATTCATCTAATCAAAACATATTATTATCATCGCTCTCTCCCACACCCCAACAATCCACCTACCCATGTATCCACTCTACCCTGCATTCTTGTTAATATTAATATTTAGTGCTTACAAATGATTAGTTATTGTAACAAACCGTTATTTCAAACCTATGTAATAGTGTAGGTCAATTTGTACTTCTTTTTTTAATGATTAGTTATTGTAACAAACCGTTATTTCAAACCGAAGCCATACGTGGCACCTCCTGGTTGGACCGCAGCCGAGGTCCACTTAGAAGCAGACAGCTTCACATAGGACACCCCTCGCACACCCCTACCCTTCGCACGTGCCCTCTTCTCGTTGGACCGAACTCTGGTTCAATCCGAGCCAGCCAGCAGTGAGCCTCCGGTCCGAAGAAGCTCCCCTCCCTTCGCCACCTGTCCGACACGCGGCAGCCTCGCATGGCCTCGGATCCGAGGCTTCGGCCTATATAAGGCATTCGAGGGTTCCGACCTTTTTTACACTTTTCACCCTAAATTTCACCCTCTTTCATATTTTCCACTTCCATAAGCTCATACACAACCCCCAAAGCCCCGGTATCAAGTCTCAAACCCTAAGAAAGCCTTGAAGCCCTGAGATTCCGGAGAAGTAACCTTTTTCCTGTTAAAACTCTGTCCAATTCATGATCTATCAAGTAAGTTCATACCCCCGTAATTTCATAATTTCTATTGTTTTAAGGGGAAATACAAGTATAACATAAGAACTTTTTCTTATAAATAAACGATTTCAAATCACGATAAAACTATGTTTAAGCATCAGAAATACTCCAAATATTGAACTCTTTTATGAACTTATATTTTTCCCAAATATTCATATATATATATATATATATATATATATATATATATAGTAATAAGATTTAAAAGGCTTAGGACTAATAACTCATTCTAGGTCCTTTTCCTTGTTTGGATGTGGACTTATAGTACCGGTTATTTGTCCGAAGGTCGTTTAAATTTTACTTATATATAAAATTGTATATGTATATAAATATAAGAGTTATTTCGTCAGTTTAATTACCCATTGTAACACGTTGAGCAAAGGATTACATGAAAAAATAGTTATCTACCAATTCATAAAGTACATATAAATTATAATAGGTAGAATTTATGATACATAGAACAATTTTTCATGATTTAAGTATACAAGAGTACACTGTTTTACATGAAACAAGGGTTTTGATTCAAAACAAAACAAGGGTTTACACTTGTCAAATACATGTTCAGAATTCTAATTCAAGAACATACTATAAATCATTTATTTCAGAATGATTGAGTTTTTATATCTAATATACATGTAACGTTTATATGCTTTTTATGAGACATTCGATTCAAGTTTTTCAATTCATTTTAGACAACCAAGGTAAAGTCCTGACAATATAACCAGAATCTCCAGCCTAGGGATCGAAACAAGTTGTGTGTAGATCTATATCGGGATTGACAACCTCACACTCAGGCTGCTAGCTACAGTCAGGCATACAAGCTAATGAGTGGCAATTTTTATCAACAGTTTAAGCGCTCTCAAGGCGTTTTTTTAGGCACTCATGTCTTAGTATGGTTATAATAACTCATTAAAAAGATATTAACAACACGTTAGTTTATAAACAAGTAAACGTAAGTACATCTTCAAGGTACCAGTTTACAAAATACAAAGTACAATGGTATACTACAGTTTTCAATAACAGATGGTGAAGCCATGCACACTCTCAGTTACAAGTTTTACAAATACAGAACACTGGTTTACAAAATAGAACGGTTTTATGGGAATAAAATTACTTTTCATATACGACATAAAATATGGGATTTTCTGGAACAGTTTTCATAATCAAAATACAAAGACATCCTTTCAAACATAAAGACTTATGTACTCACTCAACTTATTGTTGATACTCTCTTTTCAAATTACTTGTATTCTCAGGGAAATAATAACAGGTACTCCCCGAGCTTTTTGAGATTATACGTTTCCGCCGTCTGGTTTGGGGGTGTGTCAGTTATCTTTAAAGAAATATAGTTGTTAATGTCTGTGTGTGAATATTTTTGAAAGAGTATTGACATTTTCTTTGTGTGAAGGTAATTTCAAAAGTTATGTCGCACCATTGAGAGCCTGTTGAAATTGCACTAATGTATCTCAATTGAGAGTCAAGTGACATTGCACTAATTTGGACGATCCTAGGCTCCTAGCTACGCCGAAGTGGAACAACTATCAAACTTTGTTACAAATGATTGGTGTTTGTCGAAATAATATCTAAACTTCATTTTTTTGAACCAAAAATGTAACAACGGAATCTAGTAGATCAAGTGTGGAATAAATCCCCTTTTCTAAGGACCAACTCATCAAGTTGATGGTCGGCAACTCGACATGTTGGAGGCTTTTGGGTCACGCATTTTTATGGACCCACTCGGCGAGTTGGTGAAGGAAACTCGGCGAGTTGGTGAAGGAAACTCGACGAGTTGGATACTGATTGAGAAACCCTAATATTAGGGTTTTCCACCCTATTTAAACACCTTAAGTTCCATGTGTTGGCCTCATTCCTAACCTCCATTGCCCCTAACCCTTATATCAAAACACTAGAGTCTCCTTGAGTGTTGTAATCTCCTTGTGGATGTGTTTTGGTGTGCTTGAAGCTCTTTGAACGAAGGGAAGCTTGGTGCAAGGTGGTGGTTCAGGTAGGAGCTATTAGATCTTGATTCTCTGCTCAATTTCCAACATATTTTGGGTATAAAGTTCTAACCTTGATTAATATTTGCTTAGATCTATTATTTGGTTATAATGTATGCTTTTAGCCATGGATGGGTGGTTGATCGGGAAGTAGAAGTCCCAAGTGTTTATTCTTTCAGATCTATGATCTTCATGAGCGCTTTTGGAATAAAGATGCATACTTTATGGGTTTAAAGAGCTTCATGCATCCATTAAGTGTTTCATTTAGCCCTTTTTGAGCTTTTGAGCTCCTTCTAGTCATTCTTAAGCATAAAGATGGAAACTTTACGTGGCCATCTAGCTATATAGGGTCAGATCTACATTTTGGGGTTTTGTCCTTAATAATTAAGTGCTTAAAGGTTGATCCCTCACTCTTTTAATTCTAAGGTTTGGGTATGGACCCCTTTGGGTGGTTCCGAGGGGTAAATTTGGAAACTTTAACCTTCCTGATTTCATATTGGTTAAGATTTGAGTTGTGGAGTCCCTAAAGTGTTGGCTTAGTGTATTAAAATGTGGGTTTTTGGCGAACTTGGTGAGTTAATGGATAAAATCGGCGACTTGGCTTGGCTTTTCCCGACTTCGCGGAATATTTAGATGAACTCGACGAGTTGAAGGATAAACTCGACGAGTTGGGTCAGATTACGTTGTTGACTTTGAATTTTAGCGTTAGCCTTTGATCGAGTTTGTCCCGAGGGGTATTAGAGGTAACCTGAATTGTAATTAAGGGATATATATGGGCTTAGGATAAGGCCTATATAGGATTGGGCCCAATTTGGTAAATTGCGCCATTAGTGGGCATTTGTGGATCTTTTGGAATTTGGACTCAATTTTGTTTCATGTTGGGGTCAGGGGTAAAATGATCATTTTACCCCAAGAATTGTTGGTGGGCCTTGGGATGGATTACAATTGCTAATTGAGTATTATTTTGATATGATTATTCGAAGGTATCGTCAGGGCGGCAGCTAGGGAATTCTCTCACTGAGTTTCTGCATCCGAGGTGAGTCTCCTCACTGTCTATAGGTCGAAGGCACCAATGTTGGCCCATCTGGTTTATGTATATTAGGAAGACCTAGGGTGATGCTTGGCATTCTGTATGGAAGACCAGGAGGTGGCTCCTAGCACTTATCTGTGATAGATGTTAGCTAAGTAGTTGTAGATTGTAAAGCTAGTTGTCTTTGTGATACTTGCATGGAGGACTAGGAGGTGTGTCACACCCCGCTAAAGCGGAAACACGAGGCGTGGCAGTATAAAGGGTTTCATAGCAAAAGTTAAAAGACAACATCAACCATAGTATTAAAAATCATTACAAATTTACAATGGGTTTGAACAACTTTTAAAAGAAATTACAATGAAAATTGAAATACAACACATGTGAATGCTCCTAAAAGTGATGTGTCCCTAAGTGCCACTTACTCCATGATTCCTGAAAAAGCATGTAAAAAGAGCATCAACTATAAAAATAGTTGGTGAGTACTCACAAGATTATAACATAATATAGTTTGAAAATCATGATAATCTGAATATTGATAACAATTTCCACAAACAAATGTTCGTTGCTAAAACAAGTAAATAAGTATTTAGTAACAAAAGTTCGTTGTTATAATGAGATACAAAGTTTATTGCTATAATAAAAAACAAAGTTCATTGTTATAATTAATAAACGAGTTTGTATGTGTATGAGCAAACAATGAGTTCACAACCAAACCTATGACTGATGCCCTATCAAGATCTATGCTTATCATTCCATAGATTAATATGGTATCATGCACTTTAGCAATCGGGCGATTGAGGAGTTGTCAATTCCTAATAGTACTATCCACAACGACCATTGGCTCCAAGAGTTAATGGTTGGAGTAAAGTGTAAAGGGAAGGGACTTAAGACGATAAGGCCTCATGTTCCGTGTTGCATAGACATAAATAGAGAAATATAACAAAATATACTAATCAAGTTTGATACAAATCAATTTAAATAGAACGAACAAATAATAGTTTTTCGGACATGCTTTTCCACCCCAAAACATAAAAAAAACAAGAATATGGGAGTGGTGAATGCTCACAATGCATTGAGATGATACAAATGATGCCTTGATCTAAGTTCCAATTGTACCACTACCGATTCCTACAATAATGGTATTCGCTAGTAAGTCTCTAATCAAAATCTAACACTAGTATACATACTACTACAATAGAATTATGCAAATATTGTGTCAAACTTTAAAATTGATAAGTTAGCAACATTTTTCTGTGAAAATTAAATTTCAATTAATCAATTGTTATATAACAATTTAAGAGGAAAAATTCCCATTATTGAAATGCTATTATTTAACATTTTTAGAGGTGTTCCAGTGATTAAATACTGAAAAACTAAATCAATTTAGTTCTAAAATTTCCCAAACTTTGTTAGTTTCAAATGAAATCAATGATGTTAAGATAATTTTTCTTGCATTTATTGATATGTCTATCTATTTTTCACTATTTTGATTTCTTGAATAACCATAAAATCATGAAAAATACTAAAGTGTTAATAAAAACTACCAAACTTTTGATTTTGGTTCTAACTGCATTAAAAGACTTCCAGATAAATTTTCATGGATTATAGATATGTATAACCATTTTTCTTATATTTAATTCTCGAAATAGATAAAAATTCATGAGAAATAGCAACCAGTTAAGAAAAATCCCCAAACTTTTTATAATGCTGCCATTACACATACTTAAGCTGGGAAAAATATAAAAATTGATTTCTAAATGGTTTAACCCAATTTTATGATTTTTGTGCATTTAAGTGTATTAATCTTTGGGAAATAGAAAAAAAAAACAGCATACAGAAGAGAAAAATCATCAAATATTTTTATGTAGCATCCTAATATATTATAAGAGTTTCTGGTAAATTTTCATTGAATTTTGGATGAGTAAAACTATATTTCCCGTTTTTAGTCCATTATAAGCACTAAACTCATGGGAATATAGATATACATTTTGAAAAATTTCCAAAATATTTTTCTGAGTCTTCCATATAAGGTAGACACTGCAAAAAATAAGATATAATATTTTCACATTCCCTAAGGTGGTTTTATGATTTATTGAAACTAAATAAAAAGAAAATTCAAAATCATACTAACAAGTAACAAAAATAAATGAAACTTCATGAGAGAGGTTAATTAGTTTAAAGGGTCACCCACAAAAATTTTTCAGGATTTACTTACTAGTTTAAGTATTTTATATGCTTTAACACTCTATTTTCTTATTATTTTCATGTAAAAATAAAGAAAATATATATTGAGCTGAAAATTTCCAAAATGCATCTTCATACAATTTAATAACAATGAAAAATTGTTTTCTTATTTTTGATGTCAAAAAACGTGTGTTGGGCTGAAGAGAGTTTTGATGTTGCGTCTTTTGGGCTCGTTGATTAGCCTTGTATTCTCCGGTTTGGGCCTGTCCAACCGAGAGCCTTTTATGTATTGTATATAAGTTAAATGCTTGCATGCATATTAGGTTAAGATTCTAGAGATTATCGAAATAGCGATTGATCAAGAGTATTATATTTTTCTGTAATCGTTCTTGTAATCTTCTAATCCTTTACAGTTGATGTTCTTAATCGAGCTCTTCTAAGGATTTTATTTAATCATTCGACTCGTTTGATTCAAACTGTTTGTTCTTATTATTGCGTTTTTACTGTTTTATATTCATACACTTGTTCAAGATCTAATCGATCTTCATTGATTAAAAAGTGTTTTAATCCCATCAATTGGTATCAGAGCAGGAGGCTGTGTAATCGATACACATCTTTTCTGTGAAAAAGATTTCCATTAGGGTTTTTCCTCAATCATTGATATTTATTGAGCCGTCATCTTAATTGACGTATCTTAATATTTATTGTTTTGCCCTAATCTGCTTTATTACAAGTCTGATCTTTGAACAGGTTTTTACGATCATTATGGACGCAACGCAATCAAACCCTATTAATATTTCCAACAGCATCGGTTCGACGACAAAGATTCCAATCCTGTACACCCATGACTATGAAGTATGGGCGCATCATTTCGAAGATTATGTGATTGGATCGGAGGACAATGGTTATCTTATATAGGAAGCCATCATCAATGGACCGTTTTCTCATTCTACGACGTCCAGAATCATTAAGACACAAAAAGAGTACAATGATCTGCTTAAGGACGTGACGAATATTGCGCAAGATGAAAAAGACAAACTCCAGTGCAATATTAAGGCGCTAAGGTTGATCAGATTCGCCCTTCAGTCCGACACATTCAGACTGGTCAGCTCATGCACTACGGCGAAGGAAGTGTGGGATAGACTTCGCGAACTGTATTCCACAGACGAAGATCTTGAACATTCTATCCAAACCTTGCTTCTATCTGAATTTGGTGAATTCAGGCAAGGGGCCGAAGAAACTGTGACCCAGACGTTTGATCGCTTCAATCATCTTCTCAGCAAGATGATCAAACACGACATCGAAAGGAAGCTCATCGAAGAAAAGGTTACTTTCTTGAACGGACTGCGATCTGAATGGAGAGCAGTTGTTTCCACAGTCAAAGCCCATGAACAGTTTAAATCATATTCTTTGGCGAAACTGGTGGGTATTCTAAAGTCCCAAGAGAAGATTGTGGTTCAAGAGAAGAATGTTGTATCTAGTCTTGGTTCGTTGGCCCTCCTATCTAAAAGTAAAACTGTGATGGAGGATGAAGAGCTCAACTTGGAAGAATATGACCTCACAACTGAGGATTATGCCATGATGGTATCCAATCCTAAGAGGTTCATAAAGAAGAGATTCCCTAGCAACAAAAACCGAAACTGGCAGGGGAGTTACAGCTCTGAAAAAGCGAACAATGAACCGAAAGCTGAGGAGCCCAAGAAGGAACCGAAAGCAGATGGCGATTCCGGAGTAAGCTGTTTCTATTGTGGTGGCAAGAACCACTATGCTAAGGATTGTGTTCTTAAGAAGATGGCTGAAAAGGACGATGGAAATGATGAGGAAGCCGTGCTGCAGAAGAGATTGGATGAGTTGAGAAAGAAGAAGTCTACCGCTAACCCTTCTATTAATGCTCTTATTGTGCAGGGTTCGGTTAATGACGATGAGTTCGGTAGCACTGAAGTTTGGTCTACTGACTCAGAAGACGAAGAAGTGAGGAAGCCTACTCATGGAAAGGCGTATGTGGCTAAGGAGGAAAGCAGTGGTGGAAAATGCTTCATGGTGACTGACGTATCTCAAATGAGGGGATACAATACCGATGGAGGAAGCAATGGACCGAAGGTGCAGGAGGATATGTGCTTTACGGCCAAACCACTAAGCCAGCAGTTCAATGAGCTCGATGAACTGATAAAGAAGGTACAATCTGTTTTTATTTCATCTAAAGTACCATCATCCTCATATGAGAAAGAGCTAAAAAATGTTAATACAAGAATTTCTCATTTAGATAGTAGCTTAACTCAAACTCGAGTAACCAATTCTAACCTGACTGATCAATTAAGCAGGGTGGCGTCAAAGAGTGAGGAGCGGCGAATGTGGATTGACTTAAAAGAGTCGGAATTAGTTAAAGTTAAAGACGAAAACATTTATTTGTAGAGAGGCAATTTGAAATTGTTAAAACAACGAAATTTTTTTTGTTTAATAGCTAAACGTTTATATTCCAATATTACTCAACTTCACTTGGATTGTGAGATAGGCCAAAAGATCCATCGCATGATTTTACCCTTCCTAGAATTTAAGGAGGATGAAATCGATGCCGAAGCCTACAATTGTGAGAGTGTGATATCGTCTGATGATGTCAATCCGACCTACATGTATGGACTGGACAAAATTGAGTCCTTCATTAAATCCAAAGACCACAAGGACATGCTCAAAAATCTTTTGGACGAAAATGACAGACTTAAACTGAGAACCAAAACTATGCAAAAATTTGACTCTCTAAACGCCAATGTAAGCTCAGAAAACAAAATCGATGTTGAAAATGCATCTGAGCTTAATGAGGACGAAAACATGAGTGAAATTTCTGTAGAGGATACGGTTGACTGCTCAGAATTTGTTAAAAGCGAAACTGAAAACCACAAAAATCTTATTTCTGAAAACTCTGTGGAATTCGCTAGACTGTCCCAACAAAAGTCCCCGAAATTAGTAGAAAAGGCTGTTGTGTATCAAAAGGTCAGGACCACTCCAAATCAGGTATACAAGGTGACTGGAGTAACCGAACATCAAACAGCTAAACTCACAGCTATTGTTAACGAAGACAATGTTGATGGTTGTGATGAGTACTTCTGGGAAGCTCCTATTGATAATGGAAACGAAACCGTTGGCCTATCTGAAAGAACCTCCTGGATGAGAAAAGGGAGATACATACCTGAACCCTTGAACAAGCCCGATAATTTCAGTGAACCAAGAACCAGTGGTACGAAAGAAATTCCTCAAGAGGATGATCGTTCAGCAAAAGAAGACATTCCTTCAACACCAACAGCTCGAAGTGAAACTTCATCAGATACTCCTTCCACTTCCTCAGGGCAAACTGAATCTTCTTCAGATATTCCATCTGCTCCCTCTGCTCAAAGAAAAACTCCTGAAGTTCAAAAGGAACCAGTCAAGGTGACAACAAAAACAAGAGCGAACGTTCATCATCAACCTAAGCAGATGAGGGATAAGAAGATAGAGAGGAACCAAAGATACAGGAAAAACCTTTCTAAAAGGAAACAATTCTGGCACTCCCAGAATGCATACTATTCACACAAGGACAAGAATCTGAAGTATGAAAACAATCCTGTAAGAAAGCCTGAAAGTTCCAACAACCGAAAGCCAAGGTTCGGTTCGCAAGAAAATACCAACCGAAAGCCAAGGTTCGGTTCGCAAGAAAATACCAACCGAAAGCCAAGGTTCGGTTCGCAAGAAAATACTAACCGAAAGCCAAGGTTCGGTTCGCAAGAAAACACCAACCGAAAGCAAGGGCTCGGTTCTGAAAAGGACTTCGACCGAAACCAAAGGTTCGGTTCCAAGAACAACTCCAACCGAACACAGAGGTTCGGCTCCAAAATCAAAAGAGAACAAGACTCGAAGGTTAACCCCACCAACGATCAAAAGCAAAAGGGTCACCTAGAGTCATCAGCAAGGAAGACATCTCCATCCAAATCCAAATCCTCTCTTCCTAATTCTTCTCGTTCTTCTACTTCCACCCATTCATCTCCATCATGCTCTAACGCTAATTCCGTTGGTTCTCAAAAACCTCATTCATCAGCTGAACAGAAGGGAAAGCAGAAGGTCGATGAATCCAAACCTGAGTCCAAAACAAACAAACCCAACCCTAACAAAATAAAAGTCTTTACCATTAAAAAGAAAGATGAAACAACTCTAATAAAACGAACATATCTAGTTGACATCTCTCTTACTATTCCCGTTCCCATGAAAAGCTCACATGGACCCAAGAAACTTTGGGTTCCTAAATCTGCTTAATTTCTGCAGGTTATGAGTGACGAGCAGTTTGACGAAGAATGGTACATCGACAGTGGCTGCTCGCGTCACATGACAGGGAGGAAAGAGGAGCTCAGGGAATACAGATCTCTTGCAAACGGTGGCAACGTTAAGTTTGGAAATAACTCTTTCGGCACCATAAAGGGATACGGGATGATAACGAATGGTGACTTTACAATAAGGAAGGTGGCTTATGTGGAAGGACTTCAACACAACCTCATTAGTGTATCTCAGCTTGTTGGAGGTACAGGTCTCAAAGTTTCATTCGATGATGAAGGTTCTGAAATCATAGAGAAAAAGACAAAGAAAGTCATTCTGAAGTCAGAGCGAAAGGGTGAAATGTTTCCTCTGAACATGAAACCCATCAAAGGAAACCCAGCCATATGTCTGCTATCAAAAGCTCAATCCGACGAAAGCTGGTTGTGGCACCGAAGACTCTCCCATCTCAATTTCAAAGATATCAACCGACTTGTCACTGGAGGTCATGTTAGGGGTCTTCCATTGCTCAAGTTTGACAGAGAGCATCTATGTGCTGCATGCGAAATGGGAAAGCAGAGTCGTCAAAGTCACCCATCCGTAATTAACACAAAAGTTGTTGAACCACTCGAATTGCTTCATATCGATTTGTGTGGTCCTTCATCTATCGAAAGCATCGGTGGTAGCAAGTATATTCTTGTCATCGTTGATGATTTCTCACGATTTACATGGGTGTTCTTTCTAAAGCTCAAATCTGAAGCGACTCAAAAGCTGAAAGTGTTTATCAAGCAGATTGAAGTCCAGCTCAAGAAGGTCGTTCGAAACATCAGGAGCGACAATGGTCTCGAATTCAAGAACAAGGAGTTTGAAGAGTTTCTTGCAGAAAAGGGAATTAGTCATAATTTCTCAGCTCCCTACACACCACAACAGAACGGAATAGTCGAAAGACGAAACCGATCCTTGTGTGAAGCTGCCCGAACTATGTTAAGTTTCGCTTCCTTACCTCTTTATTTTTGGGCTGACGCTATTCTGCCGCTTGTTATACACAGAACATATCCTATCTCAATAAGCGATTCAAGCTCACACCATATGAGATAATAAATACCAGAAAACCCAACGTGAAATTTTTCCATGTGTTTGGCTCAAGGTGTTTCATCTTTAACTCCAAAGAACACCGCAACAAGTTTGATGTCAAAGCTGACGAGGGAATCTTTCTGGGTTACTCACTCACATCCAAGGCGTACAGGGTCCTAAACAAACGATCAAGAAGGATTGAAGAGACATACTATGTGACCTTCGACGATAACTATGTCAAGAAGCTACAGGCCATAGATGACACTGCCGGGGAAATATTTCCTCAAACTGGCCAAGTCACAGTCTCAATCGCCAATTTGTACGAGAAATTTCTGGAACTCTTTGACGAACCGGAAAAATCTTCTCTCTCAGAAGAAGGTGCAGCTGACAACAAAATTGATCATATGAAGCAAATTGTCGAAGATGCTACGAAAAGAATGCATGAAGGAGAATCGCTCACTGATGAATCTCCAACCAACACTGCTTCAGTCGAGGGGGAGCCAAGTTCTCATGTCGAGGGGGAGCCAAGCTCACAAGTCCAGGGGGTGCCAAGCTCTACTACTTCAACCGAAGGTCCTTCACCAACCGAAGGTGCCTCTCCAACCGAAGATGCCCCTCCAAACGAAGGTGCTTCAACGCCTGAAAATCCAGCACCACAACAAAACCCTGAGCCTCATGTTTCTCAAGACTCATTATTTGAGGGGGAGCATGATGATATGACGCTTGATGATGATAGCCAATCTGAGCCCGAAGAGATGATCAACGCTGAACTAGATCCAACCTTCGATCCGAATTACCCTCCTCTTACCAAATGGACCAGAGATCATCCTATCTCTCAAGTAGTTGGTGATGTATCTGAGAAGGTTTTGACCCGATCTCAACTGAAGGCAAAACAGACATCCTTATTCTCAAAGGTAGAGTTTTGTATGTTTAACTCATTTGTATCCAAAGTTGAACCGAAGACAGTGAACACTGCCCTCGATCACTCTGATTGGGTTCAAGCAATGCAAGACGAACTGAACGAGTTTGAAAGGAACAAAGTCTGGCGCCTCATTCCAACTCCTCCAGATGCTTCGGTTGTTGGTCTTAAATGGGTTTTTAGAAACAAAATGGACAAGGAAGGTTATGTCATAAGGAACAAGGCTCGTCTGGTAGTCAAGGGATACTGTCAGGAGGAAGGAATAGATTACGAAGAAACGTTCGCTCCAGTAGCTAGACTAGAATCTGTTAGAATATTTCTGGCCTATGCTGCTCACAAAAACTTTGAGGTTTTGCAAATGGACGTCAAATGTGCATTTCTCAATGGAGAACTCGAAGAAACTGTGTATGTGGAGCAACCTCCTGGGTTCGTGAACGAAAAGCATCCAAATCATTGCTATATTCTGGATAAAGCTGTGTACGGTCTCAAACAAGCTCCGAGAGCCTGGTATGAAACGCTTACTAAATTTTTAAAGATGTCTAAATTTAAACAAGGTTCGGTTGACCCAACCTTCTTTCGCAAAAAGGAACGTAACCACCTTATGATAGTTCAAATTTACGTTGATGACATCATCTTTGGCTCCACGAATCCCAGCTTAACGGCTGAATTCCGAAAGTTGATGGAAACTAAGTTTGAAATGAGCTCAATGGGTCCGATTAACTTTTTCCTTGGTTTAAACATAAGACAGGGACCCGAAGACATCTTTATTAATCAGGAAGCTTACACAAAGACTCTCCTAGCGAAGTTTGGCATGATGGGAGACTCAAAAGTCAAAGTCCCAATGGCTTTCGGCACCAAGCTTACCCCTTCTCTAGACAAACCGATTGTCGACATCACGCTCTATCGACAAATGATAGGCTCACTGATGTATCTAACTGCTAGCAGGCCTGATATCATGTTTTCTGTGTGTTATTGTGCCCGATTTCAGGCTAACCCACGCGAACCTCACATGCTGGCAGTAAAGAACATCCTACGCTATCTCAAGCGAACCACCTCCTTAGGTCTGTGGTATCCATCCAATTCAGGCTTCTTCGTTCAAGCCTATTCTGATGCTGACCTTGGAGGATGTGGACTCGACCGTAAAAGCACAACCGGTGGCTGTCAATTTCTTGATGGAAAATTGGTCAGCTGGCAATCCAAGAAACAAACATGTGTGTCGCTGTCTACTGCCGAAGCGGAATACATTGCCGCTGCATCCTGCACATCACAAGTGATTTGGATCCAGAGTCAACTCCGAGACTATAGACTCAATATGAAGAAGATCCCACTATATTGTGACTCTGAAAGTGCAATTAGGATCTGTCATAACCCAGTGCAGCACTCTAAAACCAAACACATAGCACTGAGGTATCACTTCATCAAAGATCATGTGGAAGATGGAAATGTCGAAGTTCACTTTGTAAGAACCACTGATCAACTGGCTGATGTCTTTACCAAAGCTCTTCCTGAAGCATCATTCAATAAAATATTGCAAGGGCTAGGTATGATGGAATCAGAGTCAGTACCTCACACTACCTCTCAACCTCAAACGTAAGAAGTGAAACCAACCGAACGTTCGGGTTCGGTTCCATCATCTGGCTCGCTCATTTCTTCAAAGGTAGTTTTTCTAAGTTGTATATTTCTTGTAAAATTTTGTTTTTCCTTATGTTAAAAGAATTTATATCTTGTATATCTAAAATCCTTAGTTTCTCAAAATTTTCCAAAACCGAAACCTACCGAAGGTTCGGGTTCGGTTTTTCAAAATTTTGTGGAACCGAAACCAACCGAAGGTTCGGGTTCGGTTTTTCAAAATTTTTCGGAACCGAAACCAACCGAAGGTTCGGGTTCGGTTTTCCAAAATTTCTAGAACCGAAACTAACCGAACGTTCGGGTTCGGTTTTTTTATTTTTTCTCAAAGTTTTTTTTTAAGTCTTTATTTTATTTTAACTCTTATATTTTTTTTTCTTCACAATTTTCTCTATTTTATCTTTATAAATTTCAAATACTCCAAAAATATTTTATTTAATTTTTCTTTGTGTGCTCGTTCGTTCATGGGGATATATTTGATAAATTACTTAAGTGTCCCTAGAAGCATGCTGCTGTATGTGTCCCAAGCCTCATAAGATTTTGAATAATAGCCTTCATGACCTGGTATACACAAACCTTGTCTTCCCAATAAGGCTAACTCATTTATTCTAATCGTGAGCTACCTCACACTCTTCTCACATGAGTTAAGAGTCTCCTGCTTGGTCCTTATTTTCGCAGCAGAGGTACTATGTTTTCTTACACCATCCCTATTACACTTCTCCATTACATTCGTTTCATCACTGTAACCCTTGAGACTCTCAGAAACTACCACTGAGGTTTATGGTTACACAACATCTGTGTTTATGATCTTAGTTTCGTGCTACTACAAGCTAAGTGAAACCCAAAATTCAACACCAACGAATTGACGGTGACAAATTAATTTGATCAAGTTTTCACCAATGAATTGACGAATGTACCTTCATGGAATCTCAATTTTTTTCTTTGCATGATTCCAATGAAATTGTTACACACCATAACATTTCTTCCCAAGGGATCTATTTTTAAATTTTTTTATCTGAGATTTCATATTAATCCAAGCCACTACAAAATCAACTCCAACCTACTTGTTCAACAGACTACACCGGTCTCACAAGTACTTTGTTCACATTCGTTCTTATATCAAGCATTGAATTGTTGAATCAAAGCGAAACCACCCTTAATTAGCCTAATTAAAAGAAGCCTTTCAACATTTCTTAATAAATGTTTGATCGTCATTCAATGGGATTCCACACTAACACTTTGAGGTCCTTCCTGACCTTGAAGGAAGAGATTCATGCCCGGGATCATCAGTTTCGTGTCCTTATGGACATCACAGATTATCCTAAAAAGAGTTGCTTTATTTCTTTTTCTTTTACACTCTTTGCACGAAAATCCTAGATTTTCAAAAAATTCCGTTACTAATTATTTTACAGGCTGGATTATTACTGAAGGGTTACTAATGAAGTTGTGGCCAAAAATTAGCCACATGGGTCATTAATTGAAAACAGCCGTTTAAAAGAGGAAAAGACAAAAAGTTGCTGACTCGGCGGGAGTTAAATGGATAGAAATTCAAACGACGGTAAAAAGGAGGGCGCGTGAATTTGAAACGGCCGCGCTTTTCCTGACACTTGAGGACGCGTGTGCAATATCGAAGCGTCATACCTCTGGAGTTACAGGCGCGTATGGAAATGGAAACGGTTTCTTTCTCTGAACCGGCGCTTATTGGGTGGCGTAATCCTAGGAATCTGACACTCTCTCTCCTACGTGATCATCGCACGTCCCAACTGTCATCAATCAGTCACTCAAAAACCCGTTCCATATTTCCATAAGAGATTTGAAACGATTTTTCTCTCTCCTCACCAACTATAAAAAGCCATCAACACCACCTTTTACCTCTTTACTGCCCCCATAATTCCCAAAGCAAAAATACTCCCAAATACTCTCCCGTTCTTCTTCTTCTCCAAACCTGCAACAATGGCTGAATCTTCATCTGTTCATGCAACTTCTCAGATTCTTCCCATCCGACCCCAACAATGCCTAGTCATTGATCTGAACCCACTGGCGTATGATCCCTACATGTCGCCGGTCATAGAATGCCTCAAATACTCCCAGCTGGCTCCTGCACTGTCGAGAATTGAAACGGTGCAGATGGTTGCCCTATCTCAGGTTTATGCGACGGCTTACTACGACAAGGCCGTCGACCGGGTATTCTTTGAAGTGGGAGAACACAAGACTTCAATTTCTCGCCCCCGTTTCTGCACGCTGTTAGGGTTTGCTGCTGACTCTTCACGAGTTCACCCGGATACGATTCCGGTGGGAATGTTCTACAGCATGTTTTACAACATGGGCTACACAGAGGTTCTCACCTCCGTCGCCAGGTTCAAGAAGTCCTGCCTACCGCCCCAGTGGAATGGGTTATTTACAGTTCTCTTCAAGGGACTGTCAGAGAGGAGCTCAGGATCTGACGGTGCAAGTCGTCTTTTCCTTTCTATAATGTACGGAGTGTACAATGGGCTAAACCTGGATTATGGGTTTGTCCTCTGGCAACAGCTGCTTCAGAGCCTCTCTTCCTCTTCCCGACACTCCGAGGTGTCACTGGCCCAGCTCTGGATCTTGATCACAAGATGGGCCATGGACAAGTTCGACGTTCCAACAGACGATGGTGCATCGATGTCTTCTATTGGTACGTTTCATACCAAGAAGATCATCGTATCCGACGCATCAAAGTTCTCTTTCATTGGCTCTATCCCGGAGTCGATGTATGGAAATGTGCCATCTGACAGCCAACTGATCAGGACGATCAAGGAGTCTGGGCCATCTGGTCCGAGGGAACTGACACCGGACATGCTGCGATCGATTCATGATGCCGATAAACCGGTGGCCAGGGGTAAAAAGGCAGAAAAAGGGAAGAAACCATCCAAAGCCCCAAAAGGACCTTCTCCCAAGAAGCGCAAACAACCGAAGGCTGCTTCATCCCCTCAACCGAAAAGGAGGAAGACCCAACAGAAGCGAAAGCTCGTCATTCCCTCCTCATCAAGCGAATCCGAAGGTGGGAGTTCGGACTCTGAGGGATCCCAAGGAGACGAATCTCCTCAACGAGGCAACACACCTCCTCGGCCCCCAACCCCGGAAATGGAACTTCATCAATCCCCAGTTCCTTCCCCTCCACCCACAATACCTATTTCCATTCCCACCATAAACCCCACTATTCCCCCAACCTCTATCCCTATACCTCCACCCATATTCACCACCTCAACCGAAACACCACCTGTTACCGAAACCCCTACAGTAACCGAACCTCCTCAAACCGAAACACAACCACCACCCGAAACCAACCCCCCACCAACTCAACCAGAACCAACCAAACCCATAACACCCCCAGCTTCTCCACCACCTCAATCTCCAGAAGACGCCTCCGATGGCGGTGATCAATACCTTGGTGGTGATCACATGAACTTTGATTCGGTCTACTATAGTCCGTTTCAAGTTCAGAGTGATGAGGAGGATGATGCTCCTGTGACACGGAAGCATCTTCGTGAGCTTAACGAGAAGGTTGATCAACTTCTCGCCTCCTCTTCAAACCAGCAGTCATCTTTGTCTGAAGCTGCCCTTCAAAAGATTGTTGAAGCCTTCTCCCGGGCTCAACATGATTCGGTAGCCTCAGCTACTGCAGCTATAGACGCCTCCACCCGAGCCTGTGAGGCCGCGACCGAAAAAGTCGATAAACTATTCAATGACGCTTCTGTCCTGCTGCAGTCTTTGCAGGAAAGCGCCGAAGCCACTAAAACAACTCTGGAACCAGCCCAGTTTGTAAAGACGGAGCTGTCTTCGTTCGCTACCCTCAGACAAAATCTTAGCGACGACAACTCGGCACTTCGTGCCTCCATCGATGCCCGCTTGGCAAAGCTACAAGAGGATCTTGCAGCAGAAAACTCACTGATGGACGTCTTGGCGAGTAAGACTACCGCCCTTAAGGTCAAGAGCACGCAGCTTTCCAACTCCCAGCAACAATTGGAAGCTCTTCGATCCGAGAGGGAGGTCATAAAGACGTGTGTTTCGGATGTCCACGCCGCTCTCTCAAACATCCTGGAAGCACACGACCCAATCCTTAACCACTCAGTGAGGCGTACCCTCGCTGAAAAACTCTCTCCGGCCATGGAACTGTTAAGTAAGATTGAAGGCCTACCGAGTTTCGTGTCCATTCCGAAACAAGGGGGAGATGAGAAGAAAGGATCGAAACCACCTCCATCCTCCAAAGCGACTCACACAACCGAACCACCCCCAACTGGTCATGCCTCGGGTTCGGGTGTGAAGCACAAGGGCAAAAACATAGCAGAGGATGGAGATGAAGATGAAGATGAAGACAAGTAGACAATTGCGGACATGTTAAAAAGAAAGAACAGTCGCAATGCTGATGATGATGGCAGTCGTGTGGCGCGTGAGGCTGAAGAAGCCGAACGAAAGCAAAAAGAAGCCCACGATCTCCTTGAGAGCCGAAAGTTGCTCTTCCCTGCCTGGACCAGGGATCGCATGATAAAAGAGGCCATAGAGACTCCAAGCATACTATGGCTCGAGCCGGTGATATCATTCGACTGCAACAACTCTGTAGATTCGCAGTTTGATATGCCGCTGACTCGAAAGGCGTTCATCTTCCACGCCTTCTCTAACATTTTCGAAGTCCCGCATCCGAACGATGAGCTTGACAGGGAGCTCATTGACTTCTACCTGGAGGCCGCTCGCCCTCAGTACCTTACATGGAGTGCCCAGAAGATCGTCAGTGTTCGGGTGCTGAAGCCTTATGCCGTGGGGAGATTCACAAACGTCAAGTTCAAGCTCATCCGAGGATCTGCAAGAACTGCCCACATGATCTCCCTGGCGGATCTGCCCAATCTGAACCCTCATGATTGGATAGTCTTGTACAATATCCTGCTGACAAATGAATCTGAATATGGTCCCATCATAGACCATATCAAAAGGATGCTGGCATGCTATATCATGGAGGTGGCCCTAATGGATCAGGAGGTCGCCACAGTTTTTAAGAAGAAACCGAAAGTCAAACCTGTGGGATCGGCCAGTGATCTAAATCAAATGCAAATGGGCAAGATAGATTCGAGGCGAAACTCTGTGATGTTCACTAGAGCCGAAGGACAGAAATGTCTCTTCGCTTTAGCTGACAAACATCTTTACACTACAACTTGCTTGGAGCACATCTTATTCATCATCAAGCAGTGTAAAGACAATTCGGCCGATGATATCAAGTACTTCAATGACATGATCAATTGGTACATCCGGTTTAGACAGACCATCCTCTCCATAACCAAGTGTCTGTTTAGCACCGTGAAGAAGAAGGTACCAGCTTCAGCCGCCGGCCCAAGTAGGAAGTGAAGGTCTCGCTCCAAATTGACGCAAAGGGGGAGATTGTTGGGCTGAAGAGAGTTTTGATGTTGCATCTTTTGGGCTCGTTGATTAGCCTTGTATTCTCCGGTTTGGGCCTGTCCAACCGAGAGCCTTTTATGTATTGTATATAAGTTAAATGCTTGCATGCATATTAGGTTAAGATTCTAGAGATTATCGAAATAGCGATTGATCAAGAGTATTATATTTTTCTGTAATCGTTCTTGTAATCTTCTAATCCTTTACAGTTGATGTTCTTAATCGAGCTCTTCTAAGGATTTTATTTAATCATTCGACTCGTTTGATTCAAACTGTTTGTTCTTATTATTGCGTTTTTACTGTTTTATATTCATACACTTGTTCAAGATCTAATCGATCTTCATTGATTAAAAAGTGTTTTAATCCCATCAACGTGACTAAAGGCTCAACAAATTATATAGAAAACTTGGTTCTTGTGATTTTGGTAAAAATTATTGATGTAACTTTGAGAATTTTTGAAACATATTCCAAAGACTTTTGAATCAAGATCTTTTTGTACCTATTATAGATGATGTTAAGCTCACAAATTAATTTTTTCTAGATTTTTAGTGAGGAATAAGACATTTGAACATGCAATACAAAACTAGTATTTACAAAAAGGTGCTGATTGAGCAATAGTTTTGTAAAAATTCCAATTTTATGGAGATGGAATATTAGGGTTTTCAAGTAAGAGAGAGAGGAGAGAGGTCTGACTTTTGAAGATATAATTCCCTCCCACTCTTTTAGTATTATAAAAATTTCAATTCTTTTATAAAATATCAATCTTTTTATAAAATATACACCCTAACCAAGTTTTTGTTCATAAAACCTTGATTTTTCACTTATAAATTAAGGGTAATTGCTTAATGACTTAAATTTTATTTTCCATTAATGAATTTCAAAGTTTTAATTATTATAAGATGATATTATAAGGTTCATAACTATTTTTATAGAATTTTTAAGGTTAAAGTTTATAAATATGTGTTTTTAGGGCTTTTTAGGGTTTTTGAGAGTTTGTAAATCTTTGGATATCAAAATAAATAGAATCTTTGAGACTTCAAATTATTTTATGTTATTATAACTCTTGTATAGTTATAACTAATGTTTTTAACTTATTTTATCGGTTTATTGACATTCTATGTAGTGGTTTCGACATTTAAGTGAAATTGAGGAATCAAGTATACTAGTCCTAGCTTTCAACTTTGACTTAAGTTCCAACGAGGCTCAGACCTAATTTCTACCACTAGGTCAAGTGCATGATGTGTGTATATGATTCATGAAAAGGTGTCTGAGTCAAAGAGTGACCCGAATATGGATATTCACTACAGTTAAGTAGTTGTAGAATTCACATAACAATGTGAAACCTAAGTACACTGTCCATCGGTTCTAATTGTTTCCAATTTCTAGTAGATTATAACTTAGCTAATAGTTACTAAGTCTAGTGTTTTTCGTGCCTATACGTACAACTAAGTTTAGTCAAATCTAGAACCAACTTGAATTTTGACGATTGCCACAGTCTCCCCCGGTTGAAATGAATTTCGTCCCGAAATTCAACTCGTGACGTATTCTATTAGAACTCAGCCGACTACAATTGTATATTTGGAGAGATGGTGACCTGAAGAGCTCTTTGATTATTTTGGGTTAGTTTCTCAAGGGAAGAGCACAATTCTTTAGTTATAATCAAATTAGTGTTTCCTAAATTAGAGTTTTGCAATCTAGATTGTGGGAAATTAGGATCATGGAAATCATGATCCAACCATAGCGACCTAGTCGAGAAAAATCATCTAGTTAGATATTATCAGAACTAAGAGAGCGGTATAAGTTTTGCTGAAGCACCAACTACACTGAGCGTTAAATCCGCATTGATCCTTAAGTTGCATTCTAAATTTGCACTAAGTGTAAATTCGCCTCCTAATAAAGAAGAGATTAGGAACAATTTGTTCACTTCCGGGTTGGCTATTACATCTGGAAAAGATATATTCCGAAATAAGAAGGGGTAGCACGAATGAAAGGGGAAGCGATCGAGGGTAAATTCCTAAATGTAAAGGCTATTTAAGTGTAAAGGCTATTTAAGTGTCGTCTACAAAATAAATTATGAAATGAATGTGGATCTCCGAGGCTATAATTACTTCTATGGTTACTCTTACAATAATAGATCTATATTCTAAGAGTATATATAATTATAGAGTCATTGTTTCTAATGAAGGTGGTGAAAGTTTATGATATTTTAAATCACATTCTGTAGATAGCATTTTAAGTGTTTAGAAGTGATAAAAATCTCATTGTTATCAAAATGTGTGTTTAGAAATGATAATTAATCTCACTATTATGAAAATGTGTAATAATTCCAAGATAATGAAGATGCATGTGTGGTGATCAAACGACGTAGTAAAATAATATAAAGATTAATTGAGGTTATAGGTTTAAGTCATCAATAAGGGAATTTATACATAAATATTTTGATTACTCTTTTGAAAAATTATCTAATTGTCTAATTCAGGACAAATTCAAACTTACGAGTCAGTATATTGATGAAAACAAGGTTGAGAGTTTAGGAACTCATTGAAAATTGCAAAGTAGAATTCTATTTTAAGAAAGGTGTAAAAATATAGATCATTGAAAATAGTGCATTCTTAATTTAGTGTTTATACAAAAACAATTATTTAGAGAATAGATAATAGTAAAATTCAAAACTTTTGATGCACTTAAAGAAAAGAAGAACATAACGAAACATATCATTCACATATATTTTCTGGATATAGAAAAATTATAAGCATAAGGGTATTCATCTTGTTTATTAATTGTAAGGAAAAATACAATGAAACTTGCATTTTAAATCAAGTTTCCAAATTTAGAACGAAAGGGCAAATGTAAATAAGGATCACTTGTTTATTATAGATTTCAAAATAAAAACAAGATGTATATGATAAAAGTCGTAATTGAATATATCAAAGTTGACTAAATCAAAGGTATGCCTCATGCCTATACACGTATTAATCGCTCAAAACGAAAGGGTAGACTTCTAGTCTTTATGTATACAAACATGATACCAGGAGAAGAAAAATAGACAGAAACAAGGTTAGACGATGTATTATGTTAATATTATGGCGTGCGAGATCTAAAATCAGAAGGAGAGTGAGAAATAAAGTTCGGGGGAAAGAAAAAGGAAGGTAGCGGCGACAATGATTGTTATTGTTAAAATTATAATAACAATACATATAGGTGGATTTAAAACCAGGTTGAGATATATTTCAAACTTCAATATTTGATGTACATTGATGATTAAATAGAATTACAAAAGTTTTAAAGTGTTTTTCTAAGGTTTGCTACAAATTCACGAGTTATCTATTAAGTTAAACTCCATTTGTGAAAAAGAAGAAACACTAAAACTTGTAATTGAAATATGACAGTTTTGACCTTTTTGACTGGTTTCCAACATTGGTTAAAACGGATAAGGTAAAGACTTAACATATTTAGATGAATAATTGTGCATCGTCAAAAGTACATCGCTGGAAGTTTAAAAGTGAACACTAAGTTTTGTAATGCTGTAAGTTTTATAAACCCAGATTATAAAACTAATTTGAAATAAATTAAACAAATGATGTGTGTTGGAAATGTAGGAATTAGAGATATCTTAGAAACATGTGTGAAGTAGAAAGTTGTGAAAATATCATGTTGGGATTCAAGAAAACACATTTAAGTAAAGTACAATGCCTAAATGAGAAAGTAGTCAAAAGACTTAAAACAAAAGTGGTTTGAAGATCCGATGAAGCTTTTACACATAATATGAACTTTAACGTCATATGTTTAAGTTTTATAGCATAGTGTTTAAACACTTTTATAAAAGAAAATGTTTGTATGTTTTTCGAAAACGTGCCAAAATGGTAAGCAATGTTTAAAATGGTTTATATGCTCTTAAAATCACATCTATCCATTGAAATGGATTTGAAATGAAATTGAAATAGCAATGTTAATGACAATATTGGTTAAATTGAGTTTTGAAGAAAAGTGTTACGTTAAAGCAAGTTGTCAAAAGATTTTTAGCGAGAATATGGCTTAAATTGTTAGGAAAGGTCTAATAAGTTGTATGAAGTGGTTATAAAATATTTTATCGATGATAAGTAAAACCGATGAAGCGAAATAACTTTTTGATGGAAGATTAAGAAGTAAGGAAAAAGTATGTTAGTGTAGTTGATCATACCTAAATACTAAGGCGAGTACAAAGCGGGTATAAGGCGAGTGCCAATGTCTTTTCCCCAAAATAAAGGACAAGAAAAATTGTTTGAAAAGCATTTTATGGTGTCAATGCAGTTGACGACCTTTTATAGAGGTCAAAGGTATATCCTATGTTAACTTTTAAGCTCAAGGTGGGAACAGAATAGAGGTAAATCGTAGCGTAGAAAGAAGGTCTCGCGTATCAGTAGCAATGAGTTAAACCTCTGAGTTTCCTCGTGCGTCGAGTCAGGAATGCTCGCCAATGGTATCCAAGTGATTACTAGTGGCGACTCATCTATCTCTTTACGTAATGCTCCAATTCTCATCCATGTCGATATCGGAACGTTTTTCCTATTTGTAACTCTAGTATGAAGACGGTGAAGAGGTATTGAAAAATATTTGGTATAGGTTTCGACTTAAGATTATTACTAGTGTATATCTAGCTACTAACCTTACATCTAACGTCAATAGCTACCGAGGAATACCCATTCTCAGTACTAAGTGCATTGCTCTTAGAGTGGCTAGTGATATAACCTAAGTGGTTAACTTAGCACTTGATAAGGGATAAGTGTATTTCTAAATAAAGGCATTGTTATAAAAGTGCTCTTAGTTTCTAAGTGTATCTAGATGAATGCCTATAATATGCAATGCCCGTACGCACACTGAAAAAATTTGTTTTTCAAAAGTTTAAGTTGAAAATTGTTTTGAACATAATTCTACTAAAACCGTTTCCAGCCTCGCATTAACTTTCCTTAATTAAGCATAGTTGGCCAGACTATACTTAATTAAAGTCCAATAATGTGTACTAGAATTAGTTATACCAGTAGTGTGTTCAGTATTTTAAAACATTTTGAAATTTTTTAGCTATAGTTGTGGTTCTCAAAAGGAAAACCGATATTCTCTATAACCTTCGGCTCTAATACCATTTATGTCACACCTCGCTAAAGCGGAAACACGAGGCGTGGCAGTATAAAGGGTTTCATAGCAAAAGTTAAAAGACAACACCAACCATAGTATTAAAAATATTACAACTTTACAATGGGTTTGAACAACTTTTAAAAGAAATTACAATGAAAATTGAAATATAACACATGTGAATGCTCCTAAAAGTGATGTGTCCCTAAGTGCCACTTACTCGATGATTCCTGAAAAAGCATGTAAAAAGAGCATCAACTATAAAAATAGTTGGTGAGTACTCACAAGTTTATAACATAATATAGTTTGAAATTCATGATAATGTCAATATTGATAACAGTTTCCATAAACAAATGTTTGTTGCTAAAACAAGTAAATAAGTATTTAGTAACAAAAGTTCGTTGTTATAATGAGATACAAAGTTTATTGTTATAATGAAAAACAAAGTTCATTGTTATAATTAATAAATGAGTTTGTATGTGTATGAGCAAACAATGAGTTCACAACCAAACCTATGACTGATGCCCTATCAAGATCTATGCTTATAGTTCCATAGATTAATATGGTATCATGCGCTCCAGCAATCGGGCGAGTGAGGAGTTGTCAATTCCGAATAGCGCTATCCATAATGACCATTGGCTCAAAGAGTTAATGGTTGGAGTAAAGTGTAAAGGGAATGGACTTAAGACGATAAGGCCTCATGTTTTGTGTTCCATAGACATACATAGAGAAATATAGCAAAATATAGCAATCAAGTTTGATACAAATCAATTTAAATACAACGAACAAATAATAGTTATTCGGACATGATTTTCCACCCCAAAATTAAAAAAACCCTGAAAATAGGGGAGTGATGGATACTCGCAATGCATTGAGATGATAAAAATGATGCCTTGATCTAAGTTCCACTTGTACCACTACCGATTCCTACAATAATGGTATTCGTTAGTGAGTCTCTAATCGAAATCTAACATTAGTATACATACTACTACAATAGAATTATGGCAATATTGTGTCAAACTTTAATATTGATAAGTTACAAATATTTTTCTGTGAAAATTAAATTTCAATTAGTCAATTGTTAACAATTTAAGTGGAAAAATTCACATTATTGAAATGCTAATATTTAACATTTTTAGAGGTGTTCCAATGATTAAATATTGAAAAACTAAATTAATTTAGTTCTAAAATTTCCCACACTTTGTATTTTAGTTTTGAAATGAAGTCAACGATGTTAAGATAATTTTTCTTGCATTGTTTGATATGTCTAGCCATTTTTCACCATTTTGATTTCTTGAATAACCATAAAATCATGAAAAATACTAAATAATTAATAAAAATTATCAAACTCTAGATTTAGGTTCTACCTGCATTAAAAGACATACAGATAAATTTTCATGGATTATAGATATGTATAACCATTTTTCTTATATTTAATTCTCTAAATAGTTAAAAATTCATGAAAAGTAGCAATCAGTTAAGAAAATTCCCCAAACTTTTTATAATACTACCATTACACATACTTAAGTTGGGAAAAATATAAAAATTGATTTCTAAACTGTTTAACCCAATTTTATGATTTTTGTACATTTAAGTGTATTAATCTTGAGAAAATAGAATAAAAATAGCATACAGAAGAGAAAAATCATCAAATTCATTTATGTAGCATCCTAATATACTATAAGAGTTTTTGGTAAGTTTTAATGAATTTTGGATGAATAAAACTATTATTCCTATTTTTAGTCCATTATAAACACAAAAATCATGGAAAAATAGATATACATTTTGAAAAATTCCAAAAATATTTTTCTGAGTCTTTCACATAAGGTAGAAGCTGCAAAAATTAAGATATAATATTTTCACATTCCCTAAAATGGTTTTATGATTTATTGGAACTAAATAAAAAGAAAATTCAAAATCATACTAACCAGTAACACAAATCAATGAAACTTCATGAGAGAGGTTTATTAACTTAAACGGTCATCCACAAAATTTATCTAGAATTTATTTATTAGTTTAAGTATTTTATATGCTTTAACACTCTATTTTCTTATTATTTTCATGTAAAAATAAAGAGAATATATATTAACCTGAAAATTTCTAGAATGCGTCTTTATACAATTTAATAACAATGAAAAATTGTTTTCTTATTTTTGATGTCGAAAAACATGACTAAATGCTCAATAAATTGTAGAGAAAACTTGATTCTTGTGATTTTGGTAAAAATTATTGATGTAACTTTGAAAATTGTTTCAACATATTCTAAAGACTTTTGAATCAATATTTTTTGTCCCTATTAATAGATGATGTTAAGCGCTCAAATTAATTTTTCCTAGATTTTTAGTGAGGAATAAGACCTTTGAACATGCAATACAAAACTAGTATTCACAAAACGGTGCTGAGTTTTGTAAAAATTGCTAAAAATTGAAATTTATGAATTTTCCAGTGAGGTCAGATGGATTTTAAAGCTAACTCAAAATATTATATTTCAGAAAAAAAATCGCGAATTTTGGTTAAGAAATGAGTGAGATATGGCAGTTTAAATGCAGGTAAAGAAAATCTGGCAAATTGCTTGCATAATGATTGGTTAGAAAAGTAAGTTTTCATCATTTCTTTGAGTAAATCTTTTGAAATATTTTAAAGATGTCATGATCCATGCATGTTATGTTCATGTTTCCAGAGATATAATATATTTAAAAATTATAATTTACATACATGCATTAAAATACAAAAATCTTATTTCTCAAGAACTCTTAAAAATGAGTTTGATGTTTTGATCCTTAAAATCGATTTTTGCACTAAGATCATGAACATGCAACCTTGTTTAACATACATGCATGGTGTTAAAACACATCCATGATGATCTAGAAACCATTTTAACAAAAAGAAAACAAGTTTGAAGAAGTTGAAGAAGTAGAAGAAGGAGATATGCAATAAAATCCATGAAAACTTGAAGGAAACTGAAGGAAAATCGTGTTCTACCTTAATGAACACCACTAGATGATGAGGATTTTGAGTTTAAGGAGTGTTCTTGGGTTTTTTTTCTGGAAAATTTCGTGGTTAGGAGGGAGCATGAGAGAAAATGGTGGTGGTGGTGGTGAGAAATGAGAGAGAATGAGAGGTAGAGTGAGAGAGTGATTCCAATATTAGGGAAATGGAGTATTAGGGTTTTCAAGTAAGAGAAAGAGGAGAGAGGTCCGACTTTTGAGGATATAATTCCCTCCCTCTCTTTTAATTTTATAAAAATTTCAATTCTTTTATAAGGTTGTATTGGACTCCTTCAACATATGCAACCTTTCTTACCGAGAAATCACCATTCGTAATTATTCCATAGCCTTTGATAGTTCCATATGAGTTTTTGCCATACTTCACAATTCCACCATCCTTGAGAGTCCGAAACTCCCTCAGTTCTTCCTTCCTTCCTGTCATGTGACGCGAGCAGCAACTATCAATATACCATTCTTCGTCAAACTACTCGTCATGTATAACCTGCAAAATATTAAGCAGATTTAGGAACCCAAAGTTTCTTGGGTCCTTGTGAGCCTTTTACAGGACAGGGAATAGTAATAGAGATATCAACCAAATAAGTACGTTTAATCAAAGTTGTTTCTGATGGGTTTTGAGCATTCTAACACTTCCTAAGTGTACATGCAACCCTAATAACCTTGGATCTATGTTTGTCTAATTATCATGCAAAGTTGATTTCCAAGGCTATGACCCTATCTTGCATACATGGGGAACAATTTTAACATCAATAATAGATAGAATTACATACCTTGTTGTTGTAAGTGTTCCTTGAAACCTTGTGAGCCTAGCACCCCAAGTATGATGCCTCAAATGCTTCACACAACATCAAATGCTATGGAGTAAACTTGGAGAGAATGTATAACACACTAAAATCGGCCAAGCCCTCTTGTTTCACTAGTAGTAGTGCCGATTTTGGGAGAACACATGACCTTTATATAGTGTTGACACATCTAAGGTTACACCATGTAAACCCTAATGTGTCATGACTCTTCATTTCCATGACCCATGGGTTTGTAACTCCCACGGAGCATCCTATGGGTGGAACCCAACTTGATAATCCATGGAGCCTCTTAGCCCACTATACAAGTATGGATGATTTACATAATCAACCCATATATTTAATTAGTTATCTTTTGATCACTTAATTAATTCTAAATTAACTCTTGATCAAACTAATTAAATAATATTATTAATATATTAGAACTTATAATATATTAATAAACCACAAGTGTTATTTCTCTCATTTAGTCTATCCAATTGCATGGTGCCAACCCAAATGGACCATGCCGGCTCGGGTCAAGTACATACCAGAAATAGTTATGGACTTAGACACCTTATCCAACAGTCTCCCACTTGGATAAGTCTAATATCTATAACTGCAAGTATGACTTCAGGAACCGATCAACAATCGTAGCTCTTTCAAGGTTTCTCGGAACTGAGAAGATGATGATACACCATTTAAGATAAGTGATCATATAATCCTCTGTTCGAGATATCAGTCGGACAAATACATGGAACAATGTCTTACTTATTGTCCAGCAATTTGTTTCTCGATTTACGATTTGTTTGACAAAGAACTTAATTGAACACATCAACTTAGTTCTGACCAGGCCCGGTACATAGGTCAAAACAAAATCATCAAGGGGCCCAGATATCAGCTTCTAATCCAAGAAGGAACAGATAAACTTCGACTCATATGTTTGTTCTACCACTCATTGAATTATACACAAAAGCACGTTTTATAACATCGAGTTACCAATGCGTTTATGTACAATCAATGCATAACCAACTCGTAAGTAAAAAATCATATCTCTAGGTTTGAAGACTTATATGATATTACCGTCTCACGATCACTCGAGATGAATTCCATGAAGTGATTCCAGTGAGCGTGGGTTGAGTCCAATGCTCAGACCTTATGAGCACTCATGATTGTTGTAGCCATGTCCAACACCTTAGACCTCTGCAACCAATCATGACAGTCTTGATTCATATCTACTTCTGACATATGACCAACTGTGGAGGTTCAAATAATATGATATACCAAACATAATTATTCTGGAAGTCAAAACATGCAAAAGAAATATAGTAAACGATCGACAAGAGATAGCAACACTTTACTCATAAATAAAACACCTTTTATTCATCATCTAATGTCAATTACACTTTACAAATTTCAAGGTTATCTAACTACTAAATCTAATATCATCCTTCAGCCTTATGCTCCGAGCATGCTGGAGATGCTTAACCCGACTCAGTCCCTTCGTGAGGGGATCTGTTGGATTCTCATCCGATGATACCGTCTTTCCCATCAGGAGCCCTTCTTCTATTCGATGTCTGATGAAATGGTATTTTTTGTCGATGTGTCTGGACCTCCCGTGATTCCTTGGTTCCTTGGCTAAGGCAACAACACTTTCACTATCATAGAAAATTTTCGTTCGCTCCTTAATAGCTGGTACAACTCCAAGGTATCCAATGAAGTTCTTCAGCCATATCGCCTCCTTTGCTGCCTCGCTAGCTGCTATATACTCTGATTCGCAAGTTGAATCAACCACTGTCTCTTGCTTGGAACTCTTCCAAGAAATTGCTCCTCCGTTTAGGGTAAAGACCCAGCCTAACAAAGAACGGAAATTATCCCTATCTGTCTGAAAGCTAGCATCACTATACCCTACAACTCTCAAGTCTTCACTCCCACCGAGGGTAAGAACCCAGTCCTTAGTCCTCCATAGGTACTTGAGGATATTTTTTACCATAGTCCAGTGTGCCTTTCTAGGGTTCCCCTGATACCTGCTAACCATGCTCATGGAAAAGGCTACATCAGGTCGAGTACACGTCATAGCATACATGATCGATCCTACAGCCGAAGCATAAGGTATTTGACTCATTTCTGCTATCTCAGCCTCAGTACTAGGGCTTTGTGTCTTACTCAATCTAGCGTTACTCTGGATGGGTAACTCTCCGTTCTTGGAGTCCTGCATGTTGAATCTCTTCAGCACCTTATCCAAGTAGGTACTCTGACTAAGACCAGTTAGTCGTTTACTCTGGTCTCTCAAGATCCTTATCCCTAGAATATAGGCAGCTTCTCCTAGGTCCTTCATAGAGAAACACTTCCCAAGCCAGGACTTAACTTCCTGCAGAGTTTGGATGTCATTTCCAATGAGTAGTATGTCATCCACATACAACACCAAAAAGCTAACTATACTCCCACTAGCCTTGACATATACACAAGATTCATCTTCACTCCTAGAAAAGCCAAACTCTTTGACTTTCTCATCAAAGCAAAGATTCCATTCGCGAGGTGCTTGCTTTAATCCATAAACAGATTTCTCAAGCTTACACACTCTATTAGGGTACTCTGTATTGACAAAACCCATGGCTAACTCATGTAAACATCCTCAGCCAACTTTCCATTAAGGAAAGCAGTTTTGACATCCATTTGCCAAATTTCATAGTCATGAAATGCAGCTATGGCTAATAGAACTCTAATAGACTTAATCTTGGCCACTAGAGAAAAGGTCTCATCATAATCAACTCCCGGAGTTTGTGAGAAACCCTTTGCAACCAGTCGTGCCTTATAAGTGTGCACATTACCATCCATGTCGGTCTTTTTTTTGAAGATCCATTTGCACCCTACAGTCTTACGACTTGGTACATTCTCAACCAAGTTCCAAACTTGATTGTTATACATGGATTGTATCTCACTGTCCATTGCCTCTTTCCATTTGGCTGACTCAGGGCCTGCCATGGCTTCTGCGTAACTGTTAGGTTCATCCAGACCTATCAGTGTCTCATCACTGATAAGTGTATCACCTTATGGAGTAATATGGAATCCATAGTAATGCTTAGGTGCATTCCTAACCCTTGTGGAATGCCTCAGAGGTATATAATTTTCAATTGGCTCGACAGGAGTTTCCTCCTCAAGTTAAGTGCTAGAGTTTGAAGTTCCTTCACCGCCTGACTCTTGAATTTCTTCAAGGTCAACTTGCTTCCCACTGTTTCCTTGGCTTATGAACTCTCTCTCTCGAAAGAACGCCCTCCTAGAAACAAAGACCACATTTTTACTAGGTCTATAGAAGAGGTAACCAAAGGATTGTTGTGGGTAGCCGATGAAAATACACCTCTCGCTTCGAGGTTCGAGCTTATCATGAGTCTCGCGTCTCACGAAAGCCTTGCAACCCCAAATCTTGATCAAGACCTAACAGGTCTAATATTTACAAAGATAGGAAATTAGACCAAAGTTTTTACATAAACTAGGTTATATCCAAAAGATGAGTCGACGAGATTCTATCGGCGACGAGAACTGCTAGCATGAGTCCTTGATCCCGACAGTAGACGTTTCATGTCCCTCATATGCCTGTAAGCTCTTGCTTGCTAAGCTCGAAGTTCCTTAACTTCAGCTTGAGTTTCAGCAAGTTCCCTCTGCAGAGCTGCATTGCGGACCAGAGTCCTTTCATGAGCAGACTCTAGTTGGCAAATGCGGACTGTGTTAACGCCAGAGTTGGTGTCAATCTCCAAGACTCGATTGACAGTTGATTGACCCAGTATCGTGTTCCGAGAAATCCTACGAACCATGATGGGTAGGACCCTGTCAGCAGAACCTCCCCCAGTGAGGTTGTAGAAAATTCTGTCTCCGTCGAAGGGAATGGGTTGACCCTGTTCATGACTCCATGTATTCAAGTTAGTGGCCCACAGAGGTGTGGGTCCTTGAAATGCAGGATGGGGTTCAGGTTTGGGTTTTGAGTAGCTGGAGGTAGGTTATTGACTTCAGGCTCTGAGTCAGAACTATCAGAAAAACCCTCAGCATGGTGATCATCCAAAGGGATTGGGTGATCATTTTCTGGTTCTTCCTCTAGCCATCTAGCGTTGCCTTGGTTTAGGAAGTATGGGTCGCCATGGTCAAATCCAGCCATTATAATCTACACGAAAAAAGGGATATAAGAAATAGCTAAATAGACGAACTGACTAAGATAATTACAGTAAGACCGAATACCCCTATGGTATTTTTTTATGGTGGTGTTGGTAAGTTTTTAGACTTGTTGCCACATCACAAACATTCTTGGGCATATGCTAATCACTCCTTGGACCAACATAGTTGATCAGGCTATGCCGTTCCCAAGACTGACCATATATCCCCAGGCTTACTTGTGATATTCAACAATCGTAATACTTTTGTTCTTGTCATTGTGACACTGTTTTTAGTATGAATGTACGCACGTATACTTACTTAAATATTTTATTATTTAAAAGTATAACTCTTAGACAGAGTGTTTTAATCCCAATGTATTTATAGTTAGTATATCTTTTATGGGTTGATATACTATATTCACTATAAACAATGCTTTGATACCAATCTGTCACACCCCAAAACCAAGAATGGAGGAAACGTTCCGGGGTGGAGGACGTCATGTACAGTATCACAACAGTGTAAAGTAGTAAACAAGCAACAACATCATCCATTGCATTAAAAGTAAAGCTTTAATACATGTGTGTTCTTTCAATGCAATAAGACACCAAAATATGTAATCAAAATAAAAGACGAGTCTTGACTGTGCTCCGTCTTCTCAAAACCTGGCCAACGTACCTGTCTACTGGTGACCTGAGAATACAAGTTATTTTGAAAGCGAGTATGAGCTTAAAGCTGGTGAATTCATAAGTATTTAAGTGTCATTGCCTTGTTTTGGAAAGTTGTTATAAATGCCATGAAAACCTTTAAATGAATCAATTGATATAAGTATGAAAAACCCTAGAAAATCCCATATTTCCTACTAGTATAAAATGTAGTCTTCTACCAAGACCCGAATGTTTTGAAAGTAGTCTTCTACCAAGACATGTATGTATGAAAGTAGTCTTCTACCAAGACCTGTATGTTTTGCTGTAGCAAGTATCGGTTTTCTTCCTTTTTGACTATTACAAACAATACTTAGTCTAACTCATCGTTTATGTGAATGTATCACAAAATAAAGTAATAGGAAAATGAATCATGTAAGTGTTATCCTTTTGTATTAGAATTAACATGACATCGTGAATAGCAAAATGTATAACCTTTGAACATTCGTAGATGGTTCAATTGTCCCTCTATAGCTGCAGCAGGGTTAAGGAATGGTTAATCCCGTAAAGGTACTCCTAGTATAAGTATCAACTGTAGGCATCCGTAGATGGTCATTTACCTCTGTAGCGAACAGTAGGCTAAAGGAATGGTTAGTCCCGTAAAGGTACCCCTAATATACGTAAGAACCGTAGGCATCTGTAGATGTTCATCTACCACTGTTGCTAACAGGTGGGTTTCGGAATGGTTAGTCCCGTCTAGACATCCCCTTGAACTGGGATGGGAAGGAAAATTTACACATAATGTACTAGTAAATCATCCTAGTGAATCGAGGTACAAGTATCCATGTAAGTGTATACAAATAAATGTATATATGTAAATGTATTCATGTAAGCGTATCGCGGTAGACATATTCATGTAACATGTAATGTATAGTATAGACTCATGAATGAACTGACTCTGGTGTGATTCCTTGTAATAGGAATGATGTTTTGTATCTCCTAACTATCCCTATAATAGTTAGCTGGAAGGTAATTGATTGTCCAAACATGTTTATACACCCTTGCTACACAAGAGTGTGGGAAACTGAATGATGGATTAAAACTATAACATCAATACATATATAAGAACATAAGTGTATAGAAATAGTTTTGTTCAAGAAGGTAAAATGGTTTTGTAAAACATCTATGAGTTTTGAACAATAATTAGCAATGACTTGATGTCATTTTAATAAACATTTCAAAAGTAATACCTTTGATAACAAAGTATTTTTAAGATAGAAAACCATTTCATGCATCACATTTTCAAGTATGTGAAATCTGCTGGATGAAAACACAGTTATAAATACATATGAGTGATTTAATAACATGTTGTTTTCTACTTGCATTCCCCCCCCCCCATTAAAGCATTTAAAATCATTTAAAAACATTGATTAAGGGGTATGAACTCACCTGTAGTGAGTGGTTCGGATGTATGGAAGATGTAGGATTGCTAGGTGACAAGTGAAGTCTTGATCACACTTTATAATCCTAGTTAACATATAATCACACATATATGTACCCAATTAGCTTTAAAATACTAATTGATCATGATAAGACCTCCTAGAACATGCTAAACACCTTACATAGGTGTTATTAGTCCTAAGGATGGCATCTAAGTTGTTGTAGGTCAACGCTAAAGTGTTTGGGGTCCAAGGGTAAACTCATTTGGAGTTTACGGTTTTAATGACCTTTACCCTAGGAGTTTACGGTAGTAAAGTCAAGGGTTTATGGTCGTAAGCTCTAGGCCTTATCACCATATGTTGTTTTGAGGTTTTACAAGTCCTTTGAAGCATTTCTAATTGATGGTTAGGACTTTGGAAGGGACTAGGGCAACAAAACACTCCTTTAAGGAGTTTACGGCCTCATGGTCATTTCCCTTTGGGTTTACTACCTTAAACCCATATGGAAATTGGTATTGCTATATTTTCAAGTCCCTAACTCATCAAGGTAATTGTCTATGTTAGTTTTTAGGCCTAAGAAAGGAATATCGCCCAAATAAACACACTAAAGGGTGTTTACGGTTTTGGGAGCTCCCCAAACTGTAAACACATGATCATGGCATTCTTTGGTGTTTCCAAAGGCTTAAACACATCAATGGAAGGTTCAAACATGTCAAGGAAGGATTAAACATCTAACTAGGGCTTAGATTAATGACTTAAGCACACTTTGGTGCCTTATTTGGTGTTTACGGCCCAAGAACATTCTTGGACCGTGAACACCTTGTTTCATGTGTTCTTGGCATATTTTCTTGTTGCTAACTTGAAATACTAACTCAATAAGACTCAAGGATTGAAGTACTTACTATAAGGAAGCTTGAAATGTGCTAAAAGTCCAAGAACACTTAGTGTGTGTTCTTTGTGTTTTTGGAAATCTAATCAAAAACACAAAAGTGAATGGATGAATAGATGCACAAACACTAGATTAAGTGTTTAATCAACTTGGAATGGATAGAATGCTTACAAGTTTGAAGATCTTGAATTGTTTCTAGTTTGCTACTTGAGAGGGTTTCTTGAGTTTACTCTTTTGGAGTTTACTCTTTTGGGGTGAAAAGTGAAAAGTGATTAACTTGGGGAGTAAACTCATGTATATGCATGAGTTCACAACTTTTGGAAGTTTTTCCGACCCAAAAATAAAAGTTTGGTTGTGAACTTCTAAGATACGAGGTGTTTGCGGTTTTTAAATTTCAAAAGCCGAGACAGCACTTTCTTTCACCCGTTCGTTTAAAGAATAATATTAAAATAATCAAACGAACTCTAAATTTGTTAAAATAAGAAATAATGACATTAAATTATAATAAGAAGTGATTGACTTCTAGGGTTTGACCGAATGAAAATTCCGGGTTGTCACACACATTTTATTACATTTTATACATCAGAAAATATAGGATTTTCTAGAGGAACGTGACACTAACGTTTTCAAAGAACAATGACCATACTTTCTAGATACAACTGCTTATGAACTCAACAATTTAATGTTGACACTTTCAAAACCACTTGTATTCTCAGGACACTAGTAGACAGGTACACGTATAGGGTTCTAGAGGACGGAGCATAGTAGCTTTAAGTCTTTGTTTTGCTATTTACTTTTGGAGTCAATCGGATGTGATTCAAATACAATGTAAACATTATAATATTAATACATTGGTTGTTGTTGATTTGATTACTATTATGCAATTATTGATACTACACATGACGTCCTCCGCCACCGAACGTTTCTGCAGTTCTGGTTTGGGGGTGTGATATATTGGTATCAGGGCATTGTTTATAGTGAACTAAGTATATCAACCCATAAAAGATATACAACTATAAATACAATGGGGCCGAAGTGCTCTGACTAAAAGTATACTTTTAAAATATAAGTATTCTTATAAAAGTATACATACATGCATATATATACTAGAACAAGTATCACAAGAAGAACAAAGCAGAAATATTTAGATGTTGAGCAATATAGTCAAACCTAGAATGTTATGTAATCATATCTGGGATAAATACAGCCTGATCAACTATATTTATTTGAGATACGATCAACATGTGTTTGGGAGTGATGGAGGTGTTGCTACAAGCTTAAAACTTACCAACTCTATATACAAATGATCTCTAGAACAAAACATAAAGTTAAAAATACTATAGGAGTATTTTAGGATGCTATAAGATAACAACAAGTCTAAAAACTTACCAAGTTCATATACCAAGAAGCTCTATAATCAAACATACTATTAAAATACTATAGGAGTATTTTAGGCACTATAAGTAACTCATGTAAAAATTAAAAGACCCTTATTGGTAGGTCTATGATTGTGGAGTGTATACTCATAGGGTTGTGTATAATTGAGAATTTATAGACTTAGAATTTGTGACCTAAGCTCTATTTCCTGTTCCTTGTTTGGTTATGGTCTTAGAGTAGGATCACTTATTCAAAGGTCTATTCAATCTTAAGTTATATACAACTTGTATACACTACGTAATTATAGGGGGACCCAGTAAGGATCACCCCAAAAAAATAGAAAATGTTTTACTGATCTCATATATTCTTTAGACACTCCCATTCTCGCACGAACAACATAGATAGATGTAGCCACTCCAATACAGCAGTCAGAAGAAGAATCAAGGAAGAATAAGAAGAGGTTCATGAGGAAGATCCCAAGTAGGGATTAGCCAAAAAGAAGGGCACCGAAGTGATCATTACAGAACCTTACCCTATTAGGGGAAACATGCGAGGCTCGCTCGGATATTCAGGTCAGACTCTTCGTTGTGAAGTAATGGGGATCAGTAGCAAAACCTGAAGCATGATGGAATGAAGATTCAACACACTTACAGAGAACAAGAACACCTTAGGAAGGTCTAGAGACAACAAATCCCTACAGTTAAAACTAGGACAATCATAATAAGGACATAGAACAGAGGAAACCAGTCGCGAGGCATGCGAAGAGAACAAGCACCCTATGCGTCACACTAATAATTAATAAACTAATACAACCTAGTGAGTTAGTGATTACACTACTCACACTACGTGTTAGGTTTATCTTGTCTTTCATAACAACTAATAACGGTACATCAAGTCACAAAAATTCATTCAAGGGTAGTTTCTAAAATTCATAAGTTTATTTTATATAAACCTCTGTTGTGAATTGATTTCAGAACACTATAAAAGTCGGAACATGATATACACAGAACTAAGATAACTCAGTTTAAATCACACTCGACTTATAGCCACTACTAAAGACTTACCACCATTTCATCTTTTAAACCTTATGGCAGAAAGATGCCTTCCGGTAGACCTAGAAGACGCTTCGTCAACAACGCGTCAACAAATCCACCACTGTACGACACTGCTACCTTTCAGGCTGCTATAACAGCTGTAGTGACGGCTGCCATGACCCAAATCCATGGAAGTGGTACTAGTGGGACGGCTAGTGGTGCCAACCCCTCCAACCATGGAGACAACCACGGATACACTCGGGAGTGTTCGTGCAAAGACTTCATGAATTGCAAACCCAAAACCTTTAATGGAAGCGGGAGAGTCATTGCTCTGATGCAATGGCTCGAGAAAGCAGAATTGGTATTCGAGATCTGTGCATGCCCAGAAGGGAGAAAAGTGAAGTTTGATGCCTACACCTTCTCTGATAGAACCCTCACATAGTATAATAGCCATGTCAAGTCACTGACTCTCACAATGGCGAACTCCATGGGATGGGAGAACCTAAAGAAGATGATGATGGAAGAGTACTGCCCAAGGGCCAAAGTACAAAAGTTAGAGCAAGAGCTGTGGAACGTTACCATGGCAGGCTCAGACATAGTAGCCTACACTGATAGGTTTAGTGACCTGACAGCACTGTGCCCCGAGGTGGTTACCCAGAGAGCAAGAAGATAGAGAGGTACATCTGGGGATTATCTCCCCATATTCAAGGGAATGTCCTGGCTTCTAACCCAACTACCTTCGAGAGTGCCAAACGCTTGGACCAGCGACTCATCGACCATGGAGGCCGCCAAGGCGTGATGGCCCCCACTCCTCAGCCAACAAAAGGGGGAGACTATAACAGAAAGTCGGGGAACAAGAGGAAGGGGCAACCAACACAAGAGCCCCTAAAGAAGCAACATATTGTTGCTGTTCACGCTGCCACAACACTAAACACTCCAGCACCTGTCAAGTGATATGCTGGAAACCTCCGGAAGTGTGACAAGTGCAAATTCCACCACACCGTAGCTTTCCAGGAGATGCATTGGAAGAATTTCTGCATGCAGGGACACACTTCCTGTTTCTGTAGGGCACCGAGACAACCAATCTCCCATGTCCCCGACATTGGAGTAAACCAGGCTTGTTATGGGTGTAGCGAGACAGGACACTACAAGAGGGTTTGCCCAATAATAAAGAACTCTGGCAGGGATGGAAGAATACAGATGATCACCACAGGAGAGACTGTCCCGGAACCACCTGTGAACAATGATACATTTTCTAAATAAAAAAATATATTTTAAAGCTCAAACTTTTACTAAAACTAGTACCAATTAAAAAGAAATTTTAAGTTACTCTTCCATCCGAACAAATCACAACATTCATTTAAAAACTAAGGATCCTTGCAGGTGAGCTATGATGGCTTAGTGTGTACATCAAGGCCATTTATAATTAAGATTTTATAGGCTTAGAGTGAGTGATTCCGCCTCATTTCTTGTTCCTTGCTTGGTTGTGGATTTAGGGTAGAGTCACCCGGTTGACGGTCTTATCAATCTAATTATGCATGACTTGTAAACACTAAACGATTATCGAGGGACCTGATAGGGATCATAATATGAAATATCATCACTAGTTAACGGAACACTCTTACTGCTAGTGCTCGCTTAATGCAATACAAAATCTTCGCAGTAATAATAACACGGATAAAACAGAATGCACTATCGAGTACACACAGAATGCACTATCACGTACACACAGGATGCACTATCGCTATAACAAACAATTCTTCCTAATCAACTTGACACTGGTAACAACAAGGAACTCTGACGTCGTCTTTTGACGTGGAATGGTGTTGTCCTTACGATACCAATTGCATGTGCTACGAAAAGACCCTTCGTCTTAACCAACCGACTAATGAAACCCTCGTCACTCATAACGACAAACCCGACACAGACCTTAGAATTGTCTTTCGTTCAAAACCCCGAGCTACTCATGCGACGAGTACTTTATCTTCCGAAACCTTCTCGAAGTATTCCCAGCAGACCTTTCGAGATTACCGCTCGTATAACAAGTCGAGTTCAAACATGGAGGCTAGGGACGAATACGGTTAACCAATCACCACTAAGTGTATACGCGAGGGTGGTATATAATTAAGATTTCATAGACTTAGGATGTGTGTTTCCGCCCTATCTCCTATTCCTTGTTGGTTGTGGACTTGGGGCAGAGTCACCCATCTGACCATCTTATTAATCTTAATTATTTACGACCTGTATACACGAGGTGATGAGAGATGGACTAGGCATGAGTCTTACCATGTACTTCAGGACAAAGGTTCCTAGGACTATGAGTGAACAATTTACCATCCAAATGGACATAGACAAGTAAGCCGAACCTACACACTCTCTACCGATTTAGACAGCAAACGCAATAGTAAAGATCCGCTGGAACGCCAAGCGAGGATCAAAATTCATTTGGGGGCAAGAAGATCATATGGAACAAAAGTATCCACCTCTCTCCCTTGTTCATGAGTAACCACACAAAATTCGAATTTCGAGACAAAATTCCCTCTAACGGGGGGATGATGTCACAACTGGGAAATTTTAGACCCATCAAAGCCTAAACCCTAACTGGGCATAAATGAAACCACATTTGAGTCCTTGTTGCATTGTATCCTATATAACCTTTAAGGCATGTTACAAGCTAGTAACTAAGTATGGATTGAAACCTAAGCTAATTTAGGTTAGTATAATTCAACGTTTGGCAAAAAGGTTAAGGTTTAAAACATAAATAAACACCCCATATATGTGTTTTCGGTCCTAGGGTTCTAGAAGAAAGGGTTTTCACCCAATGCAATCAATTCAAAGATGGTTTACAATTTTGGAATTAAGATCAAAAGGGTTTACGGATTGGAAATGAAACCAAAAGGTTGTTTTCGGTTTGCTTTGGTCCGAAAACCCAAAGGCCTTGGCCCATTAGGACCGTAAACCTAATCCTATATATATGTTTGCATCCGAAAACAATTTCATTTCTCACTTTTCAAGCTGTAAACATTTCCCATTTTGCTCTCAAGTATTATCCGTAAACATCATATCTTCAAGTGATTTCTACACAGATCTTCATATTCCTACCAAGAACACCAAGAACACCAAGAACACCAAGAATATTCATCCATACCTTCAAACCTTCAAGCCTTGACTGAAAACTCTTCATCTCCAACCGAAAACGCTTAGAATTTATTCCAATTAATTCCTAAGGCTTTTGTAAGTATTTCCTAAATACTTAAGTGTTGTCTAACACTTTAATTCGTCATTAAATGTGTTTGAATTAATATCCTATTAATTTAAATACGATGTCGTGTATAATTATTATTAGGATACAACTACTGTCACGTATTCTAACCTGAGGATCACTCGCAACCACTTCGAGTCCGATCAAGCACACATACTAAAGGTGAGTTCATACCCCTACGTTTTCACTATTTCTCAATGTTTGGGGGGGGGGATATAAGTAAAACACAAGGAAATCTTGTGTTAACATTCAAATGATTTCAAGCAGTTTTAAAACACATCAAGCCGTTTCAACCGATTTAAACTATTTTAAAATGTCTCAAATTACAGCAAATTATTTTAAACTTTTATTTTCCCAAAATACATGTTCATACATATATAGATATATATATTTAAGATCCAACAGGCTTATGATTGGTGATTCCACCTTAACTCCTTCTGCTTTTCTGGTTGTGGACTAGGGATAGAACCATCTGTCCGACTGCCTGGTTGATCTAAATTATATATGCTTTATAAATATATGAATATATAACTCATTTAAATAAAGATTTAACCCTTTTGTAACATATCGAGCATAAGGGTATCTTTCTCAACTATTTCATTGAGTTATACAAACTGTTAAATTCTAAGATTTTCGTTGTATGCAGAACATACATGTAAACTACAATAGGTGTAGTTTAAGGAACACATGCACAATTTTACAAAGTCAAAGATATCATGCTAAAATATTTATTTGAAAATAATTATTATACACTATTAGTATTAGGAATACATACATTTTCAAGAATAATATAACATTTGTACACTATACGTATCTAGTAAATACAGGGTTGTGAAGCACTACTTCAGTGTACCCATTAGGGTATAGGTCTAAGTCCTATAAATTATAACCAGAGTCTCCTTGAGGGAGAGCGTGAGTTTATGTATAGATCTGTATGGGAATAACAATCCCATGCCCTAACTGCTAGCTACAGTTGTTGGGTAACAAATGTCATCTCATTTGGACGCTTGAAGAACGTCGTATAGGCAAATCTATCATTTTAGCATGGTTATATGAAACTCACAATAGTATCAACTAAGACGTTTAGTATACGGGAAATACATAGCTTCAAATAGTTTTATTTTAATAATAGAACTACACTACACTGCTTTTCTAGTAACATGAACACACATTTTAGAAAGGACCCACAATGCTAATTCTAGGATCCCTTAGTTTATACATCAGGGTTACATATATATATATATATATATATATATATATATATATATATATATATAGGACCCGGTAGGTAGTAGAATGGGTGATTTCCGATTTACTTCTTGTTCCTTGTTTGGTTATGGGCTTAGAGCAGATTCACATAGTCTACTAATTACTCGATATTGATTATATATGACTTGTATACCCTAAGCAATCATAAGGGGAAACAAGTATGATTCAGGTCACTAAATACAAGTACAACATACTATTTTCTAGTACAAAACATTTTCAAGAATAATATAACATTTGTACACTATACGTATCTAGTAAATACAGGGTTGTGAAGCACTACTTCAGTGTACCCATTAGGGTATAGGTCTAAGTCCTATAAATTATAACCAGAGTCTCCTTGAGGGAGAGCGTGAGTTTATGTATAGATCTGTATGGGAATAACAATCCCATGCCCTGACTGCTAGCTACAGTTGTTGGGTAACAAATGTCATCTCATTTGGACGCTTGAAGAACGTCGTATAGGCAAATCTATCATTTTAGCATGGTTATATGAAACTCACAATAGTATTAACTAAGACGTTTAGTATACGGGAAATACATAGCTTCAAATAGTTTTATTTTAATAATAGAACTACACTACACTGCTTTTCTAGTAACATGAACACACATTTTAGAAAGGACCCACAATGCTAATTCTAGGATCCCTTAGTTTATACATCAGGGTTACATATATATATATATATATATATATATATATATATATATATATATATATAGGACCCGGTAGGTAGTAGAATGGGTGATTTCCGATTTACTTCTTGTTCCTTGTTTGGTTATGGGCTTAGAGCAGATTCACATAGTCTACTAATTACTCGATATTGATTATATATGACTTGTATACCCTAAGCAATCATAAGGGGAAACAAGTATGATTCAGGTCACTAAATACAAGTACAACATACTATTTTCTAGTACAAAACATACTTTTTCGGAAGAACGTTAACTAGGTGCATACATACAAAAAAGGTTGCATGCAAACACGACCGTAATACATTACTTTTCTAAGTACATGGTAGATTTCATTCGATAAGGATCATTACTGTTAAATCTGTGATTACCTAGTGAGTACGCCAGAGTTATATACAATTCAAATCCAATAGGCAATGGAATGTGTGATTTCCGCCTTACTTCATGTTCATTGTCTGGTTGTGGGCTTAGGGAAGAACCACACATTTAACTGTCCATTCGCTCTGAATTATATATAGCTTGTATACACTAAGTGATAAAAGAAGGAACTAGTACGGGTCAACAGAACTTACATTTCATTACATCAGAAAATATAGGATTTTTTGGAAGAATACACATACATTTCTAGAAGGACCATTACAGTTAACTCTGTAAGCATCTAGTGAATACGTTAGGGTTATATATAGAGAAGATCCGACAGATAGTGGAATGTGTGGTTTCCGCCTCATTTCTTATTCCTTGTTTGGTTGTGGGATTAGGGCAGAACCACACAGTCGACTGTCTATTCGATTTGGATTGTATATAACTTGTATCCATTAAGTAGTCATAGAAGGAAATAGTATGGGGCACATTTTATTACACTTTAGTACATCAGAAAATATAGGATTTTCTGGATGAACACACTAAGGTTTTCAAATAACATTAAACATAATTTTTAAATACAAATGCTTATGAACTCACCAACTTTAATGTTGACACTTTCAAAACCACTTATGTTCTCAGTACACTAGTAGATAGGTACACGTACAAGGTTGTAGAAGGTGGATCATAGTAGCCTCAAGTCGTTGTTTTGCTATTTACTTTTGGAGTAAATCATGTGTGATTCAAATACAATGTAAACACTATAATATTAATACAATGGTTGTTGTTGCCTTGATTACTATTATGCAATTGTTGTGATACTACACATAACGTCCTCCGCCCTCGAACGTTTCCGCCGTTCCGGTTTGGGGGTGTGACAATTTGGGCTAAGGATCTTCTCAGTATTATATGATAGGATAGATGACTTTTAGGTGCCTAATTGTATGAGCTTTAAAATTTCATGCTAGTGTGGATTCCTGTTGCATGGATATAATGGCTTGATTAGTGTATGCTGATTAGATTTTCCGTTGCCTGAATGTTGCTTGCTTTTTGCTTTTTGGGTCTCTTAGCAATGTGAGTTAGTTAGTAAGTGAATATGCTAAGTCACATGTGGCATAGGCTGGACAATCTATAAGTGATGGACTTGAAACTATATTGCAACTCTCGTCTGATTCCAACCTTCTATGGTTGAGCCTTTTACTCAAAGGATTATCTGATCTATGTTGCATGTGACTATATTCATGAGGTAGCTAGTTAAAATTAATGGGAATCCTTCAGCAGCTGAGGTTTGGGCGAGCTCAGGAACCTAGGAAAGCCTAGGATATGCTTCAGTGGGTTTAGTGGTGTGGTTTAGTGAGTTTTGGTGTATTGGTTTGAGGAAGTGACTTAGAGGATTTAGGAGGATTGCTAAGGAAAGTATAGATAGGTGTGGTAGGTAGTATTGGGCCCGTCTTACTGAAAGTAAATGATCCATACTCGATTCGGTGAGAGTCTTGGAGAATCTAAGAAGTTGATGGGAGGAGGATTCTTGGGTATGTTCTGATTGTTGGATTGTTGTATTTCCAGCTTGGAGATGAGAACTCTGGGAGGTGGTTCAGGTTCAGGTCCGAGTTCTATCTCAGGTGCAGGTGCTGAGCTGATTAGCGAGCAGTTGCCAGAGTTTATTTCATCAGAGATTTCTTGTAGTATTTCGAAGATCTTGGATGAGCGCTTGGGCGCGTTTCGTGCTGAAATTATGTTGGTTATTGAAGCTCGCACACTTTCTTTCTGGGAGTTCCATGCTTGTGGAACTCTTGCATTTGATGGGGAGAGGGACCCCATTATTAGTAGGATATGGTTAGCGGATATGGATAATGCGTTCCAGACGAGTTCCTATCCCGAGGAAGAGAAGGTCAAATATACTTTTTGCCTATTAAAGGACAGGGCACGATATTGGTGGGAAGAGGTTGGTAGTGAGTTGGCTCATGATGTTGTCGATGTTATGTCATGGGATGACTTTTCGACCAGTTTCCGAGCAGAGTTTGCACCGACGATTGAGGTGCAACAGTTGGTGTGAGAGTTTCTGGATATCCGCCAGACTACTGAGATTGTGGTAGAGATCATTGCTAAGTTCCGGGAGAGGGCTTTATTGGTACCACAATATGCAGCAGATGAGGAAATGAAGAATATGAGGTATCATGATATGCTGCGGGATGACATCAGGGAGTTTATGAGTATTTTAGGGTGCGAGACCCTGAATGATGTGGTTTCTAGAGACCGAGAATGGGAGATTGATTTGGAACACCTCGGGAATAGCGGATCATATCAGGTGCATAGAGTGGAGGGTCCCAGGAAAAGACCCAAGACTTCTAATCAGCGATTAATAAGCTAGCAAGTCCGGGGTCAGTGCAACACATGCGGGAAACTGCATGATCGAGTTTGTCATTCTATGAGTTTGGGCTACTACAAGTGTGGCACGGTTGGTCACGTCAGCAAAGATTGTCCTTAAGGGGCAAGCTCGTTATATTTTCACTACAATCAGGTGGGCCACAAGAAGGTCGACTGTCCGATGTTAAGAGGAGGAGTACTGAGTACGCCTGCCCAACTACTTTGAGGATTACCGATGGACGAGAGAATAGGGATGGAGTCCCAATGGAGAGGATTCGATCTTTACAGTGTCAGTCAGGGGAGGTCAGGACTCCAGAAGACGGTGTTGCGGGAATGTATCTTTTGCTTCTTTTCAGTTTTATCTAAATTTTTTTGTTTGGAATCTTGCATCGGTTTTGGTAAGCGAATCCTTGGTTTATTTATCTACTTATGTTTGGGTTATATCTTCCGTAAATGCTATATGTCATTTGCATGCCATGAAGCAGTAGTGGTTTAGTGAAGGGTTGTTTCTCTTATAACGGGTTTGGAGTGTGCTAGGTTATCGTGGGTTGTAGTCCAAATTAGTTTGGGGGCTTTGTGTGGAAGGTTTATGGTCGGAATTTAGTGGGTTAGTTATCCGGTATCACCAGAATTCAGGAATTTTTGCATTGGTGCGCGGATTGGCTTTCGAGGGTGCCAAGGGTAATGGTTTGTTGCTACGGTTTAGATTGGAGCATTCCTCCTTAGGACTTCAAGATTTGAGTGTGATATCATTTCGAGCATCTGGGGTTATCAGTGATGCTGGGTTTCGGGGAGTGTTTAGCTGGTCTTCAGGGGTGGTGGGGTCTTTTGTATTCGGCTAGTACAAGACCACTACCATTGGGAAGCGCAAGTCGTCAACATGTTGATAAGTTAGAGGGATTGATAAGCCTCCCAATCTTGGGTATTGTCGGGGCTTAGTTGAATCAAAGTAGGGGGAGAATTGTTCGGATATCCAGAATCATAAGCAGTTGTGAAACTTGGAGGAGTTTCACATTCATGTCGGGGAGGAAGGCGGCCTAAGTAGCCGTTTGGATTGTGGATTGTGCGAGTTGGGGAGTTCGGGAAACTTCCTAACGTTAGGTTCGCACCTTCTTAGTGTTTGACAGCACACTTTGGGGGAAACTAGGTTAAGGATTCCAGTCATGACTCGATTTTAGTTGGGTGTTTTGTTGAGTGCATGCTCGATCCTAGATGTGTTCGAACTGAAAGGTTACCAGTAATGTATTGAGTGGCAGTCGTGGTAAGACTGTGGGGTGGCCCGCAAACATTCGCTAGTTAGCAGTTAGTATGGAAGTGTTGCAAGACCACAGGGTGGTCCGTTGCATTCACTAGTGGTCAGTTAGTGTGGGAAGTGTTGTAAGACTGCGGGGTAGCCTGTAGCATTCAACGGTCCCTGTGCAATGGTGAGGTTGTGGAAAATCTATGTCTTGCTCACAAATTTCTTTAGATATTTTAGACCAGGGTGGGTCTGTTGCAAGGCTGTGGGAAGGTCACAACAGTTTTAGAATCAGAAATCCATAGGTCGTGGGAGACCAGGTATGAGGTAAGACAACAATTGGTTCTGTAGCGTTCAGTTTAACATAGGTGATGAGATTAAAACTTAATCTTGAAGATCGATTAGATCTTAAACAGGTGAAGAAATATTTAAACAATAAGAACGAAAGCAAAAGTATGAACAACTCAACGATGAATCAAACGAGTCGAATGATTATAAACAAAACCCTCAGAAGAGCTCGATTAAGAACATCAATTGTAGAGGGTTGGAGGTTTACAAGAACGATAAAATAAATCTGCAATGCTATCGTAATCGTTACTTCTTAATTGTTAACCTAATATGCATGCAAGCATATCTTTATATAGTAAACCTAGCAAACTCACGGTTGGACAGGCCCAATACCGGAGTACAAAATAAATGGACTATCAGCCGAGCCCAATGACGCAATCTTCAAAAGAGTCTTCAACTCAACAATCTCCCCCTTTGCGTCAATTGGAGCGAGATCTTCACTTTTTACTTGTGCCAGCAGCAGCACCGGGTACCTTCTTCTTCATGGTCTCAAACAGACGAGATATCAGAGCAAGTATCGTTTTCCTGAATCTGATGTACCATTGGATCATGTCGTTGAAGTACTTGACATCGTCTGCTGCATTCTCCTTACACCTTCGGATGATTGACAAAACATGCTCAAGGAAAGTATTGGTGTAAAGATGCTTATCCGCCAAAGCAAAGAGACATTTCTGTCCTTCTGCTCTAGTGAACATGACCGAATTACGTCTCGGATCGATCTTGCCCATCTTCATTTGATTGAGATCACTGGCCGATCCCACAGGAGCTATCTTCGGTTTCTTCTTGAAGACTGTGGCAATCTCCTGATCCATAAGGGCAACCTCCATGATGTAACATACAATCATCCTCTTGAGATGGTCTATAATAGGACCATATTCTGCTTCGTTCGTCAAAAGGATGTTGTGCAAAACAATCCAATCATGAGGGTTTAAGTTCGGTAGATCTGCCAAAGATATAAGATGTTCGGTTCTAGCAGACCCTCTTATCACCCTGAACCGAACGTTGATGAATCTCCCTTCGGTATAAGGCTTTAAGACCTGAACGTTCACGATCTTCTGAGCGCTCCATGTCTGATATTGTGGTTTAACAGCTTTCAGATAGAACTCGATAAGCTCCCTATCGACCTCAGCGTTCGGATGATGGACTTCATAAATATTAGAGAAGGCGTGGAAGATAAACGCCTTTCGAGTCAACGGCATATCAAACTGCGAATCGACAGAGTTATTGCAGTCGAATGATATCACCAGTTCGAGCCATAGGATGCTAGGAGTATCTATGGCCTCCTTCATCATTCTCTCCCGAGTCCAGGCAGGGAAAAGATTCTTCCTGCTCTCAAGGAGATCGTGGGCTTCTTTCTGCTTGCGTTCGGCTTCTTCAGCCTCTCGCGCCACACGAATATTGTCGTCTTCCATATTGCGACTGTTTTTGCGCTTCAACATGTCCGCAATGGTTTCTTTATCTTCATCTTCTTCCTCAGCTATGTTCTTCCCTTTATCCTTCACACCCAAACCCGAAGCTTGACCAGTAGGAGGTGGTTCGGTTGTGTGAGCAGCTGTTGAGGAAGGAGGTGGTTTCGATCCGGACTTCTTCCCTTCTCCCCCTTGTTTCGGATCGGACACGAAACTGGGTAAGCCTTCGATTTTGCTAAGAAGGTCCATGGCAGGAGTAAGTTTCTCAGCAAGGGTTCGCCTCACCGAGTGATTGAGAATGGGATCGTGTGCTTCCAGGATGTTAGATAGGGCAGCGGGTACATCCGAAACACAAGTTTTTATAACCTCCCGTTCGGATCGAAGAGCTTCAAGCTGTTGCTGATAGTTTGAAATCTGAGTGCTCTTGACCTTAAGGGCGGTGGTTTTGCTCGCTAAAACGTCCATTAACGAATTTTCAGCTGCGAGATCCTCCTGAAGCTTAGCAAGGCGCTCGTCAATGGAGGCACGAAGGGCCGAGTTGTCATCGCTAATAGATTGGCGAAGGGTAGCGAATGAATGTAACTCCGTTGAGACGAACTTGGCCAATTGCTGAACGATTGGTTCCAAAGTTGTCTTCGTGGCATCAGCGCTCTCCTGTAAGGACTTCAACAGGGAAGAGGCGTCTGAGAATAGTTTATCGACTTTTGCAGTCGAAGCCTCACAGGCTTTTGTGGAGGCGTCTATAGCGGCTGTGGCTGAAGCAACAGAATCATGCTGAGCCCTGGAGAAGGCGTCAACAATCTTCTGTAGAGCAGCTTCAGAGAGAGAGGACTGAGAGTTGGTGGATGACGCGAGAAGTAAGTCAACCTTCTCGTTTAGCTCCTTTAGATGCTTCTTTGTCACTAGAGCATCGTCCTCATCATCACTTAGAACCTGAAACGGACTAAAGTAGACCGAATCGAAGGTCATGTTGTCACCGCCAAGAAATGGTTTATCTCCATCAGAGGCATGATCTGGAGATGGTGGGGGTGGTGAAGCTGGGGGTGTTGTGGTGTGGGTAGGTTCAGGTTGAGTGTTTGTGGGTGGGGTTTCGGGTGGTGGTTGAGTATGGGTAGGTTCGGTTGTATGCTGGGTTTCGGTTTGAGGTGGTTCGGTTACGGGTGGTGTTTCGGTTGCACTGGTATGAACCCCCGTATCAGATACGTTGGTTGTAACCTTTGCAGTTGTGGTAGTGGTATTTGTGAAAATGGGTGGTGGTATAGGGAAAGAGGTTTTAGGTAGGGTGGTTGCGGGGTTTATGGTGGGAATGGAAGTAGGGATGGTTGGAGGAGGTAAACGAACTGGTGAGACATGAAGTTCCATATCTGGGGTAGGTGATCGGAGTGGGGTGTTGCCTCTGGGAGGGGTGTCACCTCTTTGAGAGCCGTCCGGACCCGAACTCTCGTTTTCTGAATCACTCGAAGAGGAAGCGATTACAAGCTTTCGCTTCGGTTGAGTCTTCCGTCTCTTCGGTTGCGGGGACTGTGCCGGTTTGGTTTGTTTCCTCTTCCTGGGAGAAGGACCTTTAGGAGCCTTGGTCACTTGCTTCCCTTTTTCCACCTTTTTGCCCCTGTTGACAGGTTTGTCAGCGTCATGGATGGACTTTAGCATTTCCTGTGTTAGAACCCTAGGACCAGACGCCTTCAATTCCTTTATCGTCCGAATGATCCTGCTGTCGGACGGAACATCGCCGTACATTGTCGCCGGAATAGAGCCAATGAAGGAGAACTTAGATGCATCAGAGACGATGATCTTCGTGGTATGAAACGTACCGATCGAAGACATCGATGCACCTGCAGCAATGGGAATGTCAAATTTGTCCATCGCCCATTTTGAGATAATCGTCCAGAACCGGGCGTACGACACTTCAGAGTGTCGTGAAGTGGAAGAAAGGCTATGGATGAGCTGTTGCCAGATGACTAACCCAAAGTCTAGATTGACTCCATTGTAAACAGCATACATGATCGACAGGAACAGTCGACTTGAACCATCGGATCCTGAGCTCCGTTCAGATAATCCCTTGAAGAGGACGGTAAACAAGCCGTTCCATTGTGGCGGCAAGCAGGATTTCTTGAACTTTGCGACGGAGGGGAGCGCCTCCGTGTACCCCATGTTGTAAAACATGTTGTAGAGATGCCCAAGCGGAATCGACTCCGGATGAACCCGTGAAGGATCAGCAGCCAACCCTAGCAGTGTACCAAATCGTTGGTGAGAAATGGAGGTCTTGTGATCAGCAACCTCGAAAAATACACGTTCGACTGCTTTGTCGTAATGAGCAGTCGCATACACCTGCGAAAGAATCTCCATGGGCACAAATTCAACCCTAGTGAGTGCAGGAGCGATCTGAGAGTATTTCAAGCACTCAATGATCGGCGTCATGTAAGAATCGTACAACGCAGGAGTGAGGTCGATCACCAAGCATTGTTGTGGACGGATGGGAAGGATGTGTGAGGTAGCATGGACTGAGGATGATTCTGCCATTGTTGAAGGTAGAAGAAGAAGATGAACAGTGAAGCTTTTGGGAGTGTTTGCTCTCGTGTAAATTCTGGATGCAGTAAAGAGGTAAATGAGAGTAGAGACTGCCTTTTATAGTGGGGGAAAGGAGAGAGAAAAATCGTTTCAAATCTTCTATGCGTGACAGTTAAGGCATGCGATGATCACGTAGGAGAGAGAGTGTTAGATTCCTAGGATCACGCCGCCCAACAAGCGCCGTTTCAGAATCTCTTCCTTCAAGAAATAAAGCAACTCTTTTTAGGAATGACTGTGATGTCAATAATGACACGAAACAAATGATCCCGGGCACGAATCTCTTCCTTCAAGATCAAGAGAGACCTCAAAGTGTTAATGTGGTTTCCCATTGAATGACGATCAAACATTTATTAATAAACGTTGAAAGGCTTCTTTTAATTAGGCTAAGTTAGGGTGGCTTTCGCTTTGATTCAGCAATTCTAATCTTGAAATAAGAAAGAAAGTGAACAAAGTACTTGTGAGACCGGTGTAGTGTGTAGTCTGTTGAACAAGTAGGTAGGAATTAATTTTAAATTGGCTTGGAAAATATAAAATCTCAGAAAAAATTAAAAATTGGATCCCAAGGGAAGAAATGTTATGGTGTTTAACAATTTCATAGGAATCACACAAAAATAAAAATTTGAGATTTCAGTAGGATTCATCTGTCAATTCGTTGGTGAAAACTTGAGAAAATTTATTGTTCACCGTCAATTCAGATTTGGTGTTGAATTTTGGGTTTCACTCAGCTCGTAGTGGCACGAAACTGAGATCATAAACACAGTTGTTGTGTAACCATAAACCTCAGTGGTAATTTCTGAGAGTCTCAAGGGTTACGTTGATGAAACGAATTTAATGGAGAAATGTAATGGAGATGGTGTAAGAAATTAAAGTACCTCTGCTGCGAAAATAAGGACCAAGCAGAAAACTCTTATCTCATGTGAGAAGAGAGTGAGGTAGCTCACGATTAGAATAAATGTGATAGCCTAATTGGGAAGACAAGGTTTGTTTATACCAAGTCATTAAGGCTATTATTCAAAATCTGATGAGGCTTGGGACACATACAGCAGCATGCTTCTAGGGACACTTAAGTAATCCAACAGTTATATCCCCATAAACGAACGAACATACAAACAAAATTAAAAGAGAAAAATATTTTTGGTGGTTTAGATAGATATAAAAGAAATAAAAATAAAAAATAATAAAAAATAAGTAAGAAAAGAAAAAAAATAAGACTTGGAAAGAGTAAGAAGAAGAAAAACAACTTTGGAAAAATTTGAAAAACCGAACCCGAACGTTCGGTTGGTTTTGGTTGGGGAAAATTTTGAAAATCCGAACCCGAGCGTTCGGTTGGTTTCGGTTGAAGAAAATTTTGGAAAACCGAACCCGAGCGTTCGGTTGGTTTCGGTTCAAGAAAATTTTGAAAAACCGAACCCGAGCGTTCGGTTGGTTTCGGTTCAAGAAAATTTTGAAAAACCGAACCCGAGCGTTCGGTTGGTTTCGGTTCAAGAAAATTTTGAAAAACCAAACCCGAACCTTCGGTAGGTTTCGGTTCAGGAAAATTTTGAGAAACCGAACCCGAACCTTCGGTAGGTTTCGGTTTTGGAAAATTTTAGAAAACCAATGAATTGAGACATGCAATCAGAATATACTTTTGACAATAAGAAAAACAACTTTGTACAAGACATATACAACCAAGAAAACTACCTTTGTGGTGATGAGCGAGTCAGATTATTCAACCGAACCTGAACGTTCGGTCAATTTCGCTTCTTACATTTGAGGTTGAGAGGTAGTTTGAGATACTGACTCTGATTCCATCATACCTAGCCCTTGTAAAATTCTGTTGAATGATGCTTCAGGAAGAGCTTTGGTAAAGACGTCAGCCAGTTGATCAGTGGTTCGAACAAAATGTACTTCAACGTTTCCATCTTCCACATGATCTTTGATGAAGTGATACATCAGTGCTATGTGTTTGGTTTTAGAGTGTTGCACTGGGTTATGACAGATCCGAATTGCACTTTCAGAGTCACAATATAGTGGGATCTTCTTCATATTGAGTCCATAGTCTCGAAGTTGACTCTGGATCCAAATCACTTGGGAGGTGCAGGATGCAGCGGCTATGTATTCCGCTTCGGCAGTAGACAACAACACGCACGTTTGTTTCTTGGATTGCCAGCTAACCAACTTCCCATCAAGGAATTGACAGCCGCCAGTGGTGCTTTTTCTGTCGAGTCCACATCCTCCAAGGTCTGCATCTGAGTAGGCTTGAACAAAGAAGCCTGAGTTGGATGGATACCATAGACCTAAGGAGGCAGTTCGCTTGAGATAGCGTAGAATGTTCTTGATTGCAAGCATGTGAGGTTCGCGTGGGTTTGCCTGAAATCTAGCACAGTAACACACAGAAAACATGATGCCAGGCCTGCTAGCAGTAAGATACATTAGTGACCCTATCATTTAACGATAGAGCGTGATATCAACAATCGGTTTGTTTAGAGATGGAGTTAGCTTGGTGCCGAATGCCATTGGGACTTTGACTTTGGAGTCTCCCATCATACCAAACTTTTCTAGGAGAGTCTTCGTGTAAGCTTCCTGATTTATAAAGATGCCTTCGGGTCCCTGTCTAATATTTAAACCAAGGAAAAAGTTAATAGGACCCATTGAGCTCATTTCAAATTTAGTCTCCATCAGCTTTCTGAATTCAGCGGTTAGGCTGGAATTCGTTGAGCCAAAGATGATGTCATCGACATAAATTTGAACTATCATAAGGTGGTTACCTTCCTTTTTGCGAAAGAAGGTTGGGTCAACCGAACCTTATTTGAATTTAGACATCTTTAAGAATTTAGTTAGCGTTTCATACCAGGCTCTCGGAGCTTGTTTGAGACCATACACAGCTTTATCCAAAATGTAGCAATGATTTGGATACTTTTCGTTCACGAACCCAGGAGGTTTCTCTACGTACACTGTTTCTTCTAGTTCTCCATTAAGAAATGCACACTTGACGTCCATTTGGAAAACTTCGAAGTTTTTGTGAGCAGCATAAGCAAGAAAGATTCTCACAGATTCGAGCCTAGCTACCGGAGCGAAAGCTTCTTCATAATCAATCCCTTCCTCCTGACAATATCCTTTTACAACCAGACGAGCTTTGTTCCTTATCACGTTCCCTTCCTTGTCCATTTTATTCCTAAAGACCCATTTGAGACCAACAACCGAGGCATCTGGAGGAGTTGGAATGAGGCGCCAGACTTTGTTCCTTTCAAATTCGTTCAGTACGTCTTGCATTGCTTGAACCCAATCGGAGTGATCGAGAGCAGTGTTAACTATCTTCGGTTCGACTTTGGATACGAAAGAGTTAAACATACAAAACTCAACTTTGGAAAATAAGGAGGTCTGTTTTGCCTTCAGTTGTGATCGGGTTAGGACCTTTTCAGAGACATCACCAACCACTTGAGAGATAGGATGATCTCTGGTCCATTTGGTGAGAGGAGGGTAGTTTGGATCAAAGGTTGGGTCTAGTTCAGCATTGATCATTTCTTCTGGCTCGGATTGGCTTTTGTAGTCGAGCGACATATCAGCATGCTCCCCTTCGATAGATGAGCTATTAGAAGCTTGGGGTTCAGAGGTTGCTTGTGGTGCTGGGCTTTTAGACGTTGATGCACCTTCGGTTGGTGAAGCACTTTCGGTTGGAGAAGTACTTTCTGGAGTATTTGGAGAACTTGGCTCCCCCTCAACATGCGAGCTTGGCTCCCCCTCAACTTGTGAGCTTGGCTCCCCCTCAACTGAAGCATCGTTGGATGGAGGTTCATTAGAATTCGATCCTCCTTCGTTCATTCTCCTGGCAGCTTCTTCGATAATTTGTTTCATGTGGTCTACCTTGTTGTCTGTTGCACCTGCTTCTGGGAGAGTAGCTTTTTCTGGTTCGTCAAAAAGCTCCATAAACTTCTCGTATAGATTAGCGATTGAGACTGTGACTTGGCCAGTTTGAGGAAAGATTTCCTCAGCTGTGTCTTCTTTGGCCTGCAGCTTTTTGACATAGCTATCATCAAAAGTCACGTAGTAGGTCTCTTCGTTTTTCCTCGAACGCTTGTTTAGAACCCTGTATGCTTTGGAAGTGAGAGAGTAGCCCAGAAATATTCCTTCGTCGGCTTTGACATCGAACTTGTTACGGTGTTCTTTAGAGTTAAAGATGAAACACCGTGAGCCGAACACGTGGAAAAATTTCACATTGGGCTTTCTGTTGTTGAGAATCTCGTAAGGTGTGAGCGTGAAGCGCTTGTTGAGATATGACCTGTTCTGTGTAAAACAAGCAGCAGAAATAGCATCAGCCCAAAAATAAAGAGGTAAGGAAGCGAAACTTAGCATAGTTCGGGCAGCTTCACACAAAGATCGGTTTTGTCTTTTGACAATTCCGTTCTGTTGAGGTGTGTAGGGAGCTGAGAAGTTGTGAATTATTCCCTTTTCTGCTAGAAATTCTTCAAATTCCCTGTTCTTGAATTCCAGACCATTGTCGCTCCTAATGTTGCAAACGACCTTCTTGAGCTGTACTTCAATTTGCTTGATAAACACTTTCAGCTTATGAGTCACTTCAGATTTGAGCTTTAGAAAGAACACCCATATAAATCGTGAAAAGTCATCAACAATAACAAGAATATACTTGCTACCACCGATGCTTTCGATAGATGATGGACCACACAAATCAATATGAAGTAATTCGAGTGGTTCAACAACTTTAGTGTTAATTATAGATGGATGACTTTGACGACTCTGCTTCCCCATTTCGCATGCAGCACACAAATGATCTCTGTCGAACTTGAGCAATGGAAGACCTCGAACATGACCTCCGGTGACAAGTTTGTTGATATCTTTAAAGTTGAGATGAGAGAGTCTTCGGTGCCACAACCAGCTTTCGTCAGATTGTGCTTTTGATAGCAAGCATATAGCTGGGTTTCCTTTGATGGGTTTGAGATTTAGAGGAAACATTTCACCCTTGCATTCAGATTTTAGAATTACTTTCTTCATCTTCTTCTCAATAATTTCAGAACCTTCATCGTCGAATGAGACTTTGAGACCTGTACCTCCAACAAGCTGAGATACACTGATGAGGTTGTGTTGCAGTCCTTCCACATATGCCACCTTTCTTATGGTAAAATCACCATTAGTTATCATTCTGTATCCCTTTATGGTGCCGAAAGAGTTGTTTCCAAACTTGACGTTGCCACCATTTGCAAGAGACCTGTATTCCCTGAGCTCCTCTTTCCTCCCTGTCATGTGACGCGAGCAGCCACTATCGATGTACCATTCTTCGTCAAACTGCTCGTCACTTATAACCTGTAAAAATTAAGCAGATTTAGGAACCTAAAGTTTCTTGGGTCCACGTGAGCCTTTAACAGGAACAGGAATAGTAAGAGAGACGTCAACAAGATATGTTCGTTTTATAAGTGTTGTTTCATTTTTCTTTTTAATGGTAAAGACTTTTATTTTATTAGGATTGGGTGCGTTCGGTTTAGACTCTGGTGTGGATGTAGAAACCTTCTGTTTGCCCTTTTGTTCAGCTGACGAATGAGGTTTTTGAGAACGAACAGAATGAGCTTTAGAGCAAGATGGAGATGAATTAGAAGAATTAGAAGAATTAGATGAGTGTGAAGGAGTGGGCTTAGATTGAGATGACTTCTTGGCTGGAGACTCTAGGTGACCCTTTTGCTTTTGATCATTAGTGGGACTGACCTTAGAGTTTTGATTTCCTTTGATAACAGAACCGAACCTTTGCTTTCGGTTGAAGTCGTTCTGTGAACCGAACCTTGGCTTTCGGTTGGAGTCATCCTCAGAACCGAACATTTGCTTTCGGTTGGTATTCTTTTCCGAACCGAACCTTGGCTTTCGGTTGTTGTGGCTCTCATGCTTTTTGACAGGATTGTTCTCAAACTTCAGATTTTTGTCTTGATGTGAGAAATATGCATTCTGGGATTGCCAGAATTGTTTCCTTTCATAGAGATTCTTCTTGTATCTCTGGTTCCTTTCACGTTTCTTATTCCTCATCTGCTTCGGTTGATGATGGATATTGGCTTTCATTTTTGGTTTCTCCTTGGCTGGTTCACTTTGGACTGTGGGAGTTTCACTTTGAACTGACGAATTAGAGGGAACTTCTTCTTTGGCTGAGCTTCCATTCTCTTGAGGAATGTCTTTCGTACCACTGGTACTTGGCACATCGAAATTATCTGGCTTGTTCAGGGGTTCTGGTATGTATCTACCTTTACTAATCCAAGAAGTCCTTTCTGACAAGCCTTTCGTTTCATCTGCGTTATCGATTGGAGCTGACCAAAAGAACTCATCACAGCCATCAGCATTATCTTCGTTTACAATAGCTGTGAGTTCAGCAGTCTGATGTTCGGTTACTCCAGTAACCTTGTACACTTGATTTGGAGTGGTCCTGGCCTTTTGATAGACAACCGCTTTCTCTGCTAAGATCGGGGACTTTTGTTGGGACAATCGAGCGAACTCCACTGAATTTTCAGAAATTAGATTCTTGTGGTTTTCAGATTCGCTTTTTACAAATTCTGAGCAGTCAACCGTGTCCTCTACAGAAATTTCACTCATATTGTCATCCTCATTAAGCTCAGATGCATTTTCAACATCAATTTTATTTTCTGAGCTCAAGTTGGCATTTAAAGAGTCAAATTTTTGTATGGTTTCGGTTCTCAGTTTAAGTCTATCATTTTCATCCAAAAGGTTTTTGAGCATGTCCTTGTGGTCCTTGGATTTAATGAAAGATTCAATTTTGTCCAGTCCATACATATAGGTCGGATTGACATCATCAGATGATATCACACTCTCACAATTATAAGCTTCAGCATCGATTTCATCCTCCTTAAACTCAAGGAAGGGCAAAATCATGCGATGGATATTTTGTCCTATCTCACAATCCAAGTGAAGCTGAGTAATATTAGTATAAAGACGTTTTGCAATCAAACAAAAAACATTACGCTGTTTTAACAACTTTAAATTGTCTCTCTGTAAATAAAGGTTTTCATCTTTTATTTTAACTAATTCAGACTCCTTCCACTCGATCCACATGCGCCGCTCCTCACTCTTCGAAGACACCCTGCTTAATTGATCAGTTAGGTTAGAATTGGTGACTCGAGTTTGAGTTAAACTACTATCTAGATGTGAGATTCGTGAATTAACACTTTTTAGTTCTTTTTCATAGGAGCTGTGTGGTACTTTAAATGAAACAAAAACCGATTGTACCTTCTTGATCAGTTCATCGAGTTCGTTGAACTGCACGCTGAGCGGTTTGGCCATAAAGCACATATCCTGCTGCTCCTTCGGTTCATTGCTTCCACCATCGGTGTTGTATCCCCTCATCTGAGATACTTCAGACACCATCAAGCACCTGCCTCCACTGCTCTCCTCTTTAGCCACACAAGCCTTTCCATGCGAAGGCCTCCTCACTTCATCGTCTTCGAAGTCGGTTGACCAAACTTCCACTCCACCGAACTCGTCATCAGCAACCGAACCCTGCACAATTAGAGCATTCATGGAAGGGTTAGCGGTAGATTTCTTCTTCCTCATCTCATCAAGCTTTTTCTGCAGCAAAGCCTCCTCATCCTTTTCCTCATCTTTTTCAGCCATCTTTTTGAGAACACAATCCTTAGCATAGTGGTTTTTCCCACCACAGTAGTAACAGCTCACTCCAGAATCATCATCTGCCTTCGGTTCCTTCTTGGGCTCTTCAACCTTCGGTTCATTGTTAACCTTTTCTGAACTATAACTCCCCTGCCAGTTTCGATTTTTGTTGCTGGGGAATCTTTTCTTAAAGAACCTCTTGGGATTAGACACCATCATAGCATAATCCTCAGACGTGAGGTCATACTCCTCCAGGTTGAAGTCTTCATCCTCCATCACGGCTTTACTTTTTGAAAGGAGGGACAGCGAACCTAGGCTTGAAACAACGTTCTTTTCCTGCAGTACAATCTTCTCCTGGGACTTGAGAATACCCACCAGTTTTGCCAAAGAATAAGATTTAAACTGTTCATGGGCTTTAACCGTGGACACCACTGCTCTCCACTCTGACCTTAGACCATTTAGAAACGTAACCTTCTGCTCGATAAGCTTCCTTTCGATGTCATGTTTGATCATCTTGCTGAGAAGATGATTGAAGCGATCGAACGTCTGGGTCACAGTTTCGTCGGCTCCTTGCTTGAATTCTCCAAACTCAGATAAGATCAAGGTTTGGATAGAATGTTCAAGATCCTCGTCTGTAGAGTACAGTTCACGAAGTCTATCCCAAACTTCCTTTGCCGTCGTGCATGAGCTTACCAATCTGAAGATGTCGGACTGAAGGGCGAATCTGATCAATCGTAACGCCTTGATATTGCACTGGAATTTGTCCTTTTCATCTTGCGCAATATCTTTAACATCCTTCAGCAGATCATTATACTCCTTTTGAGTTTTAATAATCCTCGACGTTGCAAAGTGAGAGAAAGGTCCATTAATGATTGCTTCCCATATGAGGTATCCATTATCCTCAGAACCTATAACGTAGTCTTCGAAGTGATGCGCCCAGACTTCATAATCATGGGTATATAGGATGGGAATCTTCGTGGTTTAACCGATGCTGTTGGAAATATTGATGGGATTCGATTGCGACTCGTCCATTATGATCGAAAAACCTGTTCAAAGATCAGACTTGTAATAACTCAGATTAGGGCAAAATAATAAATATCAAGATACGTCAATAATGAGATGACGGCTCAATAAATATCAGTAATTGCGGAAAAACCCTAATTGAAACCTTTTCACAGAAAAGAAGTGTATCGATTACACAACCTCCTGCTCTGATACCAATTGATGAGATTAAAACTTAATCTTGAAGATCGATTAGATCTTAAACAGGTGAAGAAATATTTAAACAATAAGAACGAAAGCAAAAGTATGAACAACTCAACGATGAATCAAACGAGTCGAATGATTATAAACAAAACCCTCAGAAGAGCTCGATCAAGAACATCAACTGTAGAGGGTTGGAGGTTTACAAGAACGATAAAATAAATCTGCAATGCTATCGTAATCGTTACTTCTTAATTGTTAACCTAATATGCATGCAAGCATATCTTTATATAGTAAACCTAGCAAACTCACGGTTGGACAGGCCCAATACCGGAGTACAAAATAAATGGACTATCAGCCGAGCCCAATGACGCAATCTTCAAAAGAGTCTTCAACTCAACAATAGGGTTTGGTATCGAGATGGTTTGGGTAATTATTTTCAGTTGAGTTTTTCTTTCGAAAGTTACACGGGGCGACCGTGGGAGTGTCTTTTGCTCAATAGCCGGATGGGAATTCAGTATTTCTGATAATTGGTAGGAGTTGGGACAAAGGAGGTCTCGACTGATCATGGGAAGCAGCCATGAGGCAGCATGGTCCTTCGGACAATAGTTGTGATTTGAGGTTTCGTATGGGAGTGGGATAATGAGTTGTTTGGGAAATGTTAAGTCACTCGCAGTGGGATTAAATAATCTCAGAGTAATTGATTTTACCCTATTACGCAAGTCTCATCTGAGTCAAACAGTTGCAGGGATGAATCTCCTACTCGAGGGATTATCTGAGCCTTTCGTCCAGTATAAGTATTATGTAGCAGTATTTGGTCAGTGACAATGTTCCCTTGGAAGTAGCGATGTGATTGGGGATCGAAAGCATTTTGTTGGTACGAAACTCCATAAGGTTGGCATGGTGGTGGTTCGGTGTAGGAGGTCTGACAGAGAGTCAGACCATTGAAACTATAGGTTTCGGAACTCATGTGAGATAGGATTGATTTTTATTCCAGGAATTATGGTTTCATTCTTCATCAGGCTTGAAGAACTAATCTAAGGATGGTTTCAGTAGTTCTGGATAAGTCGTTGTATGTTAAGAGTTGGAAGTGTTATGTTTGGTCTATTATTCACTGAGAGTTCGACATGGAGTTGTTTTAGTATGGGCGGTCTGTCGAGAGTCAGACCATGATAGATTTCAGGTCTCAGAAAAGTAGAAGTGGTTGGCAGAGGCCAAAGGTTTTATTGTTGTCCTCAGGATGGAAGTTTCAGTTGTCTTGGGAAGATTTTCTTACGCACATAATTTTTTACTGTGTTATTCAAGTTGTTTGTTTTGATATAAGTGTTAGTAAGGAGCAATTCGAAGATGAAATCTAATTTAAGTGGGGGGGGGGGGAGTTGTAACACCCGTAATCTAGAACATCAATTGTGTAAGAAATCCCCTTTTCTAAGGACCAACTCATCGAGTTGATGGTGGGCAACTCGATGTGTTTGAGGCTTTTGGGTCATGTGTTTTTATGGACCAACTCGGTGAGTTGGTGAAGGAAACTGGACGAGTTGGACACTGATTTAGAAACCCTAATTTTAGGATTTTGCACCCTATTTAAACACCTTAAGTCTTAGGTGTTGGCCTCATTCCTAATCTCCATAGCCCCTAACTTTAATCTCGAAACCCTAGAGCCTCCTTGAGTGTTGTGAGCTCATTATGGGTGTGTTTTTGTGTGTTTGAAGCTCATTGAAGGAAGGGAAGCTTAGTGAAAGGTGGTGGTTCAAGTAGGAGCTTTCAGATCTTGATTCTCTGCTCCATTTCAAGCATATTTCGGGTATAATGTTCTAACCTTGCTTAATATTTGCTTAGATCTCTTCTTGGGTTAGAATGTATGATTTTATCCATGGATGGATGGTTAATGGGGAAGTAGAAGTCCGAAGTGTTTATTCTTTTAGATCTATGATCTTCATGAGCTCTTTTGGCATAAAGATGCCAACTTTATGGGTTTAAAGGGCTTCATGCATCCATTAAGTCTTTCATTTAGCCTTTTTGAGTTCTTGAGCTCCTTTTAGTCATGCTTAAGCATAAAGATGGAAACTTTATGTAGCCACCTAGCTATATAGGGTCAGATCTACATTTTGGGGTTTTGTCCTTGATGATTAAGTGCTTAATGGTTGATCCCTCACTCTTTTAAGTCTAAGGTTTGGGTTTGGACCCCTTTGGGTTGTTCCTAGGGGTAAAGTTGGAAACTTTACCCTTCTTGATCTCATATTGGTCAAGATTTGAGTTGTGGAGTCCTTGGAGTTGATAATGTTCATTTAATGTATTAAGATGTAGGTTTCTGGTGAACTCGGCGAGTTTATGGATAAACTCAGAGTTTATGGATGAACTCGACGATTTGGCTCGACTTTTCCCAACTTCGCGGATTGCTAGATGAACTCAACGAGTTGAAGGATAAACTTAGCGAGTTGGGTCAGCTCACGTTATTGACTTTGACTTTTGACGTTAGCCTTTGACCAAGTTTGTTCCAAGGGGTATTAGAGGTAATTTAATTGTAATTAAGGGTTATATGGGCTTAGGATAAGGCCCATTGGGCCTTTGTGGATCTTTTGGAATTGGGCCTCAGTTTTGGTTCATGTTGGGGTTAGGGGTAAAATGAGCATTTTACCCCAAGTATGGTTGGTAGGCCTTGGGATGGATTCCTATTGATAATAGGGTGTTATTTTGATCTAATTGTTCGAAGGTGTCGTCATGGCAGCAGCTAGGGATTTCTCTCGATGAGCTTCCACATACGGGGTGAATCTCCTCACTATCTATGGGTTAAAGGAACCAATGCTGACCCATCTGGGTAGGAACACCCATGGCGTGACCCTTGGCATTTTGTATGGAAGACTAGGAGGCGGCTCCTGGAACTTGTCTGTTATAAATGTTAGCTAAGTAGTTGTATATTGTATGCTAGTTGTCTTTATGATATTTTCATAGAAGACCAGGAGGTGGCTCCTAGAACTTGTCTGTAAGACCTAGGGTTGTGGCCCCCGACCTAGCAAGGAAGACCATGAGGCGGCACGTGACATAAAGGCAAGAGTCTGGTTTGCACATAGCACTCCTATTGAATATGCTTATGTGTGATATGTATGGCTCATGATTATGTATGTTATGCAAGGCTCGTTTGATATGTCAGTATGTGGTATTTGGGGGAACTCACTAAGCTGTGTGCTTACCATTTGTGGTTTATGGTTTTAGGTACTTCCCTTTCGAAAGGAAAGGGCCTGACTTGATCGTAGCTCATACCCTTGTGTTTTCCGCAATGTGTGATCTTTGGGAATGAACTCTGATAATTGTCTTATTTTAAATATTTTTGAATGTTTGGATAAAGTTAAAATGGTGTTTTGATTATAATAAAAATGAAATTTTTACCCATGACTTTCGAGATGTTACAGAAAAATCTAATTTACTCCTAAACCAACTCTTAATTCCACTTATATCCAAGATGAGACTTGAACCCTTGACCTTAAAGAGGGAGGGCAACACCTGATACGGTTAGGTTAGAAACCCTTTTGTTATATAAACTTCATATTTGTATTTAATAAAAGATGCATGTAAGCAAAACATGGATGTGCATTCCAACATGGATGCCTATTGCCATTCTAGGACACTCAATTTGGTCAATCGCTTACATATAACTTAAGTAGTCATATATATATATATATATATATATATATATATATATATATATATATATATATATATTTTGTAATTCTATGATGTTCATCTTTAATAATGTTTTAAAAGAAACTAAAAAGCTAATAGCCTAGCGGTACCAAGACTTAACAGGTAGATCCCCCTCAGCCAAAGCTTGAGGGTTCAAGTATCATTTGATACAAAATATAGATTTAGTAGTAGAATAGTGGATGCGTGTTAGCTGTTTTAAAAAAATACATGTGACAAAAGTTCAATGACTTAGCTGAGATAAACAAGAAGACATGTTATTCTATCACATTAAGCCTTTAACAATGTTTCAAATACATATTATGTAGACATCATGTTAGCAAAACTTCACTATAAGTAAGTAGTAGGTCACTTGTAACGTGGGTAGTGATTGGAACACTTTTTTGCAAAAGTACAATACATTAAAATATACTAAAAATGTTGGTTGCTTAGGTGAGACAAATAAAAAAGTTAGTTGCTATTCAACCCATACAAAGATTAGAATGTTGTTTGTGGTTAGCTTTTTTAGTATTTAATATATATATATATATATATATATATATATATATATATATATATATAGGTTAGAAACAATTCAAACCAAAGTAAAGATATATTTTGAATATAAAAGGAAAAATGAAGGGCTAGTGTAGTAAGTTAATTCCAATTTGATTTGATACAACTATTTCTTCTCCAGCACCAACCATTACCGCACAATACATTCCCCATGGTGTGGTGCCACATGGCACTAACCGCATTGTGCGGTGTGCCCATACCCTTAAGTCGGAGTAAAACAGACTTACTTAGAATCCTATATCTAGATAGAAGTTATTGCCTCTAAAGTTCCTTTATTCGAAGGACTTCCCACGAGTCAACATGATAAGTGAATTCCAAGACCATCAAATGCACCTAATTTTACAATTTAATAAAGTAGAATACCAATCTCATCAAATAATAAACAAGGTTGATTTGAGAAAACATAATTATGTTAGAAATTAATAACTAAATTGAACAAATAAGAAATTGATTTCAAGTCGTATACATTTCATGAACAAATAAGAAATTGATTTCATGTTGTATGTATTTCTTTGGTGTTATCGCACATGTGCATATGGGGTGGAAAGTATATAGGAGTAGAGATGGGGATATATGAGATGGGTTGGTAGGTTTCATAAGGTAAAAAGTAGAATACACATATGCACCACTTTCGCTATGAAGTTCTTGCTTTTGGTTCGTTATTAACCAAATTTTTAAATATTTATTACAATAATATTTTTTATGTTAGTGTATATTCGATAAACAATATAAAATTTCTCTTATTAGTAAAGGTTTAAGTTTTAAATCAATTATATATAAAATTTATAGATTTATAAAAATAACTAATTACCATCAATGTATATATGTATTTTCCTAATACCAACATATGGCACACAACAATATGCAGGTCCGGTTCGGAGGATTCAAAAGCCTAGGACAGAGAGAATAAAAAAAGCCCTTAGGCCTTAACGTGTAACGAATTAAATTACATAAACTAATTCTTTTTATTAAAATAACGATAAACTTTATAGCAATAAACATAGCAAAATCATAGTATTTTAATGATTAATTATATATTGTAAGAGCTATCCGACGACCCTTGAAACTCTCCTAACATTCTTGATAATCAAATAACCTAATTTATGATAAACAATTTTACAAGTAACATAATCTAGTAACGATAATATGATAAAGTGGTATTTGATTCTTTAAATACTCATGATTTCTAAATTCAAACAATTATACAATAAACATAATTACATAAATACCTAATCTCATTCTCATAATTCAATTTCAGTTTCTAATAGTAATAATTTTTTCAATCATTCATTATAATCTAATTGAATCATATTTCAGAATAAAATTAAGATTTCATAATCTGATTAGTGATAATAAACTACTAAATTGATTTCTATGATTTTTGAATCCGAGAAATTGATAAGATTTCATTCACTCATGTTTAAACATTCTATTAAACTGATTTCTATAATGATAATAAACTATTAAACCGATAATCTATGAATCATTCAAGTATGAAATTGACAATTATAAACTTATAATCCTCAATTTCTCATAAATCGTAATCTATTAGACTAATAACTATTATAATATTACCTGATTAGTGATTTGCATGACTGCAGGAGATCAGATAATTGTCTAATCGATCCTTGTTGTTACTGTCTTACTGATTGGTGATTGCTGAAAGTTAAGTTGATGTGGCTTCGTTGTTGTCGTGGTGTCGCCCTACCCTGCTCACCGATGGTTGCTTTTTTTTTTAATGATGATTTCTGGCTTCTTTTCGTCGAATGTTGATACTCGATGCCGCCTTGTGCAGTTGTGCCTTCTCCCGTACGCGATGCTAATGGTCCTGGACTGGTTTGCATTTGGATTAGGCTGAAAACTATATATACTATTTTAAAAAAATTGGGCCCCTGAAAATTATGAGCCCTGTTCCTATGCTCTTCTTTCCCTTGGTCTAAACCGGGCCTGACAATATGTCTCATATAACTAACCTTTATATTATTTTTAGTGAGTTTCATTTTCTTTTTATAATATATAGTACATGTGAGACCAACGTATTATACGAGTTGATTAAAAATAAGTTAAATATGAATTTGTAAACATTAAACATTTTGTAAAATAAAATTTTGAAATAAATACAAACAAAATTATGAATAAATAATTAATTCAATCTATACTGATAGAAAAACTATTAACATATTTTAAATCGATGTAAACAACATTAATATTTTTTGAAAATGATAGATGAGTAGATGTTAATTTCGAATTTTGAAATCAAATGGATGTGTTTTATGAGCTAGAATATTTGAAACTATCAATGATTTTGTCCTTAGGATTAGGATTAGAATAAAAAAAAGAAAAAACATGTTAATTGCAATTTATTATCACATTCATTACATTAATACATTATATATATAAATATGTATAAATAGAAGTATTTATGTGTTTTTATTTTTAAAAATTGAAAAACCAAAAATTGGCATATGAATAATATTTATTTTAAAAATACCATAAAATGACAAATATCAAAACTCACTAGAGATGGACATGTAACGGAAAACATCTTGATTTATTAGATATAAATTTTATTGGTTTTATTGTTGATATTGTTAAATTAACATGATGTATATGTTTGAAAGACTTTGAAACTGTAGTTATAATTGACTTCAAAATATACAAGGTGATTGTGATTTTTAGTTCGAGTTTTTTGATGAAAATTTTATTATGACCGCATAATATGTAATGTGATGACCGATTTATAATTTATCTAACATATTGAGATCAAACTTATAAAGTTTATATCATATTTGTCAAATATTGTCATCACACAATTTTTATTTTGTACAACTTTATATCACATTAAAAGCATTTTTCTTGACTAAAAAGTATATTTTAGACTGACATTCCGAACTGAAATTCCCGTTCCATATAGGAAAAAAAATCAATTCCGGTATTTCGATAATAAGTTAAAAGTCAGATGAATAGTTTCGTAAATTTTTAAAAAATTGTTTTATGCTTAACAAAATCTATCAAAAATTGAAGAAATTAGACATCTCGGACGTGTCAAAACATATAATATGTATTTTTTTTTCATTTGCACCAAATACTTTTCAAAAAACTTTACCAATATCCAAATTGTCTTTTCAAAATGTTTAATATCATCCATTCTTTGATAACATGGCTCATGTAAAACCTTGGTATTGTATCTACTTCATGGTTGCTAGTTTTTAATTTTGTTAGATTTTAGTAAAAGAAGCATTTCCTTGGAATTCCGAAATTGCTCGTTTGATTTCAAATTTGTTTTTGAAATTCTTGTATCTTGTTATTTATTTATTTATTTTTCTTTTATGTATTGTATTTGGCTAAAAAAATGATTTTGATGTTATATAAAGTTAGTCTGGAATGTCACATTCTAGAAAAAAAAAACATTTTTTCAAAACACAAAAAACTTGGTCATTTTGATTGTTTATTTTTTTTAAGCAAAAAACAAACTTAGCATAATTCTATAATCATTTGCCAAAAAGGTAAAATAAAAAATTAAGAAATGACGCAAATATCCAATGAAATCGCAAGTGGCCGTTACGGCTACAATTTCATCAAAAATATAAAAAATAATTTCGATTTTTACATGAAAAAAACGAAAATTTATGTCATTTTTGTGATTTCCTCTCCAAAATATCATCTTGGATTTTTTTTCTTATAAAGTGAAATTTTACAAATATTTAATACATAGTTTAATTATGCATTAGACACTTACACAATTTCACTTGAAAAGATAAAATCTCATATAAGATTTTGGATTTTGGAGGTAGAATCTTAGATGCCAGATGTCATTTGTATTTCGTTATACAAAAATGGCAAACTTTGAATAAAAAAAATACTTTTAACGAAATCTCAAACCATGAGCCCCATTTGTACGTGATTTCATTATTTGTTTCAACCTTTTTTTCTTACTATTTTTTAACAAATAATTAAAAAACTAGGCTAAATTTGTCTTGTTCTCTATTCATAGTGGTTCTTTTTACTGACATCCAAAATTTCCTTTACTCACATGTGGCATGATTCATAAATTTAAACAACCCATGTTATTGCCTAAATTTTCAACCATTTTGACAATTTCACATGACATCAACCACTTCTTTATACTCATGTTGTTATTTATCCAAACGCCAAACCAATTCTTATATAGATGAAAAGTTACAAAAATTGTCAGTTTCCGTTTGAGATTGTTAAGTGTTTGTTTATGTCAAACACCATAATATTGTTGCTAAATGCTAAATAACTAAACTAAAAACCAGATTAACTAATTAAATGTGTTTGGTTAATTTAAAAGTTGTTCAACCTAGCTATGGCAAACCAGAACCATATATAAATTTAGGAGTACCATTTTCAATATGAAAAAACATATTACTTAGCATATTATATTTGTATTTTGAAACATCTAATTGATGATATAACATCTTTATGTCTTTTAATCAAATAAATAAATAAATAATGATGTTTGAGGATGTACCATTTTCATGCAAAAAACATATTACTTAGCATATTATATTTGAATTTCGAAATATCTAATTGATGAAATATTTATGTTTTTAATCAAAATATATTTTTTAATAATATTTGAGGATGTACCATTTTCATGAAAAAACATATTACTTATGGTTTTTAACAGATCGAATAAATCCAAAAATCCATCAACTCCTACCCATTGAGCTTATATAGTAGAATGTGTTTGGTGATCACCATAAAAGCGTTTGTAGTTCCTTTTCTTATACTGAGGATGACCAAATCTCTTTAATGCATTCTCTTGTGCTTTTCAGATTCTGTAAGACCAAAATGGAACAAAGCTTCCTCTTTCCAAAATGGAAATTATATATATTTGTAGTAAGAGGAAGCTTCGTGGAAGCTACCCCAAGTCCCCAACGCCCCCATCTTTTTTCTTTGTAAATCAGTAAAAGAGATCAACATATTTCATACCCTCCATCAATTTCTTATTTCAATTAAAGAGTTAGCAGCATCATATATACAAGTCAAGAAAATGACAGGTCAGAGAATGAAAACCTAGCTGGAAAGGAGAATTCAAACTTCACATTGATTTTGATTAATTAGTAGTTATTTGTGTAACTTGGTATGTTTGGTGCACGCCGGAATAATTCTTGAGGGACTAAGTGAGTAAATTGTGGAATCTGCAGGACTGGACGTGAGTGAATGCTTGAGTGGAGCTTGGAGGGTTGTACCTTGTAGGCTGTAGCTATGTGTAGGCAAGGTGCATTAAAGAGTGACGTTCGGGGTATACAAATATACGTGTATAATCCCACATAGGACTATAGGAGACGTATTAGATCTCTTTAGTATGTATGCTATATTTACAGAAAATTTGCTGAGTTACCTTTTGTCATTCTCATCTTTTCTCAAGAGTTTTCACTCATCTTCTTCTTTAGTAGTTCTTATGTTTTAGGGTTTCTTGTAGACCTTTAAACGTATTTAACATTTTGTGTTTATGTGAGATCATAATTTGTAGTGAGGATCTCATTGTGATCATTGTTTCTTCGTAATAAAGAGGTTATCATTTTTTACAATATTACTTCAAATATGAGCTCAGACGAAGAAAAGTATAATCAAACAATGATGTACAGTGGGATCTACTACATCTCATTAACATCATTGTTTTGCATTTTCCCCATGCTAGCCGACTTGTTCAATGGCTTCTGTGAAGGAAGATTTTGGTTTCCACCCAAGTATTTCTCTCTTAACGTAGTTTCCATCACTGCAATAAATGTTCTGATTGTGATGAAACTCCCTATGGGTTTTTATATTCAGGGCCAAGTAGCCAAGCTAGGAAGCATGGCGACTATGGCGTTCATGTCCACCATGGTGGCTAACATGCTCCCTTCTTTGGGATATATGGACAACAAGACACTTGTTGATAGTGTCATAGGTTTTACTATTCCAATTATCCTCGTAATTGTGGATAGTTTTATGGAGTTTAATACCGGTGTTATTAGCCACGTAAAAAATTTAGCATACACCCTCATCGCTATGCTAGTCTTCTTACTAATAATTTTGATTTCTGCTGCTATAGCAATTCCTTCTCTTAAGCAGATTTTAGAAGCCCGGTATCAAGCCACTAGCCAAAGAGTGTCAAGAAATCAACGTCCAGAAGATAGATTCAATGTGGAGAAGCTGAGAGAATATGTGAAAATACATCTAATCTTGGCAGAAACTTGCGACCCTCAGTTTGCTTTGGCTAGTAGTCCATTATCCTCTACTTCTGGCTTAATTTGCTTACTTGTTTTAATCATCTACATACCTGTGGCTGCGTTAGTATTGATAACAGATCATGAGAGAATGTCCGGATCTCGTTATAGATGGTGGCCAACCATTACAATACAGTCTATTGGAGTTGTAGTGGGTTCCATTGCTCCGATATGTAGATATTTCACAGCCACTCGTTTGGAAACTTCTGCTGTTTTTAAAGTAGAAGAGTATTGGACACTAAAGTTGAGCGAGTGGAAAGAAAGTCGTATCTCTTTTCTATCAAATGGCCGATCAAGGAATGTAATCTTTAAATTGAATAACCACATTCTCAGTCTTTGGATTGGATTTCAGAAGGGCATTGTTGTAATGTGCCAAATAATAGGCATCATCCCCATCAACATAGTTTTTCTAATATGTGTCGCTTATTGTTATTTCATGTCATTATAGGAAGTCGGAAATTTGCGGTTTGCTCCACCCTTAAGGAGTGATTTCTTATATATTAGAATTCGTGTATGTTACTATGTTGTGATGATTCTTAATGTTATATATGTATCTAGATATTTGGCTCGTTGGATGTAGTCGTATGGGACTTGATGTTTATGTTCTAGCGGTTTTTAGAATCATGCTCAGTCTAAATTGAAACTGATCAAGTGAAAAAATAAATGAAAGATAACAAAATGCATGGTGATTTTTCTCCTTTAATTTTCCTTTAGAAAAGGTCTATATGACTATATGACTATATCAGTATCTATTTAGCACAAGGTTGCAACATGCCCGCATCATTGGATAACATGAGACTGCAGAAATAACATAACATAAGTAACATGTCGAAACTGGGGAATTTCAAGTAGTTTGAACAGGGAAGGATAAATATGGATGAATGCTTAGAAAATGCCAGTAATTACGGTGCAACCCTGAAAACTTAAGAATTCATTATTAATCGATTGAATTAACTTTAACTGTGTTATGGCCTATCTCTGGGTTCTAGCGGAGAGCAACTAACTTCAATAAACATAGATAACTGGAAATTTTAATTAGCAGATCGGCTTTCGTGAGTGAAGGAAAAATCAAGCGTCCAAAATGGACTCACATTCTATTTTAGGAAAGGGAAGTAAGCCTTTCAAGTGAAAGTTGGACAACACCAAAAGGATGGCATGTAGTCTTCAGTCTTTTTTTTTTTTTTTTTTTTTTTTTTTTTTAAATCTTTCTTTTTGATCCCTCGGTAGATGCACAAAAGACTGTCTCCATGCTTGACACCCATCCACCTCAATGGCGACTTTTGAATATTATAAGACTGTATATTACTAGCTTTTTTTTGTACTACCTTTGTTTATATCTCATTTAACCGTTGCTTTCGCTTGAGACATGAACTCCATGGTACAAAAAATCAAAAACCATTTGCAGCTTTAAAATATGGGAACCATGCATACTTTCATGCTTTTCTTTTGAATTCTCCATACTTTGTACGAAGATAGCCTATAAATGATAGTCACCGTACATACGTGCCATCCCATTAAATGCATTAATTATTTCATGAATCTCCTTTTCCATAAGATTGGAGGGAGTCATTTCGGCAACCATCTTTGTTGGCTCGGTAAGAAACATACCGCAACCTTGGCGTGCTGAGTGTTGAGCCCCAACTCGGTAGATTCTTGCCACATTCACCCTCTCTCCTCCATACAATTTATGACCGCTTTTACCCTAAAAATCCAAAAAAGTTGAAAATGCAAAAATATTTATGGATCAATCATTTTACAAGGATATATTAAGTATTTGCATATTTAATTTAAATTATAACAAATTAAATTCAAATCTTAATCTTCTGAATTTTATTTACTTAAAATAATAGATTAACTGAATTTTTATTTTATTTTTTTTTATTAATATTTGACAAAAATAATTTTTATTAATTTTTTTTGTTAAAAAAAGTCATTTTTTATAATTTATCATTCATTAGATATTATTAATTATAAATGAGTAAAACACGTTTGTAATTATAAAACTATAAATTTGTAAGGCAAAATGACACAAACGTTTTACGAACTTTTTAGGATTGGTTCATTTACTCCCAAAACTATTTCTGTGGCCTTATGAAGGAATAAAGTCGATGTCTACCTGTTTTTTTTGTCATTAGTACCTAATGAAAGTCAAAGAAGTAATTTCAAATAAATATTTGAATAATTGACCAAATACAAAGTATCCCATTGTCAATACAAATTATCCCATCATCAATAACAATTAATTGGCCAAATACAAATTATCCCATGGACTAAATATGATTTCTAATTAATATATTATTTCCATAATACATTAATAAATCATTTATTTTGATTTCTAATTAATTATTAACCAAGTAATAAATTCATTAATCATTCTTCTCTATCTAAAAGTTATCCTATTAAATTGTCATGTTTGAAGGCAATCCAAAAAGACTGTGCTATTATTAATTTAAGTTTATACCAATTATAGGTATGGGCTTAGACACCTAATCCAACAATAACATTATCTAAAACTCAATACAGTCATTCTTCTATCCAATATTAGTCATTTAAATCTCAAAAAAATCATCTAAAATTTTGAGTTACTTACCAGCACCAATGTAAGCAACATACGATGAGAAAAGGATAGCCAAAGGAAAAAACGCAATCATCAAGTTATAATAAACAACTTGATTCTTAAATTTGAAATTTCTATCCTCACGATTGTTATTTATTGTGGATTCAATTTGATGATGTTTGCAAAAAGGGAGGTGTAGAAGATCACTAGTTTGCAATTGATCCTTAATTTGTTTAAAATTTCGTTTTCGTGGTGGAATTGGTAAATCTTCATTTATCTACAAACAAATAGTTTGCAATTGGATTACGGCATCCCTCTTCCGAATTGTGAATTATTGTGTTAGGTCCTAGCCTTAATGTTTCATTTGGGTGTTATATTAAGGATTTAATCATCTAAACTTGAATTTCTCCCTTCTAGATGTCTAGTTCTTACAATTATGGTATTCCCGAATCTTATGGAAAAAGCTTTCCTCATGAGGATGATGTTCCTAAAAATCATTCTGCACTTCCTCCACCTCCTCCAATAGTTCTCCCTGACCCACATGTTCTTCGACTTGAAAAGTTCAAGGTCACTCAAACCTTATTGGAAAGCAAACACCAAGATGAATGATCTGTGTTTGCACATGTCTTGGAGATGAAGCCATACATTGACAGGATGGGAATGTTAGGAGTCATTGTCTCGAGGAAGTTGGTTGTTGACTTGGTTCTTCAATCACTTCCTGAGTCATGTACTGAGTTCATTAAAGATTACTATATGACAGATCGCGACATAACCCTTATTGATCTTACCTATTTGCGAATTGCTACTGAATCAACAATGATTTGCTGCACGGGTAATGGAAATTTGATTGGAAGATCTATTTCGCAAACTTCCATGGACATTAATAATGGAAATATTGGAAGTCCAAAAAAGTGTTCTCTTCCTAATGGAAAGGGATCGGCCATGGTCAAACCGTTTGACCAAATGGTAAAGAGAAAGGCTAAGTCTGAGATTGTCCTGTATGACATTCCGAAAGAGACTGTTTGTTTCTACTGCCAAGAAAAGGGGCTTTGGATGCAAAGCTGTCATATCTACCTAAAGGACCATAAGGATGGCAAAGTCAAAATGTTTGACTCTACTTCACGTACTTCCACTATCTAACTTTATTAAGTTCCTATTTATAGATTCTTAATACATGATGTGATGAGATTACATTTTAATGTTTTGTAGTATCAAAAAAATAAAAAGGGAGCTTAAAGGAAGAGTAAGCTGAGTCTGATCGCGAAGAGATGGATATCGATTGCATGGTTCGATGATTAGAATTTTGAGCTACTAGTTAAGAGTTAAGATAGATTGGTTAGGAATATTTAGAAACATAGTTTTCACTTGTAATTGCTTTGTAAGGACAAATTTTTCTGAACAATTTATAAATAAAAAAAATTTGATTTTATCTTATTTTATATTTCCTTGCAATGAAATTTGTGAAAATTGGTGTTTTATATATTTTTAACAATGTTGAAAATGGATTTGATTCTATCGTTTGTGGTAGTGTCGAAATTTACCAAATAAGGAAAGATTATCATCACCCAAGTTTCAATTGAATAGAAACGGAGACATATGAGACATAAGAGCTATCGATTATTCTTGTGTTTCACTTCACATGTTTTTACTTCCCAAATAATATGATTATTCAAATATCCACAATCAATCATACTTTGGAAGTAGGTAATAAGGTAAGACTGTCATGAATCCGTCTGTAGATTGTCTAAAGTGTTTAGATATATTTGATGCAGTGTTCATAAGTACTCTTGTAATAAGATTTTAGTATTGGATTAAACCCACACTCATGTGAATCACTTCATGGATTTTATCACGAGTGATTGTGAGACGATAATATCATATATTTTTAAAACTGAGACATATGAGTTTGTAGTTTACATGTCGGTTGCACATTAATGATATGTAAAAGCACCAGTAACATAGTGTTATAAAATATATTGTTGTGTGTGATTTGATGAGTAAATAGAGCAAACATATGAGTCGAAGTTTAACCGTTCCTTTTACCCTAATAGGGATAAATGTGATATATGTGGGCCCCTCGATAATTTTGTAATGACACTTACAGCGCTCGGCCAAGTCTCGACTGATTTGATTTGTTTAGTTAGTTAGTCGTCATAAATCGGAAATCAAGAAACAACACATAGACAGAGAGAATGATTATAATCCATGTCTCATTTCTATACGATATCTTGTAGAATGGAGGAATATATGATCCCTTATCTAAAGGACGCGTTACTGATAAGATCAAAGTTCGACAGTGAATTTTGAGAGCTACGATTGCTAATTGGATTTTGTACCTACAGTTATAGCTATTAGACTTATCAAAGTAGGAGACTATTGTATTAGGTGTCTAAGCCCATAACTATAATTGGTATGTACTTGACCCGATAGTAGCATGGACCTTTTGGGTTGCCTTCACCAGAACAATTTGATAGGATGGATATTTGAGAAAGAGATTATTTGTGATTTATTAATATATTACAAGAATAATATATTAATATAGAAATCATCTTATTTAATTGGTATTGATCAAGAATTAATTTGGAATTAATTTAATGATCCAAAGAGACTGATTAAACTAACGGGGGCTAATTATGTAAATCACTAATATATATAGTTTTGGCCAATGATCCATGATTGATTAGTGATGGGCTAAGTTTATGTGAGAGTCCATGAAGTGTTAGTCCATAAAGCTATTATATGGATTATTGGATTAAAGGACCAAGCAAGTCGATTAGGGTGTACAAGTTGAAACCCTAGGAATTCCACACAATAAATGTAACCCCTTAGCTCCAAAATCGGCACCCCAAGAGTTCCAACAAGAACCCTGGTCAATTTTGTGCCTCCTATCCTCTCTCTCAAAGTCCTCCATTTGTTCATGGTGTTTGTGACACATTAGAAGCATCACATTTGGGGTGCTAAGCTCTTGAAAGTCCAAGTTCAATAAGCTACAACAAGAGGTAATCTTCTATCTTGATTTTTATGTTGCAAATCTCAAATTGTATGATAGTTAGGATGCATGCTTTGGATAAATGAAAATTGAATGTATAACTAGAGAAAACTTTGATCCAAAGCATTTGGGTTATATGTGCACCATAGGAGTGTTAGAGTACATAAAACCCGACGGGTTATTCATCCAAAAGTCTTGATTAAATTCGGCATATCCCCAATATCTATAATTGTTAGTCTTACGAGAGCTAAGAAGTTATGTATAGATCTATACAGGTCCATGATAACCCCAGTTGTGATTGCTAGCTACAATCTTAACAGGATACCTTCCATATAAAGTTACTGATAGTTTCATTTTCTTACTTCTTTTCCTAGTCTATTTTAGTTCATTCCATCTCATTTTAGTTAATCTTCATCCATATTTTCTATTTTTGTTATTTTTCATCTTTATTGGGTGGTTTCTAGTCTTTTTAGCTTAACTGCAAGATCTTTTCGAAGACTATTCCACATAGAGGAACACGGGACCTTTGGAAGCTTGTGGTTTACTTGAGGGCTTGAAGTGGTGCACTTTGGCTTGTTGTTAACATGATGATGGAGCAAGTTGGGCTTAATCTTTGTTGAAGAATGATGATGGTATGAAGAAAATTTGAGCTATAGAAGCTAAAGGAAGGAATGGGCCATCTTGGGAGAGTTTTAAAGACACATTTGGGAAATCAAGAACCTTGCATGTAGGTTGGAACAAGAAATAGAGAAGTAAACTAGAAGACCAATCAAATGGGCCAAATAGCCCACTCAACAGCATCCACACGGTTCACGTGGATTTACAAAAGGTCTGCATGGATTGTGATGTGAAGGAACCAACTTTTAGCCTTTTTACCTCTATCTAGGGAAAGTTTGTGGGATACTTTTGAGCAACTTTTTGATCCGAGTTTGAACCCTTTTTACTGGGTTTTTGAAGAGAAGAAGAGAGAGAACTCTTGAAGAGAAACTCACATTTTGCTCTCTAGGAAGATTTGAAGATTTGTAGATTTCTTTCATCTTTCATATTGAACAATGTTTGGTATCTCTAATCTTCCTTGTTTTTCTTTAATCTTGGCCATGCTATGCTAGATTTATCTTTGGTCAATGTTGGTTTAACCCACGGGTGATAAGTGTCTTGAGGAATTATTATGAACTTGTGTTTGAAATTTATGTGAATGTTTTCTAGTTAAACATCTTCTTGTGTTTATTTGTTCTTGATCATGTCCTTGGATGAATGGATGTTTATTTTGTTGGCTAATTTCTTGGTTAAGTAATGGACCCTCAAATTAGAAAGCAACAAATGGTTTATATGTTTGTTTTATTTTCATCTATACCATGGAAATATTTCCTCTATAATGATAATGTAAGCATTTGATTCTCCTTTGGACTTGGTGACTCTTAAAAGTCAATGCTAGTTGATTTTCACAAAATTGCATGTTTCATCGGTTTTGTTACTTTGATTAAGGAAATGTTTTTTGATCTCCTATAACCATTTTAATAACAAAGAAGAGTTTAGGTGATTTGTTCTTATGAATTGCTATAGCCAAGTTAAATTAAATTACAAGTGTTGTTCCATTTTGTTTAATGATAAGTTAGCTAATAAATCAATGTGGTGTATTCCAAAATCAACCAACTTCCTTTCATTGATTTTAAATGAAATTATTTACTTGTTTATTTGTAATGCCTACATTCAAGCATAATTTTAATTTTCTGAAAACAATAAAAAAGATTTATGCCCCACCCTACCCCACCCCCATGTTATTTTTATTTTTGTTTCATAAGTACTTGAACAAGTGATTTTTGTAGAGATATAAATTGAACCAATCTCCTTGGATATGATCCATTTACCCCTATAGACTATTTTGTGTGCAAGATTTAGGATTATTTACTTTGTTAGCCTCGACAACCACCAAATTTTGGCGGCATTGTCGGGGATTGTTTTATTTTTAATCAATTTGTTTCTCTATACCCAGATCTCAACGTACAAGTACTTTGATTTATAATCCGAAAATTGAAAAAGAAGCAAGGTGTTTGGAAAAAGAAAGGAGAATAGAACATGGTCAAACTTCAAACCCTAACGGGGACCTAAAGGTTGAAACTGCTTCTTCTATTGACACCGAAACCGAAGTAGAACCTGATTCTACTGGTATCAATTACCCTATTTTGGAAGGAGGTTCAGAATTGAAGTCAAGCCTAGTTCATCACCTTCCAACTTTTCATGGATTGGAGAATGAAGACCTTCACAAGCACTTGAAGATGTTCCACATCATTTGCAATAGCATGAAGCCATAAGGATCAACCAATGACCAAATCAATTTAAGGGAATTCCCCTTTTTATTGGCCGATAGAGCAAAAGATTGGCTATTCTATCTTCTACCGGGGTCAATCAACTCATGGACCGATATGGCAAGAGCTTTCCTTGATAAATTTTATCCCTACTCAAGAGTCTCAAGTCTTAGAAATGAGATTTGTGAAATCTGCCAAGGTCAAAGTGAGAGTTTCCATGATTATTGGGAGAGGTTCAACAACTTGTGTTATAGTTGCCCACAACACAAAATTTTGGAACAACTCCTCATTCAACACTTTTATAAGGGATTGTTACTATGGATAGAAGACTAGTTGATGCTTCAAGGGGTCGAGATGTCTTTAGCAAAACTCCTCAACAAACAAGAAAAATCTTCAATACCATAGCCACCAACTCTCAACATTTTAGCCCCCGAAAAGACATGAAGAGGGACACACATCAAAAATTCAATGAAGTAGTGACATCAAACCTAGAGTCTCAAATTAAAGATCTAACATTCATTGTTCAAAATCTAGCCATGGGACAAACTCCACACGTGATGGTTTTTGGACTATGTGAAACAATGGGACATCCCACGGATACGTGCCCCATTCTCCAAGAAGAAGCAAAAAAAATGTAAATACCACCAGAGAATTCCAAAAACTATCAAAACAACCCATCCAGCTACCAAAATGAATACAATTCAAGTTGGAAGCCAAATTCCAATATGAGCTACAACGCAAGACCATTTCCTCAAAATGCATTGTTTAGGCCTTCTGACTCGCCACAACAACCCTACTACCAACATCCACAACCTCACTATCAACCCAAACCATACCTTCTACATCATCACCAACAACCTCCTCAATCCCAACCAAGTACCCAACAATTCCAAAAAGAGACCATAACTAGTATTTCCAACCTTGAAGAACAAATCTGAGATATAGTTACATCCCTAATCAAGTTGGGGTCTCGTGGAAAACTACTTTCTCAAACTGAAAAGAATCCTAATGTCAATATGGTGACCTTGAGAAGTGGTAAACAAACCAGAGAGTGTAGCTCAAATAAGAAGCCAAAGGAAGACGAGGAAGAAATCTAGATCATTCCCATTGAGGATCATATTATCAAGAATGATGCACAAACTGGAGTACCAAAAAAGACTACCCCTCTAGTGACTCCAATAGCCACTCAACCACCATTTCCCTCCTGACTTGCAACTTCAAAGAAGAATGCGGAGGAGAAAGAGATCTTGGACACCTTCCAAAAGGTGGAGGTAAACATTCCTTTCCTTGATTCAATCAAACAAATCCCTAGATATGAAATTTGTTTTTGAAAAAACTTTGCATGAACAAATGAAAATTGAAATGGAATGAAAAGATTTCAATTAATGAAAATGCATCCGTAGTTTTGCTAAGAAAACTTCCGCCTAAGTGCAAAGACCCCGAAATGTTTACAATTCCTTGAAAAATAGGGGATGTCACCTTTAGTAGTTACTTGCTTGATCTTGGTGCTTCTATTAATGGCATGCCCTATTCGGTATATAAATCACTAAAAGTTGGTCCTTTAAATAAAACGGTTGTCATAATTTAACTTGCGGATAAATCAATGTTTTCCTAGAGGTGTCTTAGAAGATTTTTTGGTGTAAGTGAATCAATTGTTCTTCCCAGAGGGTTTCTATGTGATTGATTTAGAGTAACAAGTATCCTCCAAATCGGCTCTAATCTTGCGTGGAATACGGTTTTTAAAAAAGGCTTGGACAAAAATCGATGTGTATGCGGGTAGTTTAATAATGGAATTTGATGGTGAAACAATAAGCTTTAATATTTATGATGTTATGAGATATCCTACTGATGTATCACTTTATATTTTGTTGGTGCTGTTGAACCACTAACCCAAGAGTTGTTTGAGTTGAAGAATGGTGGCATGTTAGAGATGGTTCTCAGGAAAGGGTTTGATTGCGGGAAACTAGCCAAGAAATTAAAGCTCTATTCTCTAGATCCGGAAATTGAAAAGTTCGTTAGCAATTTGGAGGTCAAGAAAACTACACAATTTAGTGTGAAGCAAATCGAGTTGCCTCAAACTCACACAAAGTTGCCACCGTCCCTTGTTCAACCACCAAAATTGGAATTGAAGGTCCTACCTCAACACTTGAAATATGCTTATTTAGGAAATAACTGTTGGAATAGTGTCTAAGGCTACAACTATATTAGGCAAGTATTTGACCCGGTTGAGCATGGTCCTTTTGGGTTGCCTTCACCATAGCAACTTGACAGGATGATTTATAATGAGAGAAGTAATATTATTAATATATTATAAGAATAATATAAGCAATAATAATATTATTATTTGATTAATATAAGTCATAGATTAATTAGGAATTAATTTGGTGACTTAAAGAGATTAATTAAATAAAGGGGTATAAACTGTCAATTGTTTGATAGTTTCACTTTGAGTCATAATTGTCACTCCTCTAATGGCTTACAAACACCAACTAGCAAGGAGGATGATTTGAGAGAGAGGAGAGAAGAGAAATTCGGCCAGGGTTTCTTCTCTAAGCACAAGTCCCGAAATCCCTTAGCCCTTGGGGTCTATTTATACTTGTAAGGCTCCTAGGGTTTCACCCTTGAACCCTAATTGGATAACTTAAGCCCTAAGCAATCCAAATCCTTTCCATGATAAGCCTTGGACGATTTTATGGCTATCCTTAGCCCTAGAAATCGTCCACCCCTTATCCATAAAGGATATATAACCCTCTAAAGCCTCAAGGACAACAAGATCAAGCAAGTGATTCAAGGTAAACTTCTAATCTCTGATTTCATATTATTGTTATTGTATATTAGCCATTAGAAGTCTTTGATTCAATGTATGTTCAATTAGAGAAACCTAGATCCAAGCATTAGGGTTACATGTGCACATAGGAATGTTCATATGGCCAAAACCCATCAGTGGTATCAGAGGCTAGATTGGTTTCTATTGAATTCATACTTTGATTGCTTGTTTGTTGCTGGAAAAATCGTTTTTTTTTGTCCTCTGGCTAATGAACTCGGCGAGTTCGGGCGTCAGAAAAAGGAAACTTCAGGATTTCTTGCTGTTTATCTTTGAGATACTTGCCTTAATCATATTAGATCAATATAAATCCGATTTTATGATATATATGAGTATATTCTTGACCTAATTGAAAATATTTATCAATTAATAAAATATTTGTTTCCTTATGTGATAATTGATTAATTATTTTATTAAATTAGTAAATTGTTTTGCAAGAAATCATTAAATAAATCAAATATGGATAATTATAGAATTAATTGTTAATTAAGATTATTTGTTATTTGATCCTCTATGTTTTAAAAGTTTAAAACTTGCCCTCAAGTTTTGAAATTTATGTTTTGTGATTAAAAGTTTAATTTAGACAATTTAAATTTCAAACCCTAGAATTTTACAAGTTTAAAATCCAACCTTATACTACTATAATATTACAAGATTAATATATATATATATATATATATATAATTAAAATGCTAGTCTTACCGTTAGTAGGCGTCATTCACAAAGCCGGTCTATAAGGTGGGTGTAAGGTTGCTGCCTATAAAATGACGCTTAATGGGTGTACACTCATACCCACCGCTTGCTTGATTGGTGGAGGGTCGTTAGCCGAACGGGTAGTATAGGGCAACCTCATCTCTTCATTAAAAGTATAATATAAAATACAAAGTAACTACATGTTTTTCAAAAATTTCCCAATCTTAGTTACTTTAGGAAAAGTGAATTGATGCAATCCCATGAAATTACACTTTGCACCCTTGCTAAGAAGTTAGTGGAGCGTGTGTGGTTTACCGGCACACTAATTGGTTCTAAGCAAAGGTGGCAAAGGGTGATTCATTGTTTATCATAGTTCGATTGAGCATGTGTGGTTTACCGGCACATTGAATAGGTGATCATTACAATGAAGGCACCATGTAAATTTGCATGGTAATTCACACCCACTTTGTGATCCTCGGTATCCCAGTCATAAACGAGAGGGGCATATCGAGATTTAAACATGCCATTGAAAAGTTTTCAATGAATCTCATCCAAACCGAGGAATTCTCAATACATTTAGAATTTAAAGTTATGTGGTGGAGAATTAGTGAATCATCATTCACTTACCTTCAAATTGTTTGGATGTTAGATTACGGCATCCCTTTTCTAATATGTAAATATTGTTGTTGGATCCTAGCCCTAATTTTTCTTATTGGGTGATAATTAGGGATTCATATTCTAATCTATCTTTGTCCTTTCTATTTGTAGATGTCGAACGCAAACAACGCTGCTGCCAGTTCATTCACATTGATGAGCCTTTGTCAAAAGGTTACTTTCAATGGGAGGAGCTTTAGCGAATGGATAAGATACATTCGCAGAATTGCTCGCTATGAGGACAAGGAGTATGTCCTAGATGAGAAGCTTGAGAAAATCAACCCAGAAATCGCTACTCCGGCTGAAATGACCACTTTTGAAACTCACGAGCGTGATGCAACGAAGGTACATTGCATCATGATAGCCACCATGAATGCCGAATTCCAAAAGTCCTATGAGGACATGTATCCGTATGAAATGCACCAAGACTTGTTGGAGAGATACCACCAGAACGTGAGGCAAGAGCGTTACGAGATTTTCACTAACATGATTTCTGCTAAAATGGGTCATGGATAATCTCTTACCGTGCACCAGCAAGGTATGTCGATCGTCTTCGCAAGTTGAATGTTGACTTTGGGGAAGACTTGGCGATCGACATGGTGCTTCACTCTTTGCCTCCGTGTTACAATCACTTTAGGATGACCTACCACATGAACAAGGAAGAGGTCACCCTAAGCAAGCTCCAAGGTCTCCTTAGGGTTGCTGAAAGCAACCTAAAGGACAAGTCTGTTGCACCCACTCCCAATCCACCTGCTGCTCCTGTTTTGGCCAGTGGGCAAGGAAGAGGCAAGAAGAGGAAGGCTCCGTCTAAGAGCCACCGCAAGGGAAAGTCCTGAGATGGTTCCTCTTCTAGTGGGACCAAAGTTGATCCTGCTAAACCCTGTCCTAACCCTAAGGAGGCAGAGTGCCATCATTGCCATAAAATAGGGCATTGGAAGAAAGATCAAGCCATCTTTCGCATGTATTTATACAATTAAATCTAATGATTCATCTCATGCTAATTCTTGGGTCCTTGATACCGGTTGTGGTTACCATATTTGTTTCGGTTTGTAGGGACTAAGAAGAAATAGGGATGTGGAGCATGGAAGAATAAATCTAATCATGGGGAACAGAAGATCGTCGCCTGTGACCAAGATTGGAGTGTATTCTTTAGTGCTTAGGAATGGTTTATCTTTAGATTTGAACAATTGTTGCTATTCGCCAGAAATGGCTAGAAACATCATTTCATTTCATGGTTTGTTTAGACAAGGTTTTAGATTTTCTTTTAATAATGAGAATGGTTCTATTCTTGCTTATCTAAATGGTGTCTTATATTTTGAAGCTATACCATGTAATGGAATTTATGAAACTGTTATGATTGTAGATAACTTAGGAAATGATGTTTTATGCATGGATTCTTCCAATGGTGTGGATAGAGCATCCTTGTGGCATTGTCGTCTTGGACATGTCAACAAGAAGCGCATAGCCCAACTCCAAAAGGATGGAGTGTTGGAGTCTTTATACCTTAGGGAAGATGACACATGCGAGTCTTGTTTACTTGGAAAGATGACGAAGTCACCCTTCACAAGTACATGTGAAAGGGGTGAGGGTCTATTAGACCTAATACATACCGATGTATGTGGATCGTTTAGATCAACCACGAAGGATGGAAACTGCTTCTATGTGACTTTTACCGATGACTATAGTAGATATGGGTATATTTACTTAATCAAGCAAAAGTCGGAAACTTTTGAAAAGTTCAAAGAGTTCAAAAATGAAGTGGAGAATCAATTGGGCAGGAAAATCAAGATGCTTCGATCCGATCGAGGAGGAGAGTACCTAAGTCTTGAATTCCACTATTGTCTCAAGGAGTGTGGAATAGTTTCACAATTCACGCCACCTAGGACACCGCAGTTGAATGGTGTGGCAGAAAGGTGTAATCGAACCTTGTTAGACATGGTTCGCTCTATGATGAGTCGTGCTTCACTACCTATCTCTTTTTGGGGGTATGCCTTAGAGACTGCCGCCCATATCCTTAACCGAGTCCCTACTAAGAAGGTTGCCAAAACACCTCACGAGATGTGGACAGGGAAAGCTCCCTCGTTGGTGCATATCAAGGTTTGGGGTTGCGAGGCTTTCGTAAGACGAGATACTCACGAAAAGCTCGAACCTCGTAGTGAGCAATGTATTTTCATCGGCTACCCGCAGAAATCCTTTGGATATCTCTTCTATAGACCGAAGGACAATGTTGTCTTTGTTGCGAGGAGATGAGTTTTCCGAGAGCGAGAACTCATAAGCCAAGGAGACAGTGGGAGGTAAATCGAGCTTGAAGAGATTTAAGAATCGATAGATGAAGGAACCTCTACCGCTGACACTCAACCCGAGGAGGAAACTCCGGTTGAACCGATTGACGAGTCCTTACCTCTTAGACGTTCCGAAAGAGTTAGAGTTCAACCTCCGTTTTATGGTTTTCATATTACTACCAAAGGGGATACGTATATAAGTGATGGTACACTAATAAATCTAGATGAACCTAATAGCTATAAGGAAGCCATGGCAGGCTCAGAGTCTGCGAAATGGAAAGAGGCGATGGACAGCGAGATCCAGTCCATGTATGACAACAAAGTTTGGAATTTGGTTGATAATGTGCCCGGACGTAAGACCGTCGGGTGCAAATGGATCTTCAAGAAGAAGACCGACGTGGATGGAAACGTACACACATATAAGGCGCGATTGGTTGCGAAGGGCTTTACTCAAACTCCCGGAGTTGACTATGATGATACCTTCTCACCAGTTGCGAAGATTAAGTCTATTAGAGTGATGCTAGCTATTGCCGCATTTCATGATTATGAGATTTGGCAAATGGATGTCAAAACCGCTTTCCTTAATGGGAAGTTGGATGAGGATGTCTACATGGCTCAGCCAGAGGGCTTTGTCGATCCGAAGCATCCGAATAGAGTGTGTAAGCTTGAGAAGTCCATTTACGGACTTAAGCAAGCGTCTCGCAGATGGAATCTTTGCTTCGATGAGAAAGTCAAAGAGTTTGGATTTGTACGAAGCGAATATGAATCGTGTGTATATGTCAAAGCCAGTGGGAGTATAGTAAGCTTCCTCGTTCTGTATGTCGACGACATACTACTCATAGGAAACGACGTCCCAACTCTGTAGGAGATTAAGTCCTGGCTCGGGAAGTGCTTCGCTATGAAGGACCTCGGAGAGGCTTCCTATATTTTGGGAATAAGGATAGTGAGAGAAAGAAGTAAGAGACTAATAGGACTTAGTCAGAACACTTACTTAGATAAGGTAGTAAAAAGTTTTAGTATGGAAAAATCAAAGAAGGGAGAATTACCAATACAAAGTAATGCCAAGTTGAGTAAGACTCAAAGTCCGAGTACTAAAGCTGAAATAGCAGAAATGAGACGAGTACCATACGCTTCCGCAGTTGGCTTAATCATGTATGCTATGACTTGTACTCGCCCTGATGTAGCCTTTGCTTTGAGCATGGTTAGCAGATATCAAGGTAACCCTGGTAGAGCCCATTGGATTGCGGTCAAGAATATCCTTAAGTACCTTTGGAGGACGAAGGAGAGGTTCTTAGTCTTCGGAGGGAGTGATGACTTGAAGGTGAGAGGGTATAGTGACACCAGCTTTCAGACTGACAGGGACAACTACCGTTCGCAGTCAGGCTGGGTCTTTACCCTGAATGGAGGAGCAGTAACTTGGAAAAGTTCCAAGCAGGAAACCGTAGCTGATTCAACGTTCGAACCAGAGTACATTGCAGCAAGCGAAGCGTCGAAGGAGGCAATATGGTTAAAGAACTTCATCGGTGATCTTGGAGTTGTACCCACCATAAAGGAGCCCATGGAGATTTTCTGTGATAATGAAGGAGCGGTTTCCTTGAACAAGGAACCGAGGGATCATGGTAGATCTAGACATATCGACAAAAAATATCACTTTATTAGACATCGTGTAAAAGAAGGACAACTCGTAGTGAAGAGGATATCATCAGAAGATAACCTAGCAGATCCGCTTACGAAGGGACTGAGTAGGGTTAAGCACTTGCAGCATGCTAGGAGTATTGGGCTGAAGGATGATATTAGTATAGATTAGATATTAGTAGAAACGTATAATAGATAAATGTAATTAACATTTGATGATTAAATAAAAGAGTATTATTTATGAGTAATGTTATTGTCTTATGTTGGAAGTAGGTATGAATGAAGATTGTCATGAATTGGTGTGCAGATTGTCTAAATGGTATTAGACATAGCAAAACGTTGCTGCAGCGTTCATGAGTGCTTATGAACTGGTTTTGAGCATTGGAACAAACCCGCGCTTGCTAGAATCACCTTATGGAATGTGATAAAAGGGGTGATCGCAAGACGATAATATCATATAGTCTTAAAACCAATATATATGGTTTGTTATTTGTTGATTGGTTGTACATTGATAATGCGAAACCGCATCAGTAACTTGATGTTATAAAACACATTGTTGTGTATGGCTGATTAATGAATAAGTAAATGCATATAAATCGAAGTTTATCTGTTACTTTTATCCCAAGAGGGTAAAAGCAATATCTCGACCGCTCGATGAATTGATTTGACTTATGTGTCGGGCCCGGTCAGAACTGAATTGATGTGTTTGATTAAGTTGTATGTCAAATGAATCGGAGATCGAGAAACCAAATGCTAGACAAATTGCTCCATAGAATTGTCGGCATGATGTCTAAACAGAGGACTGTACGATCCTTTATCTAAAGGACAAGATTGATTAGATCAGAGTTTGACAGCGTCTTTGAGAGCTACGATTGCTAATCAGAATATACTTGTATATATAGTTACTAGACTTATCCAAGTGGGAGACTATTGGAATAGTGTCTAAGGCTACAACTATATTAGGCAAGTATTTGACCCGGTTGAGCATGGTCCTTTTGGGTTGCCTTCACCATAGCAACTTGATAGGATGATTTATAATGAGAGAAGTAATATTATTAATATATTATAAGAATAATATAAGGATTAATAATATTATTATTTGATTAATATAAGTCATAGATTAATTAGGAATTAATTTGGTGACTTAAAGAGATTAATTAAATAAAGGGGTATAAACTGTCAATTGTTTGATAGTTGCACTTTGGGCTATATATCCTTTATGCATAAGGGGTGGATGATTTCTAGGGCTAAGGATAGCCATAAAATCGTCCAAGGCTTATCATGGAAAGGATTTGGATTGCTTAGGGATTAAGGGTGAAACCCTAGGAGCCTTACAAGTATAAATAGACCCCAAGGGCTAAGGGATTTCGGGACTTGTGCTTAGAAAAGAAACCCTGGCCGAATTTCTCTTCCCTCCTCTCTCTCAAATCACCCTCCTTGCTAGTTGGTGTTTGTAAGCCATTAGAGGAGTGACAATTGTGACTCTAAAGCCTCAAGGACAACAAGATCAAGCAAGTGATTCAAGGTAAACTTCTAATCTCTGATTTCATATTATTGTTATTGTATATTAGCCATTAGAAGTCTTGGATTCAATGTATGTTCAATTAGAGAAACCTAGATCCAAGCATTAGGGTTACATGTGCACATAGGAATGTTCATATGGCCAATACCCATCAATAACGAGACTCTTTCAGCTATTATTTCCACTCACCTAACCGAATTCGAAGAAGAGAAACGCCTCAAAGTGTTGAAGGAATAAAAAGAAGACATGGCTTGGACGATTGCAGATATCAAAGGATTGAGCCCCTCCACTTGTATGCATAAAATTTTGATGGAGGATGAATGCAAGCCAAGTCGAGATGTGCGAACAAGATTGAATCTGCCTATGATGGAAGTTATGAAGAAAGAAATATTGAATCTTCTTGATGCAGGGATGATCTATCTAATATTAGATAGTAAGTGGATAAGCCCGGTACAATTGGTGCCAAAGAAGATGGGAATCATGGTGGTCGAGAACAAAATAGGTATTATGGTGCCCACCCGTGTGCAAAACAGGTGCAGAGTATGTATTGACTACCGAAAACTCAATAGAAGCACAAGAAAATATCATTTCCCATTTCCTTCCATAGATCAAATGTTAAAAAGGTTGGCCGAGAAATCTCATTATTGTTGTTTAGACAGGTATTTCGTTTTTCATCAATCCCGGTGGCACCAGAAGACCAAGAAAAGAAAACCTTTACATGTCCATTTGACACTTTTGCATACCGGGGAATGCCCTTTGGACTGTGTAATGCCTTGGCCATGTTTTAAATTTGTATGGTTAGTATTTTCATGGAATATATCGAAAACATAACTGAAGTTTTTATGGATAATTTTATGGTATACAAAAACTCCTTTTTATGAATGTTTGACTAATATCACCGAGGTTTTGAAAAAATGCATTGAAACAAATTTGGTTTTTTATTTTGAAAAATGTCATTTTATGGTGATTCAAGGTTTTATTTTAGTTTACACTGTGTAATAAAGGAATCGAGGTTGATAAAGCTAAAATTGATGTTATTCAAAGCTTATAAACAAATATGGCATAGTCCTCAATTCAACTTGATAGGTACCACATCCACAAGTTATACAAAATCTACATAGACTATATCATCTACAACAACTGATGGGTTTTATAGGTTATTAATCTATGCATGAGGTGGAAAATTACTTAACTCTTAAGTTCACATGCAACCTATTTGGATCTATGTTTCCTCTATTGATAGCAATAACCTATGAATATAAAGAACCCTAAGGGAACTCTATAATAATCAAAATTTAAATAGAGTTAGGGTTTACATACCTTTTGATTTTTATAGGAAATAATCACATAATATCCTTCTTTAAACAAGCACCAAAAGTTCAGTGCCTCTAATGGTTTGTACCCAAAACCCTAAAAACCTAATAATGAAGAGGAGAGAGAGGATAGGGATAGAAATTTGGTTCCTTTTATTGTAAGCAAAGGTATGAATCAAAATAATGAGACAATGGGTCTTATTTATAGTTTAGATAACTTGCATGCAAATCAAGAATTGAATTAATTAAATAATAGATTTAATCTCAATTCAAACCCTTTCCTTATCTGCATCCAAGAGGCTTCCAAAAAAACTTAAGAACCCCCACTAAAGCCATCCATGACATGGAGGGTTCTAGAATTGCTTATTTTTTTCAAGTATTAAACCATTATTGTTCACCCTTGTACCATTAGTTAATTCGAATTAAGCGTTAATTAATTTCAGATTAATAATTAATTAAATCTAATTGATTTCATATTATATTATTAACCATATAAATTAACAAGTCAATTATTTAACCATTGATATTATGTTAATTTATTAATCACATAACAAGTTAACATATCAATTATCCATTCCTAATTAATATATTAATCACATAATATATTAACAAATCATTTTTCTCTCTCTCCTAATATCATTTCTAGCTATTTCTGGTTAAGAGGGAAACCTAAAAGGGACTTTACTTCTATTTGCAAGTATATACAAATTTATTTATGAGCTTAGAAACGTTAATCCATCATTTTGTCACTTAGATAAGTGTATAACTACAATTGCAAGTATAAACAAACCGCAAAGAGTGCTTTCCAAAGCCACTGCCGAACTCTAATCTGATCTGACATTGTACCTAAGATAAGTGATCAAATATTCCTTCGTTATACAATATATATTATGGACATGAGACATGGATTAGAATCAATCTTATAGTCCAAGATTCTGTTTCCCGATTTCCCGTTTTATGACAACTTCATTCGTATTACTAATTAAACACATCAGTTTAGTTCGGGCTTGGCCAAACACTTCATATGCCGACAACAAATCATCGAGAGGCCCAACGATATTGATTTTCTTTTTAAGGAAAAAGGAAAGATTAAACTTTGACTTATATAATTGTATCATTTACTCAACAAATCATACATGACACTACGTTTTATGATATCATGTTATCAATGTATTTTCGCAATACTAATGCAAAACTGGCTTGTAAATTACAACTTATATGTCTCCATTTGAAGAATAAAAGATATTATCGTCTCAAAATTACTTGTGATAGTATCCATGAAGTAATTCTCTAAGCATGGGTTTATCTAATACTCAAAATACCCATTTTTCAAAGTACTCATGAGCATTGTAGCAATCTTATTGCAATGTCTAATCGCCATAGGAGGTCTACAATTCAATTCATTACAGTCTTAATTCACTACTAACTTTCAAAAGTATGAGCCATTGTGGAATTTGAATAATCAAATCATTCAGGAAGTAAACATGCCAAGTGAAACATAATAATAAACAATTATGGTATCATACTTTTGAATATAAATAAACCCTTATTTTTTAATCACCATAAAGATTACGAATGTATTTATTGTATAATGTTTCGAGTAATCAACTAACCACTTGAATTAAATAACACTAGTCATGCCATGTTATGAATAAGCATACTATGCATCTCTATGGTCATTCCTTTAGATTTCGTTGATTAATTCTAACTTTATTTTTCGTCCCTATTTTATATAATTAAATGATTTTATTTAAATGACAACTCTCTCGTACATAATCAATTTTTGGCATTCTTTTTCTCAAAGTTCCTATCTTAAAGAGTAGTATGATTTTCCTTTAGGTGACTTTAGCTAAAAGTCAACAATTCTCTTTGTAGCTTTTTACGTCACACATTCCTTGTGCGCAATTGAATTTTATATCTAATAAAAATCATATCTAATTCATACAGATTCATATTTCTACAAAATTCATATTTTCGAGATGGGGACGACTTGTACTTTCTAAATATATAATAATATATATTGACGACCTAATTTTTTCGATTTACGGACGATTTGGTTGTTTTTTCATATTTTTCTTAGTATGAAACTTCTATTATATAGTCTGCAGTGCACATGACTATAGATTATCATATTCAAGGATTTTAAATATAATTATTATATCGTAAATGCGTAGCCCAGATTTGCGGTTGTAACGTGTACCATTCATAAACATATTTATTGAGCTCTATAAACCACTAACATATCATTCAAATAAACTACAACTTCAAATCACCAACACTGATTGTTTCCTTCCAACCATTCACATAGCGCTTGGTCACTATTCAACATCCTTCTACATTTAACAATTATTTGTATTTCCAACAATGTATACACCTTTATATTCATATACATTTCATACATCTTCATCGACATCTAACCATTTCCTATTAGAGTTTTATCATACGAAAAACCAAACAAGGTTATAGCAATTACAACTACTTTCAATATCTACCAAATTTATCATAAATATTAATACTTTTGTACCCTTGTTCAACAGGGTAACATAGTTATCATTTATCCCTCTTGAACTTCACCTCCGCGTACATAATTCTTAGTTATCATCAACTGTCTTCTTTATACTTTGTAGCAATCACCACAATGATTTACAATTCAAGTCATTCTCAATACAAATTTTAGTAATAATTTCTTCTTTCTCAAAACAAATAAATCTTCAATGAAATATTTCTCCAACTTCATTTTGCATTAAACGAAATTCCATTTAGCAGTTCTTCAACGTACACATGTTAGTTCATACTATTAACTCGATTTTCATAATTTTAATCTATCGTAATGGTTTAATCTTAATCATATTCATTTCCTTCATTGGAACTTCTAATTCAAAAAATTAAATCTCTATATCACTCTCATCTGTAAATAATCATGATATACTCCTCAATTCAACTTGAGAGATACCACAATCACAAGTTCTGCAAACTCTAAATAGATTAGATCATGTACAACAACTGATGGGATTTATAGGTTATAAATCTATGCACGAGGCAGAAAATTACTTAACTCTTGAGTTCATATGCAACCTATTTGAATCTATGTTTTCTCTATTGAGAGCAATAACCTTTAAATATCAAGAAACCTAAGGGAACTCTATGATAATCAAAATTTACATAGAGTTAGGGTTTACATACCTCTTGATTTTTATAGCAAATAATCACACTAATATCCTTCTTGAAAACCTTGTAAAGTAAGCACCAAAAGCTTAGTGGCTCTAATGGTTTGTACCCAAAACCCTAGAAACCCAAAAATGAAGACGAGAGAGAGGAGAGGGATATAATTTTTTTTCCTTTTATTGTAGGTAAAGGTATAAATGAAAATAATGAGCCAAGGGGTCCTATTTATAGTTTAGGTAACTAGTAGGCAAATCCTTTCGTTATCAGCACCCAGGAGGCTTCCAGAAACCCTAAGAACCCCTACAAAACTTTCCATGCCATGGAGGGTTCTAGAATTTCTTCTTTTGTTCATGTATTAAACAATTACGATTCACCCCTTGTACATTTAATTAGTTTCAATTAAGCCTGAATTATTTTCAGATTAATTCTGATTAATAATTAATTAATTCTAATTGATTATCCATATCAATTAACAAATCAATTATTTAACCATTGATCTCATTTTAATTTATTAATCACATAAAAAATTAACATATCAATTATCTATTCCTAATTAATATATTAATCACATAATATATTAACAAATCATTTTTTCCTCTCTCTTAATATCATTTCTAGCTATTTCTGGTTATGAGGGAAACCCAAAAAAGACTTTGATTCTATTTGCAAGTTTATACCAATTTCGTTATGAAGTTAGAGACCTTAAATCAACATTCTCCCACTTGCATAAGTCCATAACTACAATTGCAAGTATAGCCAAACAACAAAGAGTGCTTTCCATAGCCACTGCCGAATTCTAATCTAATCTGACATTGGACCTAAGATAAATGATCAAATATTCCTTCGTTATACAATATATATTATGGACATGAGACATGGATTGGAATTAACCTCGTAGTCCAAGATTCTGTTTCCCGTTTTTCTAAGTACTCATGAACATTGTAGCAATATTATTGCAATGTCTAATCCCATAGACAATCTACAATTCCATTCATGATAGTCTTAATTCACTACTTACTTTCAAAAGTATGAGGAATTGTAGAATTTGAATAATCAAATCATTCATGAAGTAAACACGCAATGTGAAACATAGTAATAAAAAGTTATGGTATCATACTTTTGAATATAAATAAATCCTTATTATTTAATCATCATAACAACGAGGAATATATTCATTGTATAGTGTTTCGAGTAATCAACTAACCACTTGAATTAAATAAACGTTTCATGCCATGTTATGAACATGCATACAATACCTCTCTATGGTCCTTCCTTTAGACTATGTTGCCTAATTCTGACTTTATTTCCTGTCCCTATTTTATATAATTAAATGATTTTGCTAAAATCACAACTCTCTCGCGTGGACTCCATTTTTGGAATTTGTTTCCTCAAAGTTCCTATCTTAAAGAGTAGTATGAGTTTCCTTTAGGTGAATTTAGCTAAAATTAGACTATGCTCTTCGTTGCTTTGTACATCACACATTCCTTGTGTGTGACTAAATTTTATATCTTATAAAAATATGCTTATTTCATACGGAGACGGATTTCTATGAAATTCATATTTTTTAGATTGGGATGACTTGTACTCCCTAAATATATAATAAATATATGTTTTGGCGCACTTATTTTTTCAATTTACAGACGATTTGATTGATTTTTCATATTTTTCTTAATACAAAACTTATATCATATACTCTACAACGCGCATGAATATAGATTATCCTATTCAAGGGTTTGAATTATAATTGTTATATCTTAAATGCGTAGCCTGAATTTGTAGTTGTTACATATACCATTCATAAATATGTTTATTGAGCTCACTAAACAACTAGCATAGCGTTCAAATAAACTACAACTTTAAATCACCAACACTCACCGTTTCCTTCCAACCATTCACATATTGCTTTGCTACTATTCACCATCCATCTACATTAGACAATTATTTGTATTTTTGACAATTTATACACCTTTATATACATATACACTTCATACATATTCATCGACATCTAACCATTTGCTATTAGAGTTTTATCATACGAAAAACCAAACAAGGTTACAACAATTACAAATACTTTCAATATCTAACAATTTTTTCATTATAAAGATTAATTAACACCCCTAGATCGAGTGTCACGATTTAAAGTGATCATAACCAACCATGTGACCCTTACAAATGAGTCCTTTTTTATTCATTACTACATTTAATTGCTCAATCGGTATTCAACTTCAAATTGATACTAAAAATGGTTTCAATAATTTCCAACCTAATACTCATCATGATATATTACTTATGTACCCTAGTTTAACAGGGTAACATGGTTATCATTTATCAGCGTCAAACTTCACCTCTATCTAGATAATTCTTAGTTATCATCATATATCATCTTTCTACTTCATAGCAATCACCAAAATTATTTACAATTATTGTCATTCCCATTACAACTTTTAACAAGAATTTCTACTTTCTCAAAACAAATAACTCTACATTGAATAATTTCTCCTTCTTCGATCTGCATTAAACGAAATTTCTTGTAGTAGTTATCCAACGTAAACATGGTAGTTCATACTATTAGCTCGATTTTTGTAATTTTAATGTATTGTAATGGTTTAGACTTAAGCACATTCATTTCTTTCATTGGAATTTCTAATTCGAACAACTAAATCTCCATATCACTCTCCTCAATAAATAATTATGAAATAGTACTCAATTCAACTTGAGAGATACCACATCCACAAGTTATACAAACTCCACATAGATTAGATCATGTACAAGAACTGATGGGTTTTATAGGTTATAAATTTATGCATGAGGTGGAAAACTACTTAACTCTTAAGCTCACATGAAACCTATTTGGATCTATATTTCTCTATTGATAGAAATAACCTACGGATATCAAGAACCCCTAGGGAACTCTATAATAATCAAAATTTATGTAGAGGTAGAGTTTACATACCTCTTGATTTTTGTCACACCCCAAAACTGGAACAGCGGAAATGTTCTGGGGCGGAGGACGTCATGTACAGTATCACAACAATGCATAATAGTAAACAAGCAACAACATCATCCATTGCATTAATAATATAATTCAATACAAGTGTGTTCTGTGTATAGTTTATAAGACACCAAAAATGAATAATCAAAATAAAGAAGAGTCTGAAAGTGCTCCGTTTTCTCAAAACCCGCCATCGGTGCCTGTCTACTGATGACATGAGAATACAAGTTATTTTGAAAGAGTTTATCAACATTAAAGTTGGTGAGTTCATAAATATTTAGTGTCATTTGTTTGCATAAGTTTGAAGCAAATGTTTGTAATAGTGTAATGTAAATTTTTGTAAATTTTTGTATTTCCTAGAAAATCCTATATTTTCTACTGAAATGTAGTCTTCTACCAAGACCTGATTGTTCTGTATGTTTTTTCTTTCGTAAAAGTATGAGTTTTTCCCAAGTATAACTATCATTATCAAAATATAGTTTACATTATCGTTTATGTGAGAAGATTACAAAGTGAATGCAATGGGAAAATAATATAGTACTGTAGTATTCTATATAGTAACTATTGTTGTACTAACTACCTTAAATCAATTATTAATTAAGGTAAAATGTGATATGTTGTAACCATACTTGATTGACTAGTGATAAACACGACGCTGAAATACACCAACAAATTATAACATTCGTCACCCGTACACCTGCAGGTCCCACTGTAGCTAGTAGCAAGGTGTAGGATGGTCAGTCCAGTATAGATCTATACACAAATTCACGCTCTCCCTCCAGGACACTCTGGTTACAAAACGAGACACGGAAGTGATGCCATGTCCCGAAGTAGTGGCTCAAATTTATGTTATAGTATTCTTGTATATGAATAGTATGCTCTGTGTGTATAGTATATAGTATCTTCTCTTTGTATAGTGTATAGTATGTTCTCTTTGTTTCTCATCATAGAACGTTCTTTTTGTTTCTCATAATAGTTTGTTTTCTTAGTTTCACATCATAGTATGTTCTTTCTGTTTCTCATAATAGTATTTTCTTTCTTAGTTTCTCATCATTGTATGTTTGTATTGACTCCTGTATGTTTCATTATACTAGAAATAGTGAATAGTATACCTCTAAACTATACCTATTATAGTTTACTAGTAATGTTGTTTGAATGACTGAGTATGTTTATACACCTTTGCTACCGAAAGGTGTTGTAACTGAGGTAAAAGCTTTTATATCTATACATATATACATAATACATAACTAAGGATCAAACAACACTTAGACAAACAACAGGGTACTATAAGTCCACAACCAAACAAGAAACAGGAATGAAAGTGAGTTATTAGTCATAAGTCTTTCCAACCTTATTTATATAACTATATCTACATAGACATGGTTTTAACAATATATAAGTTTAAAAGAGATTAGAGGAAAGGTTTAGCATATAAAACAAGGTTGATAAAGAGTTTAGCATGTAAAAGAATTTGATAATATGTTTTGAAATAAATTTTTTTGATAAACATTTTTAAGTATATGAAATCCATATGTTTGATAGTTATTAATCACATGCGATGGATTCATTAACTATAATGTTCAACTTGTATTCCCACCTGTAAAAGCATTTAAAATCATTTAATAGGTAGATTAAGGGGTATGAACTCACCGGTAGTGAGTGGTTTGGGTGAAAGTGTGGTATTGGATGATAGGTGTGGTATAAGCATTTAAAATCATTTAAAAGGTAGATTAAGGGGTATGAACTCAGAAATTCTATTTAGCATATAATGACACATATATGTTTATAATTAGTGTTTATCCAACTAATCAGGTAATGGAAACACCTTAGGGACTAGGGTACACTTGAATGGAAAGGTAAAAATCAGAAATGATTGTGTATAAGGTGAGTTTACGGCCACACTTGGTGTTTACGGCCAAGTGTTCACGACCCTAGGGTTTACGGCCAGTGAGTTTACGGCCGTAAACTCATGATGAAAAGTGTCAAACGGTGTTTTAAGGTCTAACAAACCATAAGGAAGTGTTCTAGCCTCAAGTCCATGCCTTAGGAAGAGTTTAAGGCTCATATGCACCTCAAACTAGGGTTTACGGGCAAGGGAGATGCTCTTGGCCGTAAACACCTCTTGTTATTGGGAAATGGACAAGTTCAAGGTGTTTAACATGTGTTTCAACTAGATATCGAGTATAGGGAAGTAATACTTATGATATAGAAGATAAAAAGGTTGACTTTGGACCAAAACACTAGTGTATGTTCTTGGTGTTCTTGTAGATCTAGCCCAAAGATGATGTTAATGGATGGAATCAATGGGTGATGCTAGTTAAGAAGATGTAGTAACTAATAAAGGGATAAAACACTTACATTTTGAAGAAAAATGAAGATGCTTGAGAGCAAAACCCGATTTCTTGGCTTGGAAATGGTAAAAGTGTTGGAAAATGGCTAAGTATCATATATATAGTGGGAGTTTACGGCCAGCCAAGAGTTTACGGCTGTAAACTCCAATCCTTGGAGTTTTCTGGCTGTTATGCAGTGTACTGAACTCTAGAATATACTTCTTAACATTCCTTACGGAGGGTACTAGGCTTAGAACATTCAAACAGACCCAAAACAGTGCTAAAATATAGCAGAATTAAGTCTGACTTTGATTGAGTGGAATGGTTGTACAAGGTAGAAATTTTGGGTTGTCACATCATCCCCCCGTTAGAGGGGATATCGTTCCGAAATTAGAGTTTAAGAAATTAAGTAGTTACAAATAACTAAGCGAAAAGTTAAGGATATTTCAATTTCATTTGATCCTCGTGCTCCCAAGTGAATTCAGGGCCTCGCTTGGCATTCCAACGAACCTTCACTCTCGGGATACGACTTTGCTTCATTTGCTTGACCACTTGGTCCATGATCTCTACTGGTTCTTCCACAAAGTTGAGGCTGTCATTGATCTCAATCTCGTCGAGTGGGATTAGAAGAGTCTCATCGGATAGACACTTTTTCATGTTTGAGACGTGAAAAGTAGAATGTACATTACTAAGTTCGCGGGGTAGGTTGAGTTTGTAAGCTACAGGGCCGATTCTAACGAGAATATCGAAAGGCCCTGCGTATCTTAGATTTAGCTTTCGATGCTTTCAGAAGCGTATCAAGCCTTTCTAGGGTGAGACCTTCAAAAGAACATGGTCACCAACCTGGATTCCAAAGGTTTCCTTTGTTTGTCTGAGTAGCTTTTCTGTCGGTCTCTAGAGGCTATCAATCGTTCACGAATATGAACGATCTTCTTTGTCGTTTCCCGAATGATCTACGGACCTGTGAGAGTTCTGTCATGTAACACCCCGAGATTCAGGTGCATATCTTTCATCCTTGTTCTTTATTGAATTGTCATGTTTAGTCCTTGAGTGGAGGATGTGTAGCAAGTGAGTACGCTGGGCGTACCAGAGGGGTACGCTGCGCGTACTCACGTGCTTAATTTGGATGCGGAGTCGCCAAGGTACGTTGGGCGTACCTAGAGTTACGCCGGGCGTACCTGGCCCATGTGCAAAAAATCCTAATCCTCCTTGTGCACTATTTAAAGGGTGTTATGGCTCATTCCTTAGCCTCCATATCAGTGAGTGAAACCCTAAAAGAGAGCCCCATCGTTCTTAGTGTGTGTGAGTGTTGATTTGAACTTGTTGGTGCTTTAGTGGCTTGGTGAAGAAGAAGGAAAGGAGATCTTGGAGGCTAAAGCTTGAGGTGCCATTTTGGATCTGAGATCTACAGAGGAAAGAGCTACTCTTGGAGGTATAAAGTTCAAAACTTTCCTCTTCTTTTGGTTGTTGTCGTATGTGTCCTTTTTAGGGCTAAAAACTCCAAAGGTGGAGACATTATGAGTGTAAAGTACTCCATGGTATGAGATCTGTCCCTTTTCAGTGTTATTAGTGATGTAGAGCCATAGAGTTCCCATATTGGATGTTACTTTGGAGTCATGCATGTGTTTTAAGCCTTCTAGAGTTGAAGGTTGGATCATTTTGGGAGTTAGTGACTTGTTCAGCCATGAAAAGGCTTAAAGTCATCAACTTTATGGATTAAGGGGCTTAGAAGGGGTCATATCTAAAATATGGACGTAGGTCTTAACTGTTTAAGACCTCAAGAGCAAAAGGGCTGAAGCAGGGGAGTACGCCGGGCGTAATCCCTAGTACGCGCCGCGTATTGGGTGGCGCTCCCAGATTCTGTGGTACAGCCGGGTACGCCCAACGTACACATCTGGTACGCGCAGCGTAACCCGGAGAGTTGACTTTGGTTGACTTTTAGGGTATGGTCTAATGTGGGGCCTTTGAGCTATGAGAGGGGTAAAATGGTCTTTTACCCTTCTGAGAGTGTCATAAGAGAACATAGTCTAGCCTTTGAGAGTTATATTAAATAGAGTGTTATTTTTATATGATTAGGCGGAGGCTAGGCAAGCATTTACCGAGTCAGAGATTTACCGAGATACCCGAGGTGAGTCTTCTCACTATACTTTACCTAGTGTGGTAACAGAGTTAAGAGATAGAGTATTATAGAGTTATATGCCAGTGTGATTTCATGTTATTATGTGTTGTGATTTATTGTGATATGTGATATGCATGATTCAGAGTTACAGAGTTATATGCCAGTGTGATTTCATGTTATTCTGTGTTGAACAAGCTGACGGTCAAGAACCGTTACCTGTTGCCAAGGATCGATGATTTGTTCGATCAGTTGCAGGGAGCATCTTGGTTCTCCAAGATCGATTTGAGGTCGGGGTATCATTAGGTGAGGGTGCGAGATGAGGACATTCAGAAGACAACATTCAGGACTCGTTATGGGCATTATGAGTTTGTGGTGATGCCTTTCGGACTCACCAATGCCCCGGCAGTGTTCATGGATCTCATGAACAGAGTGTGCAGGCCGATGTTGGATCGGTCGGTGATCGTGTTCATCGACGATATTTTGGTGTATTCGAGATCCAGAGATCAGCATGAGGAGCATTTGCGGGAGATCCTCGGAGTATCGAGATCGGAGAGGCTTTACGCCAAATTCTCCAAGTGTGATTTCTGGTTGCGAGAGGTCCAGTTCCAAGGGCACCTCGTAAAGCAGAAGGGGATATTGGTCGACCCAGCCAAAGTGGAGGCAGTGATGAGTTGGGAGGTGCTGAAGTCACCATCCGAGATCAGGAGTTTCTTGGGGTTGGCAGGCTATTATAAGTGATTTATCAGGGATCTCTCCAAGATCGCCATGCCACTCACCAGGTTAACCCGAAAGGGTGTCGCTTTTTCTTGGGGGCCAGAGCACCAGACCTCCTTTGAGATGCTTCGCCAGAGGCTATGTGAAGCCCCAGTGTTAGCCCTCCCGGAGGGGATGGAGGACTTTGTAGTGTATTGTGATGCATCGATCTTGGGGTTGGGAGCGGTGCTGATGCAGAGAGGGCATGTGATAGCATACGCATCGAGGCAGCTGAAGCCTCATGAGTCGAGGTATCGCACCCATGACCTTAAGTTGGGGGCAGTGGTGTTCGCCCTCAAGATTTTGCGTCACTATCTGTACGGGGTTCGGTGTATAATATACACAGACCACAAGAGCCTGAAGTATTTGATGGATTAGCCCAACCTAAACATGCGTCAGAGGAGGCGGTTGGACGTGGTCAAGGATTATGATTGTGAGATCCTGTACCACCCAAGAAAGGCTAATGTTGTAGCCGATGCACGGAGCCGCAAGGCGGAGAGTACCCCGTTGCGAGATGTATGTTTGAGATTGACCGTGATAGCTCCGATGTTGGATGCCATTCGTGGGGCATAGGCTCAGGCTGTGCAGCCTGAGATGCAGAAGAAAGAGCGAGTTGTTGGGTTGGTATCGGAGTTCGTTACCGATGGCCGGGGGCTTATGCCATTTCAGGGGCGTATCTGGGTACCGTTTGTGGGAGGTACGCGTACCATTTTGATGGAAGAGGCTCATCGGTCGAAATTCTCGATCCATCTTGGGGCCACTAAGATGTATTTGGACCTGAAGAGAGAGTATTGGTGGCCCTGTATGAAGAGGGATGTCGCGTGGTTTGTTGAGAGGTGCTTAACCTGCCATAGGGTAAGGCTGAGCACCAGAGGCCGCATGGTAAGTTGCAGCCATTGGAGGTTCCCAAATGGAAGTGGAAACAGATTACCATGGATTTTATCACCAAATTGCCAAGGACTGCTAGGGGAGTCGATGCAATTTGGGTGATTGTGGAAAGGTTGACAAAGAGCGCCCACTTCCTTGCTATCAGTGAGAGCTCTTCCGCAGAGAAGTTGGCAGATATGTACGTGAGGGAAGTGGTATCATGGCATGGAGTGTTGATGTCGATTGTCTTAGACCGAGATGTGCGTTTCACTTCCAGATTCTGGAAGAAGTTTCATCAGGAGTTGGATACTAGGCTGCATTTTAGTACCGCATATCACCCCCAGACTGACGGACAGAGTGAGCGGACAATTCAGACGCTCGAGGATATGCTCCGGGCGTGTGTGTTGGATTTCGGGGGAGTTGGGACACGTATTTTCCCTTGGTAGAGTTTTCCTACAACAACAGCCATCCTTCGAGCATTGGTATGCCACCCTTTAAGCTGTTGTATGGGAGGAGGTGTCAGACTCCCATTTGCTGGGGAGAGGTAGGGCAGTGTGTCATGAGTAGTATAGAGATTGTGCTGCAGACGACTGAGTAGATACAGCAGGTCAAGCAGAGGTTATTGACCGCTCAGAGTCGTCAGAAGAGTTATGCGGACAGGCGTCGGTCCGAGCTCGAGTTCCAGGTCGGCGACTTTATACTCCTGAAGGTCTCTCCTTGGAAAGGAGTGATCCGATCAGGAAGAGGGGCAAGTTGGGGCCTCGTTATATCGGTCCATTCCGGGTGATTGCAAGGGTAGGCAGGGTAGCCTACCGGTTGGAGCTACCTGCAGAGTTAGGTCAGACCATGACACTTTCCACGTGTCGCAATTACGGAAGTGTATAGCCAATGAGTCGGCAGTGGTACCATTGGAGGATATTCAGGTGGATGTGAGCCTGAATTCTGCTGAGAGACCGGTGGCAATCAGAGATCGGAAGATCAAGGTTTTGAGGAACAAGGAGGTGCCTTTGGTTTTGGTTTAGTGGCAACATCGGAAGGGATCCGAGATGACTTGGGAGTCAGAGTCGGAGATGCGAGGGCAGCATCCAGAGTCGTTCGAGGAATGAGACTTCAAGGGCGAACTCTAGTTCTAGTGGGGGAGAATTATAACACCCCGATATTCAGGTGCATATCTTTCATCCTTGTTCTGTATTGAATTGTCATGTTTAGTCCTTGAGTGGAGGATGTGTAGCATGTGAGTACGTTGGGCGTACCAGAGGGCTACGCTGCGCGTACTCACGCGCTTAATTTGGACGCAGAGTCGCCAAGGTACGCTGGGCGTACCTAGAGTTACGCCGGGCGTACCCGACCTAGGTGCAAAAAACCCTAATCCTACTTGTGCACTATTTAAAGGGTGTTATGGCTCATTCCTTAGCCTCCATATCAGTGAGTGAAACCCTAAAAGAGAGCCCCATCGTTCTTAGTGTGTGAGAGTGTTGATTTGAGCTTGTTGGTGCTTTAGTGGCTTGGTGAAGAAGAAGGAAAAGAGATCTTGGAGTCTAAAGCTTGAGGTGTCATTTAGGATCTGAGATCTATAGAGGAAAGAGCTACTCTTGGAGGTATAAAGTTCAAAACTTTCCTCTTCTTTTGGTTGTTGTTGTATGTGTCCTTTTTAGGGCTAAAAACCCCAAAGGTGGAGACTTTATGAGTGTAAAGTACTCCATGGTCTAAGATCTGTCCCTTTTCAGTGTTATTAGTGATGTAGAGCCATAAAGTTCCCATCTTGGATGTTACTTTGGAGTCATACATGTGTTTTAAGCCTTCTAGAGTTGAAGGTTGGATCATTTTGGGAGTTAGTGACTTGTTCAGCCATGAAAAGGCTTAAAGTCATCAACTTTATGGATTCAGGGGCTTAGAAGGGGTCAGATCTAAAATATGGACGTAGGTCTTAACTGTTTAAGACCTCAAGAGCAAAAGGGCTGAAGCAGGGGAGTACGCCGGGCGTAATCCCTAGTACACGCCGTGTACTGGGTGGCGCTCCCCGATTCTGTGGTGCAGCCGGGTACGCCCAGCGTACACATCTGGTACGCGCAGCGTAACCTGGAGAGTTGACTTTTGGTTGACCTTTAGGGTATGGTCTAATGTGGAGCCGTTGAGCTATGAGAGGGGTAAAATGGTCTTTTACCTTCCTGAGAGTGTCATAAGAGAACATAGTCTAGCCTTTGAGAGTTATATTAAATAGAGTGTTATTTTGATATGATTAGGCGAAGGCTAGGCAAGAATTTACCGAGTCAGAGATATACCGAGATACCCGAGGTGAGTCTTCTAACTATACTTTACCTAGTGTGGTAACAGAGTTAAGAGATAGAGTATTATAGAGTTATATGCCAGTGTGATTTCATGTTATTATGTGTTGTGATTTATTGTGATATGTGATATGCATGATTCAGAGTTATAGAGTTGGGACTTTCAGGTCCCTAGAGTTAGGGCCAGAGGGTCCACAGAGAGTTGGGGATGGAGGGCCCCACTGAGACACATTGACCAGAGGGTCAACAGAGCTACAGCCTCGAGTGGCTATTATGTGATTATTGTGGTATTTTGGGGAACTCACTATGCTTATGCTTACAGTGTTAAGTGTTATGTATTTCAGGTACCAGTGATGACCGCGGGAAGGCGCCGGCTTGATTCGTACACACATATGGGATTGGATGTATTTTGATCTTGGGAGATATTTGTGAAACTAAAATATGATGTTATGACATTTTATGGATGAATGGTTTTAATTAAAATATGTTTTTCAAATGTAAAAAAAAATTGTTTTAATTTTACGGTGTTACATGTCAGGAACTCATCCTTTAGCTAACTGCGTGTCACTCACCTTAGCCCAGCATAGAGGGGATCTGCACTTCCGGCCATAGAGGGCTTCGAATGGAGCAGCCTTTATGCTCGTGTGATAACTATTGTTGTAGGAAAACTCGACAACGGGTAAATGAGTACCCCATGCCTTCCCAAAGTTGATCACACAGGCTCGCAACATATCTTCCAAGGTTTGTATAGTTCTCTCACTTTGTCTGTCGACTTGTGGATGGTAGGCTATACTCATGTCCAGCCTCGTTCCTAGGAAACTTTGTAGAGACTTCTAGAACCTTGAAGTGAATCCACTATCTCTATTGGAGATAATGGATATAGGAACACCATGCAGTCGTACTATCTCCCTAATGTATGTTCTTGTGAGCTTATCCATCTTGTCAGTCTCTTTGATGGGCATGAAGTGTGCATACTTTGTTAACCTATCAACGATCACCCAAATGGTATCGAGACCACCCGTTGTCTTGGGCAACTTGGTTATGAAGTCCATGGTGATCCGCTCCCACTTCCATTCTGGTATCTCTAGTTGCTGTAGTAAACCTGAGGGTTTATGGTATTTGACCTTGACCTTGGCGCAAGTAAGATATTTACTCACGAAGGTAGAAATCTCTGCTTTCATGTTAGGCCGCCAGTATAACTTTTTAAGATCAAGATACATCTTATCTGAACCTGGGTGGATGGAATATTGAGTGTTGTGTGCTTCGATCATGACCAAGTCTCTGAAGCCATCGTGTTTCGGTGTCCAGATTCGGTCCATGAGATATAAGGCTCCGCCACTCTTGACTTCCAAGTTCTTATCCATCCCTCTCAGGGATTCACCCGCCACATTTTCAGGTTTCAAGGCTTCGATTTGAGCCTCCTTAATTTGTGTGGACAGCTGCGAATGGATAGTCATAGTCAATGATTCTACGACCATAATATTCTTTCCGAATTAGGGCGTCTGCTACTACTTTGGCATTACCCGGATGATAACAAATTTCACATTATGGTCATTGAGTAGCTCAACCCACCGTCGTTGCCAAATATTGAGTTCCTTATGGTTGAATATGTGTTGAAGACTCTTGTGGTCTGTAAAGATAGTGATTTTCGTACCATACATGTAGTGTCTCTAGGACTTCAGAGGAAACACAACTACTCCTAGCTCAATACCATGTGTGGTCTAGTTTACTAGGTTGGATGCATCGCAATAAACCACGAAGTCTTCTATCCCTTCAGGGAGGGATAGTATCGGTGCGGTGCATAAGGCTCGCTTCAGCGTTTGGAACGCTTTCTCTTGCTTCTCTTCCCAGTCAAAGCCCATGCCCATCTGGTTCAATATCGTAAGAGGTTTCGCAATCCACGAGAAGTTCTGTATGAATCTGCGATAGTAGCCAGCGAGGCCTAGAAATTGAAGAATTTCTGTAGGCATCTTCGGTGCTGACCAGTTCTCAATGGCTTTGATTTTGGAAGGTTCCATGTGGATTCCTTCTTCGCTAACCACATGACCTAAGAATTCGACTCTTCGGATCCAAAATTCACATTTTGAGAACTTCGCGTAGAGCTTCTCTGATCGTAGTGTTTCTAGGATCTGTCGTAGATGCTTACTATGCTCCTCCTCACTATGAGAGTAGATAAGTGTTTCATCAATGAATACAATAACGAACTTATCCAAGTAAGGACATTATACCCTATTCATTAAGTCTATGAATACTGTAGTCACATTAGTCAATCCGAATGGCATCATTACAAACTCATAGTGTCCATAACGAGTTCGGAAGGTTGTCTTCGGAACATCCTCCTCCATCACTCGTAACTGGTGATACCCGGATCTCAGATCAATCTTTGAAAAGTAATTCGTCCCTTGCATTTGGTCGAAAATATCGTCTATACGAGGTAGAGGGTAATGATTCTTGACCGTAAGCTTGTTGAGTTCTCTGTATTCGATGCACATATGGAACGATCCGTCTTTATTCTTCACGAATAAGACTAGTGCTCCCCATGGTGAGAAACTTGGTCTAATAAAGCCCTTGCTAAGTAGTTCGTAAAGTTGACCGGATAGTTCTGATGGGTTTTAGCCATAAGAACTTTCCTATGTGCGCATGCAAAACCCTAATGCTTGGATCTAGGCTTTCTAATTAAACATGCTTTGAATCCAAGACTTCTAACAACTAATTAAGTATAAGAACAATACAAAATCAGATCTAGAAGTTTACCTTTGAATCTCTTGTTTGATCTTGTTGTCTTGGAGCTCTAGAGTCACAATTGTCACTCCTCTAATGGCTTACAAACACCAAATAGCAAAGAGGATGATTTGAGAGAGAGGAGAGGGAAGAAATTCGGTCAGGGTTTTCTTACTTGAGAAGAGATGTCGATTTCCCTTGGCCATGGGGTCTATTTATACTTGTAGACTCCTTAAGGGTTTCACCTTAAACCCTACTTGGATAATCTTTCCTTAAAGCAATCCAAATCCTTACCTTAGATAAGCCTTGGACGATTTTGAGCTATTCCAAGCTCTAGAATCCGTCCAATCCCTATCCATTAAGGATTTATCGTCTAAAGTGTAACTATCAAACAATTGACAGTTTATACCCTATTATTTAATTAATCTCTTTAAGTCACCAAATTAATACTAATTAATATATGACTTATATTAATCAAATAACAATATTATTATTCCTTATATTATTCTCATAATATATTAATAATATTTATTCTCTCATAATAAATCATCCTATCAAGTTGCTATGGTGAAGGCAACCCAAAAGGACCATGCACAATCGGGTCAAATACTTGCCTAATATAGTTGCAGCCTTAGACACTATTCCAACAAGTTCATGCATCTCTACTTGTGCTAGACGATAGGTAGATTTGGCTACTGGGGTAGCTCCTGGAACTAAGTCGATTCTGAACTCGACTTGGCGTTGCGGTGGTAATCCTGGTAGTTCTTCTAGAAAGATGTCGGGAAAATCACGTACTACTGGAATGCTCTTTAGGTCTTTCGATTCTTGCCTCGTATCCACAATGTGAGCAAGTCATGCATGATATTCCTTACACAAGTATTTATGGGCTCGAATACTTGAGATAATACGAAGGCACGTGTCAGGTTTGTCATCGTAGATAATAAAGGGTTTCACAAGACGGAAGCTTAAGGCGAACAACTTTTTCATAACACATGATGTCGGCATGCTGAAGACTCAACCAATCCATGCCGATAATGACATCAAAACTTTTAATTGAGACAGGCATGAGGTCGATTGGAAAGTTATGGCTATCTATTGTTAGAGTACATCCTATGTATATACTGCTAGTGCTCTAAGTTTTCCCGTTAGCCATTTCTACAATGAATGGTTCTTTATGTGTGTGTGGTTGTTGTTTAAATAAGTGAGCAAATTTCTAATTCATGAAACTTCTCTTCACTCCGCTATCAAATAGTATGCGTGCATAAGAGTTATCAAGGAGAAACGTACAGTGACCATTATGGGGTCGGCTACCGCTTCCTCGTGGCCTATAGCCAAAACTCTTCCACCACCGCCCGTGTTCCCTGCTTCCGGGCAGTTCCTCTTGTCGTGGCCCACCTCGCCACAACCATAGCAAGCTTGGCCCACACCAGCGTCGGGGACTTGGTTGATTGGTCTTGCCGGAGCCTTGCAGAAACGGACAGTTTGTCCCTTCCTATTGCAGTTAGAGTACTGCATTTCCCGGCAGAGTCCGTTATGGTGGAAGTTGCACTTGTCGCACTTAGGCAAGCTCCCAGCATACTACTTTGCTGGCGCAGTAGCAGTAGGTGTTATCGCATCATGAACAACAACGACCTGTTGCTTTTTGGCAGAGTTCTACGCCCCTTTTTCCTTCTTTTTATCCCAGTGTTTATGCTTGTTGTCATCGGTTTTGGGAGGTACCGGGATGGCTAGGGTTGTTGTTGTCGACAGGGTGCAGACTCCGTGATCCACGAGCCGTTGTGCAAGACGCTTGGCACTGTCGAAGGTAGCAGGGTTTGAAGCTAGGACATTCCCCTGGAATGCAGGCATCAGCCCCCATATGTACCTCTCAATCTTCTTTCCCTCCATAGGGACCATTCCCGGACATAATGCCACCAGATCACTGAATCTGGCGGTGTAGCCCACTATGTCAGAGCCCTTCATGGTTAGGCTCCAAAGTTCTTGTTCAAGTTTTTGAACTTCACCCCTCGGGCAGTATTCCTCAATCATGAGCTCCTTTAAAGCTTCCCATCCCATAGCGTTAGCCACTATAAGAGTTAGTGACTTGACATGGCTATTCCACCACGTCAGGGTTCTGTCCGCGAAGGTGCAGGCATCAAATTTAACTTTGCTTCCTTTCGGACAGGAACATATCTCAAAGATCGATTCCGTCTTCTCGAACCATTACGAGAGGGAAATGATTCCGCCAGTCTCATTGAAGGACCTGGGTTTGCAGTTGCTGAAATCTTTATACAAGCACTCCTTAGCACGCACTAGGGCCTCGCCTTCAGCAGATTGAGCAGCTGCACCACCACCACTAGTGCCGCTATTGCTGAATTGTGCTAAGGCTGCTGCAACAGCAGCATATACTGCAGCTTGGAGGGCTGCAGGATCATATTGTGGAGGAGGTGGTGGTGGTGGTTGAGTTGAAGTTATTGTAGGATCACATTTCGATGATCGACGCGGAGGCATCTTTTAACTAAAAGTTTATAAAGATGAAGATAATAGTAAGAATCATTTGTAAGTATAATGAAAGTGATCCATGGACTAAATCGCCATAGTCCAACAATTGAATGAGTGTATGATTGAAATAGAGATATAACTGTCAATATTATTGGTATTAACGATGTAATGAGTTCGGGAAAATGACCTAATAGTAGGTCTTACATCAAACCATGTAGGGAAAATGTTGACAGCTTAGAAGTCTAGTTATAGTACCTGAAAGACAGGAATATTTTACATGAAAAGTGCTTCATAGAGCACAAATAAGAAAGGCTATTCCTTATGCAAAAAGAAAAAACAAGCCAAACATCTTCTACCGGCAACAGGTATTCCTCGGGTGAACCCTCATATCTGCCAGTTAACATACTACGTCTTGAAGATGCCGCTCATGAGTTCTCTGACGCACTCGAAGTTCTATGACTTTAGCTCGGGATGAAGCTAGTTCCCGCTGCAGAGCCTCATTGGCTCTCCTAGTCCTTTCCATAGCCTCTTCGAGATGGACAATGCGGACCGTGTTAACGCCTGAATTGGTATCAATTTCCATGACTCGACCGATGGCAGCCCGGCCATGCTCTTCATTCCGAGCAATCCTGCGGACCATAATGGGCATAAATCGGTCCGCTGAGCCTCCCTCGCTTAGATTGTAAAAGCTTCGGTCTCCATTGAAGGGTAAAGGTTGACCCTGTTCATGACTCCATCGGTTCAAGTTTTTTGCCCACAAGGGTGTGGGGCCTTGAAATGATGGTCGGGGGTTGAGGTTTGGGATTGGAGCCTCTTGAGGTAGGTTGTTGACTTCTGGTTTGGAGTCAGAACCTTCGGAGAAGTTTTCTGCGAGGTTATCATCCAAAGGGATTGGATGATCCTCTTCTGGCTCTGCCTCGAGCCATCCAGCATTGCCTTGGTTTGGGTAGTACGGGTCGCCAGGAGGATGGAATCCAGCCATGATATCTATGCGAGAAAAGGAGTATAAGAATCTTATATAAATAGACATACTACTTAAGATAATTATAATATGATCCTTACCAGTTACATCAATACTTGCATAGTGCATACTAGTTATATGAAATCAAAACAGGATAGACCTTTGAATAAATGACCCTAACTCCAAATCCACAACCAAACAAGGAACAGGAAGTAAAGCAAAGATCACAGATTCTAAGTCTATGACACCTTAGTCACATATAACCTTAGCATATCCACTTTGCAACTATTGGCCTACTAGTAAAGACCTTTTTAGTTCTCAAATAAGTAATTATAGTAACACAAAATACTCCTATAGTATTTTAGGTTCATGTTTTGCTCTAATGTTCTCATTGTAGTAGTGTTGGTAAGTTTTTAGACTTGTTGAAACCTCACAACCATTCTTGGGCATATGCTAATCAATTTTCGGACCAACATAGTTGATCAGGCTATGTCATTCCCAGAACTGACCATACATCCCCAAGCCTACTTGTGATGTTCAACAATCATAGTACTTTTGTTATGTCCTAGTGACACTGATTTTAGTATGAATGCAGGTATGTATACTTAGTTAAATATTTTAGTATTTAAAAGTATAAACTCTTGGTCAAAGTATTTTAAATCTGTTGTGTTTATAGTTTGTATATCTTTTATGGGTTGATATACTTGATTCACTATAAACAATGCTCTAATACCAATCTGTCACACCCCAAAACCGGAACGACAGAAATGTTATGGGCCGAAGGACGTCATGTACAGTATCACAACAATGCATAATAGTAAACAAGCAACAACATCATCCATTACATTAATAATATAATTCAATACAAGTGTGTTCTGTGTATAGTTTATAAGACACCAAAAAAGCATAATCAAAATAAAGACGAGTCTTAAAGTGCTCTGTCTTCTCAAAACCTGCCATCGGTACCTGTCTACTGATGACCTGAGAATACATGTTATTTCGAAATAGTTTATCAACATTAAAGATGGTGAGTTCATAAGTATTTAGTGTCATTTGTTTGCATAAGTTTGAAGCAAATGTTTGTAGCAGTGTAATGTAAATGTTTGTAAATGTCTGTGTTTCCTAGAAAATCCTATATTTTCTACTGAAATGTAGTCTTCTACCAAGACCCGATTGTTCTGTATCTCTATTCTTTTGTAAAAGTATGAGTTTTTCCCAAGTATAACTATCATTATCAACATATAGTTTACATTATCGTTTATGTGAGAAGATCACAAAGTGAATGTAATGGGAAAATAATATAGTACTGTAGTATTGTATATAGTAACCACTGTTGTACTAAATTCCTTAAATCAATTATTAATTAAGGTAAAATGTGATATGTTGTAACCATACTTGATTGACTAGTGATAAACACGACGCTGAAATACACCAACAAATTATAACATTCGTCACCCGTACACCTGCAGGTCCCACTGTAGCTAGTAGCAAGGTGTAGGATGGTCAGTCCAGTATAGATCTATACACAAATTCACGCTCTCCCTCCAGGACACTCTGGTTACAAAACGAGACACGGAAGTGATGCCATGTCCCGAAGTAGTGGCTCACATTTATGTTATACTATTCTTGTATATGTATAGTATGCTCTGTCTGTATAGTGTATAGTATGTTCTCTTTGTATAGTGTATGGTATGTTCTCTTTGGTTCTCTTCATAGAACGTTCTTTCTGTTTCTCATAATAGTATGTTTTCTTAGTTTCTCATCATAATATGTTCTTTCTATTTCTCATAATAGTATGTTCTTTCTTAGTTTCTCATCATTGCATATTTGTATTGACTCATGTATGAACAAACTCCTGTATGTTTCATTGTGCTAGAAATACTGAATAGTATACCTCTAAACTATACCTATTATAGTTTACTAGTAATGTTGTTTGAGTGACTAAGTATGTTTATACACCTTTGCTACCCAAAGGTGTTGTAACTGAAGTAAAAGCTTTTATATCTATACATATATACATAATACATAACTAAGGATCAAACGACACTTAGACAAACAACAAGGTACTATAAGTCCACAACCAAACAAGGAACAGGAAATAACGTGAGTTGTTAGTCCTAAGTCCTTCCAACCTTATTTATATAACTATATCTGCATAGACATCGTTTTAACAATATATAAGTTTAAAAGATTAATGGAAAGGTTTAGCATATAAGACAAGGTTGATAAAGAGTTTAGCATGTAAAAGAGTTCGATAACATGTTTTGAAATAGATTTGTTTGATAAACATTTTGAAGTGTATGAAATCCATATGTTTGATAGTTATTAATCACATGTGATGGAATCAATAACTATAATGTTCAACTTGTATTCCCCCCTGTAAAAGCATTTAAAATCATTTAAAAGGTAGATTAAGGGGTATAAACTCACCAGTAGTGAGTGGTTTGGATGAAAGTGTGGTATTGGATACTAGGTGTCAAGTGAAGACTTAAGCACACACACACGGATCCTATTTAGCATATAATCATACATATATGTTTATAATTAGTGTTTATCTAACTAATCAGGTAAGGGAAACACCTTAGGGACTAGGGTACACTTGAATGGAAAGGTGAAAATCAGAAATGATTGTGTGTAAGGTGAGTTTACGGCCACACTTGGTGTTTGCGGCCAAGTGTTCACGGCCATAGGGTTTACGGCGAATGAGTTTACGACCACTTGAGTTTACAGCTGTAAACTCATGATGAAAAGTGCCAAATGGTGTTTTAAGCTCTTACAAACCAGTAGGAAGTGTTCTAGCCTCAAGTACAAGCCTTAGGAAGAGTTTAAGGCTCACATGTACCTCAAACTAGGGTTTACGGCCAATGGAGATGCTCTTGGCCGTAAACACCTCTTGTTCTTGGGAAATAGACGATTTCAAGGTGTTTAACATGTGTTTCAACTAGATATCGAGTACTGGGAAGTAATACTTACGATATAGAAGCTAAAATGTTGATTTTGGACCAAAACACTAGTGTATGTTCTTGGTGTTCATGAAGATCTAACCCAAAAGATGATGTTAATGGATGGAATCAATGGGTGATGCTAGTTAAGAAGATGTAGCAACTAATCAAGGGATAAAACACTTACATTTTGAAGAAAATGAAGATCTTTCCGAGCAAAACCCGATTTCTTGGCTTGGAAATGGTAAAAGTGTTGGAAAATGGCTAAGTATCATATATATAGTGGGAGTTTATGGCCAGCCAAGAGTTTACGGATGTAAACTCCAATCCTTGGAGTTTTCTGGCTATTATTTAGTGTACTGAACTCTAAAATATACTTCTTAACATTCCTTACGGAGGGTACCAGCCTTAGAACACTCAAACATACCCAAAACAGTGCTAAAAGATAGCATAAATAAGTCTGACTTTGATTGAGTGGAATGGTTGTACAAGGTAGAAACTTCGGGTTGTCACAATTTTTAGAGAAAATAATCACATTAATATCCTTCTTGAAAAAAAAAGTTTAGTGCCTCTATTGGTTTGTAACCTAACCCTAGAAACCCTAGAATGAAGAGGAGAGATAGGAGAGGGATAGAAATTTCATTCCTATTATTGTATGTAAATGTATGAATGAAAATAATGAGCCAAGTGGTCTTTTTTATAGTTTAGGTAACTTGCAGGAAAAGCTAGATTTGAATAAATTAAATAACATATTTAATCCCAATTCAAATCCTTTCTTTTTCGACATCCAGGAGACTTCCTGAAACCCTGAGAATCCCTCAAAAATTGTCCATGCCATGGACGGTTCTAGAATTGCTTCTTTTGTTCAAGTATTGAGCAACTACAATTCACCCCTTGTACCTTTAATTTATTCCAATTAAGCCTGAATTAATTTCAGATTAATTCAACTTAAAATTTACTTAAATCTAATGGTTTTCTTATTAATTTATTAACCATATCAATTAACAAGTCAATTATTCAACCATTGATCTCATGTTAATTTATTAATCACATAACAAGTTAACATACCAATTATATATTCCATTTAAGATATTAATCACTTAATATATTAACAAATCATTTTTTTCTCTCTCCTAGTATCATTTCAAGCTATTTCTGGTTATGAGAGAAACCTAAAAGGAGTTTGCTTCTATTTTCAAGTATATACAGATATATTTATGAGCTTAGACACCCTAATCCAACACTTTGCCACTTGGATAAGTCCATACCTACAATTGCAAGTATAACCAAACAACAAAGAGTGCTTTCCAAAGCCACTACTGGACTCTGACCTAATCAGACATTGGACCTAAATAAGTGATCAAATATTCCTTCATTATACAAGATATCATATGGACTTGATACATGGACTAGAATCAATCTCACAGTCCAAGATTCTATTTCCCGATTTCCTGATTTGTGGCGACTAAATTCATATTACTAATTGAACACATCAATTTAGTTCAGGATTAGCTAAGCACTTCAGATGTCGAACACAAATCATCGAGGGTCCCAAAGATATCGTTTTTCTTGTTAAATCAAAAGGAACGAATAAACTTCGACTCATATACTTGTATCATTTACTCACCAAATCGTACATGCCACTACGTTTTATGACATTATGTTACTGATGCGTTTTCGCAATACTTGTAACATCCCCAAAATATTGACATAAAAATTTCGTTTTATAGAAGAAGAATCATCAATTACTTTATTAAATAAAACCGATACATTATAATCAGAGTATAAATTCCAGAACAAGTCAAATGTAGAACATAAAGTGTGCTTGCCATTCAGTCAACCCGACCTCTTCTTTTTGAAAAGGAAATACCTGAAACATAAAGTGAAAACCGTTAGCACAAAGCTTAGTGAGTTACCCAAGATACCACATACCGCACATACATATATTGGGTCCCTGCCCTCCATTGGGTCTGTCCCGATCTCAAGTCCGACTCGGCCTTGGGCGCCGCCCGACATCGAGCCCCACTCGGATTACAAATATCTTATTCTCAAGCCTCTCCTTTCACTGGGCCTCGCCCAACATAATACATAAAAATATCACATAATCATACTAACATATAAAATGATCATAAACACTGGTATATGTTCTAGCCTTTGGGCCTCACCCGCCATCGAGCCCTGCCTGATACACACATTACCATATAACCATATCATAATATAGGCATATAACCATACTAGCACATGAAATAATCACAAATACTATAGCATACCATACAGTCATCAAGCCCCACCCGTCATCATGCCTCTCCTGGAAAGCATAAAATCAGATACTAATAACTAACATACAATCTACTCATCAGGCCCCGCCTGGTATCGGGCCTGTCTCGGTAAGCATACCATCATCCAACACATGCAAGAGTCACGCATACCTCTAGCATCCTAACATATAAATTATGGTCTGACATTGGTGCCTTCGACCTGCTAAACTCAGTGAGGAGACTCACCTCGCACTGCCGAAACACACAGATGATCCATGGCTATTGTCTGACAGATTCCCGAACTGTCAACATCAAACCAACACCCAATTAGTAATTGGGTTCCAATGCGTAACCATAAATCCATACTTGGGGTAAAAAGACCACTTTACCCCAACCTAGCTTGATCCAATCCACAACCCCAAACTCACACTCTGAAGGCCCACAATCCAAACAATCAACCAAGGCCCAAGAAGAACCCAAACACCTATGCCCAAAAGAAAGGCCCAACTCAAGGCCCACAAAAAATGAGGGTTTTCACATAAAATGACGATTAGGGTTAAGTAAGATCACTTAACCCATTAAGGAATTAATCCATTAAGCCCATCACTCCACTAGGATAATCATACAATGTGGTCGGGCATAATTCATAATTCCAATCTGCGGGTCCGAAACGCGGTCTCCAGCAAGTCCCAACTAAAGTCTCTAAGATTACGGTTTCCTAAACCCTAATTAGGGTTTCTAACCCAAACACATGCCAATTAGGTCCAAGGTTAAGTTTTTAGGTTAATTAGGGCTTCACTAGGTCGAGCACCACTCACTGCCATCTCGGGCAGTGGTGGTCAACGGTGGTCCATGGCAGCAACCACCACCTCACAGTGGTGGTGTTTATAATTTTAGGCGAAAACAATACCAAAAGAACTCCAAACATCAGTCCAATTGCACCCAAATGCACAAGATCATTAGAGATGGTCGCTAGCGGTGGCAGAATGGCAACAGAAGGTGGCAGCCACCACCTCACGGTGGTGGTGATGAGTTTTCCTTGGTTTCCTAGCGAAGCAAAGTCCATACAACATTAAACTCATGAAATACGCTCACACACACAAACCAAATCACACACACAGCCACACCCTCACAATATTAAATTTTGACACAATATTGGCGTAATTCTATTATAGTAGTAAGTATACTAGTGTTAGATTTCGATTAGAGACTCACTAGCATATACCATTCTTTTAAGAATCGGTAGTGAAACATAGTTCAAGGCACCATTTGCATCATCTCAAACCTTTGTGAGTATTTATGACTCCCCCTATTTTCGGTTTTTATGCTTCGGGATGGAAAAGCATGTCCGAAAAACTATCTATTGTTCGTTGTAATTAAATTGATTTGTATCAAACTTGATTGCTATACTTTTCTATGTATGTCTATGCAACTTGAAACATGAGGCCTTATCGTCTTAAGTCCCTTCCCTTACACTTTACTCCAACCATTAACTCCTTGAGCCAATGATCTTTATGGATTGCGCTATTAGGAATTGACAACTCCTCACTCGCTCAATTGTTGGAGTGCATGATACCATATAATCTATGGAACGATAAGCATAGATCTCGATAGGGCATCAGTCACAGGCTTGGTTGGGAACTCATCGTTTGCTCATATACATACAAACTTGCTTATTAATTATAGCAATGAACTTTGTTTCTCATTATAGCAATAAACTTTGTTTCTCATTATAACAACGAACTTTTGTTACTAGTAACTTATTTACTTGTCTTAGAAACGAACTTGTTTCTCTTTGTAGCAACGAACTTGTTTGCTCCTTGTAGTAACGAACTTGATTACTCATTATAACAATGAAACTTGTTTACTCGTTTAGTAACGAACTTTATTTCCCATGAGAATATGAACGCTGCATTTCATTTGGGCAATATATTTTATCTCTTATGATGACAAAGAACTTTGTTTATGAAAACTTATTTACTCAATTTTTGCAATATATTTTTATTGATGGAAACTTTTATCAAAACATTCATTCTGATTCATGAAACTAGTATCATTTTTAATATGTGAACTCACCAACTATTTTTAAAGTTGATGCTTGTTTTACATGCTTTTTCAGGAATCATCTATTGAGAGGCACGTACAGACACAACACTTCTTGGAGCATTTGCATGTGTTGACTTTTAAATACATTGTAATTTCTTTTAAAAACTTGTTCAAACTCATTGTAAATTTGTAATGATTTTTAATATTATAGTTGGTGTTGTCTTTTAACTTTTGCTATGAAACCCTTTGTACTACCACACCCCGTGTTTCCGATTTAGCCCGGTGTGACATATCAGGCCTCGCTCGTCATCGAGCCCCGCCCGATACACACATTACCATATAACCATATCATCATATAGGAATATAACCATATTAGCACATGCAATATTCACAAAGACTATAGCACACCATACAATCATCGAGCCCTGACCGACATCAGGCCCTGGTAAGCATAAAATCAGATACTAATAACTGGCATACAATCTACTCATCAGGCCCTTCCTGGTATCGGGCCTTGCCCGTTAAGCATAGTATCATACAATACATGCAAGAGTAAGGCATACATCTAGCATCCTAACATATAAATCATGGTTCGGCATTGCTTCCTTCGACCCGCTAAACTCAGTGAGGAGACTCACCTCGCACTGCCGAAACACACAAGCGATCCCTGGCTGCTGACTGATAGATCCCCAAATTTTCAACATCAAAACAACACCCAATTAGTAATTTGGTTCCAAAGCGTAACAATAAATCCATACTTAGGGTAAAAAGACCACATTACTCCAACCTTGCTTGACCTAAACCCAATGCCCAAACTCACACTCTGAAGGCCTAAAAGCCAAACAATCAACCAAGGCCCAACAAGAACCCAAACACCTAGGCCCAAAAGAAAGGCCAAACTCACGGCCCAAACAAAATTAGGGTTTACACATAAAATGACGATTAGGGTTAAGTAAGATCACTTAACCCATTAAGGACTGAATCCATTAAGCCCATCACCCCACTAGGTCAATCATATAATGTGGTCGAGCATAATTCATAATTCCAACCCGACAATCCAAAATGTGGGTCTTGGAAAGTCCCAATAAAAGTCTCCAAGATTAGTGTTTCCTAAGTCCTAATTAGGGTTTCTAACCCAAACATATGCCAATTAGGTCCAAGGTTAAGTTTTTAGGTTAATTAAGGTTTTACTAAGTCGGGCACCACCCATTGCCATCTCGGGCAGTGGTGGTCAACGGCGGTTCATGGCGACAACCACCACCTCACGGTGGTGGTGGTTATGATTTTAGGCCTAAACAATACCAAAAACACTCCAAACATTAGTCCAATTACACCCAAATGCACACAACCACTGGAGATATTGGCTGGCAGAATGGTGACATAAGGTGACAGCCACTACCTCACGGTGGTGGGGATGAGTTTTCTTCGGTTTCCCGACCAAGAAAATTCCATACAGCATCAAACTCAGGAAATATGCACACACACACAACCACCCCTCATGGTGGCTGGTGATGGCAAAAGAAATCGCAGAAAGCGGCAGCCACCATGGCTGGCAGCCATGGTGGTTCTTTTTGGTTACCGGCCAACAAACACACGCACATAGCCAAAAAGTACATCTAAAACTGACCTTGACACTAGCCCACACACAAATGCGAACGCAACTGGTCGCTCCCTAGGATGGTGAACATCGACGGGAGCAATTGAAAAGGAAGGCTGCAAGAGTGGCGGCAACGACTAGTTGCTGCAGAGCAAAATCAAAGCGAGGACAACCGGAATAGCACTGGCAACTGCCGAGTGCGCTGTGGATGGCGGCAAAAAGAAGAAGACGATGGTGGAATGGTAGCAGCGAATGCACTCATGGTCGCCACTTGTTCTCTCCGGAAAGGAAGGAAGGCATGAGGTTCATCGGTACGGTGCAACATCGAACGGAGGTGGCGGCATCAGTTATTCACAGCAGCAAATCAGCAACAGTTGAGGATGTGGAGGGTTAAGGTGGCGGCTGGTATCTTAGGGTTAGGGTTTGGGGTGTCGTATAGCAGGCACGAAGGAGGAAGGGAAGCCATAGCTTAAGTCCCATGACCTTTCAAACATTCATTCCATTGTGACACTTTAGTCCCTCCCTCCTAGATTTATTTTAGCTTAAGTCCATAGTTACAAAAAAGCTCCCTGCTCTCCAAAATCTTTTCATTACAAGTCTACATATTACAAAGTAATTCCCAATTTACAAAAATTATAACATTTATCTCCTTCTGGCTAACACTGATAAATTATTACGGATTTATGGCTAAAATAAAATAAAAATATAAATTACATCTCGGGCTTTTAGGGCTTATTATTTATTTACTTTATTTCAAACAGAATGTTACAATACCAATGCAAAACTGACTCGTAAATTTCAGCTTATATGTCTCCATTTGATTGAATAAAAGATATTATCGTCTTAAAACTACTTGTGATAGAATCCATGAAGGAATTCTCTAATCGTGAGTTTATACAATACTTAAAATACCCCTTTTTTCTAAGTACTCATGTAACGCCCCGTCTCTGGTATGATGCTTTTGTGGCTTTTATTTAGAAGTTTTATTGAGGGACTCGGCAAGTCTATGGCCTGACTCGTCGAGTAGGGTCGAGCTTTCGTGCACGTGTTAGTCGGCGACTCGGCGAGTCTGCCTGCCTGGAAGAAACCCTAAATCCCCGGGTTGCTCACTATTTAAGCAATGCTATCTGCCCCAAACTCGCCTCCTTCACCCTCAGAGAGCTGTGAGAAAACCCTAATCCATCCCTTGTTTGTTTTAAGTGCTTTTGTGTGGATTTTGAAGGCTTGAAGAAGAAGAAGAAAGGAGCAAAGGAGCAAAGAGAAGAGGTGTAGAGCAAAGATCCAAGGGCAAATCAGAGTTCATTGAGGTATTTCTCGGATTCCTTCTGTTTTATGCTTTAGATTTCCATTTGGACTCTTCTAGGGCTAGTTTGATGCATTTTCTAAGCCTTATAGTTGTATGGATGCCTTAATAGGACGAGATATCTCTAGATCTGTTCATTTAGGAGTTGTAGAGCCCGGATATGTTGCCTTTTTGAAGATGCTTTGCATAAGAACCCTAGATCTACTCTTCAAAGTGCCTTTTTAGCCTTTATCTCCTTTTTCATGTGTATGTACACGTAAAGTTGGAAACTTTACGTGGTGAATCAGCTTATTGGACTCAGATCTATCATTTGTATGCATTGGATTCAAGCAAAATCGAGTTTAGAGTAGTTGCATGGATGTGACTCGGCGAGTCGGAAGAACGACTCGGCGAGTCAGGTCGCGAGTCCCATTTTTCCCCTTTTTGAGTGATGTCGAGTGGAATCCGTGAGTAGTAGAGTGGACTCAGTGAGTTGGAGGGCAGGCTCAGTAATGGAGGGACTCGACGAGTTGTTCATACAACTCAGCGAGTCCAAGGCAATCTTCTTAGCTCAAGAACAACTCGTCGAGTTGTTCATATGACTCGGCGAGTCAGATGAAGATTGTCCAAGTTCTTGGATCGAGAGGGTACTCGTCGAGTCGATGCCATACTCGGCGAGTAGCCACGAGTAGGGCTGAGAAGTGAGACTAGAGACTCGGCGAGTTGGCGGCCCAACTCGGCGAGTCAGGTCAACTGTGGGTTGACTTTGACCGAGAGAGTTGACTTTGACCAAGGGTAAAAGAGTCATTTTACCCAGTGCAGTGTTTAGCATTTGATTGAGTGTGTTTATGGACTTGTAGCCGGGCAGATACCGGATCAGCAGCAGTTAGCTTCCAGAGCCATTCACACAGCAGCCAGTTCACGAGGTGAGTTTCCTTCCAGTAGTAACGGGTCTAAGGCCACAATGTCGGCCCGTTTAGCTAGCAGTCAGCTTCGGACCTCGATCCGATGTAGTAGTTAGTATGTTTGATGCCTTCGTGGTTCAGACAGGATATATATGTTTATGCCAGTTGATATGTTTATGCTATGTTCAGTCAGCTTCGGACTTCGGTCCGATGTGGGGGACAGAGGTCCAGTCAACTTCGGACTCCGGTCCGATGTAGGGGACGTAGGTCCTAGTCAGCTTCGGACTTCGGTCCGATGTCTCAGTCAGCTTCGGACTTCGGTCCGATGTCCTAGTCAACTTCGGACTCGGTTCGATGTAGGGGACGAAGGTCCCAGTCAGCTTCGGACTTCGGTCCGATGTTCTAGTCAGCTTCGGGCTTCGGTCCGATGTAAAGGGCAAGGCCCCGGTTAGCCGGACTTCGGTCCGATGCAGTGGGCAAGGCCCAGTATATGCTTTATATGTTATTGTGTGGTATGTGGTAGTTTGGGGGAGCTCACTAAGCTTCGTGCTTACAGTTTCAGTTTTGGTTTCAGGTACTTCCGCAAGCAAAGGGAAGAGCTCGGGATGATGGCATTGCACACACCACAGCTTCAGTTTTTATCCTGGGAGTTGATCAGCTATCTTAGATATGTTTTGATACAATTGTGACACAATTTTCTCATTGCATTTTAGTATGGTTTTGAGATTCGCAACGCATGGTTTTATTATGATATACTCAGTTTCATGATTTTTGGTTATATTAAAAATGAAATTTTCGGGTCGTATTTTTGGGTCGTTTCAAGTTGGTATCAGAGCCCTGGTTTGAGGGATTCGGATACACCACCTGGTGCATCTGAACTCAAACTAAGGGAAAGATAAAAAGATTTTCAAAAAGAAAAATGTTTTCGAATGAGATTTTGAAAAGCACTTAGAAAGAAAAGAATTTTTTTTAAAACAAGATAAGGGTGTGGTGCATGCGATCAGCCGAGCTCAAGTAAGTACTCCCAAATTACCAATACAAGTTTTATTATTATGATTAATTGTTCCAGTTTCAGTAGAACAGCATGCTGGTATAGGACTAAGGATCTAGGAGGTTGCCTTATGTGCCTGCTATATGTGTTACAGCTTTATGAGAATTGCATGCTAGTATTGAGTAAACAGCAGTAGGATAGCCTGTTTAGGTTATGCCTGGTAGCGCGAGCTTAGCATTGTATGCTAGAGTAGCTTCTCGTTATGAGAATAGTTTTGCTTGAGTATGTTTCCCTTATCTGAATGTTGCTTGCTTTGTGCTTTGTGGGACTCTGAGTGGTGGGAGTTAGCCATTAGGTGAATACGTCACATCACATGTGATCAGGGATGAATAATCTCAGAGTGCTGGATTTGGCCCTATTGCGTAGCTCTTCTCTGAGTCCAACCGTTGTAGGGATGAGTCTTTTACTCGAAGGATTATCTGAGCCTCATTGCATGTGATGGTATTCAGGTGGTGGCTAATTAGCATTACAAGGAGGCCTTCGGCAGCTGAGGACTGGTATGAGTGGAGTCAGCGATTTCCCTAGGGCAAGCCTAGGATGAGAGTAGCAGAGATCAGTAGTAGTAGAAGTGACTTGGTGGAGTCAAGGCGGTTCTTGAGGAAAGTACGGATAGATGTGGAAGGTAGTATGGGCCCGTACTACTGAAAGTAGAGGATCCGTACTCGAATCAAGGAAGGCCGAGACAAGACCAGGAAGCTAGTAGTAGTATCAATGATCCCTTGAGATATTTCAGTTTTCTGATATTGCTACGATGTGTTTCAGAATGGTGGTTTTGCGTCCGAGGACAGCAGCCGACAGTGGAGGTGCCGGGGAGGGATCAGGATCAGGCTCGGGGAACGAGCACATGGATGAGCAGACCAGAGAGTTTCTTTCTTCAGAGATTACTCGTATCATTTTAGAGCAGACTCCTGTGATCTTCGGTTCGATCAAGGAGGGTATCCTAGAGCTGATGGATGAGAGATTGGGCACCTTCCGTGCCGAGGTGGCGGCCATGACGGGGTCGCGCACACTTACATTCAGGGAGTTCAGGGCATGTGGAGCTCCAGACTATCATGGGGCGTGGGACCCCATAGCGAGTACTAGATGGTTGGCGGATGTGGCCAACGCGTTCCGCACTAGCAGGTGTCCCGAGGGGGACAAGGTCAGATTGGCGTCCTGTCTTCTGGAGGACAGGGCATGGGATTGGTGGGAGGAGGTCGGACATACCATTGGAGATGATGCAGCATTGGATGCCATGATCTGGGCTGATTTCTCTACCAGGTTCAGGGCGGAGTTTGCACCAGTTATTGAGGTGCAGCAGTTAGCCCGAGAGTTTCAGGACCTCACCCAGACTACAGAGACTGTGGCGGAGATCACCGCCAAGTTCAGGGAGAGGGCTCTTCTTGCTCCTCAGTATGCAGCCGATGAGGAGATGAAGAAGGCCCGATATCATGAGATGTTGCAAAGTGATATTCGCCAGTTTGTGAGCCGGTCCAGCTGTAAAATGTTGGACGACATGATTGCTAGGGCTCGAGAGAGGGAGATTGATCTCGAGATGGAGAAGAAGAGGAAACCGGAGGCGGTTTCGGGTTCAGGCAAAAAGCCCAAGTTTTCAGATCACAGGTCCAGGTTTCAGCCGAGCCACAGTCGATGTGGCAGGTGTGGGAAGATGCACGATGGGGTGTGCAAGGCAGGGAGTTCCGACTGCTTCAAGTGCGGTTGGACTGGGCATTTGAGTAGGGATTGTACAGCCCCTGCTACTGTCGTTGCAGCATCAGATCTGATTTGCTTTCAGTGCAATCAGGGGGGACATAAAAAGTCCCAGTGTCCGAGTTTAGTTGCAGTAGGGAAGGTGGCTGCACCTGCCCCTGCTACTTTGAGGATTACAGATGGCCGGCAGGGCCGAGCCTAGGCGCCAATGGCAAAGAGTAGGGCGTTTCAGATGACAGCAGAGGAGGCGCGAGCGACTCCTAATGTGGTGACGGGTATGTATCTTCCCTTCATCTCTTTATTTTATTGATTGATTATTGCTTATGATTGTATGTTTTATATAGGGTCGTTCTCTGTGAACGACATTTCTGCTATGGTATTATTCGATTCGGGGGCTACCCGATCATTCGTATCGCTTGCGCTTAGCAAGAGATTTAGCAGAGCTCCAGGGGAGCTGGAATGTCCACTAGAGGTTGAGATAGCAGATGACAGGACCGTGATGGTAGGCAGAGTGCATAGAGGGTGTTCTCTTCAGTTGTTTGACGAGCAGTTTTCGGTGGACCTGGTTCCTATTCCCCTGCGAGGGAATAAGGTTATTGTGGGCATGGATTGGCTAAGCCCCAATGGGGCGGTGATTGATTGTGAGCTTCAGCTAGTGAGGGTTCGCACTCCAGTGGGGGAGAGTTAGTGATTCAGGGTGAGAGGCCACAGCGCGGACCGACCTTTTGTTCCGCCGCAAGGGCGAGGCGCTATTTTCAGCAGGGTTGCGCTGGTTATGTAGCTTATGTCTTGGATGCCCGGGAGAAGGGCAAGACGATAGTTGATGATGTTCCGATAGTGCGAGACTTCCCGGATGTATTCCCGAGGATTTATCGGGAATACCTCCTGAGAGGCAGGTTAAGTTTGGGATCGACCTGATTCCTGGTGCGGCTCCGATAGCCAAGGCACCGTATCGCCTAGCTCCCCCTGAGATGCAGGAGTTGTCTACGCAGCTGCAGGAGCTGCTAGACAAGGGTTTCATTCGGCCGAGCAGTTTGCCTTGGGGAGCGCCGATCCTGTTTGTGAGGAAGAAGGATGGGTCGCATCGTATGTGTATAGATTACCGGGAGTTGAATAAGGTGACGGTGAAGAACCGTTACCTACTTCCGAGGATAGATGATTTGTTTGATCAACTTCAGGGAGCGTCTTGGTTCTCCAAGATCGATCTACGCTCCGGGTATCACCAGATGCGGGTTAGGGATGAGGATGTTCAGAAGACTGCTTTCAGGACCAGGTATGGTCATTATGAGTTTGTGGTGATGCCATTTGGGCTCACCAATGCTCCAGCTGCGTTCATGGACCTCATGAATCGCGTGTGCAGGCCGATGCTGGATCGGTCAGTGATAGTATTCATAGATGATATCTTGGTGTATTCCAAGACGCAGGAGCAGCACGAGGAGCACCTGAGGGAGGTGCTGGAAGTTTTGAGGAGGGAGAGGCTTTTCGCAAATTTCTCAAAGTGCGAGTTCTGGCTGCGCGAGGTGCAGTTCCTTGGTCACCGCGTCAACCAGAAGGGTATTTTGGTGGATCCGGCCAAGATAGAGGCCGTGATGCAGTGGGAGGTCCCGAAGTCTCCAGCTGAGATTCGGAGCTTCCTAGGGTTGGCAGGGTATTACCGGAGATTCATTCAGGATTTTTCCAAGATAGCAGTGCCGCTCACCCGACTGACCAAGAAGTCGGTGGTGTTTCGATGGGGGCCCGAGCAGCAGGCAGCGTTCGAAACCCTCAGGCAGAGATTGTGCGAGGCTCCGATCCTTACCTTGCCAGAGGGAGTAGAGGACTTCGTAGTCTACTGTGATGCCTCAATCATAGGTATGGGAGCAGTGTTGATGCAGCGAGGCCATGTGATAGCTTACGCCTCGAGGCAGTTGAAGCCTCACGAGGCTAACGATCCTACCCATGATTTAGAGCTGGGGGCGGTTGTGTTTGCCCTCAAGATTTGGAGGCACTATCTTTACGGGGTCCGTTGTACTATCTACACGGATCACAAGAGTTTGAGGTACCTTATGGATCAGCCGAGTCTGAACATGAGGCAGAGGAGGTGGTTGGATGTGCTGAAGGATTATGATTGTGAGATCCTTTACCATCCAGGGAAGGCCAACGTGGTGGCCGACGCCCTGAGCCGCAAAGTGTCGTCAGCCCCTATAAGAGATTTGAGTTTGAGGATGACAGTGATTACTCCGTTGTTGGAACGGATCAGGGAGGCTCAGGTTGAGGGCCTCAAGGAGGAGAGGCAAAAGTGTGAGAGGACAGTGGGCCGACTAGCTTCGTTTGATTATGACAGTCGGGGATTGCTTACACTTCATGGGAGAGTGTGGGTACCGTACTGGGGTGGGGTACGGCAGGTGTTGATGTATGAGGCTCATAAGTCTCGATTTTCTATCCACCCAGGAGCGACGAAGATGTATAGAGATCTTCGACCCGATTATTGGTGTCCCTGCATGAAGCGGGATGCCGCTTGGTATGTTGAGAGGTGCCTGACCTGTAGGAAGGTCAAGGCGGAGCACCAGACGCCTCACGGCAAGATGCAGCTGTTCGACATTCCCGTGTGGAAATGGGAGGACATCACCATGGATTTTGTCACCAAGCTTCCCAGGACCGCACGAGGAGTGGATTCGGTATGGGTAGTAGTGGATCGGTTGACGAAGAGTGCTCATTTTATCCCGATCCAGGAGAGTATATCAGCAGAAAAGTTAGCCGATATCTATGTGCGTGAGATCGTGGCACGTCATGGAGTGCCGGTATCGGTAGTGTCAGACCGAGATGTCCGTTTTACATCCAGATTCTGGAAGCGGTTTCACGACGAGATGGGTACTCGTCTTCATTTCAGCACCGCTTTCCATCCTCAGATGGACGGGCAGAGCGAGAGAACGATTCAGATTCTCGAGGACATGCTCAGAGCGTGTGTTCTAGACTTCGGTGACAGTTGGGATACGTATCTTCCATTAGCGGAATTTTCGTATAACAACAGTTATCATGCGAGCATTGATCGACCTCCCTTTGAGATGCTTTATGGGAGGAAGTGTAGGACCCCGATTTGTTGGGGCGAGGTCGGTCAGCGAGTCGTTGGGAGCACAGAGGTGGTGCTCAAGACGACCGAGTTGATTCAGCACCGTAGTAGACTGCAGACTGTGTAGAGTCGGCAGAAGAGCTACGCCGACAGGAGGCGTTCAGACTTGGAGTTCCGGGTGGGCGATATGGTCCTCCTGAAGGTCTCACCCTGTAAGGGTGTCATCAGGTTCCGGAAGAGGGGCAAGTTGGGCCCCAGGTTCATTGGTCCCTTCAGGGTTTTGGCCCGAGTGGGTCGGGTTGCTTATTGGTTGGATCTTCCTGTAGAGCTTAACCAGATCCACAACACATTCCATGTGTCTCAGTTGAGGAAGTGTTTGGTGGATGAGTCAGCAGTTGTTCACCTAGAGGATATTCAGGTTGATAGCAGCCTGAATTATATTGAAAGGCCGGTCGCGATTCTAGACCGGAAGACAAAGACCTTGAGGAACAAGGCAATTCAGTTAGTGAAGGTGCAGTGGCAGCACCGGAAGGGGTCTGAGTGGACGTAGGAGGCTAAGGAAGAAATGAGAGAGCATTACCCGGAGTTATTTGCAGATTCAGCCGCAGCAGACTTCGAGGACGAAGTCTGAGACAAGTGGGGGAGAATTGTAACGCCCCGTCTCTGGTATGATGCTTTTGTGGCTTTTATTTAGAAGTTTTATTGAGGGACTCAGCGAGTCTATGGCCTGAATCGTCGAGTAGGGTCGAGCTTTCGTGCACGTGTTAGTTGGCAACTCGGCGAGTCTGCCTGCCTGGAAGAAACCCTAAATCCCTGGGTTTCTCACTATTTAAGCAATGCTATGTGCCCCAAACTCGCCTCCTTCACCCTCAGAGAGCTGTGAGAAAACCCTAATCCATCCCTTGTTTGTTTTAAGTGCTTTTGTGTGGATTTTGAAGGCTTGAAGAAGAAGAAGAAGAAAGGAGCAAAGAGAAGAGGTGTAGAGCAAAGATCCAAGGGCAAATCAGAGTTCATTGAGGTATTTCTCGGATTCCTTCTGTTTTATGCTTTAGATTTCCATTTGAACTCTTCTAGGGCTAGTTTGATGCATTTTCTAAGCCTTATAGTTGTATGGATGCCTTAATAGGACGAGATATCTCTAGATCTGTTCATTTAGGAGTTGTAGAGCCCGGATTTGTTGCCTTTTTGAAGATGCTTTGCATAAGAACCCTAGATCTACTCTTCAAAGTGCCTTTTTAGCCTTTATCTCCTTTTTCATGTGTATGTACACGTAAAGTTGGAAACTTTACGTGGTGAATCAGCTTATTGGACTCAGATCTATCATTTGTATGCGCTGGATTCAAGCAGAATCGAGTTTAGAGTAGTTGCATGGATGTGACTCGGCGAGTCGGAAGAACGACTCGGCGAGTTAGGTCGCGAGTCCCATTTTCCCCCTTCTTGAGTGATGTCGAGTGGAAGCCGTGAGTAGTAGAGTGGACTCAGTGAGTTGGAGGGCAGGCTCAGTAATGGAGGGACTCGACGATTTGTTCATACAACTCGGCGAGTCCAAGGCAATCTTCTTAGCTCAAGAACAACTCGTCGAGTTGTTCATATGACTCGGCGAGTCAGATGAAGATTGTCTGAGTTCTTGGATCGAGAGGGTACTCGTCGAGTCGATGCCATACTCGGCGAGTAGCCACGAGTAGGGCTGAGAAGTGAGACTAGAGACTCGGCGAGTTGGCGGCCCAACTCGGCGAGTCAGGTCAACTGTGGGTCGACTTTGACCGAGAGAGTTGACTTTGACCAAGGGTAAAAGAGTCATTTTACCCAGTGCAGTGTTTAGCATTTGATTGAGTGTATTTATGGACTTGTAGCCGGGGAGATACCGGAGCAGTAGCAGTTAGCTTCTAGAGCCATTCACACAGCAGCCAGTTCACGAGGTGAGTTTCCTTCCAGTAGTAACGGGTCTAAGGCCACAATGCCGGCCCGTTTAGCTAGCAGTCAGCTTCGGACCTCGATCCGATGTAGTAGTTAGTATGTTTGATGCCTTCGTGGTTCAGACAGGATATATGTGTTTATGCCAGTTGATATGTTTATGCTATGTTCAGTCAGCTTCAGACTTTGGTCCGATGTGGGGGACAGAGGTCCAATCAACTTCGGACTCCGGTTTGATGTAGGGGACGTAGGTCCTAGTCAGCTTCGGACTTCGGTCCGATGTCTCAGTCAGCTTCGGACTTCGGTCCGATGTCCTAGTCAGCTTCGGACTCGGTTCGATGTAGGGGATGAAGGTCCCAGTCAGCTTCGGACTTCGGTCCGATGTTCCAGTCAGCTTCGCACTTCGGTCCGATGTAGGGGGGCAAGGCCCCGGTTAGCCGGACTTCGGTCCGATGCAGTGGGCAACGCCCAGTATGTGCTTTATATGTTATTGTGTGGTATGTGGTAGTTTGGGGGAGCTCACTAAGCTTCATGCTTACAGTTTCAGTTTTGGTTTTAGGTACTTCCGCAAGCAAAGGGAAGAGCTCGGGATGATTGCATTGCACACACCACAGCGTCAGTTTTTATCCTGGGAGTTGATCAGCTATCTTAGATATTTTTTGATACAGTTGTGACACAGTTTTCTCACTGCATTTTAGTATGGTTTTAAGATTCGCAACGCATGGTTTTATTATGATATACTCAGTTTCATGATTTTTGGTTATATTAAAAATGAAATTTTCGGGTCGTATTTTTGGGTCGTTTCAACTCATGATCATTGTAGTAATCTTATTGGAATGTCTAATCCCCATAGACAATCTACAACTTAATTCATGACAATCTTAATTCACTACTTACTTTCAAAAGTATGAGGGACTGTGGAATTTGAATAATCAAATCATTCATGAAGTAAAAAAGCAATATGAAGCACAATAATAAACAATTATGGTATCAAACTTTTGAATATAAATAAATCTTTATTATTTAATCATCGTAACAACTAGGTATATATTCATTGTATAGTTTTTTGAGTAATCAGCTAACCACTTAAACTAAATAACACGAGTCATGCCATGTTATGAACATGCATACTATGCCTCTTTATGGTCCTTCCTTTGTAAACAAATCGATTGGACATTACTGCAATGATGCATATTTCATAATTCCAAATTCTAATCACTATCCAAGATGCAGTAGAATTCAAACTTTACATGCATTGATCTCCAGTGATATCGAGATTCCAAAGTCTCAAAGACTCAATCTTATGTGGTACAAAATATTTCAAAGGAACTTTATTACTAGAAAACATATTATGATAATGAAGTCTCAATTTCAAGGTCCATTCATGGAATACTTCTCTTGCATTAAAGTATACAACTCATTCTAGATTTTATAAGCATCTCCAATATGGGAACATTTCCATATTTCCGTATGACCATCAATTCAGACCAAGAACATCTCAATCTAGAAAAATGTGAATATGGTCTATCCTAGATAATATCATACTTCTAGCTATTCGAAAGCAACCAGTCTTTGGTAAACTTCAGAATGTTGCTTATAGTTTGTTTAGTAACTCCAGTTAATTAAAATTCTAGCCCTTTTTCTCACACTTCTCAAAGCATTTGAAAAATTAGAATAAGTAAATGTTATAGCATATATGATCAATCATATATCCAAAGCACTTGTGTCCCAACTCGAAAATTTTAGATCAAGAAAAGTCTAAACCCTATCTAAGTATAAGTGAATACCATATTTGCAACCTTGTTGCATTGTATCCCCTATGACCATTAGGACATGTTTATAAGCTAGTAACTAATCATGGTTTGGAACCTAAGTTAATTTACGTTAGTATAAAGTAATATTAGTCAAAGGATTAAGGTTTAAACCATAGATTAACCCCCCCCCCCCCCCGACACACACACACACAATTGTGTTTTCGGTCAAGGAATCAAACCAAAATATGAATTCGATTTTATGAATGTTTTCACAATTAGGGTTTCAGTCCTTATCAATTCAGGAAGTGTTTTCGGTCTAGGTCTGACCGAAATCAGAATGTAAAGCCCATTAAGGACCGAATTCCCAAAGCCCATGGCCCTTTAAGACCGAATTCTCATTCATATATATATATATATATATATATATATATATATATATATATATATATATATGGGGATTGGGAATATACATTACACTCCCATCTAAGCTTAGGTACTAAACCTATCAAATATGTTGTTTTAACTTGCTAAATATACCCGGTTTGGTTTCACTTGGTAAATATACCGTCGTCGCTAACATTTCTTTCTTTCATTATTGTTTTAACATCTCTTTTTCTTTCCTCCATTATCGTTTATTACTTCACCAAAGTGAACATTACTTTTTTCCACCGTCACGAAGGGCAAAGATAATCCAAATTCTTTCTTCCTTATTAAAACCCTAAACCCTAAATCCTGAACCGTAAACCCTAAACCCTAAACCTAAACCTAAACCCTAAACCCTAAACCCTAAACCTAAACCTAAACCCTAAAGCCTAAACCTAAACATAATCCTAAACCATAAACCCTAAACCCTATTGTGTTGATCTTGAATTTACATCTTCAAGTATTAATCATGAATCCACTAACCGTAATCTTTATATAGTAAAACAATGTATTTTCAAAGAAAACCAATCTCATTTCTCATATTTCACACCAAATTCCTTCCAGATTTGCTCTCAAAAATCATCCGAGAACCCTCAAATCTTCATAAGATTTTGCCCAAAATCTTCAAATCTTCATAATCCCTCAAGAACATTCAAAGATTCCTTCATATCTTCAATTTTTTCACCAAGAACACCCAGGAACACTTTAAACATCTTTAACAATTGTTTTTGTAAATATTTCTTGCACAATTTAGTGTTTTCTAACACTTTAAATTATTATTACACTAATATAAATACAATATAATGTATAAATATTATTATGGTATCGCTATTTTCACATATGCTAGCCCGAGGATCGTCTCTATCGTTTTGCTACCCAAACAAGCACACGCACTAGAGTTGAGTTCATACCCCTATGTTTTCACGATTTTCAATGTTTTTAGGGGGGGGGGGGGGGGAATACAAGTAAAACACATGGAAATCTTGTGTTAACATTCAAAATATTTCAAATAGTTTTAAAACAACTGATTTAAACTATTTTAAATTGTTTCAAACTACTTCAAGTTACTTTATACTTTAGTTTTCCAAAATATATGTTTATAATATATATATATATATATATATATATATATATATATATATATATATATATATATATATATATATATATATATATATATATATATATATTTAATTAAGATCCAACAGGCTTAGGACTGGTGTTTTCACCTTAACTCCTACTCCTTGTCTGGTTGTGGACGAAGGATAGAATCATTTGTCCGACTGCCTTTTTTATCTAAATTATATATGCTTTATATATATATATATATATATATATATATATATATATATATATATATATATATATATATATATATATATGAATATAAAACTTGTTTAGATAAAACTTTAACCCTTTTGTTACATGTCAAGCAAAAGGGTATTTTTCTCAATTATTATTTCATTGCATTATACAAACTGTTAAATTCTAAGATTTTCATTGCATACAGAACATACATGTAAACTATAATAGGTATAGTTTAGGGATCACTTACACTGTTTTACTAAGTCAAGGATATCATCCAAAAATAATTATTTAATTATAATTATTGGACACTACTAGTACAAGGTAATACATATTTTTTTCAAGTACAAGAGAACACTAGTATACTATACGTAAACTAGTTAATACAGGGTTGTGAGACACTACTTTGTTGTACCCATTAGGGTACAGGTTAAAGTCCTATAAATTATAACCAGTGTCTCCTTGAGGGAGAGCGTGAGTTTATGTATAAATCTACATGGGACTGAAAATCCCGCGCTGACTATTAGTTACAGTTGAATGAAAGTTCAGGGGCAACAAATGTCATCTCATTCTAATGCTTGAAGAACGTCGTGCGGGCCACTATCCATTTTAGCATGGTTATATGAAACTCACAATGGGATCAACTAACTCGTTTAGTTTACGGGCACTACTTAGCTTCAAATGGTTTTATTTGAAATAATAGAACTACACTACACTATTTTTCTAGTCACATGAACATACATTTTAGAAAGGATCCATAATGCTAATTCTATGATCCCTTAGTTTATACATTAGGGTGATATATATATATATATATATATATATATATATATATATATAGGATCCAGTTGGCAGTAGGATGAGTGATTTCCGCTTTACTTCATGTTCATCTTTTGGTTGTGGGCTTAAAGCAAATTCACATAGTCTACTACCTATTCGATCTTGGTTACATATGACATGTATACACTAATTAATCATAGGGGAAACAGGTATGGATCAGGTCACTACATATAAGTACAGTATACTATTTTCTAGTACAAAACATAATTTTCTAAAAGAACTTTTAACTTGTTACATACATACAAAAAGGGTTGCGTACAAACACAACCGTATTACATTACTTTTCTAAGTACAATGTAGATTTCATTTAATAAGGACCATCACTGTTAACTATGTGATTACCTATTGAATACGACAGGGTTATATACAATGAAGATCCGATAGGCAGTGGAATGTGTGATTTCAGCCTTACTTCCTGTTCCTTGAATGGTCGTGGTCTTAGGGCAGAACCACACATTCGAATGTCCATTCGATCTGAAATATATATAACTTGTATACACTAAGTGATCGTCGAAGGAACTAGTACAAGTCAAAAGAACTTACATTTCATTACATCAGAAAATATAGGATTTTCTAGAAGAATACACTCACATTTCTAAAATGACTATTATAGTTAACTGTATAAGTACCTAGTGAATACGATAGGGTTATACTCAATGAAGATCTGACAGATAGTGGAATGTGTGGTTTCCGCCTCATTTCCTATTCCTTGTTTCTTGTAGGCTTGGGGCAGAACCACACAATCGATTGTTTGTTCGATCTGGATTGTATATAACCTGTATCCACTAAGTACTCATAGAAGGAACTTGTATGGGTCACATTTCTTACATTTCATTGCATTTCATTATGTAGGATTTTAAGGAGGAACACACTAAGGTTTTCAAGGAACAAAGAACATACTTTCTAAATACAAATGCTTATGAACTCACCAACTTTAATGCTGACACTTTCAAAACCAATTATAATCTTAGGACACTAGTAAACAAGTACACACGCAGGGTTCTAGAAGACGGGGCATAGTAGCTTCAAGTCTTGTTTTGCTATTTACTTTTGGAGTCAATCATATGTGATTATAATATAATGTAAACACTATAATATTAATACAATGGTTATTGTTGCTTTGATTACTATTATACAATTGTTGTGATACTGTACATGACTCATCTACCCCCGAACGTTTCCGCCATCTCGGTTTGGGGGTGTGACAACTAGGGAATCGATTCGTTATGTCTCACATAAGGATTTTATATTTGCTCAATCTCTTGCTATAATATTTACATATATTGATTTTCCTATTGTGACATCCCCTATTTTCACGGCGAGAAAAGACCGATTCGTTTATGATTTTTTTGAAAATCAGAGTAAAATTTTAAAGAAAAGTGTTGCAGAATTTGTTCCCAGAAAACATAATAAATACGTTATCAAAGCATTTTCAAAGAAATGTATTTTTTTCATTTTAAAACATTAGGATGTCATTTTCAATACAGAAACATACGTATAAATAGACCTTACATTAATTTACACTAGTAATTTGCATCTTGTTTAATCTCTCAGTGTAATATAGCCTTGTATCGATACATGTGATACAAATAGTCTAAGTGGATCAGGTTGGGAAATCTGGTGAGTACATAGGGGTTTCAATCCACAATAATATAATTATCATGTTTAAATAACAAACAATCAACCCAATTACCCATCCCCATTATCTTCTTTATTCTTAAGGAATCTACCCTAAGAATCATTTATCCTTCATTCATTCATTCCTAAGGATCTTCCTAAGGAATAGGCACGAAGTCCATCATTGCCTATGACACAACTTCCAATGTTATCTGTTAGGCGCATTTGCCAGTATTATCATTGAGGCGTAGCTGCTGATATTATCTTTTAGGCGCATCTGCCATGATTATGATGTCTCTACTAGGCGCACCTGTCGATACTATCCTTTAAGAACAGCTTCCAGGATGTTTAGAGTACTTCGTAGTTCAAAAATATCTACGGGTTGTGGCGCAGCTGCCAATGTTCAACTAAAGGGTGCTAAGTCCACAGCTATCAACGTTCATCTATATCAGCTTTCATCTCTCATTATTCATCTACCCATTGGGCAGCTACCCTTGCATGCCTTTTATAGGCTCTAGCTCCTCGGAACGCTAGGTGTAGCTGCGGTGGTACGTTGCACGTTCCTCGGTGCGCATGGCATATAAGGGTAAGCAGCACGTACGAGGGGGCAGATGTCCGAAGCCTTCTGGGGCGACATGTCCTTTTCTGGACCGATCATGCGAACATGAGGCGTAGGGCTTCATTGCGCGGGGCGTTCCTTTGTAGTCTCGCAAATCACCCTCTCGACTTCTAAAATTCGTAACTTTTGCATACAAGCTTTGTTTTCGATTTTCTTTATTTCCACGCGTAGGTGGGACCGTACTCTACAACTTTCGTTTAGACTCTGTTGGCTAGTTTTGAATCATTTTTAAAGTTATATTTTTAATAGGCGGGACATGAAAAGTCCGTTAAAAATTCATAACTTCTTCATTCGACGTTCGGTTCGTCTCTCTTTTTACCGTTGAGCTACTATTAATGAGATCTTCGATTCTCATTTCGGTTGTGTTGGCTAAAAATGGGTCGATCTAATATTCAAACTCCGGGTTGCGTACTGCTATGCCGGAACTTGGAAAAATCATAACTTCCTCATACGAAGTAATATTTGGGCGTTCTTTTTATGCATGTTATCGGTTTTAACGTATGATACAACTTTCGTTTAGATCACTAAGGCTAATAAGTAATTAATCGTAAACTCACTTTTTACGTCACACAATGCCGTGCCGGTTTTGTCGCAGAACTTCGACAGGCCATAACTTCTTCGTTATAACTCGGATTTCGACGTTCTTTATATGTAAGGAACCCTTGTGACGTATACTGAAAATTAGTTAAGATATTTATTCTAAATAATCTTATATCTAAAAGTAATTCTCGAGACTTATTATCTCTAAATTGACTATCCCGAATCTGCGGGCGTTACGACTATCTACCCCTTAGGATGATTACGTCCCGGAATCATCAATGAGAAAGGGTTTGTATAATGACTCCATACGTTATCTCTTCATCCTATGTAATAATCGTAACTTCTATGTTTCTTCAAACGAGTATTTAACTCTTGGACTTCTTGACTGTAGGAGGTGCTCGATCTTGCACCCGCTCTCTATGTCATGTTAAACTCCAAATTATGACCTTCAAGTCACAATATTGATCCTTATTTGAGACTCCTTCTTCTTCTTAACAACTAAAGATAAGTTCTTCGATTACCATAATAGATTGATGGGTCTTGTTCTAACGACCTCTCATTGTATGATGCAAACGCTTAGACTCACGTCTCTTAGATTAAAATTTCAAAATGGAATATACCTTCCTTAATGTTCTAATGGGATATAATCATATTTTAGCATATAACATTTCTAGCTACAAGCTTCTTACTTTAACAACTATCGCGATGCTTCTACATATTGCCTCGATTATTTTTCATTTCAATCGCTTAGCTTAAGTCAAATGCCACATCAATCTTGGTTCTTTGAACCACGTAACATATTCATCTTAGTTAGACTTGATTTGATATGACCACCAGGGTCAGAATATCAGTCATCTTCTTAGTCATTACCGAAACGATGGTAACAACATTTTTGAACAAAACAAAATCAATTACTAGCTTCTTGGTAACCTTGTGACTTTCCCTGATCCAAGTATGAGTCATGTGCTTCCGTTAGTATAAGCCTCTACTACCATTCACACCAACTCATACTTGTCCCAAGTATTGTCTTGCAGTTCACCAAGTCACCATGCAAGAAAACCGCATAACAATTTAACACATCAGATAACAAAATCAAGTGTTTATATTAATTCTTGAAACGATTACATATGTGTTCAAGTTCACCCTATATTATGCCTCATATATTAGGCTACACTACACGATACTATATATTACTTTATTGATCATTGCTCCTAATCCCTTGCGTTATTGACTGCTTCATCAAGGATCATGTGGAATGCTCTCACCTTTGGCTTTGGTGGTGCATTTGGCTTTATAGTTCCTTCCCTCTTTGGGTAGTCTTACTTGAAGTGACCTTCCTCATTACATTCGTAACACGTCCTTTTGTTGAATGTACATTCATTGGCGTAATGCCCTAATTTTCCGCACTTGAAATATGTCACCTCCTTGCCACATTTTCCCAAGTGTTTCTTCTTGCACTTTTCGCACCATTTTGCTTCACTTCCTTTTCCTCCTCCAGACTTCGGGAATTTGCTTTCCTTTTTGGTCTTTGAAGATCCTTCAAACTTCCTTTTCTCACCAACTTCAACTTTGTTAGCAGTTCTTCCCTTGATCATTTCTCTAGTTTTTAATGATCTATGGACTGGCAAAGCACCTGATATGACGTTCACGGTGAACAAACATTCGTACAAATACGGTTACTACCTTTGTTATGGGATATACCCGGATTATTCTACACTTATGAAGGCATATTTGGTTCCTTGAGGTGAAATGGAAAAGTTGTTCAGAAAGAGACAGGAATCAACGAGGAAGGATATCGAGATGGCAATTGGAGTCCTTAAGCAGACGTGACATGTAGTGAAATACGCTGCACGACTTTGGGATAAGGATAGAATTAAACGAATAGTCCTAGCATGTATTATAATGTGTAATATGATCATTGAAGATCAAGGTCGAGCGATTTGCACGTATGATCTAGATGATGTCGTCATCTCGCTTGAAGAGTTCGTATCCGGAACGAATGAATTTTTATCACGAGTTTTTGAAATTCATAACAGCTAAATGTGTTTCAATCTTTGATAAGATGTCACATATCATTTGTACCAACTCAACATGAACGAAAATTAAGTTTTTTTTACTCATTTTTTTTTGTAAATTTAGGTTATTTAAGTTAATGTAATGTTTTTTTTATTATAGATTAATTATGCAACGTAGTTTGAAGTTGTATTTTCATTTTTAATGTTTTTTTTGTATTTTAATTTATATAATTTGGTATTTTAAATTAATGAAAATTAGTATTTTAATATATATATATATATATATATATATATATATATGATTTTTTTATGTGTTTTGATTTAAATTTAATTAAAAATTAAGGTTGAATGGTGTGTTTACTGATAATTATCCTATGGTTAGTGGTAGACAATGTGGTAATCATGTGACACCCACCATTATCGTGGTTAGTGGTTGTATAACGGATGGTCTTACAGGGAAATTCCGAAAGACATGGCATGTTTATAACATCAAATTTACCACCGTACCCTTAAATCATATTATTTTTAGTTCGTATTGTATTATATTATATTATTATGGATCAAAGATTTTGAATCCGGTCATTTTAAATCATATAATAACATTTTTAGTTATGTCATTTTTGAATCGTCAAGTTTTTAAATTATATAATTTGAATCATATTGTTTTAATAAAGTTAAGTTTTGCGTTATGGTTTAAAAATAATGTTCCATAATCGATTCTGCATCGTAGCAACATTTGATTCCTTAAAGTGATAACTTAACATATATAGATTTAAAAATAAAAATAAAAACATCAGGAAAAAAATACATTTGCTTTTTGACAATCATTATACGTTTTTTTTCTTTAATAAATTAAGTTTTTTATGGAAATAAATTAAGGTGAATCATCTAGTGGTCTGACACATGTCAATTATTAAATTGATCCTTATGCAAGAGAGCAAAGAACTTTAAGACCATCCAGTATGTATACAACAATGACCATCGTGGTTGAGCTGGACCACGACCACGGCCGTGCACACCATCCTGTTCGATCGTGGTCGTGCTCGTCCATGTTCCATACGGCAAATTCAAACGCCCAATCAATCGTTTTCATTTCTTTTGACCGTACTGTATATTTGTTAAGTTTTATTTTTTTTTCAAAAACTTAATACCTATATAAATCTAATAAAATCCTCACATTTTACTCTCATTCTAAACAAAAAAACCCTGGGAAGATTTGGAATTGTTAAAAAAATTTGACTCGGATGATGACGGAGAATTTATATCGATCTTCCTCAATGTTGTGCAACACATTCAAGATGAAGAAAGTTCGAATGTTGCTCGTACAAGGGCGATCGTCAATCGTGATTGTCAAACCGCACACGACCTATAGGTACGTGATTACTTCGCCGATAATTGTCTTTACAATTATGACACATTCGAATGTCGTTTCCGTCTAAATAAGGAGATATTTTTACGTATTAGTAATATTTTAAATGTTCGTTATGAATTTTTCAAAAAAAACCCCGACAGTAGAGGAATAATGGGTTTTAGCAGTATACAAAAGTGTGCGGTTGTGCTTAGGTATTTGGGATACGGTATAACATTTGATGCATCTGACGAATACTTCAAAGTATCCGAGAGGACCGCAATTGATTGTGTAGACTGGTTTTGCGCATGTGTATATGAGGTTTTTCATTAAGAAATATTTGTGTAAACCAAATAACCAATTCCACGTGATATTGAAAGATTATATCCGAGTCATGAAGAGAGGCATGGATTTCCGGGTTTGCTTGGCCGTCTAGACTGTATGCATGCGGCTTGAAAAAATGTCAAAATGCATGGCATGGTCAATTCACTCGAGAAGACATAGGTGAACCAAGTATAATCCTAGAAGCCGTCGAACAACAGGATTTATGGATATGGCATTCCTTTTTTGAAGTCGCAGGGTCTAAAAACAACATTAACGTTCTTGGTCAGTCTCCATGTAGCACCCGGTTCCTGGTATGTATTTTATTTAAAGTATTTTCCATTTTTGGCCTGGGACTCGGCGAGTTGAAGGCCCAACTCGTAGAGTAGGAACGACTTTGGACATGGGACTTAAGTGGCAGACTCATCGAGTCGGCGGCCAGACTCGACGAGTAGGCTCTACTGGACAAAAACCCTAATCTAAAGGTTTTCACCCTATTTAATCATCTCTTTCAGCCACCACTCGTCCCTATTGCTCCCAAAGACCCTCCATAGAAAACCCTAGCCGAGTGTGTGAAGATCTAAAGGCAATTGTGGTGATTTTGGTGGTTTTGTTCACAAGGAAGAAGGAAGAGCATAAAAGGACCAAGAGGAGACTCAAGGATTCGTGTTTGGGACATCATTTGCAGTCTTTGAAAGGTATAAAGCCTATACCTTGCTTGCTTAATTGTTAGATCCCTTTTGGGGGAAGATTTAGGGATTTTAAGCCATATGAGGTGACCAACCATGATTTGCAAACATGGTTGGGGGTCAAGACTTCGGATCGAGTCACAATGCAGATTGGAGTTGCTTTTGCACTCAATGAAGGTCTCATGCATTGTAAGAACCATTTTAGCGCCTTTTAGGCTCAAAAGTCCCATGCATGAACATAAAGTTTGTAACTTTACGTGCTAGATCGAGCTTAGAGCTTTGATCTATCATTTCGACAAGTGTTGTACATCAGAAATAGAGGATTTAGGGTGTGGACGTTATCGAATCGGTGAGTCCGTTCTTGGGGCTCGACGAGTCCAAGGCATAAAGTCCCATATCTGTTGAGGATCAAAAGAACTCAGTTGGGTGTTAGGGACTCAACGAGTTGACGGCCCAACTCGGCAAGTCGGGTCAACTTGAAGTTGACTTTGACTGGACTTGAACTAACCATGTTTAAGGTTGCACGTTCTGTGTGCTGACTTGAAGGTTGTCGTGTAGGGATCGAGGAGTCGAAGGGAGTCGACTTGTACGCCAAGGATAGTTCAAACATTGCACGACATTGAGGTGAGTTACCTTCTAGAAGAGTTGGGTCTAAGGCCACAATGTCGGCCCACCAAAGAGGGGTATTTAGAAGATGATTGTCTTTGTGATAATTATCTTAGTCTGGTTATGTGCTTTGGTCATGAGATTTATCTGTATGATATGTTATGTGTATAGTAGGGATCGGTTTCCCTGACAACGGTACTTAGGACCGAAACGTGGGTCAGTACCCGAATATGTCTAACTGTATGTTTATATCTTGTTATTATATGCTAGTGGTAGGAGGTGGAATAGTCCCCGATTACCGGTTGAAAGATACTGATGACAGTTACCAGTTGAAAGATATCGATGATGATTACCGGTTGAAAGATACCGACGATGATTACCGGTTGAAAGATACTGATGATGTTTACCGGTTGAAAGATACCGATAGAAGTTACCGGTTGAAAGATACCGACAATATTGTATGGTATGTGGTATGATGGGGGAACTCACTAAGCTTTGTGCTTACCGTTTCAGTTTTGGTTTCAGGTACATCTTCGTCTAAGGGGAAGGAGCCAACGGCGTAGCATCGCGTCACACAGACTCACTTGGTTCCGCATCGGACTTTCTGGGATTGTACTCTGATTTTTATTGTACTAATGATTTAGATTTTTAAGACATGACTTTACGATTTCCTTTATTGGCAATGTTCTGGTGTTATGATCTATGTTATACTTAATTTAAATGAAATTTTCGGGCTTGAATTTTGGGATGTTACAAGTTGGTATCAGAGCCCTGGTTTGAGGAATTCGGACTTATTGTCAATAGAGAACCATAATTAACCAAGGAACCAATGAACCAATCTTTTTTTCAACTTTTAGAACTTATTTTTTTATCAAAAAAAACCTAAAAATATAGAAATTCATAAATTTTTATCTTTTTTCCACTAATATCAAATTCGATAAAAAACATTTTCGTCAAATTCACAATGTGAATCTTAATTCACACGGTAAATCCGAAAAATATATTTAACATTTACTATGTTAAGTTATGAATCTAGCTATATTTAGTTTTTTTTTTATAAAGAATAAGTTTTAGAACTTGAAAAAAAATATTTATTTCCTTGGAGAACCAATAATTATGGTTCTCTATTTAACTTCTCTCTCTCTCTTATATATATATATATATATATATATATATATATATATATATATATATATATATATATATATATAATCTACCATAATAAATGATAATCTTTTTACCACATGTGATCTTCTCCTCCATTTTGACACATGTCATTTTGTAGGAGTTTGAGAATTTTTATATTCCACTTGTCAATTTTTGGGGATTTCTATTTGCTTAAAATAAAATTCCATAAAATTCTAATGGGTTTTATAAGGAAAGATAGTTATTCTATATATTAATTTGATAATAAATTCTCATAAATGCTCCAAACCATATATTTTTTTATGAATATTCCAAAAATTTATATTTTGTTATGTAAAAATATTAATTTATAAAATATTTAATGTTTATATATTGATAATAATTTTTTAATTTTAATAAACACATATTATACATGGGTTAGGTTATTGTATTCTAACTATCTATTGTGTGCATGTAGAATTGATTATGGACCAATCATTTTAGTTATTTTAAAAAACTAATTAATGCATATTACATGTTGAAGATATATTGAGTATTAATTAAATCTTCAGCATTTAATATGCATCAATTACTTTTTTAAAATAACTAAAATGATTTGTTCAGAATCAATTACATGCACACAATAGATAGTAAAAACATTTGAACCTATATATATATATATATATATATATATATATATATATATATATATATATATATATATATAGGGTGGGGTTCAATAGAGAACCATAATTAACAAGGAACCAATCGTGAAAGTAGGAAATCATAATGATCAACGCCAATGAAATAGATGTACACTTGTACATTGGACGCACACACATTGGATTATACCAATAAATCCACATCCTTACCAAAAAAATTCACCACTTTTTTTTGTTTAAAATTTTTTTAGGCTACATTTTTTAATGAAAAAAAAAACCGAATATACTGTTGTTCTCGATTTTTCGTCCTCTTTCCATAGAGATATATGTTGATATATAAAAAAATGTATTTTTTTTCCGAAAAAAACTCATTTCATTTTGTTAGTTTTTTCCATATTTAAATTTATTTTTATAAACAAAACTAATTAAACGAAAAATATTAATTTTTTGTACTCTTTTAATAAACATTAACACCGACTCAAAAAAACCTTGAACGGTGTAGATTCACACTGTGAATCTGAATTATAAATATTTCAATTTTTAACATTCACATATAAAAAACTCGATCAGTTCAGATTTACATTGTGAATCTGATTTACTATTATGCACATTGTGAATCTGAGAATGTTCACAATGTGAATCTGAACAGGTTCATAATATGAATCTGAACTGGTTCATAATGTGAATTTGAACTGAAATATCGTTTTTTTTTAAACATGAATATGAATCTATGTTTAAAAACTACCAAAAAGTATGAATTTTGATATATTTATTAATTTCTTTCTACAAAAAAATAGACTTTAACTTTTAAACAAAGAAAATGAAGTGGGTTGTTTTTGAAAAAAAAAAAGTTCGTTTTTGTATATTATCATAGATCTCTATGGAAAAAGGATGAAAAATCGTGAACAATGTCATATTTGATTTTTTTTTTCGATAAAACAATGGCATAAACAAAAAGTTTAAATGAAAAAAAGGAAGTGAATTTTTTATAATCTGTTGTATGTGCGTCCATTATATAAGTCTACAACCCTCCTTTTGCCATTGGTCGCTTTAAATTTCGACGCTTTTGATTGGTTCCTTGCTTCCTTAATTAATAATGGTTTTTTATTCAACTTTTCCATATATATATATATATATATATATATATATATATATATATATATATATATATATATATGTATATCATTTGAGAACTCAAAGTTTCCCGAGAACCCGAGAACTAAAGGTGGAACGTTGGATCAAAAAAAGGAAGGGTCGAGATGCAAGGTAGCGTTTTTGTAAATAAGTAGGCAAAAAAGGAAGGATGGTATCTTAATTAATTCAGTCAGGGGTATTATAGGAATAAAAGTATACTTAAATGATTTCTTAAATCTAATAACTGATAAAATAATTTTTCATTTTTTTCTCTCTCTCTCTCCTCCTCATTTTCCTCTCTCGCTCAAACCTACGATCCATCCTCCGACGAGTCACATCCGTTGAATTGCCTCCAATCCTTCATCCAATTCCATGTTTTAGATTCTGAAATTGCTTCTACGCGCATGAATACAGTGAAGATAAACGACGACCACAATTATCGTCGATTTCCATATCCTAATCGATGAAACTATCATCATCGATCATCAATCTATATGAAATCTAAAATCCCCAAACGATTGAAGTTTCATTGTTGCTGAACTCCTTGATCTCACGTACTTCATAGAAAAAACTCTACTGAAGATGCTTTGATTTTGAATCGTTTATCCTCCATCAATTCGTTCCCCGGAGTACACCGTAATCGCCGACTTCATCTCGGCCTCCACTATGGATTGAAGACCTGAACGAAGAAGATTATCCCTTGTCGATCAAAATTTAGGTATCATCTGTTTCTATTGTTGACTCCTGACCTTTGTTTGACCTTTATGAATTGTTTCTGCCTAATCGTTAAGTTGAACCTGTTTAGTCAATATGTTTTTAAAAAGAGTTAAATCATTGTGTTGATTGTAGGTATAAAAATAGACACATGTGTTATTGAAAAATATAGATATTTGTTTGCACTCAACATGTTCGATGAAATGCCTAAATGAGAAATATCACATGTTAACTTCACTTTGACTTCATGAATGATGAATTAATTCCAATTTAGGATTCAGAAGAATTTTTTTGGTTATATATTGAGAAATGCAGGAGATATTTTTATTTGTGGAAGACTGCAGCCATTTGAGCATAGAATATAATGTCGGAAACTAGTCGTCTTCCACAAATAAATTTTCATAATACAATTTAAATGGATTACATGCTCCTCAGGTACATGTTTTAATTTTATTTACTTCTTCTGTTGTCAACTTTTTCTCTTATGATATACATGCTACAACAAAAGATCCTCCTACTTCATGGTAATTAGTAATACCTATTTGATGTTAGAATTATGAGTAGAAAAGATTAGGAACTTGTTAGAATGATGGTTTTTGTCTGGACTTGGTGATGAAAAAACTTCCTATTAGTAAATAGTTAATATAGAACTAAAATTGTTAAATGTCTGTGAGCTCCTTTCTCAAATATTTAATAATCTCTTTTTTTGTGACAAACAATATTGGTAGGAAGAAGTTGAAAGAGGCAAGAGAGCAATTTATTTGATGGGCGCTTCCTTGTTAGAAACATGCAATGGTATTTGACTATATGTTTTGTCTCTCAATTCCTACTCATTCCTTTTAATATAATATTAATATTAATTTTAATATTAATACTAATATTAATATTCAACAGTGAATTCACACAGCCCATATGGACAAAGTATTTTATATTAATATTAATATAAATATTCAACAGTAAATACACATTCTGTTGTACACTTAGTAGGAAATATTGATGGAGATGCAGATAAGTGTGCAGTTTGTGTGGGAACAGGAAAATATCGTCTTCATTGATATATATATATATATATATATATATATATATATATATGTCACACCCCAAAACCGAGAACGGCGGAATAACATCTGGGATGGAGGACGTCATGTGCAGTATCATAACAATGCATAATAGTAAAAACAAACAACCACATCCATTGCATTAATATAGTAATTGTAATACAAGCGTGTTTTGTACAGTTTGTTAGACACCAAAAAGTATAATAAAAAAAAATAAAGAGGAGTTTTGTATGTGCTCCGTCTTCTTAAAAGCCGCATCTGTACCTGTCTACTGACGACCTGAGAATACAAGTTATTTTGAAAACGAGTATCACCATAAAGCTGGTGAGTTCATAAGAATTTAGTGTCATTGCTTGTATAAAAGTGATTACAATTGTGTAACATGAAAGTTGTTATCAAGTTTGAAAATAGTGTGAATCTCTAGAAAATCCTATATTTTCCAGTAAAATTATACTTCTTCCAAGACTTGGTTACTTGTAGGTTTGATGCTTTGAGTGTGTAAAAGTTTTCCCAATTAGACTCTCAATTATAAAAAATATAGTTTGGACTTCATTTGAATAAAGTAAATGGGAAAATAATGTCTTATTCCAGCAGTGTTACTGCCGGCTGAAAGGTAAATAAACTGCAGACTCTAAGTAGTGATAAGTATAAAATACATCTCGGGGAGTCTAATTTACCTTTATTACTTAGTTTGCTAGTTTAATAATCCGAATTTGAATTTATATTTAACCATGCGGATAGGCGATAGAATGTGTAGTGACCCTCCAGGTCACACGTAGTGTGGTAACATGTTGTCATCCCTGGGCCTAGTCGGCTCGGACTGTAACTAGCAGTCGGGATGTGAGAGTGTCCGCCCTATATATAGATCTATACACGTAGAGTCCGCTCTCCCTCCAGGAGACTATGGTTACACGGCAAAGGCGCAGTAAAGTGCCGTATAAAGGAATAGTGTATCACATTCTGTTTTAGTATGTTCTCTTGTATTAGTGTATAGTGTGATTCTCGGTATTATGTATTTAGTGTTCTTTTGTATAGTACATATCATTCTCCTAGTATAGAACTTAACATGTAGAGACTCATAATAGGGCTAACTATGGTAAGTGTCATAGTAATGGTAGTAAAGAGCGGGAAACCTTAACTATACCTATTATAGTTAAATAGCGCGTTGTAGTCTATCTTGAATACACCAAAGTATTGAACGGAGTGAAAACATTCATATCGAACACAAATACATACAATATATAACTAAGAATTCAACGACAGTTGGACATATGAAAATATACCCTAAGACCCCAATCAAACAAGAACAGGAAATAAGGCGAGCTATCAGTCCTAAGTCCTTCAAGTCTTACTTATATAAATATATTGGTGTAGATATATTTTAGGAACATAAGAAGTTTAAAAGAGTTTGGAAATACTTTTTATAACAATTTAACATGAAAATGAGTTTGATAAACATTGAAAGCAGTTTTGATGGCAAAACGGTTAAGAGTATAGAAATCCTTTTTGATTGTAAGTTACAAATCACATGTGATTGATACTATAATTTGTTGGATTCAACTTGTATCCCCCCCCCCCCCCAATAAAAGTATTTAAAAACATTTGAAAGGTTAATTTAGGTGTGACAACCGTCAATTTCCGGTCAAGTCAAAGTCAACTAAAGTCAACAAGTCAAACCGGTCGACTCAATTAGCCCGTGGGTTCTAGGGCTTACGTTAGGTAATTACTTCACAACTTGCTATTCTAACAAGAGATCATAAATTGAAAAGTTCGTACATCTAGATTTCCTTAACCTAAAACTGTGGTAAGTAACGAACCAAACCGATAAAACAATGTTGCATACTCATTGGGAGTGTGTAAGATCCTTAAACATGGCTTAACGGAGCTTACGGACCTTGCATTGCAAAGCCAAACACTCACAAATGTCACACACGAAACCTCTCTCAGTCGTTTTCACTCTATCTCTCTTTATCTAGAAATCTCTTCCAAATCTCTCCAAGAATGTGAAATCTCTCCCAAACCTCTCCAAGAATGTGAAATCTCTCCCAAATCTCTCTTTGTATGAGAAATCTCTCCAAGAATGTGAAATCTCTCCCAAATCTCTCCAAGAATGTGAAATCTATCCCAAATCTCTCTTCGTATGAGAAATCTCTCCAAGAATGTGAAATCTCTCCCAAATCTCTCCAAGAATGTGAAATCTCTCCCAAATCTCTCTTCGTATGAGAAATCTCTCCAAGAATGTGAAATCTCTCCCAAATCTCTCCAAGAAGGTGAAATCTCTCTCAAAACCTCTTTTGGATTTATTTTGATCATTTGGGGCATTCCGACACTTGACTTGGTGAAAAACCACTCGATACGGGGAGAATCCTTGGAAATTAGCCTCTTAGGGCCGAAACCTCTCTACAGGGGCCAAAACCCTCCTTGAACCGGAGTCTCCTTGAGGATCCGCGGTCACCTGGCCACAGCCCCAGCCAGCAAGCCGCAGCCACCGACCGCAGCCGCATGGAGCAGCCCGCATCCGAGGTTCGCTTCCGGTTCTCCTGACTTCGGACCGCAGCGCCTCCTTTCTTCATCCGCGACTAAGCTTTCCTCCTCCTCGGACCGCACCCAGGCGACTAAGCCACTTCGGTTCCTGACTGTTAAGCCCGAGACCTCTCCCAGAACTTCGGATTTTCACACATTTCACCCGGTTTTTTGACTAATTCTCCATTTTAAGTCCGTTTTAATCATTTTAACACGGGATTTTCTCCAGAAATCATATTTTAACAATATAAGACCCTAAATATTCATAATTTGGCATATTTTTATAGAAATATTTATTTAAGAATAAAATCTTTTAAGTGAGATCTTGAAGTGGAGTGTGAATCTTGCCATAATATTTGACACAAACAACCACCCCATGCCCATTCCTTTGACCAACTATTGTACACCCCACTATTCCTAGTCACCTCAAGGCCCTACCCCACTTATTTCCCAGCAAACTCACGTCCAAATGAGCTGAAAAACTCTCTTTCACTCTTAACATCACTCATTTTCCTCATTTCCACCAAGTATCAAACATCACTTTTCCCTCAAACCCTCTCACTCATATTTCGAGTTTCAAGGGTTGATCATCAAACTTTCTCTCATTTTTGGTAAGTTCATCACTCTCCTTATGATTATTACATTCCTTCTTACTCAAAATCATAGATTGCTTACACAAACATCATCACATTCATGTTAGATCTTTGAATATTCAAGTGATCTTTCAAGTGTTCTTGAGTTGAACACTTCCATTCTTCAACATTCAACCACTGAAATCACTCAAGGTGAGTTCATACCCCTACATTTTCATGTTTTCTTAAGTTTTTAGGGGGAGGGGGGGATACAAGTTAAAATACGAAGAATATAACTAAACTTTTCTAACAGCTTTCATCAGAAAAGTTGGACTCCATTCACCGACTGTTTTGGACAACTTAAACATTTTAGTCTTCAAAACCGTTTTAGGTGTAAGTAGTTCCAGTTCTTAGCTTTAAAATGACTACTTGAACATCTCCATACGATTTTTCTACAATTTATGGTGATTTTTACAAAACTGCCTATCATTTCAAACATCAATCCGGACCAGTCTGTGATTATGGACTTGTTCACACAAGTTAGAGGTCATTAAAAATCATGAGAAAAATTATGAGCAAGCTAGACTCATTTTCCAAACTCCCAGAATTTTTGGATTCTGATTTGGACCTTTTTTGATTTTTCTACAAATTTTCTAATAACAAGGATAGAAAATGTTATCAACAGAAAAATACTATCAATTTCATTTCACCTTGTAACATGTTGAGCAAGGTGTATATCTTTACGTGGTTATATGTTATTGCAATATATGTCAATATTGTCTTAGTTTGTAGACATACATCAGTTAACAAATGGATTTTTCTAGACAAAGCATAGAAATAACAATTTGTTACAATCAAAGTAAACCTATTACATACAAACATTTGAATAAACTATGTTAAGTATAGTTTATGTACATTACCACTTTTACCCTTGTTTTGATAAACTATAATAGGTATAGTTTATGATTCATCTCATAACACACTCATACAAAAAGGGTAAATTCATACAAAAAGGTTTTACATTCACGCACACCACACGTAAACTTATTAACTTAAATTGTGAGACATTCTCTTTCCGTACATCCGAGTGCGGGATCTAAATTCCTGGTAGCTATATCCAGAGTCTCTTGTAGGGAGAACGTGATAGTTGTGTATAGATCTATATTGGGTTACACACCCCACACCTGAGCTGCATGCAACAGCTAGACCGGCAGGTCTGTGGTGATAAATGTCATATCAGTTTCGCGACGCCTGAGAAACGTCGTGGCAGGTTCACTCAGTCATAGTATGGTTATAGCGGCTCACTTAGGGAGTTAACAACACATAAAGTTTACAGGGATTTTCATAAATCAAAAGGGGTTTTATGTCGATTTAAAATCACTTTTTATATCAATAATTACAGATATTATTGTATACTTACAGCCTTGGTACTTAAGACTACATACCATTCAATACAGGATTTTTCTCAGATCAGAAAGGGTTTTACGCCAATTTAAAACCACTTTTATATCGTTAAGTATCACAAATACTTGTTCATTCTCGGTCCCGGTATTTAGGACCACATAACTTTTATAAGGAAAATATTGGATTTTTCTTGGTAACACACCGCACATTACAAAGAACGGTTTCCAAACTCTTTATCTAAAAAGCTTATGAACTCACCAACCTTTGTGTTGACACTTTTTCAAACAACTTGTATTTTCAGGAATTCAGTGAACCAGGAAATCAACAGCGTTTTGAGGATGGGTCGATAAATCGTTAAACAGTTCATTTTGTCATCATATTGTAATTGATTTGAATCATGTAAACATACACTTTGGTGTAACTTTTTCAATTATATTTATGATGGTTGTATTTACTTTGAGCACTATTATACTCATTGTTGTGATACTATACATGAAGTCCTCCACCCCGGACGTTTCCGTCATCCTTGGTTTGGGGGTGTGACATAAGGGATATGAACTCACCTGCAGTGAGTGGAGTGGATGGAATGCCAGGTAGGATGCTAGGTGTCAAGTGAGGACTTGAACACGCCCACGGATCCTATTTAACATGTAGTGGCACATGATGGTGTCTAATTAGTCATTTTATCACCAATTTTAGCAAGTAAAGACCCTTTAGTGCATGAAAACACTTTGCTACAAGTGCAAGGAGTGCTAGGGGTTGCTTCTAAAGAGTTTATGGTCTCACTATGGAGTTTACACTTCAAGTGACCACCGTAACATGATTTTGCGGTTGAGAGACCACTTCCCCTATGAGTTTACGGTCGTAAACTCATGGGAATAGTGACTTTGTGTGTGTAAAGGTCCACTGTATCACTAGGAAGGGTTCTAAGGTCAAAACTGTTGGGTTTTGGTATAATACAACATCCTATGGTGCACATACAACCCTAAATACCTTGGATCTATGTTTTCACTAATTATACATGCAAATGGTTTCCAAGGCATTAAACCTATAACTAGAATGCATTTGCCATAAACCATATAATATACTAGTTAGGGAAACATACCTTTTATGTGGCTTGAAGTCTTGATGTATTTGGCCTTAAGAGCTTAGCACCAATAGTATGAAATGCCTCAAATGGAAATACAACACACCTAGGACAAAGGTGGCTCTTGAGAGAGAATTCCATGCACCAAAACACCTCCATATTTCTCTAAGAAAAGAAGTAGTGATTTTGGCTATGGAGTAACCTATTTATATGTAGGATTCCAAGGGTCATAGGTATAACCCATAATCCATACCCATGGGTTTTATGATCCATGGTTTATGTGGCCCAACTCTTTATGTATCCATACATAAACTTGGTCCAACATGGATCATAAGCCCAACACATATAAATATAACTAATTATCATAATTAGTCCCTATAGATTTAATTAGTCTCTTTTGATCACTAAATTAATTCCAAATTAATTCTTGATCGATACTAATTAAAACATATGATTTCATATTAATATATTATAACTTATAATATGTTAATAAACCATAAATAACCTTCTCTCAAACATTCACCCTAACAAATTGTCCTGATGATATGCAACCCAAATGGACCATGCTACTCTCGGGTCAAGTACATACCAATAGTAGTTATAGACTTAGACATGTAATCCAACAGTCTCCCACTATGATAAGTCTAAAACTATTATTGCAAGTACTACTTCATAACCCGACTAGCAATCGTAGCTCTTAAAGCCACTGTCGAACTCTGAACAAATCAATGACGCGTCCATTAGATAAGGGATCATATATTCCTCCATTCTAGATATCATATGGACTGAGACATGGATTATAATCATTCTCTCTATCCATTTGTTGTTTCCCGATTTCTGATTTATGAAGACTGACTAATTGAACAAATCAAATCAGTCCTGGCCTGGCCGAGCACTTCCATTTGTCATCATCAAATCATCGAGGGGCCCACAGATATCGCTTTTATCCCGAAGGTAAAAGGAATGGATAAACTTCGACTCATATGGCTTGTTCTACTACTTGTTGAATCATACACAAAGGCACGTTTTATAACATCGAGTTACCAATGCATTTTCGTGCAATCAATGTATAACCAAATCATAGTAACAACTGATATCTCTAGGTTTGAAGAATATAAGATATTATCGTCTCATGATCACTCATGATAAAATCCATGAAGTGATTCCAATGAGCGCGGGTTGAATCCAATACTCATAACCTATGAGCACTCATGAGTGTTGTAGCACCACCTTGTCCAACATCTTAAACCTCTACAAACCCAACTCATGACAGTCTTGATTGATATCTACTTCCAACATATGACTGACTGTGGATGGTTTGAATAACTTAGTCAATCAGAACAATGACCTAGTTATTCTGGAAGTCAAAACATGCAAAGTGAAACACAATAATAATCAAATCCAATATGGTCTCAGAACTTATGAATATAAATAAAATACCTTTTATTTATCACCATATGATTACACATTGTTCATTCTATATTGATTCAGCTATCAACTTTATTCTTGAATTAAAACAATAGTTGTCCCATGCTCCAAGCATGTACACTATGTTTTTCTAAACACTAGTCATGCCACACACCAAGTATGCATACTATGTTTGTCTATGATCTTTACTTTGTGAAATAGATCAATTAAACATAACTCCAATGATTCTCATTTCACAGTCCCAAATCTTACTGCAAATGCAAGAATTCCAAATTCATGTCATTTACTGAAATCTGTTAGATTCTAAACTTATATGCATTGATCATCTTGTAATGATTATGCACAAATTCACAAAGACTTGGCAACAATAATTACAGAGTATTCCAAAGGAGATCAACTCCTTGGAAACATCCTTCTTGCATTAAGTTTCCTAATCATAAAGATTGAATACTTTCTAACTTTGAAGCATTTCCATATTCCATTTTGACTATCACTTCTAAACAAGAGTTTCCTCCTTACAGATTATGTCAATATGGTCCTTCCAGAATTAATACTATACTTCCAACTGTCCTTGAGCAACCAATCTTTGGTAAACCTTAGATTGTCCTCAGCAATTGCTTTATCATTTTAGTCATATCAATTTCTAGACCTTTTTCCCTTCTTCATGCCCCGGGCATTTGGAAAAACTTAGAAAGAGTGAATATAGCACATGTAATCGATCCTATATCCGAAGCATTTGGGACACGATTCATGATGTCTCACATAAAGACTAAACCAGTCTTTTGCTATAATATTTCCATTTCTATTTGCCAAGTTCTCATAATTCAGATTATGAAAAGGGATGTCGTAATCATAATCGAATTTTAGAACGCAAATAATGAACCCATATATAGAATTTCCTTATGTTGAGCCATCCCAACATGAAATTCATATATATTTTTGACTAAATACGATTAAGACCTCGATCTAAGCTTTTAGATTTGAGATGAAGTATAATTTCCTCTCCCTTAATTATAGCAAAACAACTTTTTCAACCCCTGCAACCTCACGAATTGAAACTTTTGTTTTCTATAATTAACATTGCTAACTTGCAATACTTATCAGAATTATCATGCTCCCACTAACATGATGATTATTAGCATAACACTTATGCTCCCACTAGCTTTGACATGTACCCAGAAATCAACTGAACTTCTAGAAATCAATACTTTATTGACTTTCTTACCAAAGTTCATATTTCTGATACTAGATTGCCTTGATAAGACTTTATCAATATCATACACCTCTCTTAGATAGCTCACATGTGTGTCTAAACAATTATGAAGAGGGATGCCGTAATCATAATGTATAGACCTTTTGTCATTCCCATAATTTCTATCTACTCAAAATCTGCTTAGTGAACGAGTTTCCTTACCATCATTTTCATGAATCGAAGAGAAACGTTATGACACATAGATTTAATGTTGTATGTGTTCTTATCCATGTGAATTGTCAAAACCATAGTCACAAGACAAGGATAATGACAAATCCAAACTCATATGGATTGAACTTTTTCAATCTTAACTTCTTGCCACCTGGCAGCTCAAGGGTCTGCCATTGCTTCCAAGTAGTTATGAAAATAATTGAGAACATGTAGAACTCAAATGTATAGCCAACTTAACTAGAATGGGCACAGAAATTTCAGCACGATAGGTTATAAACCTCTACTTGTGTGCTAGCGATGAAATACAGGTTTTATTCTTGATTACTTCTTGAAACCTTTTTCAGGATCTTTTAGACTCCCACTGTCTCCTTGACCTATATGACTTTCTTGCCAAATATTCAAGAGATAGTGTGGATTCTAATCAAGACAGACACTTAACACAAGTCCTTAGTTGGTCTTTGTTTTATCCAAAACATCACAACTTACCAATTTCAAATGTACAAGAGTAGAAAACTTTTACTCTTATATTCGACGAGTGTTTTAAACCTTCTTTAAGACATGTCACTCAAGTTACAATCTTAGAGTATAACTCTATGAATTGTTTTGGAATGAAGTATGAATCATATTCTTGATTTAACCACTTCAACAATTCATAACTCCTCTTCTTAACTATCAGAATGTACTTAGAGGATGAATTGTGATAAGGTCTCAAAATCATTAAGATTACCTTAAAACATGATACTAAAGTACTCTCCCATCTTTTCAGATTTGAGAAACTCTTATCCTTCTGCCTAATTTGATTCTTCTTATTCGCTCTGTCATACATTGAAAATTTTCCAATGTTTCAGAATTATACTTAAGCTTGTAAGTATAATCATATTTACTAAACCTTAGTAAATCATGACGAATAGTCTTATCCATCTTTTGTGGTGGACTTTGACAAGTGCACAAGAAAGTGTACTTGATCCCTTAGTCCTTCTCTTGACTCACACATCCATGTGAACAAGTAGTTAGTCTTAATTTTTCCAATGCTCGAAAGTTCTCATTCATCATACTATACAACTTGCATGATTCCAAGTTTCAGTCCAATTGAAACTTGGGTGATGAGACTCTTTCCTTATTTGGTAAATTTAGACACTACCACAAATGAACGAATCAAATTCATATTTCCAATATTGCTATAAACATACAAACATCAAGTTTTCATGAATGCCATTGTAAGGAGATAAAAATAAAGTAAAACAAAATTTTATTTATTTTCAAATGCGGAAAAAACTTTTTCCTTACAATGTAACTTGAAATGAAAACTATGTTATTACTTGTTTCCTAGCAATCTATCATAACTCCTAAGAGTAGCTTAAGAATCCAATCTTCAATCAAGCGATAGAAATCCATCTTCGCGATAAGATTCAACATAATCTTTCTTTAAGTTTCCTTCACTTTTCCTTTGATTCTTAAACATCAACATGTGACCCAGTCACATCTTGTAATAAGAATCTCAGAATAGAAACTTAACCGAGTTAGATAGTGGACCTTACCTGAAATAGAGTCAAACTTATTGACTTTACTAGCCTTATGATCTTTCAGGTAAAATTGACAGCTTCGCAATCAATACCCTTTCCTTTTGGCAATAGGACCATATGGACCCTTAGGTAATAGTACATGGGACTATCTCAGACTTAACCTTTCTCTTTACCATTTGGTCAACCGAGTTGACTATGGCCGATCCCTTTCCATTGGGAAGAGAATGTTTTCTGGATTTCCTGTGTCACTATTGTCCCTGTCCATAAAGTTTTGGGAAGTTGATCTCCTAATCAAATTTGCTTTTCTAGTACACTAAATCATTTCTGATTTAGCAACACCAAGCAAATAGATAAGATCATTAAGGGTCTTGTCATAGTCTATTTCGTAGGAGTCCCAAGGAACTCACTATGTGACTTAGAAAGTGATTGAACCACTAACTTTCTTAAGACTTTGACACCCAACTCTCCCGGCTTGTCAGTATGTGACTTCATCTCCAAGATGTGATCACACCTAGACCTTGCCTTGCCAATAGGGCTTGAGTGACCTTGAACTTGTGGGTTAGGGAGAATAATTGGAGGAGGTGGAGGAAGTGAAGTTCCAAGATATTTAGGAAGATCATAGATGTCTGAACTAGACATATTTTGGGAGATATTCAAGATAGTTAATTTAAAGTCCTTAATATAATACCCAATATGAAATCTTAAGGCTAGGACCCAACAAACTATTTTATAACTTGGAAGAGGGATGCCATAATCCAAGCTATAGAATATTTGAAGGTAGGTGAATGACGATTCACCAATTTCCACCATGAAAAACGAAATAATTTATTAGGTTTTAATTGGATTTGAAACTCCTAGATCTTTTGAGATTCATTGAACTTTTCAATGGCATGCTTCAATCTTGAGTGTGCCCTTCAGGTTTTGTGGCTGGGATGCCGACGATCACAAAACAACGTGTGAAGTAACCATGCAAATTACTTGGTACCCTTAAGTGTTTACCCCTCAATCGATGTGCCAGTTAAACACACACGCTCCATCGATACTATGATAAACATTAAGTTACCCATTGCCTACCTTGTTAAATACGAGTTAGTGTGCCGGTTAACCACACACGCTCCACTACCCGACTTAAACAAAGTGCAAAGTGTAATTTCATGGATTAGCACCTTATTCACATTCTCCTAAGTAAATAAGATTGGGTATTTATAAAAGGTTTAGTTACTTAGTATTTATCATTAATACTTTTAATGAAGGGAGAATTATAGTCCTTGTCCTACCCATTCGGCTAACGACCCTCCACCGATCAAGGAAGCGGTGTGTGAGAGTGGACACCCATTAAACTGTCATTTTATAGGCAGTAACCTTATACCCCCCTTATAGAGCGGCTTTGTGAATGAGGCCTACTAACGGTAAGACTGACTTTACTCTTATACACACACACACACACACACACACACATATATATATATATATATATATATATATATATATGTAATTAACTTATAATATTATAAAGTATAAGGGTTGAATTTTAACTTTTAAAATTCTAAGGTCTACTTTGGAATTAAAGTATACATGGGGGGTAACTTTACAAATTCCAAAACTTGAGGACAAGTTTTGAACCTTTCAAAACTCTTGGCTTTTTCATAACTTATGAGTTTAATTAAGGTTTAATGAAAAAAAATTCAAGTTCCATAACTTGAGGACAAGTTATGGAAGACATTAAATCATTTAGTGATGACATTAAAATTAGAGACTCTTCTATTTTCATAACCTATGAGACTTAATGACTCTTTAAAAAGAAAAACTCTTCACTTTCCATAACTTGAGGACAAGTTATGGAGTTCATAAAAACCATTAAGATCAAATATTCCAATTAACACAATAATCAAATAATTTTTATATGATCTAGATTAAACTCATAAGTAAAGATAATTCACATCAACAATTTTCAAGAAATTAGATAATCATATAAACTAATACAAATCTTGAAACTTTGACAATTGTCCTTTGAAGACTCTTGGACTTCATAACCTAAAGAGTTAATAAATGAGACATTTCACATCCATAACTTATGGAAGTTTCAAAACTCTTAAGATCATAACTTTAAAAAAACTTTTGAGTTCCAAAATTTTATGACAAAATTTGTAACTCCTTAAAACCATTTAGATCAAACTTTTAAAACAAATAAAATAATCATATCATTCTATCTTTTAATAAATTGACCTAATTCAACTCTTGTATTAAAGTGACTCAAATTTTACAAATAATTAGTTTTTCATAAAATCAAGTAATTATCATAAAATTTGACAAACTTCATGTTTTTTTTTTCTTTTTTTCCATCAACTTGAAAAATACATTTGCATCAAATATAGTAGAAAAAAACTCATGGCTCTGATACCATTGTTGGGTTTTCGTATAATACAACATCCTATGGTGCACATACAACCCTAAATACCTTGGATCTATGTTTTCACTAATTATACATGCAAATGGTTTCCAAGGCATTAAACCTATAACTAGCATGCATTTGACATAAACCATATAATATACTAGTTAGGGAAACATACCTTTTATGTGGCTTGAAGTCTTGATGTATTTGGCCTTAAGAGCTTAGCACCAATAGTATGAACTGCCTCAAATGGAATCACAACACACCTAGGACAAAGGTGGCTCTTGAGAGAGAATTCCATGCACCAAAACACCTCCATATTTCTCTAAGAAAAGAAGTGGTGATTTTGGCTATGGAGTAACCTATTTATATGTAGGATTCCAAGGGTCATGGGTATAACCCATAATCCATACCCATGGGTTTTATGATCCATGGTTCATGTGGCCCAACTCTTTATGTATACATACATAAACTTGGTCCAACATGGATCATAAGCCCAACACATATAAATATAACTAATTATCATAATTAGTCCCTATAGATTTAATTAGTCTCTTTTGATCACTAAATTAATTCCAAATTAATTCTTGATCGATACTAATTAAAACATATGACTTCATATTAATACATTATAACTTATAATATATTAATAAACCATAAATAACCTTCTCTCAAACGTCCACCCTAACAAATTGTCCTAATGATATGCAACCCAAATGGACTATGCTACTCTCGGGTCAAGTACATACCAATAATAGTTATAGGCTTAGACATCTAATCCAACAAAATAAAAGGTCTTGAGAAGTGATTAGGGTTCAAAAGGGTACTCCCTTGGAGTTTGCAGTCCTTAGACCACTCCTTGGGAGTTTACAGTCGTAAACAGTAGGGTTTACGGTCGTAAACCCTTGAGCACATCCTCTCCTTCGTGTTTTGCGGTCCTAAGATCATTTATACAAGTTTCATGTCCATCAAACATGCTAAGGAATGAGTTAGGGACACCAAACCACCCTTTATGGTGTTTACGGTTTTGGTGTTTACGGTTCATGAATGTTCATGGACCGTAAACTCATGTTTACTACCATAAAGACACGATTTTGGGTTTCTAATTTCATGCATACAAGTTTCTAAGTCATAGATAAGCATTAGAAGGGTTTTGGGGCTTCAAAACCCACTTATGGGTGTTTATGGTTTTGGGAGGTGTTCCTCAACCGTAAACATAAGTTTTTGGGGTATTTGGATGATTCAACCACGAATATGCATGAATACAAGGCTAAACAACAAGCTAGGAAGGATTACTTATGATTTTGGAGCTTGAATGAGGTGTTTCTTGACCAAAACCGACTTGTAGAGAGAGAGAGTAGAGAGAGAAAGTTTTAGGAGTGGGAAAAAGGATCAAGTGAAGGCCACTCAACCCTTATATAGGGCTTGAGTTGGCGGCCAGGTGGGGATCCACCCAATACCGACGTTAAACGGAGTTTATAGTCGTACCCGATTAAATGGTCATAAACTAAAAACTTTTCCAAATGAGTTCGATGGTGTTTCACGTGTTTTTATTTATTTCATTTTGAAACTTATAAAAATAAAATAAAAACATTAATTGAGTTGCCTAACCCAAATTTTAATGGAAAAATTTCAATAAAAATAAATTTTATTAACGAAAATGGGTTATAGCGACGGAATAAATTGCAGGTTGTCGCATCATCCCCCCGTTAGAGGAAATTTCGTCCCGAAATTTAGAATTCAAGCAGCTAAGTTATTACAACACAACTAAGCAAAGAGATGAGGATATTTAAGTTTCATTTGATCCTCGCTCTCCCAAGTGAACTCCGGTCCTCGCTTGGCGTTCCATCGAACCTTCACAATTGGGATGCGATTTTGTTTTGTTCGTCTGACCTTCCGATCCATAATTTCCACAGGTTCTTCCACGAAGTTGAGGCTCTCGTTGATCTCGATCTCATCTAGTGGAATTACGAGAGGCACTTTTTCAAGTTTGAGACGTGGAAGGTAGGATGTATGTTACTGAGTTCGCGGGGTAGATTGATTTTGTAAGCTACGGGGCCGATTCTAGCAATAATCTCGAAAGGCCCTATGTATCTTGGTTTCAGCTTTCCATGCCTTCCAAAGCGAATCGTGCCCTTCCAGGGTGAGAATTTCAAAAGAACTCGGTCTCCCACCTGGAATTCCAAAGGTTTTCTTCGTTTGTCTGCGCAGCTTTTCTGTCGATCTCTAGCGGCTTTTAATCGTTCACGAATCTGCACTATTTTCTCGGTCGTTTCTCGAATGATTTCCGGACCCGTGAGAGCGCTGTCAGGAACTCGTCCCTTAGCTAACTGAGTGTCACCCACCTCAGCCCAGCACAGAGGGGATCTGCACTTTCAGCCGTAGAGGGCTTCAAATGGAGCTGCCTTGATGCTCGTGTGATAACTGTTGTTGTAAGAAAACTCGACAAGGGGTAAGTGGGTATCCCACGCCTTACCAAATTCGATCACACAGGCTCGCAGCATATCTTCCAAGGTTTGGATAGTCCTCTCACTCTGTCTGTCGGTCTGCGGATGGTAGGCTGTACTCATGTCCAGCCTCGTCCCTAAGGCGTTTTGTAGTGATTGCCAAAATCTCGAAGTGAACCTACTATCTCTATCAAAGATTATAGATATAGGGACACCATGTAGTCGTACGATCTCCTTAATTTATGTTCTTGTGAGTTTCTCCATCTTGTCTGATTCTTTGATGGGCAGGAAGTGTGCGGACTTAGTCAATCTGTCAACGATGACCCATATGGTATCAACCCCACCTGTTGTCTTGGGTAGCTTGGTTATGAAATCCATAGTGATCCGCTCCCACTTCCATTCAGGTATCTCCGATTGCTGTAGTAGACCTGATGGCTTCTGGTATTCGACCTTTGTCACACCCCCAAACCAAGGATGGCGGAAACGTCCAGGGGTGGACGACTTCATGTACAGTATCACAACAACGTGTATAATAGTGATCAAAGTAAATACAACCATCATAAATATAATTGAAAAAGTTACACCAAAGTATATGTTTACATGTTTCAAAATCAATTACATTATGATGACAAAAATAAATAGTTGACGGTTTAACGTCCCATCCTCAAAGCGCTGAAGTTTTCCTGTTTCACTGACTTCCTGAGAAATACAAGTAGTTTTGAAAGAGTGTCAACAATTAAGTTGGTGAGTTCATAAGAGTTTTGTTTGGAGTAGAAACCGTTTTCCTTATAAAATCGATAGAGTTGATTTACAGAAAATCCAATATTTTCTTAGTTAAGTGTGAATAGAATATTCCTATATGGTACATTAATGAACCCTAGAATGACCCGTAGACTTCTCCTATAATCGTCCAGCGTATATGAGTTATATAAGATTTAAGTTGATAAAACGTTGAATATAATGGGTCTGTCCTAGGTCCACAACCAAACAAGGAACAGGAGATGAGGCGGGCCCACCAATTCTAAGCCAATCACAACTAGATTCAATATAACTCTACCATATACACTTAGAAATTATAGCTGAAAACTAACAATGCGAAAATGAATGTGGACTTAAACACAATAACCGGAACCAATCCTAGTGTAGTGTACGAAATAGTAATAGTGACTGTGAACATAAACTATACATATCATAGTCCATCGGATAGTGATAGTGACTAGTGAACATGAACTATGCATATTATAGTTTACCAAAAGTGGTGGTGATGGGGAATATAACCTATACATATCATAGTTCATCAAATAGTGATAATGGTAGTGAACATGAACTATGCATATTATAGCTTATCAAAAGTGGTGGTGATGGTGAATTCCTTTCTAGTAATTAAGTTCATAGTGTAGATGAAACATAAACTATACCTATTATAGTTTATCACTTTGTTTGTAATATATATATGCCATAACTATACCGATTATAACTAGTGTGTTCGTTTGTGGGGGTATAATGGCTTAACTATACTTATTATAGTTTATCATAATTATCCATAGTGGTAATAACCCTTTTGTATGTGTAAACCTTTAATAATGTGTTTGTTATGTAAAATAACCCTAAACTATACCTATTATAGTTTATTAAATATTTGTGTGGGTAGTGAGCATAAGCCTTACTTGTCATAATTTACCAATGTTTATATTTTAATGGATATAGCCTTGTAATATCATTTATATATTTGCCATACTTGTGGAGGTAAAAATCCATTTGTTTTCTGATGTATGTCTATATAAGAATACAAAATTGTCATATATTGCAACAACACATAATCACATAATGATGTATACCTTGCTCAACATGTTACAAGGTGAAATGAAATTTATAGTGTTTTTCTATTAATAACGTTTTCTGTAACTGTTATTGGAAAATTTGTAGAAAAATCATAAGATGTCCAAATCAAGTTCTGTAACTTCTGAGAGTTTGGAAAATGAGTCTAGTTTGTTCATAATTTTTATTATAATTTTTAATGACCTCTTACTTGTGTGAAAAAGTCCATAATCACAGACTGGTCCGGATTGATGTTTGAAATGATAGGCAGTTTTGTAAAAATCACCATAAATTGTACAAAAATCATATGGAGATGTGCAAGTAGTCATTTTAAATCTAAGAAGTGGAACTACATGCACCTAAAACAGTTTTGAAAACTAAAATGTTTAAGTTGTCCAAAACAGTCCGTGAATGGAGTTGAACTTTTCTGATGAAGGCTGTTAGAAAAGTTTAGTTATGTTCTTGGTGTTTTAACTTGTATTCCCCCCCTAAAAACTTGAGAAAACATGAAAATGTAGGGGTATGAACTCACCTTGAGTGATTTCAGTAGGTAAGTGTTGAAGAAGAGAAGTGTTCAACCCAAGAACACTTGAAGAATCACTTGAAGATTCGAAGATCTAACAAGAATGTGATGATGTTTGTGTAAGCAATCTTTGATTTTGAGTAGGGGGATGTGTAATAATCATAAGAAAGATGATGATACTTACTAATTGTAGGAGAAGAGTCTTGGAGTATGCCTTGAAATTCTCGAATTAGAGAGAAAAAGATGAGAGAGTTTGGAGTGTGATTCTTGATAAAAATGAGAGAATGATTAAAGTGCGAGGAGAGAGGATGGATGTTACAGCCCTAAGAACGTGAGAATAGTTGAAAATAGTGAGAAAGGACCTATGAAGTGACTAGGGATGGGCTGGTGGTGAATAGTGACATGGAGTGGGTATGGGAGTGGTTGCTTGTGTCATAGAAATAAGTAAAGTCAACACTCTACCTTTGTACTTCACCCACTCTCTTTTGGATAAGATTTTATCCTTAAAAAACGTGATTAATTAATAGTTAAGGGTCCTTATATGTTAAAATAAAGTTTTGGGTGAAAATCCCGTGTTAAAATAATTAAAAACGGGCCTAAAATGCGAATTTAGTCGAAAACCGGGAGAAAAAGCGTTCCCAGCGAGACCTCTCGGTCCTAGGCCGAGGTTCGGTCCCTAGGCCGAGGTTCGATCCTTGCTGGTGCTGAGCCGGAAACGAAGTGCGAACCAGAAGAAGAAGGCGAAGGCGAGGGGCTCAGTCCGAAGGCTCGGTCCGAAGGGTCAGAAGCGAAGGTTCGGTTCGGTTCTTTGAGTGAGGTTCGGTTCGGTTCAGCAGCCTTCTTCATCAGGAGGGTTCGGTTCCTAAGAGGGGTTTCGGTTCCTAAGAGGACTTTCGGGTCCTAAGAGGGGTTTCGGTTCCTCAAGCCCGTTTTTCGCGTAGACTTCCGCTTTTGGGCTGTTTTCGCCAAATTCGAGGGTCGGAATGCCCCGAGTGATTATAGAAAGTTGGGAGAGATTTCGAGAGAGATTTGAGAGAGATTCTACATACTCAGAGAGATTTGGGAGAGATTTGACATTCTTGGAGAGATTTCACATACAGAGAGATATTTGGGAGAGATTTCACATACTTAGAGAGATTTGGGAGAGATTTGACATTCTTGGAGAGATTTCACATACAGAGAGATATTTGGGAGAGATTTCACATACTTAGAGAGATTTGGGAGAGATTTGACATTCTTGGAGAGATTTCACATACAAAGAGATATTTGGGAGAGATTTCACATACTTAGAGAGATTTGGGAGAGATTTGACATTCTTGGAGAGATTTCACATACAAAGAGATATTTGGGAGAGATTTCACATACTTAGAGAGATTTGGGAGAGATTTGACATTCTTGGAGAGATTTCACATATAGAGAGATATTTGGGAGAGATTTCACATACTTAGAGAGATTTGGGAGAGATTTGACATTCTTGGAGAGATTTCTCATATAAAGAGATATTTGGGAGAGATTTCTCATACTTAGAGAGATTTGGGAGAGATTTGACATTCTTGGAGGGATTTCTCATACAAAGAGATAGAGTGAAAACGATTGAGAGCGGTTTCGTGTGTGATGAATGTGAGTGTCTGGCTTCGCAATGCAAGGTCCGTAAGCCCCGTTAAGCCTTGTTTAAGGATCTTGCATACTTCCGATGAGTATGCAACATTGTTTTATCGGTTTGGCTCGCCACGTACCATAGTTTTAGGTTAAGGAGATCTAGATGTACGCACTTTTCGATTTATGATCTCTCATTAGAATAGAGAGTTGTTTAGAAATTGCATAACGTAAACTCTAGTACCTACGGGCAAATTGAGTTGACCGGTTTGACTTGTTGACTTTATTTGACTTTGAATTGACCAGAATTTGACGGTTGTCACAACCTTGACCTTCGCACAAGTAAGGAATTTACTCACGAAGGTAGCAATCTCTGCTTTCATGTTGGGCCACCAATATGACTTTTTAAGATCCAGATACATCTTATCTGAACCTGGGTGAACGGAATATCGAGTGTTGTGTCCTTCCTTCATGACCAAGTCTCTGAAACCACCGTGTCGCGGTGTCCAGATTTGGTCCATGAGATATAATGCCCTGTCACCCTTTTCTTTTAGATTCTTATCCATTCCTCGCAGGGACTCTTCCGCTACATTTTTAGGTTTCAAAGCTTCAAGCTGAGCCTCCTTAATATGTGCGGATAGATGCAAATGGATAGTCATTGTTAATGACTTGCCTCTTCGACCAGAATATTCCTTTCGACTTAGGGCGTCTGCTACTACATTGGCTTTTCCCGGAAGATAATGAATCTTGCAGTCGTAATCATTGAGTAGCTCGACCTACCGTCATTGTCTCATATTGAGCTCCTTCTGGTTGAGTATGTGTTGGAGGCTTTTATGGTCATTGTATATCGTGCTCTTCGTACCATACAGTTAGTGTCTCCAGATCTTTAGAGCGAATACAACCGCTCCTAATTCGAGGTCGTGTGAGGTGTAGTTAACTTCATGTGTCTTCGGCTGTCTCGAGGCATAGGCGATGACCTTACCTCGTTGCATCAGGACACAACCGAGCCCTTAATTGGACGCATCGCAGTATACTACAAAATCTTCTGTCCCCTCGGGGAGGGACAGTATTGGTGCGGTGCGTAAGGCTCGTTTCAAGGTCTGGAATGCCTTCTCCTGTTTCTCTCCCCAGTCAAAGGTCACGCCTTTCTGGGTCAATGTGGTAAGGGGTTTCGCAACCCGAGAGATGTCCTGAATGAATCTGTGGTAGTAGCCAGCGAGGCCTAGAAATTCACGAATTTCTATAGGCGTCTTCGGTGCTGACCAGTTCTCAATAGCCTTAATCTTGGATGGGTCCACGTGGATTCCTTCCTCGCTAACCACATGTCCTAAGAATTCGACTCTTCGGATCTAGAATTCGCACTTAGAGAACTTTGCATATAACTTCTCCGATCGCAAGGTTTCCAGGACTTGTCGTAGATGATCGCTATGCTCCTCCTTACTCCGAGAGTAGACAAGTATGTCATCAATGAAGATGATGACGAACTGATCCAAGTAAGGATGGCACACCCTATTCATTAAATCCATGAATACCGCGGGCGCGTTGGTTAGTTCGAACGACATCACTACAAACTCGTAGTGTTCGTAATGAGTTTGGAAGGCTTTTTTCGGAACATCCTCCTCAAGCACTCGTAACTGGTGATACCCGGACTTAAGATCAATCTTGGAAAAGTAACGCGCCCCTTGCAGTTGGTCGAATAGGTCGTCTATACGAGGAAGAGGGTAGCGATTTTTGACTGTCAGCTTGTTGAGTTCTCTATAATCGATGCACATTCGGAACGATCCGTCCTTCTTCTTTACGAACAAGACCGGTGCTCCCCAGGGTGAGAACTCGGTCTTATGAAGCCCTTGCTGAGCAGCTCGTTAAGTTGACCGGACAGTTCTTGCATCTCGGCAGGCGCTAGACGAAAGGGCGATTTGGCTACGGGGGTAGCTCTTGGAATCAAGTCGATCCTGAACTCAACCCGACGTTGGGGAGGTAAACCTGGCAGTTCCTATGGAAAGACGTCGGGGAAGACGCATACTACGGGGTAGTCTTTTAGATCATTCGTTTTCCGGCTCGTGTCGACAATGTGTGCAAGGAATGCATGATATTCCTTACGCAAGTACTTCTAGGCTTGTATACTCGAGATGATACGAATACTCGTACTGGGCTTGTCTCCGTAGATTAATAAGGTATCGTTATTCGGTAGATTCAGACAGATTGTTTTGTCGAAACACCGGATGTCGGCATGATGGAGACTCAACCAGTCCATGCCCACAATGACATCAAAACTCTTGATCGATACTGGTATAAGGTTGATTGGGAACGAATGATTATCTAGCGTGAGGGTACAACCTACGTAAATTTCGTTAGAATTCTCTGTCTTTCCGTTATCCATTTCTACGACGAAAGTTTCTCCTAATGGTTACGGGGATTGTTTAAGTAAGTGTTTAAAGTTATTGTTTACGAAACTGCTTTCTGCTCCACTATCAAATAGGATACAAGTATAAGAGTCAAAGAGAAGGAATGTACCCGTGACTACTGTGGGGTCTGCTACCGCTTCATTGTGGCCAATAGCAAGTAGTCTCCTTGTTCCTCCCGCATTTCAAGCTTTCGGACAGTTTTTCTTGAAATGCCCTACCTCGCCAAAGCCATAACAGGCATGGCTTACTCCCGACCCGGGGACCTGGGAAATGGGTTTGGGTTGAGATTTGCAAAACCCGACGGTATGGCCCTTCTGGTCGCAATTAGTGCAGTGCAATTCACGGCAGGGGCCGTTATGATGGAAGGGGCACTTTGGGCACTTGGGCAGGTTTCCAGCACAGGATTTTGCTGATACAGGGGTAGCAGGAGTAGTGGCGGCATGGACAGCCACAGTTTGTTGGTTCTTAGAGGAAGATTGAGTTGACTTGCCTTTCTTTCGGTCCCACCGCTTCCTCTTGTTGTCGGATGTCTCGGTCGCTGCGGTGGCAGCTGCTGTTGTTGTTGACGGAGTGGAAGGAACTTCATGATCGATCAACCTGTGGGCCAATTCCTTGGTGCTGTCAAAGGTTGTAGGGTGTTATGATAGAACGTTCCCTCGATACGGGGGCACTAAACCCCAGATGTATCATTCAATCTTCTTGCTTTCAGAAGGGATCATGTTTGGGCACATAGTTACTAGGTCGCAGAGCTTGGCCGTATAAGCCACTATGTTTGTTCCCTTCATTTTGAGGTTCCAAAGTTCCTCCTCGAGTTTCTGGACTTCACCCCTAAGACAGTACTCCCTTCTCAGAAGGTCCTTCAGTGTATCCCAGCCCATGGCATTGGCTGTCACTAAAGAGAGTGAATTGACATGGCCATTCAACCATGTCAGGGCCCTTTCAGTGAAGGTAGCAGCAGCGAACTTGATTTTGCTTTCCTTGGGGCACGAGCACATTTTGAAAATGGCTTCGGTTCTTTCGATCCATTGGGACAGTGCAGAGACCTCCGGTTCCATTAAATAATGTTGGTTTGCAGCTCATGAAATCCTTATAGGTGCACCCCTGTACACATGGGTGGATTTCACTATGCCTAGAGTTGGTGCCCATTCCGGCTCCACTTGCATCGCAAGAATTCATTTGGGCCATAGCTGCCGTCACAGCTGCGGTTACAACTGTCTGAAATAGCACCGGATCGAACTGCGGAAGAGGAGGTGGTGGAGGTGGAGTTTGAGTCGCAGGTCTGCCTCTGTTCGGGCGCTTGCGGGGAGGCATCTTTTACTGAAAGTTTTATAGAGATGATGACAATAATAATAATCAATTGCAAACATGATGAGAGTGTTTCATGGACTAAATCGACATAGTCCAACCATCAGATAGAGTCATAGCAACAGAGTAGGTAACTGCCAATATTACTGGTATTGATGATGTAATATGAGTTCGGGAAAAGTGACCTAACAGTAGGTCTTACATCAAACCATAAGGGAAAATGTTGGTAGTCTAGTAGTCTAGGTAAGGTACTTTCAGAGTTAGAAATGTTTACAGACAAGTTCTCTACCGAGCATAGAAAAGAAAAGGCTATTCCTTAAACAAAAGGGGGAGATAAATTGACATCTTCTACTGGCGAGGGGTATCCCTTGGGCGAACCCTAAGATCGGCCAGTTGGCACACAACTTCTTGAAGATGTCACTCCTGTGTTCTCTGACGTTCTCGGAGTTCCCTAACTTTGGCTCGGGATGTAGCTAGTTGTTGCTGCAGAGCCTCATTGGTCCTCCTAGTCCTATCCATGGCTTCTTCCAGCTGCGGATATGGACAATGTTAAGGTTAGAGTTGGTATCAATTTCCACAACTTTGCCGATAGGTGCATGACCTTTCTCGATGTTCCTAGCAATCCTTCGGACCATGATGGGTAGGGCTCGATCAGACGAGCCACCCTCGCTTATGTTGTAAAAGCCTCGGTCTCCGTTGAAAGGTAAGGGCTGACCCTGTTCATCGCTCTATCGATCCAAAGTTGTTGCCTACATGGGAGTGGGACCTTGGAATGTTGGACGGGGGTTGGGGTTTGGAGCTACAGGGGGTAGGTTGTTGACTTCTGGTTCGGAGTCGGAGCTATCCGAAAAGCCTTCTGCATGGTGATCGTCCAAAGGGATCGGGTGATCATCTTCTGACTCTTCCTTGAGCCATCCTCCAATGCCTTGATTTGGATAGTACGGATCGTCGAGATGGTGGAAGCCAGCCATGCTAACTACGCGAGAATGGGGAAAGAAAGGTTAATAGACGTACTAATCTAGGATACTTATAAGATGATCGTTATTAGCCGACCTAATACTTGCATAGTGCATACCAATTACATGTAACCGAAGCAGGATAGACCTTCGAATAAGTGACCCCAACTCTAAGTCCACAATCAAACAAGAACAGGAAATGAAGCAAAGGTCACATATTCTAAGTCTATAATGCCTTACTCACATGTAATCATGGTGTATCCACTTAGCAACTATTGCCCTACTAGTAACCACCCTTTTAGTTCTCACATGTGTAGTTAATAGAATGCAGAATACTCCTATAGTATTCTTGTTCAGATGTTCTTGTGGTAGTGTTGGTAAGTTTTTAGACTTGTTGTAACACCACAACCATTCTTAGGCACATGCTAGTCACTCCTAGGAAAATGTAGTTGATCAGGCTACATTCACCCAGACTTGACTATATGTCTCTAAGCCTAATTGTGCTGTTCAACAATCTTAATACTTTTGTTCTGTTCTAATATGATACTGACCCTTTGTATAAAATGAATGTATATATATACTTAGTTAAATATTTTTTTTATTTAAAAGTATATATTCTTGGTCAGAGTGTTTTAAATCCCGATGTGTTTACAGTTTGTATACCTTTTATGGGTTGATATACTTGATTCACTATAAACAATGCTCTGATACCAATCTGTCACACCCCAAAACCGAGAACGGCGGAATACGTTCTGGGGTGGAGGACGTCATGTGCAGTATCATAACAATGCATAATAGTAAAAACAAGCAACCACATCCATTGCATTAATATAGTAATTGTAATACAAGCGTGTTCTGTACAATTTGTTAGACACCAAAAAGTATAATAAAAAAAATAAAGAGGAGTTTTGTATGTGCTCCGTCTTCTCAAAAACCGCATTTGTACCTGTCTACTGACGACCTGAGAATACAAGTTATTTTGAAAACGAGTATCAGCATAAAGCTGGTGAGTTCATAAGAATTTAGTGTCATTGCTTGTATAAAAGTGATTACAATTGTGTAACATGAAAGTTGTTATCAAGTTTGAAAATAGTGTGAATCTCTAGAAAATCCTATATTTTCCAGTAAAATTAGTCTTCTTCTAAGACTTGGTTACTTGTAGGTTTGATCCTTTGAGTGTGTAAAAGTTTTCCCAATTAGACTCTCAATTATAAAAATATAGTTTGGACTTCATTTGAATAAATTAAATGGGAAAATAATGTCTTATTCCAGCAGTGTTAATGCCGGCTAAAAGGTAAATAAACTGCAGACTCTAAGTAGTGATAAGTATAAAATACATCTCGAGGAGTCTAATTTACCTTTATTACTTAGTTTGCTAGTTTAATAATCCGAATGTGAATTTATATTTAACCATGCGGATAGGCGATAGAATGTGTAGTGACCCTCTAGGTCACACGTAGTGTGGTAACATGTCATCCCTGGGCCTAGTCGGCTCGGACTGTAGCTAGCAGTCGGGATGTGAGAGTGTCCGCCCTGTATATAGATCTATACACGTAGAGTCCGCTCTCCCTCCAGGAGACTATAGTTACACGGCGAAGGCGCAGTAAAGTGCCGTATAGAGGAATAGTGTATCACATTCTGTTTTAGTATGTTCTCTTGTATTAGTGTATAGTGTGATTATCGGTATTATGTATTTAGTATTCTTTTGTATAGTACATATCATTCTCCTAGTATAGAACTTAACATGTAGAGACTCATAATAGGGCTAACTATGGTAAGTGTCATAGTAATGGTAGTAAAGAGCGGGAAACCTTAACTATACCTATTATAGTTAAATAGGACGTTGTAGTCTATCTTGAGTACACCAAAGTATTGACGGAGTGAAAACATTCATATCCAACACAAATACATACAATATATAACTAAGAATTCAACGACAGTTGGACAGATGAAAATATACCCTAAGACCCCAATCAAACAAGAACAGGAAATAAGGCGAGCTATCAGTCCTAAGTCCTTCAAGTCTTACTTATATAAATATACTGGTGTAGATATATTTTAGGAACATAAGAAGTTTAAAAGAGTTTGGAAATAGTTTTTATAACAATTTAACATGAAAATGAGTTTGATAAACATTGAAAGCAGTTTTGATGGCAAAACGGTTAAGAGTATAGAAATCCTTTTTGATTGTAAGTTACAAATCACATGTGATTGATACTATAATTTGTTGGATTCAACTTGTATCCCCCTATAAAAGTATTTAAAAACATTTGAAAGGTTAATTAAGAGGTATGAACTCACCTGCAGTGAGTGGAGTGGATGGAATGCCGGGTAGGATGCTAGGTGTCAAATGAGGACCTGAACACGCCCACGAAACCTATGTAACATGTAGTGGCACATGATCATGTCTAATTAGTCATTTTATCACCAATTTTAGCAAGTAAAGACCCTTTAGTGCATGAAAACACTTTGCTACAAGTGCAAGGAGTGCTAGGGTTGCTTCTAAAGAGTGTATGGTCTCACTATGGAGTTTACACTTCAAGTGACCACCCTAACATGAGTTTGCGGTTGAGAGACCACTTCCCCTATGAGTTTACGGTCGTAAACTCATGGGAATAGTGAGTTTGTGTGTGTAAAGGTCCCTTGTATCACTAAGACGGGTTCTAAGGTCAAAACAAAGGTCTTGAGTAGTGATTAGGGTTCAAAAGGGTACTCCCTTGGAGTTTGCGGTCCTTGGACCACTCCTAGGGAGTTTACGGTCGTAAACACTAGGGTTTACGGCCGTAAACCCTTGAGCACATCATCTCCTTCGTGTTTTGCGGTCCTAAGATTATTTATACAAGTTTCATGTCCATCAAACATGCTAAGGAAGGAGTTAGGGACACCAAAACACCCTTTATGGTGTTTACGGTTTTGGTGTTTACGGTTCATGAATGTTCATGGACCGTAAACTCATGTTTACTACCATAAAGACACGATTTGGGGTTTCTAATTTCATGCATGCAAGTTTCTAAGTCATAGATAAGCATTAGAAGGGTTTTGGAGGGGTTTGGGGCTTCAAACCCCACTTATGGGTGTTTACGGTTTTGGGAGGTGTTCCTCAACCGTAAACACAAGTTTTTGGGGTATTTGGATGATTCAACCACGAATATGCATGAATACAAGGCTAAACAACAAGCTAGGAAGGATTACTTACGATTTTGGAGCTTAAATGAGGTGTTTCTTGACCAAAACCGACTTGTAGAGAGAGAGAGAGAGTATAGAGAAAAAGTTTTAGGAGTGGGAAAAAGGCACAAGTGAAGGCCACTCAACCCTTATATAGGGCTTGAGTTGGCGGCCAGGTGGGGATCCACCTAATACCAACGTTAAACGGAGTTTATGGTCGTACCCGATTAAATGGTCGTAAACTAAAAACTTTTCCAAATGAGTTCGAGGGTGTTTCACGTGTTTTTATTTATTTCGTTTCGACCCTTATAAAAATAAAATAAAAACATTAATTGATTTGCCTAACCCAAATGTTAACGGAAAAATTTCAATAAAAATAAATTTTATTAACGGAAATGGGTTATAGCGACGGAATAAATTTCATATTGTCACAATATATATATATATATATATATATATATATATATATATATAATTTAGCTCTACCTATATTTTTTAAATGTTGTGATGAAACCAAATCTATAAACAAAGTTTTAATTTTTATAATCACTCCAAGTCATCAGAGTAAATAGAAACGTTCGTTATGAGTTCATTTTATCACATATGTTATGTCATCATACTCCTCCTTTATAGCAGATTCCAAGTAAACTTTATTTGTGTCTTTTTATATTAATTGTTAAAACATTTGATTTTGTATAAATTTTGATCGTATTGTAATAAAAAAGAAACTTGTGTTTTGAACAAATAAAGATGATAGATAGCCCTAATTAGGAGAATTACCAAACTCCTCTTGTCTCATCACTTTATTACATAACTGCTACTTATTTCCTACTAAGTGTACATCAGACTATGTATTCACTATTGAATATTTATATTAATATTGATATTAATATACAGTTCCTAGTTATTGATATTTTAAATTTCTTGTATCATTTAACACAATCAAATGCATTTTATATTGTTCTAACTTCTCATATATGTTAATTGTTATACAGAAATATTTGTTGAAGCCAAGTCTTTCACACACCTATATACAAACGAAGAAACTAACATAACTGTGTCAATGGAGTAAATTTTTCTTTTTTCTTTTTTTAAAGCTTAAATCATTTTACCATGTTTCTCAATTCTCAAATTTTTTTTATCAGCCTAAAACTTTTGTCCAATCAGATGTATACCTAAACACTTATTTGGTGACTCTCTTCCATATTTAAAAGGTCATGATTCATAAACCAATTTCTTGTTTATGGAATTGAGTTTAATTATCAATTTACGTCCATGAGAAGATAAAGCGTCAATCAAATATATTATTCTCCCTAATTACTAATTAGATGTGATCCATATGATTGTAAATATCTTGATATAAGTAAATGTTTAATTGTTTACTCTCATTATCAGAAAATAAGTAAATGCCCAAGCTTTTGGGGTACTTAAACAAGTTCAAAACTCGTAACCATTTGTAATTTAATCTTTAATTGTTTTCTATTTAAAAAAAGACTTAAATATAAACTAACATTCTTGGTTTTAACTATTGAAATTCAAGTATGTTTTATGTCTTGAAAGGATATCGAATTTTTTAAATTGTTGAGATTTATGAAATCTCATATGATATAATCACATGTGAATTACATTCGTAAGGAAAAAAGATGTATCATATATAATTTCATTTGTAAGGAAAAAAATAGCATGCTAAGTTATATTTACATGAACAATAACATGTAAATAACATCTAAATCACAAGTGAATCACATATGAATTACATATGATTCACATGTAAATCAAAAGTGAATCACATATGAGTTACATTACATATGAATCACATGTAATTCACAAGTAAAACACACGTGATTCACATAAGAATTACATGTGATTCACATGTAATTCACATGTAAATCACAAGTGAATTACACATGAGTTACATTTGATTCACATGTAAATCACAAGTGAATAATATATCACATATGAATTATATGTGATTTATAGGTAAATCACATATAAATTACTTGTAAATCACAAGTGAATTCACATATGAATTCATATATTAATTACTTGTAAATCATAAGTGAATCACATATGAATTCCATGTAATTCACATGTAAATCACATATGAATAAAGTCTATATAGAAACATACATTTTGTATGAGTGTTCTTCGTTAATTATTATTATTTTTTTAAATTTATTGTGATTTTCACATTTGAATCTTAACAGATACAATCACATGTGAATCTTGCATGATATACACATATGCATTTTTACGAGTGTTCTTGCATTAGTTAAATTTTCTTAAATTTTCTTGTAGATTTGGAAGAATTTGTGGAAAAAATATTAAAGATGTGAAAAATGATTAATTGAAGAAAATATGAAAATCTTGACACGAAGAAGTTAAAACTCTTTGAAATTTTGTAGCGTTTTTTGTTTTTTATATTCTATTTTGTAGCATACAAAATGCAGTTTTCTTTAAATGCAGTTTTTTTTTGAAAAAAATGTAACTTTTTTAAAAAACTTGCAGTTTTTTTAAAAAAAGTTACAGTTTTTTTTTAAACTCTAGTTTTCTATAAAAAAAAATTGCAACTTTTAAAAAAATATATTTTTTTCAATATGTTTTTCAAAAATACATGTTTTTTATAAAACATTTAAAAGTCTATATTTAAAAAAAACGAAAAATACTATTTTTAAAAAAATATTAAAATTTGATTTATGATGTAAATTTTTAGACATTAATGTTAACATATTTTTTTCAATATGTTTTTCAAAAATACATGTTTTTTATAAAAAATTTAAAAGTCTATATTTAAAAAAAACCAAAAATACTATTTTTAAAAAAATCTTAAAATTTGATTTATGATGTAAATTTTTAGACATTAATGTTAATATATTAAATAACACAAAAATTAAACATTAAATGAGATTGGTAGGATGACGATCATGTCTTTAACGAATTACTTTGATCCAACGCTACACTTTTTGTTCTCAGGTTTTCGGAAAATTTTGAGTTCTCAACCATATATATATATATATATATATATATATATATATATATATATATATATATATATATAATTTTTGTTTTACTATTTTTAATTCTTCTTGAAGTTCTTGCATAGAAATTGGCTTTGCTTCAGTAAATCTTTCATATATATTTTTTAAATAAAATTTTTCATTATTAGCAGGAGTTATGTTATTAGTTTTATTAAGCATCTGTTTTATTAATAATTCTTGAATATTTTTATCTTTTATAGAATCAAAAAAGTTTAAAAGATCTTTATCATCTTGTGAAAGAACATTAATGGAACTACTAGTAATTACATTGATTAAATTATTACAGTGACATTTACCAATACGTTCGCAAATATCAGAATCTTCTGAACTTGAAGTCGTATTTTCGAGAATATTTAAATCATTTGTTTGAAAATCAGAAATACTTTCATCGGAATCTGAATCAGTATTTAAAATAATTTTTCTTATTTGTTCTTTCAAATCTTCAGAAACATTTAACTCATTTATTTTTGTCTTAGCATAGCAATTATTAGCTGTATGACCATTACGCCCACATTTATGACAAATAATAATATATTTTGATTTTCTTTTAGATTTTTTATAATATGGTTTATAGTGTTTTTTAGATTTTGAAGCGTAATTTTTGTCCTTTTTATAATTTTCTGGAAGATTATATTTCTTTTTCCTAAAATATTTTGAAGATCTTTTCTTATATACTTTAGATTTTGAAGTAGACGGATCATTCAAGGGCTGATAACCATATTGTTGGCAAAAATTTCCCAATTCATTTTTACTGTTAATTCTATCTTTTTTGAGTTTTTCTTTAAACCTAAAATCAGCAGAAACTGCTAATCCCTCTTTATTAATGTAGTTTATTAAATCTCCATAAGTTAAATTTTGATAACGGATGGTATTATTAAAGTTTTCTCTTAATTTTTGTCTAACTCTTTCTGCAAAGAGTTTTGGAAGGCCTGCAATAAAACGTTCTTTCCAATAAGACTCTTTACAATTAGGTCTCGAAAAAACTTTAACAAGATAATTATCTTTATACCATCTAAAATCAGTAAGTTTTCTGCAATGTAAATTCATTAAAATTTCTGAAGTTTTTTCTTGAAAAGTAGTAGGATCTCCTACAAAGTTTTTGATAATAGCAAAATTTAAAGTGTTAACCATATCATCTTCAAACGTTTGAATTTGTTGATTATTTTCTTGTTTTATAATAGTTTTCTTAACAGATAATATATAATCTTTTTCTTCTTGTGAAATATAGAAATCCTACCAGCCTTTAAGACTGCCAGTAAAACCAGAAGTAATAGTATTAACAATTTGAAGTTGAGTATTATTATGATCTTTGTAAGCATTAGCAGCCACAGTCATTTCTTGTACAATATTCATAATTTGATGTTCAGAATAGCCATTAATATTCCATTCATAAACAGAATTACCATCATATTGAGAACGATCAAATTGAAAAGTTCGTTCTTCAAGTTGAACATCTGGAAGAGAGGGTCTATTCCAATAATTTCTGATGAGTATTTAAAACTCTTTGATCGATTAGATCTTTATAATAGGCAAATCAATAAAGTAAAAACAGTGAGATAAAAACACAAGTATGGATCTGAATGATTCGAATGATTCGATTAACTCAATCCTCAGCAGAGCTCAATGAAGAACTTCCGTTGTAGAGGATTATAGGGTTACAAAAGATAAGAACGTGTACGCTATAAAATCTCTATCAAAATCATTACGTTCAAGAATGCATGCAAGCATCTATATATAATAAACCCTACAACGTACTCACGGATGGACAGGCCCATACCGGAGACAAAACTGGACTAGCTAACGAGCCTAAAGACGCAACACTTAACTGGACCTAACAATCTCCCCCTTTGCGTCAATTTGGAGCGAGACTATCACTTCTTCTTGCTGGGTCCAGCTGCCGGAACCTTCTTGGTGGTATCAAACAGACGAGGGATAATAGCGAGGATTGTCTGTCTGAAGCGGATGTACCACTGGATCATATCATCAAAGTATTTCTTGTCGCCAGCTGAGTTTTGCTTGCACCGATGAATGATACTCAAAACATGTTCTAGGCATGCAGTGGTATAGAGATGTTTGTCTGCCAAAGCGAATAGGCATTTTTGGCCTTTGTTTCTGGTAAACATAACAAAGTTTCTCTTCGGGTCTATCTTCCCTATCTGCATCATGTTGAGATCACTTGCTAAGCCAACAGGAGAAATGGTAAGCTTTTTCTTGAAGACACTCGCTATCTCCTGATCCATCTTGGCAACTTCCATGATGTAGCAGACAAGCATCCTCTTGAAGTGGTCAATGATCGGACCATATTCTGCTTCATTTGTAAGAAGGATGTTGTGCAAAATAATCCAGTCGTGTGCATTCAAGTTGGGAAGATCAGCAAGCGAAATGACATGTTCGGTCTTGGCAGAACCTCTCAGCACCTTAAACCGAACGTTGGTGAAGTTTCCTTCCAGATACGGCTTGAGGACCCGAACATTGATTATCTTCTGAGCGCTCCATGTTTGATACTGTGGCTGAGTAGCCCTCAGATAGAATTCGACCAAATCCCGGTCAACCTTTGGATGAGGATGAGGGAACTCGGCAATGTTGTCAAAGGCATGGAAGACGAACGCCTTTCGGGTCAGTGGCATGTCGAACTGAGAATCGACAGAATTAACGCGATCTAGAGAGATCACTGGTTCGAGCCACAAGATGCTCGGTGTTTCGATGGCTTCTTTCAGCAACTTCTCAAGAGTCCAAGGAGGAAAAAGGGTTTTCCTACTCTCAAGAAGGTCGTGAGCTTCTTTCTGTTTTCGTTCAGCTTCTTCAGCCTCTCTAGCAACCCGAGCGCTAATATCAACGTCCTTGTCTCGACCTTGCTTTTTCAAAAGATCGGCAATGGTCTCTTTATCTTCATCACTCTCTTCAGCAATTTTCTTGCCCTTGTCTTTGACACCCGAACCAGAGGCTTGGCCTGTTGGAGGAGGTTCGGTTGTTTTGGTTGCTGTAGAAGTAGGAGGCGGTTGAGACACATTCTCTCCCCCTTGTTTCGGAATGGACACGAAGTCAAGGAGCCCTTCAATCTTGCTCAGAAGAGAAAGAGCAGGAGCAAGCTTTTCCGCGAGAGTACGCCTCACAGAGTAGTTTAGTATCGGGTCATGTGCTTCCAAGATGTTTGAAATGCCTGCGTGGACATCCGAAACACAAGAAGACACAATCTCTCTTTCAGATCGAAGAGACTCAATCCCCTTTTGAGAATTGGAGAGTTGAAGACTCTTGACCTTCAGAGCAGTGGTCTTTCTGGCAAGAGCATCCATAAGAGAATTTTCAGCAGCAAGATCTTCTTGGAGCTTGGTCAGTCGCTCCTCAATCGTTGCCTTAAACGCTGAGTTGTCGTCTGAGAGAGTTTGACGAAGAGTGACAAAAGACTTCAGTTCTGAGGCAACTGAGGTAGCCAGCTGGTTGACAATGGGTTCCAGTTTCGTTTTGGTGTTGTCAGCAGTCTCCTATAAAGACTGCAAAAGAAATGAAGCATCGGTAAATAGTTTTTCGACTTTTTCGGTCGCAGTCGCACAGGCTGTGGTGGATGCATCAATTGCGGTAGTAGCTAAGCTTAGAGAAACTTCATGAGCCTTGGAAAAAGCATCAACAATCTTCTGAATAGCAGCTTCAAAAATGGTAGACTGGGAGGAAGAAGAGGAGGCGATGAGCGAATCTATCTTTTCGTGAAGCTCCTTGAGATGCTTCTTGGTTACCGGAGCATCATCATTGTCATCACTCTGCACCTGATACAGACTGTAATAGACTGAATCAAATGTCATATCCTCCCCACCGAGGAATGGTTCTTCGTCCTCTGTTGCCTGAGGTAAGGGTGGAGGTGAGGGTGGAGGCTCGGTAGTGGTAGTAGGTTCGGGTTGTGAAGTAGGTTCGGTAGTGGGAGTGGGTTCGGGTGCTTTAGTAGGAGCCCCCGTATCAGATACATTGGTTCTTACTTCTGCGGTTGTGGTGGTAGCGTCTGTAAAAATGGGAGGGGGTACTGGGATAGAGGTAGGTGGTATTTGAGTGGTGGAGGTTATGGGGGAATGGAAATAGGAATGGTAACTGGTGGAGAAGAGATAGGTGAAGTGGAAACATGAACTTCTGGGATAGGCGATCGTGGAGGAGTGTTACCACGAGGAGACTCATCAGAGTCTGAATGTTCTTCCTCAGATTCGCTTGAGGAGGAAGCTAAGATCAGCTTTCGCCTGGGTTGGGTTTTTCTCTTCTTCAGCAGAGTGGATTGAGCAGCCTTGGTGGTTTTACGTTTCTTAGGGGAAGGGCCTTTCGCTCCCTTGCCAACCTGCTTGTCTTTGCCTTTTTCATTCTTCTTTCCCCTTGGGGCAGGCTTGTCAGCTTCATGGATGGATTTGATCATCTCAGGAGTTAGCTCTCTAGGACCAGAGCGACGAAACTACTTGTAGGTTCTGATGATACGGCAATCGGCAGGAACGTCTCCATACATCGACTCAGGGATGGAGCCAATGAACTGAAACCTGGATACGTCAGAGACAATTATCTTCGTGGTATGGAAAGTACCAATCGAAGACATTGGAGAACCAGCAACAATGGGGACGTGATACTTGTCCATCACCCATTTTGTAATGAGAGTCCAAAAACGAGCATAGGAAATCTCGGAATGCCGAGATGTAGAAGCCAGACTCTGAATAAGCTGCTGCCATAGGACCGACCCATAGTCTAGGTTGATACCGTTGTAGACCCCATAGAGAATCGAGATGAACAGACGACTCGCTCTGTCTGATCCAGCACTGCGTTCAGATAACCCCTTGAACAGCATTGTAAACAACCCATTCCACTGAGGAGGCAGGCACGATTTCTTGAATTTCGTGACCGTTGTCAGCACCTCAGTATAACCCATATTGTAGAACATAGAAAACAGGTGACCCACCGGAATTGATTCAAGGTTAACCCTAGATGAATCAGGTTCAAACCCTAAAAGTGAGCAGAATCGTTGCTTGGAGATTGACGCCTTATGATCAAGCACGTCGAAGAAGATCCTGTCGACTGACTTGTCGTAATGAGCAGTGGCGAAAATTTGGGATAAGAACTCCATAGGAACAGCTTCAGCTTTGGTGAGTGCAAGAGCAAGCGGCAAGTATTTGAGACACGCGATGATCGGGAACATGAAGGCGTCGTAAACCTGAGGAGTAAGATCGATGATCAAACTCTGTTGGGGACGAATCGGCAGGATGTGGGAAGTGGCATGAACTGATGATGAATCCGCCATTGTTGTGAAGAAGTTGGGAGAGATGATGAACAGTAGAATACGTGAAGAATTTCTTGCTCTCTGAAAGTTGGGTGCAGTAAAGAGGTAAATAATGGTGAAGATTACCTTTTATACTGTGGCTAAAGGAGAGAGAAGAATCTGTCCCAAATCTTTGAAGGAAATACGAAGGGTTTTCGGAAGTGATTGATGCGTGACAGTTGTTAGCACCGATGATTACGCATGAGAGAGAATTTCAGTCCCCATTCACACGCCTTCCCATCAGGCGCCGTTTTTAAAAGAAACGGTTCCACTTCGCACGCCTGGCCTTCAAGCGAAGTTTGAAAATCAAATCGATTGGACTCCCGCCTGAGTCAGCATCTTATCCTTTTAGAATAAACGTCATCTTAAAGCAAAATTGACCACGTGGATCAATGTGAGCCGCAACTCTTTTATGACTTCAAATCCCATTTAAAAAATATGCCTTGCAACTAATGAAACTAGAATTTTGGAAAATCAAAAAGATTTTCGTGCTTAGTGTGTAAAATAAAAGGAAATAAAGCAACACATATAAGGGAATTTGTGATGTCAATAAAGACACGAAACAATGGATCCCGGGCACGAATCTCTTCCTTCAAAGTCAAGAGAGACTTTAAAGTGTTTGTGTGGTTTCCCGTTGAATAACGATCAGACACTTATTGAGAAGTGTTGAAAGGCTTCTTTTAATCAGGCTAATTTGGGTGGATTTCGCTTCAGTTCAGAATTCCTGATCTTGATATAAGACAGTAATCGAACGAAGTACTTGTGAGACCAATGTAGTCTGTTGAACAAGTAGGTTTGAAATAATTTAAGTGGTAATGTAAAATAGTTTATGTAAAATCTAAAAAAGAAATTAAAACTGGATTCCAAAGGAAGAAATGTTATGGGATTTAACAATTTCATAGGAATCACACAAAAGAAAATTAGAGATTTTACTTTCCATCCTCATTGATAAGTCCGCCAATTCGTTAGTGAAAGCTAGAGCAAAATTGATTGTTCACCGTCAATGCATAGTAGGTATTGAATTGTGGGTATCACTTAGTACGTAGTGACACGAAGCTAAGATCATAAACACAGAAATTGTGTAACCATAAACCTTAATGGTAATTTCAGAGAGTCTCAACGGTTACGTTTATGAAGCGAATTAGATGGAGAAAAGTAGTGTAGATGGTGTAAAGAAAAACCAAAGTACCTCTGCTGTGAAAATAAGGACCAAGTAGAAAACTCTTATCTCATGTGAGAAGAGAGTCGGGTAGCTCATGATTAGAATAAATATGAAAGCCTAATTGGGAAGACAAGGTTTGTATGTACCAAGTCAGTAAGGCTATTATTCAGAATCAGGTGAGACTTTGGACACATACAACAGCATGCTTCTAGGGACACTTAACTTAAGGAAAGAATTTCCCCACAAATATCCACACAAAAATATAAAACACAAAACAAACAAAAAAACAAAAAATTATCGAACTAATAAAAATAAAAAAATGTTTTCGGAGTTTTTGATTTAAAAGAATAAAAAGATTTTGGAATTTTTGATTTAAAATAAAAATAAAAAAAATGAGACACACAAAAAAAAAATTGGAACCGAACCCAAGCGTTCGGTTCATTTCGGCATACCAGAACAGGACCGAACCCGAGCGTTCGGTTCATTTCGGCACACATGTGACCCGAACCCGAACATTCGGTACATTTCGCTTCCGACTTTTAATTTTGAGAAGTAGTCTTTGGTACTGACTCCGATTCCATCATTCCTAGCCCTTGTAGAATTTTATTGAAAGATGCTTCAGGAAGAGCTTTGGTGAAGATGTCAGCCAGTTGATCAGTGGTTTGAACAAAGTGAATTTCGACGTTCCCATCTTCCACATGATCCTTAATAAAGTGATACCTCAGTGCTATATGCTTTGTCTTGGATTGTCGCACTGGGTTATGACAGATCCTAATTGCACTTTCTGAATTGCAATATAGTGGGATCTTTTTCATATTGAGTCCATAGTCCCGAAGCTGGCTTTGGATCCAAATCACTTGAGATGTACAGGAGGCTGCTGCGATGTACTCTGCTTCGGCGGTAGACAGAGAAACACATGTCTGTTTCTTTGATTGCCAGCTTACCAATTTCCCGTCTAGGAATTGGTAGCCTCCAGTGGTGCTTTTCCTGTCTAAACCACATCTTCCAAGGTCTGCATCTGAGTAGGCTTGAACGAAGAAACCTGAGTTTGATGGATACCATAGACCGAGGGAGGCAGTTCGTTTCAGATACCGGAGTATGTTTTTCACTGTAAGCATATGTGGTTCACGAGGATTCGCCTGAAACCTAGCACAGTAACACACAGAAAACATTATATCAGGCCTGCAAGCAGTGAGATACATTAAAGACCCAATCATCTGGCAGTATAGCGTAATATTGACTGCAGGTTTTTCCAAGGATGGTGTGAGCTTGGTGCCGAATGCCATTGGAACTTTAACCTTTGAGTCTCCCATCATGCCGAATTTAGCAAGAAGATTCTTGGTGTATGCTTCCTGGGATAAAGATGCCTTCGGGTCCCTCTCTAATATTTAAACCAAGGAAAAAGTTAATCGGACCCATTGAGCTCATTTCAAATTTAGTCTCCATCAGCTTTCTGAATTCAGTTGTTAAGCTAGGATTCGTTGAGCCAAAGATGATATCATCGACATAGATTTGAACAATCATAAGGTGGTTACCTTCCTTCTTGCAAAAGAAGGTTGGGTCAACCAAACCTTGTTTGAATTTTGACATCTTTAAAAACTTAGTTAGCGTTTCATCACATGCCCTTGGTGCTTGTTTCAGACCATAAACTGCTTTGTCCAGAATATAACAGTGATTTGGGTACTTTTCATTGACAAAACCAGGAGGTTGCTCCACATAAACCGTTTCTTCAAGTTCTCCATTCAGAAAGACGCATTTCATGTCCATTTGGTAGACCTCGAAGTTCTTGTGTGCAGCATATGCCAGAAATATTCGAACAGATTCCAGCCTAGCTACCGGAGCAAAAGTTTCCTCATAGTCAATTCCTTCTTCCTGGCAGTATCCTTTCACCATGAGACGAGCTTTGTTTCGAATCACATTGCCTTCCTTGTCCATTTTATTTCTGAATACCCATTTGAGACCAACAACTGAGGCATCTTTAGGAGTTGGAATGAGGCGCCATACCTTATTTCTTTCGAACTCGTTAAGTTCATCTTGCATAGCTTGAACCCAGTCGGAATGATCAAGAGTAGCATTTACTGTCTTCGGTTCAACTTTTGATACGAAAGAATTATACATGCAAAACTCTACTTTGGAGAATAGAGATGTTTGCTTTGCCTTCAGTTGAGATCGGGTGAGGACCTTTTAAGAGACATTACCCACTATCTGAGATACAGGATGATCTCTGGTCCATTTAATAAAAGGAGGGTAATTTGGATCATAGGATGGATCCAATTTAGCGTTTACCATTTCTTCCAATTCAGATTGACTATCGTCATCGTAGAACATATCTGAGTTCTCCCCCTCGACTGATGAGCTTTCAGGTGTAGCTGGACTTTCTGGTGCTACAGGACTTTCGGGTGTTGTTGAGCTTTCGGGTGCTACAAGTCTTTCGGGTGCTGTTGAGCTTTCGGGTTGAACTGGAATAGAATTCTCCCCCTCAAGTTGTGAGCTTGGTTGTTTTGAAGAAAGTAGATTCTCCCCCTCAACTGAAGAGCCTTGCTGAGGAGGTTCCTTTGGAACTTGTTCTCCTTCACCCATTCGTTTGGCAACATCTTTGACAATTTGCTTTAGATGGTCGACTTTGTTGTCTGCTGCCTTGGCTTCCGAGAGAGTAGCTTTCTCAGGTTCATCGAATAATTCCACAAACTAATCGAACAGATTAGCAATCGAGACCGTGACTTGACCTGTTTGAGTGAATATCTCTCCAATTTCTTCTTCAGAAGCCTTTAGCTTTTTGACGTAGTTATCATCGAAAGTCACATTATATGTTTCTTCGATCTTCCTTGAACACTTATTTAAGACCCGGTAAGCTTTTGAAGAAAGTGAATATCCCAGAAAGATTCCTTCATCAGCTTTAACGTCAAACTTGTTACGATGTTCTTTGGAGTTGAAGATGAAGCATCGTAAGCCGAATACATGGAAGAATTTCACGTTCATCTTCCTGTTATTGATGATCTCATAAGGAGTAAGAGAGAAGCGCTTGTTGAGATAAGACATGTTCTGCGTAAAACAAGCCGCAGCAATAGCATCAGCCTAGAAATATAAAGGAAGAGAAGTGAAACTTAGCATCGTTCGGGCCGCCTCACACAAGGATCGGTTTCGTCTTTTGACAATTCCGTTCTGTTGAGGCGTGTAGGGGGCTGAGAAGTTGTGACTGGTTCCTTTTTCTACCAAAAAGTCTTCAAATTCTTTGTTCTTGAACTCCAGTCCATTGTCGCTCCTGATGTTGCGAACGACTTTTCTCAGTTGCACTTCGACCTGCTTGATGAACATCTTTAGCTTAGGAGTAGCCTCAGATTTGTGCTTCAGAAAGAACACACATGTAAAACGTGAGAAATCATCAACAATAACAAGAATATACTTGCTACCGCCAATGCTTTCGATTGATGATGGACCACACAAGTCAATGTGAAGCAATTCAAGTGGTTCAACAACTTTTGTGTTTATAATGGATGGGTGACTTTGACGACTTTGCTTCCCCATTTCACACGCAGCACACAAATGTTCTCGATCAAACTTGAGCAATGGGAGACCCCTAACATGACCTCCTGTGACAAGCTTGTTGATGTCTTTGAAGTTGAGATGTGAGAGCCTTCGGTGCCACAGCCAGCTTTCGTCAGAATGAGCTTTGGATAAAAGACATATAGCTGGATTTCCTTTGATTGGTTTGAGATTGAGAGGAAACATTTCGCCTTTGCGTTCTGATTTGAGAATCACCCTTTTTGATTTCTTCTTTATGATTTCTGAACCTTCATCGTCAAATGAAACCTTGAGACCGGTACCGCCTACCAGTTGAGATACATTGATGAGATTGTGCTGCAACCCTTCAACGTACGCCACCTTTCTTATTGTGAAGTCTCCATTGGTTATCATCCCATAACCCTTTATCGTTCCATAAGAGTTGTTGCCGAACTTGACATTCCCACCATTTTGAAGAGATCGAAACTCTCTTAGCTCTTCCTTCCTCCCTGTCATGTGACGTGAGCAGCCACTGTCAATGTATCATTCTTCGTCGAACTGCTCGTCACTTATAACCTGCAAAAATTAAGCAGATTTAGGAACCCAAAGTTTCTTGGGTCCACGTGAGCCTTTCACAGGAACATGAATAGTAAGAGAAACATCAACAAGATATGTTCTTTTTATTAATGTTGTTTCATCTTTTCTTTTAATGGTAAACACTTTGATTTTATTAGGGTTAGCAACAGTTGATTTGGTTTCAGGTTCAGGTGTTTGGGCCTTAGACTGCTTTTGGTCATTCTTTACAGAGGAAATGTTCGATTTTCCTTTCAAATCCGTTGAAGATTTTGAGTTTCGTGTCGGAACAGAATAGGATTTAGAAAAGGATCGAGAATGAGAGGAATTAGAATGAGAGACTTTGGACTGGGAGTCTTTCCTGATTTGAGATTCTAAGTGACCCTTTTGTTTATGGTCATCAGAGGGACCGAACCTGGATCTTCGGTAACTGTTGCTTTCGAGACCGAACTTGTCCTTTCGGTTGCTGTTGCTCTCTGAACCGAACCTGTCCTTTCGGTTGTTGTTGCTCTCTGAACCGAACTTGTCCTTTCGGTTGTGTTCCTCATGCGGCCTGAAAGTCTTTTTCTCTGGCTTTAAATTTTTATCATGATAGGAGAAATGAGCGTTTTGAGATCGCCAAAACTGCTTTCACTCTGAGAGATTCTTTTTGTATCTCAGATTCCTCTGCTGCTTTTGATCTTTCACTTGTTTCGGCTGTTTGTGGATGTTAGCCTTTTGTTTCAGCTTCTTGTCAACCGATTCACATTTCACAGATGATGTTTCGCTTGTGGAAGTGACTTTTTCAACAGGTATTTCTTTTGTGCCACTTGTGCTTGGCACGTCAAAGTTGTCAGGCTTATTCAGCGGCCCTGGTACATATCTTCCTTTTGTTTTCCAGGACGTTCGCTCTGACAAACCAACTGTTTCGTTGGCATTATCTATAGGAGCTGACCAGAAGAACTCATCACAGCCATCTGCGTTATCTTCGTTCACTATGGCAGTGAGTTCGACTGTTTGATGCTCGGTTACTCCTGTGACCTTATACACCTGATTTGGTGTTGTTCTCATCTTTTGGTACACAACAACCTTTTCTTCAAGAATCGGGGACTTATTTTGGGACAAACGAGCGAACTCCACAAAATTTTCAGAAATTAGATTTTTGTGGTTTTCGGGTTCGCTCTTGACAAACTCAGAACAGTCGACTACATCCTCTACAGATATTTCACTCATATCATCATCCTCATTAATTTCAGATGTGTTTTCAACATTAATTTTATTTTCTGAACTTAAATTAGCACTCAATGAGTCGAATTTTTGTATGGTTTCGGTCCTTAGTTTCAGCTTATCGTTTTCATCCAAAAGATTTTTCAGCATGTCGTTATGGTCTTTGGACTTTATAAAAGATTCTATTTTGTCCAGACCATACATGTAAGTGGGATTCACATCATCAGACGATACAACACTTTCACAGTTGTATGCCTCAGCATCGATTTCATCCTCCTTAAACTCAAGGAAGGGTAAAATCATGCGATGTATTTTCTGCCCTATTTCACAATTCAGATGCAGTTGAGTAATGTTAGCATAAAGTCTTTTAGCAATCAAACAAAAAACTTTTCTTTGTTTTAAAAGTTTTAAATTGTCTCTTTGTAAATAAATGTTTTCATCCTTAGACTTAATCAACTCTGACTCCTTCTGCTTAATCCACATCCTTCGCTCCTCACTTTTGGATGACACCCTGCTTATTTGGTCAGTTAGGTTAGAATTGGTGACCCGTGTTTGAGTTAAACAACTATCCAGATTTGAGATTCTTGAATTTAAGTTATTTAATTCCTTTTCATATGATTTCTGTGGAACTTTGAATGAGATAAAAAGAGATTGTACCTTCTTGATCAATTCATCGAGTTCATTGATCTGCACACTGAGAGGTTTTGTTGTGAAGCATAAGTCCTCTCGCTCCTTGGTGTCCTCATTTCCACCATCTGTATTGTATCCTCTCATGTGAGATACGTCAGTCACTACCAGACATTTTCCACTGCTTTCTTCGCCTCTTGAGACATACGCCTTACCATGCGAAGGCTTTCTCACCTCATCATCTTCTGAGTCGGTTGACCACACCTGCACGCCACCGAACTCGTCATCCTCTGCCGAACCCTGTACAATAAGAGCATTCATAAAAGGGTTAGTAGCAACTTTCTTCCTCTTGATCTCTTCCAGCTTTTTCATCAAGACAGCCTCTTCATCTTTCTCCTCATCCTTTTCTGCCATTTTCCTCAGAACACAGTCTTTGTCATAATGATTCTTTCCTCCACAGTAATAGCAGTTGACACCAGAATCTCCTTCAACCTTTGCCTCTTTCTTTGGTTCCTCAGTCTTCGGCTCCTCCCTTACTTTTTCAGAACTGTAGCTTCCCTGCCAATTTCGGTTCTTATTGGTAGGAAACCTCTTCTTGATGAACCTTTTTGGATTGGAGACCATCATAGCATAATCTTCTGAAGTAAGATCGTAGTCCTCCAGGTTCAGATCTTCATCGTCTACTACATTATTGCTTTTGGACAGGAGGGCCAAAGACCCCAAACTTGAGACCACATTCTTTTCTTGCATCACAATCTTTTCTTGGGATTTCAGAATCCCCACCAGTTTAGCCAATGAATATGACTTGAACTGCTCATGAGCTTTAACTGTAGACACAACAACTCTCCATTCAGATCTTAAGCCATTCAAAAAGGTGACCTTTTGTTCAATCAGATTCCTTTCGATATCATGTTTAATCATCTTGCTAAGAAGATGATTGAAGCGATCAAACGTCTGAGTGACGGTCTCATCAGAATTTTGCTTAAATTCTCCAAACTCAGACAAAAGCAAAGTCTGAATAGAGTGCTCTAAATCTTCATCTGTGGAATACAGCTCTCGCAGCCTATCCCAGATTTCTTTAGCGGTACTGCAGGAACTCACCAACCTAAACGTGTCAGATTGAAGAGCAAATCGAATCAGTCTTAATGCTTTGATGTTGCACTGAAACTTCTCCTTTTCGTCTTGAGCAACGTCTTTTACATCTTTTAACAGATCATTATACTCTTTCTGAGTTTTAATGATTCTGGATGTTCCTGAGTGAGCAAATGGTCCAGACACAATGGCTTCCCAAATAAGATACCCATTATCTTCAGATCCGATGACATAGTCTTCAAAATGATGAGCCCAAACTTTGTAATCCTGGGTGTAAAGAATAGGAATCTTCGTCGTTGATCCAATACTGTTTGAGATGTTGATAGGATTAGATTGAGAATCGTCCATGCTTGATCGTTTAACCTGTTTGAAAGATCAGACTTGTAATATGCAATATTAGGGAAAAACGAATAAATACTGAGATACGTCAATTATGGAGTGACGGATTAATAAATATCAGTTAATGCGGAATAAACCCTAATCACTTCTTTCACAGAAGAGATGTGTATGAATTACACAGCCTCCTGCTCTAATACCAATTGATGAGTATTTAAAACTCTTTGATCGATTAGATCTTTATAACAGGCAAATCAATAAAGTAAAAACAGTGAGATAAAAAGACAAGTATGGATCTGAATGATTCGAATGATTCGATTAACTCAATCCTCAGTAGAGCTCGATGAAGAACTTCCGCTGTAGAGGATTCTAGGGTTACAAAAGATAAGAACGTGTACGCTATAAAATCTCTATCAAAATCATTACGTTCAAGAATGCATGCAAGCATCTATATATTATAAACCCTACAACGTACTCACGGATGGACATGCCCATACCGGAGACAAAACTGGACTAGCTAACGAGCCCAAAGATGCAACACTTAATTGGACCTAACAATTTCTTATGGTTGGTTTTGGATTTTTTCCGAAAGTGCTTTGCTTTGATCGATGAATTTTATTAAGATTTGAAAAGTCATAGTGAGTTGATTAATATCATCATTTGTATTAACAAATTGTTGAGCAAGAGTTTCAAAATTTGTTTCACTATTAATATCACTATTTTCCGTCATTTGTAAAAGTATTAATATTGTTAGTGTTTGAGATATGAAGTTTTGAAAGTCTTTTTTATAATTCGTTGATCAAATATATGTTTCCTAGATTAAAATTACCATCGATTTAGCAAGGAACAAAACTTAAATTACTAGTGCTTACCATATCTTGCTTATTAACGTTTTTATCTTTGAAAATTTTTTCTTCAATTTTAACTAAATGCTCGCTAATACTAGATAAGGTTTCGTTTGCATAATTATTTTGGTAAATAATTTTTTGAAGACCCTTTTCAGTAGTTAATTGATTTGGGGCTTGAACTAAAGGAGTTGCAATAAACATATCGTTAATAATAATTTCTCCTTTTGGTAGAAAATTAACAATAATTTCTTTATTAGAAATAATATTTTTATATTTTTTCTCTAAAATGGGAGTGATAGAATCATTTTTAAATGGGTAATTTATTTTATGTTTAGGGGCATAAATTAATTCAAACCATTGAAAAAAAGGAGAATGAATTTTATTTGATAAAACATAATCTTCTCAAATCCCTAGATGGAGAAATCTTAAGTAGTATGAAAAATTTTCTTCGTACCAAGATCTTTTTTTATTATTATAATCTTTATAATATTCCATATCTTTTAAGTAATCAAAATCAACTTGATATTCTAAATTCGAGAAATTCATTTTAACAGGTTGTTTTTGTTAGGATTGAAGAAATATGTTTTATTGATTCTAAATTATGACTTCTTGATTTTTCGTATTTTTTATTCCTATCTTTAGTCTAGAAATTTTTTCTATTTGTTTATTATATTTATTAGTATATGGAGGTATTTTGTATAAATTATAATTTTCATGAGTTCTAGTTTCTTCTAAATGTTAAATAGTTTTACATATATTAGAATTTATCTTCCAATGCCTTTTTAACATATTAGTCCAAAGCATATTATTTTTTGAACAATTCATTTGTACTTTAGAACTCACAATTGTTGTTTAAAATTTTGAAGTTCATCAATAAAATCTGATTTAGTAGGACTAGGAAGACTATTTTCACTATTTTGATCATCTTGATATAATGGTTTGGGAATAGAATTAGTATAATCAACAGTTTTAAGTTTTAAAGATCTCGACTTTAACAACGAAGATTTTGAAGAGCCTGTTTCTGGGATACAAGAAGTTGATAATTTGGATGATGAAATATTTAAGGTAGAAAAATTTATATCTACAGAAACATCATTATATTCAATAATATTTGAGATTTTTTTTTGAAGAGTCTAGTGGCTTTGGATCGATAACATTTTGCAAATTCCAATTACATGATTGAGTTATATCAGACCATTTTAATCTTTTTGGTGTGTGAACTTTGGTATGGTTAGTATTTGCTTCAAAAATAATTGTTTCATTTCTAAGACTTGATAAACGTGTTTTCGGTTCAAGTGTAGTTGTCATAGTTTTGTAACAAACACGATAAATTATTACTAAAGACTTTGTATCATCTTTAAATTCTAAATTTTTTGTTTCTATAGTTAACACCAAAGTATCTAAAATATTTTTATCAAATAATCCTACAGAAAAATTTGAATAACAATTGAAATAAATAGGTCTGTTAGCAATATTTGTTTCAACCATAGCTAAAATAGAATTTTGAAAATCTTTATGTCTATCATCTCTTAAAATAAAGAGAATAGGGGCATCTATTCCAATTCTAAATAGAGGATTGATAGCAATTTGGACTAAACCAACATGTAAAAATTTATATTTCGTTCTATGCTCTAGAATAGATCATGATGATAACAAATATAAATTTTGTTGGTTTTGACCAATATACAAAGTTTGTTATGTCATTTTAATAGAATAACCTTGAAAATAATCAAAAGTTCCTATTCTATATATTGTATTAACATTAGTTTTAGGTATTGTCCAATTATTCAAACTTTGTTCTATGTTATTAACGGTTTCTTCAATAGAATTTATTTGATTATCATCATAATCTTGTTCATTGTTGATATTTTTACCAGGAATATATTTTTTGGATAGTATGCCTGTATATTTACTCATATTTAATTAATTTTGTTTTAAAATTCTATAAGAAAACTTACTTGTTTTAATAATGGTGAACAGAGGGGAATCGTCTCGACGATGATTGTGGTCTGGCACCGCGACTTACGTCCTTATCTGCGCACTTTACGTTAATCCAACCAATCACTGGTCTTGTCTCTAAATCATACTTATTAAAACTTATAAATTTCTTATAGGATACTAAACCAAAATTATATATATATATATATATATATATATATATATATATATATATATATATATATGGGAAAGTTTAATTGAGAAAAAAAAGGTTGAGAATGGGGGAATCATTCTCAGCCACTCATTTATCTTTGCCGCAAAAGCCTCTATCGTACCAGCGGAAATGGTAAAAAAAATAGACATGTGTTTTCCAACAAAACATATTTTCTTAAACTATGCTAAGCGTTACCTTAATATATACAAAAACATAGTCTTTTTCGTTTTTTTTTTTTAATTTTTAAGAAGCTATTTTTATCAAAAAATTATTTTAAATATACCAAAATTCATGATTTTTTATTCTCTACAAATAGACATCCATATTGATATAGTTTTAAAATAAAATAATTTTTTTTTATATTTTCAGCAATCGTTATTCATAAGTGAATAAAAATGAATCAAGTTTATTCTACAGTAGATTCGTTATTCACTTATGAATAAAAACTATGATTATTTTTTTTACATTTTAAGTATCATTCATATATGAATATAGCATATACTAAACATAGTATATTCATATTTAAATATTAGACTATTTATTCACTTATGAATATTACATAGTATATTCACTTGTGAATATTAGATGGTATATTCACATATGAATATTAGATAATATTTTCATATCTGAATATTACATAGTATTACATGGTATATCACATGTGAATAATACATAGTATATTCACTTGTGAATATTAGATGATATATTCAATTATGAATCTTACACAGTATATTCACATATGAATATTACAATGTGTTTTCGCAAATATATATAATTTTTATATGTTATTCACATATGAATAACATACAGACTTGCATATTCGTTTTTTTGTTTTAATAATCATATACTGATTCAAGTGATAAAACATATTCATATATGAATATAACGTGGTAATTTAGTTTATGCATTTCATCAAACTGTTGGAGTGCATACAAGTTAACTATTTTAAAAATGTTAAAAACATCAAGTTATCAATTCCAAATCATCATATACTTCCGGTTTCGACTTCAGATGCGACACCTATGTCTGATCGATTTCTCATTTTGATTTTGATTTCCGAAAATCCGATTGGGAACCTGTGAGTACCGATTCTGAGTCCTTCAATGTCGACCATAACTGCGAGTCAAGAACTCCGATTCCAATTTCATGAACAGCGAAGAAATTCCAATTCCAACCGATTTCGTTTGCGAATTTGGGAAATTCCAGTTCCAAACTTTAACAAATTAATGAAATTGATGAATTTGGGTTGCGAATTTGTCTTGAACGGCGAACCTCCCAGCTACGAATATTGATGATTGATTAACACTGGATGACATTGATGATGGTTTAGTTGAAGAAATCTAGATGATTGTTGAAGGTTGGAGGAGAAATTTTGAGGATGAAGGAACTGTTATCGAATTCTCTCTAGTTACGTATTTGACATTGAAGGTTATTAACATATTTACAAGTTTGCCACCGTGTCTTTTTATGCTTAGATTAAATGAGTGGCTGAGAATGATTCCCTCATTCTCAACCTTTTTTATTTTCTCAATTGAACCCACCTATATATATATATATATATATATATATATATATATATATATATATATATATATATATATATACCTTAAAAAGCATTTACCATGTTTTGCTGAATTTTAAGATGTACAACATCATATACAACAAGTTTATGCATTACATAAATCTTATCACGTCAAAATTATAGAATGAATCGGTCAAAGGTATCTGCTAAAGAATCAGTCAAAGCAAAACCTATATTCCTCATTTTCGGTATCAATTGAATCAGTCAATTTGAAATTCACTTTATAAATCTTCTCCTCTGTTGAACATGTTCTCTTTAATGTCTCTCCTCTCACTGTTTAGAACCCTAAATGCATCTCTCAACCCACCACCATCACTCTTCTCCATGGTGTTGATGTGTATCTAGATCTAGATCTGCTCAACAACATCATGGACTTTTTTTTCTAATTTAAGTTGTAACTTTGCTTGCATGTATAGATGTGACGAGATTTTCATGGAAAGTATGGTTAGGGTCGTGGTCTTCTTTGCCTTAGGTCATTAGATTCTTGTTGAGTTTCATAAGTCTTCCCTTAATTTTGGTTAACATAAGTCAAATAGTCAGCAAAAATCAATGCTAAAGAATCTTATTTGGCGCTGAAACAAATTTTAAAATCTAGGATTGTTCATATTTTTTGAATCGGTCAATCACATGTTGAAATTTCGGTTATTGGAAATGAATATCCGGTCAACAGATTCAAATTGAAATTCCGGCTAATCTCTTTTAAAAGCCATCATCCCCTTTTAAAATTTTTGTCGACATATCTCTTCAAAAACATAGCTTCTACCATTACCGCCTATATGTTTCTGTTCTTTTTCCCATTGTCTTTGTGTGTGTTTAATTGTTTTCATTTGTTTATTCGAGGTTTATCATCATCTGTCACGGTTGATTTTAAGGTACGCTAGGTATAAGAGAAAAGTAGGGAGTGGTGTCTTTGTGTGTGTTTAATTGTTTTCATTTGTTTATTCGAGGTTTATCATCATTTGTCACGGTTGATTTTGAGGTACGCTAGGTATAAGAGAAAAGTAGGGAGTGGTGTCTTTGTGTGTGTTTAATTGTGTTCATTTGTTTATTCAAGGTTTATCATCATCTGTCACGGTTGATTTTGAGGTACGCTAGGTATAAGAGAAAAGTAGGGAGTGGTGTCTTTGTGTGTGTTTAATTGTGTTCATTTGTTTATTCGAGGTTTATCATCATCTGTCACGGTTGATTTTGAGGTACACTAGGTATAACAGAAAAGTAGGGAGTGGTGTCTTTGTGTGTGTTTAATTGTGTTCATTTGTTTATTCGAGGTTTATCATCATCTGTCACGGTTGATTTTGAGGTACGCTAGGTATAAGAAAAAAAGTAAGGAGTGGTGTCGGATAATCTTTTGCCTCCTTCTCTTTTCTAGCATCGTCGATCCTTGTACGAGGTGAAGGGGCTCTGATTTGATTCATAGAGCTATCAGGTGCATTGCTATTTTTCAACATTTTTATTCAACTTTCTGATCCACAGAGTTATGAGATGCATGGTTCAAGGGGCTATGAGTTGATCTTTAAGAAAAACCCTAACTATGTCTGATCCATCTAATTTTTGTTCGTGTTTATTGCAGATTACATGGAGATAAAATGTTATAGAGTTTTTCTTTTCTTATTTTTTGAGCAGGAGGAATCAAGTCATTAACATTTTAATTGACAGTTTAGGGTTATTATTCTTTCGCCTCTTCAGGTTGTTGTGTTGGTTGGTGATTGAATGTGGATCTTATTCTTGATGAGGTATGAATTATTTTTTGTCTCTCTCTAATGTTTATCCAGAATTCTCTTTCAAAAAAAAAAAATTTATCCAAAATTATTAATCCACCATGTATGTAGTTATGGAACTGGCTAAAAAAACTGGAATAAAAATCCAAAAGATAATGGAATACATCATAGGTGCCATTTTTTTTTTATGTTTTTGCATGTTTCATTTCTCATGTTTTTTGTTATTATCATTTATCAGGTACAGTTCTCGGCTCTCTCTCTTTATCCGCCCAAATGTAGGTAAGAACAAAATGATTATCGGCCCTATCTTTTGTTTAACCATTTGGATTTCTTGATTTGTGGGGTTTTTATGTTTTTTTTTATTGAAACATGGGAAGAATTAGCTACTCACCTTTATGAACTGTAAGTCTAATTTTACATGTATATGTTTGTAAAATTTCTTAATTATTTATGATCTATAAGCATTATTGAAATTTTCAATAAAAGTTTGTAATTTTGATTCATATAGAAAGGTTTCAAGATAATAGCAATGGATTAATGGTTTGTGAATGGTGGAGTCTCAAATTATTGAGAGAATAAAAACGCTAAGAACAAGGTATGGACATATTCTTATTTTCTGGAATTAATTTTCAGTTAATAATATTTTAGGTTGAGCTATAGAAGATAAGGCAAAGAGTGAAATGTTAAGTGGGCTGCAATCAATGATAATTAATAGCTTTTATTATTTTTTTAATATAAAATAATGACATGTGTGTATGTTTATCTCAATGGAGTAAAAGATTGAGTATGATTTTTTATCCTTGTTTTATAAAAAAAAAGGTATATAATGAAAGGTTAAGCAGGTTTCTATCAAGCAGTGTTGTCATCTACAACCAATTCAAAAATTGTTGTTACGACTATTATATCTCTAATATCATTCTTCCGGAATCATGTAAGGAAGTACAAAATAACATCTATGAATCACCAAAACTTTAATTGTTATGTATTTATATTGTTGTTGATTTTGAAAAGTTAACGGAATGGTTTACTTAAACAAAAGTTTCAAGTTGGTGTTAGCAAGTCTTAGAATGCATGCTTTGGTTTGGTTTGGATGACAAGCATGTAAAACACTTTTTTAAATCCCCCTTTTGGCTCACACTCTTTTAAGTGTTGTTTCTATTTCATTTATGTGTTATATCTATTTCATTTATTGTATCAATGCTTGCTTATTTCAGGAGTTCTATCGTTCTGATTAACAGTGAGCAAACTCTTTTGAATGAAGATCTCATTTATGATACTTTTAAGATGTTTGCTCAAATAGCATATTACCAGATAATATTATTTGATAATTTTTTTCTCAGAATAATTATCATTATTTCACAAAACATTGGAATATGAAATCAAGTAGGAAACAAAAATACAAGGCCAAAATGGTAAAACCAACTTGCACAAGCAAGAAACGGGTAGCAAGCCAGACAAGTGTTTGTCCAATTCTATCTAACACGAACTCAATAAAACAATATCAATAGATGCATAGGCATCCAAGCAAAATAACATGAGTCCGAGGCCAAAATGGACAAACTAACAAATGTGGCTATAGTTAAAAAAAGCCAAATGCTTTCTGTTTTTTCTTATTTCAAGTTATTCTCTCCACTTTTTTTTAGAAAACTCAAAAACCATGAAAATCTATCAGTTCATCCAACCAACAATCAATAAATTCAGTCAAACTTCACTTTTATGGAAAATTTTAAGTTTGATTATTTGATTATTAAATTCAATCCAATGGTGTCATCAATAACAATTTCAATATTTTAAAATGAGTGACTGAAAAGAATTTAGGTTGTACTATAAGAAAGAATCAATTGTCTGGGAGACTTTGGAAGTAAATATGGACTCAAAGATCAAGTGTCATAGGAAATTAAAATTGACATTTTGCTGAGAGCCTTGGTATTGTATCGGTTAATTTTAAGGAACTGATAGCTATATTAGTCAAATTTAAGGTGAAAAATACCACCAGGACCATTTTGACAAACTAGGATGTAAATTTTAATTGGAACCCAACTATTTTATATAGTCTTTTCGTTCATGATAACGATAAACTTTGAATAGATTTTGATCCCTAAACCCGAATCATAAGGAAACTATTTGATAAAAAGGAATACACATGTATACAAAACAACACCATTTCATAGTATGCCTTTTTTTCTATTTTACGCAACGACATTGTTTTAAACATTTCGAATGTCAAATCTTGTAAACATTCCGATTGTCAATTCTGCATAGTTTAAGTTTGGTTGTGGAATAATAATAATAATAATAATAATTATAATAATAATAAATACAATCATGGATCTCTATCTAGGCATGGATTAGTCATTTGACATCAATCGACAACCAAGACCAATTAAGGTTCTTTACCTAGACATCAATTTATCATTTACCCATTGTTGTGAAAAAACAATATAGATCATAATTATACTGAAAATATAAAGATTTAATCGAGTTTTTAATCAACAATGTATATTTATATAAAAAAGAACAATGTACATTTATTTTTAACCCATAATAACATTTTCTTTTTTAAACAAAAACATCAACATATTTCTATTTTTAATCCAAAACGACAAATAAAAATAAACATCTTCAAATGACAAATAAACATCCGAAGAATTTTTTTTTTGTCAAAAACTAACTTGTGTTTCTTGAAATATAGCATGTTTAAAAAAAACTATTCGCATCCGTCGCTTTGCGCGGGTAAACGGCTAGTGTGTGTGTGTATATATATTATATATATATATATATATATATATATATATATATATATATATATATATATATATATATGAAATTATCACTTTTTGAATAATCTATTCTCAAATGCCAAATTTAATTTATGATAGAAGCAAAACAAGCTAATCCTCCTTAATAAATGAAAGTTTTTTTTTGATACATGTCAATCTTTCATGAGTTTTGACACTTGTCATTTTATGGTATTTTTGAAATAAATATTATATACTTGTCAATTTTTTATTTGTTTCAATTTTTAAAATTAAAGTCATATACTTATATATATAAAGTATTAGATATTAAATTGCAATAAATACGTTTTATTACTTTCTTATTTTAAAAATTGTACATTAAAAAATATTTTATGTTTACACTTTAATTTAATGTTTAATCTTTTTTTAAATCAACCCGTATAGTGCACGGGTATCACACTAGTCTAAAAAACAAGGAAGAAATGCATTATGCATGCATGGAAATAAACGTGATCCTAGATTAATGCCACTAGTTCTATTTGGAAGGAACTGAAAGTTCGACTAAATCTTCTAATGTAATGCGTCAAGTGCAGTTGATGCTTCATTCTTGGAAACGTGAAGGTACTTCTCTCTTGGTCCTGCTTCCTTTGTTAACAGATGGGCTATGTTTAGGAGGTTTAGTCATTGTAGCGTAAATCAAAACAACCCTAACCTGGTTATGGGCAGAAGAAAACGAAGCAGGGCAGAGGCTGGAGCTCCTCGTAATGACATCACGACGGAGCTGTCACCCGACATAGCTTTGTTCCACATACTACCACGGCTGCCGGTGAAGTCTGTACTGCGTTTCAGGCGTGTTTCTAAGCAATGGCACTCGTTCCTTACAACGCCTGAATTTGTCAATATGCAACGCCGCCATGTAAATACGGAAAAAATGGTTGCCATCAGATCTACCAGAAAACCGTACAAGTTCAGCACCATTGACTGTGAAAGACCTAAGGATGGTTTCACTGCCGGCCGCCCTTTTCCATTCAAAGTCGGACCTAGTCAATGCATCTGGATTCTAACTTCTGTGCATGGGCTGGTATGCGTTGGCATACTAAAGAGTGTACCCTTTAACGTTATATCTAATGCTGAATACTGTGACCTAATTCTATGGAATCCTGCTACGGATGAATATAAGACGTTGTCAAAACCCCAGGCCTTTTCTCATAATGATTGTTACAATACTCATGAAAGTCTATTTGGGTTGTATCATAGCTCTTGGGACGACGACTACAAGCTTCTACGTGTAACCTGGCACCCCAAGGTTTATATATACTCTTTGAAATTCGACTCATGGAGAAAGGTTGAATCGGACTTCCAACGTACTAGGCTACACTCCTTTTCATCATATATTTGGGGGCCAAGTGTTTCGTTGAATGAAAACCTCTATTTCTTAGAACATACTGGCGACACATATTCAATTATGAGGTTCAACACAAAGACCGAAACCCTCAAAGTGATAGCAACTCCTTTTTCTGGAAATCAATGGACATCATGGTTGAGTTTCACGATTCTAAGAGATGGTTGCATTCACTTGTGGGTGAACACAGAAATTAATCCTAAGCCTTTGTCTTTTGAGAACCAGTTGTGGAGGATGGAGGGAGATGGAATTTGGACCAAGTTGGAAAATTCGACCATGATTTTGTGTGACTATCCTATTCAGTATCACCATCGACTGCACTTGATGAGGAATGGAAAGTTGCTCACGTATGATAGAGGTTGTGTTTACCAACTAGATATGAAAACGCATAACAAAGACTTATGTTCATATACCACCAAAACAATGCGTATCTGGCCAGGAGGAAAATACATAGAGACTATGGTGTCACCCAATCAATATGTGAATAAGTGAAGAGGTAGTGAAGTAACACCTCTTCATCGGAATCCTTGTTGGTTTTAGTTTATTCATTTTATTTCCTATATGCAACTATCCATTTTATATCCTATGCAACTATCTACTACTATATAACTCAAATTTTTGTCTTTTGGATAATTTGCTTGTTACATGCGCTTCTATGGTAACTGAAAAGCCGGTACTTAAACACATGTATAACACACACCCAAAAGGTAGGCGTTGTTTTGCTTAGTCCACATTTATTAAGGCTACTTTCTCATTAGCTGGATTGACATTGTATATTATTTATTGCTTATTATCATGTTGGATAATCACATAAATGATAGAAAAACTTGGGAAACTTGTTTCTATTAAGGGTCTTGCTTACAAAAAGAATCATTTATGAAGGGAGAAACTTGATGTCCAGAAACAATAAATGAGATGTTAAGAAGAGACCATGCTCATCAGATGCCTTTTATTATGTTCCGTTATGTTTTACATATATTTATTTTTTAATATTACTCTTCTCTTTTACTTACACTCATGATCTATTCATATTTGCCACATACGCACTAGTGCTTTTCATGTTGCATCCTGCAGAGTTATATTAGAGATTTTTAATGTGACCTTACAAGTCTATATCTAGACCTACTATATATATTTTTTTTTTGGAAACAGCCAATGGAATTAATAAGCCCAAGCCAAGCAAGTAGCTGGACAAGGGTAGAACATACAAACAAGGATTCAGATCAAAAAACAAAAAACAAGGAAGTTACATAAGAGAAAAGAGAGAAACATTCCATTCATCCCAACTACTAATACCCATTTCCAGTGCATGCACTTAATCCATGTGTATGTTGATGACTTAATGACGTCCACCCCTTTACTTGGATTGATAAAGAGATGCTCAAATACTCTGTCATTCCTGAACTTCCATAACCCTCATATTAGACCGTAGCAGATGATTAGAAACCTCGTGCGTTTTTTCACACACCTACTCCACGACTCAGCAAATTCTAATAAATCTTGGACATTGTAGGAGTTACATACATTAACCCCACACCAACTGAATAATTTTTCCTGTATACTTGCGTATGGGCATGTGGAACTTCAAGATCAACTGAATATAAATCCCGCTGTATGCTCTGATAGGAACTTCATTGCATCATGTTAAGGGAAGATTGGAATTCACAGAGGAGTGCATATCAAACCTACTTCTTAGGATCTCTACTGTTTAGTTCCCATCCGGTGCAAGGGTACATGACCAGTGATCATCACCATCACATAGACATATTGAGGTATCACAATATAATAGTCCCAACTCATTCGTCAATCCTTCTTCTAAAGGACACGATTTCCAGCCACAATTGTTTGTATTGTTTACTTTTTCAGCTATACTACACTTTTTGTTAATCTACAATTCATATAGCACTGGGTATTTTTATTTCAGTGTTTCTGTCCCACTCCAATTATCCATCCAAAAAAGTGTTTTCTCTCCGGACATTACCACTAGTTCAAATATATCATTTGTGCAGATGCCCTTTTTTTTGTATCTCACTGTCTGCTCCAACAATATTATTTCATATGCCTACAAAACGTTTATTAGAGAGATAGTCATTTGATTTGCCTCCCAGCTTATTTATACTCAAGATTACTTGAGAGTTGAGACCACAAGGATGAGCTTTCTGATTTCAAACGCCACCGCCACCTAACAATTAGTCCAACATTTAGAGCACGGACGGAACCCACCCCATGACCACCAACTTCTTTGGGAGCGAGAACTTTTGTCCCATGCCACCCAGTGGATTTTGTTCTTGTCTTCGTTACCACCCCATAGAAACTTTCTACGGATTTTTTCTGGCGTTTCCACAACACCGCATGGGACTAAAAATAGCGACATGTAGTACGTGGGAAGGTTACTTAACAATGACTTTAAGAGCTTTAATCGGCCCCCGAATGAGAGAGTCTTAGACTCACTACTACACAATGGACCTACACCCACGTATCCACGGACCTAATCTGTGGGTAATTACCCACACATTTGCCACCGATTTTCCACGACTTAAAAAACCATAATTTACAAGCTATTTCTCACGAATTACACACAGATTATCCACAGAAAGAAATCTGTGGAAAATCCGTGGGAACAATATTGCCAGCACCCACGTCTTACCCACGGATTTTGGAAAATGGGAAACATTTCTGGTCAGTGGGTAAAGTGTGGGTGATTTTCCACAGATTACCCACAGAAAAAGACTGTTTTTTTTTTTTTTTTTTCATTTTCATCCCTTAAACATTGTTTTTTAGTTCCATATTTCTATCATTTTACTAAATCAATGATTTCTTTATTTCATTAGTTTATTAGACTCATCCATGTACATATATATGTGAATAATAAGTTGAAAAAACAAATGATATATTGGTTTATAAAGTATGTATGCATATATGTGTATAATAAGTTGATAAAACAAAGAAATACATTGATTTATTAAACATTATAAATGATAAAACAAAGACAATAACGTTAAATGGTCAAAAATGAAAAAATTATTTATTGCTGTGGGAAATATGTGGGTAATTATCCACAGATTACCCACATACCATAATCGTTTTTTTAATTTTTCGACCCTCAAGCATTGTATTTTCGTTCCATGTTTAACATAACTTAATACATCATTGTATTTCTTTGTTTGTTCAATTTATTAGATACATATCATACACATGAATGTATCGGTTTACTAAGTTGAAGAAAAAACGGAGTATACTGAAATATTAAGTATGTACGCATGTATAAAAGTATTTATGTATGTTTGATTTTATTTGTGAAATAAGTTGAACAAACAAGTCAATACATCAATTGGTTATGTTTTGTAAAAGATTGGACGAATATAACAATATTTAATGGTCAAAAATTGAAAAAACGATTCTGGTCTGTGGATGATCCGTGGGTGATTTGCCACGGATTACCCACAAAACAAAATCGCTTTTCCATTTTCGATCCTTCAACATTGATTTTTCGTTCCATATCTAGTGAATGAACTCTCTGCCTACTGTTCTTTATACTTTGAGCCCACGATTGAGACACGCCATAATAGAGAAGCCCGAAATTTCGCACCAGAACATCCTAGCTCTTCAAATATAGACACTCAACTAAGTGTGTTTGTTTTTCTATCTCGGAGATTATATGAAAAAGGTGGGATTCGAACACGCATAGGCGATGCAGAACTTCACAAGGCTCACACCTATATCCTCTTAAATTGTCGAGAAGTTTACCCTTACATCCACATGTTTGACAATTGGGTGCTTGAGCATTATCCGAGTGAGCCTCTTGAGAGTCTTAGAGATTGTCTCTTTGCTGACTGGTTCCAACATCATGTAAGTTAAACGGATTAAATCATACCGATTAATATTATTTAAACATTAGCTAACACCATTAATATGTATTCCTCAATGTAGGTAATGATTGATTCAGATGATAGTACTAAACATTTGGAAGTTCTTGCAATGGGACCAATGCAATATGCTCAATCGCACAAAGGGTACTTTGTGAATGGCTATAAGTTTCACACACATAGCCATGGTGATGGACATGTGACAAATAACTGTGGAGTATGTGTGAGGGGGACGACTTATAACCAACCAGAGTGCGACTACTACGGATTTTTGGATGAGGTACTAGAGCTTGATTATCGTGGCAGTGGGCGTTGTGTTGTTGTATTATTCAAATGTACTTGGTTTGATAATGTACACGAAATAAAAGTTAACAAACATAAGTTGGTTGATATAAAACCTACGTCTCGAATTCAAACCGACGATCCATTTGTCTTGGCATCACAAGTGGAACAAGTGTATTATACACCATACCCCTCTATGAAAAAGAATTTAAAGTTATGGTGGGCTGTTGTCAAGACAAAACCAAGAGGGATGTATGAAATTGCCTAGTTTGTACCTGAAGTCGCGGATGATGAAGACATGGAAGGAGAACAGTTCTTTCAAACTCATGAACGGTTTGATTATTCAAATGAAGTAAGTAATAATGAACCTATGTGCCTAGTCAGAGGTGAAGAATTCGTAGAAGTTGACAATACTGATACAAATAAAGAAATGAATGGTGATGAAGAAGAAGAATATCAAGAGTTTGAAGATACAGAAGATGATGAAGACGGCCTTGATTTATCTGACCACTCTTCTGATGATTAGGGTATTGTTTGTTGTCATACACTTTAAACTATTTTCTATCTATTTGATATATATTAGTTTTCTTAGTCTTTATCACAATAGCGTTCGTGTTAATTTTTTTAAATTGTAGGAAACGTACCACAACGCAATGAAGGATAAATATGGTGATGACCTCACTTTGCATCCACTTGGTGATGTTGGATTGTGGGAGCAGTGTGCAGGCGGGAGAAAGAAGGGTCGAGTTTTGGGGTAGGAAACTCGGATCCAAGTTTCGCGGTGACCGGGACACCAAATTGTGGCATGTTCTCTATGGACTATGCTCGATCTCAACAAGAGGTATTGCTATTATCGTTAGAAAATGCAAGTATGTGTGTGTGTGTGTGTGTATATATATATATATATACATTCCTGTGTATTAGGTAAAAAGAGTAGACCACATTGCTACTAAGGATAAAAATATATATTGCTATTATGGTTAGAAAATGTAAGTATGGTGCTATTAGGGTGATATGTTTTGGTTAGTTAAAATTTTAAATTTGTATGTTTAGGGTTTATTAAGTTATTAAAGTGGTACATTTTTCTTTGTTATTATATTGTTCATATATATGTTTTGGTTGTTTAAATTGTTATAGTGGTATGTTTAGGATTTGTGAAATTGTTAAAGTGGTTGAAATTAATATGTTTAGCTTTGTTAAATTAACTTGGTGATGTGTTATGAGAAAAGTATGTTGTTAGATATAAGTAGGTTGCTATTACTGATAGAAAATGTAAATATGTTGCCATTATGGATAATAAAGGTAAATATGTTTCCTATATTTGGTAAAAATGGTAAACTATGTTGCTATTATGGATAATATTGTTTGATTTACCATTTTTTAGATACGGGACTTGCAAACCCGACTCGATGAGTCTGAAGCCCGCCATCAACAAGAGTTGGAACAATTTTGAAAAGAATGTAAGGAATCCAAAGCATGTCAAGAAACTATGGAAAAACGTATGGAAGAACTTTGGAGTAAATTCATGCCAAACAATTAGTGTGTAGGGTTTGGTATTTGTAGGTCTTGGTATTTGAAACTTCCCATAGATTAAGTTTATGAATTTGGGAATTGAAACTTTTGTGGATTTGACATTTGAAACTTTCTAGATTAAGTTTATGGATTAGGTTGAAACTTTGTTGGTCATATTATATTTTTTCAAATTAGCTGGAAAAATTTGGATTTTATGCAATTTGTAAATATATAACATTTGAAATCTGTTATGTTACCCACAGACTATCCACGGAATCACCCAAAAAGAATATTTGTGGAAAATCCGTGGGTAAACAATTTTGTGGAAAATCTGTGGGTAATAGAGCCGCGGAAAACCCGTGGGTAATCAGGTTGTGGATAATCTGTGGGTAACTTTGCTCGTGGATACTCCGTGGGTAATGTGGTCGTGGATAAGCTGTGGGTAACTTTGCTCGTGGATAAACTGTGGGTAATTCTGTGGGTAAACTGTCTGTGGTAAATCTGTGGGTAAATTTGTTCGTGGATAATCTGTGGGTAATTCTGAGGGTAATCCGTGGGAAAATATTACCCACGAGCTTTTTCCCACGAATCTGGTTTCGTGGACAATCCGTGGATAAAGACCATTACCCACTGATTACCCACAAATAGGGTCGTGGGTGAAGGTCTGTTTTGTTGTAGTGACTTCCACTTAGACTGTTTGGATTTGAATTTATCAATCACTGGTTTCCAACCTTTGATTAACTTCATGTTGGCTCTAATGGGAACCCCCAAGTAGGTGAATGGTAAAGTAGCGGCTTTGCAACCAAGGATGTTCGCCCAATTATACATTCAGTGATTGAGGCACATATCCCAAAAACCTTTGATTTATTGAAGTTCACCTTAAGTCCAGATGACACGTGAAAACATTTTAGAATGCGAGCGAGATTCTTCAGATTGGACCTCGACCATTCACCTACGAATAGCGCGTCATCAACATAAAACATGTACGATATCATAGGCCCATTACCTGGAAGTTGAATACCTTTATAGATACCCTTTCTCCTGCTGTTTTAAGTGCAACATTTAAACCTTCCATGGAAATTATGAATAGGAATGGAGATAAGGGGTCGCCTTGACGCATGCCCCTAGAAATATTGAATTCCTTTATATCGCATCTATTCATAATGATCGATGCTCTAGATGAGAAAAGGCATCCTCGGATCCATGCTCTCCACTTACTACCAAAACCCATCTGATCGAGGACTGAATCAAGATAGTTCCAGTTGATAGAATCGAAGGCTTTGTCGAAATCAAATTTGAATAACAACACCTTTCTCTTGATTTGCTTGGCCCACAAACAAATCTCATTGATAATTAATGGACCATCCAAGATGTTACGTCTCTCCATATAAGCAGATTAGACATCCCTAATGACTCCCCCAATGATGGTTTTGATACTATTAGAAAGGAACTTAGATATAATCTTATATAGGCATCCAATAAGACTAATGGGACAAAAGTTATTTAATGAGGCAGGATCTTTTGTCTTAGAAGCCATAGTAACGAATGAGGAGTTACAGCCACGAGATAGAGTGCCATAATCCTCAAAATGTCGGATGAAACGCAACACATCAAGTGAAACAAGGCTCCAAAATTGCTTGATGAATTTGAAGGTAAACCCGTCAGGTCCAAGGGCCTTCTCAGTTCCGTAAGCCCGAACAGCTACTTTGGCTTCTTCAAGGCTAATTGGGGCTTCCAACCTTATTGCCTCCAACATGTATATGGATCGAAAGAGTTGATTAATGAGTTTGGGACGGGACATCCATGGCTCCTAGAATTTGTCTTTAAAGAATCTGAATATCTCATTCTTGATTTCTTCCACCCCGATAGACTATTTACGATTGATATTTAAGCCATTGATCCTATTTTTTTGTTTTTTGTTGTTGATAAAACCATAAAAGAATTTGGTGTTTTCGTCTCCTTCAATGGTCCAGTTGACATGAGCTCTTTGTTTCAGATCTAGAACCGCCAATTTCTCGAGTTCAATAATTTTTTGTAACCATTGCAACGAGTTTTGAGTTCATCTTCCGATAAACTTCTCATTTCAGTCTCCTTCTCTTGTTTTGTGATTATCTCCGTTAGTTCGAGTACCTCCAGGTTTTCTTTTCGTCTATCCTCATTCCTCCACTTCCTTATTTCTCCCTTGGAATGTTTGAATTTTGCAAGCATCCGGCATGCCATAGCCATCAAAAGAGTTCCATGCGTTGAGGACGATACGGTCTAGTCCATCTTTAAGTAATCAAGAATTGTAAAACCTAAAAGGTGGTGGACCAAAGTTTTCCATATAACATGTTAGCGTGATTAGGCAGTGATCTGAGAGACCACGAGGATATGTAGTGGTTGAGACAATAGGGAACTTGGTTAAGAAGTTTGAACATCACAGGAATCTATCAAAAACTTACTGAGTTTTGCACCAACAGTACTCATGTATGTAAATTTCTCACCGCCCATAATATAATAAATAAGACCAGCTTTAAGGATGAACGTGTTAAATGCCTGGGAACTAGTGGAGAAAAATTTTGAGTTGAATCTTTCACTAGCACTTCTAACCACATTGAAATTGCCAAATAATATCCACTGTCCCTTTTTAGTCTATTGGATGTTAAGTAGATCATCCCATAAAGTTTGTTTATCAGTCATCGATTGTGGACCATATATATTGGCAAAGATGGTGTTCCCGCCAATCTCTTTCCATTTCCCAATTACGATTAGAAAGTGACGACATTTGATAACTTTAGATTTTTGGAAGAAGTTCGTGTTCCAGATGGAGATGAGCCTCCCTGACCATCCACTCGATTTGACATCGTCATCTTCAAAATCATCTGATTCCCAACACCCCTTCACGTTTATACGAGCGAAATCTGATATTTAAGTTCTTGATTCCCCATGAAGTTGATTTTGTAAGTTTTCTGTAGTCGTCTAACCTAATTTAATTTCACATCTGTCCCCATACCTCATACATTTAGACGAAGACAGTTCATTGATCAAGTTGCTTACCACCAATGTCACCCATGACTTGCGTGAGAACATGATTGTTCTCGCCAACTTGAAAACTAATAATTCTTATTATTATGGTAAAGATACAAATGTTTTGTACAGCAAAACAACAAGCAAATCACACATTTAAATATAGGAGAGAAAGACTAGAGAAAAGGTAAGGAGGAAATTAAGGAAAGAAACCAATGAGAAAAAAACATATCCTTCTTTAATCCCCGTCAAGTTAAGAAATGTAAATTTTGAATGCCCAACTTGTTGAGCAGCGTACAGAAGTGTTGATCTCCGAGTGGTTTGGTCAGGATGTCGGAAATTTGCATTCTAGTAGATATCTCCATGGGTTGTATTTCATTGGATTCGACACGTTCTCTAATGAAGTAACAATCCATTTCAACCTGTTTGGTGCGTTCATGAAATACGGGATTGTTTGCAATACTACGGGCTGCCTGATTATCACAAAATAGCTGTGTCCGTCCTGAGCTACTCATGCCAAGTTCATCTAGCAGCCACCGAACCCACAAAATCTCGCTTACGGTAGATCCCATAGCCCTATATTCGGCTTTGGCAGATGAGCGAGAAACGACAGATTGTTTCTTCGATTTCCATGAAATGGGAGATCCTCTTAAAAGCAACATATATCGGGTTATAGATCTTCTAGTGATGGGGCACTTAAGCCAATCTGAGTCACAATATCCGGTGAGATTAGTTAATTTCGCTCTCTTTAGTGAGGAGTATGTCCTTCCCTGGTGTAGTTTTTAGATATCGAAGTACTCTAGAAGCCGCAAACCAGTGACCTTCTCAAGGATCACTAACGAATTGGCTAAGGGCATTTACAACATAAGCAATGTTGGGACGAGTAACTTGCAAGTACATGAGTTTTCCAATTAATCTACGATGTTGCTTGGCATCCACTCGATGATCGACATCCCGTTTGTCTAGTTTCAAGTTTTGCTCCATGGGAAAAGTACTTAAATGACATCCCATCATCCCAGTTTCTTCCAAGTTATCAAGTGTGTATTTGCATGGACTCAACACCATCAATTGTTTCGTTCGTGCCACCTCAACCCCAATAAAGAATTTTAATGGCCCGAGGTCCTTGATGCTAAACTGATCGTCAAGGAATTGTTTGGTGGCATGGATTTTGTCTAAGTTATCTCCAACAAGGATAACATCGTCGACGTAGATAAGGGCGGCAACAAAAACACCCCCTTCTTTGAACAAAAATAACGAGTGATCCACCTTAGATTGCTTGAAACCGTAACTTTGTATGGAGGTGGTGAACTTTTGGTACCAGTTCCTCGATGCTTTCTTGAGCCCATAGATGGATTTCTTAAGTTTGCAAACACAATTATCATTTGGCTTCTCGAACCCTTGTGGAATCTTCATGTAAACTTCCTCATGTAGCTCGCCATGAAGGAATGCGTTGTTAACATCGAGTTGGTGAACATGCCATTCTCTTTTGACGGTAAAGGCAAGAAGTGCTAGAACAGTGACCAACTTAGCAATCGTTGCGAAAGTGTCATGAAAGTCGACCCCTTCCATTTAGGTGAAGCCTTTAGCTACGAGTCGGGCCTTGTATCTTTCTATTTCTCCATTTGGTTTGAATTTTATTTTGTATACCCACTTCGAATCTATGACGATTTCCTTTTGGTAGCTCCTCAAACGTCCAAGTTCCATTAGTTTCGAGGGCTTGTAGTTCTTTCTTCATGGCCTCTACCCATTTAGGGTCCTGAACAGCTTGTTTGAAATGTTTAGGCTCATTATTTGAAGTAATGGTCGTCATGAAAGCTTTATGTGAGTCGGTAAATTTATCATAGGAAACATAGTGTGCTAGACGATGTACCATCGAGGGCTCGTGATTGGAAGTGGGTGATGTGTTTTCTTGATTCAAAGATAGGGGAAGCTCTACTTCATCATCTTCAAATCTTGCCGGCCTGTTCGATTTCTTCTTAACCTGAGTTGTTCGTAATTGGGATGCTTAGAAGTGGGCTCAGCTGTGGTGTTTGCTAGCTCATTTATTTCTTCGGCCAAATTGTCATTACTCAAAAACGGTTCATCAGGCCCAAATGTGCCAAGTGGACTTTGTGGACTAGGCTCCTCTTGTGTGATGTCATAAATATTGTTATTTTGGGCTTGTGTTTGGTGATTTTCATTTTGAGCCACTGTTTGGTGAATGGAATCATTGTCTATTTGCTCACCAATATTACTTTTGTTAGCCTTGTCAGTGGAAGTATCATTAATTCTTTCTTCGTCAACTTGCATGTATTCCCACTTATTTGGAAAAACAAAGATTTCTTCCTTTTCAGATTTTTGTTTTGTGATAAGCGAATATTTCTTCAAAAAACTTGACGTCACGAGATACGACCATCCTTTTGTGTTGAGGGTCATATATATTCTGTAGCCCTTGGTACCGTGAGGATAGCCTAAAAAATGTTGGGTCTCCCCCTTTCTTCGAACTTGTCTCCCTTCGTATCGGTATTCCTATAATAAGCTAAACAACCAAAAACTTTCATATATTCGTAATCGGGTTTTTGGTTGTGTAACATCCATAAAAATTATGCCAAGTTTAAGCTTTTAAATACATTTCAAATACCAATAGTTATGACAAAAAGGTTTCCAAAACAGTTTCATATCAGAGTATCCCAGAAATCCAAATCAAAATGTGAGGAAGTGTACGCTCACGCCTTCTCCTTCCCACGGTCATCCGCTGAACCTGAAACAATAAACTGAAACTGTAAGCTCGAAGGCTCAGTGAGTTACCCCCAAAATACCAACACCATACCGATATAACCATAACATATAACATATAAGTAAACAGAAGAGCCATGCATCTCGAGTCTACAGTGTGACTGGTCCGCCCGCACCGAGCCTTCAGTCCACCTGGTCAACTCTCTGAGTCTACAGTATACATAATGGGCCTTCATCCTAACTGGACCGCCTCGCAGGCCTTCAGTCTATCTGGACCGTTCTCCGAGCCTTTGGCACGTCTGGACTGCCTCACAAGGCCTTCAGCCTATCCGGACCGCTCGTTGGGCCTTCGGTAAGACTATGTGCTCTCCTAGGCCTACAGTCTATCCGGTCCGCCCTAGGTATGTTGGCCTTCAGCACAAAGCAGGACCACCTCAGCCCAACCCCCAATCAAACAACCATGTACACATATAATAGATAATCACATAACAGTCTATAGACAACAAACCGATCTAACAGATCAATAGCATAGCAACATCCTATAACCAAGATACCAACCTAACCGGTCACTAACATAGCATCATCGTATATACCAGGATATCGACCTAAACAATGTCACTAACATAATACCATCCTAACTACCAGGATGCAGATCTAACAGATCAATAAGCATATTAAGCAAGTACCAGTATACAATCCAAAAAAGGGCTGGCCTTGGTGCCTTAGACCCTTTTGATATGGTGATGATAACTCACCTCGCAAGTAGTGTTGAACCGGAACCTCTGATCGCTGCCTCACCGAAAATCTCGAACTACCACATAATAAATACCAAGTCATTACACAACATACCAATCTTGACTAGGGGTCCACACAATCCATCAAGTCCATTCTCTTTATTAAGCCAAGGCCCAATGCCAATTACATAGCCTTGAAATCCTTATGCAAAGCCCATTATTTGCCCAATTTACCAAATTAGGCCTAATTCCAAGATCCATTATCAAAACTTGGCCCAAAACATCTTATTCATAAAGTCCAGCAAAGCCTTAAAATCCAACTAGTCCATCAACAACCCAAAACCCAAAGCCCAATTGCCAAAGGCCCAACAGAGGACGTACGCAGGACGTACTCCTCTTGGTTCGCGGGGCATACTCATCCTGATGTTGACCACCATTGGGGTGGTCGACCTAGTTCGCTGGGCGTACGCGGGGCTTCACCAAAACCCTAATAAGTGCTTAATGTCTTAAGCACTTAAGTCCAAACTCCAGATCCATTAACTAATTGTGCCATAGGACTATAAAGTCTCGAACTTTATCACTTTGGACGTCCAGAAAGTTCTTAACACATGGTCTTAATCCATTAAGACCTTCCTACTTCATGCATGAGACAAATCTAGCTATTGGGACACCATTTTTATCACTTAGGACCTCCTCGAAGGTTTGAAAGGAGAGCTCAGTTCGTCCAAATCATAACATGCACCATTTTGGGACTTTTGGGACAAGAATGCTTCCATAAAGCTAAAATGACTAGATCTATCTCATACAAGTTTAAAGTTCCAAGCTTTTTACCTTCTGGAGCATCTAATGCACAAACCAACTTCAGATCTACAAGATTGATCTTCTTCTCCAACTCCTCGATGCAACACCTTTTTCTTAAAACACTCAAAAAGCTCAAACAATCAATAAAATGGATAGGGTTTAGGGAAAACGACTCTAAGCAGTGGAGGTTGGGGTAGAGGAGGGTCTTGTGCTCATAGTGTTGCTTATATAGCCCCCAAACCCTAAATATTAGGGTTTCCTTCTGCCATGAGTACGCCCAGCATACATAAGTATACACCCAACATACTAGGGTGTGCCTAGTACGCTCAGTGTACCCTTATGTATGCGCAGCGTACTCCTCCTGATCCCAATAATTGCAAATTAGGCCTTAGACTTTCATCGCTTTACCCTTTTATCCCCAGGGACTATAAATGACAAATCTTGGGATGTTACAATTCTCCCTCACTTAAACTAGGATTCTTCCTTGAAGCCTGCTGAGGCGAACAATTCCGGATCATGTAGCTGCATCTTGGACTCCAGCTCCCAAGACTACTCGGATCACTTCTGATGTTGCCACAAGTAATAATATGAAAACGTAATGTTCTTTCGAATGTGAATTCAACATATGTTTTGTAAAGTAAAAATATTTATACTTAAATAATTATTAACTGTTGTACTCTTGTAATGTGTGTGTCATAAACTAAATTTGTCATGGTTTCTTTGTTCAATCATGTAAGTAGCTTGTATCTGTAAAACCGGTAAGGAAATTCCCTAAACTATACCTATTATAGTTTGACTGTTGTGTTCGTGAAGCTATTCTGAAAAACTATGCATCTAAATTTAAAAAATGACCCTTATGCTCCGCATAATACGAAAAGGGATAAAGTATCTAAATGCTTTATAAAAAATCATTTGATTTGTATAAATTGCATATCTTTTAATTCATTGAAAACCTTTATGTTTGGCTTGTATTCTCCCCCTAAAAACGTTTAAAACCATAAAAGTGTAGGGGTATGAACTCACAGTTTGACGTGGGATTCGAAGCTAAGTCGGTAGGAATGCTGAGTGCCAAATGAAGCCTCGGACACAAACGAATCCTATTTAACATATAATAGCATATACATGTATTAGATGAGGGTATAACACTATTAGTTATGGAAGGAAATCACCTTAGGGACTAGGAAACAGTTGAAACTAAGTGTTAGAATCACATGTGATTTGAAGGAGAGGAGTTTGCGGTCCAATAAGGGGTGTACGACCAAGGATTTTGCGGCCCAATGGGGATTACGGTCAAGGATTTTGTGGCCCAAGAGTTTTCGGCCCTAGAGTGTACGACTCAATGGGGTTTGTGGCCCATGGGTGTACGGCCAAGGAGTTTGCGGTCGTACACTCTCGATGAAAGGTGTGATTTGTGGTGCTTTAAGGTCTCTTCTATCCCCTTGGATGTGTTCTAAATCCCATGCATGGCTTAAGTAAGAGTTTAAGGTCAATAATCGACCAAAAACTAGAGTTTTTAGCCAATGAGGGGTGTACGGCCGTACACAAGGGTTTACGGCCGTAACCCTTTGTGATCATGTCTTTTGAGTCGATGTCCAGGTGAGAATCAACGATTTCTAGTAGATAAACAACATAAGAAGTAGCTACTTACTATTAGGAAGCTTGAAATGAGTATTTTAGCCACCAAGAACTAGTGGGTGTTCTTGGTGAGAGAGAAAGATCTAAACAAAGATGAGATTTATGAGATGGAAACATGGATTCATCATTAGATAGAGGAATAAAACACAAATATAGATGGAGTATCACTTACATTTTGAAGATCTTGGAGGAAATTTCGATCGAGTTAGAGAGAGGGTAGAGAGAGAGAGAGAAAGTTCTTGGTTTGAAGAGTGTAAATTGATGAATGAAGGCCAAGTACCCTATATATAGGGTGGAGTTTTCGGCCAAGGGGGGTGGGTGGGGGTGTACGGCCGTAAACTCTAGTTTGCGGCCGTACACTCCTCTCGAAGGGGTGTTTGGCCCGGATGCTATGCTATGATTTAGAAAAACTCATTCTTTGACCCAAACCTTGATTGTGCAGGGCTTAGAATACCCGAAGAGACCCAAAATAATGCTAACTGATGGCAGGAATAAGTCTGACTTGGTTGATTTTGAACGGTGGAACGAATAGAAATTTTTAGGTTGTGATGTCATCCCCCCGTTAGAGGGAATTTCGTCCCGAAATTCAAACATAGAAATCAAGTCATGGATTCGGAAGGAGAGGCGGATATTTTGTTTCCTCTGATCTTCGTGCTCCTAAGTGAAATCAGGCCCTCGCTTCGCATTTTCAGCGAACTTTCACTATTGGGATACGACTTTGTTTCGTTCGCTTAACCTCCCGGTCCATGATTTCCCATAGGTTCCTCTACGAATTGTAAGTTCTCGTCTAACTAGATCCCTTTGAGGGGAATAACAAGTGTCTCATCGAACTGAAACTTCTTTAAAATTTGACATGTGAAAGACAGGGTGTATGCTGCTAAGTTCTTGGGGTAAACGAAGTTTGTATGTAACGGAACCGATCCGAGTAAGGATCTCGATTGGTCCTATGTATCTCGGATTTAGCTTTCATGCTTTCCAAAGCGTAGTATGCCTTTCCAGGGTGAGACCTTCAATAGAACGTGGTCTCCGACATGGAACTTCAAGGGTTTTCTTTTCTTATCTGCGTAGCTCTTTTGTCTATCCCTTGAAGCCTTTAGTCATTCCCGTATTTGTGTGATCCTTTATGTGGTTTCGCGGATGATCTCTATACTTGTGAAAGTACTGTCAGGGACTTGTTCCCCTGGCTAGCTGCATGTCGCCTACCTCAACTTAGTACATAGGAGATTTGCACTTACGACTATAAAGAGCTTGAAAAAGGCGCTGTCTTGATATTGGTGTGAATACTGTTGTTGTAGGAGAACTCAATCTCATCGGACAAGTTAGTATTTTCGGATAGTTTGTTGGGTATACTTCGGAAAGGTTTCAGAGGGGACAGTACTCCTTGCATGAGTACTTTTGGGTCTAGAATAGGGAAGAAAGGCAATTCGGAGATCTATGTCGGGTTGTTATTATGAGTGACGAGGGTCTCGGTAATTGGTCGATTAAGACAGTGGGTTTTTGTGACATATGAACTTGGTATGGTGAGGACCACTCCAATCCTTGTTGAATGACCACGCCAGATTCTTTATCAAAAAAAGTGTTAGGTCGATTTGAAAGATGCATTTGTTATAACAAGGGTGTATTTGGAGTGTGCTCAACAGTGTATTAAGTGCAGGATTTCTAGTGTTTTCTCATTAGAACCATTGCTGCAAATCGTGCTCGAGATAAGCGAGTACTAGCAGTGAAAGTGCTTAATGACTACTGACGATACTTTATATTATGATTCTTCTCGGTACCTCTATGATTGCTTGGTATGTACAATTATGTATAATTAAGATGAATAAGATGGTCAACTGAGTGACTCTACCCCTAATATAGATTAATTCCTTAAAGAAATTTTTATTTAGAAGACGTACCAAAAAATCTCAAAGAGGAATGGGTTCTTTGTTGTTTTCATATGTCATGCTATTACACTCCTCCTTCTCTTCCATCCTTTTTCTTCGTCGGACAGTCTCTCTTGAGATGCCCCTTTTACCCACATGCATAGCATATTTGAATTATACTAGGATCGGTAGTTGATGTGATGTGTTGAGTCGGGGTCTGATGGAAGCGAGCTTCTTTGCCATTTTTAGTCCTTGGACAATATCTTTCAAAATGTCCCAATTTGCTGCAACTATAACAAACCTGACTCACTTCCGTGTCAAGAACCTGAGTGATTGATCATGCCGGTACCCTGCAGAGACAAATGGTATGTCCTTGCCGGTTGTAGTTCTTACATCGCAACTTGCAGCGTTTTCCTATGTGGTGAAAATTGAATCCCTTGCATTCTGGTAGATTTCCAGCATATTTCCATACTGGCGTTGGTGCTGGAGTGGCAGATGTCGTGGTTGTAGAAGTTGCCACAGGTTGTCTCTTGGCAAGTTTTTGAGGTAACTTGCGCTCCTTTTTGTTCCAAAATTTTCGTTTACTATTCTTAGGTTTGGCAGTTGAAGTATGGTTATGACTAGGCCCTATTCGGTTCCTTTGTGTTTTGCCATGATTTGAAGTGTTGACACTGTTTCCATTCTCATTTGAATTATTGGCATTTAATTGCGCCATGGCAGCTGATATGGCGGCTGCAACCGTGGCCTGAAATGTAGCAAAGTTCATCTACAGAATTGGCGTCTTGCCAGTTAACTGGTTACCTCCTTGTGAAGACATGGTTCTGTGGTATGACGAGAAATGATCTTGTGAGTAACGATGGTCATCAGTAGTTGTAGTTCATGAATATATATATATATATATATATCTCATGCCTTGGAGAACTACTCTGAATGGTTCTGATAGTGTTCCCAAGGTGTATCTTATGGAAGTGAGCATCGCATGAGTGTTAATTAAGCTAAGTTATACCAGTATCAGAGAGTATGATAATCTGATCTCTATAGCATTCTGATAATCATCCATAAAGGAAGTCTATACGAAATAATCTTTTGGATTTGAAGCGACTACTCTTGAATGAAATTTTGACGAGATGTTTGTGAAATGGCATTTCTCAGTTATAAAGTTCAAAGATGAAATAGTGGTATGACTTTGATTGAGTTACTTGGTTTGCATGCTACTGATCTAGAATATACTTTGATAAAAATGAACTTTAACTAAAATAAGACTGCCATCATTATAGCTGATATTGAGACTACACAGAGTTAGGAAAGTTTTTTACCTACGAGTAGGTCTACAACATACCAACAGAGGGAAAATTTGACAGCACGAAGAACTAGTAAGACAGTTCTTGTAATACCGGAATGTTTATAGGGAAAAGTACAACGTAGAGCATAGATAGGAAAGTTATTCCTTAACCAAAAGAAAGGATGGGTAGAGTATTTCCTACTAGCGGCGGGCACTTCTCGGACGGATCCTTATGTTAGCCAGTCGGCGCTCCATGTCAAGCAGGTGTCTTTCATGTACTGACAGACGGGCTCGGTTCTCGATGACATCAGCTCGATTTGCAGCTAGCTCTTGTTGCAGGGCCTCGTTTTCTCTCATAACCCTCGCATAAGTAACTTCTAGATTTCGAATGCGGTTTGTGTTGGCATCCGAGTTTGCCTCAAGTTCTATAGTTCGTTGAATGGCTGCCACGCTTAGCTCAACATTGCGGGCTACTCGCCGGACTATGATTGGAAGAGCTCTGTCTGCGAAGCCTCCCTCGTTCACATTGTAGAAGCGACAATCTCCATTGTACGGGCGGGGTTGGCCTTGCTCACGACTCCACCTATCCAGGCTTCCGACCCACATAGGTATTGGGACTTCTAGAACAAGCTGGGGGTTAGGATTTGGTATCGGGGCTACTTGAGGTAAGTTCTCAACTTCAAGCTCTAAATCGGTCTCTTCGAGGAGCTGTTCTGCGAGGTCATTGTCTAATGGAATTTCATGATTTTCTTCTGGCTTTGCCTCTAGCCATCCGTTATTTTCTTGGTTGGGAAAGTATGGGTCGCCAGGGAGATGGAATCCCGTCATGATATCTATACGAGAATGGAGGTAAAGAGATAGTTAATAGACGTCTAATCTAATATTACTCCTATAATATTGTAATTGTATGCCCGATACTTTGTTGTTATCTTATAGTAACTGAAATACTCCTATAGTATTTTTAATGTTGTAAGTTATGTTCGATCTCTTGTTTGGTATATTTTGGTAAGTTTTAGGCTTGCTGCAACACCATAGCCACTCCCACGCACATGTTGGTCATGTCTCGAATAAATATAGTTGATCAGGCTATATTGACCCTAGACATGATTACATAACTGCACAGGTTTAACCGCAGTGTTCGACATCCAAATACTTTTGTTTTGTTCTTCTTATGATATTGTTTCTGGTATGTATGTATACTTGTATACTCCTTGTAAAATACTTATATATTAAAGTATACTTTTAGTTCAGAGCGCTTCATCCCCTTAGTGTTTATAGTTGTATACCAAGTAAGGTTCGGCATACTTAGTTCACTATAAAGAATAGCTCTGATACCAATCTGTCACACCCCCAAACCATAAAAGGAACGACGGAAACGTTCGGGGTGGAGGACGTCATGCGTAGTATCACAACAATTGCATCATAGTAATCAAAGTAAACACGGCCATTACATTACATATGAATATTTACATTTTTTTGAAAACATAGTTTGTATACATCAAAATATAACAAAAGTAAAAGACGTGGCTCTAAAGATTCCGTCTTCTCAAAACTTCAGGAGGTACCTGTCTATTGATCACCTGAGAATGTTGTAAGCGTCTAAGGACTTGTCTCCCAATTAAGTTAACGCGTTTACAAGTAATAATATGAAAACATAATGTTCTTTCGAATGTGAATACTTATGTTTTGTAGAGTAAAAATATTTATACTTAAATAATTATTAAATGTTGTACTATTGTAACATGTGTGTCATAAACTAAATCTGTCATGGTTTCTTTGTTCAATCGTGTAAGTAGCTTGTATCTGTAAAACTGGTAAGGAAATTCCCCAAACTATACATATTATAGTTAGACTGTTATGTTCATGAAGTTGTTCTGAAAACTATGCATTTAAATTTAAAAAATGTCCCTTATGCTCCGCATAATACGAAAAGGGATAAAGTATCTAAATGCTTTATAAAAAATCATTTGATTTGTATAAATTGCATATCTTTTAATTCATTGAAAACCTTTATGTTTGGCTTGTATTCTCCCCTAAAAACGTTTAAAACCATAAAAGTGTAGGGGTATGAACTCATAGTTTGACGTGGGATTCGAAGCTAAGTCGGTAGGAATGCTGAGTGCCAAATGAAGCCTCGGACACAAACGGATCCTATTTAACATATAATACCATATACATGTATTAGATGAGGGTATAACACTATTAGTTATGGAAGGAAATCACCTTAGGGACTAGGAAACAGTTGAAACTAAGTGTTAGAATCACATGTGATTTGAAGGAGAGGAGTTTGCGGTCCAACAAGGGGTGTACGACCAAGGAGTTTGCGGCCCAATGGGATTACGGTCAAGGAGTTTGTGGCCCAAGAGTTTTCGGCCCTAAAGTGTACGGCCCAATGGGGTTTGTGGCCCATGGGTGTACGTCCAAGGGGTTTGCGGTCGTACACTCTCGATGAAAGGTGTGATTTGTGGTGCTTTAAGGTCCCTTCTATCCCCTTGGATGTGTTCTAAATCCCATTCATGGCTTAAGTAAGAGTTTAAGGTCAATAATCGACCAAAAACTAGAGTTTTCGGCCAATGAGGGGTGTACGGCTGTACACATGGGTTTACGGCCGTAACCCTTTGTGATCATGTCTTTTGAGTCGATGTCCAGGTGAGAATCAACGATTTCTAGTAGATAAACAACATAGGAAGTAGCTACTTACTATTAGGAAGCTTGAAATGAGTATTTTAGCCACCAAGAACTAGTGGGTGTTCTTGGTGTTCTTGGTGAGAGAGAAAGATCTAAACAAAGATGAGATTTATGAGATGGAAACATGGATTCATCATTAGATAGAGGAATAAAACACAAATATAGATGGAGTATCACTTACATTTTGAAGATCTTGGAGGAAATTTCGATCGAGTTAAAGAGAGAGAGTAGAGAGAGAAAGAGAGAGAAAAAGTTCTTGGTTTGAAGAGTGTAAAGTGATGAATGAAGGCCAAGTACCCTATATATAGGGTGGAGTTTTCGGCCAAGGGGGTGGGTGGGGTGTACAGCCATAATCTCCTGTTTGCAGCTGTACACTCCTCTCGAAGGGGTGTTTGGCCCGGATGCTATGCTATGATTCAGAAAAACTCATTCTTGGACCCAAACCTTGATTGTGCTGAGCTTAGAATACCCGAATAGACCCAAAATAATGCTAACCGATGGCAGGAATAAGTCTGACTTGGTTGATTTTGAACGGTGGAACGAATAGAACTTTTCGGGTTGTCACATGCTCCCTGATCCGTGTGTCTACCATATATGCTAAATAACCCGCACACCCAAGCTAAAACTAATGTCGAGCCCTAGAAGCCAACAAAACCCTCAATTTCTCAATCTAAAAAAAACCTCAGAGTCGAGCACACCCTCGACCGAAAACTCGAACTAAATTCACTTCGTGACTAGAACTCCAACCTGGTTCCCCAACTCCTACTATCAAGCACCAAGAAGATGTGATACACATGTTGGGGAGTTTTATCGAACTCCCAAATCACACAACCCTCAAACCAAACAGCCACTTGGGTTGTCTTCCTTCCTGACAACAATGAGAGACTTATCCTATTTTCAACACTACTCCTGCTTCTATATCCCGGGACGATTCTCCCCCACTTAGATTCGACTAAGTCTTCACTTTTGGATAAGGTGTCTAAGTCCATAACTTATTTGGTATATACTTGACCCGACCCGGCATGGTCCATTTGGGTTGCACTTCACCCAAACTGTTTATGGATAATTTTATGAGAATTGTATACCTATGATTTATTAATATATTATAAGTTATAATATATTAATATAAAGTCATGTTATTTAATTAGTTTTAATCTTGAATTAATTATGAATTAATTTAGTGATTAAAAGGAAGACTAATTAAATCATGGGCTATTATATTTATATGGTGTGGGCTAATACTCATTTGTTAATGGGCTAAGCTTATATGGAAGTCCATGGATGATCCATGGAGCTTTTAACCCATGGATCCTTGGAAGAGGAAAAGACATGGGTTATTAGGGTTTCACCCTAATCATGCACACTATATAACCAAGCTTATGTTGCATGAAAAACACCCTAGAGTGTGTGTGTAATAGTGGTGTCCGGATTCTAAGAGTTGGTATACTCTCTCATATATTTTCCAATTTTGTGGTGATTTGTGATTTCCATTTGAGGCATTCACATTATTGGTGTTTGGCTCTCAAACTTCAAGGAATCAACAATCAACAAATGGTATGTAATTCATCTAGTTCTTTTATGTTTAAAAGTACCCCATGCCATGCTAGATAGGTTATAAACCTTGGAAAATAATATTTTGCATGTACTTTAGACAAACATAGATCCAAGGTTTATTAGGGTTGCATGTACACTTAGGAAGTGTTAGAATGCTCAATACCCAACAGTGGTATCAGAGCCTAGGCTTGTTTGTTTGATACTTGATGAAAAATAGTGAAAAAAGGTCGAATTTTTGCTGTCTACCTGATGAACTCGCCGAGTCCATGGGGGGACTCGCCGAGTTCATGTGTAAATTCATCCTACTCGGCGAGTAGGTTCGTGCACTCGGCGAGTAGGAGCCTCAGAATGCAGATTTTCGACTTTTGCTGCTGGAAATGGACTAGAAACATTACCCTAAACTGTTTGGTGTTTTAAAACTTGTTTTAGTTGGTGTAATGGTTGTTCTAATCCATTTACAATAGCATATATCAAAATTTCATGCTTTGTATGTGTTCATATAATTCTTGAAACTTTGATAATCATGTTCATGTTCTTATGAATTTAGAAGATGATAGTAATTATTTGCTGAATTGTTTAGGATTAATTCTTGATCATTTATGTGTTTTAATGGAGTCCATAATTTGTCCTCAAGTTATGGATATCCAAAGGCCACTTATTTTAAACACACATTTAAAACACATAAGTTACATGAAAATGAAGAGTCGTCATTTTATGAACCTTTAATTCATAAGTTATGAAATGAAAAGTTTTAGATAGTTACAAAACTTGCCCTCAAGTTTTGGAACTTGTAAAGTTTCACACACTTTAATAAACTTTAATTCCAACCCTTAGAGTTTTAATAGTTAAAATTCAACACTTATACTATTTATAACATTAATGGTTAATTATTATATATATGTATAAGAATAAGTCGTTCTACCGTTAGTAGGCCTCATTCACGAAGCCGGTCTATAAGGGGGGTATAAGGTTGTTGCCTATAAAATGACAGCTTAATGGGTGTCCACTCTCACCCACCGCTTCCTTGATCAGTGGAGGGTCGTTAGCCGAACGGGTAGGACAATGACTTTAAATCCACATTAAAAGTATAATGATTATTATAAAGTAACTAAATATTTTAATTCCCAATCTTAGTTACTTTAGGAAAAATGTGAACATGGTGCTAGTCCATGGAATTCACACTTTGTATCTTACCAAGTCGTTGGTGGAGCGTGTGTGGTTAACTGGCACACTAACTTGGACTAGTAAGGATCACGAAGGGTGACTTAATGTTTGTCATAGATCAATGGAGCATGTATGGTTAACCGACACATTGATTAGGTGATAATATTAATGGTACCAAGTGAATTAGCATGGTTATTCACACCTTGTTTTGTGATCCTCGGCATCCCAGTCACAAAACTTGAAGGGCACAATCGAGATTGAAACATGCCATTGAAAAGTTCAATGAATCTCAAAAGAATATAGGAATTTCAAATCCAATTAAAACCTAATAATTCATTTCGTTTTTCATGGTGGAAATTGGTGAATCGTCATTCACCTACCTTTCAAATACATTATTACTTAGATTACGGCATCCCTCTTCTAAGTATAATATATTGTGATTGGATCCTAGCCTTAATATTACATTTTGGGTGTCTTATTAAGGACTCTATATATCTAATCTAAACTTGCTTTCTTCTTTCAGATGTCTTCCAACACTAATGCTTCGGGCTCTAACCCAACTGGCTCTTTCTCTCTCATGAATCTTTGTGGGAGAGTCATCTTTGATGGTTCCAACTTCATGGACTTGATCAGGAACATCGGGATGGTTACTCGTTATGAGGACAAGGAATATGTCTTCGATAAGGAGTTAAAGGAGCTTGATGAGTCCACTGCTACTCTTGAGCATATCGTTGAATTCATGGCACATGAGAGAGATGATACTAAGGTGGCATGCATCATGATGGCCACAGTGACAGCCGAGCTTCAAAAGTCCTATGAGGACTTCTACCCTTTTGAGATGCACCAAGACCTGATGGAAAGGTACCATCAGATTGCTCGTCAAGAGCGGTATGAAATAATCTCCTCCATGATAACAACCCGCGTGAAGGATGGTGAATCCATCATAGGCCACATGCAAAAGATGCAAACGTATGTGGACCGTTTGCTCAAGCTGAATGTGAACTTCCCTGAGGAGTTGGCAATTGACATCATTTTGCACTCCTTACCTTCTTGTTATGACCAATTTCGTATGACATATCATATGAACAAGGAGGAAGTTACCCTTAGCAAACTTCAAGGACTCTTGAAGACCGCTGAAACCGGTCATAAGGGCAAGGTGGTTGTTACCTCTACTACTTCTACTCCAACATCTACCCCTGTTTTGGCTATCGGGCAAGGCAAAGGGAAAAAGAGGAAGTCCCCTTCGAAGGGTACCAAGGGAAAGTCTCTTGAAGGCTCCTCATCAAGGACCAAGAGCGGTTTTGTCACTCCTTCTGCCATTCCCAAGGATGCTGATTGCTACTAATGCCAGGACAAGGGGCACTGGAAGCGAAACTGCCCTAAGTACTTGCAGGATCTAAATCATGGGAAAGTGAAACCCACCCATGCAGGTATTTACATAATATTGTCTAATTACTCACCATATTCTAACTCTTGGGTGCTTGATACATGATGTGGTATTCACATATGTTCAAATTTTCAAGGCTTAAGAAGAAGTGAGGATGTGGAGCACGGAAAGATAAACTTGATCATGGGGAATAGGAAGGCTTCACCTGTTTCCAAGATTGGAGTTTATACTTTGTTGCTGAATAATGGGTTGAAATTATATTTCAATAAATGTGGGTACTCGTCTGAAATGGCGAGAAATATTATTTCCTTTCATGCTTTGTACAAACAAGGTTTTACCTTTTCGTTTGATAATGAATGTGGTGGTATTAATGCTTTCTTTAATAATGTGTTTTATTTTAAAGCATTACCTTGTGATGGTGTGTATGAAACTGTTTCGATTGTAGACAACTTAGGAAATAATGTGTTGTATATTGATTCTTCTACTAGCCTAGATAAAGCATCATTGTGACATTGTCATCTTGGACATGTAAACAAGAAACGCATAGGCCAACTCCAAAAGAGTGAAGTCTTGGAGTCATTCGACCTTAAATCGGATGATAGTTGTGAATCTTGTCTACTTGGAAAGATGAAAAAATCACCCTTCACTGGTACTTGTGAAAGGGGTGAGGGTTTGTTGGACCTAATACACACTGATGTATGTGGGCCATTCAAAACCGCCACAAGGGATGCTAATCGGTATTATGTGACTTTTATTGATGATTTTAGTAGATATGGTTATGTCTACTTGATCAAACATTAGTCAGAAACCTTTGAAAGGTTTAAGGAATTCAAACAGGAAGTAGAAAATCAATTGGGCAGGAACATTAAGATGCTTCGATCCGATCGAGGTGGTGAGTATCTTAGTACCGAGTTCCTTGACTATCTTAAGGAGTGTGGGATTGTCTCACAATTGACTCCTCCCATGACACCACAGCTAAATGGTGTAGCTGAGAGGCGCAATCGAACTTTGTTAGACATGGTTCGCTCTATGATGAGTCGAGCTTCTCTACCAATCTTTTTTTAGGGGTATGCCTTAGAGACTGTCGCCCATATCCTTAATCTAGTCCCTACAAAGAAGGTTACCAAAACACCTCATGAGATGTGGACTGGGAGGTTCTTAATTTAGACCACATCAAGATTTGGGGTTGCGAGGCTTTCGTGAGGTGTGAGACTCATGATAAGCTCGAACCCCGAAGTGAAAGGTGTATTTTCATCGGCTACCCACAGAAATCCTTCGGTTACCTCTTCTACAGACCCAGTGAGAATGTGGTGTTTGTAGCAAGAAGAGGGGTCTTTCGTGAGGGAGAGTTTATGAGCCAAGGAGACAGTGGGAGGCAAATTGATCTTGAACAAATTCAAGAATCAATTGGTGAAGGAACCTCAGACACTAGCAATCAACCTGAGGAGAAAATTCCTGTTGAGCCAGCTGACGAGTCTGTACCTCCGAGGCGTTCCACACGGGTTAGGAACACACCTGAGTTTTATTATGGTTTTCATATTACTACGGAAGGTGATACATTTATCAGCGATAGTACGCTGGTAAATTTGGATGAACCTAGCAGTGTTAAGGAAGCCATGGCAGGCCCAGAATCTGCTAAATGGAAGGAGCCTATGGACAACGAGATACAGTCCATGTATGACAATCAAGTTTGGAACTTGGTTGACAATGTACCAGGCCGTAAAACAATCGGGTGCAAATGGATCTTCAAGAAGAAGACCGACATGGAAGGAAAAGTGCACACATATAAGGCTCGACTGGTCGCGAAAGGTTTTACTCAGACTCATGGTATTGATTATGATGAAACCTTCTCACCGGTAGCAAAGATTAAGTCTATTAGGGTCATGCTAGCCATTGCTGCATTTCATGATTATGAAATATGGCAAATGGATGTCAAAACCGCCTTTCTTAATGGAAAGTTGGCTGAGGATGTGTACATGAATCAGCCAGAGGGTTTTGTCAATGCAGAATACCCTAATAGAGTGTGCAAGCTTGAGAAATCCATTTATGGATTAAAACAAGCATCTCGTAGCTGGAATCTTTGTTTCAATGAGAAGGTCAAAGAGTTTGGCTTCTCGAGAAGTGAAGATGAGTCTTACGTGTATGTCAGAGCTAGTGGGAGTATAGTTAGCTTCTTGGTACTATATGTAGATGATATACTACTTATAGAAAATGACATCCCAACCTTGCAGGAGGTTAAGTTCTGGCTTGGGAAGTGCTTTGCTATGAAGGACCTAGGGGGAGCTGCCTATATCCTAGGGATAAGGATATTAAGAGAAAGGAGTAAAAGACTAATTGGGCTTAGTCAGAGTACCTACTTGGATAAGGTGTTGAAAAGGTTCAACATGCAGAATTCCAAGAAAGGAGATTTACCGATCCAAAGCAATGCCAAACTGAGTAAGACTCAAAGTCCGAGTACAGAGGCCGAGATAGCAGAGATGAGTTGATTACCGTATGCTTCCGCTGTGGGCTCGATCATGTTTGCTATGACTTGTACCCTCCCTGATGTGGCATTTGCTTTGAGCATGGTCAGCAGGTATCAGGGGAACCCTGGCAAGGCTCATTGGACCGCGGTAAAGAACATTCTCAAGTACCTGCGGAGGACCAAGGATTGGATCCTTACCCTTGGTGGGAGTGATGACTTGAGAGTATTAGGGTATAGTGATGCTAGTTTTCAGACTGATAGGGATAACTTCCGCTCTCATTCGGGCTGGGTATTTACCTTAAATGGAGGGACAATCTCTTGGAAGAGTTCCAAGCAGGAGACGGTGGCTGATTCGACTTGTGAATCAGAGTATATAGCAGCAAGTGAAGCAGCGAAGGAGGCGATATGGCTGAAGAACTTCATCGAAGACCTTGGAGTTGTACCAGCTATTAAGGAGCCTATGGAGATTTTCTGTGACAGCAATAGTGCGGTTGCCTTAGCCAAGGAACCAAGAGATCATGGCAGGTCCCAACACATTGACATAAAATATCACTTCATAAGACACAAGATTGAAGAAGGACTCCTCGTGGCAAAGAGGGTATCGTCAGATGAGAACCTTGCAGATCCCCTTACGAAGGGACTGACGAGGGTTAAGCATTTGCAGCATGCGAGGCACATCGGGCTAAGGGATGATATTAGTTTTACAGATTAGATAGCCTTTTTTGAAACTTGTAAAATGTAATCGACGTTTGATGATGAATAAAATTTGTGATTTATTTATGAGTAAAGTGTTACTATCATTGTTAATTATTTACTATTGTTTCAGTTTTGCATGTTTTGACTTCCAGAATAATTAATTTATTCAAACCTCCACAATCGGTCATACATCGAAAGTAGGTATGAATCAAGATTGTCATGAAATTGGGTTTGTAGATGGCTAAAGGTGTTTAGACATGGCAATGGTTGCTACAATGTTCATGAGTGCTCATAAGTTATGTGTATTGGAATAAACCCACGCTCATTTGTATGACTTCATGGAATTTATCTCGAGTGATCGTGAAACGATAATATCATATAAGTCTTCAAAACTAGAGATATGAGTTGTTACCTATCAGTTGGTTGTGCATTGATTGCACATAAACGCACCAGTAACTTGATGTTATAAAACGTGTGTTTGTGTACAATTCAACAAGTAGTAGAACAAGCATATGAGTTGAAGTTTATCTGTTCCTTCTAGAAACAGAAGCGATATCTGGGCCCCTCGATGAGTTTGTGTTGACCCATGTACCGGGCCCAGTCAAAACTAAATTTATGTGTTCAATTAAGTTCTTTGTCAAACAAATCGGAAATCGAGAAACAACTGCCAGACAATAAGTAAGACATTGTTCCATGTATTTGTCCGGCTGATATCATGAGAACAGAGGATTATGTGATCACTTATCTGAAATGGCGCTTCATAGTTCATCAGAGTTTTCAAGAACTATGATTGCTGGTTGGTTCCTGAAGTAATATAGGCAAATACAGTTATTAGACTTATCCAAGTGGGAGTCTGTTGGATAAGGTGTCTAAGTCCATAACTTATTTGGTATATACTTGACCTGACCCGGCATGGTCCATTTGGGTTGCACTTCACCCAAACTGTTTATGGATAATTTTATGAGAATTGTATACCTATGATTTATTAATATATTATAAGTTATAATATATTAATATAAAGTCATGTTATTTAATTAGTTTTAATCTTAAATTAATTATGAATTAATTTAGTGATTAAAAGGAAGACTAATTAAATCATGGGCTATTATATTTATATGGTGTGGGCTAATACTCATTTGTTAATGGGCTAAGCTTATATGGAAGTCCATGGATGATCCATGGAGCTTTTAACCCATGGATCCTTGGAAGAGGAAAAGACATGGGTTATTAGGGTTTCACCCTAACCATGCACACTATATAAACAAGCTTATGTTGCATGAAAAACACCCTAGAGTGTGTGTATGTGTGTAATAGTGGTGGCCGAATTCTAAGACTTGGTATACTCTCTCATACATTTTCCAAGTTTGTGGTGATTTGTGATTTCCATTTGAGGCATTCACATTATTGGTGCTTGGCTCTCAAACTTCAAGGAATCAACAATCAACAAAAGGTATGTAATTTATCTAGTTCTTTTATGTTTAAAAGTACCCCATGCCATGCTAGATAGGTTATAAACCTTGGAAAATAATATTTTGCATGTACTTTAGACAAACATAGATCCAAGGTTTATTAGAGTTGCATGTACACTTAGGAAGTGTTAGAATGCTCAAAACCCAACATTCACAATACATGAAAATTTGAGGATTCCTAATCCTTCTTACTTCCCAACGATCGATCCGTTGACAATCAATTCTTTTCAACTCGTGCTTCATTACTAGCCAATCGCAATTGATCACACACTTCAAAGAACTAGATGAACACCTCCTGAATTCCTATGAAACCGACAATCACTAATTCTTAAATGATCCCACACTCAAATCTGGTGACCAAAAGACAGATACTCCAACTAATACCTCAGCAATGAGCTACTTCCTTTGGGTCCTTCATCCGCTAATTAATAACGGTTAATAAAACCACTGCTTTCCTGACAATACTTTATAACCATCCTGTGGAACCCTGTTCGCAGTCATCCCACATAATACCCCTTTTCCAAAGGTGCTCCAAACAACTCTCCCAGCTTGGGCTTTAGAAATCTTTTCATTTAGGGTTCGCACCCTGACTCACTCGCCCGATCAAACGTCCATAGATGAACTGCAGTAGTTGAAGCAACCTCTGCCCTAAACCGGGCTACAAACTACTCCCTAGACATAGTCTACAATCCCAAAAGTGCATTAGGTTGCACAATCAATCCTTACCGCCTGATACAAGAGATCCAAGGCAATCTAAACCTCACAAAATACATATGCCACATCGACCCCACTTGCGCTCATCGGTGCTGAAATAATGTCGCCAATCCCTGCAACCACTGACCCCGAGCTGGAATATAACTTGGTCCTGGGGTCACATGCCTGTTCACTCCTACGAGCTCGAAACACTGAAAGGGCACAATCCTTGCACTTTAAAACAGAAGTCCAATCCATCAGTTAACCATTCCACTTCGAGCTACAAAACCCCAGCTGAACATAATCATCACTCCTATCCGAAGTCCCCACGACTTACATTCCCGCCTCGAGCAAAACACTCGAGCCTCAAATCTAGAACCCATGTGCCAACCTCTCCCTCTCAACCCATAGAATGCAGCGAGTACAGAATATCTCCCTGGTCTCAAGTAACTGCAACCCTCTGCTCATCAGAATATATCCCGACAACAAGTCATGGTACTGGAAAACTCAACCAACTCCTCTCTCTGTCGTCGCTACAACTGCTATAGCTGCCTCAACAATTGTCTCGGAAATGTCTGCATAGCGCTCATCAAAATACTCAACCATGGGGGTCTTGATAGACCCCAACATCTCCGGCAACTGCCCCCGGACAACCTCGATCACCTCCTCCCGGAAGATCTCACTGACACTATCCTCTAACAATACTGGCCTATCCTGGCTGCCAGCTTCCGATTCTAACCCAGATCCGGTCTCAAGACGTCTCTGACAATCCATACAATAACAGGGGACCAACTTCCAACTTAATCCCAGGGGTTATGACTTCCTTGCTAGGCATATGGGTCTTGTGTTTTAAGTAGTACGGGCCCATACTACCTTCCACACCTACCCATATTTGTCTCAAGTATCACCACAACACCCTAACAATATACATAAACGTGGCAAGCACTCAATCCTCACTCCTAGAGGAATGCTAAATATCTCATAACTAGCCTACCGACCTCGCCCAACCCACCCATCCACCAACTGCCACACGAACCTCCATTGGTTCCAGTTAACTATTGCATGAATACAAACACATACCGCATGGCTTAAACAATCTTAGGCTAAAAGATTTAATCCCATAATAGTTGGACTCATACGAGAGCTGCGCAGTAGGACCAAATCCCTTACCCTAGGATCATTTAACCCAAGTAGCATGTGACTTAGAGTATTCACCCAATAGTAAATTCACATGCGAAAGAGTCACACAACAATCAATGAGGTACTCTACATAACATAAGTCATCAAAGATCAGGCAATTCTATCATACGGTTCCTGAGGATCCATATCTTATCACTAGCATGTTGTTCTAACATATCACATACTCAAATAACTGCTTAGTATTTTGGGGTCTACTTACTAACTCCAGCTAATCGTACACTTCGCATCCTCCTTTCTTATTTTGAAAACCATATAAAATCATTTTGAAAACATCTCCCTTAGTTTGAGACTGGATTCTCACAAGTGTTCCTCCAATTCACTCAAACCAAAGCTCTGATATCAACTTGTAACATCCATAAAAATCATGCCAAATTTAAGCTTTTAAGAACATTTCAAATACCAATAGTTATGACAAAAAGGTTTCTAAAATAGTTTCATATCAGAGTATCCCAGAAATCCAAACCAAAATATGAGGAAGTGTACGGTCACGCCTTCACCTTCCCGCGGTCATCCGTTGAACCTGAGACAATAAACTGAAACTGTAAGCTCGAAGGCTTAGTGAGTTACCTCCAAAATACCAACATCATACCAATATAACCATAACATATAACATATAAGTAAATAGAAGAGCCATGCATCTCGAGTCTACAGTGTGACTGGTCCGCCTGCACCGAGCCTTCAGTCCACCTGGTCCACTCTCTGAGTCTACAGTATGCATAATGAGCCTTCAGCCTGACTGGACCGCCTCGCAAGCCTTCATTCTATCTAAACCGTTCTCCGAGCCTTTGGCACGTCTGGACCGCCTCACAAGGCCTTCAGCCTATCCGAACCGCTCGTTGGGCCTTCGGCCTGAATGTGTGCCCTCCTGAGCCTGCAGTCTATCCGGTCCACCCTTGATATGTTGCCTTCAGCACAAAGTAGGACCACCTCAACCCAACCCCCAATCAAACAACCATGTGCACATATAATAGATATCCACATAAAAATCTATAGAAAACAAACAGATCCAACAGATCAATAGCATAGCAACATCCTATAACCAAGATACCGACCGAGCTGGTCACTAACATAACATGATCCTATATACCGGGATACCGACCTAAACCAGGTGATTAACATAATACCATCCTAACTACCAGGATGCAGATTTAACAGATCAATAAGCATATCAAGCAAGTACCAGTATACAATCCGGAAAGGGTCGGCCTTGGTTCCTTAGACCCTGTTGATATAGTGAGGATAACTCACCTCGCAAGTAGTGTCGAAGTACCGAAAACCTCTGATCGCTACCTCACCGGAAATCCCGAACTATCACATAATAAATACCAAGTCGTTACACAACATACCAATCTTGACTATGGGTCTACACAATCCATCATGTCCATTCTCTTTATTGGGCCAAGGTCCAATGCCAATTCCATAGCCTTGAAATCGTTATGCAAAGCCCATTATTGGCCCAATTTACCAAATTGGGCCCAACTCCCTAACTGGGCTAATTCCAAGATACATTATCAAAACTTGGCCCAAAACATTTTATTCATAAAGTTTAACAAAGGCCCAAAATCCAACTAGTCCATCAAGAGCCCAAAACCCGAAGCCCAATTGCCAAAGGCCCAACAGAGGATGTACGTGGGGCGTACTCTTCTGGTACGTGGGGCGTACTCATCCTGGTGTTGACCATCATTGGGGTGGTTGACCAAGTATGCTGGGTGCTAGATTTACGCTGGGCGTACGCGGGGTTTCACCAAAACACTAATAAGTGCTTAATGGCTTGAGCACTTAAGTCCAAACTCCATATCCATCGACCAAATGTGCCATAGGACTATAAAGTCTCGAACTTTATCACTTTGGACGTCCAGAAAGCTCTTAACACAAGGTCTTAATCCATTAATACCTTCCTACTTCATGCATGAGACAAATCTAGCTATTGGGACACCATTTTTATCACTTAGGACCTCCTTGAAGGTTTGAAAGGAGAACTCATTTTGTCCAAATCATAACATGCACCATTTTGGGACTTTTGGGACAAGAATGCTTCTATAAAGCTAAAATGACTAGATCTATCTCATAAAAGTATAAAGCTCCAAGCTTTTTAGCTTCTGGAGCTTCTAGTGCACAAACCATCTTCAGATCTACAAGTTTGATCTTCTTCTCCAACTCCTTGATGCAACACCTTCTTCTTAAAACACTCAAGAAACACTCAAAAAGCTCAGACACTCAAGGAAATGGATAGGGTTTGGGGAAAACGACTCTAAGCAGTGGAGGCTGGGGTAAAGGAGGGTCTTATGCTCATAATGTTGCTTATATATCCCCCAAACCCTAAATATTAGGGTTTCCTTCTGCCATGAGTACGCTCAGCGTACTAGGGTGCACCTAGTATGCTCAGCGTACCCTTATGTAGGCACAATGTACTCCTCCTGATCCCCATAACTGCAAATTATCCCTTAGACTTTCATGGTTTCACCCTTCTATCCCCATGGACTATAAATGAAAAATCTTGGGATGTTACAATTGTATAGTATCTCATAGGGTGTTTTGTTTTCGATGACCTTGGACGGCAATCAGTTTATGATGTAGGTGGCTGTGAGAACACACTTCCCCCAAAAACATGTAGGAAAATTTTCCTCAAATTTCAAGGCCCGTGCGGTCTCTAAGAGATGTTGATGTTTTCGTTCAACAACGCCATTTTGTTGTGGCGTGTGTGGACAAGTAGTCTCTAACAAAATGCCATTTTTGGCATAAAAATCATGCATATCGTTAGATACGAACTCTCCGTCGTTTTTGTATCGAACTTTCTTTATGTTTCTTCCAAATTAGGTCTTGACCATCTTGTGAAATTCAACCAAACAAGTGCTAGCTTGGTGTTTGTGCTTTATGAGAAAAACCCATATGGCTCGACTAAAATCGTTAACGATCATCATGAAGTAATTGGCGTGTGTAAAGGATGGTGTGCGTTACTTTCCCCACACGTCACAATGTATAAGGTCAAAACAAGCACTAGTTTTAGTGTTACTAATAGGAAATGGAAATCTGGCAGATTTTTCTTTAACACGAGAATTGCAAATATCCTTAGAGTTCAAAGAAACATTTTTAATAAAACCAGCATGAGAAAGTTTTGAAATGGACGTGTGTCCTAGCCTCTTATGTCACATCCCAACTGTGCTCACCATCGCTTGCCTTTTTGTTCTTTTTATCTCCATTTTGTATAAGCCTTCATCACTATTTCCCATTCCGATCAAGGCCTTTATGGTCAAATCGTGCATTACAAAGAAAGTTGGAAAAAATTTCACAGCACATTGCAAATCCTTAGACAATTTACCAACAGAAAAAATATTGTAGTTAAAACTAGGAACATGAAGAACATTTTTTATGGTGGCCCCATTGGGAAGGTCGTGATCTCCCCTCCTTTCTACGGGTATGGCTGCTCCGTTTGGTATAATGACTAGCGCCTTGTAGTTTCTTTTTGTGATATTTTTATGCAATGAATATTGGTGGGTTATGTGATCGGTGGCTCCCGAGTCAACAACCCACGAGTTTTCACAAGATGACTCACCTTCCATGTTTGCGATTGGAGCATTTTCTTCCTTCTTTGTTACCAGACAGCTTCAGAAACTATTTATATTGTTCCTCGCTTTACCCGGTTATGGGACTTGAATCTCCTTCTACACATGCAACTTTTGGTTTGTTTTGTTTGCCTTTCCCCGGCCACCAATCTGGGTAACCGATGCGTTTAAAGCACCCATCCTTATGGTGTCTGTCTTTCCCACAAAAGTCACAGTGTTCAGTTCCGTTACCACCATTCCGTTTTTGGTCTCTTCGCCAGTTCTTGTCTGGGCGTTTAGTGTGTTCTCGCTTACCGAGAATAAGAGCTTAGAAAGCGGTGGTGTTCTAGTTCGACTTCTTACCACCAAAAACAACCCTTTGTTGTTCATCGTCTGCGACAAGATGGCAGGCTGTGCCAAGGGTGGGTATCGGTTGTATTGCTAGAATTTAGGTTCGTATGGTTCCAAAATCAAATTCCAGACCCAACAATAACTCATATAACTTTTCTTTATCTTTGATTTTTGCAAGTTTCATTCTAAGGTTGCAGGTACAACCTCTATAGCCGCATGTTGGTGTCGGTAAAACCGACTGAATTTCATCCCACAACCCACACAATTTCATGTAGTAGGCTGAGACCGATAGTCCGTCTTGTCTGATAGAACTCAGGGATTGCTTCAATTCATACGCATGTGGTGCACTTCCTTTTCCAAATCGTTCCTTCAAATCGACCCATATTTCTTGAGATGTTGAGGCGTATTTTACGGGTGTCGTTAAACACACCGAAAAATTGGGTCAAAACCACCTAAATTAATTAAAGTCAAAACCACCATTATATCTTTTAAACCCAAATTGACAAGACTTTTATGTATTTTTTATATTTTTTATTTTACTTCTTAATATCATATTATACAATACTTTTTATATCTTTTATTTTATAAAATATTATAAAACATTAAATAATTTTAACATTTTTACCCCCTTATAGTTAAAACATATTTTTAGTTTATATCCTTATCTGTTTTTAAAAAATTACTTTCAATCCTTATTAACATATTATTAATATATTGATGTTTCAATTTTTTCACACACATATACAAACGAATGATCCTGTGGTTTGGGGTAATTTACGAGTTTGGTCCCTAACCTTTTTTCTTAACTCGTATGGTCCTTATTACATCTTTCTCTTGCGCGGTTACTCTGACCTAAAAGACTATTATGCCCTTCTTAACAATTTTAATTAATTTTTTATTTACAAATTATTTATAGAATTAAAAGATAATAACACTACCCACCCTTCCATTTCGTATTAGGCAAACCTAATAACTATATTTACATTTATGGTCCTTTAACTTGCCCTACATTTACAATAAATACCCTATCTTTATTTTAGTGCGGTGTAAATGAATACCACTACAATCAAATCAAAATAATATAATTATACTTATATTTATGGTCCTTTAACTTACCATACATTTACAATAAATACTCTATCTTTATTTAGTGCGGTGTAAATGAATACCGATTACAATCAAATCAAAATAATATAACTATATTTACATTTATGGTCCTTTAACTTACCTTACATTTACAATAAATACTCTATCTTTATTTTAGTGCGGTGTAAATGAATACCACTACAATCAAATCAAAATAATGTAACTATATTTACTTAAGGACCATTTTTGTAATTTTGTGACTTTGGCAAACCATAAGGACCATTTTGTAATTTTGTCATATATATATATATATATATATATATATATATATATATATATATATAATTATTATAATTAATTTTGAAAAAACAAAACAAATTATATGAAATCTATACAGACTCTATTAAAATAAAGAAAATAAAAGTGTTATATATAATAATAATAATAATAATAACTAGAAAAGAAGCCCCACTCCGCGGGGGTTGGATTCGACACTAATGTTAAAGAAAATTGATGGAAGACATTACGTTAAAGATGGTGTCATCATTTATCAGTCGTTTGTTATGGAAGTAGGATGCTATAATTGGATGACTATGAAGGTATGATGCTTAAAAAATGAAGTAAAGTAGAAGGAAACTGTGATGTATTCTCTTTTTAAAACACATATGATGGGTAAAAAATCATTTTAAGTAAATTTAGTGAAAGGCAGAACCAGTCCAACTGCTTCCTCTCGTGGGTACTGCTCCAATTCCTCCTCCTTTACCTTTATCAGGTCTCCCTTGTAGCTTCAAACCCAATGGAATCTATAAATGAAGGAGAATGGAAAACATATAAGAAAATGACCAATATACCCTTCAAAAAGTTGGACTGCATAAAAATGCATTTCGTGGACCTTATTCTTTGTTATTACCTTCTATGCAGTCGGGCAGACCTCCAAAGTAGCATGTTATTTTTATCTCAATTCTCAAAAATTACAACTATGCATCTAAGCATTGATTTGTTATCATCTTATTCCCGTTCTCTACCCTCACAAATACAATGGAATCTCCAAAAAATGAGGAAATGTCTTTTACCCAGGCGATAAACATTTGTCAACTTTGAGAAAATATGAAATTCACATGACCTCTGAAAATCACTTTTGTGAACAAATTAATCAAATAGAGAGGTTTTCTATTCTAGTGTGTTTTTCAAAGAGTAAAATACATATATAGGTGTGGGGTAAAAGCACGAAAAAGCAATATACTTTCAATCAATGATATTATGCTATATATTTATATATATTTATTTAAAAATAAAAACTTATCCATAAGAGACCATTTTGCCCTTGGGCCAAAACCGCAAAGAATAGTGCACCACATGGACCAAAATGGTCATTGTAAAGATGTTAAAAGCTGGGTAGGTAGGATTAATAATTGAGAGACTAAAACCGTTATGAAACATCAAACTAAGGAGAATATTTGCAAACAGATTCCTTTAGCAACGAAAAGCAAAAAAAAATCAGATAAACTCATGGACCAAAAATGTAACTTACTCTTCACTCTAAAAAGAAAGTAGCACAGACCTTGGAGAAATTCAATGATAGTTCTTGAACTTCCTAAGGTCAATATAACTTCAATGAAAATAATGGTTTTTTCATTTAACATATTGACTATTATATTAACAACTTTTGGGAAGAAGGGTTGAGAGAGAAATGAGAATACATATGGTGAATACGGTCGACAGCTTGCTCATGAATTTCTTCATGACAGATTTTACTACTTTTGTAAAAAAGTTAATTACCCAAAATTTCATTCCACATAATCAGAAGGACCAATTCTCAGATAAGCATAGACTCCAGCTTGCTTAATTAGCTTAATGAACTTCACCAAATCATAGCTATCTTCGATGGAAAAAAGAAAATATCTTGAAATTAAGAAAATGATATAGTAAATTAAATTAAATATAAATTTATTTCAAGAAATACTTACTTGACCATATATCAGCTTTGAAGAAGGCATGAGGTGTCCACATCTAAATATTAATGAAATTAATGATGTGTTGGCAAGTTAATTCATAACACAAAAAAAAAACAAATGTTCGTAACCTTATTTGAATTGGGAAACAATTTGTACAAAGGGATCAAATTGTTGTCTATCCTGCTTAATGTAAATGACAACCAAATCCCTGCCTAATTAAAAAAAATGTGAGGTGCACTGATTTTAACAGGGACAGAAAGAAGTACCTTTACGAGAGAGAGGTGCTAAAAACACACACAACAGATCGAACTTTGTGTGAGGATTAACCCAAATTTATAGCTTCGATTTATGCTATTACTGTGACCAACCATATGACAGGAATCACAAATGTCAGTTCCAGAAAACTTAAACCTTTATGGTAGGATTATGAGTTTAGATGAAGCTGCAACAAAAAAATCACTAATCTTATAGCTTCGATTTGAGGTCAAAATCACTCGCCCAAACAGCTGAATTTGCAAAAATTTGAGACATACCTATCAAAATTAAGCTTCAATGAATCCATGCTGCAAGAGGGATGGGAAATCTTACCGAGCAAACAGTGGTGATGGCTTCAACGGTTATCAGCACCAAGATCGTATGGGTGTTGCGAAGCAAAGGAGTGATGGGGGAATAAAGGAATGAAAAAGAAGAGTGTGCAACATCGAGGTGGTAGGAAGAGAAAAAAATGAACGCCTCACCCTCAATGTCTCGATTCCTCTTTCTTATTCCGACTGAACCCTAATCGAATAGAAAAACCCCTATAGGTTCGATTTATGGTCTATGTGTGTTGTTGTGGTAGGAGAAAGAAGCAGTCGATGGTGGTAGCCAACACTACTGATAGCAGCAGAAATATGAAAATCAAAGTAAGAAGGAAAGAAGTAGATTACGTGGGAGAGAGCAGGAATGCATAGAGATATCACCTGTAGATGTAGAATGAGTAAGGCGTCGATAGCAACGAAGCCGATGAAGGTGTAATCGTCGGGACAATTTCGGTTTACCTTCGGCTTGGATTTTTCTCACGAATAGCTCCGATTGGAAAAAAAGGGGTGTGAGACACTGATTGTAGGTTGGTTTGGATCAGTAAGAGTGAAGGGAGATGAAGCAGAAAAAGAGTGGAACAATCGAGAATACAAAAACTGGTGGAGGATACAAATGTCGGTTAACCATCACTGTAAGCGACAACCACCAATGAAGATGGTGAGGGTTTACTTAGGGCAAGAAGAACAATTAATGGGAAAACGGAAATAACAGTACGAAGGCTAGTAGATGATGATGGTGGAGGAGCTTTCCAGAGCTACTCAACAGATTTGGCACCATCGGACCATCCTCCCCACCTCCCTGATCTGTTGCGTTTGTGCTCCTTATCGGTGTGCGAATAGAGGATCTGCTAAGAGAAACCTTGTGGAAGGATGGAGATGAAGAAGCGGTGGGAGATAAAAGGAAGATGGTGGAAGGATCGGGATACCTTTAACATACAAGGGCCGAATACTAACCACGGTGGAAGTAAGTAATCGAAGCTATAGTACCCTGGTCAGGTACTGTAGCTAAGAATGGAGAAATTTAATATATATATATATATATATATATATATATATATATATATATATATAATTGTTAAAAGAAAATAAAAAGAGAAAAAAGGAAGAATAAGAAAGTATATTTTTTCTTGATTACCTAAATATACAAAGATTATGATATTAAGTGAACTCCTAGATAAAATATTTAATAGTTTGAAGGTATAAATTAGAACTTTAATATATGTCAAAGGTTATAAATGAAAATTTATATAAATTAACATGAGCATAGTGTAGTTAGACATATCACATGGTTATCATTGTTCTATAATCATTATATTAAGTCTCATCAATTTGGGTTAAGGTAAGTCAAAGTGGTTTTGGTATTTGACCCTTAAATCGGGTGCCTTTAGAATTCTATCCAATTTATAGGTCAAAAACCACCTTACGGTCAAAACCATTTTGACTTTGGGTAAAATAAATCAATTTGATGGGACTCGCGGATAATAATTAGACATAGTGTCTTTATTTGAGATTAAATAATTTTAACATTTTTACCCTTATAATTAAAACATATTTTCGGTTTATATTGATATTTCAATTTTCACGCGCACACACACACACACATACATACACACACACACACACACACACACATATATATATATATATATATATATATATATATATATATATATATATATATATATGAGTAAATTGTACGAATGTTCCCTGTGGTTTGGGGTAATCTACGAGTTTGGACCCTAACATTTTTTCCTAACTCAGACGGTCCCTATTACATCTTTTTGTTGCGCGTTTAGTCCGACCTAAAAAGAATGGTGTACCCTTATTAACTAATTTAATTAATTTTTTATTTACACATTATTTGTAAAATTAAAATATAATAACACTCCCCACCCCTTCCACACCTTTGAGGGGTTGGTAATATATATCGATACCAGTGCTACATCGATAAATGTTAAACACTACGAGTCTTTAATATCAAGGAAATAACCGGTAATATATAGATATCAGTGCTACATCCCATATTTATATTAACTCTCGTATATTCTCATCTGGTTTTTATAAGAGAAATTTCTATTTAGTCCTTATTGGTGATGGATGTTATATTCTTATAATAAATATTGGACACACTTCTATAACCAACACACATTATTCTGTTTACATTTACAATGTCCCATCACCCTAAACATTATTTAAAAAAAATACATCAAATGTGTCCATTAGTTTACCCCATCTAATAAATGTTCTATTAAGTTTATAAGTTTGGCTTTTCTGTGAATGATTATCCTTTCTTTCTCAAGCTTTTGTGTTCTCTCCTTCATTAATTTAGCATTAAGGACTTGGTCACCCCGAGGATGAAATCCTTTATTGTTTAATTTCCCATAATTGATTTCATGTTCTAGAGTATCATCTCACATGTCCCAAATATGTCAACTTGGAAAACATACTACAATACATTTTTAATGTATATACTTCATATATTACTTCTTTATTTGAAGTTATTCATTCATATATTTAGATCACATGTTACTATTTCTATTAATCTCAAGTATTGTGTTATTTTCCTTGATTCTTTTTCTTACTTTGTGTTGGTATTTCCTATTCGAAATAAATATGATGTCTTTACAAAATTTACTCAATTTTATGCATATGTCCAAACTCAATTCCAAAGTATGATTAAATCTATACATTGGGAAAATAAGAGGGATTTTGATAACTATTTTTGTAGTCTTTCATTGCGGACAATGAAATTCAATTATTTTTATGCCCACATACCTCCCAACAAAATAGGAGATATGAATGCATGTTTTGTATAATATCCTACTTTTTAATAAAGGTACACCAAAAATTTCACTTTTTAATTTATAAATTGATATGGTGTGCACTTGTTATAACATTCCAGACAAGTAGTTATAAAATGATCAAATAAAAGTAATAAAAATACAATGATCCAAGCAGTGGATTACTACCTCTCTTATATAATTCCTTGCTTCTTTAATGAGTTTACCTGAAAGGCATACAACAACAAATGTTGTAAGCTACAAAGAGCTTAGTGAGTAGTCTCGAACAACAATGCATATAATAATGAATATTGTAAAGTCACACCTTATGATCTGATGAGTCAAACACATAACACGCTATCCACCAGCGTCAACACCATCACCAACATCAACATCAACGACAACGTGAACCTATTGATCTTAGTAATCAATTGTATATTAGGAAGATATTCTTTGTATATATAGAATAGATGTCTAATCCGTAATCTTGGTGACTAGGATCAGACCTTTACATAGATTAGTACACATCCCAAAAATAGTGGGATCACCTTTTCTATAATAGTATATAGTATACTATTAGAGTCAAACCCTAATAGATCTTTATGTCGTCTTTGTGACTTGTTCTCTTTGTGAGAACCCTTTTCTGAGTCAAAGTAGCTTTGTGATCATCTTGTTCTTCTGTTCTTTGTTTGTTCCTTGTTGTTCATATTTGAGTGTATCCAATCGATACAGACCTTCAATTGGTATCGGAGCGGGTTAACGATACATTTAGGTTATAATATCTTCCTGCTATAATCCAAAGTTGTATTCTGTTAGCAAGATCCCTCCTTTCGATGAACACAATTTCGCTGAATGGAAATCAAAGGCTATAGAAGTTCACAAGATCATGGACTATGACTTGCTTGATGTCATTAACAAAGGTCCTATCATCTATATGCATCGATCTTCCAATAACAATTCATATTTTAGTGGACTAAAGCATAAATCTGTGTCTAGATATAACATGGAAGAGAAATGAGTTCTGAATCTTTATGTAAAGGAAAGAATTGATACGGGAAGCTCTCTTCCATATCATGTCTATCAATTAGTTCAAAGTTGCTCAACTGCACAAAAGATGATGAATACCTTATCAACCGCTTTTAACAGAGAAGGGCTTTCTGACGATGAGGTTATAAAAGGTAAGTGTCTCATAGCTCAAATAAAAAACTCTCATACTTAAGTATCAAGGGACAACATCATTACTTTAGACACTGCCCTATCTCAAGTTGCAAAGGACTATAAGTCTCAGGACTAGGACTCAACCTCATTGTATCAGGTAAAAAGCTTCGTCAACTACTCTTCTATCAAAAAGTTGATATGTTTGATCATTTACATCTTGATCTTTCTATCTCTAACAAAGAATAACCCTCTCTCAAAATTGAATTGAAAAGGATTAAAGAAAAACTCTTTCTCTCTTCAATAAGGAAATTTTTTGTATCTCACTAACTAATAATTTTCTTCGTGCTAAAAAAGAAAAATTTGTTGATCATGCAAGAATCATTCAACTTACTTTAAGTAACTAGGCTTCTTCTCAATTTAATGTCACTAAAAATATTAATGATCAAATTCTTGATCAGTATGAGAAAATTCTTGGTGGTGGTATTGAAGGGGTTGTTTCCTTACTTAAAAAGTTCGAGATTAAACAAATCTTTTATAACATTGATGATATTGAGAAAGATTTTAAGACTAGATTTGTTAGTACCTATTACATAAATCAAACCATAATTGATACCCATTGTACTACTGACTCAAATGGTAGCACTAAATGTATGTCTCATTTATTTGCTCTTGACCCTTCTCTTCAACCTTCTCATCATGAGTATGTTTTTCCTTCCACTAAGACGTTGCTGACATTTCCTATCTCCAATGGTGAATTTCACCCCATAAATGAAATTCTCAGCTTGTTACCTTAATGTGTCATCCGAGTACACCATTGATGACACACCTTGGTCCAGAAATAAAACAAGAGTTTTCTAATCAAAGGATCAAGATTCCACAAGCTCTGTTGTCAAAAGAAATCAAAGTTCTAATTTAAATAGAAAGAATTATGGAATCAGGGATTGTTACCTCTGTGGTGATGCTTCTCACAGATTTAGTGAGTTTACTTTTAAAGAAAGCTCAAATCATGCCAACAACATCATTGCTCGAAATAAAAATAGATTAAAAAGGGAAACTCGTTAAATTGTATCCATGATGCTTATTATCGTATTTTCTCTTAAGTGACCTGTTGCAAGATGGATCAGTGTGCACTAACTGTATACTTTTGTATTTTAGGGTAAAGAACATATTTGGTATTTAGACAGTGGCTACTCAAGACATATGATAAGGTTCAAATATCTTTTATGTGACTTTATGAGAAAATATGGTCCAACTATTACATACGGAGACAATGGGAAGGGATCTACCAAAGGATATGGTACTATCAAATGCAATTTTGTTGTATTAAAAAATGTATCCTACGTCAAAGGTCTTCAACACAATCTCATCTCATTCATCCAACTATGTGATGCTAACTATGAAGTCCATTTCAACAAGAAGTAAGGAAAAGTGATCGATCAAAAGAATGTCACTCTTCTGATTGCCAACCACAGAATGGAATTTATGTTATGGATATGTTTTCTTCTGACAATGCTCTCTGACATTGCATCTTCTCTCATGCTTAATTTCATATAAATTGGTTATGGCACAAGAGACTATCTCATTTAAACTTCGAGATCATCTCAAAGATTTCTGGGAATCACCTTGTGCGAGGAATTCCTAAGATGCAATTTGTGAAGGAGAAAGTTTGTCCAAGGTGGGAAAGGGGAAAGAAAACCAAGTCATTATTTAAGCCAAAGTCCAGTTCCTCCCTCACCAAACCTTTTCATCTCCTTCATACAGACCTGTTTGGACCTATCCCAAATAAAAGAAGATTTGGGAAGAAGTTCACTCTTGTCATCGTGGATGAATATTCAAGATTTACATGGGTGATTTTTTCTAAGAAAGAAAAGCCATGCTGCTGAGACCATCTCTCTCATTAAGCAATGGAAAGTTCTTTATGACCATAAACACAGGCAATTACGTAGTGATTATGGCACTAAATTCAGAAATGCCTTCTTAGAAGACTTTTGCTCAATCACAGGAATCTCTCAAAACTTCTTTGTTGTTAGAACCTATAACACTCGTTGACTTGGGCTACTCAATTAAAATAAAATAGGCTATAAAAATAACATTGTTATAGAAGATTATTTAGCATAAATAATCTTAACCAAGTTATAGTATGTGTGACAAGGATTCTACACATATGAAGAATGTTGGAATCCGACTTCGTATGAAGAAGTTATGCTTCTTCGAAGTTTTGCGATTAAACCGGCATGAATCTCCTTATCGTAAAAAGTAAAGTTTAGATAAATTACTTTTTAGCCTAAGAGGTCTAAATGTAATTCATAGTAGTCATTAAACTGAGAGTGTGCATATAACGAACGCTCAAATCCGAATCTGTATGGAATAAATATGATTTTTCGAAGTTTTTGTGCAACCGGGTAAAACAGTGCACGACACAGAAGTTGAATTTTAGAGTAGTGGTTTATTAGGAAAAATTATTTAAATGATATTTGAAGATCTCTTGAATAGGAGTTTGTCAATATAAAGAAAATTGAGAACGAAGTTCGTATGTAGGGGTTATGCTCTCTGCAACGATCTCTAAACAATATAAGCCTATCGAAAATATATTAGGATCTCAAGGAAAGTTATAGATCTCGTCGAGAGCTTTCCGACGATATAAAGAATGTCAAAAACGGAGCTCGTATGAATAAGTTACGCCATTTTGAAAATCTGGAAATTAGCATGCAAAGTACGCGATACGTACAACGACCTAACACGTTCTGGAGGAGACACATGACATGGTCAGTCGACCACACCTCCAAGAGATGCGGTGACATGGCACCACCTTGTTGCGACATGTGGTACCACAAAAATACGACACATTGTAAAGTTCTAGAAGAAAGGATGCAGACGAACGAGCGTTGGACACATGGCAGGGTGACAGAGGAGCCAGCATACCAGATGTGTGCGGCACACATGGGTCTGGTGCGCGGCGTGCCTCTTTGTTTTCCCATAAATTGTTGCCAAAAATTCCATTTATTCATCATCAATTCACCAAAACTCTCTCAATCGATTTCTCTTCTTAAAATCCCATTTTTTTTTCAGGTTTCAGAGTATTCTAGTGGGGCTCTAGCATATTCAGGAGTCTAACAAGAAAGAATACCTAGGTCGTAGTTCTGTCCATGCGTTTTTCTAGGTTTTCGCTAAAAACTTTGTAAGATAAGCTACACTCTATCGCTTTTGGAGTAACTTATATTTGTAATCATAAGTCGCTATTATGAACCTATAAATAAGATTTATCAGTAATTCCAAGTCATTATACCGATTTATCTACTTATGGAAGAGGTGTCTAGAATGGTCACGTTGGCATGGTTATTGGATTTTAGAAAACCTATTATGCCGAAATGATCCTGCCTCCCAACTGTCCTGCTTGGTTGATCCTTACTTGATAGATCTTGATGTAGACATCAGAATTATTGTGGAATCTAGACTACTATCAGTCACCAGGATCATTAGTCTAAAAATATGTATTCTTTATTCTTAGGTCACTTCAAGGGAATATCTGAGGTGTTAAGCGAAACTCTACCCATATCTCCAGTCACACACCTAATTCAGGCGAGTGCATAGTCCCTTTCGTGAACATGATTTTGGTACAAGTATTAATTAAAGTATTAAGTATATGTTAGAAAGTTTATGTGCGAGGTATATGCTTATTGCCAGGTTTATATGTTAGAAATGTATTTAAGGATATACGACATGCGTACCAAATATGGTTCTATTAATGATACAAAGATATATGTCTATTATTAAATGTTAACAATAATAGAAATATTATTAAGGAAATAGACAAAGGTATGTTAATACATAAAATACTCTATGCTAAATATATATACACTAAGATAGGATAGTGTTTTCTAGTCAGAGTTGGTATTAGAGGTTTTGTAGCTATGTTCGTTAATAAAATAAGACTAATTCAATTAAGTTTGATATCGTGTAATATCATTCAGGACGTGTGTGTAATTTAGGGACAAAGTGTAGAATTCTATTCCTTGACACTTTCAAGTGTTGATTTAGGCAGCTCCATACGGGTGTAAGGTATAGTATTCCCCTTAGGATGACCAGATATGGTGGGTCCTGATCAAATAACTATAATGGTATGTCTGCATATTTTTGGATAACCAGAAATGGTAGGTCCCGATCAAACAAGTGTAATGGTATGTCTGCATATTCCTAGATAACCAAAAATGGTAGGTCTTGATCAGACAACTGTAATGGTATGTCTGCTTATTCTTTTGACTTACACATGGCAAGGGAGCCCCTAGCTGTATAGTCAAATATTTTAACAGTTCATCAAGCGAGATAATCCTTCCTGATAATCGTAAACTTGGATCTATGAGGATCGATTATGGTGGGTAGTTTTGGGAACGAGGGTTTATAGTTATCCAAGTCAGAAACACTTCTATATATTGTTTGATTACAACTGGTTTAATATATATATATATATATATATATATATATATGGGAAAGCTCATGCGAAAATAAAAATAATTTGCGAAAACACAAAAACAAGTAAAACCTATGAGATTGTGCCACCTCAATCCTATATTTTTGACAAGAATACATACAAACTTTGAACTGCATGATGATAAACGGTGATACATGAGAAGTCGTTTCATATGAGCAAAACATGTTTTTTTGACATTTTTATTATGAAAACTTGAATTAAAAAGTGGTTAAGGACGTGAAAAAAAAGAGAGAAACAGATGTTAATACCACCTTTAAATCTATATTACCATAACACCCTCCAATGTAAACTTATTATCTTTAATTTATTGCTAATAAATTTTAATTCTAAAATACATGTTTTTGATTTTGATAAGATATTATCTCTTTTCACCTTTTCACAAAATATTTATGCTTTTGCATGAACCTATTTGCGTGTGTGTATGTATGTATGTGTATATATATATATATATATATATATATATATATATGCTATAACATTGTGGGATTGAAATTCCTATGTAATCATCAGGTTTCCCAATCTGACCCACTCAGTATATATGCATTACAGGTATCAAGACTAAAGCTACTGGAAATTGATTAAGATGTTGAGTGGTTAAGAGATAGCCTGTAATAATATCCAGAACCATCAGGTCTTTACGTTGTAAGTTATGTATTTGTATTGATTAGTATATCCTTAGGGTTTTAACATTTTGGAAACAAACATTTGTTATGAAATGATCTTCTTTACTGGGATTTTCCAAAAATATAAATACATGATTTTTAAAGCATTAAGAAAATTTTTAATTGGTTCTAAAAATTAGAGGATGTTATAGTTGGTATCAAAGCATTAGTTTAAGCGAACTAAGGATTTGTAGGATTTATAGACTTAAGCTTAGAATGATAAGCAATGATCATGAGGATTGTGTCTATTATATTTTAGGTAGTACACATGAATTAACACAAACACTAGCTTACTTTAGGATAAGACGCCTAATTTGTTTTATGTTCTAAATGACTTATGTTTGTTATATTTATAAGATGGCTTATGATTGTTAATCCATACTTAGTGTTGTGTTAAATGGTTGTTTTCGCAATTTTGTTTTGTATCTATGATGACCAACTGGGTCTAGTTGTTATTATTGTGTTAAGCTGTTTATGTGTGACTGAGACTTCAGGTAGTCTCCAGGGTTGCTGATAACCCATAGGGCATGTTGTTTGCGCATTGGGACTGTTGATAGTCCCATGGTTGCTGATAACCCATACTTGTTTATTTATGATGTGTTGTATGTGTTATTTTGGGGAACTCACTAATCTTTGTGTTTACAGTTGTTTATTATATTTGTTTTAGGTACTTCTAAGGATCGCGGGAAGGCGAAGGTCTGATTGTACACACTCGCTGGAAGATTTTTTACTGGGCATTTTGTGATACTTTGATATTCAGATGATATATATTTAATACTTGTGTTTTTCCAATGATTTGGTTTATGAACAATATTTTGGATAATTTAAAATTGAAAATGTTGGTTTAAAATTTTTGGTATTACACTTAGATTGGTTTCCATAAATTAGGAAATTGTAGGGGATACACATTTTGTTCATGGTCAGTAAAATCTCTTCTAATTCTAAGAATATCTGTTAGACGATCCCGTTCTGCATGAAGCTTATCACTCTTCATATTTGCATCTTCAATCCACTTCTTAGCTTGTTTCACTTCTTTCATAACTTTAGCAACTCATTTTTCTTTATCATTTACTTGTTTCGCTAGATCGTCTGCATGTTGATTTAGTGTGCGACTTCTTTCATAGTCCCTTTCATTTGCATCTTTAGCAGTCTTCATAATGACATCGTCCATAGTGGTTGTTTAACTTGTTTTGGTAAAAAAATTATACAAGTATAGATCAACCAAATTGAATGAGATGTTGTGATGTTCGATTTGTGCAATAGAAAAAGAAAAAGAGAATGACACAATTGTTCACAAGGAAAGCCGTTGAACCTTGCTAGAATCTCCAGCACAAAACCTTGGGAGGTGATAATGATCACCTGCCTTAATGATTTTATTAATATCAATTGATGATTACAAAGAGTATTTAATTAAGAACAAGTGAAATTTTGTTAGAGTAAGCTTAGAGTAAGTAGTGTGTGTCATGTGCGAGATACAAGTGTCAATTTATAGTGTAAACTAGCTAACAAGATGTTTGATACTCTCGGGATCCCTTATGACCAGCTTTGTGAACGTTGTTTGACTTGGTATTCTGGGTCTTTAGCATAGTTGAGACGAAACTCTGTTGAGAATAAGTATTCTCTTGACTATTTCTGCACATGTGTTAGTTAAGAACGAAATATAACTGTTATAAATGTTAGTAAATAATAATAACGGTAATAGTTGGGATCCTAAAATAGTTGGGGATCCTGAATATATGATGAGGTTCGAGGATCCTGAACGCTTTGAGGATCCTGGCCCTAACAATTGCCCCCAAGTTATTCCTAAAAATGCAGGAGTTAATTTCGAGAATATTAAAGGAATAACTTAAAGTAAATAAAAAAAGGAAATAAAGAAGAGTTTAAAAAGTATCCCTTAGGGGATAAGTTTTATCCATCTCGAGGTAACCGAGAAGCAGTCAAATCATCTTTCTTATCTCTTCTTTGCTATAGATGCGGGCTTCCGGTAATTTCTTCTTTATTCTCTCAATTCGTCATCGTCTTATTGTGAAGGTAAAATTTTCCTCTTACTTGTTTTCTCCTGTTGCTCCAATTTTCCTCGTCTTCGCTAAGAAAACTAGTCGTTCTCGAGCTAACATTGTTACATCTCCCGAGAATGACTTTAGTGATCAGGCAATCTTATCTTAAGATGAGGTTTTCTCGTTCGACGATGAGGATATGGAATCATTGATAGACATTGGGGGCTTTTCCTTTCGATATAGTTTTTCGACCTTTTGAAGCCACCGTTCAACCAAATTTTGTTTCTCGGACGTGGGTTTCTTTCTCGATCACCCATTCACTCTAGGTTTAACTTATCCTTTTACTGGTATCATTCGTGATTTCTTTTCGACTACCCAAATTTCTTATATCCAAGCTATGTCTATGGTTTAAAGGATCCTGTTTTGGATTGATCGCTTAAATCAGTCCAATAATATGGATATCGGGTCACCTAAGTTGGCTCTCATTTATGATCTTTCTACTTTCAGTTCTTCCAGTTTCCTGTTAAGAGTTAAGACAAACAAACCCCACCTCATTCTGAAATCTAAACAAAATGATGGCGATTGGAAGGGAAAATACTTCTTTGTAAGACGTGATTCGATTCCCGAGGGGGATTCCCTGCCAAAAACAAGGATTAAAAAGGGTAGGTTTTGAATTTAGACTTCAAGGATCTTGAAATTTACTTCCCTTATTTTGTTTGTTTTGATGCAACATTTAAATTTGAGGAGCTTGTTCCTCCTACTAGTGATTCTGAGGACAAGATTTCCAAATTTCTTGCACTTACTGTATTTTAAAGGTCGTTCAAGCTTGAACATTCCAGTCTCAAAGAGGGTTCTTCTAATACTGCTTCTATAGCTACTGCTAACATTATTTTTCTCAGATACTTCTTTTAGACTGACAAGGATCCTTAGTTGATAGGAATCTTTGGCAAGTTCCAAGACTACTCGATCCAAGGCTCATTTTGGTTTGGCAGATGTTGAAGACGATATTGTTGGATTAGGTGTCTAAGCCCATAACTATAATTGGTATGTACTTGACCCGATAGTGGCATGGTCCTTTTGGGTTGCCTTCACCATAGCAGTTTGATAGGATGAATTATGGAGAAAGAGGTTAATTGTGATTTATTAATATATTATAAGAGTAATATATTAATTGAGAAATCATATTATTTAATTAGTATTGATCAAAAATTAATTTGGAATTAATTTAGTGATCGAAAGAGACTGATTGAAGTAACGGGGTTTGATTATGTTAATCAGTAATAGATGTAGTTTGGGCTAGTGGATCCTATTGGTATAGGATGGCCGAAAATATATGGGAAGCCCATATATTTTTCATCCATGGCTTGCCATATGGGGTTCCATATGTTGCTTAAGGCCTAAGAAAGGGAATTAGGGTTTCCAATAGATAACCCTAAGCAGCCTCAACTATATAAGGATCCCCTGGCTCCTACAAATTGGCCTATGCACTCCCAAAACAGAACCCTAGATGATTTTTAGAGCCTCCCCTCTCTCTTAAATTCTTCCGTTGTTACTTGGTGTTTTTGACTCCATTAGAGGTGCAACAATTAAGGCACTAAGCTCTTGAAGGTCAAGATCAACAAGCTACAAGAAAAGGTATTCTTCTAACTATGTTTAAGTCATTAATTTTGAAATATGTATGCTAGACTAGGGTTTATGCTTTGGATAATCAATTTGCATGTATAACTTGAAAAAAACCTACATCCAAAGCATTAGAGTTGCATGTGCACCATTGGAATGTAGTAGTGCCCAAAACCCATCAGTGGTATCAGAGCTTAGGGTGATTTTTTGTTATATGTTATGCAATTGTAATGATTTTAAAGATGGAAGATTTTCGATTTGGGTATCTGCCTGATCAACACGACATGTTCAAAGTTAAATACAACGTGGAATAGCTAGACACAACGTGGCATCGGGTCTATTGGCAGATTTTTTGGATTTTAACCATGAATTAGATTAGGATCATTATGTTAAATTGTTTTAACTGTTAAAACTTGAATTTTATGATATGGTAATTAATATCTTCATCTAATTGAAAGATAATTGTCAAATTTTAAGATAATTACAAGATTATTTGATAAATTAATTATTTGTAAAATTTGATTTTAATTTTCTTACCAAGATAAAATGGATTAGGTCAAATTCTAGATAAAGATAAAATTATATGATTAATTTAATAGTTTTAAATTTGATCTAGAAGTTTTTGAAAAACTTTCAAAATTTGCCCTCAAGTTTTGGAATTTAAATTTTGACTAAAAAGTTTTAATTTTGAAATATTAAATTCTGGAAACGCTAGTGTTCTAAAAAGTTTAAAATACAACCCTTATACTGTTATAATATTAAAAGCTTAATTTATATATGTATAAGATGAGTCGGTCTTACCGTTAGTAGGCCTCATTCACAAAGCCGATCTATAAGGGGGGGGGGGGTATAAAGAACTGCCAACAAAATGGCGGTTGAATGAGTGTCCACTCTCACCCACCGCTTCCTTGATTGGTGGAGGGTCGTTAGCCGAATGGTTAGGATAGGAAAATAATTTCCTCATTAATAAGTATAATGACGGTTACAAAGTAACTAAATGTTTTTTTTAATTCCCAATCTTAGTTACTTTAGGAAAAAATATGAAAAATGTTGCTATTCCATGAAATTGCATTTTGCACCTTGCCAAGTCATTAGTGGAGAGTGTGTGTGGTTAACCGGCACACTAACTTGGACTAAAAAGGATGGCAAAGGGTAGCTCGAGAATTATTATAAATCAATGGAGTATGTGTGGTTAACCGACACATTGATTAGGTGGTAAATGACATCGAGAGTGCCAAACACATTTGCATGGTTATTCACACCTTGTTTGTGATCCTCGGTATCCCAGTCACAAACTTGAAGGGCATAGTCAAGATTAAACATGCCATTGAAAAGTTCAATGAATCTCAAAGATCTAGAAATTTCATTTAATAAAACTTAATTCTTTTAAATTTCGTTTTTGGTGGTGAAATTGGTAAATCGTCATTTACCTACCTTCAAATAATTTACAATTAGATTACAACATCCCTTTTCTGAATTGTGAATGATTGTGTTGGGTCCTAGCCCTAATATTTTCATTTGGGTGTTGTATTAGGGATTTCCTATCTAATAAAACTTGTTCTTCTTTTTCATATTTCTACAAACGCTTCTAGCTCCAACTCCTCGAACCCACTTTCTCTCTCTTTTTGATATTTGTGGAAGGGTCACCTTCGATGGGTCTAATTTCAATGATTAGATTCGCAACATTCGAATGGCCCTAAGGTACGAGGACAGGGAAGAGATTCTCGACAAGGAACTTGTCGAGATCGATGAAAACACTGTTACTCTAGAGGAAATCGCCGAGTATAGGGCAAGATATAAAGAAGAGACAAGGGTGTTATGCATTATGATAGCCACTATGACTCCCGAACTGCAAAAGTTCTACGAGGACTTCTGGCCTAACCACATGTGCCGAGATTTGATGGAAAACTACCATCAAAGAACTCGTCAAGAAAGGTACGACATTGTTGCCTCATTGATAACAACCAAAATGAAGGATGGAGAGTCAATCACGAGCCACTTGCAAAGAATGTAAAGATATGTGGATCGTTTGCTCAAGTTGAATGTCAACTTTGACGAAGAACTGGCCATTGATATTATGCTCCACTCTTTACCTCCTTGTTATGAAAAGTTCAAGATGACTTATCATATGAAAAAGGATGAGGTCACCTTGAGCAAACTTCAAGGGTTGTTAAGAACTGCTGAAACTGGCTTGAAAGGTAAAGATATTGCATCCACTCCTACTGTTGTTGCCCTAGTCCTAGCAATTGGAAAAGGGAAGGGAAAGAAGAGGAAAGCTCCTTCTAAGAATCACAAGGGAAAGTCTCATGATGAATCTTCTTCAAGTGGATCCAAAGGAAAAGGTGGTTCTGCTGCTCCTTCATCCGATCCAAAGGAAAAGGTGGCATTAGAAACGAAGTTGCCCGAAGTATCTGCAAGATATCAAGGATGGGAAGCTAAATCCCACCTTCGTAGGTATTTATACTATTCAATCTAATAACTCATCACATGCTAGTTCTTGGGTCATTGATACAGTATTTGGTTTTCACATTTGTTTTGATTTACAGGGTCTAAGAAGAAGTTGGGATGTGGAGCATGGGAATATGAACTTGATCATGGGGAATAGGAGATCATCGCCTGTCACCAAGATTGGAGTTTATTCTTTAGTGCTTAAATTAGAGTTGAATAATTGTTGCTACTCATCAGAAATGACGAGGAATATTATTTCTTTTCATGGTTTGTACAAACAAGGTTTTATATTTTCATTTAATAATGAAGTTGGTTCTATTAATGCTTTCTATAATGGTAAATTTTATTTTGAAGCATTTCCTTTTAATGTTGTATATGAAACAGTGATGGTTGTAGATAACTTAGGAAATAATGTGTTGCATACTGATTCGTCCAATGGTTTGGACGAAGCATGCTTGTGGCATTGTCATCTTGGGCATGTCAACAAGAAGTGTATAGACCAACTCCAAAAGGATAGAGTGTTGGAGTCATTTGACCTTAGTTCATATGATACATGAGAGTTTTGTTTGCTTGGAAAGATGACTAAGTCACCCTTCACTAGTTCTTGAGAAAGGGGTGAAGGATTGTTGGATCTTATACACACAGATGTGTGTGGGCACTTCCAATCCACCACAAGGGATGCGAATAGCTCCTACGTGACTTTTACCGATGATTATAGTAGATATGGATATATCTACTTAATCAAGAATAAGTCAAAAACGTTTGAAAAGTTTAAAGAGTTCAAGCAAGAAGTCGAGAATCAATTAGGAAGGAAGATAAAGATGATCCGTTCCAATCGAGGTGGTGAGTATCTTAGTATCGAGTTCCATGACTCTCTTAAGGAATGTGGAATTGTTTCACAATTGATGCCACCTAGGACACCATAACTTAATGGTGTGGCTGATAGGTATAGTCGAACCTTTTGGACATGGTTCGTTCCATGACGAGTCAAGCTTCATTACCTATCTTATTCTGGGGGTATGCCTTAGAGACTGCCACCCATATCCTTAATCTAGTCTCAACTAAGAAGGTTGCCAAAACACATCACATGATGTGGACAGGAAAGCTTCCCTCATTGGCCCATATCAAGGTTTGGGGTTGCAAGGCTTTCACAACACGAGAGACTCGGGACAAGCTTGAACCTCGTAGTGAGCATTATATTTTCATCAGCAATCCACAGAAGTCTTTTGGATATCTGTTCTACAGACCAAGTAAGAACGTGGTCTTTGTAGTACGGAGGGGATTTTTTCGCGAGAGAGAACTCAAATTCTAAGAGGACGGTGGGAGGCAAATCGATCTTAAAAAGCTTCAAGAATCGAGTGATGAAGGAACCTCTAACATTAGCGCCCAACCTGAGGAGGAGACTCTTGTTGAATCGGTTGACGAGTCCTTACCTCTGAGACGTTCCAGTAGAGTTAGTGTTCCACCTATTTTATATGGTTTCCATATAACTATTAAGGGTGATACATTTATCAGTGATAGTAGAATTATAAATATAGATGAACCTAACAACTACAAGGAAGCCATGGTGCGCCCAGAGTCTGCCAAGTGGGAGGAGGCAATAAACAGTGAGATTCAGTCCATGTATGAAAATCAAGTTTGGAACTTGGTTGACAATGTGCCACGTCGTAAGACGGTCAAGTGCAAGTGGATCTTTAAGAAGATGACCGGCATGGATGGGAAAGTGCACACGTTCAAGGCACGACTGGTTGCGAAGGGTTTCACTCAAACCCTGGGGGTTGACTATGACGAGACCTTCTCACCAGTGGCCAAGATCAAATCTATAAGGGTTATGCTGGCCATAGATGCGTTTCATGACTATGAAATGTGGCAGATGGATGTTAAAACTACTTTCCTTAATGGGAAGTTGGTTGAAGATGTTTACATGAGTCAGCCAGAGGGTTTTGTAGATGCAAAGTACCCAAATAGAGTGTGCGAGCTTAATAAATCCATTCATGGATTAAAGGAAGCGTCTTGCAGATGGAATCTTTGTTTCAATGAGAAAGCTAAAGAGTTTGGCTTTTTGAGAAGAGAGGATGAGTCCTGTGTATATGTCAAGGCTAGTGGGAGTATACTTAGCTTCCTAGTATTGTATGTGGATGACATACTGCTCATAAGAAACGACGTTCCAACCTTACAGGAGGTTAAGTCTATTGGATTAGGTGTCTAAGCCCATAAATATAATTGGTATGTACTTAACCCGATAGTAGCATGGTCCATTTCTGGTTGCCTTCACCAGAACAATTTGATAGGACGAATATTTGAGAAATAGGTTATTTGTGATTTATTAATATATTACAAGTATAATATGTATATTAATTAAGAAATCATATTATTTAATTAGTATTGATCAAGAATTAATTTGGAATTAATTTAGTGACCAAAAGAGACTAATTAAATTAACGGGGACTGATTATGTAAATCAGTGATACTAATGATTTGGGCTATAGATCCATGATGGGCTAAGTTTATGTGAGAGTCCATGAAGAGTTAGTCCATATGAGTTGTTGGATCATAAGCCTAAGTGTATGGATTA